>NC_092371.1:194141875-195468750 GCF_030028105.1 Mobula birostris
AATCAGGTGCCTATGATTAACTCAATCAAGGGACAGCTGGAAGACCCGGAGTCCTGAGTGCATGGACCGTACCGTGAACCAGAATACGGACTTCACGGACCGGACCATGACAGTATGATTTCATTGCCTCATTTGAAAAAACTTTTTTCACAAATAGACACATTAGCTGTTGTGGTTGCTTAGTGCTGGTATAAATCCACATTTCAGATACTCCACACTATACTCTCCACACTTTCTTTTTGTTTAATCTGCTTCTGCATGTTCATTATGGACTAACAACCACAGTCAGTTGCCTATTCTTTAAGTCCAAACTCAAGTAAAGGCAAACACAATCAGTAAAGGGGAAAGTTATGATGTCATCATAGCTCAGCCATAACCTGACTTTTTGCTTGAAAGTACATAAAGTGGGGCAGTGATATCTCCATTCTCTGTGGACTAGAGAAATATGGTCAAGACTTTTCAAAAGGGCAGATTCTGAACTTTACCCTATTGAACACCATACCCTTAACCACAGGAATTGCACAATTAGAGTGTGGGATTTGTACTAGCTAGCACTGTACTACAGTAGAGAACTGCAATAATGCATGGGCCTGGCCCAGAAATAACACATTTCTTCAGTCAACATTTCTCATAATATGCCAAGTGTAGAAGTATCACATTACTTTTCAACAACTATAATGCTTCGTACAACATCTAAGAGAACTTTCAGCAAGAGATGAGGTGATTATATAATCATTGTAATTAATTATAAGGCACTGAGGATCTAATTCTTATAATAAGAAATTAATTTCTTAAATTAAGTTTATAATCCCTCAGCTTCCCCCTTGCTACTGTCTACTTTATCTTAATTGCCCCCTTAAGAACTCCCACTGGCCCCCAGGGGCAATATCGCCCACTTTGGGAATCGCTGGTCCAGATTAACCTTTGTATCATAAAGGCAGAAGAGGCTTTAGGCTAAATGCTGTAAAATGGAATGAATACGGATGGAATCCTACTGGTTAGTGTTGATGTGATAGGTTGAATAGCCTGTTTCCATATTCCGTGATTCTATGACTGATTAGGAAATATTAGAAAAATCGGTGGCTTAGATAAGTAGCAATAACTTCAGCTGTATGCCTACTGGTCGTCCAGTTCCTGTGAGTGTCCAAGTACGGTATAGGAACACCATATACAATAACTGTGATTCAATCAAATCCAGATATGGAAATGAACAAAATTACTAGAACATCCTGTGATGAAATATATCAAATAATAGTTATACTGTATAGAAATAGTACCTTCAGCCCAATAGTACCATGCTGACCAAGATTCCCATCTAAGCTTGATTCATTTACCCACATTTCGCACATATCACTGTAAACCTTTACTATCCATGTATCTGCCTATTTACCTTCTAAATGTGGTTAAGATACTTGCCTCAACCACTTCCCCTGGCAGGTCATTCCTTAAACTGACAACTTTCTTGATGAAAAAGTTGCCCTTTGGGTTCCTAAAAAATCTCTTCCTCTCACCCTAAATCTCTGCCCTCTGGTTATTGTTTCCCCTGTCCTGGTAAACGAGCTGTACATGTTGATCTTATTTATGCTTCTCCTAATTGTTTAATCTCTTTCAGATCACTCTAAATTCTCCAATGCTCCAATGGGGAAAGTCCCAAAGTACTCAATCTCTTTCCATTACTTTGTTCTGAGTTCTGATAACATCCTCAAAAATGTCTGCCCTCTTTTCAGCTTAATGGCATCTCTTCTATAGCAGAATACCAAAAACTGAACAAAATATTCCCAAATCTAACCTCACCAATATATTGAACAATTACAACATAAGTTCTAAATATTCTCTAACAGTGTGATTTTATTTGTTGCAATAAATAAGCCATCTATTAGCACATCAGCGGCATGATCCTTAAAGAATTTAATGCTCATAGTACCCAGTCAATTGATGAACATTAATCTTCAAATGTCTATAAATCTTGTCATGGGGTTTACTTTTGATTAAAAGTAAAGATATATAGATCGGCTAATGAAAGTGAGTTGAGCTGAGCAAGGAACTTCCTATTGCTTCCCCATTATGGTCATGATAATCTGAAGACATTTAGAATTTCTTTTCCAATGAGGAGAAGCAGGTGTAATCCTATGGCTCATATAGCTCTGGACTCCTCCCCAGTCACATCCTTCCTCAATTTCCCTCTGATAGAATCCTCTGATACAACACTTTCCCATCATTTTTGCATTCCCATTCTGGAGCGAAATGTGTCAGAGGGAAGATAACAAGTCTTGGCAGTTGAGATTAACATGGCATTGTGGAGGCAATTCAGGAAATGTCGCTTTTCTCTTCCAAAAAACAGCCTTTCAAGGAATTAAAACAAGAGAAAATCTGTCAATGCTGGAAATCCAAGCAGCACACACAAAATGTTGGAGGAACTCCACAGGCCAGGCAGCATCTATAGAAAAGAGTACAGTCAATGTTTCAGGCTGACACCCTTCAGCAGGATTGGAGAAAAAAAGCTGAGGAGTAGATTTAAAAGGTGGGGAGGAGGGGACAAAGAAACTCAAAGTGATAGGTAATATTCAGGGTCCCAGACAGCCCTTCTAAGTGAGGCGACACTTCACCTGAGAGTTGGCTGGTGTGATATACTGCGTCCAGTGCTCTCGGTGCAGCCTTCTATATATTGGTGAGACCCGAGGCAGACTGGGAGACCGTTTCGCTGAACACTTACGCTCTGTCCGCCAGAGAAAGCAGGATCTCCCAGTAGCCACACATTTTAATTCCACATCCCATTCCCATTCTGATATGTCTATCCACAGCCTCCTCTACTGTCAAGATGAAGCCACACTCAGATTGGAGGAACAACACCTTATATTCTGTCTGTGTATCCTCCAACCTGATGGCATGAACATTGACTTCTCTAACTTCCATTAATGACCCTCCTCCCTTACCCCGTCCCTTATTTATTTATTTATTGATTAATTGATTGATTGATCAATCTATTTATTTATTATTTTTTTTCTTTTTTTTCTCTCTGTCCCTTTCACAATAACTCCTTGCCTGTACTCCATCTTCCTCTGGTACTCCCCTCCCCCTTTCTTTCTCCCTAGGCCTCCCGTCCCATGATCCTCTCCCTTCTCCAGCCTTGTATCCCTTTTGCCAATCAACTTTCCAGCTCTTAGCTTCATCACTCCCCCTCCCATCTTCTCTTATCATTTTGGATCTCCCCCTCCCCGTCCCACTTTCAAATCTCTTACTATCCCTTCTTTCAGTAGTCCTGACGAAGGGTCTCGGCCCGAAACGTCGACTGTACTTCTTTCTATAGATGCTGCCTGGCCTGCTGCATTCCACCAGCATTTTGTGTGTGTGCGTGATAGGTAATACACTGTGTCTGATGCTCCCAGTGTGGCCTCCTGTATATCGGTGAGACCCAATGTAGATTGGGAGACCGCTTCGCCGAGCACCTGATGCTCCATCCATCAGAAAAAGCGGAATCTCCCAGTGGCCACCCATTTGAATTCCGCTTTCCATTCTCATTCCAATATGTCTATACATGGCCTCCTCCACTGTTGTTATGAGGCCACACTTAGGTTGGAGGAACAACACCTTATATTCCGTTTAGGTAGCCTCCAACCAACATCGATTTCTCGAACTTCCAGTAATGTACCCCACTCTCCTTCACCATTCCTCATCCCGTTTTTCCTCTCTCACCTTATCTCCTTGCCCACCCATCACCTCCCTCTGGTGCTCCTCCCCCTTTTCCTCCTTCCATGGCCTTCTGTCCTCTTCTATCAGACTCCCCCTTCTCCAGCGTGTATTTCTTTCACCAATCAACTGCCCAGCTCTTTACTTCATCCCTCCCCCTCCTGGTTTCACCTATCACCTTGTGTTTCTCTCTCCCCTCCCCCTACCTCTTAAATCTACTCCTCAACTTTTTTGCTCCAGTCCAGCCAAAGGGTCCTGGCTCAAAACGTCGACTATACCCTTTTTCATAGATGCTGCCTGGCCTGCTAAGTTCCTGCATCATTTTGTGTGTGTTTCCAGGAATTAACATTTATCAGTCAAAAGGGTTCTGAAAGTTTCAGGAACTTGCATTCAATTAATATATATTCAGTCCTGGTGAAAGGAAAGACAAAAGGACACAGCATGAGTGCTTCATTATCACCAAAAGAATACCTCAACAGCTGCATTTAAAGGCAAGGGTTGAGTGTTATTGTGAACTCTGAGAGGGATATATCAGGACATGAAAGAAGACATGAGCAAAACAGCGACACTAATGATGCTATAAAGTGAACAGAAGCATGGGAGACAAGTAGATTTACGAACATTGCATTAAACATTCCATGAAATTTAAATCTTTTTTCCAATTGCCTGAAGGTACGTTATAATATTACATGGAACATTATTGTTAGATATTTCTCACATTTTGGAAAAAGTGTGTGGTCCTGTATATCAAAAGTGTCCCCACCTTGTGCACATCCTGCTTATTGAAGTCTGTGAAGCTGAATAGACTGAGGTGTTTTATGACCAGTGACAAATATTCTTTTGTGTATTTGGTAATGACACCCAGTGGCAATCTTTTCTTCTATAGAATACAATAATTCTATATAATGTTCAGATTATTTTAAAATGTCAGTGATGCTTTGTCTATAATACACTGGGTATTGTTCTTAAGGAAAGATATTAGAGAAGGCTGCAGAGATTTAGAGTCATACTCAGGGTTAATTTGATAGAGCTTTTTGAAGAAGTAACCAAGAACACCAATTAAAGCAGGATGGTTGATATAGTCTATGCAAACTTAAATAAGGCCTTTAATAAGCTTCTTCATGGTTGGCTTGATCGCATGGGATCCAGAGAGAGCTAGCTAATAGGATACACATCTGGCCCGAGAGTGGGAAGCAGAGGGTAGTGTGAAATGGACATTTTTTCAGACTGGAGGCCTGTAGCTAGAGGTGTTTGTTGTGATTGTGATCTGAGTCACTGGAGAGACAGTGAAATTAGTGATATAGAAGACTTTATTTATCATCCAGCATGCATTCTCCTGAACACGAGGAAATCTGCAGATGCTGCAAATTCAAACAACACACACAAAAAATGCTGGTAAATGCAGCAGGCCAGGCAGCATCTGTAGGAAGAGGTACAGTCGACGTTTCGGGCCGAGACCCTTCGTCAGGACTAACTGAAAGAAGAGCTAGTAAGAGATTTGAAAGTGGGAGGGGGAGGGGGAGATCCGAAATGATAGGAGAAGACAGGAGGGGGAGGGATGGAGCCAAGAGCTGGACAGTTGATTGGCAAAAGGGATGTGAGAGGATCATGGGACAGGAGGCCTAGGGAGAAAGAAAAGGGGGAGGGGGGAAGCCCAGAAGATGGGCAAGGGGTATTTATTTGCCATTTGTTTGCAAAGCTCTCTTCTTAACTCCAAACTAACTACTGCTTGCAATTTACATTGAGAACCGAAGACTGGCCCTTGTTTGAACTAATATCTGATATATTCACTTATTTTCATAACTGCAGAATAATACCCTGGGGTTGTTAATAGTTCCATTGTGATTTGTCATTGGTATATCGATGACTTGGATGAGAAGATACAGAGCATGGTTAATATACTTGCAGAAAACACTAAAATAGGTGGTATTGTAGACAGTGAGGGTGGTTATCAGGATTTACAGGGGAATCTTAATCAGCTAGGAAACAGGGCTGAGGAATAGTAAATGGTGGTTAATTTGGATAAGTAAGAGGTGCTGCATTTTGGGAAGACAAATAAGAATAGGACTTTCACATGAATGGTAGGGCCTTGGGGAGTTCTGTAGAACCAAGGGACCTGGAAGTACGTGTGCATAGCTCCTGAAAAGTGGCGACAGATAGACAGGATGGAGAAGGCAGCTTTTGGCACACTGCCATTCACAAGTCAAGTCATTGATTACAGAAGTTAATATGCTATGATGCAGCTGTTCAAGACCTTGGTAAGGTCACATTTGGAATATTTGTCACCCCACTGTAGGAAAGATATCATTTAGCTGGAAAGAGTGCAAAGGAGATTGAAGAAGATATTGCCAGGTTGCTGTGACACCACTCCACTAGTTAGCATACCTGGCTCCTGTACACCCTCTCATCACCATCTGAGATTCTACCAACAATGGTTGTTTCATCAGCAAATTTATAGATGGTATTTGAGCTATGCCTAGCAATACAGTCATGGGTATAGAGAGAGTAGAGCAGTGGGCTAAACACATACCCCTGAGGTGCACCAGTGTTGATCGTCAGTGAGGAGAAGATGTTATCACCAATCTACACAGTTTGTGGTCTTCCAGTTAGGAGGTCAAGGATCCATTTGCAGAGGGAGGTACAGAGGCTCAGGTTCTGTAACTTTTCAATCAGGATTGTGGGAATGATGGTATTAAATGCTGAGCTATAGTCGATGAACAGCATCCTGACATAGGTGTTTGTGTTGTCCAGGTGGTCTAAGGCCGTGTGAAGAGCCATTGAGATTGCATCTGCCGTTGACCTATTGTGGTGATTGGCAAATTGCAATGGGTCCAGGTCCTTGCTGAGGCAAGAGTTCAGTCTGGTCAAGACCAACTTCCCAAAGCATTTCATCATTGTAGATACAAGTGCTACCAGACGATAGTCATTAGGGCAGCTCACGTCATTCTTCTTAGGCATTGGTATAATATTTGCCTTTTTGAAGTAAGTGGGAACTTCGGCCCATAGCAGTGAGAGGTTGAAAATGTCCTTGAATACTCCCACCAGTTGATTGGCACAGATTTTCAGAGCCTTACCAGATACTCCATCAGGACCTTCCGCCTTGCGAGGGTTCACTCTCTTTAAAGACAGCCTAATATCGGCCTCTAAGACAGAGATCACAGGATCATCAGGTGCAGCAGGGATCTTCACAGCTGTAGTTGTGTTCTCCCTTTCACAGCAGGCATAGAAGACATTGAGTTCATCTGGTAGTGAAGCATCGCTGCCATTCATGCTTTTGGGTTTCACTTTGTAGGAAGTAATGTCTTGCAGACCCTGCCAGAGTTGCCGTACATCCGATTTCACCTCCAGCCTTTGAAATTGTCTCTTCACCCTTGAAATAGCCCTCCGCAAATCATACCTGTTTGTCTGGTACAGGCCTGGGTCACCAGAATTGAATGCCACAGATCTAGCCTTCAGTAGACGATGTACCTCCTGGTTCATCCACGGCTTTTGGTTTGGGAATGTGCAGTAAGTCTTTGTAGGCACACACTCATCCACACAGGTTTTAATGAAGTCAATAACAACTGCAGCATACTTATCCAGGTTGAGGATGTATCCCTGAATATAGTCCAGTCCACTGATTCAAAGCAGTCTTGTAGGTGCTCCTGTGCTTCCCTTGTCCATATCTTCTTGGTCCTCACTACTGGTGCTGCAGTCTTCAGTCCCTGCCTATACTCAGGGAGTAGAAGTACAACCAGGTGATCAGACTTCCCGAAGTGAGGGCATGGAATAGCACAGCAGGCATTCTTGATGGTGGTGTAACAATGGTCCAGTGTGTTGTTTCCTCTACTATTGCAAGTGATCTTTTGATGGTAATTGCTTAGTGATTTTTTTTTTCAGACTGGCCTGTTAAAATTCCCCAAGACGATGGTGAAGCTTTAGGATACACTGTTTCATGCATGTTGATCCCATTGCTTGGATCATCTAAAGCCTGATTGACATTGGCCTGAGGTGGAATTTATACCGCTACCAAAATGATCCTGAAAATCTCCCACGGTAGATAAAAAGGACGGCGCTTAACTGTGAGATATTCCAGGTCTGGTGAGCAGAATTGGGACAGCACTAATATATTTGTACACCAAGAAGAGTTGATCATGAGGCATATTCCTCCACTTCTGCTTTTCAGAGACTCTATAATCTATCCTGATGGTGTATAGTAAACTCATCGATCTAAATCGCTGCATCTGGCACAGAAGGGGTTAACCAGGACTCCTTAAAGCTGAGGACATACGCAGTCCTAATGTCCCTCTGATTCAGCACCCCAGCTCTGAGATCATCGATTTTATTCACATTTGCGGTATTGGGAGGCTACCCAATTGGCATTCCATCTGGGTAGCCTCCAACTTGATGGCATGAATATTGATTTCTTCTTCCACTGAACAAAGTCCATCCCCCCCGCCTTCCTCTATTCCTCACTCTGACCTTTTACTTCTTCTCACCTGCCTATTACTTTCCCCTGGGTCCTCTCCTCTTTCCCTTTCTCCTCTCACTTCTCCGATCAGATTCTTTCTTCTCTAGCTCTTGACCTTTCCTGCCCACCTGGCTTCACCTTTTACTTTGCAGCCTGAAAATTTTACAGAACAGGAAACTTCTCTCGATGCATCCCCCCAGTGCAAATAGAAAGTCTCCCTGTTGCGGCAGAGATGACCAAAGGGGATGCTGAAAAAAATATAGTCTACACGGCCACACAAAATGACTGGAATGTGCAGCTGAAAACATAACAGGAACTTTATTGATTGGAGCGCAGCAGAATGAGGGGTCATCTGACAGAGGTATGTATAAAAAGTCATCAGGCACACAAATAAGATGAAGCCTTTTTCCTCGAGGTAGGGAATCAAGAACTAGAAAGCATAGGATGAAGGTGAGAGGGAGAGATTTAATATGAAACCGAGGAGCAAATTTTTCACCCAGAGAACATATGGTATATGGAATGAGCTGCCAGAGGAAGCGATTGAGGGAGGTACATTAACAATATTTAAAATGTAATTACAGATACATGGATCAGAAAGGTTTAGAGGGATATGAGTGAAATGAAGCCAAATGGGAAGAGCTTGGATGGGCACGGACCAATTGGGCTGAAATGTCATACTGGTTTATTCATTTATTCATATATTTATTTATTCAGAGATAGATTGTGAAACAGGACCTTCGGGTCCGATGAGAGGCACCACTCAGCAGCACGGCTAATTACAGGACAATTTACAATGACCAATTAACCCACTAACCGTTTTCTCATTGGAATGTGCGAGGAAAATGGAGCACCTACACATTCATGGGAAGGTGTACAAGCTTCTTAGGGATGGCTTCGGAATTGAACTCTGAACTCCAACGCTCCGAGCTGTAATAGCGTTGCTCTAACCACTATGCTAGGGTGTCACCCAAATCTATGAATCTATACAACACAGAAACAGGGCCTACAGCCCAGTACATCTGCACTGACAATCAAGCATCCATTACAAGAATGATATGAATGAAAACCTCTATTTATTTTATTCAGAGTTACAACACGGCAACAGGTCCTTTTAGCCCAATAAGTCCACGCCACCCACATGACCAATTAGCCTGTTAAGCCATACACCTTTGGAATATGAGAGGAAAGCAGAACACCTGAGAGAGCCTCACACAGTAATGGTTAAAGTGGACAAACTCCAAACAATCAGTGGCAGAACTGAACATGGGTCACTGGGGCTGTAATAGCTTAATTCTAACCACCCCTAGTTATATAGTAAGATTCCAGTCATATAAATAGACTAGAGAATTTAAAAATAGTATCTTTTGGGAAGAAATAAAATGGAGTTTTGATTCACAATGGGTTTGCAATGAGGTGATTTTGTTCCTTTCCACTCCTTGAGCCTCATCTGCTGGTATTTTTGTCATTTCTGTAGCACTTGGACTTTTTTTTATGAGGCCAAGTTGCTAGCTCTATGTTTAACCCAGCACGGATAGAGAGCGGTACAGTTGGATTCGAACTCAGAACCATTCACCTCCAAGTCTGGTGCTGGTGCCGCTACACCACCAGCCAGCATTTTGCAATGAGTAACTGAGGAGAAACTGTGGCAAAAATGTCAGCGACAGGAGGATACAAAGATAATGTCATTTCCTAAAAGTAAAGTTGACAGGCAGAAAAAGTAAATTTATGATAGTTACCATGATTCAGGACATTTACAAAGACAGGTGTGTAAAAACAGCAGGTAGGATCATTGGGGACCCGAGTCACCCCAACCACAAACTTGTCCAGCTGCTACCATCCAGGAAACGGTATTGCAGCATAAAAGCCAGGACCAACAGGCTCTGGGACAGCTTCTTCCACCAGGCTATCAGACTGCTTAACTCACGCTGAATTGAGTGTATTCTATTTTACATTCACTGTTCTATTTATTATAAATTATTAAAAATTACTATGATTGCACAATGCACATTTAGATGGAGACGTAACGTAAAGATTTTTACTCTTCATATACGTATGTGAAGGATGCAAGAAATAAAGTCAATTCATTCATTCATTCATACAACTTGGAAAGTTCCGCTTAACGGGAAGTTAATATTCACTTTCAGGAGAGAATTGGATAGGTGCCAGCAAAGTGAAAGGTTTCAGACTGTGGGGAAGGAACAGGGAACTGAGATTGATTGGATTGCCATTTCAAAAACTAGTGTGGCAGCAAGGGAGAAAATGGCCTCCACCTGTGTTGCACTTATCTAAAAATAAGCAAACAGACCAGGAAAAAAATTAAGCAGCAGTTCAATGAAACTAATTATAATGATTTGGAAAGAAATAAATTTAAATTATTACATTTCCATCTGTGTGACTTCAGATCCCACTATTTCCATCCTATCAATAATAGGCTGCGGCCTGACCAAAAACCATCAAAACATCACTTCAAAACCTTTTTCCTCGAGATTAAGGCTAATGCAGGACTATCACTGTTCACCACATTTCCACTTTATGCTCTTTAATACCTTTTTCTGTCATTATTTCTGTGTTTTCCAACCTTGTCTTCCTCTTATTTCACCTTTCACCTGCAGCATCTCTAAACTGACAATATTCTCAGGTACTGATTTCAAACTGTCATACAAATTCAATTTGTAAGGAGTGAACCACAGATTGCATTCAAGACACTATACTATTATTTCTTGTGAGAGCATTTTTCTGATTGAGGTTGAAGAGCCAAATACTGAAATATACTATTTCAAACAATATGAGATATGGACGTTGCAACTGATCTAAGAGATCTTGGACTTTTCTATATCATTGGATTTCTCCAGCTATAAGATTTCAAATGGTTAAATTTAAATTGTAAGCCATCGTGTTTGTGATTCTCCCCTTCAACAACCAATGGTCATAATTCTGCTGATGTGACCACAGACTTCATTTGGGGCAGGTCTTTATTTGCTTATAGAAATATAGAAACATAGAAAACCTACAGCACAATACAGGCCCCTCGGCCCACAGAGTTATGCCAAACATGTCCCTACCTTAGAAATTACTAGGCTAACCTATAGCCCTCTATTTTACTAAGTTGCATGTACCTATCTAAAGGTCCCTTAAAAGACCTTATCGTATCCACCTCCACCACCGTTGCCAGCAGCCCATTCCACGCACTCACCACTCTCTGAGTAAAAAAAATTACCCCTAACATCTCCTCTGTATCTACTCCCCAGCACCATAAACCTGTGTCCTCTTGTGGCATTTCAGCCCTGGGAGAAAGCCTTTGAGTATCCACATGATCAATGCCTCTCATCATCTTATACATTCATATTATACATCATCGTATACATCTCATATCTTATGTCTTGAATGCAGTCCTCCAGCTGTCAGAGAAGATTCTTGGGAATACAAGAATCTGGTTCATGGCTCCTTGGCAGGAACCTAGGCAAGACATGAAGAGTGAAGCAATACAAACTACCTGGAAATCAGAACTCTGGCATCCTAGACAAAGGTTTAATTGAAAACATTAGACCAGGACAACCCTGCAGTTTAGCACTGAACGAAAAGGCACAGTAGTGCCTCCACATGCTAAGAAGATTAAGGCAAGCAATGTTCCCACCCCACCATCTTAGCAGCGTTTTACAGGAACATCATTGAGTGCATCCTGACGAGTTGAATCTCCTTCTGGCGTGGGAGCAGTCGAGCATCGGAAATCCCTACAAAGGACAGTGAGAACAGCTGAGAGAATCATAGGGATCTCCCTACCATCCATCGGGGACATTTTTCAGTAGTGCTGCGTATGCAGGCCCTTAGTATGATTAAGGATAGCACCCTTCCATCCAGCATCCTCTTTGACTTTCTATCATCAGGCAAAAGACTACCATGCATAAACACAAGAACGGTCAGATGAGAAACAGTTGATTCCTCCATGCCATTAGGCTTCTGAACACCTGGTCGCATCATACTCAGAGTGTCACTGGTTAACCTGTTCTGTACCTTACAATATTTAATACTAATGCACTTTAATTTGTTATTTATGTGTGATCCATCTGTAGATTTTATCCTTACCTTCATAAGTGTGTTATGTGTGCTATTGTGCTTTACACCCGGTTCAAAGAAACATCGTCTTGTTTCTATATAGATTGTATAGTTATATACATTATATACATATATATAGTTAAATAACAATAAACTTGACCTGACGACATGACTAGTGCTGTGGATAAAGGAGCACCAGTGAATGCACGATACTTTGACTTCATCAGACATTTAATAAGGTGCTTCATCAAAGATTATGTGGAAAGTAAAAGTTCATGGTTTCAAGGTAACATATTGGTTTGGAAAGAAAATCGACTTTAAAGAGGAAGAAATAAGTTACAAATAAGACTTTTTCTTCTCGGGAAGATGTAATGAATGACAGGGGATTAAAGCTGAAGTCTCAGCCTTTTACAATTATGTCATGATTTGGATGAGGACTCTAAAATTACACTGGCTGACTGTGCTGATGACACAAGCAGAAGTTGACAAGTAAGCTGTGAGATGATAACATCAGAGAAGAAAGCAAAAAGTCATTGAGAAAAGAATCTTTTAAGTAGAATCATCCTCTAGCACATTAACAGTTGCACCATTTGTCCAACACTTCCATAACTGTTATTCCTTTCACATGTCACAATATCCCTTCAGACACCACCATCTGATACTCAAACTTCTTATTAGATGTATTACCAATCGACACCAGGACTAACGCTGCTAACTAATAGTACAATTCCGTCAGCCAACTGAGCCCACATAAGTTGTAGTGCATTAGCAAAGCAGCGATAATTCTTAGTCTTTGCAAATTTGGAACATGTCCAAATCTTGTGAAAAATAGCCCTGTTAAATTATCTATTATGAACATAATATTGATCAAAGTATGTTACTGGTATGTTTGCGTGAAACATAAATCAGTTTGTTCTCGAATATGGTATCAGACATCCTGAATATCGGTTGCAGGTGTACCCCAAGTAAATACTGCTATGCTCTTCTGTTATAGCGATACAGCATTATAACACAATGGTGTTGGCGACATATGGTGATGTTTTGCAGGCAGCTCACACAACTTGATCATGGACAAGGATAGATCTGGTCCTAGGGTTGAGGTCCTGAACTGGAAGAAGGCCAAATTTGAAGAAATGAGAAAGGATCTAAAAAGCGTGGATTGGGACAGGTTGTTCTCTGGCAAAGATGTGATCGGTAGGTGGGAAGCCTTCAAAGGAGAGATTTTGAGAGTGCAGAGCTTGTATGTTCCTGTCAGGATTAAAGGCAAAGTGAATAGGAATAAGGAACCTTGGTTCTCAAGGGATATTGCAACTCTGATAAAGAAGAAGAGAGAGTTGTATGACATGTATAGGAAACAGGGAGTAAATCAGATGCTTGAGGAGTATAAGAAGTGCAAGAATATACTTAAGAAAGAAATCAGGAGGGCTAAAAGAAGACACGAGGTTGCCTTGGCAGTCAAAGTGAAGGATAATCCAAAGAGCTTTTACAGGTATATTAAGAGCAAAAGGATTGTAAGGGATAAAATTGGTCCTCTTGAAGATCAGAGTGGTCGGCTATGTGCGGAACCAAAGGAAATGGGGGAGATCTTAAATAGGTTTTTTGCATCTGTATTTACTAAGGAAACTGGCATGAAGTCTATGGAATTAAGGGAAACAAGTAGTGAGATCATGGAAACTGTATAGATTGAAAAGGAGGAGGTGCTTGCTGTTTTGAGGAAAATTAAAATGGATAAATCCCCGGGACCTGACAGGGTGTTCCCTCGGACCTTGAAGGAGACTAGTGTTGAAATTGCAGGGGCCCTGGCAGAAATATTTAAAATGTCGCTGTCTACGGGTGAGGTGCCGGAGGATTGGAGAGTGGGTCATGTTGTTCCGTTGTTTAAAAAAGGATCGAAAAGTAATTCGGGAAATTATAGGCCGGTAAGTTTAACGTCGGTAGTAGTTAAGTTATTGGAGGGAGTACTAAGAGACAGAATCTACAAGCATTTGGATAGACATGGACCTATTAGGGAGAGTCAACATGGCTTTGTGTGTGGTAGGTCATGTTTGACCAATCTATTGGAGTTTTTTGAGGAGATTACCAGGAAAGTGGATGAAGGGAAGGCAGTGGATATTGTCTACATGGACTTCAGTAAGGCCTTTGACAAGATCCCGCATGGGAGGTTAGTTAGGAAAATTCAGTCACTAGGTATACATGGAGAGGTGGTAAATTGGATTAGACATTGGCTCAATGGTAGAAGCCAAAGAGTGGTAGTAGAGAATTGCTTCTCCGAGTGGAGGCCTGTGACTAGTGGTGTGCCACAGGGATCAGTGCTGGGTCCATTGTTATTTGTCATCTATATCAATGATCTGGATGATAATGTGGTAAATTGGATCAGCAAATTTGCTGATGATACAAAGATTGGAGGAGTAGTAGACAGTGAGGAAGGTTTTCAGAGCCTGCAGAGGGACTTGGACCAGCTGGAAAAATGGGCTGAAAAATAGCAGATGGAGTTTAATACAGACAAGTGTGAGGTATTACACGTTGGAAGGACAAACCAAGGTAGAACATACAGGGTTAATGGTAAGGCACTGAGGAGTGCAGTAGAACAGAGGGATCTGGGAATACAGATACAAGATTCTCTAAAAGTGTCGTCACAGGTAGATAGGGTAGTAAAGAGATCTTTTGGTACATTGGCCTTTATTAATCAAAGTATTGAGTATAAGAGCTGGAATGTCATGATGAGGTTGTATAAGGCATTGGTGAGGCCGAATCTGGAGTAATGTGTTCAGTTTTGGTCACCAAATTACAGGAAGGATATAAATAAGGTTGAAAGAGTGTAGAGAAAGTATACAAGGATGTTGCCGGGACTTGAGAAACTCAGTTACAGAGAAAGATTGAATAGGCTAGGACTTTATTCCCTGGAGCGTAGAAGAATGAGGGGAGATTTGATAGAGGTATATAAAATTATGATGGGTATAGATAGAGTGAATGCAAGCAGGCTTTTTCCTCTGAGGCAAGGGGAGAAAAAAACCAGAGGACATGGGTTAAGGTGAGGGGGGGAAAAGTTTAAAGGGAACATTAGGGGGGGCTTCTTCATACAGAGAGTGGTGGGAGTATGGAATGAGCTGCCAGACGAGGTAGTAAATGTGGGTTCTTTTTTAACATTTAAGAATAAATTGGACTGATACATGGATGGGAGCTGTATGGAGGGATATGGTCCGTGTGCAGGTCAGTGGGACTAGGCAGAAAATGGTTCGGCACAGCCAAGAAGGGCCAAAAGGCCTGTTTCTGTGTTGTAGTTTTTTCTATGGTTTCTATGGTTTTTTTCTAACTACTAGATATTCTACTAGACATGCTTTTTCTGAACTACAATGACTGCAATTCACAACCTGTAATCTACCTTAAAGAAATGTACTTTTGTACTGTCTAAACAAACTAGTGATTTTACAATGCAAACACGAGGAATTCTGCAGATGCTGGAAATTCAAGCAACACACATCAAAGTTGCTGGTGAACACAGCAGGCCAGGCAGCATCTCTAAGAAGAAGTACAATCGACGTTTCGGGCCGAGACTCTTCGTCAGGACTATCCACGGCCTCCTCTACTGCAAAGATGAAGCCACACTCAGGTTGGAGGAACAACACCTTATATTCAGTCTGGGTAGCCTCCAACCTGATGGCATGAACATTGACTTCTCAA
The DNA here is from genome assembly GCF_030028105.1 of Mobula birostris. Lineage (NCBI taxonomy): Eukaryota > Metazoa > Chordata > Chondrichthyes > Myliobatiformes > Myliobatidae > Mobula > Mobula birostris. Next base: position 194,157,747 of record NC_092371.1, read on the forward strand.
ACTTCCGCTGATGCCCCACCTCCCCCTCGTACCCCATCCATTATTTATTTATATACACACACATTCTTTCTCTCTCTCTTCTTTTTCTCCCTCTGTCCCTCTGACTATACCCCTTGCCCATCCTCTGGGGTTTTTTCCCCCCTCCCCCTTTTCCTTCTCCCTGGGCCTCCTGTCCCATGATCCTCTCGTATCCCCTTTTGCCTATCACCTGTCCAGCTCTTGGCTCCACCCCTTCCCCTCCTGTCTTCTCCTATCATTTTGGATCTCCCCCTGCCCCTCCCCCTCCCACTTTCAAATCTCTTACTATCTCTTCCTTCAGTTAGTCCTGATGAAGGGTCTCGGCCTGAAACGTCGACTGTACCTCTTCCTAGAGATGCTGCCTGGCCTGCTGCATTCACCAGCAACTTTGATGTGTATTGTAGTGATTTCATAATCTTGCTGCTCCATGATGTTTGCTCGGTTCTCCACTGAACTGAGAATCTGTGGTCGGACACTCTTTCATGGACTTCAGTTCTGAATGTTATTTGCTTGCTTTTATTGTTTGCATAATTTTTTTTCTTTCTGCTCATTGGGTGTTTAACTGTCTTTCTGGGGGACTTTGTGGCTGCCTGTAAGGAGACAAATCTCAAGGTTGTATAATGTATGCATACTTTGATAATAAATATACTTCGAACTTTGATTCGCTGAACTTGACTCTTGAAAATGCAGGTACAGCCATTGTCAGGGTGGCCATTGCTGGGGGTGGATGCTATGTTGAGGTCCAAAGGCAGAAAATGAACTCGTGCTCGGCTACATCACTTTGTGACGATTAAAACAACAACCAGATTAAAGCATGGAGAGCAGAAAATGAGCCAATATTCAGCGACATCTACTTGCATTTGATCAGTCACCCTCTCTTCTCACTGCTATCATCGGGCAAGAGGTATAGGAAAGAAAACTGCAGTAATTCATCTTCTCCTTAAAAATGCCCTGGAGTTTTAAAGCTCATAGCGTAATATCCCTACTATACACAGCACATGGAAAATTTTAATAGAGCTGATGTACTTCATGGTTTAAACAATGAATAACTAATTTCCCAGTCAAATTGAAATGTCCAGGAGTAATAGCGAAGCATTAAATTATCACAATTACTTATTTAAAATTTACTTTTAATGCTGACACATCTGGGAGATTTGAGCCAGGTTTTATAACATGTCTAAAACATTTTGCTAGAAATGTATACACACTAGATGATAAATAACACCACTTTAAATCAGCATTTCAGTTTTGTACATTTTGATGTTCATGTTGGTTTCTGCTTAGCTGAATTACTGCATCTTCATGGCATACTGATAGCTATTTGTTGTTTTGTACACACAATAAATACTGTACTAATCCATATACCTCATTAATGAATGCTCTATAAGTGATGAGTTCAACATCTTGAACAGTCATTCAGCTTCCTGCACCAGAGCTGCTTAATAATTCCTCTTGAGGTGCCAAGAAACAACAGCCTGATCTATAAAATTTAAAAGGAGTGACAACAGTAAGCAAAGATGAGAACAAAATCTGTTTGTCTCTCTCTCTCTTTAATAGACATTTCACATTCCTCCACCTGTTCCATTCTTTCGCTGATTAAGTCAGCAAGGAAATGGAGCACTGCAGTGATTCATCTGTTAAACTGATAAAGTTAGCAGATGACACCATTGTCATTGGACAATTCACCAGAGACAACAAATCCAAGTATCATCAGGAAGTAAACAAGCTAGAGTCCTGGTGCAAGTTGGAGCTAAATACCTTCAAAACCGTGGAGATGCAAATCAACTTCAGGAGAAATGTATCTCTTCTCCACCCACTCATCATCAACAACTCTACAATTAACAACACTACTTCAGCATTCAGGTTCCTGGGCATCATTATTTTGCAGGACCTCATGTGGGAGAACTTTATCTCCTTCATTAACAAAAGGTTCTGCAGAGGATGTATTTCTTTCGACAGTTGGTAAAATTCCATCCTTCCCAGAACATACTGGTGTAATTCTACACTGCCCTCATAGATAGCTTCCTTACACATCAGTCATAATTGTCTGGTTTGGCGTAATATCCTCTCACAATTTATGAAAACTACAACAAACTATCAGGTCAGCAGGAAAGGTCATTTGCTGCATTCTACCATCACTGTAGGATGTGTATTTGTCCAGGACAAGTTGATGCAGGAAAAGCCATTGTAGAATTTAACCACACTGCAAACTGCCTTTTCCAAAAGCTCCTTTCTGGAAAGTGCTATAGGGCTATTAAAATAAAAAAAACTTCATGCCTTTTTAAAAGTTTCTTCCTGCAGGCAGTTAATCTGTTCAACTATTCCAATTAGCCACACCCACCACCCTTTATCTCAGTCACTGCTCTGCACTGTAAATACTTTAAAACACTTCTATAATCCTGTTTACAATGTAAATGTATGCTGGTATGTATTTATGCACATTATATTCCATAGCCCTAGCTTAACCTCTGTTTTTAATATAATTCTTTATTCTTATAACTGCTGAATGTTATGTTTTGTCGTATGTCACATCAACACACCACAGCAAATCCCTAATACATGTGAATCTGTTTGACAAATAGAGCTGATCTTCGATCCTTCAGCCAGTCTGTAAAGGTCACAAGTTCATTCTCAAACAGTGGCTCTGACTCATCAATACAGCTGCACCTGCATGTGGTACTCCCCTTCCGAAATTCAATTTCCTTGGTGGCAATGCAGAGAAAAATGCTAAGCTGCCACCTTGTTATACATCTGGTACTGGCAAATGAGGACGACATTTTACTCATGACCCAGCTAGGTATGACTTCTGCTTACGGGAATCTCATCACTGTTGGTCAGCACCAGCAGAAAACGGACAAAGGTGAACTGAAGGAGAGGTTTCAGTAATGAAACAATAACCACACAGCACCATTATCAGAGCAAGTTATCCTTTCAAAATTAAGCCGATTTGAAGAGGAGCAATTAAATATTGACACCAAACTGCACCAGTATATAAAAGGGGAGCTGACCAAAGGCTTGAATAAACTAATTTCAAGGATCATCTTAACTATAAAAGGAGTTAGAGTGACAGAGAAATTTATGAAAAAAATTAGAAGTCCTGGAGGTATGCCAGCTGGAAACCAAATCAGGAGGAGAGCAGAGATTTTAAAGGCTCTTGAGGTTGGAAGAAATTGCAGAATTAAGATGACATGGGAACATTAATGGAATTCAAATGCATATAATTTTGAGCTATCAGTCTCAAACACAAGTACTTCATTTTATTTTTGTCTACCACATTCCGAGAAAACAGGTGGTGATGAAATTGATCATCCGAGTAATTACTCTGGTGCACCTTCAACTCTCTGATCCTGGGGGAGCAGAATATGTTAATGTATTTACAATAAAAAGTCAAAGCATTTGCTGAACCCAAGTGTCATCCAATGTAACATAAATAAATTTGACATAGATTGTAAGAGTATTAAAATTATCTTACCACGGTGGATCTGGTTTCAGAACCAAAAAACTGGGGACCCTTGATGAATGGTGTTGATCCAAAACATCCACTGTCCATTTCCCTCCATAGATGCTTCCTAATCCGTTGAGATCCTCCGGCGCTTTTTGTATTGCTCCAGGTTCCAGTATCTGTAGTCTCTTGAGTGTCCAGTGACAGGTAAACTCCTGAACATAAGCAGTCTCAGAAGATCAAAGAGGTGAAACTGCCCGCAGTGTTGATAGGAGATCCCTTAGTCAGAGGAATAGAGATGAGGTTCTCTGGGCACAATAGAGATATCTGGATGGTATGTTGCTTCCCTATGCCAGGATCAGGGTGTCTTGGATCGGGTCCACAGCATTTTCAAGGGTGAGGATGAGCAGCCAGAATTCCTGGCGCATATTGGCACCAATGACATAGGTAGAAAAGGTGAGGAGGTCCTGAAGAGACATTTTAGAGAACTAGGTAGAAAACTAAAAAACAGGACCTCCAGGGTAGTAATCTCTACCTGTGTCGTATGCCAGTGAGGGTAGGAATAGAATGATTACACACGTGAATGCATGGCTGAGGTACTGGTGCATGGGGGAGGGGTTGAGATTTCTGGATCATTGGCATCTCTTCTGGTAAGGTATGACCTGTACAAAAGGGATAGGCTACACCTGAACCTGAGTGGGTCCAATAACCTGGAGTGCAGGGGGATGGGAATCAGAGTGATAGCGCTGAAGATTAAGTAGTTGGTTTACAAACAGAGGCAATGTGTAGAGTGACTCCTACAACGAGAGGCTGATGATAAGGCAAAATTGCAGTCAACAGGATGAGTTGCAATGTAAAAGGTGGACAAAATCAAAAAGGGTGAATACAGGACTGAAGGTGATAATTATATGATCAAATTCACTCTGAAATTTGAGAAGGAGAAGCTAAAGTCAGATGTATGTGTATTATAGTGGCACTTAACCACACATTGCTCTGTTACGACACCGGTGCCTAGCTGTAAGGATCCTAATGCCCTTCTCTTGGCCAACATCAGTGGCGTGGAGAGGGGAGACTTGCAGCATGGGCAACTGCCAGTCTTCCATACAACCTTGCCGAGGCCTGCACCCTGGAAACCTTCCAAGGTGCAAATCCATGGTCTCATGAGACTAACGGATGCCTAATAGTGGAGTAAAGGGAATTATAGAGGCATGAGAGAGGAGTTAGAAACATAGAAACATAGAAAACCCACAGCACAATACAGGCCCTTCGGCCTACAAAGTTGTGCCAAACATGTCCCTACCTTAGAAATTACTAGGCTTACCTATAGCCCTCTATTTTTCTAAGCTCCATATACCTATCCAAAAGTCTCTTAAAAGACCCTATCGTATCCGCCTCTACCACTGTTGCCGGCAGCCCATTCCATGCACTCAGCACTCTCTGAGTAAAAAACTTACCCCTGACATCTCCTCTGAATTTACTCCCCAGCACCTTAAACCTGTGTCTTCTTGTGGCAACCATTTCAGCCCTGGGAAGAAGCCTCTGACTTTCCACACAATCAATGCCTCTCATCAACTTATACACCTCTATCAGGTCACCTCTCATCCTCTGTTGCTCCAAGGAGAAAAGTCTGAGTTCATTCAACCTACTCTCATAAATCATGCTCCCCAATCCAGGCAACATCCTTGTAAATCTCCTCTGCACCCTTTCTATGGCTTCCACACCCTTCCTGGAATGAGGCGACCAGAACTGAGCACAGTACTCCAAGTGGGGTCTGACCAGGGTCCTATATAGCTGCAACATTACCTCTCGGATCCTAAGTTCAATTCCACGATTGATGAAGGCCAATACACCGTATGCCTTCTTAACCACAAAGTCAACCTGCGCAGCTGCTTTGAGTGTCCTATGGACTCAGACCCCAAGATCCCTTTGATCCTCCACACTGCCAAGAGTCTTACCATTAATGCTATATTCTGCCATCATATTTGACCTACCAAAATGTACCACTTCACACTTATCTGGGTTGAATTCCATCTGCCACTTCTCAGCCCAGTTTTGCATCCTATCAATGTCCCAGTGTAACCTCTAACAGCCCTCCACACTATCCACAACACCCCCAAGCTTTGTGTCATCAGCAAACTTACTAACTCATCCCTCCACTTCCTCGTCCAGTTCACTTATAAAAATCATGAAGAGTAAGGGTCCCAGAACAGGTCCCTGAGGCACTCCACTGGTGACCGGCCTCCATGCAGAATATAACCCATCTACAACCACTCTTTGCCTTTCTGTGGCCAAGCCAGTTCTGGATCCACAAAGCAATGTCCCCTTGGATCCCATGCCTCACTTTCTCAATAAGCCTTGAATGGGGTACCTTATCAAATGCCTTGCTGAAATCCATATACACTACATCTACAGCTCTTCCTTCATCAATGTGTTGAGTTATATCCTTAAAAAATTCAATCAGGCTTTTAAGGCATGACCTGCCCTTGACAAAGCCACGCTGACTATTCCTAATCATATTATATCTCTGCAAATGTTCATAAATCCTGCCTCTCAGGATCTTCTCCATCAACTTACCAACCACTGAGGTAAGACTCACTGGTCTATAGTTTCCTAGGCTATTTCGAATCCCTTTCTTGAATAAAGGAACATCTGCAACCCTCCTATCCTCCAGAACCTCTCCCATCCCCATTGATGATGCAAACATCATCGCCAGAGGCTCAGCAATCTCCTCCCTCACCTCCCACAGTAGCCTGGGGTACATCACATCTGGTCCTGGCAACTTATCCAACTTGATGCTTTCCGAAAGCTCCAGAACATTTGGCCAGAACTGAGTGGAAAAGAACACTGGTAGGGATGACAGTAGATAAGCAATGGCTGGAATTTCTGGAAGCAATTCAGAAGGCACAGGATATATACATCCCAAATAGGAAAAAGTATTCAAAAGGCAAAAAGACACAACCATGACTAACAAGAGAAGTCAAAACCAACATAAAAGCCAAAGAGAGGGCATATAATAGAGCAAAACTTAGTGGGAAGTTAGATGATTGGGAAGCTTTTAAATACCAACTGAAGGCAACTAAAAAAGTCATTAAGAAGGTAAAGGTGGAATAAGAAAGTAATCTAGCCAATGATATGAAAGAGGATACAAAAAGTTTCTTCAGATACATGAGGTGTAGAAAAGAGATGAGTGTGCATATTGAACCATGGAAAACAATGCTGGAGAGGTAGTAGTGGGGGACAAGAAAATGGCAGAAGAACAGAAATTTGTATCAGTCTTCACTGTGGAAGGCACTAGTAGTATGGCAGAGGTTCAGGGGTCATGAAATACGTGAAATTATCATTACTGGGGAGAAGCTCCATGGGAAACTGAAAGATCTGAAGGTAGGTATGCCACCTGGAGCAGATGGTGTACATCCCAGGGTTCTGAAAGAGGTGGCTGATGAGATTGTGGAGACATTAGTAATGACCTGTCAAGAATCACTAGATTCCGGAATCGTTCCAGAAGATTAGAAAATTGTAAATGTCACTCCACTCACCAAGAAGGAAGAGAGGCAGAAGAAAGGAAATTATAGGCCAGTTAGTCTGACCTCAGGGATTGGGAAGATTGGAGTTGATTATTATGGATAAGGATAAGTTTCAGGGTACCTGGAGGCACATGATAAAATATTCCATAGTGAGCATGGCTTTCATAAGGGAAAGGATGGACAAAAGAGAATTGGTTGATGTATTATGTATTTGGATTTTCAGAAGACTTTTGACAAAGTGCCACAAATGAGGCTGCTTAACAAGCTATGAGCCGATTGTATTACAGGAAAGATTCTAGCATGGATAAAGCAGTGGCTGACTGGCAGGAGACAAAGAGTAGTTTTAAGGAAGTAGAGAGGCTACAGGACTTAGATTAAGAGAATGGGCAAAGAAATGGCAGATGGGATACAGTGACAGGAAATGTATGGTCATGCACTTTGGTAGAACAAATGAAAGGGTTGACTATATTATAAATGTAGAGAAAATACAAAAAACTGAGGCACACAAGTGCTTGTGAATTCTTATGCAGGAATCCCTAAAGGTTAATTTGCAGATTGAGTCAGTGGTGAGGAAGGTAAATACAATGTTAGCATTCATCTCAAGTGGACTAGAATATAAAACAAGGATGTAATGTTGAAACTTTATAAAGCACTGTTGAGGCGTCACTTGGAGTATTGTGAGCAGTTTTGAGCCCCTTATCTTAGAAAGGATGTGCTGAAACTGTGGAGGGTTCAAAGAAGGTTCACGAAAATGATTCCAGGATGGAATGGCTTGTCATATGAAGACCATTTGATGGCTCTGGGCATATATTCACTGGAATTCAGTGAAACGTATAAAATGTTGAAAGGACTTGATAGAGTGGCTGCGGAGAGAATGTTTCCCATGGGGGAAGAGTCAAAGACCAGAGAGCACAGCCTCAGAAAAGAGGAGCATCCTTTTAGGAGGAATTTGTTTAGCCATAGAGTAGTGAATCGATGGAATTCTTTGCCACAGGCATCTGTGAAGGCCAAGTCTGTATATCTATTTAAGACATTGGTTGATAGAGCCTAGATTATTCAGGGCACAAAGGAACATGGGGAGAAGGCAGGAGATTGGGGCTGAGAGGAAAATTGGATCAGCCATGGTGAAATGACGGAACAGATTTGATAGTCCATATGGCCTACTTCTGCTCTTATGTCTTCCAGTCTTTTGGTCTAAGCAAATCAATTTATTTTGATCATGATGCACTAACAGAATAGTCGTATCACCCAAAAGCAGGCAGTAGGAGCCTTGTGCATGTTAATGGAAGTTCTGCACTAGTTTGAAAAGTTCCTTTTGAAATTAAATTGTGCTGCTCAGGGCAGGCACTGAGCATTTTGAGAAAGATTTGGACTCATAGAGTGTTACAGAATGGAAATAATTATTTTGACTTATCAAAACCATGCTGATTGTCAACTATTATACTAATCTTACCCTAACACATTATATTTTCATCATATTCCAACCAATTGGGTGGCACAGTAGTGCAGTGGCTAGCACAATGCTTTACAGTGCGGATAAACCAGGTTCAATTCCCGCTCTGCCTGTAAGGAGTTTGTGCGTTCTGCTGTTGACCTTGTGGGCTTCCTCCAGATGCTCCAGTTCCCTCCCAGATTCAAGAAACGTACTGCCTGATAGGTCAATTGGTCATTATAAATTGTCCTGTGATTAGGCTGGATTAAATTTGGGACTGCTGGGCAGTGTAGCTTGAATGGCCAGAAGGGCTATTGAATTTTTGAATTTTTCGGGTTTTTTTTCCATCGGCGTTCAGAGAGGCGGGACTGCGCAGGCGTGTGATGTCGGGCAGTGAAGCGCGGAAGATTTAAAAGGACAGAGATCCTGCTTCGGGTTTAATTCGAAGAAGGAAGTCCGAGAATCGGTGCGGGAGTGCGGAGGAAGCCATTTTTGAAATTTCGGGTTTTTTTTCCATTAGCTTTCAGAGAGGCGGGACTGCGCACGCGTGTGACGTCGGGCAGTGAAGCGCGGAAGATATAAAAGGAACAGAGCCTCATACAGCGGGCAGCGTAGTCTGCAGGCTGCAGAGTGAGCCGGGAGCAGAGTGAAGGCTTAAGGGCTTCGGCTCAAAGGGCTTAGGCGGAAACGGGCGAGGCGAGGAAGGTTTGGTATTCATTTTTTGTTGTTATTTGAGGAGAGGGGCAGTATGAGTGTGAGGGCAGTTTGTTGTTCTCGGTGCCGGATGTGGGAGGCCCTGGAGTCTCCAAGCCTCCCGGACATCCACATCTGCATCAGGTGCACCAAGATGCAGCTCCTAAGGGATCACGTTAGGGAACTGGAGCTGCAGCTCGATGACCTTCGTCTGGTCAGGGAGAGTCAGGAGTTGATAGAGAGGAGTTACAGGCAGGTGGTCACACGGGGGCCACGGGAGGCAGACAAGTGGGTTACGGTTAGGAGGGGGAAGGGGAAGAGTCAGGTAATAGAGAGTACCCCGGTGGCTGTGCCCCTTGACAATAGGTACTTCTGTTTGGGTACTGTTGGGGTGACAGCTTACCTGGGGGAAGCGACAGTGGCCGTGCCTCCAGCACAGAGTCCGGCCCTGTAGCTCAGAAGGGTAGGGAAAGGAAGAGGAGGGCAGTTGTAATAGGGGACTCGATAGTAAGGGGTTCAGATAGGCGATTCTGTGGACACAGTCTGGAGACCCGGATGGTAGTTTGCCTCCCTGGTGCTAGGGTCCGGGATATTTCTGATCGTGTCCAAGATATCCTGAAGTGGGAGGGTGAGGAGCCAGAGGTCATGGTACATATAGGTACCAATGACATAGGTAGGAAAAGGGAAGAGGTCCTGAAAGAAGAACATAGGGAGTTAGGAAGGGAGTTGACAAAAAGGACCGCAAAGGTAGTAATCTCGGGATTACTGCCTGTACCACGCGACAGTGAGAGTAGGAATGCAATGAGGTGGAGGATAAATGCGTGGCTGAGGGATTGGAGCAGGGAGTAGGGATTCAAGTTTTTGGATCATTGGGACCTCTTTTGGCGCAGGTGTGACCTGTACAAAAAGGATGGGTTACACTTGAATCCTAAGGGGACCAATATCCTGGCGGGGAGATTTGCGAGGGCTACTGAGGTGACTTTAAACTAGAATGGTTGGGGGGGTGGGAATCAAATTAAAGAGACTAGGAGAGAGGAGATTAGTTCACAACAGGGGGATGGGAACCAGTGCAGAGAGACAGAGGGGTGTAAAATGAGAGTAGAAGCAAAAAGTAGTAAGGTGAAAAGTAAAAGTGGCAGGCCGGCAAGTCCAGGGTAAAAATCAAAAAGGGCCATTTTTCAACATAATTGTATAAGGGCTAAGAGTGTTGTAAAAGTGAGCCTGAAGGCTTTGTGTGGCAATGCAAGGAGCATTTGTAACAAGGTGGATGAATTAAAAGTGCAGATTGTTATTAATGAATATGATATAGTTGGGATCACAGAGACATGGCTCCAGGGTGACCAAAGATGGGAGCTCAACATTCAGGGATATTCAATATTCAGGAGGGATAGACATGAAAGAAAAGGAGGTGGGGTAGCATTGCTGGTTAGAGAGGAGATTAACGCAATAGAAAGGAAGGACATTAGCCAGGACGATGTGGAATCGATATGGGTAGAGCTGCATAACACTATGGGGCAGAAAACGCTGGTGGGAGTTGTGTACAGGCCACCTAACAGTAGTAGTGAGGTTGGGGATGGTATTAAACAGGAAATTAGAAATGTGTGCAATAAAGGAACAGCACTTATAATGGGTGACTTCAATTTACATATAGATTGGATGAACCAAATTGGTAAGGGTGCTGAGGAAGAGGATTTCCTGGAATGTAAGCGGGATGATTTTTTGAACCAACATGTCGAGGAACCAACAAGAGAGCAGGCCATTCTAGACTGGGTATTGAGCAATGAGGAAGGATTAATTAGCAATCTTGTCGTGAGAGGCCCCTTGGCTAAGAGTGACCATAATATGGTGGAATTCTTCATTAAGATCGACAGTGACATAGTTAATTCAGAAACAAAGGTTCTGAACTTAAAGTAGGGTAACTTTGAAGGTATGAGGCGTGAATTAGCTAAGATAGACTGGCAAATGACACTTAAAGGTTTGATGGTGGATATGCAATGGCAAACTTTTAAAGATCACATGGATGAACTACAACAATTGTTCATCCCAGTTTGGCAAAAGAATAAATCAAGGAAGGTAGTGCACCCGTGGCTGATAAGGAAAGTTAGGGATAGTATCAATTCCAAAGAAGAAGCATACAAATTAGCCAGAAAAAGTGGCTCACCTGAGGACTGGGAGAAATTCAGAGTCCAGCAGAGGAGGACAAAGGGCTTAATTAGGAAGGGGGAAAAAAGATTATGAGAGAAAACTGGCAGGGAACATAAAAACTGACTGTAAAAGCTTTTATAGATATGTGAAAAGAAAAAGATTGGTTAAGACAAATGTAGGTCCCCTACAGACAGAAACCGGTGAATTCATTATGGGGAGCAAGGACATGGCAGACCAATTGAATAGCTACTTTGGTTCTGTCTTCACTAAGGAGGACATAAATAATCTTCTGGAAATAGTAGGGAACAGAGGGTCCAGTGAGATGGAGGAACTGAGGGAAATACATGTTAGTAGGAAATTGGTGTTAGGTAAATTGAAGGGATTAAAGGCAGATAAATCCCCAGGGCCAGATGGTCTGCATCCCAGAGTGCTTAAGGAAGTAGCCCAAGAAATAGTGGATGCATTAGTGATAATTTTTCAAAACTCTTTAGATTCTGGACTAGTTCCTGAGGATTGGAGGGTGGCTAATGTAACGCCACTTTTTAAAAAAGGAGGGAGAGAGAAACCGGGGAACTGGTTAGCCTAATATCGGTGGTGGGGAAACTGCTAGAGTCAGTTATCAAAGATGTGATAACAGCACATTTGGAAAGCGGTGAAATGATCGGACAAAGTCAGCATGGATTTGTGAAAGGAAAATCATGTCTGACGAATCTCATAGAATTTTTTGAGGATGTAACTACTAGAGTGGATAGGGGAGGACCAGTGGATGTGGTATATTTGGATTTTCAAAAGGCTTTTGACAAGGTCCCACACAGGATTTTAGTGTGCAAACTTAAAGCACACGGTATTGGGGGTAAGGTATTGATGTGGATAGGGAATTGGTTGGCAGACAGGAAGCAAAGAGTGGGAATAAACGGGACCTTTTCAGAATGGCAGGCAGTGACTAGTGGGGTACCGCAAGGCTCAGTGCTGGGACCCCAGTTGTTTACAATATATATCAATGACTTAGATGAGGGAATTAAATGCAGCATCTCCAAGTTTGCAGATGACACGAAGCTGGGCGGCAGTGTTAGCTGTGAGGAGGATGCTAAGAGGATGCAGGGTGACTTGGATAGGTTAGGTGAGTGGGCAAATTCATGGCAGATGCAGATAAATGTGAAGTTATCCACTTTGGTGGCAAAAACAGGAAAATAGATTATTATCTGAATGGTGGCCGATTAGGAAAAGGGGAGGTGCAACGAGACCTGGGTGTCATTATACACCAGTCATTGAAAGTGGGCATGCAGGTACAGCAGGCAGTGAAAAAGGCGAATGGTATGCTGGCATTCATAGCAAGAGGATTCGAGTACAGGAGCAGGGAGGTACTACTGCAGTTGTACAAGGCCTTGGTGAGACCACACCTGGAGTATTGTGTGCAGTTTTGGTCCCCTAATCTGAGAAAAGACATCCATGCCATAGAGGGAGTACAAAGAAGGTTCACCAGTTTGATTCCTGGGATGGCAGGACTTTCATATGATGAAAGACTGGATGAACTAGGCTTATACTCGTTGGAATTTAGAAGATTGAGGGGTGATCTTATTGAAACATATAAAATTCTAAAGGGATTGGACAAGCTAGATGCAGGAAGATTGTTCCCGATGTTGGGGAAGTCCAGAACGAGGGGCCACAGTTTGAGGATAGAGGGGAAACCTTTTAGGACTGAGATTAGGAAAAACTTCTTCACACAGAGAGTGGTGAATCTGTGGAATTCTCTGCCACAGGAAACAGTTGAGGCTAGTTCATTGGCTAAATTTAAGAGGGAGTTAGATATGGCGCTTGTGGAGGGAAGGCAGGCACAGGGTTCTGAGTTGGATGATCAGCCATGATCATACTGAATGGCGGTGCAGGCTCGAAGGGCCGAATGGCTGACTCCTGCACCTATTTTCTATTTTTCTATGTAAGGGCATACTCTGTGCTGCATGTCAATAAATCAATAAATTCAAACTCTACTTCTCACAAGCTTCTAACACTCATCTATACACTTTTACGGGAAATTTACGGCAGTCAATTAACCTACTAAGTTCACATTTTGAGGACGTGGGGTGAAACCCAAGAAGCTGCAGATATGGGCTCAAGCACTAAACTAACTGGAGATACAGCAGACAGCATTAAAAGTTAGTGGTTTCTTTTAGGTAATTCCTTTGGACCACTGCTGAACTGATAACCAGTTAATACAACTGCCCACCCTGAATATCCTCCCTCTTATTAACTTACATCTTGCTGATTATATCCTACCACTCAGGAAAAGTCTTCTACTTTGTTACAGTGTTCTGCGGCATCATATGGTAAACAGTGGCAGACATGAAAACAAGACCCAAGCACCGAGGTTAATTAGGTTTATTTTTTCTTGGCGTTATGACTATGTCATTGCAGTAATTCACTTCAATCTGGATGCATTTTTGATTTTTATCTATATGAATGTTAATTATTTCCCAGGTCATTACTAGCAAATTACATTTAGTTCTAACAATTAGTTCCACTGTCATTTTCATATTTGATATAGAAATGAGGAAAAAAATTACTTCAGCTGATTTGACATACAAAAATCGTTCTTATAAAATGCATTTCTAAATATAATCCTTAATACATTTTAGGCTGGGATCAATTTTCATGTTCCATAATTTACTAACTAGCATATTAAAATTTTTCTGAATAATTTCTTTGTTCTAATAATTTTCTTTCCGGTTTGTACAACTTTTCCAGTGTAGTGTTACAAATGATGATGATATTGGTTATCTTATGTTATGTTGCACTGGAGAAGATTCATTTTATCATTTCACTACTGTCAAAAGCACTTGCACTTTGTCAGGAAGCTTTCCAGTCTCTGGATTTTTTAAATGCTCTGAGTGTTCGTATCATTAATATATTCATGTTGAAAGTGTCATAGTTTACATCAATTCAAAGATAAATGCATCCTTCTCAAGATTTTCAATTGGAATTTTTTAATCTAAATGAAGCACTTTGATAATATTACAATCCCTTTATATTGTGCCCAGATTTGTTACACAATATTAGATCGTAAAGACATAAGGAAATATAATTCAGCTGTATTATAATTATCCATCAGCGTATACAAAAAATAAGATTGATAACATGACTCTGTACTTCAAAGATCATGTGATAGCCCAAAACTGACAGTGTGGCCTATTTGTGATGGTGATGGTGCTATAAATGGCATTACATGAAGGTTAAAATCTATTGTATGAGTTAAGAGACAATATCCCAGTCCAGTGAAAAACCCTTTATAGATGGAACAGGATGTCACTAACAACCCAGAGCTATGGTGGAAATTGAACAAGAAGTGGAGGTAAAATACGTAAAAAACAGTTCTGCTTGTTGATCGTGTGTGTCTTCAGAGCACGGTATTGTAGAATGGTTCCTGTGCCTACTATCTGCCTATTAGTGGTCTTAAGCATGAACATATAGTATAAGGACATGAAATAGTAATAGAAGTAGACCACTCAACTTCTTAACTCTGTTGGGCTATTAAATAAAAGCTGATTGTAACCTTAACCTTTAATTCCTACTAAACTGCAATAACCTTTTATCAACCTCTGTTTTAGAAATATGCAAAGACACCTTTCCAATGCCTTCTGAGAAAGAGGACTCTAAAGACATCTGAAAGGCAAACAAGCATCATCTATCTTAAGTGGATGACTTCTTATTTTTAAACCATGAGTGTGGTTCTAGGTTCTCCAACAAACAGTCTCTTTACATGCAAGCTGTCAAGATCATTCAGTTATGTGTGTATCAATCAAATACCCATTCAGTTCTCTAAATTCCAACGTGCCATTCTAGGTATCAATCAGTAGCCCCCTGAACTGGAAATAATACATTAGCATCCTTCCTTAAATAAGGAGGTATGTCTTTTATATCCTTCCTTAACCATCTCATACTATCTTAAGAAGCTACATGCATAAACAACTGGGTGCATGTTGTAATAATGAAAATAGAGGTCACTTACTTATTGGAGTCAGGCCCTGAGAATATTGCAGCAAGATAAAGTTTAAGGTTAGATCAAAGACATATAATGAGCAACGTAAGCTAATGCTCCTTGAAATGTTCAGTACTGAGCCATTGCTGCAATTACGATGTCTCACAGATAACATGACATGTCCTGATTTGCTCCTCTCTGCAATTGCCCATTGGTGCCATTCAAAAAGTCATGCTTAAGATCATGACTCATGGGTGAGTTACATTCCAGTTAATAGCATATTTAAGAATGAATTGTCCAACCATGTTGCAAAGTTCCAGTGTGATCTTTCTCCAGTGAAGGACGTATGCGAGCAAGTCATCAAGCATATGGCTTCAAACAGTTCATCAGTATAAGTCAGTGCACACATAACAGACTTGATTATTGATTAAGCGATGAGTCATGAAGAAGAAGATCACTAGAAGAATTAGAATAATTTCTCATGCATTTACAGTGACACAGTGTTTAATATTCAGTCTGATTAAGAATTTTTGAAAATTAAGAACAGAACAGTAAACAAGCACATTTTAAAATAATCAATATACCAAAGCAAAAATCAGGGGTTACTGAGAATAAGTGAAAAAATATGAAAGAAAGATATGATGGAAGATTAAGCCACAGTTACAGAATAATTGCCAAAGTTTAGCATCTTTGTATTGCCATATTTGGAGTAAAGTAAGAATTAATGTAAATGATAAACATGATCTTATGTAAAAGACAGCCCTGACATCCTTCAGGATACTGGTCACAGATGTTAATCACTGAAACCCATCATAAAGAAGTGACAAATGAAAGTAATTAAAGATATTCAAGCAAACAGTTCTCTGAGGGAGAGATAACAAAAGGAAGCATCCATAAAAAATGATGCAATCCAAAACCCTCAGGTAATAACCAGCACAGGAAACTAATTGCAACACTCACTAAGGAGAGGAAACAGGAGGTTTATTTAATATGTCTAAAGCAGTTCCACATAGGAAATGAAAGAAACAATGGGACAATTATTTTGGACTATTGCTACCACATAAACATCAACAGAATTAGCTACCATTGGCCTCACTTACTTTTCTCAGAACAAGAAGGCCAACTCAAATGCCTCTCCCCATCCAACAGGAACCCAGTGAAATGGAGCGGGTTCCAAGCAGTGGGTATCATATCTTGAACCCAACCCCTGGAAACCCTGATCGTCTTTGGAAGTCTATCAGATGTTAATGGATGTAAATGACTTTTTAAGGGTTTTAAATGCATTTGACAGCCAGAGGCATTTAAAAACTATTAAGAGATATAAATAATACAAAAAATTATTTTACAAGCTTAAAAAGAAAGAACATTTCTAATTAAAAATGCATTAATACATCATAACTAACTAAAACAATCAAATTGAAGTAAATTAAAGAAAGCTCTTACTTGCACTTACCTTTCTCCAGACAAGGAGTTTCCATCCATGTGCCAGCCCACCTGGAGTTAGCTAAAGATCAGCTCTAATATGTATCCTTCCACTGGACTCTACCATGAGAACATTGGTGAATCAGGCTGTTAAGTGTCTGGCATTTGTGCTTCAGGAAATCCCAAACCTCCATGTTTGGCTGTGCCTCACAGGGATCATACGATCATAGAATATTAATGGATGCATTTCAGTGCATTAATTCTGCACCGGTTGACAAAGAGCCACCCATTCTATTCACACTGACTCATACTTGGTCTACAGTTGTCAAGGTCACAGCTCTTCAAGTGTACACTCATTAAATGTGATGAGAGTTCTCTTTCTACCAGCCACTAAGGCAGTGCATTCCAAAGCACTACCACCATCAGAATTATTTCTTTCCCCCTCATTTCTCTTCTAATCATGCTTCAAGTTACTTTAAACTGATACTCACTTTTTATTGACCCTTCAGCTGAGGGAAGTAGGGCCTCCTTGTTTATTTTGTCTAGGCCATTCCTAATTTTATATTGCTCATTTGAAGGACTGGGAACATGGGTAGGTATGAAGCAGGAACCAGAGGTTCAGGTGAGTGGCTGGAGCTCAGGAAAGTGCCTCATGCTGATCTTGTTGAACTTGGGAGCTATAGAGCGGGACACAGCCAGATAATCTGGAGTGTTACTAGGAGGGTGAGTGAGGATGTTGAGAAGTGAGAAGTGAGGCAGAGGGCAAGAACTACCGTGTAGATGTGCATGCTTGCATGTGCAGTTTTGTGTGTGTGTATGTGCAAGTGTTAAGTATGTATGTGTGCACTTGAGAAATGAGCAATTGTGAACATGCCAGATGTCCTTTGTACATTTGCTTACCCAGATGTCTTACTCCCCTTTGCCACTGAATCAAGAACTTTCTCTGTGAAGGCTATGTAATAGCTGCTGTGCTGCAACTACCCAACATTAAAATGAACGATGCACATGCAACTTCCACTCCAATGGACAGACCCAACAGCAACACAGCTGAGAATTGCTCTGCCATTGGTACTCTGGAACCCAGACACATTAACACTGACATCAACAGCATGAATGAAAAAAGGGCAAGATTTGGTCATTTTAAAGAAAAAGGGCATGGAGAGGCAAACAGAAGGGAAATGCTATCTTCACTGAGTGGGCTTTGTCATCAAGGATAAATGAGGCTGGCACCTCAGTGACTCTCTCAGTGATTTAATGAATACCAAATGTCTCTATGACCTTCTCACACAGAATGAACATGCTACCATCATCATTGAGAATACCTCCAGCCTGGAAGCTTGAAATGAGGCCAAGGAGGATTTCCACAGTGATCTTGAAAATAATCAGGCCCACAGGTTAACAGGACAAACCAACAAAAGGCCAAATAAGATGAGACCCTCTAACATGACATGAAACGAGAAGGAAGGACAAATCTAACAAGGTCTTTGCCATAGCGAAGACCCTGCTTCACCACAGAGACAAGCACAAGATCTCTTGGCAGCCACCATGGGCCAAGCAAAACAGAAAACTGAAGCGTTTGTAATTCAGCTAGAAGTACCGAGAAGGTTATCCCTCTCAGCTTTGTCCAGTGGTCCCCAGCATGATAGATACCAGCCTTCAGCCAATTCAATTTATTCCACATAAAATCATGAAATGGCTAAAGATACCTGATACAGCAATGGCAATGGGTCCAAAGAGTATTCAAGGCAATAGTAGTGAAGAGATGTGCTCCATAACTTGCTGTTTCCTTGGTCAAGTTGTTCCAGTACAGCTACAACACTCGTGTATATCTGATAATGTGGAAAATTGTCCAAGAGGCAGGACAAATCCAACCCAGCTGATTGCTGCCCCATTAGTCTACTCTTGATCATCAGTAAATTAGAAACATAGAGGGTATCATTGATAGTGCTATCAAGAGGTCCTTGCGTTGCAATAATCTACTCATAGAAATTCAGTTTCTGCCTGTCACTCAGTGTTTGATCTCATTACAGCTCTATGGGTTGTACAACCCTTTGTCCAGAAACATGGACAAAAGAGCTGAACTCCATGGCTGAAGTAGGAGTAACTTGCCTTGACATCAAGGCACTATTTAATCAAGTGAATCAAATGAA
The DNA here is from genome assembly GCF_030028105.1 of Mobula birostris. Classification (NCBI taxonomy): domain Eukaryota; kingdom Metazoa; phylum Chordata; class Chondrichthyes; order Myliobatiformes; family Myliobatidae; genus Mobula; species Mobula birostris. The sequence continues at coordinate 194,176,546 of NC_092371.1, forward strand.
TCACACCCAGCAGAAAGGATGATTATTGTGGTGGTTGGTGCTCAGTAATCTCACCATTTACCAGAAACTGCGTTGGCGTAGCATCTACGCAATGTGGCTGCAGAATGATGTCAGAGGCTAGGAATCCAGAAACACCCAGAACATGCTCTATTCTCATTGCTGCCACCAGGAAGAAGGTGCAAGAGCCTTAGGAATCATACCACCAGGTTTAAGAACAGTTACCACCCCTCAACAATCAGGTTCTTGAACAAAGGGGATAACTTCACTCAACTCACCTACTCCGTTATTGAAATTGTCCCACGACCAATGGACTCATTTTCAAGTACTCTTCACTTCATGTTCTTGATATTTATTGTTTATTTATTTATATTATTGTTTCTTCTTTTTGCATTTGCACAGCTTGTTGTCTTTTGCACTCTGGTACCCCCTAGTTGGCCGGTCGTTCTTTGATTCTGTTATAGTTACTATTCTATAGATTTGTTGAGTATTTCCACATACTCTTTTAGAGACTCTTAAGAGAGGTCTTTTAAGAGACTTTTAGATAGGTACATGGAGCTTAGAAAAATAGAGGGCTATGCGATAATGAAATTCTAGGCTGTTTCTAGAGTAGGTTACATGGTCAGCACAACACTGTGAGCCAAAGGGCCTGTAATGTGCTGTAGATTTTCTATTTGCTATTTCTATTTTCCAAGAAAATGAACCTCAGGGTTATATATGTACTTTGATAATAAAATTTCCTTTGAACTTTGATCTTCTATCTCCATAAATCCTATCCACCATCCATGAGACTCATGTCAGGTGTTTAATGGATTACTCTCCACCTGCCTGGATTAGTGAAGTTTTAAAAAGACTCAAGAAGCTCACTTGATAGGTACCCAATCCACAACCATTCACTGACTGGACCATCAAAAGCAGCAGCAACTTGTACCATCTACAGGATGTGGTGCTGCAACTCACTGACACTCCTAAGACAGCACCTTCTAAACCCAAAATGTCTACCAGCTAGAAGGACAAAAGTAACAAAGGCAAGAGAACACCATTCCCTGGAAGTTTTCCTCCAAGCCACATCAGATCCTGACTTGGAAGTGTATTGCCTCATGGAAGGAGAAATGGCACTACACGCTCCATTCACTGTGATGGTGTGAACAAAGGTGTACAAGGGGACAACAAATGCATGCTAAATGAAACAATTTGAAGACCTTCATGTGAGCACCTTGGCTCCAATCAGTTATTCATTCAGGGCCACACTTTTTTCTCCTCCTAGCCGACAAGTTTAAATGAACAACTAAAAAAAAAGCAAGGCCTCAGGATCAGACCATCTCCCCACTGAATTCCTACAACTGTATGGTGCAGAGCTGTAATCACAAATTTGCCATCTCATCACCCACACCTGGGAAGAGGAAGATACGTACTATATTGGGGAACCTCAGGGGTGTCATAGTCAAGAAAGAGAACGACCATTCAAAGTAATTACAGAGGAGCTTTCCCTGATGTCTGCCACAGAGAAAGTTTTTGCCAAGGTCCCTTCTCTCACATCCTCCATCCGTCTGAAGAGCTGTTCACAAATTGCAAAGTCAATTATATCCAATTAAACCAGGGATTCCCAGCCTTTTTTAGGCCATGAAATCCTACCATTAACCAAGGAGTCTATGGCCCCCAGATTGGAAACACCTGAGCTAGAGGCATACAGGACATGAAATTCACTGTGCAACAACACACAAAAAAAAAACAGTATCAATGAGGAGCACCAGCCATTATGTGTGTCTATTTTTAACTTTGATAAACCATTGACTTCATGACTTAGGAGAGGCTGCGGAGCATCCCCTCAAATTCAGTTGTAATGTCAGAAGGTTAATCTGTAAACAGGGTCAAATCTGAACAATACTGTGGTTCAAATGGTCATAGATTGTCTACAGTATTGCTGCTAAAAGCAGGTGTTTCTCACCTGTGCCTGGACCAATACTCTATCTCAAACAATACTTCAAACAAGCACAGGATACTGATCAATACCATCTGTGGCAATCACAATTAACTTCACAACAAAGTTGGTATACTTTGAAAGTGGTTCGTTCTTAAAGAGAATCTGATGTGTTAAGTGTCACTTAATTATAAATATTGTAAGGAAATTTTGAATAATGTTAATCATAACTTCATTACCACCAGTGGCAATTTACAAATGTGCAACATCATTAGCTAACACAGGGGAACCCAAGCAAAGTATGCAGCTGTCACAATAGGAATTATTTTCAACAAACTCACAGCTGCATTGATGAATTCTCAGCCGAACTTTGGAGAAAAAAGTCCAGGCTTCAATCCTATCAACAGTTTTTTTTTATACTACTGAAATGGGATTGAATTATACTAATGAAATGGGAAAGAGATTAATCTTTCTTCAGGGAATTGAAGTTCAACACTAGCTAAACACAATTTTAGAATGACCTTCCTATTTTTAACTTTCCAGTATTGCAAAACTAATTGTCCATTGTTAATTTCAATGTAAGCTAATATCACAATGAACTTCACCTTGGAAATTATCTCTTTTATATTCCGAATCCTGTATGAAGAAAAACAGGTGCCTAAAATAAGAGTCACAAAGCCTTGGTATGATAAATGATGCAAGAAAATTAGGCATCAGTGCAAAGAGAAATGTATGAATAATAATGTCTTAAAATAATACTGCATATAATAACCTGTTATTGTAAATTGTGTACATAGAAATAGATTTTATCTATTCTGTTGCACTGAGTGAATCAGCTTAACATACAGTATATATCTGTATTACTTGCTGCAGGTAATATTTAATGTCTGCTACCATTATCAGCAAATATCCCATTTCTGACATTATGAAAAACAGAAGATCATTAATGAAGTAGCTGAACATTTATGGACCTTCAATATGGCCCTAACAAACTCCTGCTTGAATGTTCTGGGCTTGTGGTGGTTGATCTCCAATGGCAACCATCCATTGAGGTGCTTTCACATAATGCCCGTTGACTTCAGTTTTACTAGGGAGCCTTAATGCTTCATTTGGCCAAATGCTATTTTGATATTAAGGACATTTCTGGAACAAGTGATGTAAGAAGTCACGTTCCATTTTGCCTGTGCCACACAATTGTGATAACTTTGCCTTAAATAAATAATTATATCCTTTCAACAAGCTTTGCTCCGCTCCTGCCTCCATCTTCCCATTCCAAGTGATCTTCAGGGGAAGAGAACAACTGTGTAAGAATTTGAAGGTTATTAAAAATATCATAACCAAAAGAAGTGTTAACAATGTGAAAGATTTCATGAAATAGATGGCATAATTTTATCTGGTTCACCTAGCACTATTCAGCCACCTTACGGATATTTCCACTGTCTTTATCACGTACTAGCAGAAGAACTCTAAGCTTTGACTGCATGCCATCTAACAGCACGGACAACTTATTTTTTGCCTTTAGGGATTCTGCTCAGCCCACTCTATTTAGGATGATGAGATCTGTGTTGACATTTGGACTCAACAGACTGATTGACATCAAAACAACTATTTTCTCCATTCCCATGAGCAAGAGCCTACCTGAGCAGTGAATCCTACTTCAAGGGGAAGATTATGCACATCAATACTGTGAAGAATGGACAAAAGTTGTTTTGTGGTTTTTATACTTAGCCAACAATAACCCCTGAATTAGCCATCGTAAGAATCAAAATTTATTACAGAACTCTCTGGTAACTCAAAAGTGAGACCATGCTTTAATTATTAATGCTTCATAAATGGGAAGCTTACTAATCTGTGGACCCACAAAATTGCAGAACTCTGCTCTCCATTTGCCATAGCCATAACGCTGCACATCTAAGCTATAAACTGTGCTCCCACTTCAACTGAATGATAATGGTGGATTGCTGGTAAAATCTCCACAAGCTGCTCCAGCAGTAAGGTGCAAGGTGAATTTAACACAGGATCTGCTGGTTATTTCCTTGATTGCCTCAACTGATGGCTTTTTTGGCCTTCTCTACAAGGTCTTCCATGTTTTATAAGTCTCTTCACTTTCTTACTAGCTTCAGTGTATGCTGGTTGAAGTTTCACCTTAATTCATGCTGACTTTGCATCTAACACTTTCTTTTTAATTTTTCATCTTCCTTCTAAGGCTGTCAATGTTTCCTACTGTATCCATTTTTTGTTCTTCTTTCCAGCTCTGTACCCTCAACATGCCTTGCTACTCTCCTTAAAGACTGAAGCAATCCGTTTCCACATTGTGTCGAGCCTGTCTACTGATACATCCTGATCAAGGACCTGAAAGGCCTGGATCTGTTCTTAAGCTGAATGCTGAAGGCAGATCTCACTCTGGTGTCCTTGAGTTTTTCAACATCAAAACCTCTTTGTGCATGTGTTCTGGTCCTGTTGCTTCTCGGCTTGAGATCATCACTGCTGCAACAAGGTGGTAATCACTTCCTGTATCTACTCCTCTCTTCACCCTTACATCCTGCAAGGATTGTCACCACGTACCATTGATCATTAAATGGTCAAGATGTTTCTTGTCACGTCCATTGGGTTAGCATCATATCAGTTTGTGAATTCCCCAGTGCAAAGGAAGCTGAAGGAGCAGCCAGCTAAGGTAATCAGGAAAATATTTACAAGATTTCAAAATTGGTACGCGGAAAGTTCTAGGCCAGATCGAGTGGTCCCATGAGAGATAAGAATGGTCTGCTTTTGACAACTGAGGAAGAGCAGAAGCACGATGGACAATGTATTTCTGAGAATTACTGAATAGAGCACCACCAAATGAAGATGCTGATACTAGAGACAGTGAAGGATCTCAACATCAACAAAGATCCAATCAAGAAAGAAAAGATTGTTGCTGCAATTGAATCATTAAAGAACAGCAAAGCTCAAGGACAAGACAATTTGAATGCCCAAATTGTTCAAAGCTGAACCAAAAGTTCCTGCAGCCACCCTGAAACCACTGTTTACTATATTCTTGGAAAGAGGACAAGAACCCCAAAACTGGACAAAGAGAGTTATTGTTAGGATCCCCAAGAAAGGAGCACTAGGTGATTGCAACAACTGGTGTGGCATCACACTTCTGTCAGTGCCCAGCAAGATTCTCATCAAAGTCATTGTCCAATGGAATACAAATGCTTTTGATGTGTATCAAGGAAAGAGCAAGCTGGCTTCAGGAGAAACAGAGGCTCTGTCAACCAGACTTTTTTTTATATAGGCAACCACTAGTCTCATAAGACCATGGATTTGTGCCTTGGAAGGTTTCCAGGGCACAGGCCTGGGCAAGGTTGCATGGAAGACTGGCAGTTGCCCATGCTGCAAGTCTCTCCTCTCCACGCCACCGATGGTGTCCAAGGGAAGGGCATTAGGACCCATACAGCTTGGCACCGGTGTCGTCGCAGAGCAATGTATGGTTAAGTGCCTTGCTCAAGGACACACGCGCTGCCTCAGCCAAGGCTCGAACTAGCGACCTACAAATCACTAGATGAATGCCTTAACCAGTTGGCCACGCGCCAACACCTTTATGCTGTGTAATATCATGGAACAGCACACAGCATGGCACAGACAACTGTTAGTGAATTTCATGGACTTTGAAAAGGCTTTTGATAGCATCCACAGGGAGAACCTTTGGTAACTGCTCAGATCACATGGGATCCCTTCCAAAATTGTCAGGCTTATCCAGAGTTTCTATGCTAACTTCTCCTGCATAGTTGGGGACCGAAATGAGAGCTTTGAAGTCAAAACAAGAATCAGGCAAGTCTGTGTGATGTCAATGATATTATCTAACCTGGTGATTGAGCTATGAAACATAAGCAGAGAGTCATCAGGTGGACTCTATTCTCTACCTTGGAAGATCTTGACTTTATGGATGACTTCACATTACTATCCCATACACACAATCACTCAGTGCCTATGTACCTTTGGTGGACACATTGGACTCAGAGTCAGCCAGAGAAAGATTGAGACCATGACCCTCAATGTAGAGTCTCCTCTTCCCATCAAGTTGTATGGCATTGACTTACCCCGCACCAGCAGATTTATCAACCAGGAAAGCATCATTCAGCAGGATGGTGGGTCCAAGGACAACATCCAGTGCAAACTCAGCAAAGTTATAAATGTCTTCAGATCAATGAGCAGCATATGAGAATTAACCAAGTACAATGTCCACACCAAGTTGCAGCTGTACCAGAGCTGTGTTCTGTTCACACTCTTGCATGGGTCAGAATGCAGGCACATGAGAGAGAATGATCTCGCCAAGCTGCTGTCACTCCACACCATGAGCTTCTGGAAGATCCTCCGAATTTTCAGGCCAAGAAAGATCTTCAGCCACACCCTACTCCTTCAGTATCATCAGGAGGGAACACTGGAGATGGATTGGGCACATGATGAGAAGACAGGCCAACTCCATCATTAAGACAGCACTTCATTGGACCCCTGCAAAGTGGAGGAAACGTGAGAGCCCAAAGGCAACTTGGCGAAGTACCACAGAGGCAGAAGTGAGGACTCTGAACAACACTTGGGGCACAATAGAGAAGCTGGCCAAGGACAGAGATGGAGGACCTTCATTACTGCCCTAAACACTAGCAGCGTTACAGGCAGTAACTATATCTGCTGGTCAATATTCCACTTGACAGTCCAGGTGGGATGTGCTAGAAGCCAATAGAATATGGAGCAATTTGGAGCCTGCATCAGACTTGGGATATGTGTAGAAGGGAGCCTTAATTTACAAGTGTTTTTTCAATGACTGCCCCTATCCCTTGCCATCATTACAGAGTGACAGTGATTATGTGCATAATGTACCTCAATCACAGTTAACTAGCAGTTTAATTGTCAGTCTGCATGTGATCCCACAAGCTCCCTGGGGTTTAATCAAATGAGTGTTGAAGACAAGTTTCATCTTGTGCTAACATTTGAAAGCCCTCTTTTTGTGAACTATTTCTTGTGTTAATTTCCTCATAAAATTCTATCACAATTTATAAATCATGTTTCCAGTTAAAAGCGGTGTGTGGGGGGGGGGGGCGTCAGATAAGCATGTTGAGGTCAAGAAACCTTGCAAGTTCATCAAATGCTGAACACAGATTTCCTGCTTATTGCCAGCTTGACTGACAACCTAAAATCCTACAGCAGAACCAAGTTAGCCTGAAAGCTGGAATCAAAGACTGGTAGTGGGAAAGTTTGCGGGGGCTTGATAGCAGAGAAGGGTCCAAGTGCCCTGTGAAAAAGGCAAATGGTATGCTGGCATTTATAGCGAGAGGATTCGAGTACAGGAGCAGGGAGGTACTACTGCAGTTGTACAGGGCCTTGGTGAGACCACACCTGGAGTATTGTGTGCAGTTATGGTCCCCTAATCTGAGGAAAGACACCCTTGCCATAGAGGGAGTACAAAGAAGGTTCACCAGATTGATTCCTGGGATGGCAGGACTTTCATATGAAGAAAGACTGGATGAACTGGGCTTGTACTCGTTGGAATTTAGAAGATTGAGGGGGGATCTGATTGAAACGTATAAAATCCTAAAGGGATTGGACAGGCTAGATGCAGGAAGATTGTTCCCGATGTTGGGGAAGTCCAGAACGAGGGTCACAGTTTGAGGATAAAGGGGAAGCCTTTTAGGACCGAGATTAGGAAAAACTTCTTCACACAGAGAGTGGTGAATCTGTGGAATTCTCTGCCACAGGAAACAGTTGAGGCCAGTTCATTGGCTATATTTAAGAGGGAGTTAGATATGGCCCTTGGGGCTACGGGGATCAGGGGGTATGGAGGGAAGGCTGGTGCAGGGTTCTGAGTTGGATGATCAGCTATGATCATAATAAATGGCAGTGCAGGCTCAAAGGGCCGAATGGCCTACTCCTGCACCTATTTTCTATGTTTCTATGATCTACAGCAGTAAAACTGTCTGTCTGGTCATACTCATCTTACAGTTTCGGGGAGCTTCACATTTTGTATTTTCTAACAGGGAATACAATTCAGAACTACATCAGGGGCTATAAAAGAACGCAGGGACATGAAAGCCACTTTATAATGCAGGATTTTCCCTTATCTTAACTTCACAATACCTGCTGAATGCAATATATCTTCAATTCCACACCAAAAATATTGCCATTTCATCATTATCCATTCCAGTAATTTTATGTTGAGATCAGCAAAGTTCCAACTACAGAGAAATTTTCAAAAAATGCTTAACTTGGCTTATTTTAAGTGGACTTGGCTTCAACACCACTCTGTTCCATGCTCTCCGATCTGCTTATTCTAATACTTAACTGTAGTGTGGGCACCATTTATTAGGTGCCCAAGATTGATTATCTTGGTATCAGTTCAGGCTGGATGCAACAGACTTGTCACTGGAATACCAAATGGGAAATATGAAGTTGTTTATTTCGAAAGGAAAAGCGAGCAGCATTATTTGAGTGATGAAACCTACAGAAATTTGCAGCTCTGGGGGAGTCGGGAGACCTTGTGCAAAAATTATCCAGAAAGCTAACACACAAGTTCAGGATTGGATTCATTTATTAGCGCATTTGAAATTTATTGCAGATAAGGTGGAAGGCTAATGGAATGTTGAATCGTATTTCCAGGGGATTGGAGTACTGTATAAGAAAGACTTACTGCAACTCTACAAAGCACTAGTGAGACGATAAACAGAATTCTGCGAACAGTTTTGTTTCCGCTATTTAAGGAAATACACTGTTTCATTTTGTAGTCCAAAGAAGATTCACAAGAATGAAGCTGGAAATAGAAGCATTGTCCCACAAGGAAGGGTTAAACAAGTAGGGACTCTACTCATTGGACCATGGAAGAGCACGAGGCATTAAACGACCATAAGACCATAAGACAAAGGAGCAGAAGTCGGCCATTTGGCCCATCGAGTCTGCTCCGGCATTTTATCATGAGCTGATCCAGTCTCCCATTTAGTCCCACTCCCCCGCCTTCTCAACATAACCTTTGATGCCCTGGCTACTCAGATACCTATCAATCTCTGCCTTAAATACACCCAATGACTTGGCCTCCACTGCCGGTTCACTACCCTCTGGCTAAAAAAATTTCTTCGCATCTCTGTTCTGAATGGGTGCCCTTCAATCCTTAAGTCATGCCCTCTTGTACTAGACTTCTCCACCATGGGAAACAACTTTGCCACATCCACTCTGTCTATGCCTTTCAATATTTGAAATGTTTCTATGAGGTCCCCTCTCATTCTTCTAAACTCTAGGGAGTACAGTCCAAGAGCGGACAAACGTTTCTCATATGTTAACCCTCTCATTCCCGGAATCATTCTAGTGAATCTTCTCTGAACCCTCTCCAACGTCGGTACATCTTTTCCTAAATAAGGAGCCCAAAACTGCACACAGTATTCCAACTGAGGTCTTACCAGTGCCTTATAGAGCCTCAACATCACATCCCTGCTCCTATACTCTATTCCTCTAGAAATGAATGCCAACATTGCATTCGCCTTCTTCACCACCAACTCAACCTGGAGGTTAACCTTAAGGGTATCCTGTACGAGGACTCACAAGTCCCACTGCATCTCAGAACTTTGAATTCTCTCCCCATTTAAATAATAGTCTGCCCATTTATTTCTTCTACCAAAGTGCATAACCATACACATTCCAACATTGTATTTCATTTACCACTTCTTTGCCCATTGTCCCAATCTATCCAAGTCTCTCTGCAGACTCTCTGTTTCCTCAGCACTACCGGCCGCTCCACCTATCTTTGTATCATCAGCAAACTTAGCAACAAAGCCACCTATTCCATAATCCAAATCGTTGATGTACAAAGTAAAAAGAGGCGGTCCCAACAAAGAGCCCTGTGCAACACCACTGGTAACCAGCAGCCAACTAGAATGGGATCCCTTTATTCCCACTCTCTGTTTCCTGCCAATCAGCCAACGCTCTATCCACATATGTAACTTTCCCATAATTCCATGGGCTCTTATCTTGTTTAGCAGCCTCATGTGCAACACCTTGTCAAAGACGTTCTGAAAATTCAAATACACAACATCCACTGCATTTCTCTTGTCTAGTCTACTGGTAATTTCCTCAAAAAATTGCAATAGGTTTGTCAGGCAGGATTTTCCTTTAAGGAAACCATGCTGAGTTCTGCCTATCTTGTCATATCCCTCCAGGTACTCCGTAATCTCATCCTTGACAATCAATTCCAACAACTTCCCAACCACCGATGTCAAGTTAACAGGTCTATAATTTCCTTTTTGCTTCCATGCCCCCTTCTTAAATAGCGGAGTGACATTTGCAATCTTCCAGTCCTCTGGAACCATGCCAGAATCTATTGACTTTTGAAAGATCATTGCTAATGCCTCTGCAATCTCCACAGCTACATCCTTCAGAACACAAGGGTGCATTCCATCTGGTCCGGGAGATTTATCTACCCTTAGACCATTCAGCTTCCTGAGTACTTTCTCTGTCATAATTGTGACTGCGCACACTTCTCTTCCCTGACACCCTTGAGCATCCAGTATACTGCTGATGTCTTCCTCAGTGAAGACCAACGCAAAATATTCGTTCAGTTCCTCTGCTATCTCCTTATCTCCCATTACAATTTCTCCAGTGTCATTTTCTATCGGTCCTATATCTACTCTCACCTGTCTTTTACTCTTTATATACTTGAAAAAGCTTGTAGTATCCTCTTTGATATTATTTGCTGGCTTCCTTTCATAGTTCATCTTTTCCCTCTTAATGACCTTCTTAGTTTCCTTTTGCAAGTTTTTAAAAACTTCCCAATCCTCTGTCTTTCCACTAATTTTTGCTTCCTTGTATGCCCTCTCCTTCCCTTTAATTTTGGCTTTGACTTCTCTTGTCAGCCACGGTTGCATCCTTTTTCCATTAGAAAATTTCTTCTTTTTTGGAATATATCTGTCTTGCACCTTCCTCACTTCTTGCATAAAGTCCAGCCACTGCTACTCTACTGTCCTTCCCGCTAGTGTCCCTTTCCAGTCAACTTTGGCCAGTTCCTCTCTCATGCCACTTAATTTCCTTTAGTCCACTGAAATACCGACATCAGATTTCGGATTCTCATTCTCAAATTTCACAGTGAACTCAATCATGTTATGATCACTGCCTCCTAAGGGTTCCTTCACCTCAATCTCTCTAATCACTTCTGGATCATTACACAACACCCAATTCAGTACAGATGATCCCGTAGTGGGCTCAACAACAAGCTGTTCTAAAAAGCCATCTCACAGACATTCTACAAATTCTCTCTCTCGAGATCCAGAGCCGACATGATTTTCCCAATCCACTCGCATGTTAAAATACCTCACAATTATCATAACACTGCCCTTCTGACAAGCCTTTTTTATTTCCTGTTGTAATTTGTAGTCCACATCCCTGCAGCTGTTAGGAGGCCTGTATATAACTGCTATCAGGGTCCTTTTACCCCTGCGATTTCTTAGCTCAACCCACAAAGATTCTGCACCTTCCGATCCTATTATGTAACCAGGCAGGATAAGTGCTGAGAGTATATTTTCTGTCAGGGGAGAGTCTAGGACTAGAATGTATGGTCTCAGAATAAATTAAACCCATTTAGAATGAAGATGTGACGAATTTCTTATTTTAGAGGTTTCAGAGTCTTTGGAACTCTTTATCACAAGGAGTGGGGAGGCAATCTGTGGTTAGGAAGGCATGTCTGTGGTTAAGAAGGCATACGGTGCATTGGCCTTCATCAATCATGGAACTGAATTTAGAAGCCGAGAGGTAATGTTGCAGCTATATAGGACCCTGGTCAGACCCCACTTGGAGTACTGTGCTCAGTTCTGGTCGCCTCACTACAGGAAGAATGTGGAAACCATAGAAAATGTGCAGAGGAGATTTACAAGGATGTTGGCTGGATTGGGTGGCATGCCTTATGAAAACAGGTTGAGTGAACTCAGCCTTTTCTCCTTGGAGAGATGGAGGATGAGAGGTGACCTGATAGAGGTGTATAAGATGATGAGAGGCATTGATCGTGTGGATAGTCAGCAGCTTTTTCCCAGGGCTGAAATGGTTGCCACAAGAGGACACAGGTTTAAGGTGCTGAGGAGCAGGAACAGAGGAGATGTCAGGGGTAAGTTTTTTACACTGAGAGTGGTGAGTGCATGGAATGGGCTGCTGGCAACGGTGGTGGAGGCAGATACAACAGGGTCTTTTAAGAGACTTTTGGATAGGTACATGGAGCTTAGAAAAATAGAGGACTATAGGTAAGTCGAGTAATTTCCAAGGTTTGGCACAACTTTGTGGGCCAAAGGGCCTGTATTGTGCTGTAGGTTTTCTATGTTTCTATGTATACTTAAGGATGAGTTGGTTAGGTTTCTAATCAGTAAAGGAATCATGGGTTTTGTGAAAAAGATATGAAGGTGGAATATTTGATCAGCCATGATCCTACTGAATAATGGATGAGCCTTGAGGGCTGAGTGGCCTACTCATGTGCCTACTTATACTTTTATATGATTCATCACAGTTACATTATACTACTGTCTTTTTTTAGTTTTTCTTAATCATCCATTTGTTGACAGATTCTAATTCTTCCTTGGCTTCTTAATTGTCAACTTGCCCTATGTCAGATCTAATTTCCTTGTCTTCTGGCAGATTAACCTGCCTGCATTATCTCTTTATTGTTTCATTTGCTGCCCTTTAGTCAGGACATGAGAAACTGGTGTAAAACTTTTGTTAGTATCAGTTGGCAGTTTTGAATTGATTTCTTTGGACCATGTAGTTTTCAATACCCTTTTGTCTGGTTTTGGCTTGTTTATTTCACTTCTATTTTTGGTCCATGGCAATCAGACTAAATGTAAACTATTATCTAGCATGGCTGTGGGATACGTTTTAAACATTTGAAAGCTGCAAGAATTTACACCTTGGTTGACATGCAAAAGAATTAATTTCTTGCACATTATTGGCACCAAAAGAGAAGTGTTGAAAAAACCTTGTAAATGTAATGCTTTGGATCTCTTCCAGCCCTTTTGCTGCTGAGAAACTTAGACATACTGTACACTGCCATGCAAAAATTCAAATAAAATCATTAATTGCCAGCAATATCCAGCAGGTCAGGCAGCATCCTTGGATCCTTGGAGAGAGAAACCATTACTGTTTCAAGTTAATGATCCTTCACCAGAATCGGGAAAAAATATAAAATGTGCTGAGGAATGTTTGGAAAGGAATAAGGGATTAAGTGACAAAGGAGTTGATGGTGAAAGATGCAAATGCTATAGAAATAGAACGTAGGACAATATAGCTCTGTACTAGGCGAGGACAAGACATGGCTACAGGACTGGACGTGGAAATCCTGCACAGGACGAGGCACATTGACAGGATGAGAACACAAAGCCTTGACTTGGACAGGATGAGGTTCTTGGACATGGCTTGGACTAGACGAGGTACTTGGACATGGCTTGGACTAGACGAGGTACTTGAATGTGGCTTGGACTAGACGAGGGACTCCTGGACTGGGCTGGGTGAGGTACTTCTGGGCTGGGCGAGGTACTCCAGCACAAGACGTGGCTCTTGGACTAGGTTTGCCTCGGTTCTTGGACTCGGCTTGATTAGGCTTTTGGGTATGGAGCCGGGACCATCCTAGGACGCAGGGCTGGGATGACTGCCGAGGTGACTGCCAAGGTAACTGTCAGGGATTCAGAAGCAAGGGGAATGGAACAGTCCAGCCAGGAATCCTTGGTTTGCAGAGGTATTTATGTGCCAGCCTAAAACAAGAATCAGTTGCCTCAATTAAGGCACCCAATGGAACAAGGGAAAACAGGAAAACCCGAAATAAGGATCAATGAAGTGGACCGTGAACCGGAATGCGGATTTCACGGATCGGACCATGACATGACAAGGTCCATTTCCCAATACCAGATCAAGTACAGCCTTTCCTCTTGTAGGCTTATCTACATATTGCGTCAAGTAGACCATGTAGACCTGAGAGACTGCGGAGTCTTTTTGGGTTTCCTTTTGGATCATTTCTGTCATAATAAGAATAATTTTTATTTGTGTTAGGGAGAATATGTCAAGAGGAGTGTCCTCTTTTGTAAATTTTTCAGATATTTCCTTCTCCACTGGATGAACGGGACAATCCATCAGCATTCCCGTGAGTAGGAGTCCTTTTGTTTCCGATCTTGTAATTGTATCCTCCAAGAAACAGTGCTATTGCTGCTAATGTAAGACCCTTCTGTGAATTGAAAATGGACACTAGTGGTTGATGGTCAGTAATGAGGCTGAACTGTGTGGATTTGTTCTCTGCAGAGGGAAAGGAATATGATGCAGAAGCTATGGAGTGGTCACTTCCATCATTCATAGCACATGACATGACTATAGGGCGAGGCATCACCGGATCAGAATCAGAATCAGAATCAGGGTTATCACCGGCATGTGTCATGAAATGTAGTAACTTAGCAGCAGCAGTTCAATGCAATACGTAATACAGGATAAAAATAAATAAATAAATAGATTACAGTATATGTATATTAAATGGATTAAAAATCATGCAAAAACAGAAATAATATATATTTAAAAGGTGAATATTGTTCACCAGTTCAGTATCCATTTAGGACTCAGATGGCAGAGGGGAAGAAGCTGTTCCTGAATCTCTGAGTGTGTGCCTTCAGACTTCTGTGCCTTCTACCTGATGGTAACAGTGAGAAAAGGGCATGCCCTGGGTGTTGGGGGCTCTTAATAATAGACACTGCCTTTCTGAGACACCACTCCCTAAAGATGTCCTGGGTACTTTGTAGGCTAGTACCCAAGATGGAGCCGACCAAATTTACGGCTTTTTAAGGTCCTGAGCAGTACCACGCCCATACCAGACAGTGATATATCCTGTCAGAATTCTGTCCACAGTACAGCTATAGAAGTTTTTGAGTGTATTTGCCAATATACCAAATCTCTTCAAAGTATAGTTTCTGCCTTGCCTTCTTTATAGCTGAATCAATATATTGGGACTATTTTAGGTCCTCAGAGATCTTGACACCCAGGAACTTGAAACTGCTCACTCAGAGGGCAGAGGGGAAGAAGCTGTTTCTGAATCATTGAGTGTGTGCCTTCAGGCTTCTGTACCTCCTACCTGATGGTAACAGTAAGAGAAGGACATGCCCTGGGTGCTGGAGGTCCTTAATGATGGATGCTGCCTTTCTGGGTATTTTGTAGGGTAGTACCCAAGATGAAGCCGACTAAATTTACATTCCTCTGCAGCTTCTTTTGGTCCTGTGCAGTAGTCCCTCCATACCAGACAGTGACGCAGCCTGTCAGAATGCTGTCCACGGTACATCTATAGAAGTTTTTGAGTATATTTGTTGACATGCCAAATCACTTTAAACTCCTAATGAAGTATAGTCACTGTCTTGCTTTCTTTATAACTGCATCGATATCTTGGGACCAGGTTAGGTCCTCAGACATCTTGACACCCAGGAACTTGAAGCTGCTCACTCTCTCCACTTCTGATCCCTCTATGAGGATTGGTATGTGCTCCTTCGTCTTACCCTTCCTGAAGTCCACAATCAGCTCTTTCGTCTTACTGATGTTGAGTGCAAGGCTGTTGCTATGACATCACTCCACTAGCTGGTATAATTCACTCCTGTACGTCCTCTTGTCCCCATCTGAGATTCTACTAACAATGGTTGTATCACCAGCAAATTTATGCACGGTATTTCAGCTATACCTAGCCACATAGTCATGGGTATAGAGAGAGTAGAACAGTGAGCTAAACACACACCCCAGAGGTACACCAGTGTTGAATGTCAGCAAGGAGAAGATATTATCACCAACTCGCACAGCTTGTGGTCGTCCAGTTAGGGAGTTGAGGATCCACTTGCAGAGGGAGGTACAGAGGCCCAGATTCTATAACTTATAAATCAGGAATTTGGGAATGATGGTGTTAAATGTCTATGAACAGCAACCTGATATAGGTGTTTGTATTGTCCAGGTGGTCTAAGGCTGTGTGTAGAGTCATTGAGATTGCATCTGCTGTTGACCTATTGTGGTGATGTGGATCATAATGTGTGAATTAAGTGTCTGACGTCACTTCACACTGTTTTGTCCCGTGCATCAATAGTGTGACCATAATTAGTTTTGTTTGGTTGAAAGAATTCACACATGTTTTCTTGTGCTCTGAGCCCATATTCTTCTAATCTTTTTAACGTTGCCTTGAAATTTTGGAAATGTTCCTTGTCATCCTGACTTGATACAATGATGTTATTGAGGTAGCACTGAACACCTGATCCACAGTTTTCTGCAAAGGTGTTACTCCATTAATAAACCTATCATTGTGATTAAGCCCTTTGCAAGTGTTTATGGTGAGAAACACATTGGACTCTTCTTCCATTTCCATCTGCAGGTATGTTGCGGGGTCCTGAATTACCCCTATGAACTGTGCTCCATTACTCCTATGGACTATACCTTTAAAAAGAGAGAGAGAGTTGTTCAACACCAGACACCTTGTTATTAAGAGGGAGAGAGGCAAAGACCGCTTTGAGATGGTATTATGAACCTCTAAGGTTCATATTTTCTGTGGACTGTCACTTTAAGGCACGAGAAAGAACTGAGACTAACTTTTGGATTTCTGCTGAGTTCAGAGAGAGAGGGCAACGAGCAGCTCGTGGGTCACGAGCGGCGTTATTTGATGGACAATCAATGTTATGGTTTCTCTGCAGCGTGTTTACTTTTTACAAGGACACTGGTTTCAGCTTTTGTATTCTTACAGACAGAGAAGGGAGGAACTGTTTGAGTGAAAGTTGCTACTCAGCACGGGGAGATAAGTAGAATGTCAGATGATAGACCTCAGACACATGATTTTGAGACACTGAATCAGCTTTCTTGTGCCTGCAGAAAAAGTGGATTTTGGAGGATCGATCAGTGGCTCTTGCAGTATGAACAGGGCGTGACCGGTGCGGAGTTATTCGTGTGTTCAACCCTCGCCTGGGTCGATAGCTCCACCACAGAAGAACGGTCCCCTTTGTTGTGGTCACAGTTGGTGACTTTTAAAGGATTTTGGAGGACAACGGGAAGATCGACAGCGTCAATCTGTACTGGGAACTAACTGCCGCTGTAAGAATAGGTGGAGAAGTGAGTCAGTTTACAAAAATCAACAGGGGCGTTAGACAAGGGTGTGTTTTCTTCCCTGATATTTTTAATGTGTACAGTGAAACAACATTACAAAAAAATAAGAGACATCTTGGGAATCAAAATTGGCGGTGAAAACATCAATAATTTTAGATATGCGGATGACACTGTTAATTGCAAGTACAGAGGAAGATCTACAACACTTAATTGATATAGTTGTTGAAGAAAGTGTAAAAATGGGTCTAGCTATCAATTGCAAAAAGACAGAATGTATGGTGATATCCAAAAAGAAGGAAAATCCTACCTGCAGCTGAGAATAAACAGGGAAAACATAAGACAAGTACAAAACTTCTGCTACTTAGGAAGCTGGGTGACATCAGAAGGCAGGTGCAACATGGACGTCAAAAGAAGAATAGGGAGGAAACAAATTGAAGCAGCAGAGATGTGGTTTTTGAGGAGGATGCAAAGAATATCATGGACAAAATGAATATCTAATGAGGATGTCATGAACAGAGCAAGCACAAAAAAACAAATAATGTATGAGATCATGAAAAGGCAATGTGACTTCATAGGACATGTGATTAGAAAAGTGGAGTCGGAATGCATGGTAATTATGGGAAAGATTGAAGGGAAGAAAGCAAGAGGAAGGCAAAGACAAATGATGATGGAGACAGCAGCCAGAGAACTGGAAATGAATACCAATGAATTCATCCACTTGACCCAAAACAGGAGCGTGTGGACCATGGCAGTCAAAGTTCAAACTGGGCATGGCACCTGATGATGTTGATGAGTTGTCTCAGCCAATCACAGCCCATAATACTGGCCCTCCTGTTTTACCACATACAAAACCAATGTATCTTGTTGGTTGTTGGATTTCACTGACACAAATATCTTTCCCACAAGAGTTAGCTTTTCTCCAGTATAAGTTCTTTAATTGGATAGCTGCAGACTTCAGTGCAGTGCATTTGAAATGCTGTTCAAACTCACTTTGTAGAATGACTGACACAGCATAGCCAGTGTCCAATTCCATTTTAATTAATTTGTCGTTCACTCCTGGTGAATGCTCTATTGCTTATCTGTTACTTTTCATGTTGTAAATCTGAAGGTTACTCGATTCTGTGTCGCTGTCATTGTTACCAGATTTTTCATCAACAGAAAACAGACTAGTGTTCCTTTTGAAACTGCAACTTGAGTTTCTATTTTTTTCTCTTTCCTGTGAAATCCATTTATTTTTGTCTACCCAAAATGATCTTTGTACTGTTTGTGTTCTACTTTTTTTTTCATTTTCTGCAAGTTCCGCCTTTAAATCTGTATTGGTCTGGTGTATGTGGTCCCCTGCCACAATGGTAGCACAATTTGTTCGTTGCAGTTTTGTTCATACTCACTTTCATTCCTGACTGCTACTCAATTGCATCTCTGTCTGCTGTTTCCATTGATACAGCAATTTCAACTGTTCTTTTCAATGTGAGGTGTGCTTCTGTTATGAGCCATTTTTGAATTTCTTTCTTGTAAGACTCCACAAACTATATAATCTCTCAGTGCATCATTCAGCCCATCACTGAACTGACAATGCTCAGACAATCTGTTCAATTCAGTCATGTATGCAGAAGTGGACTCCCCTTCCTTTTGATTCTCCTTATGAAAACTAAAGTGGTTCTCCAATCAACAATGGTTTCAGTTCATGCATTACTTTCAGATATTAGTAAAGCTCATTTTCTCTGAGTTGGATGAAACAGTTAAACATCAAAACAAACTGTATGCCTTTCCACCTATTACACTCAACAAAACTAGTACACTTTCATTGGCAATTTCATTTCTTCAAAATACTGCCCAATTTAATGCAGTTATATATTGTGCAATCAAACGCATCTACCTTTCCAATGTATCCAGCCATTTCTGCTCTTTGTATTTATTATTATTATTATCATTATTATCATTATTATCATCACCTAGTACTCACTCTTTATGAACATGTAACCTTCGTTCATTTTCTGCCTTCTTTTATATTGACTTTCTTTTCCTCTTGCAAAAAAAAAAGCACTACACTTTTTTTTTACTCATCCATTTCTCTCCTCTTGTGAAGAAAGCACTCTGCACTTTTATTTTTGAACTTCTTGCTCAACTTCAACAGTAGACAGTCATCTTGGGTTCATTTTCAAACTGTTATATTTCGTAACTCCAGAAACAAAGTAAAAGGAAAAGGCAGGAGGCTTCTGAGATGCATGTCTACTTCGGTTTCACTTTAGTGAGATATGACATAGTGACATAATGACCTATGCTATTCATGTACTTTTATATATAACTCGTAATGAATTATGCAAACAACAAAGAATGTTTAATCAAATAATGTATTTAAAATATTACTGAAATATTAACTACACAACCAATCCATTCCCAATTTACATTCCCCAATTCCTGGCTAATATAGTAGCATCATAATTCCTCTTCCCCAATTATATACTTCCATACTGTCTACTCGAATCCCTGTCCAAAGCTATGCTAAATGTTACAGAGTTGTGACAACTGAGATATGATCACCCACTGAGAGATCTGTCAGCCGACCAGGTTTATTGCTAGTTCTAGATCTCTTCTTTAATCAGCTGCCCACATATTATCAGAAATCCATCTTAGGCATACCAAACAAATGTTGTCCCATCTACACCTTTTGTACAAAAGAGATACCAAACACTGTTAGGGAAGTTGATATCCCTCATGACAACAACCCTCAAAACAGTACTCTCAATAGAGTGATTGTTCCCTTTCTCTTTCTCACTTTCTCCCACACTGACTCAGTAAATGATCCCTCCACAACACCCTCCCTTTCTGCAACTGTGTTACTATCCCTGATTACTAATACCACGTCCCATCTCCTTTACCCCCCTCCCCCTCCCCGTCTCTTTTGAAATAGGTAAACGCTGGGAAGTCCAGCATCTATTCCTGCCCTTGTGACATTTTCCTACCTATGTATTTGGTAACAATATGAACCATAAACAACACACATAAAAGTTGCTGGTGAATGCAGCAGGCCAGGCAGCATCTCTAGGAAGAGGTACAGTCGACGTTTCAGGACGAGACCCTTCGTCAGGACTAACTGAAGGAAGAGTTAGTAAGAGATTTGAAAATCTCTTTCAAATCTCTTACTAACTCTTACTAACTCTTCCTTCAGTTAGTCCTGACGAAGGGTCTCGTCCTGAAACGTCGACTGTACCTCTTCCTAGAGATGCTGCCTGGCCTGCTGCATTCACCAGCAACTTTGATGTGTGTTGCTTGAATTTCCAGCATCTGCAGAATTCCTGTTGTATATGAACCATAAGTTCTGGCTGCTCATCCTCCCCCTTACAAAAGCCGTGGAACCAAGCTAAGGTATTCCTGAACCTGGGAAGCAATGTACCATCCAGCAGTATCTTTCACATCCACAGAATCTTCTGTCTGATCCCCCATATGCTAAATCCCATGACACCACTGGTCGTCTCCTTGACCCCCTTCCATTCTGAGCTGCAGAGCCAGACCACGTGTTAGAGATCTTGATGCTGCAGCTTTAAACTGGTAGGTCATCACCACCCTCCCCCAACAGTATCCAAAGCGGTATAATTGTTACTTCAGGGAATGGCCACAGGGGTGCTCTGCACTGTCGGCCTATTCCTTTTCCCTCTCCTAACAGTCACCCAGCTACCTGCCTCCTACAACACTGATATGATTGTCTCTCTGTCGTTCTTACTTCTCAGTTCCACAAAATCCCATATAAGCTGAAGATCATCCAACACCTACTCCAGTTCCCTGACACCCTACATCTCCTGGGTGTAAGGAAATGCACCCAGATGCACTTCTCGCAGATGTAGCAATCAGTGAGACTAAAGGGTTCTCAAATCTCCCACATTGTGCAAGAGGAGCACACCACTGTCCCAGGATTTATTTTTTGCAGCTCTTGCTAGGTACTAATAAAGAAATAAAGAGAACTACTACTATTGCGTCAACCCAGGCCTAGGGGGCCGGCGTCGGGCATGATGGTGGACTCTCCACTTCTCCCTCTCCCTTATCAGTGTGTTCAGTTCATTTACATTAGCTGCGCCGCTGTCTTCTAGGAGCTTGTTGACCATAGTCTTGGGAGGGTGCCCAAGGTTCATCCTCCCGTGCTTGGGCTCCCATATGATGACTAGGCTAGCAGGTAGCTCAGGGTGGCGTAGACAGTGCCCCACTAGTTGCAGTCTTCTCACCTCGATTTTCGTGGAGGGCATCAGTAGGTTGTTATAGAGCTCAACGTTCGTTATGGGTTGTTGCCAACTCACGTCAAGAACCATCCGGAGCATTCGTGTATAGCAACCACCTAGAGGCTTTCGCATCATCTTAGTGAGTGTCCATGTCTCGCATCCGTACGTGAAAATGGACTCTATGACTGCTATGAAAATTCTCTTTTTAAGCCCTCTGGTCAGGTTTGTCTTCCAGATTTCTTTCATGTCTTTCATAGCCCTCCACGCCAGCGCCTTCCGTATCTTTATGTCCTTCTCCGAACTCATCATTCTTGACCCGAGGTACCTGTAGTCAAAGACCTTCTTAATGGTATCATTCTCTACGGTCTTGAGAGTACCTTCGTCGCAGTTAAACACCATGTACTCTGTCTTTTTAGCGTTTAGGTGAAGTCCAACTTTATTGCATTCTATTTCCACTTTTGTCAGTAGCTGCTGTGCTTCTTCCATCTGGTCAGAGAAACTTGAAATAAACATCAACCAAATCTTTGTCTCTTCTCACTGAAGCCTCTTAAGCCAAAGCCTCAGTTCTCCATTCTGACTCTGCCCCTCTCCCACACTGACTGCTCCACTTAAACCCAACTCCTTTTTATCAGCCCTTGACAATTGCCTAATAACCTAAACCAGCTCAGCAGGGAGTCCCAGTAGGCTTGACTTACTTTTTATATTTTGCATTATTCACTACAAGTAATGGCTCCCGCGATTTCAAGCTTGGCAGAGGGGAGAAGGGGTCAACAAGAAAGAAATAAGCTTTAACCTACAGGAGATGCAAATGGGAATGGCAGGTGCACTGCCAACAGCTCGCTGAACAAATGCAGGCAGTAGATGTGATTTGATATTGTTGAAATCATTGTGAAGTAAGGTATTGTGGAATGCTGAGGAAGGAAAGATTAATGGTATTGTAGCAGTGAATTAAAATGATGAATGATTTATCACTGTTATATTTTTTAAGACTAGAGATATTTCTCATGGATGTATCAATGATATTTCACCTTCTCCCTTCCCACTGTCTAAGGCTTTGAACATTCTTTCCAGTAGAAATTGCTTTGAAAAGCTGGTTAAAGACTACATGCTACCACCCACTGTGGACCCCCTACAATTCGCCTACTGCATCATTGGAACCAGTCTACTGATGACGCCTTAGCCACAGCACTACATACTGTCCTCACTCACCTGAAGAAGAGGGGTGCATACATCAGAATGCTGTTCCTGGACTACAGTTCAGCATTCAACACCATAATTCCCTCCAGACTTGAAAGAGACGTCAGAGACCTCAGCCTGCACTCCACCTTGTGCAGCTGGTTCCTAGACTTCCTATCGGATCGCTGACAGGTGGTAAGGATGGGCTCCTTCACCTCTGCCCCTCTGACCCTCAACACAGCTGCCCCCCAGGTGTGTGTTCTCAGCCCCTCCTCTATCCCCCTTACACCCACAACTGTGCTGCCACACACAGCTCCAATCTGCTGATCACATTTGCGGATAACACGACATTGATTCACTTTATTTCTAGCGGTGATGAGACAGCCTACAGAGGAGAGGTTAAGACCTTGACTCTGTGGTGCCAAGATAACAACCTCTCCCTCAATGTCCAAAAAAAGAAAAGAACTGGTTATGGATTACAAGAGGAACAGAGACATCAATGGGTCTGCAGTTGAGAGGGTGAGTAGTTTCCAGTTTCTCGATATACACATCACCGAAGATTGCACCTGGACTGTATACTCCGGCTTTCTGGCAAAAAAAAAAGCACAACAGCATCTCTTCCACATTAGGCAACTAAAGAAGTCTGGCTTAAGCATCAAATTCTCATGACCTTCTACAGGGGCACCAATGAGAGCATCTTGATTGGCTGCATCACCACCCCTGGTATAGGAACTGTACCAGCCTTGATTGCTGTCCACTGCAGAGAGTGGTACGGACAGCCCAGCACATCTGTGGATATGAACTTCCCTCCATTCAGGACATTTACAGCAGGAGGTACAGAAAGAAGCCCTAGAAGATCATCGGGGACACCAGTCATCCCAACCATAAGCTGTTTCAGCTGCTTCCATCTGGAAAATGGTACCATAGCATTAAAACCTGGAGCAACGGGCTATGGGACAAGGCACTAGACTTACGTACTCACATCTCTGTACATTGCGATGGAGTCATAATGCAAAGATTTTTACTCCCTCACATTGCCATCAAGTTGTACAGCACAGATCAGGCCACTTAGCTTGTCAAACTTGATGTCTATCTATGCTAATCCCACTTCCCCTGATACCTTTCATAACCAAGTACCAGCCCAAATGCCTTTCAAATATTGTAATTGTTTCTTCCTCGACTATTTCCTCAAGTATCTTGTTCCATATCCCGCCAGCCTCTGTGTGAAAAACATTCCCTCAGTTCTGCTTTCGATTCCTGCCCTCTCTTCTTAAAACTGGCCCCTTTAGTTCTAGACTCCTCTGTGCTGGAAAAGAAGATTCTGAATACCTTTCCTTTCTGAGCCTCTCATCACCTTATACGTAACTATTCACAAAATGCTGCAGAGATAACAAACTACGTTTGCCCAACCCAAACTTAATCAAAAAGCATGAAACAGCATACCTTGAAGCTTTCTCTGAGTATTTCAGGACTACTTTGAGGTGGTGGACTGAACTGTATACAGGGGTTCTTCTTTGAGTCTGAATGAATATGCCACAATTGTCACTGACTTTATGAAAGCCTGTATGGATGAGTGTGTGCCTATGAGAAGATATTGTAAGTACCAGAAGCAAAAGCCGTGAGGTTGAAGGAACCATGAGATTCGTTGTCTGCTGAAGGCTAGATCGGTGGCATTCAAGTCTGATGATCCAGGACTACACAAGAAGGCCAGGTACGACTTACAGAGGGCTAACTGATGAACAAGAGAACAATTCCAAATCAGGTTAGAGGAGGAACAAGGTGCATCTCATCTCTGGCAGGGTTTGCAGGCCATTACTTCCTTCAAAGTGAAACCTAACATCATGCTTCACTCCCAGATAAGTTCAACACCTTTCATCACAAACATGAGAAAATCTGCAGATGTTGGAAACACAAAATGCTGGAGGAACTCAGGAGGTCAGGCAGCATCTATGGAAAGAAATAAGTAGTAGATGTTTCAGGCTAAGATCCTTCATCAGGACTGTGTGAGCTGATAAAGGAACTGGTGATGTCAGGCACTGTACTCACATATTATGATCCACATTGCCCAGTGATGTTTGCCTGTGATGCTTCACCTTATGGTAGGGGTGCAGTCATGTATTCAAAGACATTTTCAATCTCCTGGTGCTACAGTTGGAAGGTCCCCCCGCTTCAAAAGGACAACAACAATACCAGGCAGTGTGAGTTGCCGTAATGATTGTCATCGAGAATCCCTCACATCAATGGTGATGAAGTGCTTTGAGAGGCTGGTTATGGCTACAATCAACTCCTGCTTAAGCAAGGACCTGGACTCACTGCAATGTGCCTATTCCCACAATAGGTCTACAGTGGATGTGATCTAGTCGGCTCTTCACATGGCCTTGGATCACCTGGACAATACCAACTGTTTGTAGACTACAGCTCAGTGTTTAACACAACCATTCCTTCAGTTCTCATTATAAAGCTCCAACTTCCCTCTGCAACTAGATACTCAGTTTCCTCACTGGAAGACCACACTCTGTGCAGATTAGAAATATCATCTTCACTTCACTGATAATCAACAATGGTACACCTCAAGGATGTGTGCTTAGCCCACTGCTCTACTCTCTCTACACCCATGACTGTGTGGCTAGGCACAGCTCAAACAACATCTAAAATTTGCTGATGACACAACTATTGTTGGCAGAATTTCAGATGATGCCAAGAAGGCATACAGGAACAAGAAGATCAGCTAGTTGAGGAGGGTTGCAGCAATAACCTTGCACTCAATGTTAGTAAGACTGAAGAATTGATTGTGGACTTCAAAAAGAGAGAGACATGGGATCACACATCAGTCCTCAGCGAGGGATCAGAAGTGGATAGGATGACCAATCTTAAGTCAACATTTCTCGGGATCCAGCCTGAGCACAACATATCAATGCAATTACAAAAAAGACATTACAGTGGTTATGTTTCATTAGGAGTTTGAGGAGTTTTGGTATACTGAATCATCAAAGACACTTGCAAATTTCTACAGATATACCATGGAGAGCATTCTAACTGGTTGCCTCAGAGTCTTGTACTGCGCAGGATCAAAGTAAGCTGCAGAATGTAAGCACAGTCAGCTCCATCATGGACACCAGCCTCCTCAGCATCCAGGACATCTTCAAGGAGCGAGGCCTCAAAAAGCCAGCATCCATCATTAAGGACCCCATCAACCCAGGACATGCCCTCTTATCATTTCTACCATTAGGGAAGGGGTACAAGAGCCTAAAGGCACACACTCAGTGGTTCAGGGATAGCTCATTCCCCTCTGCCATCCAATTTCTGAATCAATACTGAACCCATGAACACTACATCACTACCTTTTTTCTCTTTTTGCACTACTTACTTAATTTAAACTTCTTAATACACAGTATATATACTTCTTACTGAAATTTACAGCTTTTATTATTGTGTTGCAGTGTATTGCTGCTGCACAACAACAAATTCCATGACATACTGAATGTCACTGATGTCAAACCTGCTTCTGACTCTGATTCTGAACATGTCCACAGAGCTAAAAGATCCAAATCCAGGCAAAATCTGGTGAAGTTTCTCTGTACTCTTTTCAATACTGCCACATTCTTCCTGCAGAGAGCTGACCGGAGATAATACTCCAAGTGCAGCTTAGTCAATGTTTTGTACAACTGCATCATGATGTCCCAACTCATAAGCTCAGTAATTTCTTTAAATAGAGCAGAGAACTTGATGCTTATGATTTTACATGGGGGAACCAAAAAAGGACTTGGTAAAAGATTTGTGGAACACCAAATTTCAGTTCACAATTCTGACTCTGATCTTCCTGTCACCAGAAATTTTATTTCCTGGAACTCTTCCACACTGACCACTCTCTCATTACCTTCATCATCCCAATGAAATTCAACGTGAGCTCAAGGAATAATATACACATACGTGTGCATGCTAAGTATTGCTGTATCATTACTCATGATACTTAACCATTGTTTTGGAGAATTACTGCAGAGCATCATAGTTCCAGATCATAAGCACTGCCCTCATTTGCTCAAAAGAAGCTATTGGAAATAATTCTGTTATTCCTATTGAAGAAGTTCAGTTGTGGACAAAGGGAAAACAGCCAGCAGGAGTAACTTGCATATTATAGAAGTAAATTGTACAACAAAAGTGTATTTCTGCACCAAGTAGTAAGTCAGACCTGGTTTAAACAACAAAGAACAAGATGAGAGATGCTAGAAGGCCCCTGGAGGAATGTGGTAATTAGAGATAATAAGTGTGTTCCTAGAACCATTACCATGGTAACCAATACCTTAACTGAACAGAGGGATACTTGAGGCATGAGGCCACCAGCCCCCACTGAAGACTTCAAGGAGCACGATAACATTCAGTGAAGGTTATATCAGGAGTAACTGATCGCACAGCTATTCACCCTCTACAAGAAATGACAAGTGAACATTCATACTTTGGTCACTCATTACGTAAATTAAAGGCATTCTCTGTACAGTGGGAGAGAGATTGTATGGAACGTGCTTGTAAAGAAAACAGATCTCACTCTCCCTCTTTAAGGTGAGGAATCAATTAAATAAATATCTTTTGTTCGACTTAGGTATGAACATATGTCAGTGTTCTACTTTGACCCAGCATTATTTTTCTTTACCTTCCCCTTCTATTTCTTTACTAGTCCCATCACTCTTTTCCTTTTTTTGCCACGGAACATTCCTTTGACCCTTAATCATTCATCCCCATCTTTCCTGCTATCATAGATCTTCCATTTGGTCCTCACCTTCCCCCACACCCATCTTCTCAGCTTCAATACCTATAAGAACTGACTATATTTTTCAATTCTGATGAAAAATTAATGAGCTAAGATTTTAATTGTGTTCCCCCTTCACATTTCCTGTCTACCCCAATCAGTATTTGCAATATTTCACATTTCACTTTTTATTTTGATCATCTAGACGAGTTCATCTTTAACATGACAAGTCAGTGATACTTGACTGGGCCTGGGATGCAAGTGTTAAAATGTGGTGTCATATTCTGCCATGGTAGTCTGCAACCTTTGAATTTCCTGGGAGTAACAAGTACTCCAATTGTGATCTTCTCCTGCCTTCTTATCCACCTTGATTCTCTCATCTGTTATTCGAACCACTATTAGTCCCCCATTAGACAGTTTCATTCCCTTCGCCACCCTGTTCTACCTATCACCATCTCACCTAAACTACTGGGTCTCCTACCCCCTCCCCCAAATTGTTCCATCCACACGTCATCCACTTATCACCTTCCTTACTTATCAGATTCCAGTGTCAGCAGTGCGTTGAGGGTTCACTTATCACACACTACATTATTGTGTGCAGTTTTGGTCACCAAATTACAGGAAGGATATTAATAAGGTTGAAAGAGTGCAGAGAAGGTTTACAAGGATGTTGCTGGGACTTGAGAAACTGAGTTACAGAGAAAGGTTGAATAGGTTAGGACTTTATTCCCTGGAGTGTAGAAGAATGAGGGGAGATTTGATAGAGGTATATAAAATTTTCATGGGTATAGATAGAGTGAATGCAAGCAGGCTTTTTCCACTGAGGCTAGAGGAGAAAAAAAACAGAGGACATGGGTTAAGTGTGAAGGGGAAAAACTTTAAAGGGAACATTGCGGGGGGGGGCTTCTTCACACAGAGAGTGGTGGGAGTGTGGGATGAGCTGCCAGATGAAGTGGTAAATGCAGGCTCACTTTTAACATTTAAGGAAAACTTGGACAGGTACATGGATGAGAGGTGTATGGAAGGATATGGTCCAGGTGCAGGTCAGTGGGACTAGGCAGAAAAATGGTTCGGCACAGCCAAGAAGGGCCAAAAGGTCTGTTTCTGTGCTGTAGTGTTCTATGGTTCTATGGTACCCTCTTGTCCCAACATCCCCTCCCTCACACCTGGTCCCATCATTCTCCCCCTCACCTGCTTCCACCCATCACTTGCCATCCCTACCTCACCTCTCCCTTTATCACAGAGTCAAAGAGCACTACAGCAGAGAAACAGGCCCTTTGGCCCACCTAGTCTGTGCTGAGCCATTCATCTCATAGTCCAGTGACCTGCATCCAAAACATAGCTTTCCATACTTTTCTCATCCATGTATCTATCCAAATCTCTCTTAAGTGTTGAAGTCAAACCCACACCCACCACTTGTGCTGGCAGCACATTCCACAATCTCACCAACTTCTGAGTGAAGAAATTCCGCCTCATGTTCCTCTTAAACATTTCATCTTTCACCCTGATGCAATGACCCCTAGTTCTAGTCTCACCTGACCTCAGTTGAAAAAGCCTGCTTGCATTTATCCTATCTACACCCCTCATAATTTTGTTTACCCCCACCAGATCACCCCTCAATTTTCTACATTCTAGGGAATAAGTTCTAACCTATACAACCTTTCCCTATAATTCAGGTCTTCAAGTCCCAGCACCATCCTTGTAAATTTTCTCTGCACTCTTTCAATCTTATTTACAACTTTCCTGTGCAGGTGACGAAAACTGGACACAATACTCCAAATTCAGCCTCTCCAACACCTTATACAATTTCAACATAACATCCCAATTCCTGTACTCAGTACACTAATTTATGAAAGTCAATGTGCCAAAAGCTTTCCTTATAACCTTATCTACCTGTGACACCACTTTCAAGAGATTAGATCTGTATTCTAGATCTTTCTGTTCTATCACAGTGCCTTACCACTCACCATGAAAGACCTACCTTGACTGGTCCTCCTGAACTGCAACATCACAAACTTGTCTGCATTAAATTCCATCTTCCACTATCAACTCACTTTTTCAGCTGGTCTAAATTCCTCTGCAAACTTTAATACCTTTCCTTGCTGTCCATTACCCATTAATACCTATTATCATTCCAATCGGTGATATAGATGACAAACAACAGCACCGATCCCTGCAGCATAGCACTAGTCACAGGCCTCCAGTCAGAAAGGCAACCATCTACAACTATTGTCTGGCTTCTCCCGTGAAATCAATGTTTAATTCAATTCATTACGTCAACTTAAATGCCAAGCAACTGAACCTTTCTGACCAACCTCCCATGCAGGACCTGTCAAATGCCTAGCTAAAGTCCATATTGACAACATCCGCTGCCTTGGTTTCATCAACTTTCCTGGTAACTTCCTCAAAAAACTCTACCAGATTGATTAGACATGACTTAACACACGTAAAGCCATGTTGACAGTTCCTAACCAGTCTAAGTCTATCCAAGTACTTATATATCTGATCCCTTAGAACACCTTCCAGTAACTTTCCTACTACTGATGTCAGGCTCATCAGCCTATAATTTCCTTGCTTATTCTTAAAGACATTCTTAACTAACAGAAAAACATTAACTATCCTCCAATCCACCAGCAACTCACCCATACCTAAGGATGTTTTAAATATCTCTGTTAGGGCCCCTGTAATTTCCTCACTAGCCTCCCACAGGGTCCAATGAAACACATTGTCAGGCCCTAGGGATTTATCCAGCCTTATGACAGCAAACACCTCCTCCTCTGTAATCTATGTAGGCCTCATACCTTTGCTACTGCTTTACCTCACACCTGTAGACTCTGTGACCTTCTTATGAGTAAATACAGATGCAAAAATCCTTTTAAGCTCTCCCTCACCTCTTTTGACACCAGGCATGTATTACAACTCTGATCTTCCAGAGGGTCAATTGTGTCCCCTGGTATCCTTTTGCTCTTAAAATATCTGTACAAGCCCTTCGGATTCTCCTTCACCTTGTCAGCTAGAGCAACTTCATGCCTTCTTTTAGCCCTGCTGATTTTCTTCTTAACTGTTCTCTTGCATTTCTTACACTCCTCAAGTACCTAATTTGTTGCTGCCTGCCTATACCTGCTACACATCTCCTTCTTTTTCTTAACCAGCACCTCAATATCTATCAAAAACTAAGATACCCTAAACTTCTTACTTTTGCCTTTTATTCTGACAGGAACATACAAGCATCGTACTCTCAAAATTTCACTTTTGAAGGCCTCCCACTCACCAACTACACCTTTGCCAGAGAACAGCCTGTCTCAATCCACCTTACCAGATTCTTTCTGATACCATCAAAATTGGCCTTTCTCCAATTTAGAATCTCAACCCAAGTGTCAGTCCTATGATTTTCCATAATTACTTTGAAGATGATGGCATTGTGATCATTAGATGCAATTAGATTCCCCTGCACAAACTTCCGTCACCTGCCCTGTCTCATTGCATAATATGAGATCTCGATCACACTCTCTATAGTTGGGACTTCTAGGTACTGATTAAAGAAAACTTCCTGAACATATTTGACAAACTCTTTTCCATCCAGCCCTTTTACAGTATGGGGGCACAATTGAGAGCATCCTGACTGGCTGCATCACTGCCTGATATAGGAACTGTACCTCCCTTAATTGCAGGACCCTGCAGAGAGTGGTGCGGACAGCCCAGCACATCTGTAGTTGTGAAATTCCCATGATTCAGGACATTTACAAATACAGATGTGTAAAAAGGGCACGTAGGATCATTGGGGACACGAGTCTACCAACCACAAACTGTTCCAGCTGCTATCATCCGGGAAGTGGTGCCACAGCATAAAAGCCAGGACAACAGACGCCGGGACAGCTCCTTCCACCAGGCTATCAGACTGATTAACTCACGCGGATTTGAGTGTAGTCTATGTTACATTGTCTGCTCTATTTATTATAAATTACTATGATTGCACATGGCACATTTAGATGGAGATGTAATGTAAAGATTTTTACCTCACATATGTGAAGGATGTAAGAAATGAAGTCAATTCAATTCAGTCAATATGTAAAAAGTTAAAATAACCTACAATTACAACCATATGTTTCTTGCAACAGTCTCTACAAATTTGCTCCTCTAAATCCCACAGACTTTTGGTTGGTCTATAATATAATCCCTTTAATGAGGTCATACCTTTCTTATTCCTTAGTTTTTCCCATAAAGTCTCACGAGATGAGCTCTCCAGTCTGTCCTGACTGAGCACTGCCATGACATTGTTCCTTGCCCTACCCATTTAATTCCTCCTACTCTATCATGTCTGAAACAATGGAACCCCAGATATCTTAATGTGGCTACTTATCCATTTAGATCACAAGACCATAAGACATAGGAGCAGAATTAGGCCATTTGGGTCATCAAGTCTGCTCCACCATTCTATCATGGCTGATCTTTTGTTCCCCCTCCTCAGCCACACATGCAGGCCTTCTCCCCGTAATCTTTGATGCCGTGTCCAATCAAAACTCTATCAATCTCTGCCTTAAATACACCCAATGACCTGGCCTCCACAGCTCCCTGTGGTAACAAATTCCACAAACTTATCACCCTCAGACTGAAGAAACTTCTCCACTTCTCTGTTTTAAATGGACATGCCTCTATCCTGAGGCTATGGCCTCTTGACCTAGACTCCCCCTCCATGGGAAACACCCTTTCCACTTCTACTCGGTCTAGGCCTTTCAATATTTGAAAGATTTCAATGAGATCCCCCTCATCCTTCTAAATTCCAGAGAGTACCGACCCAAAACCATCAAACGTTCCTTGTATGATAACCAGAAAAGGATCCTTTTATTCCCACTCACTGCCTCCTACCAATCAGCCAATGGTCAAGCCATGTCAGTACCACTCCTGTAATACCATAGGCTCTTAACTTAGTAAGCAGTCTCATGTGAGGCATCTTGTCAAAGGCCTTCTGACAGTCCAAACATACAACATCCACTGCATCCCCTTTATCTATCCTACTTGTAATCTTTTCAAAGAATTCCAACTAGTTCATCAGGCAAGATTTTCCCTGAAGGAAACCAGGCTGACTTTGTCCTATCTTGTCTTGTGTCACCAAGTACTCCATAACCTCTTCCTTAACAATTGACGCCAACACCTTCCCAACCACAAAGTTTAGGCTAACTAGTCTACAATTTCCTTTCTGCTGCCTTCCTGCTTTCTTAAACAGTGGAGTGACATTTGCAATTTTCCAGTCCTCTGGCACCATGCCAGAGTCCAATGATCTTTGAAAATTTGTTATTGGTACCTCCACAATCTCTAACGTTACCTCCTTCAGAACCCTAGGGTGCAGTTCATCTGGTCCAGTTGACTTATGTACCCTGAGGTCTTTCTGCTTGTTGAGCACCTTCTCCCTTGTAATAGTAACTGCACTCACCTCTCTTCCTTCACACCCTTCAACATCTAGCACTCTGCTAGTGTCTTCCAGAGTGAAGACTGATGCAAAATACTCATTTAGTTCATCAGGAATCTCCTTGTTCCCTGTTATTATTTCTCCAGCCTCATTTTCTAGCAGTCCTATATCCACTCTCATCCCTCTTTTATTTTTTATGTACTTGTAAGAGCTTATCCTATCCACTTTGATATTGATTACAAGCTTGCTTTCATATTTCATCTTTTCCCTCCTAATGATTCTTTTAGATTTCTGTAGGTTCTTAAAAGCTTCCCACTCCTCTATCTTCTACTCTTTTTTGCTTTGTAGTGTGCTCTCTCTTTTGCTTTTACATTAGCTTGGACTCCCTTGTCAGCCATGGTTGAACTATTTTGCCTTTTGAGTATTTCTTTGTTTTTGGAATATATCTATCCTGCACCTTCCTCATTTCTTCCAAATGTGTTGTCAAAATCACCTCAAATTTGATTCCATCCTCCAAACAATTAATTACTGTTCTTGAATACAGATTTTAAAATTTCTGGCATTTGATCATCCGATATTGCCAGTTATGGTAGAATGATACAAAAGATCCACAGAAGTAAAATATCAAAGACATAATGTTGCAGCTTGTTTAGCTGCTGCTCACAGCTCAAGTGAGTAGGGATTGATCCTGACTTCTGCTGCTATATTGTGGCACTTTCTCAACTGTGTGAGCTCCCTCTGAGTGCTCTGGTTTCCTCCCTCATTCCAAAAAGTTGCAGGTTGGCAGGTTAGTTGACCAATGTAAATTGTCCCTAGCGTGTAAATGAGTGGTGGAATCAGGGGGAAGTTGCTGAGAACATAGAGAGATTAAAAGCTGCTATGCAGGCATTAGTGTAAACAGAGTCAGGGCGCAGACTTGCTGAGCTGAAAGGCCTGTTCGGTGTTGTATCTCCCTATGACTGTAAAACTTGGAAGGGATGAAAAGCTGACTGTTGCTCTGTTATCAGATTATTAACATCAATTCCTCTGCTTTGGTAAGTTTGCTGGAGTATAGTGCAAGAAAAGAAAATGTGCAAAGTATTAAAGCTTATTTTCAGGTAACTGAATAAATTTTATTTGTTTACACTGTGTGAAATTGATGCCAAGTGTGTTTAATGTTCAGTGGTTTACCTTTGTCATAATTGTTATTTTAAAATCTAATTGTAGCCTTCTTTAAAATAAAGAAACAAATGGATGAAGGCACTATCACAATTTCTGGAGATCACTGAGCAAAATAAAGAGCATTGTATTTCTGCAATGCAGCAATGCACCTGCAGGTTTCAGAAAGCGGTAAAAATATGTAAAGTAAGCCTGTTACTGAATAAATGTAATGACTGGTTGAATATGGTTTGTTCCTCTGTATTGTATGCTCAACAGCTGTGGCTTTTCTTTTTGTATACGAAGTAATGCACAAGAATTCTGGGTTGCGGATCTTTACTGCTTCTCTTACTCTAGCATCAGAAAACGTGCATGATTTCTCATTTAGACATTCAAAACAGAACACTTATTGAACAATAAAGTAGGAACCAGTTAATCATCCTAATGATGATGTATATCAGATAGAGAAAAACTGATCACTTGCAAAGTACTGGATTCTGATGAAAGGTACTGTCTCCCTGGTATATAATGCCAAAAATGCCCCAAATATATCTAATCAAATGCATTTAAAATTCCATGTATTGGTTGCTTTAACTCCCCTTCCTCAAACAACAGAAGACAAGTGCTCATCTAGTTAAGTGCAACAGCAGGCATGAAAAATGTAGGAGCGCTTATAAGCAGAATGCTCGGTGCTGAAAACAAAACCTGGCATTTGGACTACGTACATCCTTGGAAAGAGTACCATGGGGCATTCAGAGCTGAAGTCAAAGGGCAACAAGGGGAAAGTAATTCCGTTACTGAATTTATAACCCAACAAAGGAAGATGGTTGTTGCTGTCAGAGGTCAAGCATTCTTTCTCCAGTCATAGAGTACTATAACACAGAAACAGTCCCTAGTCTATGCAGACCTGACGTTCTTTCTAGTCCCATCGACCAGCACCTGAACCATATCCCATATCCCTCCAAGCATCTCATGTCCATGTACCTATCCATACTTCTCTTAAATATTTCAATTGAACCCACATGTAACACTGCTTCTAAAGCCTAGTTTGACACTTGCACTACCTTTTGAGTGAAGAATTTTCCCCTGAGATCTCTCTTTGAATATTTCACCTTTCACAACAAACCCATGAGCCCTGGTTCTAGTCTTACCCACCCTGAGGTGTAAAAGCTTGCATGCATTCACCCTATTTATACTCCTCATAATTTTGTATATCTCTAGAAGAACTCCTCTGTTTCTCTTATGATACCTTAAGGTTGTCATAGGCAGGGGAGGTAGTGGTGATAAGCTCCCACTACCTATTAAATGCTCCCAATGGCGTGCATATCAAATAGTCTCTGACAACCAAGTCCAGCTCCTGGCCTTCATGTGTGGTTTATCTACTCAGCCCAGCAGAACCATTTCTACTGACAAATGCAAGTTATTGGTGCCTTAAAATTTGTCATTTCAGGCAAATACGGCTCATCAATCATGGTTGGCAGCTTATCTAGCAGAAGGAGAACTCTCTTCTCACACCTCCACTGCCTTGTGCCTATATCCATTCATAGGGAAGGTGTTGGAAGTAGACCCTGGGGAAGGTGTTGGAAGTAGACCCTGGGGAAGGTGTTGGAAATAGACCCTGGGGAAGAATCCAGAGCTGGAGTCCCTAAGACTGTCCAACATTGTTGAATTCAATGCTGATTATCATTTCCTGTGACTACATTGGTGCCTAACTGTATCAACCTCTGCCATTCCTTTGGATTCATTAGCTGTGTGGAGAAGGGCAGCCTGCTGCATGGGCAACTGCTTGCTCATCATATCATAGTGCTCTGGCTTGCATATCATGTAGACAGCTAATGCCTCATTCTCCTATACTGATGATGATGATGACGTCGACTCAGAGGCCGGCATCAGGCATTTTCATGCCTTACAAGGTGCAGTTCAAAAAGCTGTGTGGGGCGCCACTCCTTGCACAGATATTTTGCAGTATTATTTTACGAGGCCAAGTTGCAAGCTTGACATCAACCCAGCGCGGATGGACAGCACACACGGGGGCGGTCTGTCACTGGATCGAACTCAGGAACCTCCAGCGCTGATCTCACTGCACCACCAGCCGACCTACACTCCAGGTAATAAAATCCTAACCTATTCAAACTTTCCCTACAACTCAGGTTCTCAAGTCTCAGCAACATCCTTGTGCGCACAATACCCTAAAATCAGCCTCACCAACATCTTAGTCACAGCAGGGCCTCGGGCAACAGATAAGTGGGTGACAGTCAGGAGAGGGAAAGGCAAGGGTCAGGTACTAGAGAGTACCCCTGTGGCTGTCCCCCTTAACGATAAGTACTCCTGTTTGAGTACTGTCGGGTGGGGCAGCCTACCTGGGGGAAGTGACAGTGGCCGTGCCTCCAGCACAGAGGCTGGCCCTGTGGCTCAGAAGGTAGGGAAAGGAAGAAGGCAGCAGTAATAGGGGCCTCTTTAGTTAGGGGGACAGGCAAGCGATTCTGTGAACGCAAGAAAGAAACCCAGATGGTAGTTTGCCTCCCTGGTGCCAGGGTCCGGGATGTTTCTGATCACGACCATGATATCCTGAAGTGGGAGGGTGAACAGCCAGAGGTCATGGTATATATTGGTACCGATGACATAGGGAGGAAAAGGGAGAAGGTCCTGAAAACAGACTACAGGGAGGATGTTGAGAAGCAGGACCACAAAGGTAGTAATCTCGGGATTACTATCTGTGCCACTCGACAGTGAGTATAGGAATAGAGTGAGGTGGAGGATAAATGCGTAGCTGAGGGATTGGAGCAGGGCAGGGATTCAGATTTCCGGATCATTGGGACCTCTTTTGGGGCAGGTGTAACCTGTACAAAAAGGACGGGTTGCATTTGAATTCAAGGGGGACCAATATCCTGCCGGGGAGGTTTGCTAAGGCTATTGGGGAGAGTTTCAACTAGAATTGCTGGGGGATGGGAAACGAAATGTAGAGATGGAGGAAGGGGCGGTTGGCTCACAAATAAAAAAAGCTTATAAGCGAGAGGGAGGATAGGCAGGTGATAGAGAAGGGATGTGCTCAGACCGCTGATTTGAGATGTGTCTATTTTAATGAAAGGAGCATCATGAACAAAGTGGATGAGTTTAGAGGGTAGATCAGTAGGGAGGACTTGGATGGCTCAGGGGCAGGAATGGTTACTTAGAGTGCTAGGCTTTAGATGTTTCAGAAAGGACAGGGAGGGAGGCAAACGAGATGGGGGCGTGGCACTGCTGATCAGAGATAGTGTCACGGCTGCAGAAAAGGAGGAAGTCATGGAGGGATTGTCTACTGAGTCTCTGTGGGTGGAAGATAGGAACACGAAGGGGTCAATAACTCTACTGGATGTTTTTTATAGACCAGCCAATAGTAATAGGGACATCGAGGAGCAGATACGAAGACCGATTCTGGAAAGGTGTAATCATAACAGGGTTGTCATGGTGGAAGATTTTAACTTCCCAAATATAGCAAGGGGTTTAGATGGGGTGGAGTTTGTTAGGTGTGTTCAGGAAGGTTTCCTGACACAATATGTAGATAAGCCTACAAGAGGAGAGGCTGTACTTGATTTGGTTTTGGGAAATGAACCTGGTCAGGTGTCAGATCTCTCAGTGGGAGAGCATTTTGGAGATAGTGATCACAATTCTATCTCCTTTACCATAGCATTGGAGAGAGATAGGAACTGACAAGTTAGGAAAGCGTTTAATTCGAGTAAGGGGAAATATGGCAGTAAGGCAGTAAACTGGAAGCATAATTTGGGAACAGGTATTCGCAGGGAAACGTACAGCAGAAATGTGGCAAATGTTCAGGGGATATTTGTGTGGCGTTCTGCATAGGTACATTCCATTGAGACAGAGAAAGGATGGTAGGGTACAGAAACAGTGGTGTACAAAGGCTGTTGAAAATCTAGTCAAGAAGAAAAGAAAAGATAACAAATGGTTCAAAAAACTAGGTAATGATAGAGATCTAGGAGATTATAAGGCTAGCAGGAAGGAGATTAAGAGTGAAATTAGGGGAGCCAGAAGGGGCCATGAGAAGGCCTTGATGAGCAGGATAAAGGAAAACCCCAAAGCATTCTGTAAGTATGTGAACAGAACGAAGACAAGACCTGAGAGAATAGGACCAATCAAGTCTGACAATGGAGAAGTGTGTATGGACCCGGAGGAGATACCAGAGGTACTTAATTGCTTCAGTATTCACTACGGAAAAGGATTTTGGCAACTGTGGGACATGTTGCAGCGGACTGACATTATAGCATATAAACATTATGAAAGAGGATGTGTTGGAGCTTTTGGAAAACATGAAGTTGGATAGGTCACTGGGACCAAACAAGATGTACCCCAGGCTACTGTGGGAGGCAAGGGAGAAAATTGCTGAGCCTCTGGCAATGATCTTTGCATCATCAATGAGGACGAGAGAGGTTCCGGAAGATTGGAGGGTTGCAGATGTTGTTCCCTTATTCAAAAAAGGGAGTAGAGATAGCCCAGGAAGTTATAGACCAGTGAGTCTTACTTCATTGGTTGGTAAGTTGATGGAACAGATCCTGAAAGGCAGGATTTATGAACATTTGGAGAGGCATAATATGATTAGGAATAGTCAGCATGGCTTTGTCAAAGGCAGGTCGTGCCTTTAGAGCCTGATTGATTTTTTTGAGGATGTGACTAAACACGTTGATGAAGGTAGAGCCATAGATGTAATGTATATGAATTTCAGCAAGGCATTTGATAAGGTACCCTATGCAAGGCTTATTGAGAAAGTAAGGAGGCCTGAGATCCAAGGGGACATTGCTTTGTGGATCCAGAATTGATTTGCCCGCAGAAGGCAAAGAGTGGTTGTAGACGGGTCATATTCTGCA
The DNA here is from genome assembly GCF_030028105.1 of Mobula birostris. NCBI lineage: Eukaryota > Metazoa > Chordata > Chondrichthyes > Myliobatiformes > Myliobatidae > Mobula > Mobula birostris. The sequence continues at coordinate 194,215,091 of NC_092371.1, forward strand.
TGGAAGTCAGTCACCAGTGATGTGCCTCAGGGATCTGTTCTGGGACCCCTTCTCTTCGTGATTGTTATAAATGACCTGGACGAGGAAGTGGAGGGATGAGTTAGTAAATTTGCGGATGACACAAAGGTTGGGTGTGCTGTGGATAGTGTGGAGGGCTGTCAGAGGTTACAGCGGGACATCAATAGGATACAAAACTGGGCTGAGAAGTGGCAGGTGGAGTTCAACCCAGATAACTATGAGGTGGTTCATTTTGGTATGTCAAATATGATATATTTTTTTACGCAGAGAGTGGTGAGGGCATGGAATGGGCTGCCAGTGACAGTGGTGGAGGTGGATACGATAGGGTCTTTTAAGAGACTCCTGGATAGGTACATGGAACTTTGAAAAATAGAGGGCTATGGGTAACCCTAGGTAATTTCTAAAGTAAGTACATGTTCGGCACAGCATTGTGGGCCGAAGGGCCTGTATTGTGCTGTAGTTTTCTATGTTTCTAACTTCAATATAACATTACAACTCCTGCACTCAGTACTGATTTACGACTGTCAACGTGCTAAAATTTCTCTTTACGACCCTGTCAACCTATGATGCTAGGCATGTAAGGTTAGTGAGATTACATACTGGTAATTGTAAAATGTTCAATTCTACTTACAGCTCCTCAGCCCATGCCTGCCTGTAGCAAGGACATACGCAACATTCAGACATGAACTGATAGGAACAAAATGGCATTTGTGACATAAAGTAACTAACACCTATGAGAGAGAGTATAAGCACTTATCCAGTAGCATTAACTTTACGAGAGAGAATATTAACACTTATCCAGTAGCATTAACTTTGCCAAGTCCTTCATTATCAATATCCTGCAGGTCACTATTAAACAAAGTTGGACCAGTCCCATAAATTCTATGATTACAAGAAAAAGTCCAAAGCTGGATGCTTTGTTTGCGAGTAACTCATTTCCTACCAGCCCATTCCCCTTCCATCATTCAGAAGGGACAAGTTAGATACGTGGCAAAATGCTCTCCTCTTGCCTGATGAGGGCATTACCAACAGCTCCTAAGGAGCTCAGCAATATTCAGGATAAAGGATTCCACCTGACTGGTACTCCATCCCCCACCATAAACATTATTCTCCAGACACCCAACTTGAAGGGTAGAGTTTAGAAGTTGGAATATTTTATGGGGTAATAAAATAAAGTTTCAAAAATCATATAACAATCAAATATTTTAAAGAAAGGAAGTCATGCTCGATAAATTTATTGTGTTCTTTAAGGATATAAAAAGGAGAAAATGGATAAAGTATTTGGATATCAAGAATGCCTTCGGTGATATACCATATAAGAGTGTACTGGCCAACTAACAAAAACTTGGAATAGATGGGTCATTTTCAGGAGGTCTATCAGTGACAATAGGGTTTGCCCCAAAATTTTTAGGCTATCAACATATTAGGACCTCAGCTATTCACAATCCATAGGAAAGACCTGTGTATTATAGACAACTTTGCAGACAACACAAAGAGAGGGGGTAAGCAAGTCATCAGGAAGAGACTAAAAGGTTGCAGAGGGATTTAGATAAGTTAAATGAGGGGTAAAATGTTGGCACATGGAGTATAATATCAGAATATGTAAGTTATCAGCTCCAGTAGGAAGGGTAAAAATGCAAATTATTGATTTGGTGGAATGAGTTTACAAAACAAAGGGACAAGGGATACTTGTATGTGAGTTACAAAATATTATCATTCAGTTGCAGCAATTAATTAGGAAGTCTATTCAATTATTGGTCTTTAATGGAGAATGAATGTTGGGAAGTACTGATGCAGCTTTCTAAGAAATGGCACCTGCAGTATTGTTTAAACGCAAACAACAGGAATCTGCAGATGCTGGAAATTCAAGCAACACACATCAAAGTTGCTGGTGAACGCAGCAGGCCAGGCAGCATCTGTAGGAAGAGGTGCAGTTGACGTTTCAGGCCGAGACCCTTCATCAGGACTAACTGAAGGAAGAGTGAGTAAGGGATTTGAAAGTTGAAGGGGGTGGGGGAGATCCAAAATGATAGGAGGAGGGGGAGGGATGGAGCCAAGAGCTGGACAGGTGATTGGCAAAAGGGGATACGAGAGGATCATGGGACAGGAGGTCCGGGAAGAAAGACAAGGTGGGGGGGGGGGGACCCAGAGATGGGCAAGAGGTATATTCAGAGGGATAGAGGGAGAAAAAGGAGAGTGAGAGAAAGAATGTGTGCATAAAAATGAGTAACAGATGGGGTACGAGGGGGAGGTGGGGCCTTAGCGGAAGTTAGAGAAGTCGATGTTCATGCCATCAGGTTGGAGGCTACCCAGATGGAATATAAGGTGTTGTTCCTCCAACCTGAGTGTGGCTTCATCTTTACAGTAGAGGCGGCCGTGGATAGACATGTCAGAATGGGAATGGGATGTGGAATTAAAATGTGTGGCCACTGGGAGATCCTGCTTTCTCTGGCGGACAGAGCGTAGATGTTCAGCAAAGCGATCTTTGCTGAACATCTACGCTCTGTCTATCCACGGCCTCCTCTACTGTAAAGATGAAGCCACACTCAGTTTGGAGGAACAACACCTTATATTCCGTCTGGGTAGCCTCCAACCTGATGGCATGAACATCGACTTCTCTAACTTCCGCTAGGCCCCACCTCCCCCTCGTACCCCATCTGTTACTTATTTTTATGCACACATTCTTTCTCTCACTCTCCTTTTTCTCCCTCTGTCCCTCTGAATATACCTCTTGCCCATCCTCTGGGTCCCCCCCCTTGTCTTTCTTCCCGGACCTCCTGTCCCATGATCCTCTCGTATCCCCTTTTGCCAATCACCTGTCCAGCTCTTGGCTCCATCCCTCCCCCTCCTGTCTTCTCCTATCATCTTGGATCTCCCCCTCCCCCTCTCAAATCTCTTACTATCTCTTCCTTCAGTTAGTCCTGATGAAGGGTCTCGGCCCGAAACGTCGACTGCACCTCTTCCTACAGATGCTGCCTGGCCTTCTGCGTTCACCAGCAACTTTGATGTGTGTTGCCTGCAGTATTGTGTGCAGTTTTCATTCAATATTTAAGGAAGAATATATTTGCAGAAGAGATAGTGTAGAGAAAGTTCAGTGGGTTGATTCCTGAGGTGAAGGTGGTGACATATTTGAGGAAGAAAACTTGAATAGATTGGGTATAGATTTGACTCGGTGGTGAGGAAGGCAAATGTCATGTTAACATTCATTTCAAGAGGTCTGGAATATAAAAGCAAGAATGTGATGCTGAGGCTTTATAAGGCACATGTGAGGCCTCACCTTGAGTATTGTGAACAGTTTTGGGCCCCGCATCTTAGAAAAGATATCCTGGCATTGGAGAGGGTCCAGAGGAGGTTCACAAAGATGATTCCAGGAATGAAAGGGTTATTATATGAGGAACATTTGATGGTCTGGGTCTGTGCTCACTGGGATTCAGAAGAATGAAGAGGGATCTCCTTGAAACCTTTCAAATGTTGAAAGGTCTAGACAGAGTAGATGTGGAATGGATGCTTCCCATGGCGGGAGAGTCTAGGACAAGAGGGAACAGCCTCAGGATAAATGAATGCCCTTTCAAAACAGAGATGCAAAGAAATTTCTTTAGCCAAAGGATAGTGAGTTTGTAGAATTTGTTGTCACATGCAATTGTGGAGGCCAGGTAGTTGGGTGCATTTAAAGCCGAGATTGATAAGTTCCTGATTTGTCATGGCATCAAAGGTTACGGGGAGAAGGCTTGGAACTGGGGTTGAGGAGGAGAAGGAAAAAGGATCAGCCCATTATTGAATGGCGGAGCAGACACAATGGGCCAGATGGCCTAGTTCTGCTCCTATGCCTTATTGTTTATAGTTTAATAAATGAGAGCTAATCATATTGAAACATACAAGATTTTGAGAGGATTCATTGGGTATTACTTGAAGGGTGTTTCCCCTAGAGGGGATATCTGGAGCTAGTTTACTTAGTTTCAGAAATGTAAGAGAGAAATAAGGAAGAATTTCTTGTCCTGAGGTTTATGATGCTTTGGAATTCTTTACCGCAGAGAACTATGGAGGCAGCAACATTGCAAATACTGTGTCCAAGACAAGAGATTGATAACTTAACCAAGTGATTTTGGCAAAGAGCACAAGAATAGAGTTGAAGTCACCATACATAATCTTACTGAATATTGGGCCAAAAGTGAGGGGCTGAGTAGCCTACTCCAGCTTCTATTTCTCATGTTATGTTTACTATTGGGACATGACCACTCAAAGTGTGCCATCAAAAAATGCACAACAGTTATTGGTTTTGAATAGAATAGAATATATTGCTAAAGACAATGAGATTGTGGTGCTTCTCCAGTCTGTGCCAAACAGATATTTACAATGCATGTGGTATAGCTTAATTTTTTAAAAATTCCCATATTTACATGGAACAAGTGACTTCAATGGTCCATGACAGTCAAAGGCTATTGGCAAGCTGGTGTGGAGCATTATTCAGCTGCACGACAGCCCTCGAGAAGAAGCTCTACTTCTGTCTTACTGTCTTGACTAAGATGTTTCTGTATCTCCTACCAGATGGCAGAGATTGAACAGACAGTGTTCAGGATGGGATGGGTCTTTAAAGATGTTATGAACATGCCTTGGGCATCGGGAGTTGTAGATTGTCTCCAGGTTTGGTAGTTGTGACCCAGTGTTGTGCTGGGAAATACTAATAACCAGTTAGAGTGCTTTGTGATTTGTCTTGATGCAGCTAGAGCACCACACTGTCATTCTGCCTGTCAGTATGCACTCTGTCACACATTATGTTCTTTGAGTACTTTATCAGCACCCAATGAGCTAATGAATTGAAAATGTGATTTGAATTGATTTATTACTGTCAGATATACAGAGAAAAAATTGTTTTGCACACTTTTCACACAGATAAGATCATTACACAGTGCATTGAGGTAGGACAAAGTAAGTCAAAATAACAAAGGTTCAAATGGTTAATTTTAATATAAGAGAATGCATACAGTCAACAACCTGAAATTCCTACACTTCACAGACATCTACAAAACAAGAAACCCAATAGAATGATAGGAACATCAGAACCGCAAAGACCCCCACCGCCCTACCTCCCACTGCACAAGCAGCAGAAGCATTGATTTTCCCCCTTCCCTCTCTGCTCCACTTGCTTAAGCAGAAGAACCAAACCCTACCATGAAAACAATAATGAATACCAACCAAAGGCACCTTGATCCAGAGTCCATCAAAAATTGTTCATAACTCAGTACTCCAGTATCTCAGACAGTCTCTCTCTCTGCATCGAGGAGTGAGAGAGAGGTCACTCCTGCAACAAAGAGAGCGAGATCAGCAACTCACTCTTCTTTTGTTACAATCTTCCGTGTCATTTCGCCAAGCCCCCAACCCGAAAACCGACAGGCTTTCATTCACCATCAAAAGAGAGCAAAAGAGACGGATCACTCGAGTACAGGGGCTTCCTTCCAACAGCAGCACGCACCACCTGCTCGCCTGCTGTCTTGATTTTTCATTTTTCCACAACACTTCAGTCAGTGAAGTCAGTGAGGAACCAGGTTGTCTCTGGATCTGCTCCTTGAGGACACACACCTTCCGGGCCATTCCTGGAGATAGCGAAGCACCAGGCTGCACAGCCAGTCCAAACACCCACCACTTGCAAAGGATTGTAGGTTTAACTGTAGTTCACGAACTTCAACAGAACACCAAACACCTTGAATCGACGAGGGGCAATCAGAGTACCCTGAATAAGTAATTGTAGTACCTTCTGTAGATGGAACGCACCATACCCTCTGTGTATCTGCAGTGGATGGAGTGCCAATCAATCAGCTGCTTTATCCTGAGTTTTCTAAAAAGTTCATACAGGATGGTACTGTGATATACAGTGACGTTTGGTGGGCAGCTCACAAAACGTCTAGATATACTCCTGAATTCCGTAGCCTGAAATCCGCAGCCTGTAATTCCCCTTTAAGTAATGTACTGTTAAACCGGCTAAACGAATTAGTGATTTTACAATCTTCTAATAGACTTGGTGGATTCATCTCTCAGGAAGACCAGAAAATCTGCAGATGCTGAAAATCCAAGCAACACACACAAAATACTGGAGGAACTCAGCAGGCTAGGCAGCATCTATGGAAAAGAGTAAACAGTCAGCATTTTCGGCTGATGAAGGGTCTCAGCCTGAAAGGTCAACTGTTTACTTTTTTCCATTGATGCTGCCTGGCTTGCTGAGTGCCTCCAGCATTTTGTGTGTGCTGCTCAACTCTCAGGAATGCAGGTATGGAAAACTTAAGAGTGAAGGTACATTGCCACGGCTAGAAGAGAGGAAGGGGAGAGGACTCCAAGCCAAACTAAAATGATGGTGTCTGAAACTCCCTCTAATCAGTATTTTGTTGGCAAATGTACAGTCGATGAAGAACAAGATAGAGGACTGAAGGGCAAGATTGGTGTATTGGAGAAAAATGCGGGATTGCTGCATTCTCTGTTTCACTGAGATTTGACTCACTTACGACATGCTGGATCTGGTGATTATGTCCGAGGGGTTCTCAATCTGCAGAATATCGGGAAATGGATAAGGTAGGGGTGTGTGTTTCATGATAAGGTCCCACATAACCAGGTTCAAGAATCATAAGGCTCCTGTACCAGTGGGGATAACTTCACTCAACTTAACAGTGAACATGTTCCACAATCTATGGACTTACTCTTAAGGTGTCTACCATTTTGAGACACTCCACTCTCCAGGAAGGGAGAGAGGCAGAAGAAAGGAAGCTATAGGCCAGTAAGTCTGACCTAAATGGTTGGGAAGATGTTAAATTCAATTATTAAGGGTATTTGGAGATACATGATAAAATAGGCCAAAGTCAGCATGGTTTCCTCAAGGAAAGATCTTGTCTGACAAATCTGTTGGAATGCTTTGAAGAAGTAACAAGCAGGATAGACAAAGGAAAATCGGTTGATGTTGTGTACTTGGATTTGCTTAACAAGCTAGGAACCCATGGTATTACAGGAAAGAATGGGAAAAGAAATGCACTTTGGCAGAAGAAATGAAAGGGTTGTCTATTTTCTAAATGGAGAGAAAATACAAAAAATTGAGGTGCAAAGGGATTTGAGAGTTCTTGTGCAGGATTCCCTAAAAGTTAAGTTTCAGGTTGAGTCTATGGTGAAGAAGGCTAATGCAATGTTAGCATTCATTTCAGGACGACCAGAGTATAAAAGCATGGATGTAATGTTGAGACTTTATTAAGCACTGGTGAGTCCTCACTTGGAGTATTGTGAGCAGTTTTGGGCCCCTTATCTTAGTAAGGATGTGCTGAAACTGGGGAGTGTACAATGGAGTTTCACGATAATCATTCCAGAATTTAACATCTTGTCATATGAAGAGTGCTTGATGACTCTGGGCCTATATTCACTGGAATTCAGAAGAATGAGGGGTGACCTCACTGAAACCTTTCAAATAGTGAAAGACCTTAACAGAGTGGATGTGGAAAGGATGTTTCTTATAGTGGGAGAGTCCAAGACCAGAGGATACAGCCTCAGAATAGAGGAGCATCCTTTTAGAATGGAAATGAGGAGGAATTCCTTTAGGTAGAGAGTGGAGAATCTATAGAATTCTTTGCCACAGGCAGCTGTGGAGGCCAAGACTTTATGTATATTTAAGGCAGAAGTTGATAGATTCTTGATTGGTCTGGGCATGAAGAGATACGGGGAGAAGGCAGGAGATTGGGGTTGAGAGGAAATTGAATCTTGTCTTGTCCATACTGCACCAAATGCTGCCGCTGGGCTATAAACATGCAGGAGCAATGTGTGGTTAAGTGCCTTACTCAAGGACCCAACACACTGCCTCAGCTGAGGCTCGAACTCGCGACATTCAGATCACTAGCCTAATGCCTTACCACTTGGCTGTGCGCCACCATACGATGAAGTGCCGGAGCAGACATGAGGATCTAATTCTGCTCCTGATTCTTATGGTCTTTGGTCACATCGATATTTATTGCTTATTTATTTTTTTATAATGATTATTTCTTTTATATGTTTGTATTTGAATAGTGTTGTCTTTTGCATATTGATTGCTTGACCATCTTTGTCATGTGTGGATTTTCATTGATTCTATTGTGTTTCTTTATATCTACTATGAATGCCCGCAAGCTAATAAATCTCAGGGCATTATGTATATGGTGACGTATATGTACTTTGATAATAAATTTACTTTGAACTTTGAATGGTGTTAAGTCCTTAAGACTTGTTGGAGCTGCATTCATCCAGACAGCTGGAGAATTTTCCATCCTACTCCTAACTTGTGCATTGTGGAGAGCAGAAGGACTTTGGAATGTCAAGGATTGAGACACAGCCAGCCTCCTAAGATACTGGGGCCTGGTGACACGAACATCAATTTCCCTAACTTCCGGTAGCCACCCTGTTACCCTTCCCAGCCCCCCTCCCCTTTGAGTTCCGCCATTCCAGTAGCCCTCTCACACCTTTACATGCTCTGCCCTACTTCCATGACCTGACCATTGCCTCTCCTGGTTCCCCACCTCCTTCCCTTTATTCCATGGTCTACTGTTCTTTCCTATCAGATTCCTTCTACTGAAGTCCGTCACCTTTTTGCATATCACCTTCTATTTTCTCACATCATTCTCCTGCATCCCCTCTCCCCACCTACCTTCTCCCTCACTGGGCTCATTTATGTCCTGCCAGCCTGTGCTCCTTCCACTCCCCCTTCCCTTTTTATTTTGGCTTCTGCCCTCTTCCATTCCAGTCCTCATGAAGGGTCTCAGCCCAAAATCGTCAACTCTTCATTTCCTCTATCACTGCTGCCTGACCTGCTGAGCTCTGGCTGTATTTTGTGTGTGTTACAGAAGGTTTCCAGAATCTTCCAAATCTCTTGTCTCTCTGCATGGCTCCAGTTCCCATGTTCTCTTTAACATACTAAGGCACTGGTACACACAGTCCCTTTAAACTCACCATACCCACACCCACTTTGAATCAGTTTGCGTTCTTGTCTGCAGATTCCCATGTTCCTTAAAATCAACCTGGTTTTCTTTTCCATGCTCCTCATTGAGTTCCTTCAGAAAATATTATATGACTAATGCATCCAAAAGTAAATAAAGTGTGTTTAAGTATTAATTGCAATAACATCCAATAGTCTGGAAATTTCCCGTGTACCTCATCTTGAGGTGAGCAATAGTGACATGCCATCTTAAAGAGGAATGAAAAGTACAAAGCTGGCAGCGGGGAGATATCAGAAAATTCAAGCAGAATGCCACATGCCACCACAATGTACGAGATATTCCATGAATTATGCAGCACAGGATCCTTGATCTGCCCAGGAGGTAAAAATGTTTCTTGCAATTTTCTGGTTCAAATGTGTTTCACAACATTCTGTCCTTCCCTTCAGTTGTTCACTATTTGACTTGGCACTGGCTAGTAGGTTGATCTGCGGTTTCGGTGCCTGCACCAGATGTCCACATGGTATCTTTCATCTACCAAATGAACGGCATCTGGGCGAGGATGATCTGTTAGTGCGCAGACATCCCTATCCCCAACTTTGGCTAATAGTCCCACTGCCTTGAGCAACACAGTACTATGGGAAAGGAGTAGGCCAAGGGACCAAGCCCTGACAGAAAATCTTCACTGTCCCATCGGTGATCTTGGTGAAAATTGGACCTAAGGGAGCAAACCCTGACAGAAAATCTTCACTGTCCTATTGGTGAACTTGGTGAAAATTGGACCTATGGGAGCAAAGCCTGACAGTAAAGCAGGAATGAAGCCCACGGACAGCGAGAGCATCCTATGGTCACTTGGACAACTCCAGCATCCAGATGTCACCAGCTGCCTTGACTTTGTCCAGCCACTGGAAGCAGATGTTCCCGGACAAGAGTACGTGATTGAACCGGTTTGACTTCTTCAGTCCAAGTCCCATGCAAGTCATGATATCACATCATGTGGCACTAGGGAACAATAGGAGATGTAGCCACAAACCTACATGTAAAGTGACCTAGGTCACACAGAAGCAGCAGTGAAATTCAGCAGCTACTTAGGTGACAGAACAATCCTATTTAGGGTCACATTGCTGCCCTCTGTGGAAAGAGAATGGGGCTAGAAAAGGTGCCCCAAACTTTATCTGCTGCATTTTGTCCCTGCCCAGCTAACTGCAGCAGTGGGTGGTGTAAGTCCTATCCTAGTAATTAAGCAAGGGTAAAGAAAAAGGTGGTTGCATGGAGTAGATGTATCTTATTGGGCCACTCTAATGTTGACAGAGTAGAGAAAGAACTGATTTGGTTTGATGGGAGCTGGATAGCTATACCATTGCCATTTCAGGTGGAATTCACCTGACAGAGTGTGGTTGTACATTCTTCTAGAGCAGTTGCAGTAGAAAGAGGGTAAAGAGACAGGTGTTGGCTTCACTGTCAACACCAAACTTCTCAGTAGTTTAATGCATATCCCCAAGGAAGTTAATGATAGACTCACGAATCTAAAAGTCCCACTGAAGGAAAAACAGAATGGTTAGTATCTATGCTCCCATAATGACAAATGACAATGCAACCAAAAACAAGTTTAATGAAGATGTGAACTTAGTGAGTTCTGATCTAATTAGGTCTGAGAACTTCTCATTCTTGGAAACTTCAGTGCAAGAGTTGGAGCTGGTTACCCAGCCTGGAAGGGGACCATTAGTTTCCAAGAGCTGGGAAGTGTAACAGTCATGGCCTACTGCCACTCAGACTGAGCACAGGCATGATATCCATCATAACCAGTAGCATCTTCTGTCAATCGAATTACCACAAAACATCTTGAATGGATGCATCCATACTCTTAAGTATTGGCATCTAATTGACTATGTTATTGTTAGGAAGGAAGACCAGTAAGATGTGAGAGTGACTAAGGCCATATATGGAGCAGATCCCTGGACAAATTACAAGCTCATTATCTCCAAACTTAATCTCCACCTCCATGCTAGGAGGTAGCCCCAAGGCACAAAGTCTGTTAAATAACTCAATGTAAACAAACTGGAAGATGATATAGTGAAGCAAGGATCTGTAGTATAGCTTGGCAACCAGCTGGTTGATTTGAAAATCAATCTGGATGAAGCAGAGGACGGCTGAGCCTTATTCAGAGACACCATATATAGGACTGCCAGCTATGGAAGGCTTGGACTAAAGACACAGAAAGAATCAGAGTGCTTCAGTGAAAATGATGAGGAAATCAAGACACTGCTTGACAAAGACTTCACAGAGCAATGCTATATCTATTGCATTTTCCAACATTCACAGATGCATCAAAAATAGTTCCACAAGATAAAATACAGAGATATTGCTGATCAGAAACACTCTGTAGATTTCAATACTGTTGGAAAATCTGTATATGGTCCACCCCTACTCATTACAGATGGACTGACACATATCCCCAAAAAGAAAAAGAGCCTGAAAAGATGGACTGAGCATTTCAACTTTGTTCTAGCTAGACCATCTGCAGTTCGTGACCAAGCAATAGTCTGCATGCCACAACTCCAACAAACCTTGCTCTTACTAGACCTCCTGGCCAGGCAGAAGTTTAAAAATCAGTGTCACAATTACCCATTGGGAAATTTCTAGGTGCAGGTACTACAAACACAAACAAATCTGCAGATGCTGGAGATCTAAAACAACACACGCAAAATGCTGAAAGAATTCAGCAGACCAGGCAGTATCTATGGAAAAGAGTAAACACTTGATAGTTCGGCCCAAGACCCTTCTTCAGGATTGGAAAGGAAGAGGAGAAGTCAGAGTAAGAAAGTGAGGGGAGGGGAGTAAGAAGTACAAGGTGGCAGGTGATAGGTGATAGGTAGGGAGAGGGGTGAAGTAAAGAATTGGGAAGTCTGTTGGTGAAAGAGACAAAGAGCTGGAGGAAGGGGAATCTGATAGGAGAGGATAGAAAACCATGGAAGAAAGGGAAGGGGAGAAGCATCAGAGGGAGATGATGGGCAGGTAAGGAGATAAGGTGAGTGTGGGAAACAGGAATGGAAAATGGTGAAGGGGGGGGCAGGGCAATTACCAGAAGTTTGAAAATTCAATGTTCACACCATCAGGTTGGAGGTTACCCAGACAAAATACAAGGTGTTGCTCCTTCAACTTGAGTGTGCCCTCATTGCAGCAGTAGAAGAGGCCATGGACTGACTTGTCGGAATGGGAATGGGAAGTGAATTGAAATCTGACATGTCAGTCCATGGCGCTTGACACCCACTCACCTCCCCTAATAGGCACTACCTGTCTGTCATCTTACACCCTTCCTCAGTCCTCTAATCACCTTGCTATCGTTTTTGCCACTCCCCTTCTCAAGTTCAAGTTCAATTATTACTTAACGATACATGAATACAGCCAAATGAAACAGCGTTTCTCTCTAACCCAGCCATCTCACCTTTCCGCTCTCAGTCCTGATGCGGGGTTTTAACCCAGAAAGGTCAGCAATTTCTTTCTTTCTATAGATGCTACTTGACCCTTCGAGCTCCTTCAGCAGATTTTTTATTGCACTTGTGGCAATTTTGGTTTTACAGTGCAAAGTAAACAGAAATTATGTACTAATTTACATGAAGCTCCCCATGTACAGAACAAAGCACTCTTGTATGTGGTCAGAGAATTTCATTAACATGCACATTCACATACCATGGTAGCATGCTCTCAAGATGAGTCAACATCAATGACAAAGTCAACAGCAGGATTGCAAAACTGGGAAGTGTGAGAACAAAGGGGTATCGGTCTGGAGATGAAGCTGAAGATGCATCGTGCTCTTGACTTACCCACTTTGCTCTATGGACAGGGTATATCCAGACAGCTTAACCACTTCTACGTGAACTGTCTGCAAAGAATACTTCACATCAAGTGGCAAAACATGAGTACAGGCACACAGATTCTATTCCAAACAAACCTTCCCAACATTTACACTCTGGTGAAAGAATCACAGATCAAGTAGCTGGACATGTCAGAAGAACGATGCCAGAATACCAAAGCAGATACTTAATAGAGAGTGACTGAGAGCAAAGGATCAAATGTTAAACAGAAAAAGAGATTCAAAGACTCTCTGAATATCCTCGAAGACGTTTACCACTCGGAGGAACAAGCATTAGATTGTTCTGTTTGGTGTACTGACATGAAAAGCCATGTTCAGTCATATGAAGAAGCGAAAATGGAGAAAGCAATGAGGAAAGGAGAATCTCAAAGCTCAAAGAGTACAAATGCTGCAGCATTCCTATACCTCTGTCATTTGTGAAAAAAAGGGAACTTTGGAGCCCAAATCTGTAAGATTGCCTCTGTATGCATCTATAAACTATAAACTAGATGTAATGGTCTTACTCAAGAACAAGTGATGAAGTACAAAACAACAAACACTTCTATTGCAACTTAAGTAAAGAAACCAGGTGACTCCCACTTCTCTAGATTTCCTTGAAGCAGTTAAAAAGGAAAATTAGCTGATCTGAGTATAATTATATGAATAAATTCAGTAGTACTTTACCCACGGTGACCATCTACCTGAGTTTTCCAACTGTTTCATTCTTGTTTGAGCTACTTCATCTTGCGAGTGCGTATGTCACTGGGGTCATGTTGAAATCAAAAGAGCTCTAATTTAAATACTTTAATGAGACCGCCCACCACCACTTCAAGCTGCAATCAGCACCAGTCAAGTAATGTCTCCAGGAGAATAGAGGGAGAAAAGATCAAGCAATGATGGAAAAGTAACTCTAGCACTACCATTTTAACACTGTTACCCTCGAGGTTCATTGTTAGACTGGGCTGCATCAGATGGACTACAATCCTGAAGGCAAAAACTTTCAAACATTGAAAAGTAATTATCTAAGCTCATCCATCATTATTTACTTTTTCACTAACAACTTTCTTTTACTACTGAGGGAAGCAATAGACCAGTGATTATACAAAAGAGGTTCCAGTGCAACTTAAAACACTGATGAGCAGGAAAATGACTGGCAGTTCAATAAGAGCGATTCCCATGGTGTGCACTTCGTGACAGAGAAGCACAGCAATCGTTTTATCTTGTCAGCTACTTGATCTGGGATGTGGGTGATTCACCTGACAGCAAGTCAGCGGGATTGTGTGCCAGCCTCCCACTCCAGCACACTAAAACATGGAAGGGTGGGAGGCAGTAGAGGCCAGCTGTCAGTGCAGACTAGGCCACAGTTTCTTCCCCCAGGCCATCAGACTCCTCGATACCCAGATCCTGGACTGACATCAACCTGCTGCCCTCTACTGTGCCTATTGTCTTGTTTATTATTTATTGTAATGCCTGCACTGCTTTGTGCACTTTATGCAGTCCTGGGTAGGTCCGTAGTCTAGTGTAGTTTTTGTGTTGTTTTACTTAGTTCAGTGTAGTTTTTGTATTGCTTCAAGCAGCACCATGGTCCTGAAAAATGTTGTCTCGTTTTTACTGTGTACTGTACTAGCAGTTATGGTCGAAATGACAATAAAAAGTGACTTGACTTGGCTTGACTTGACTGCCTGCATCACTGACTCCATTGACTGAACACAATTTCCAGCCCTGATTGAAAAAGTAATCAAAGATTAGCAATTTGTTTCTAAGAGTCATAAAATCACATGGCCTGAGAACTAAACTAGAAATCTCCCTTTTGGAAAGCATTATTAAAAGGTTATTAAAACAAAAACTTCACAGTTTCTTAAAAGTTTCTTCTCCCAGGCTGTTAACCTGATCAACTATTCTAATTAGCCCCCACTCCTCTCTATCTGTTACCTCAGTCTCTATAAACCACTTTTTATAATGCTAATTACATTATAAATGCATGTTGGTATTTATGTATTTATTCACATTTTATTTCATATCCATAATTTAATCTCTAACTTCATTTTTATGGGTAATCCTTTATTCTTTATAATTGTTGAATATAGTTTTTTGTTGCATGCCTTGCGAAAACACCACGGCAAATTTTGAATATTTGTTAAAGTGCCTTGCAAATAAAGTTAATCCTTGATGAAACCATCAAATATCAATCTATACTAATCTCATTTACCAGCACTTATTTTTACTTATTAATTAGTATTAGTAAGTTAAAAGCATTGTTTTCTAAATTCATTCTCATGCTTATTTCTAAGACTTTAGCTGTACTTTGAATTACATATGTTTCATGAAAGTTTCTAACTGACAATCACATTTTTTTGAAACAGTGACGAGGCGTTCTGATACCATCAGCGGTCCGAAGACCATCAGAGCAGTCCTGTTGCTGAGTATAGCCCAGCCCTCAACGCAGAACAACTGGCAGCATCAATATCAACAGGGAGCTGGAACGGTGTGGCAGCAAAGGTAAGAACAACTGTGGGTATCATTTGAGAAGTAAATTCAAGGTCGGAATAGGTCAAGTGTGCTTCGGTCAAAGGTATCACATGATAATTTTATATAATGGGGAAGAATGCACTTGAGAACTCATGATTAAAATATTGAATATGCCATTTATCAAAAAATAACACATGTAGGAATGCATAGCAAAGCAAAATTATATGGATTGCTTTGGATGACATTGATAAATTACTCTAGCTCCAATTTTTGCAGATTAGAACATCATCTCAACCACTTGATGCAGTGCTGCTTTGTAACACAGCCTAACCTATGTGTTAATAAGTGGCCTCTAAATGAAGTATACTGAAATGAAAGAGGTACTTCACTTTGTTTTAAATTTATCTCTTTGGCTTTTAAAATACATTAACGTAACACTGGCAATAACTGCCTAAACTGCATTACAAATGCTTTGCATTTATTTACTGGTCTCCCTGTACTTTAAAGTCTTTACTTCTATTGGGGAAGAAACTGATTGTTTGACTAAAAGGATGCTTTTCTGAGACTGATATGAAAGTTTGATGCTAGAATTAGAAAATGCAGGAATAACATAAATGTGAGAATGAGGAATGGATAACCACATAAAGTACCACCTGCCATGAATCCAGATCGTGTCTAAAAAGCCTGACAGAGATCTTTGAGGTGGTGACCAGGCATATAGATGAGGGTAGTGCAGTGGATGCGATCTATACGGATTTTAGTAAGGCATTTGACAAGGTTCCACACGGTAGGCTTATTCAGAAAGTTAGAAGGCATGGGATCCAGGGACGTTTGGCCAGGTGGATTCAGAACTGGCTTGCCTGCAGAAGGCAGAGGGTGGTGGTGGAGGGAGTATATTCAGATTGGAGGATTATGTCTAGTGGTGTCCCACAAGGATCTGTTCTGGGACCTCTACTTTTCGTGATTTTTTATTAACGACCTGGATGTAGGGGTAGAAGGGTGGGTTGGCAAGTTTGCAGACAACACAAAGGTTGGTGGTGTTGTAGATAGTGTAGAGGATTGTCAAAGATTGCAGAGAGACATTGATAGGATGCAGAAGTGGGCTGAGAAGTGGCGGATGGAGTTCAACCCGGAGAAGTGTGAGGTGGTACACTTTGGAAGGACAAACTCCAAGGCAGAGTACAAAATAAATGGCAGGATACTTGGTAGTGTGGAGGAGCAGAGGGATCTCGGGGTACATGTCCACAGATCCCTGAAAGTTGCCTCACAGGTGGATAGGGTAGTTAAGAAAGCTTATGGGGTGTTAGCTTTCATAAGTCGAGGGATAGAGTTTAAGAGTCGCGATGTAATGATGCAGCTCTATAAAACTCTGGTTAGGCCATACTTGGAGTACTGTGTCCAGTTCTGGTCACCTCTCTATAGGAAGGATGTGGAAGCATTGGAAAGAGTACAGAGGAGATTTACCAGGATGCTGCCTGGTTTAGAAAGTATGCATTATGATCAGAGATTAAGGGAGCTAGGGCTTTACTCCTTGGAGAGAAGGAGGATGAGAGGAGACATGATAGAGGTGTACAAGATAATAGGAGGAATAGATAGAGTGGATAGCCAGCGCCTCTTCCCCAGGGCACCACTGCTCAATACAAGAGGACATGGCTTTAAGGTAAGGGGTGGGAAGTTCAAGGGGGATATTAGAGGAAAGGTTTTTTTACTCAGAGAGTGGTTGGTGTGTGGAATGCACTGCCTGAGTCAGTGGTGGAGGCAGATACACTAGTGAAGTTTAAGAGACTACTAGACAGGTATATGGAGGAATCTAAGGTGGGGGCTTATATGGGAGGCAGGGTTTGAGGGTCGGCACAACATTGTGGGCCGAAGGGCCTGTACTGTGCTGTACTATTCTATGTTCTATGTTCTATGAAGGAGAGAGGTGAGCTTCTGACCTTCAGAACTTTAACAATCCCTTTATAATATGGGAAAAAGTTTCATGACCATGCTAGGAAATTTTAAGAAAGAAAATATTCAAAGAAATAATGAGAAAATATAACTAAGCAGCAGAAAACACAAGGATAAAAAATAGTTAAGCATTATCACCTCAGGTTATAACAACTGGAAGCAAAGTAAGTTGCCAGAAGTTGTGTTGAGTAATGTAAACCACAACAAATATCTCACCCAAGGTCATGACTCCCTGATACTTAGGCTTGCAGTCATCTATACCACAAATCTTGATGGTTAATGACTGCAGGATCTAGTGACCGCAGCAGATAATTAAAACCACTTCTCCCTCCTGCAGGAGAAGACTGCACACAATACCAGGGAACACAACGTTCTAAAGAAGGATGTGCCAACATCCAGTTTTTGACATCACATGAAGAGGAAGCAAAATAAATAAATAGCTTCTACTCATTGTGCTAGTTGAGAAGGAAGCGGTAACAAACCACATGGCTGCAAGACTGCACAACTTTTATATACACTCATAGAGTTATATAGCACAATCTTCAGCCCACCATGTCTATCCTAACCAGCAAGTACCTATCTGCAGTGGAGACCGCTCAGCACATCATAGAGACCATAAGGCCATAAGACATAGAAGCAGAATTAGGTCATTTGGCTGTGACCTCTTGTCCTAGACTCCCCCACCATGGGGAACATCCTTTCCACATCTACTCTCTAGTCCTTTCAACATTCAAAAGGTTTCAATGAGATTTCCCCACCCCCCATCCTTCTAGATTCCAAGGAGTACAGACCCAGAGCCATCAAACATTCCTCGTATGGTAACCCTTTCATTCCTGGAGTCATCCTTGGGAGCCTCCTCTGAACACTCTCCAATACCAGCATATCTCTTCTTAGAAGAGGAGCACAAAACTGTTCACAATTCTCAAGCTGAGGCCTCACCGGTGCTTTATAAAACCTCAGCATCACATCCCTGCTCTTGTATTCTAGACCTCTACATTAAATGGCCTAATCTCAGACAATAATGAGGGGCCTAGAGGGAAGAAGTCATTTCTCTGACACGGTGTCAAGAATACAACCTCTCCCTCAATGTCGCAAAAACAAAAGAGCTGGTTGTGGATTACAGGAGGAATGGAGACATCAATGGATCTGGGGTTGAGAGGGTAAACAGCTTCAAGTTCCTTGGCATCCGCATCACCAAGGACCTCACGTGGTCTGTACGCACCAGCTGTGTGGTGAAAAGGGCACAGCAGCATCTCTTTTACCTTAGATATTTGAGCAAGTTTGGTATGGGCCCCCAGATCCTAAGAACTTTCTACAGGGGTACAATTGGAAGCATTCAGACTACCTGGTATGGGAACTGTACCTCTCTTAATCACAGGATTCTGCAGAGAGAGAGATGTGGACAGCCCAGCACATCTGTAGTTGTGAACTTCCCATGATTCAGGGCATTTACAAAGACAAGTGTGAGAAAAGGGCCTGAAGGATCATTGGGGACCCAAGTTCCCCAACCACAACCTATTCCAGTTGCTACCATTCAGGAAATGGTACCATAGTATAAAAGCAGGATCAACAGGCACCTGGACGGTTTCTTCCACCAGGTCATCAGACTGATTAACTCAAGCTGATTTGAATGTATTTCTATGTTACATTGACTGCTCTATTTATTATAAATTACTATGATTGCATATTGCACATTTAGACAGAGATTTTTACTCCTCATGTATGTGAATGATGGAAGAAATAAAGTCAATTCAATTCATACCACAAAGTCCACGAATATTTCTAGGAATGTTCCATTTAGTTCAGTTCAGTTCATTCTAGCGGTGTCATTCATTGACCGCAGTTCAGAGAGGCAGTCCACACCAAAGTACCCCTGTCTGCGCTGAAGTACCCTGATAAAATTGCACAAAATAGCAAAAAGGAAGAGTACCAGAAACACATGTAACATGACCACAGAGTCCTCTAAAAATGAGTCCACAACCACGAGCCATGCCAATCAAACCTTGCACCATGGGAAATAAGACTCCTGCATCTTGCTCCAGCAGCAGCGAGTGAGAGGAAGAGGGGGACCGGTTAAACACAGGCACTTGACGCTAAACACCTGCTCACCTTGCCCTCTCATTCTCATCGATTTCAATCTTGCTCAGTACTTTAATCGGCGAGAAGTAATGGAGCTGATCATAGGTGATCACTCCATTCTCGAGCTCTCCAAATTCCCCCAAAGACAGCAAAAGTGCCAAATCACTCAGATGTATAATCAAAATGTAAAATGCAGGCTCCAATTGCATGCAGTTTAGCAGAAGAAGCATATTTAAAAGAAGACGAAGAGGTTTCATGAACTGAGAGCAGAACTTCACCATTGGTTGTATGGTGGCTGCCACCATCTTGAAAGACAAGACAAGACAGTGCATTCCAGATTTCAACCACTCTCCAGATGAAAAAGTTTTCCTCAATCCCTTTGAAAGTTTTAACCCTTTTCTCTGAACCTGCACTTTCTCTTTAAGAATATATTTATGAGTGGAAAAGTGTGTTACTGTCTGTCTTGTCCATGCTACTGATAATACTGATTTCCTCAGTTAAAGCCTCCCTCACCATCCCTTTAGTGCTGTGAGGTAAACAGACACAAACTCTTTTTGTCTCCACTCAGAACTGAACTGTTCACCCATTAAACACCTTGGTGAATCTCCTCCACCCTCTCTTCAGCAAAATTATTCTCTTCCAATCATGTGGTGACCAGAGCCACACAGAGTACTCCAGATGAAGCATGACCAATGCTTTATAAATTCTTCCAAAATATATTTACTATTGCAAACACATGAGCATCTGAAGATTCTGGAAATCCAACAAACACACACAAAATTCTGGAGGAACTCAGCAGGTCAGTACACAGCCCCTGTGGTTGAAGTTTCAGGCTACTTAATATTACTGTGCATTTTTAATTTCATATTGGCTTTATAAGAAATTTGTGAAGTAATTGATTATGATGACATGGTTCAAAAGCACATTTTTGCTTCCATCTGAAAAAGAGGACGCAATAGGAAACATGTCTCAAGACCTCTTTGTTTCTTCTACCACTATCAACAATAGTAATTACTCCAACTATTCATCTATTCCCTTGTCCCAGGGAGACCAGATTAAAGAATTCAGTTTCTGCAGATTAAGAATTTACATATACAACACAAGAAAGTCGAAAATTACTGATGTCAATGTGAAACAGAATATGGTTGTTGGAAGTATTCTACGAGTCTGTGGTGGCCAGTACTATCATGTTTGCTGTTGTGTGCTGGGGCAGCAGGCTGAGGGTAGCAGACACCAACAGAATCAACAAACTCATTCGTAAGGCCAGTGATGTTGTGGGGATGGAACTGGACTCTCTCATGGTGGTGTCTGAAAAGAGGAGGCTGTCTAAGTTGCATGCCATCTTGGTCAATGTCTCCCATCCACTACATAATGTACTGGGTGGGCACAGGAGTACATTCAGCCAGAGACTCATTCCACCGAGATGCAGCACAGAGCATCATAGGAAGTCATTCCTGCCTGTGGCCATCAAACTTTACAACTCCTCCCTTGGAGGGTCAGACACCCTGAGCCAATAGGCTGGTCCTGGACTTATTTCATAATTTACTGGCATAGACTACATATTACTATTTAACTATTTATGGTTCTATTACTATTTATTATTTATGGTGCAACTGCAACGAAAACCAATTTCCCCCGGGATCAATAAAGTATGACTATGACTATGACTAAAATCTGGCTGCAGAGAAACCGAATGGTGATGTTTGAGATTCTGAGATGAACGGATTGATTTCTCTGACGATGTGCAATCAAGGATCCATTAGCTTACAATGTACCAGAATCTGAGAAGTGCTAGTTCATTGTGGGGTGGAGAAACAGTATACTACAGAAGATGGGTGCCACTGTGGCTCAGTTGGTAGAGCTGTTATCTCACAGCTCTTCAATTTTGAGGCTCTGCCCTCTAGTTCTGGATACCCCCACCATAGGAAACATTCTCTCCACATCCACCCTATCAACATTCAGTAGGTTTCAATGACAGCCCCCAAAGTCTTCTAAATTCCAGTAAGTAAAAGCTCATAGCTGTCAAATGCTCCTCATATGTTAAGCACTTCATTCCTGGAATCATTCTTGTGGAACTCCTCTGGACTCTCTCCAATGACAACATATCCTTTCTGAGATATGGGCCCAATACAGTTGATAATACTCCAAGTACACCCTGCCTAGTGCCTTACAAAGCCTCAGAATTACCTCCTTGCCTTCATATTCTATTCCTTTTGAAATAAATGCCAACATTACATTTACCTTCTTTACCACAGACTCAGCCTGTAAATTAATCTTCTGTGAGTCTTACAGGAATACTAAGCCCCTCTGATGTTTACACCTTCTCCCCATTTAGATAACAGACCACTCTCTTGTTCCTTTTATCTAAATGCATTTTCATACATTTCCCAAAAAAGTGCAGATTGATAATTGACTATGCTAAATTGCCCATAGTGTGTGATTGATAGCAATGTGTGAAAAGTATAATAGATTTAGTATTGTATTAATATAAATGGATGTTTGGTATTGGTCACAGTCAAATAGCTTGTGTATGTGCTGTAACACCGATCACAGTTTTGCAATATACTCAAAAGATTCAAAGTTACATTTATTATCAAAGTATGTGTGCAGTATACAACCTTGAGATTCTCTCATGGTCCCGACCATTAATTCCCCATTTTCTCCTAATTCCCTTTGATTGTGTCATGGTCCTGACTGTTAATTCTCCATTTTCTCCTAATTCCCTTTGATGGCAGCGACACCTGGTTCTCATCAAGACCTGCAGCATAAGAACCCCGGCTTTGCATCCACTCGTTGCCAAATTGTTGTTTAGCCAGTGTGGTAATTAATGTTCCCAGCTGCTTAGGATTGTGTATTCTAAATTTACTTCAGTACCGAGGTTTACCTGTGTAACCCTGTCTCTCCGTGTCAAGAAAAGTATTGTCTACCACTTGCCTTTCTATGCTCCATGTCAAGATAAGTTCTGCCTGCCTCCTGCTTTCCTGCACTCCCTTCTGCTTGCTGTTCAGCTCCAGCCACTCTCACACCCTTGTCTGCATCCTAACTCAATCTCTGTGCCAGTGTCCTGTGTTTGGGTTCACCCCGTTCTTTGCAACAGATTCATCTTCCCACAGACAGCTACAAAACAAAGTAACCCTGGAACCTGTTCAAAGAATAAGGTCAAAATAAATTATACAAATGGCAAAAAAAAAGTGGAAAACACAGAACATAAAACACAAAAATGAAAGAGTCCAGGCATATTTACTACAGTTCAATCTAGCACTGTGTTATCTGCAGGCTGACCCAATCAAAATAGTCCAAAATAGTAACAAAAAATGAGTGTCCAGGAATGACAAACACATCATAACATCATAACCTTGCCCATGATCCAGGACTCCAGCACAAATCTTTGGCAGCATTGAGCAAGAGAGAAAGAGAGACTATGTGAACATAGGGGCTTGCGTCTGGGGGCAGTGGACAAGAGGGAGAGAGAGAACCATCACACACAGTCACCTTCACCTTCTACCAGCAGCAGTGAGTAAGAGGTTGATAGACAGCACTGAACACTGACTCACCTCCCCTTCATGCCTCAATAATTTCAATCTTCCTCGGCATGTCATTTGGCGAGAAATGTAGTTGATCGTGGGCTCTCGCCCCATCTCCAGGTTTCTGGGCATTGAGATTACACACTTCACCCAAAACCTCCCAGAACCCTCTTGGAGACAGCAAAGCACCAGATCACACAATGGGCCCGAAAATACACCACCAGTATGTGGAATACAGGCTCTAACAGTAGCAGAACCACATCTGAAAGGAAAAGAAAGGAAAGAAGTAGTTCTATCAACCACCTGGAGGATGTCACCCTTGGCTGAGATGTCCGCAGGTGCCACCTTCTTCTGGTAAGTATGTGGAAAAGCTGAAGCATTTGCTTCAATAGCTGTTTCACCCACATCTGTTGCACAGAGCAGCGCCCTGTTATTACTCCGCCAAAGCTTGAATCTCTCCAGAACCAGAATATTGAGAAGCTCATTACTATCCATTCAACACACACAAAATGCTGTAGGGACTCAGCAGGTCAGGCAGCAACCACGGAAATGAATAACCAGTCAATATTTCGAGCTGAGACCCTTCTTCATGACTGGAAAGGAAAGGGGAAGATGACAGAATAAAAAGGATAGATGAAGCCAGTGGGGTAGAAGATGTAAAGGGCTGGACAGGATGGAATCTGAAAGGAGAAGATCTGGACCATAGGAGAAAGAGAAGGAAGAGGGAAACCTGGGAGAGGTCATAGGCAAATGAGAAGAGGTTAGGGCCATAGTGAGGAATAGAAGAAGAGGGGATGCGGAGGGAAATCTTTTTTACTGGAAAGAGAAATCAATATTCATGCCATCAGGTTGGAGCTACCCAGAAATAATATAAAGTATTGCTCTTCCACCCTGAGAGTGGCCTCATCATGGCACAAGGCTGACATGTCAGAATGGGAATGGGACTGGGAATCAGAATGAGTGAAAGTAGCTAAAAATGGCACCAGAGGTTTTTGCAGACCCATGCTACCTCTTCCAATTCATCTGTGAAACAGCTGTACAGGTCGACCTTCACTAATCCGGCACCACTGGGAGCTGAGGAGCGCCGGATTAGTGAAAATGCCAAATTACAGAAGGAGCACATTAAGCATAATCAGTGCCGGATTATCAAAGGAACCAGATTACAGGTAGTCAGATTAGTGAAGGTCGACCTGTACTTCTCTTATCTCTTTTTTTTTCCTTTCAAGGTGGCTGGGATCATGTCGGAGTCTGTGATCTACAGCGGCAGCTCAAACTACAGTTCTTCACGGGCGGTGGGTTCTCGCTGACAGATTCGCCGAATAGCTGGGTGTTTTGATATCTCCAGGTGCGGCCTGGAGAACATGCACCTTCAGGGTGAGGCCCTGTGCATAACCCAGTTCCTCACTGACGTCACCAACTGAAGCATCGCAGGAGATTCAACTATTGAGACAGTAGGTGGCGCACGCTGCTGTCAAAAGCAATCCCCATGCACTCGAGGAATCTCTCTCTCTCTCTTTTTCTTTCTCTCTCTCTCGATGGTGAGTGACAGTCTGTTGGTCCTGAGTCTCTTGGCAAGTGGAGGTAGGAGGAGGGGGAGAGTTGATGCTTTTGCTGCTACCTGTGTGTGGAAGGAGAGAGGGGGACTTTGGGGTTCTAACCTTCTCTGTCATTAATTCTTTCTTTTTTTTCCTGCTTCATGGTTGTCTGTGAAGAGTAAGAATTATAAGTTCTGTAGTGTATACTTTCTTTGATATGAAATTGAAGTATTGAACCATTGAACCATTGAAATGTTTGGCACTGGGAAGTTCCACTCTTGGTAAATGGAGGGGAGGTGCTCGAAGAGGTGGACCCGAATTTACAATGCATCTCACCAATGTAGAGGAGACCACATCAGGAGCACCAGAGGCAACAGACAACCCCAGCAGATTTCCAGGTGAAGTCTTGCCTCACCTAAAATGACTGATTGAGGCCCTGAATAGAGGTGAGGAAGGGAGCAAATAGGCAGGCATAGCACTTAGGGTACTTCCAGAGATAAGTGGGGAGGGACAAATGGACAAGGGAATCCCAGAAGGAATGATCCCTGTGGAAAGATAGTGGGGGAGATAAAGATATATTTGCTGGTAGGATCCCTTTAGAGATGGCAGAAGTTGTGGAGAATGATGTGTTAGATGTAGAGACTCATGTGATGGTAGGTAAGGACAAGAGGAACGTTGTCATTATTAAGGCAGCAGAAATATGGAGGTAAGTGCGGATATTTGAGAAATGGAGGAGATGCATCAATGGTGGAGGAAGGGAAGAGAATTCCCATTCTTTGAAGAAAGAGGACATCTCCAATGTCCTGGAAAGGACAGGTGCATCCTGGGAAGAGGTGCAGTGGAGGTGAAGGAACTGAGAAAAGAGAATAGCATTTTTACAGGAGACAATAAGCAAATACCTGTGATACAGTAAGAAGTTATTTTTTAATGTAAGATTTGCTTCACCATGGGTAAAAGACTGGTTTTCTATCTCAAGATTATGATGCAATATGAAGAATGACAGATGCCACTGAGTAAAAACAAAAGATGCTAGAAAAACTCAGCAGATCAGGCAACATTGGTGAAAAGAGAAATGATCAATGTTTGGGTGTACACTTTTTGCCAATCATCATTCTGAGACCTCTCAATATTAGAAATTAAATTACCTGTGAAAGTGCTCTCAAAACTATCTGTGTCTCAAAGCCATCTGGGAACACTTGTCACTAAGCATGCTTCCTGTTCTTTGCTAGCTTTGTCTATGGTCATTACTGCTCACTGTACAAGCCTGTTCTGATGCCAGAAGCTTCTGTGATGCATCCCAGTGGAGACTTGGTTTTATTCCATCCTTCATGTACTCATCAGTGTAACATTGTTAGTGCTACAAAGAGGCATCATGAACCACTGAAGCAGTAGACGTCCAGTGTCATCCAACTCTCATCCTGCTCCGTGCCACTGTGCTTAAACAGCATATGATAGACCTAGCATTAATACCTCAGAACATGAAGACCTGAAGAATTTAAAGTGTTTCTTAAATCAGCTTTGAAATCAGGCTTTCTTGGAAAAATAATTTTAATATTGAGCAGAACAAGAGAGCCCTGAGAACTGTAACAAACTCTTTGCTTTGTTTGGGGTTGCCACGCAATGCTCTAACTACAACAACCAGCTCTCCACCATGCCAGTTTTATTTGATAGTTAGTTCTCCTGCTATTTCATTACAATGGTTCTTGCTTCTCTTTGTAAATTTTCCTTTGTTTATAGCACTCGAGATGCAAATTACAACACTTAAAGCAGAAAATTCTACTCTGTTATCTTCATACAAGAATTAGGCTATAATATGTACGGTATTGGCAGGCTTTACACAACTCACTCAGGATGACAACCTCTCACTAACTGCACACAGGGGTTATTAAAGTGTTTATTACAGCCCTGTCTTTACAGGTCTTATTTCTCAAATATGCTCTCAGCATTTATCTCTGACTTCTCATCAGCATGGAAAAATGCCAAAGTCACAACTATTGTGGAAATCAGAAAAAAGATGATTTAAGTTAGCAAAATCAATATGCAACTGAGGACAATTACATCTTATTGCAGAATTACCTGTATCTGATAAGCGAAGTGCTGGCAGTTCCCATTATGCTCAATTAGATGTATTTATACAAGGTTTTAACCATGTTTTCATTTCCAGTCCTGAAGCTTGACTTGCAGTTCATGAGTACAATAAAGAGAAACTGATAAAAATTGGAACCATATTTGAAGAGATAAAACATCAGATATCTCTACTTAGATACATTTGAATTGAAAAATTCCCAGGGAGGGCCCACCGGTACATACAAGTGTCATACTAAAGTTAAAGAAAAGGAACATGATATGCAAAGGTAAGCTGCAGGTCAAAAGACTGGACAAGAAGCAAACCTGAATGCCTAAAACAGAATGGAAGGAAACATTAGCGTATGAGATAAATCCAGCCAGAAATATGAAAACAGATGAGATTTTAGAAAATAAGCCTTGAAAAATAATATTGGAAAGCAAATGAGTTAAACAGTTTGTTTCTGCTGTTTTCACATTAGAGGATACAAGTAACATTCCAAAAATAGCTATAACTCTGGAAGTGAACTTGGGAAATTTACAATCACCTGATTAGGGGTACTGAGCAAGTTATCAGAGTTGAAAGCTGACATGTTGCTGGTTCCTGAAAGATGTCAATCCAGTGTCTTAATGGAACTGATTAGTAAGATCATTTAATTTTCCCAAAACTCCCCAGGTTCAGGGAAAGTTTTCATTAGACTGATAAATTGCAAGTGTAACCCTTTAGTCATTAAAGAAAGGAAACAAGAATACTACAGATCTGTCAGTTTAGTATCAGATTATAATAGAAGCTATTATTAAAGATTTTAATAATAATTTCAGGAGAGCACGGAGCAACCATTCTCCGCCGACCATTGACGACTCCTCCGTTGAAATCATTAAGAGCACCAAATTTCTTGGTGTTCACCTGGTGGAGAATCTCACCTGGTCCCACAATGCCAGCGCCATAACCAAGAAAGCACAGCAGCATCTCTACTTTCTGCGAAGGCTGAGAAAAGTCCATCTCCCACCGCACCCCCCCCCCCCATCCTCACCACATTCTACAGAGGATGTATCGAGAGCATCCTGAGCAGCTGCATCACTGCCTGGTTCGGGAATTGCACCATCTTAGGTCACAGGACCCTGCAGCGGATAGTGAGGTCAGCTGAGAAGATAATCGGGGTCTCTCTTCCTGCCATTACAGATATTTACACTACACGTTGCACCCGTAAAGCCAACAGCATTGTGAAGGACCCCTCATACAAACTCTTCTCCCTCCTGCCATCTGGCAAAAAGTACCGAAGCATTTGGGCTGTCAAGACCAGAGTGTGCAACAGTTTCTTCCTCCAAGCCATCAGACTCCTTAATACCCAAAGACTATACTGACATCTACATCATTTATTATTATATTGTAATTTGTCCTCTACTGTGCCTATTGTCTTATTTGTTATTTATTGTACTGTCCTGCACTGTTTTGTGCACTTTATGTAGTCCTGTGTAGGTCTGTAGTCTAGTGTAGTTTTTGTGTTGTCTTACATAGTCTAGTGTAGCCTTGTGTTGTCTCACTTAGTCTAGTGTAGTTTAGTGTTGTTTCATGTAGCACCATGGTCCTGGAAGAACGTTGTTTTGTTTTTACTGTGTATTGTACCAGCAGTTTATAGTCAAAATGACAATAAAAAGCGACTTGACTTGACTAATGCTTTTAAAAAATAAAGGCAATCTCCCAAAACAAGATTTAGTGAAACTGAAATCATGATTGTCCAATTTATTGGAATTTTTTGTAAAACTACCATAGGCTGTGGATAAAGGAGAACCAGTAGATGTACTGCACTTGGATTTCCAGAAGGCACTTGATAAGGTGCCACACCAAATATTCTTGTGGAAAGCTAAAGGTCAAGGTTCAGGAGGAATCATTTTGGCAAAGAGAGAAGATTGGCTGGCTAACAAAAATCAAAGTATAGGCATAAATTACAAACAAGAGAAAATCCTCAGATGCTGGAAATCTGAGCAACACGCACAAAATGCTGGAGAGACTCAGCATCTATGGAAAAGAGCACAGTCAATGTTTTGGGGCCGAAACCCTTCGTCAGGATGCCAAAGTTAATAATTTGGCATAAATTAATCCACTTGCTGGTTGGGAAAACGTAACATATGTCATACCATAGAAACAGTTTCAGACAACTCACTTTTTCTGCTTAAATACACAATGAAGACACGGGCAATTTCCAAGAAATATGGTTGCTAATTGTACTGATGACATAAAGATAGGCCAGCAAGTGGATTGTGAAGTGGATATAAGGAAGTATAGGAATATTGTCAGGACTTGTAGGGGAGGCTTGACCTAAAAGCAGAGCAGAGGAGATGATTTAGCAGTAAATGATACATTGGTAATAACCTGCAAAATAACAAGCCATGGGGAGACAAAACAAGGGAGAACAGATACTAAATACAACAGGCAAGAGGGTAACTGAAGGCTTGTAGCAACTACCTGAGGTTGGCTAGTTCGATGAGTGAACAAGGATTATGAATGAGAGCTGGGTTTAAATAGGCTGCAGGTGATGAGTCGGAAATGAATGGCTGATGATTCCTACTAGCCAGATGGAGACTCAGATGAACCTGCCTGTGTGCACCTGACAGATACAGATAGATAGGTTAAGTGAGTGGGCAAAGATCTGGCAAATGGTGTATAATGCAAAACTTTCTATTTTGGCAGGAGGATGAACAAAAGAAAATTGTTATCTAAATGGCAATAAGTTAGAAATTTGTAATTGCGGAAGTTGTTCCAGTGATAGGTTTTTGATGTACAACAACATGAACTGATACCCTAGCTAGACAGGAATGCAGAGTGAGGTTGCAATCTGATCAGCCATAGTAAATGTCTCAAGAGGTCAAGTGAAAGAAGGGTATGTATCCAGATCATGGCAACAGTGATAATGCAATTCATGCGATCATAAACAACAGAATTACTACAATGCGCTATAACTTGACTAAAACTGAATTAGAAAATATAGATTGTAAGAGAGGAATAGATCGAGCATAAAGAAAGCTAACTATTTATGTGGTACAAAGCAGACTAAATGAATTAGACTCTTCTGATAAATTAAAGTTAAAATGTGCTTTTTCTGATATTATTTTTATGGTTGTTATTTTGATACATATTGTGAAAAGGGATTTTACCAGCAGGTAGACCATGTTTATTGAAAAATTGATCCCTTCAAGCTACCTTCATGAATACTGAAATTATGTAAGTTAAAATAAGAATTTATCCTGCTCCTAAGCATATATAAAAGTATCACAGAATTTACTGGTCTCAGCAAATTATTCACCCAACTTTCTGGACCTGTCATGTATAAGGGTTCTTCTTAAGACAGTAAGATATAAAAATCTGCTCCATCATAAGCTAATTACGTATGTCCTTCAGTGACAGAATCCTCAAGATAATTATAGCTGTAAGTTCTAACTGTCAGTTTAACAAATAAGGACTTTGTGAGGAACCTTTCTGAGTCAGCATAACTAACAGTCGCTTTCTTATAAAATTCAATCTGGTAGAGTTTTGCCACGACAGTTAGCTTAACTGTAGAGAGAACATGAAAAGAAATTTGGATCACAGACTAAATTATATTTCAGTCTACAGCCCATAACACTTTGTCAATCCGAGTCACTGTTTTTAAACTTCCCTCTGCAAGGAGTATCAGTTTAAGAAATAAATACTTGTATTCATATAAAGACTTTTGTGTTCATTTCTGCATAGACTTTGCCCCCAATTAATTACTTTTGAAATGTGGGTATTGTTGTTATGGAGGAAGAGCATCTTCATATAGAAGCTTGTAAGATTACTGAAAAAGTTGCTGTGGGTACTGGTGAAGGTAGATACAACAGTGGCATCTATGAGGTTGTTGGACAGACACACAAATATGGAGGGAATAAAGGGATATTAGATTCTGTGTAACACACACAAAATGCTGCAGGAACTCAGCAGGCCAGGCAGCATCTCCGAAAATGAATTAACAGACATTGGGACTAGAAAGGAAAGAGGAAGATGCCAGAATAAAAAGAAGGTGGCAGAGGCTAGTGGACAAGCCAGAAGGTGATAGGTGAAGCCTGGTGGGTGGGAAAGGTAATGGATTGGAGAAGAAGGAAGATAGGATAGGAGAGTGAATACCATGGGAGAAAGGGAAGATAGAGGGGCACCAAGGAGAGGTGATAGGCAGGTGAGGAGAAGAGGTAAGAGGCCAGAATGGAGAAGAAGGACACGAGCATGGTTTTGGTAGGAGTGATTAGAGTTTGGGCATTTTTGATTTGCTTTTTAGCTGGTTTGGCACAACATTGTGGTGTACTCTTCAATGTTAAGAAGACGAGAGGAAGAAAGGAAAATAAAAAGAGAGAAAAGAATATTATCAGAAGGAAAAATCAATGTTCATGCCATCAAGTTGGAGGCTAATTAGGCAGAATATGAGGTGTTGCTTCTACACCCTGAGAGTGGCCCCATTATGTCAGAAGAGTAGGCCATGGACAGACATGTCAGAACAGAAGAGGGGATAGGAATTAAAAAGGATGGCCACCAGGAAATTCCACTTTTGGCAGGTGGAGAAGAGGTGCTTGACCATGTACAAGTGGAATCATGTACGTGCAGGAGAGAATTGTCTTAATTTGGCATTGTGTTTGGCACAGCCAATGTGGTTGAAGGGATTTCCAATACCTTCAAAGGACTTACCATTAACAATATACTGTTTCCTTTACAGCTGAACTCCCAGAGTCCAACACTTCACATTTGGTTGAGTTAAGCTCCATCTGCCATTTCTCTGCCCACACTTGCAACAGATCTGGAACTTCTGGGTGGAAGTCTAGCATTGGTTTCAACCTAAACCTCTTCCTCTTGGTTGCCTTTGCTAATTGGTCAACTCCTCATGGGACAACACAGCTACTGCAGGGTTCGCTGAGATAGTAACGTGATGATCCATTCCCAGGTTAAACCTTGCACAAGCACAATAAACAAGATTCAAATAAACAAGACACCAACCGCATGTAGAAAGAGTGCACGATGATTTTTTTTTACTTAATTCAGTTAGTTTCAGTGTTTTAAGTAGCATCTTAGTGCCTAAGCACATTTTAGACTGTTTTGCATGTAATATATAGAGTGGCATTGGATATAATCCTCCTTTGAAAGCCACTCTCAGCATTTCACTGTGGCTGATGGCAGCATACATTTACATGCATAAAGCCCGCGATAGAGAACGGCATCTGGAGATGCTCTAATCTAGGCTTTGACATTCACGCACGTTCAATAACATACCATTACAAAAAAGATGGAGACTCAAGAGACTGCAATGCTGAAAAAAACACATGCATTTAAAAACAATCAAAAGCTAGTGTCATTCAATAATTTGCTCCACTTGTTTTTCACAAAGCAAGCAGCTGAAACTGCTGAAAATCTGACTTCCAGGTTTAAGATGACACTACTTACTGGCTTAAGTGACAACTTGCTGGTGGTCAATGAAACAAAGAAAGCAACTAAATACTTTGCTTTTCACACTTTTTCTGGTAAATGATCACTGTAAACAGTGGCCTGTGGCTTCCCTGTCGGAGTCGACCATAAGACCATAAGATATAGGAGCAGAAGTAGGCCATTTGGCCCACTGAGTCTGCTTCGCCATTCAATCATGGGCTGATCCACTTCATCCAGTCATCCCCACTCCCCTGCCTTCTCCCTATACTCTTTGATGCCCTGGCTAATCAAGAACCTATCTATCTCTGCCTTAAATACACCCAATGACTTGGCCTCCACAGCCGCTAATTCCACAGACTTACCATCCTCTGACTAAAGTAATTTCTCCGTATCTCTGTTCTAAATGGACGTCCTTAAATCCTGCAGTCGTGCCCTCTTGTCCTAGACTCCCCTACAGTGGGAAATAACCTTGTCAATCTAATCTTTTCAGGCCCTTTAACATTCAGAATGTTTCTATGAGATCCCCCCTCGTTCTCCTGAACTCCAGGGAATACAGCCCAAGAGCTGCCAGACATTCCTCATACAGTAACCCTTTCATTCCTGGAATCATTCTCGTGAATCTTCTCTGAATCTTTTCCAATGTCAGTATATCCTTTCTAAAATAAGGAGCCCAAAACTACACACAATACTCCAAGTGTGGTCTCGCAAGTGCCTTATAGAGCCTCAACATCACATTCCTGCTCTTATATTCTATACCTCTAGAAATGAATGCCAACATTGCATTTGCCTTCTTCACCACCAACTCAACCTGGAGGTTAACCTTTAGGGTATCCTGCACAAGGACTCTCAAGTCACTTTGCACTTCTGCATTTTGAATTCTCTCCTATCTAAATAATAGTCCTCTGCCCTTTTATTTCTTCCACCAAAGTGCATGACCACACATTTTCCAACATTGTATTTAATTTGCCACTTCTTTGTCCATTACCCTAAACTATCTAAGTGTCTCTGCAGGCTCTCTGTTTCCTCAACACTACCAGCTCCTCCACCTATCTTTGCACCTTTGGAAAATTTAGCCACAAATCTATTAATCCTATAGTCCAAATCATTGACATACATAATCCCATAGAGCTGAATTGTTTGCAGATTGGCTTGTGTCTCACTGGGGCAGGATGGTTGCAAGATGCCTGGACTGAAGTTGCTAGAGCTGACTTGGAAGCAATTCAACGTGGCAAAGACAAAGCGAGGAAAAATCTGAGGCTTGGTTGATTTAAGAGCCAAGCCAAATTGAAAAGGTCCGGTAAGTTGATACAGCAGAGCCAAAGTGAGTTTAAGTGAGGAAAGATCCAAAGGTTTGTTGATTTATGAGATGAGCCAAATTGTAAAGGACAGAAATTGGCCATATCAAGGTGGCAGAGCCTGAGCCTGTGGGTGAGGAATGACCTAAGGTTGGAAAGATTCAAGTGGTGGGCCAGATTGAAATAATCACGGTGTCAAGGTTGGAGACGAGAGACGGGCCAGTTTGGCTGGCCGCTCTGTGGGGTTTGCTCATCTCTGTGCTGGACTGAGGCTGTGGCCTGCAACTAGTCGTCTGCTGGGTGAGCGGCAGTGATGCCTGGTTTTGTGAACTTCAGTTCTGAATGCTTTTTGGAAGGTTTAATTGTTTGCAGGGCTGGGTGCTTGGATGGTCTTCCTTTGTTTTTAATGGGATCTATTGGGGTTCTTTGTTTCATAGCTGCCTGTAAGTGGACGAAGCTCAAAGTTGTATAAAGTATACACACTTTGATCATAAAATGTACTTTGAACTTTGAAATAAAATAGGCACTACAGTGGTGCAGCTAAGAGAACCAATGCATCAGGGTGAAGGTACATTTCTTCCCTTGAGTGCTGTCTGTCTTGAGTTTGCATGTTTTTCTTGTAACCACATGATTTTCCTCTAGGTGCTCCAACTTCCTCAAACATCCTAAAGATATGTTAATTGGTGGGTAATTGGCCATTGTAAAGTGTCCCTCATATGTACGTGAGTGGTAGAATATGGAGAGAGTTGAAGAGAATATAAGGGGCTAATGGAGGATTATTGCAAATGGATAGTTGATGGTTGGTACGGGCTTGGTGGGCCAAAGAGTCTGTTTCAGCACATGATTTTTCCATGCCTCTATGCCTCTATCAAAAACACAACACAGAAAGTGCTCACTAGGTCAGGCAGCATCTATGGAGAAAGAATCGAAGTTAAGTGTTTCAGGTCAATGGCCTTTCATCAGAACTGAGAAAAACAACTGTAAATAGCACATTCCAGTCTGTTTACTGGCAGCAGAATTTCCCCCTTTCATTTCCAAGGGGACAGCTATGCTTGCAGCTAAAATCTGTCATTCCAAGATCAATCTAATAAAAATATTTACTCTTTTCTAAGGAAAGAAAGAAATATGAAGCACAGTAAAAAGTAAATCAGAGCAAACTCAGAGAAGCCTTTGGTTGCCAAATTATTAATGATAGCAAAATAACCTTATATACTTTGTGATGCAGAAGTATATAAGGTTAAAGTATATAAGGCAGAAGTATATAAGCTTTCTAAAATTGGCATTTTTTATTTTCCTAATAAAATGCCACTGCTTATTCTATTAAAATCATCCTGAGGCACATTGCTGGTTGATATCAATTTTATCATCATTTTGAAAAGCTCTAATAGTTTTAATTCCCATCTCATTGCAGAAACACTATAGTTTGTGACAAGTTTTATTCCATCTGATATTTGCCTTCTTCTTCTGGTATTGCGAATGAGAAATTGTAATTGCTCTAACTTTGAACTGAGAAGAGATGAGAGTTCTACACAACAAGAAATTCTCTGTCCCTTTGTGAGATTTAATATTTTATAAGTAACGTGCAACTAAGATGCCAATCAAAATTTATTTGCAATTATTACGTGTTGTCATTCCAAAACTGTTAGTCAGCACTTAACTGTAATAAAAAGCAAATAATAAAACCACCCAGCTGAGGGATGATCTATAGTCATGTTTTTGTAGGAAGAATACATATAGATCAAAGCACAGTTTACAAAGTCTATTGTGCAGATTATTAGAGCAGCACAACTGGCTGATGAATTTGCTGCCAGAAGTTCTCTAGCTGTAAATAGGCTGTTTGTTTTGGTGCTTGGGCAGAAAAGGCCCGTGAAGCTGTTTCTTAAGTATTTATTGACAACAGTACATGAGCTGGAGACATTTTTTGGCATTTGACACACAACATAACAGTCTATTCCACTGAAAAGAAAGTCAATTCATTCAGAAAACTACTCAAGGACAGAGGGAACAAAAAAAATACAGAACAATGTTTTCCAATAAATATAGGGTAAATTTTCCCAGGACTGTGCAGTAGCTCTTTCAATCATTTTCAGCAGCATGAAAACCTAGCCTGAGCAGCAGGGGTGTTTCTTGATCACTTGAAAGTTGTCTGATTAAGGGATCCTGACCCGGATCTGGGCCGTACCCTCCAAATATCCGGACCTGCCTCTTGGTTTTTTTTTGCACTACCTTACTTTCCATTTTTCTATTTTCTATTTATGATTTACAATTTAAATTTTTAATATTTACTAATTTTTACTATTTTTATTATTTATTATTTGTAATCCAGGGAGCGGAAAGTGCAGAATCAAATATCGCTGTGATGATTGTACGTTCTAGTATCAATTGTTTGGCGACAATAAAGTAGAAAATATAAAGTATAAAGTATTATAGTATATATCAAAGCTAATGAAAGACTTTGACCTGAAGCATTAACTACTTCTCTGGCCACAGGTGCTGACTGACCTGCTGAGGTTTTCTGGAATTTTCTGTCTTTGTTTTATATTTCCAGCATCAGCAGCTTGTATTTGATTTCCTGCCTGGCTACAGAATTACCTGTAGCTGCATCACAACATTGTGGTTAATGTAGAGTGATATCTCATAAGCTAGAGTGAAAACCCCACTTTTCCTCTCACGATAAAAACAGCTCTACATGCACTTGGAGCCAAAGTTCCAATATTAAACGCATGATGTAAAGAACAGATGGCAAATCTGAATCTGAAGTGGAAGAGTGCAGGAAGTTGAACAATTTAATGACAACCACGGAATGTATGGATTTTTCAGTATTGTCAAGCTCATCAACACCCCAAGACACCACCTCATAAGGTGCCATGAAGTAGGGTTAACTTATCAAGGGAAGAGAGGCATGGGAAATGGTGAAGGTTAGTGGTGCGGGGGGGAGACGAGGTATTATCAGAAGTTTGAAAAATCGATGTGCAGGTTGGAGGCTACCCAAATGGAATATAAGGTGTTGCTCTCCAACATAAGTGTGGCCTCGTCACAACAGTAGAGGAGGCCATGGATGGATTTTTCGGAATGGGAATGGGAAGTGGAATTAAAATGAGTGGCCATTGGGAGATCCCGCTTTTTCTGGTGGATGGAGCATAGATGCTCGGCAAAGCAGTCTCCCAATCTACGTCAGGTCTCACTGATGTACAGGCGGCCACCCCGGGAGCACCGGATGCAATAGATGACCCCAACAGACTCACAGGTGAAGGGTTGCCTCACTTGGAAGGACTGTTTGGGGCCCTGAATGGTAGTGAGAGAGGAGGTATAGGGGCAGGTGTAGCACTTGTCCCGTTTGCAAGGAAAAGTGCCAGGAGGGAGATCAGTGGGGAAGGACAAATGGACAAGGGAGTCATTTAGGGAGCAATCCCTACAGAAAGCAGAAAGTAGGTGGAAGGGAGGGAAAGATGTGCTTGGAGGTGGTGGAAATTTTGGAGAATTATGTGCTGGACGCGGGGGGCAGTGGGATGGTAGGTGAAGACAAGAGAAACCTGGTAGGGTGGCGAGACGATGAGGTAAGAGCAGATGTACGTGAAATGAAAGAGATGTGTTTGAGGGCAGTGTTGATGGTGGAGGAAGTGAAGCCCCTTTTTTTGGAAAAGGAGGACATCGCCTTCATTCTAGAATGAAGAGCCTCATCCTGAGAGCAGATGTGTTGAAGAGAGAAGGGGATGGCGTTTTTACAAGTAGCAGGGTGGGACAAGATATAGTCCAGGTAGCTATGAGAGTCTATGGGTTTATAATAGACAGTGGATAAGCTGCCTCTGGAGATAGAGATAGTGAGATTGAGAAAGGGGAGGGAGGTGTCCAAAATGGACCAGGTAAATTTGATCACAGGGTGGAAGTTGGAGGCAAGTGGATGAAGTTGATGAGTTCAACATAGGTGCAGGAATCAGCAACAATGCAGTTAGTCATTGATGTAGCATAGCGGGACAGTCACCAGTGTGGGCTTGGAACATTGGTTGTTCCACGTAGTAGACAAACATGCAAGCATAGCTTGGACCCATGCAAGTGCCCATGGCTACCTCTTTTGTTTGAAGAAAGTGGGAGGAAGCAAAGCAGAAATTATTTAGAGTGAGGACAAGTTCTGTTAGGCAGAGGAGAGTGGTGGTGGAGGGGAACTGGTTAAGTCTGGTGTCCAGAAAGAAACGGACAGCTTTGAGGCATTCCTGGTGGGGGATGGAGGTGTATAGGGACTGGACATCCACAGTAAAAATAAGATGATGGAGACCAGCGAAATTATTGAAACGATCCAGAGCGTGTGAAGAGTCACGGATGTAGGTAGGAAGGGACTGAATCACGGAGGATAAAACAGATTCGAAGTATGGGATATGAGTTCAGTGGGGCTGGAACAAGCTGAAACAATGGGTTAACCTGGACAAGCTGGTTTGTGGATCTTGGGTAAGAGGTAGAAAGGGAGATGCAAGGTGCAGGCATTGTTCCTTTTCCCAAGCTAGATGGCATAGGGAGGATCTGTGTTGATCTAACAAAATTGAATAATGCAGTGAAGTGGGAGAATTTTATTCTGTCCTCTGTTGAGAACACATCGTATCATGGTGGGGGAGCAATGTTCTTCACCAAACTAGATACAATTTCAGGATTCTGACAGATCCGTTTAACTCCTCAGTCACAGAAGCTCACAACCTTTATCACACCATTTGGACATTGTCTTCAGGAGACATTCTTTTGGCATCTCATCAGTCCATGAACTCTTTCAGATGAAGATGAACCCAATTTTGGAGGGACTGGTGGGAGTAGTCAGCCACATGGACAATGTACTCATCTTTGGAGGCTCAAGTGAGGAACATAACAAAAGAGTGGAAGCTGCCTTGGAGAAATTGAAACAGGCTGCAATCACCCTGAAGAAAAAGAAATGCAAATTTGAAGAGATGAAGGAGAAGTTCTTAGGCCACCAACTGTCCTCAAAGGGATTGTAACCAGATTCAGACAAACTGGCAGGAGTTTGGAACACGGAACAACCCACGAATGTATCAGGGATCTGCAGTTTCCTTAGCATGGTAAAACAACTGGCAGAATAAACAAAGCCACCGAATGACCTTCTCTCTCAGAAAAGCCTTTGGACCTGCGACACACCACAGGAGAAGTCATTTTCATCACTTAAAGCAAAGCTTATCTCTCCACCAACAATGGCATTCTTTGATCCAAACAGAGCAACCAAGGTCTCAGCAGATGCCTTTTACTTTGGCCTAGGGTGAGTGCTCATGCAACACTGCAGTGGTGTATGGAAACTGGAGGTATATGCATCAAGAGCACTTACTCCTCCTGAACAACGTTATGCCCAAATCGAAAAGGAGACTCTGGCTTTCTTGTGAGTTTGTGAATGCTTCAGCTGCTACTTGAAAGGCACTAAATTCCTACTTGAAACAGACCACAAACCACTTGTCAACCTCTTCAGCTTGAAACACTTG
Source organism: Mobula birostris (assembly GCF_030028105.1). NCBI lineage: Eukaryota > Metazoa > Chordata > Chondrichthyes > Myliobatiformes > Myliobatidae > Mobula > Mobula birostris. Next base: position 194,253,704 of record NC_092371.1, read on the forward strand.
GATTACTTACCTCCACGTCTGCAAATATTCAGAATGAGGCTTCTCTGATACTGTTATAATATTGAACATGTCCCCAGCAAATCTCTTACAACAGCAGACACTCTGTTGAGGATGCCATGCAAAAGTGAGTGGACAAAAACTGAATTTGCTCTCATGGAAGATACCAACTTAGTTTAGTTACGTGAAGGCTTTCCCACATTACAGAGTAAACTGTATGAAATTCACACTGACTTGAAAAAGGACCAAATCTGCAACAAGGCCATGCATTACTGTGAGCATGGATGGGCACCTGTTCCAAAAAGAGCTCATGAACTCAGACCTTACTGGCTTGAAAATGACACACTCACCAATCTCAATTGTTTGCTGCTAAAGGGCTCCAGACTCTTCATTCCTGCTTCTGTGTATGCCAAAATCATCAGCCGAATCCACCAAGGACATCAAGACATCAAAAAATGACACACATCACGGAGTGGTGGCCTGGCCTGAGCACACAGCTGGGAGTTTATGTAAAGCAATTTGAAGCATACAGTAAATCACACAAAAATCACACTGAACCTCTCAGTCCCACAGAATTCCCAGACTTTCCATCGCAGTTTACAGGCTGAAAAAAGACAAATATCTGCTCACTGTGAATTACCAGTCACAGAATATTGAGGTGTCCAAGCTGTCTTCTACATCCTCAGCAGCAATTATCAAGCACCTGAAAGCTATATCCGCTCAGCATGAAATACGGAACCAGAGACACTTCGGTCAGACAGCGGTCCACAATTCAGCTGCTCAGAATTCAAAGCTTTTGCTAGGAACTGCAAGTTCAAACACCAGACAGCAGTCCACAGTACTCAAAGGCAAATGGAGAAGTGGAAAGAGCAGTGCAAACTATTTGGAGTCTGCTACTGAATGCAAAAACCCCTTAGATCACTGCCAGCTTATCGCTCCATTCCTCTTGCAAATGGCTACGGTCCATCAGAGCTGCCAGTGGGCCAGAGACTAAGAAAAACCCCACCCATTCTTCCTTCCCTTCTCCAACCTCACTTATCGGACTTAGACGAACTGAAGCAGTTTGAGACAACACAGTGTGAGAAAATGAAAGGGATGCATCATCTCAGACACAGAGCAAAATCTTGGTCGCCACTCAGGAATGGTGAAGCGGTTTGGGTTTCAGACCAATTCACCAAAGGAGCAATAGTCTGGCAGCATACACCACTATCATTTGTGATTAAAACATCACAGGGTGAAATCACACAGAACCGGCATGCACTCAAGCACCTTCAAAGTCCAGTGATAATGTTGGCAACTCTTTTTTAGGTTTATGTAAGGAGCATAAGTTATGGGTAAAGTGAACTGTATTACTCAATTTCAGTGACTATCATTTCAGTACATTCCTATAGACAAGAAGTGCATAACTTGTTCTTTGTTTTTTTTTCCAAGAAGAGGAGATGTGGTAGTCAATAGTGGTATTCCTGTGTCCCTCAGATAGCCACTCCCACGTTGGAGGAGTTCACATATTTTGTAAGCAGCATTATCAATAAGGTTCAGCTGAATATCCTTTAAACGCACACAAAATGCTGAAGGAACTGAACAGGCCAGGCAGTACCTATGAATAAGAGTGAACAATTGGTGTTTACTGCTACCTGGCCTGCTGATTTCCTCCAGCATTTTGTGTGTTTTGCTTAGATTTCCATCGTCTGCAGATTTTCTTGTGAATATCCTTTAAGGCTGGTGTCCTGGGGTGCTCTGCACTATCGCTCAATATTGAACACAACAATCACTTCCTCTGGCAGCAGATCCCATGCATTCACCACTGGGAAGATATTGCACTCAATAGACTCACCTGACGGGAATCTGTTCAAGAGGGAAGTACGCTACACGAGCAAGACCTCCTCTGCACTGCAGAGAATAAGTGACAGCTGCAAAAGGAGAGACTGAACAAACAAAAGATCCAGCCACTAACTACTGGATCGACCTCTATGGTCACCGAAGGACCCACTAGACAACCCCTCAGGAGAACATCATACCTCACTCGTGTGGTTGCACTACTACTGCTACACTTGTCACCTTCTGCATGAAAGACTTGCCCCTCAGGCCCCTTTCAAATCCTTCTCTCACGGTAAAGCTATGCCCCATAGTTTTGGATTGTTCCTGCCCTCAGAAACAAACTATCAACATCTGCCTTATCTATAGCTGTCAAAATTCTGAATACTCAACTTTATTCCAAGGAAAAATAGATTTAACCTGGCTAAGCTATCCCTATAACTCAGGCTTTCGAGCTCTGCCAACATCCTCATAAATCTCTGTTGTACTTTTTCCAGTTTAACCACATCCTTTCTGTAACAGGGAAAACAAAACACTATACAGTAATCCAAGGAAACACTCACAACAAGCTGGAGGAACTCAGCAGGTCGGGCAGCCTCCGTGGAAAAGATCGGTCGACGTTCCGGGCCGGAACCCTTCGTCAGGACTGAAGAGGGAAGGGGCAGAGGCCATATAAAGAAGGTGGGGGGAGGGTGGGAAGGAGAAGGCTGGTGGGTTCCAGGTGAAAAACCAGTAAGAGGGAAAGATAAAGGGATGGGGGAGGGGAAGCAGGGAGATGATAGGCAGGAAAGGTGAAGAAAGAATAGGGGAAAACACAATGGGTAGTAGGAGGTGGAACCAAGAGGGAGGTGGTAGGCAGCTGGGGGAGGGAGCAGAGTGAAATAGGGATAGGGGAAGGGAGGGGGAGGGAATTACCGGAAGTTGGAGAATTCTATGTTCATACCAAGGGGCTGGAGACTACCTAGATGGTATATGAGGTGTTGCTCCTCCAACCTGAGTTTAGCCTCACCATGGCAGTAGAGGAGGCCATGTATGGACATATCTGAATGGGAGTGGGAAGCAGAGTTGAAGTGGGTGGCTACTGGGAGATCCTGTCTGTTTTGGCGGACAGAGCGGAGGTGCTCGATGAAGTGGTCCCCCGATCTGCGATGTAGAGGAGGCCACACCGGGAGCACTGGATGCAATAGATGACCCCAAAAGACTCACAAGTGAAGTTTTGCCTCACTTGGAAGGACTGTTTGGGGCCCTGAATGGTGGCAAGAGAGGAGGTGTAGGGGCAGGTGTAGCACTTGCGCTTACAGGGATAAGTGCCAGGTGGGAGATCTGTGGGGAGGGACGTGTGGACCAGGGAGTCACGGAGGGACTGATCCCTGCGGAAGGCGGAGAGGGGTGGAGAGGGAAAGATGTGCTTAGTGGTGGGGTCCTGTTGAAGGTGGCGGAAGTTGCGGAGGATAATGTGTTGGATCCGGAGGCTAGTGGGGTGGTAGGTAAGGACAAGGGGAACTCTGTCCCTGTTGTGGTGGTGGGAGGATGGAGCCGAAGCGCGGGAAATGGAGGAGATGCGGGTGAGGGCATCAGTGATGACAGCAGAAGGGAAACCACGATCCTTAAAGAAAGAGGATATTTGAGATGTCCTGGAATGGAAAACCTCATCCTCGGAGAAGATGCGGTGGAGACGGAGGAACTGGGAAAAGGGAATGGCATTTTTGCATGTGGCGGAGTGGGAAGAGGTATAGTCGAGGTAGTTATGAGAGTCAGTGGACAGTCTGTCTCCAGAGATGGAGACCGAGACATCGAGAAAGGGAAGTGTCAGAGATAGACCAAGTGAATTTGAGGGCTGGGTGGAAGTTAGAAGTAAAGTCGATGAAATTGACGAGCTCAGCATGGGTGCAGGAAGCAGCACCAATGTAGTTGTCAATGTACCGAAGGAAAAGTTGGGGAGCAGTACCAGAATAGGTTTGGAGCACAGACTGTTCCACATAACCAACGAAGAGGCAGGCATAGCTAGGGCCCATGCGAGTTCCCATGGCTACACCCTTGGTCTGAAGAAAGTGGGAAGAGTCAAAAGAGAAGTTATTGAGTGTGAGAACCAGTTCCACCAGCCGGAGGAGGGTAGTGGTGGTGGGGAACTGGTGAGGTCTATTATCCAGAAAGTAGCGGAGGGCTTTGAGGCCTTCTTCATGGGGAATGGAGGTGTATAGGGATTGGACATCCATAGTGAAAATGAAGCGGTTAGGACCGGGGAACTGGAAGTTATTGAAGAGGTGGAGGGCATGGGATATATCCCGGATGTAGGTGGGGAGGGACTGAACTATGGGTGACAAAATGGAGTCCAGGTAGACAGATACAAGTTCGGTTGGACAGGAGCAGGCAGAAACTATGGGTCTGCCGGGACAGTCAGGCTTGTGGATCTTGGGGCGGAGGTAAAACCGAGCGGTACAGGGTGTGGGAATAATGAGTTTAGTGGCTGAGGATGGAAGGTCTCTGGAGTTGATAAGGGCGGTGATGGTACGGGAGACAATAGTTTGATGTTCTTTGGTGGGGTCATGTTCCAGGGGTAAGTAAGAGGAGGTGTCAGAGAGCTGCCGTTTGGCCTCAGTGAGGTAGAGGTCCATCCACCAGACTACTACAGTAATCCAGGGGCAGCCTCACCAATGACTTATCTAACTGCAACATAACGTCCCAGCACCTGCACTCAGTGGCATGACTGACACAGGCCAGCATGCTAAACTTGTTTTTCACCTTCCTGCCTGTGACAGTGTATTCAACCAACCGTGTACATATTTGTTCTCCTAGGTCCCTCTGTTCCATTGCTTTCTCTAGTTCTCTATTATTCGTAGTATAAGTTGGTTTGATTTTTCAGAACACAGAGCCATAGAGAAGTACAGCACAGAAACAGGCCTTTGGCCCACCTAGTCCATGCTGAAACCATTTAAACTGCTTACTCCCATCACCCTGCACTGGAACCATATCCCTCCATACCCCTACCATCCAGGTACCTATCCAAACTTTTCCTAAATGTTGAAATTCAGTTTGTATGCACCACTTGTGCTGGCTATTCATTCCACACTCTCACAGTGTCATGATCCTCTGAGTGAATAAATTTCCCCTCATATTCCCCTTAAACTTCTCAGCTTTCACCCTTAACCCATGACCTCTGGTTGTAGTCCCACCTAACCTCAGTGGAAAAAGCCTGCTTGCATGTACCTTATCTATATCCCTCACCTATAACACTTCACACTTTTCTGTATTGAACTCCATTTGCCACTCCTTGACTCATTTCTCCAACTGATCAAGATCCCCTTATAATATACAATAAACTTCCTCACTGTTAGCAACATTACTTAATTTTGGGTCTACTGGAATCCTACAGATCAGGCTTTGTACATTTGGATCCAATTATATACTTGGCACACCACTAGTCAGTGAGCTCCATTCCAAGAAACAACCTTGAACCACTACCCTCTGCCTGAATTTTGAACCCACCTAACTAGTTCTCCCTGGGATCAATAGGATCTAATCTTCCAGACCAGCCTACCATGCAGTGGATTCAAGGTGACAGGGAAAGATTTAAAGGGGAGCTGTGGGGCAAGGTTTTCATACAGAGGGTGGTGGACAAATGGAACAAGGTGCCAGTGAAAGTGGTGAACACAACTATAACATTTAAAAGACACTTGAACAGGTTCATGAACAGAGACATTCAGAGAGCATAGAGCCCCTGTAGGCAAATTGAACCAGCTCAGGAAAGCATCTTAGTTGAAATGGGTGACTTGGTCCAAAGTGCTTGCTTCTGTGCTGTACCTCTCTATGTTGCTTTGACTCTATGCCCATGCTAAACAATTACTGTATGTTGATGCTGAATGAAGAAGAAATGGCTTCTATTTTATATACATTTTGCTGAAATGGCTTTCCCTCTGGCTCTAGCACAACAGAAGAACCCCAGGACCTTACAGAAGTACATAGTCCTGATGAAAGTTCTCGGCCCGAAACGTCAACTGTACTCTTTTCCATAGATGCTGCGTGGCCTGTGGAGCTTCGCCAACATTTTGTGTGTGTTGCTCGGATTTCCAGCATGTTCAGATTTTCTCTTGTTTGTGAGAAGGACACCATGTAGAATATGCATTAACATGCAAAACCCCAAGCCTAAGGTCATGCACCATGGAGTGGCAACATTTCCTGTTAATTTCCTTCTCAGTCACAGCCAAATGAAAACTGCTTTTGAATCCCATTTATTATCTCCACCTGAATTCATAAATAAAGAGAAATCTTTAAATCTCCAAAACAACACAATCTAAATCCAAGTTTATTATATTGTATATTATTGATGTTCTGTTGAATATATGCACTATTAATCATTTTAGCATTCGTCATCTTCCTCTTAGTCTCTAGATCACGCTTATCATATTTAATACCATCAAAACAATTCTTCTTTCCTATCCATGTTACCAAAGAAAAGAAAAAATTTGATGGAGCAAAACTTGTCACAAACTATTATTGTTTACACGATGAGAGGTAAATTAAAATAATTAGAGTCTCTAGAAGCGTTGATAGAGTTAACAGAAACTAAGAGCACATCTCAGGCTATTTGTAGCCAAAGGAAGGTGTCAGGGCTGCACATGCAGGGTCCTCCCAGTCTCCACTCAGCTAGCAGGAAACACCTGCCACTCATTTCCAACTTATCACCAGCAGCCCATTTAAACCCAGCTCTCATCCACAATCCTTATTCACTCAAACTAGCTAGCCTTAACCAGTTGTTCCTAGCCTTCAGTTAGTGAGTTTAGTATCTGTTCTCTCTTGTCTTGTGGCCCTTTATGGCTTGTTACTTTGCAGTTGATTATTAAAGTTATTGTTCACTGATAAATTATCTATACTGCTCTGCTTTTGGATCAAGCCTCCTCAACATTTCCTGACGGAAGGATGCCCAGGCTTTGAGGACTCTCTTAGCTGGGAGATTGGTCATCCTCAGGCTTTCATCAAGATTCAGTAATAATCTTTGCACCTGGTCATAGCAGTGGGCAGCTGTTCCAGTTAAAGACTGTGAAGTCTTGACAATTATAGAACTCAATCATTTTTCTAAGAGACTTGAAACCCTCATAGACTGCCATGCTCCCACCAGCATTTCCTGAAATTCTATATGGGTGCATACCTGGAATTTTAACCAACTGCTCTGCAATCCACTCCCCACAATCCCAATGAGGACACCTCTCAAAGAACATCTTCCACTGATGCATTGAATTTTTCTGAGGCTGACAGAGGAATTATGCAAAGAAATAACTCATAAATGTCTACAAGGATTAACTTCTTAATGAGAGGAGCCAACTATTCTATAAACTCTACCATACACTGATCAGCACCAGATTCCATGTGTTATTCACTAGATGCCACTAGCAAAAACTTGGTCTGTCAATTGCACAGCATTCTAAATAATGTATCTAGTGCAATGACAAAATATTAAAATCAGTCAGTTTTACTCTCTCAAGTCACTCTGTGATGACAGTATTGTAATCCCCAATTAAATAATGCCATCTTTTCTTTTTGAAAGACATGACTGGATCTGAAGTGTTCCTTTACTTAATAAAATACAACTGTATAAGAAGAGAAATCTCACAAAGCACTTCAAGTAAGGAGTCAAGGACTATAAAGTAGGATGTTCAAAGATAGGCAATGAATGGAACTTACCTGGAGTAACATCGTAGGCTTTATGAAGCAAAATGAAAAAAGTTCAAAACATTCTGGTCTTCAAAGTAATTGTTGATTTTTCTGTTGAACAAGACTGGAGTTTCCCAGATACTCATATTTTCACAGGATCACAGGGATAATCGGAAATACACAAGGATCATTTAATATTATCCTCCCAGAAAGAACTTTAATGCATAACAGAATTATTTCTTGAATGGTCCTTTCCTCTTCCATTATACATTAAAGACCATCCATTAATTGCTCATTCTGAACTCAACAATATCAGCAAAATCTAAGAAGTAATTCAGTTTTTTAGAAGCAACTCAGTTTTTTAGGTACTACTAGACAACGGGGTGACCCGTTGGGGCAACCTTTGAGAGAAGGGTGGTACAGTCTGATCTGACCAGAATTAACATAAAATTTTCCTGAATGTTATTGGTATCACTTTGCTTTGGAAACTGAAGTAGAAAACCGTAGTTTATTAAAGGAGAATGACGAATAGCAAAGCAATTATAGCTGCTCCTCGTTTAATGAAGGACACTTTTGATGGCGTCATTTCTGGTTTATCTGCCACCCTTGTGCCTCTTGTTGTCATTCTGGAGATGTGCAGCCCTTTCATCCCCCATCTCTTCATCTCTTCTGCTGTTTATTCTTCCTCTCTGATCCTGGAGATGTGCATGCCTCTCCTCCTCTGTCTCTTCTTTTCTCATCTTTTTTTGTCCTGACTCTTTGATCCTGAAGTTGTGCGGCCCTGGCCTCATCCGATTCTTGTTTTCTCCCTCTCCTTGCCACTTCCCGATGACATTTGGCGTCATCTCTTGACCATAATGTCCCCCTTCCCTTTCCATGCGGCATAATTAAGCTGACCATTTTTTTCTACCCTAATGCTGGATAGAAGATATGAAGCTGTAACACCAAAGGATGCTGATTATTCTTGATGATGTGGTTGGCGCTCTCCTAAATGGACGTGCTATAGTCACCGCTGTCCTTTGACTGCAGCAAAGGGTTTTATGGGTGTCCTGAAGTACGTCATTGAAATAAGATTTGATTATCTCTTATTGATGGGTGGCAGTTAGATCTGTCCCAATCCTGCACATGCTGATGGTGATTAGCAGAATGTGACCCCTCAAAATAGAGCTGCCCTGCCCTTTTGCTCCGGTAGGTGTCGTTGCTGAGGCTGGCCATGCGCATGTGTCGGGCTGTTGCTTCCCGACTTCCTTGATGGCCGATCAGGTCTTGGATGAAAGCCAGCCTGTTGATTTTTGGGGAATGAGCAATTTTATACAAATATATAACCCTGAACTTTGTCTGCATTCTGTAAGTTAGCGCATTTTAATTCGATTCAGCCAAAAAAAGTGCCGCTGTAATGCAAACACGAGGAATTCTGCAGATGCTGGAAATTCAACCAACACACATCAAAGTTGCTGGTGAACGCAGCAGGCCAGGCAGCATCTGTAGGAAGAGGTACAGTCGACGTTTCAGGCCGAGACCCTTCACCAGGACTAATAGTGTTGCCGCTGTAATGCACCGTTTATGCTAATTGGAGGTCACAAGCAGACAAACAGACAGACGGACAGAGCAGGAGAGTTTTAGTATTATATAGATAGTAAGCCATCATTCACACTTGTTTTCATGTATTACCTCTCTGCCCCTTTGCATTTTCTGTAAAATTCGTTTGTAATATTATAGGCAGTTTCCTCAGTTTTACATACTACATATCTCAACACTATCTTTGCAATTTCCTTAGGATTTTAAGTAATTGAGGCATATTAGACAATGGGACATAAGAGCAGAATTAGGCTATTCAGCATATGGAGCCTAATGCGCCATTCCATTATGGATTTATTATCTTCCTCAACAGCATTCTCCAGCCTTCTCCCCACAACCTTTGATATACTTACTAATCAAGAACCTATCAACCTCCGCTTTAAATATACCCAATGCCTTTGCCTCCTCATCTATTTGAAGCAATGAATTTTACAGATTCATTACCATCAGGCTAAAGAAATTCCTACTCATCTCTGTTTTAAATGGATGTCCCTCTATTCTGAGGTTTTGCCCTTTAGTCCTAGATGCCAACATTAGAGGAAACATCCTCTCCATATCTAGGCTTTTCAATGTTCAATAGGTTTTAAGAGATTTCCCCTCATTCCTCTAAGCTCCAGCAAGTACAGGCCATGAGCCATCAAATATCCTTCGTATGCTAACCCTTTCATTCCCAGAATAATTCTCATAATCCTCCTTTGCACCCTTCCAATACCAGCACATTTCTTCTTAGATAAGGGACCCAAAATTGCTCACAATCCTCCAAGTGTGGCCTGACTAATGCCTTATAAAGCCTCAACATTATATCCTCTCGAAATGAATGCTATCTTTGCATTTGCCTCCCTGATCACCAACTCAACCTGCAAGTTAACCTTAAGGGAATCCTGTACAAGGGCTCCCAAGTCCCTTTGCACCTCTGATTTTTGAATTTTGCTCCTGTTTAGAAAATAGTCTATATATTTATTCCTTCTAACAATGTTCCTGACCATACACTTCCCTACATCAATATTTTATAGCACTGCCCTCAGCACACAATATTGCTGAAATCCTTGATACAACAGATAGAAAAACAAAAACCATTGTTCTAACTGATACGACATTTAATCATTAACTTTATCTGCTTCCATCATTGCTTTGAATGCTTTGATCTACTAAGGAGGGGACTTCCGGTAGAGCTCATGGAGTGAAGTCGTGTTCTTGACTCGCTCCATTATCTCTGAGTTTTTCTTCTTATGATCAGCTATATTTTAATTAACCATTAAGGCATCAATTTTTACAATATTTTGAAATAATTTGGGCTCTTTGATAATCGGATGCTTTTAAGGTCTGCTATGTCTAAGAATGGAAAAAACGGGAAGGACGGCAAACCTCCAGTTAGACCGAAAGGTACCGATTTTCCTCCGACTGAACCACCAGTGACTTTGAAAGCTATATCGGATCTAATTCAAAGGGAAATTTCAACCTCTATTACGGAGCTGATTCGTGCGGAAATTTCAATTAATTTCCAGAAAATTGCCGATTCAATCGATAAGATTCAAACATCTATTACGGAACATCAGTCGGTTATATCTGATCTTCAAAAATCCACGCAACAAAATGAACTGAAGATGGAGAAAATCGAAGAAACAATTAAGGTAATGAAGAAGAAACTTGACTTTCTGACCTTTACAAATTCTGACTTAAAATTCAGAATGCGACGGCAGAATCTTCGAATGATTGGGGTGCGTGAAGCTGTCGAATCTGATAACCCTATGAAGTATTTTTCTCAACTTTTAAAAGATGCATTTCCTACTGTATTTCCTGACCAACCACCGTTATTGGATCGTGTTCACAGAGTTCCATCATACTCGTCTAAGTCAGATAAACCTCGACATGTCATCTTACATTTTCATTACTTTCAAGACAAGGAGAAACTGTTTCGTTTCGTTCGATCTAAAGGTTACATTGATTTTTTGGATCTTAAGTTCCGATTCGTGGAGGATTTCAGTAAACCAATTCAGGATCAATGGATTCGTTACAGGTCTGTGATGTCGGAACTCTATAAGATGGATTTAAAACCAGCGCTGCTTTACCCAGCACGTCTAAGGATTCGTACGTTGGATGGAGCCCTTCTTTTTTTTGAATCTCCATCGGATGCCCAGAGTTATCTGGATCAATTTTCACCTTCAACATCTTAATCATAATTTTTAACTATCTCCGTTTGATCGGAGGTTGTGAATCTGTCGGCCTTAAATTTTTTTTGCCTTATATGGACAGAAAAGTTTATTTTTGATTAATTAATATGGTTGCTAAACTTTCTTTCTATCTGCGTCATTCCTTTCTTTTTCCCAGGGGATTCTGGGTGGTTATTCCCTCAGCGTCATTCTACGTATTTCCTTTGAGGCCTTAAATTTTGTAGTTTTTAAATCTACTTTTTTTTGTAGGTTTTCATAACTAGTTTATGTTAATAATTTTATTTCTTTTTTTGTTTATTCATAGGGTCCGGGGTTTGTTGCGGGTTTTTTTATATTTTCTGGCTTTTTCTCTGTTATATTAAGTGTTTGTTTTAATTGATTTACTTTTTTTATTCTTTTACTGTTTTATAACTAGCTGATCTTTTTTATATTTACACTTTTTTTTAGGGAGTGTCTATCGGAAGTCATGGGGGTAGTTTTAGTGCTTGCTTCTTTCTGGCTGGGTCTGTGTTAGATTTAGCCTTGGGGTCATGGGGTGGGGGGTGGTGGGAGGGGCTTCACGTTTTAGTTTTTTTCTTCTTGGGCTATGTACACTATTGAAGTATTGGTTGCGTTCTCCTTCCCAGCATCTCTTATTTGTTCTGTTCCCTTTCCGGGTTCGTGGGTCGAGCCTATTGTCAATCCTCCTTGTTGCGGGTTGACTTTAGGGTTTATGGAGTCTATTATTAATTTCGTCTCCTGGTCTTAACCATCCTATTAAAAGGAAAAAAGTTTTTAAAGTGTTCCGGAGACTTAAAGCACAAATTTTATTTTTACAAGAGACCCATGGGCGGAGGGGGGACAGACTACGTTTTTTTAAATTCTGGAAGGATCAACAGTTCCATTCGAACTCTAACGCTAAGTTTCGAGGTGTCTCTATTTTTATAGACTCCTCAGTTACTTTTATACAACATGATATTATTTCTGATCCGAATGGTAGATTTCTACTGGTTAGTGGTCTACTATTTAATAAAAAGGTAGTTTTGGTTAATGTTTATGCTCCCAATATGGACTGTCCGGAATTTTATAAATCATTATTTAATCAGTTCCCGAATTTGAATGAGTTTTCATTGATCTGGGGGGGGAGATCTTAATACCTGTTTATCTCCAGCTTTGGACCGTTCGGCTCCTCTACGGACCTTACCTAATAAATCTGCAACTTTGATTAATTCATTCCTCTCTGATTCTGGGTCGACGGACATTTGGCGTTTTCTGCATCCTCAGGAAAAAGATTTTTCTTTTTTTTCACATGTTCGCCATTCCTATTCAAGAATTGATTATTTCTTTATTGACTTTCGTCTTATTTCTTCAGTGATTGAATGTGATTATAACTCTATAACCATTTCGGATCATGCTCCACTTAAGCTTTCTATTAAAATTCAGGCCAATACACAAAATAATAGACAATGGCATTTTAATTCGCTGTTGCTTCAGGACTCGGACTTTGTTAACTTTATGAATGAACAGATTGATCTTTTTTTTACAATCAACTATACAGAGGATATTTCTGTGAACATTCTTTGGGATACTTTTAAAGCTTATATTTGTGGTCAGATTATCTTGTATTCTGCTGCTTTGAGGAAGAAGCTGAAGCAGGAGGAGCTGGTAATTGTGGACAAGATTAAGGAAATTGATAAGAAATATGTTACAGCTCCCTCTGAGGAGTTATATAAACAAAGAACTGATCTACTAAGGAATATTGCTGGGTTATTAACTTGCCAGCATAGGTTTTCTAATGAGGGAGTTCACTATCTCTGAATTACTCTAATCTCAGTTTACACTAGATGATTGAATGGTTATGTCATGGATAGCCAAGGAACACAAGAAAACTAGAGGTACAATCAATACATCTTTACAGGAGATGGATGGCGCTGCGTACAGCGGCCTTGTTGCAAGCTCCGTTCCAAATCAACAGTATACTACTAATTGCTACAATTTTCTTCGCATTGTCTGTTCAAGTAGCTGATAGTCACATCAGATACGATAGACTGACCCTTCTGAACATCAGAAAGAAAGCATTTACCCACTATGTGCCACCTTTCCTACACTGGGAACCCCTGCTTGCGCGATCCATGGGAGACTCATCTCTTACACCACTATTACCTATGACGAAGTGCCAGAGACAAGAGAGAGTGGCCGGCGTCCTGGTGAGGCTGAGACACGTGAAAGTCGACCGCCACTCCCTAGGACACTCCCGGCTAACGTTCTGGATAACAAACTTTGTGAGCTGAGAGCCAGAATATCCTATCAGTGGGAAACAAAGACATGTAATGTTTTGTGCTTCGTGGAGACCTGGCTGATGGAGGAGATACCGGATCATGCCATTGAGCTCTCTGGGTTCTCCCCGCTCTGAGCGGACAGGTTGAAAAACCTCACTGGGAAGAGTAAAGGAGGAGGGGTATGGTTCATGATCAATAATGCTTGGTGTGACCCCCAGAATGTGCATGCACTCAAGTCCTTTTGTTCCCCAGACTTGGAATACCTGACGCTGCTGTGCAGACCCTACTGGTTGCCTAGGGAGTTCACGGCTGTTATCATCAGAGCAGTGTACATTCCGCTGCAGGTTGACACTGACATGGCTGTCAAGGAACTGTACGAGACCATCAATGTGCTGGAGATTGCACACCCAGAGGCTACTACCTTCATCGTCGCCAGTGACTTTAATCGAGCGTCGCTGACAAAAGTCTCTCTAAAGTTTTGTCAGCATATCCACGTGAGCGCTCATGGAGGTAATACACTTGACCACTGCTACACTCCCTTCTGCAATGCTTACAAAGCTCTCCTTCTCTCAGCTTTTAGAAAATCAAATTGCTCTTTGATTCTGCTTTTGCCGACATACAGGCAGAACCTGAAACAAGAGGAGGCCATAGATAAAACCATCCGAACAATCAGCCTTCATGCTGCAGGACAGCTTTGATGACTCAACTGGAATGTCTTCCATGATGAGGATGTCTCCAAGTTCACTGATGGAGTCACGTGCTTCATCCAGAAGTGCATCGACGATGTTGTCCCCCAGAAGTCAGTCAGGATCTTCCTGAACCAGAAACCCTGGATCAATGGTTCCGTGTGAGCAGCACTCACAGCGCGACATTGAGTTTACATCGCTGCCGATCAAATAGAGCTCAAGAAAAGCAGCTATGATCTGCGCAGAGCTATCAAGGCTGCGAAACAACAATAAAGGGAGAAGATTGAGTCAAGATTCACAACGAATAGCATACGTGACTTATGGCGAGGGCTGCACACCATCGCAGACTTCAAAGCCAAACATTATGACGCCGCCAACATCACGGCCTGTCTCCCAGATGAGCTCAATTGCTTTTATGCTCGGTTCAATGTCGCTAACTCTGAGTCTCTGAGGAAAGCCACCACTACAACCTGCAATGTGGTCATTTCTGAGGCTGAGGTACGCAGATTTTTCCAACGACTGGACAGTTGCAGGGCTGCGGGACAGAACGGCACCCCAGGGCGAGTACTCAGGATGTGCTCAGCACAACTGGCAGGTGTATTTACTGATATTTTTAATCTCTCCCTCACCCAGTGTAGAGTGCCCTCCTGCTTCAAGTTATCCACCATTGTCCCTGTACAAAAAACGACCAAGGTAACATGCCTGAACGACTAGCTTCCTGTCACACTCACCTCAATAATAAGCAAATGCTTTAAGAAGCTAGTCAAGGACTATATCTGCAGCTTGCTACCACCCAAACTGGACACCCTATAATTCACCTACCGACACAACCGATCGATGGATGAAGTAATAGCCACTGCTCTACGTACCTTCCTTACACATCTGGAGAAGAAGGATGCATATGTGAGAATGCTGTTCTTGAACTACAGTTCAGCATTCAACACCATAGTTCCATTCAGGCTTGACAAGAAGCTCAGAGACCTTGGCCTTGACCCTGCCTTGTACAGCCGTATCCTGGACTTCCTGTCAGATCGCCAGCAGGTTGTAGAGTGGGCTCCCGCACCTCCAGCCTTCTGACTCTCAATACAGGAGCCCCTCAGGGCTGTGTACTGAGTCCCCTCCTTTACTCCCTGTATACCCATGATTGTATCGCCACCCACAACTCCAAACTGCTAATTAAATTTGCTGATGACACTACATTGATCTCAAACGATAACATGGTGGCCTACAGGGAAGAAGTTATCTCTCTGACACAGTGGTGTCAAGAAAACAACCTCTCCCTCAATGTCACAAAAAAACGGATCTGGTTGTGGATTACAGAAAGAATGGAGACGGACTAACCCCTATTGATAGCAATGGATCTGAGGTTGAGAGGGTATACAGCTTCAAGTTCTTTGGCATCCACATCAGGGAGGATCTCACATGGACTGTACATACCAGCTGGGAGGTGAAAAAGGCACAACAGTTCCTCTTTCACCTCAGACGGTTGAGGAAGTTCGGTATGGGCCCCCAAATCCTAAGAACTTTCTACAGGGGCACAATTGAGAGCATCCTGACTGGCTGCATCACTGCCTGGTATGGGAACTGTACTTCCCTCAACTGCAGGACTCTGCAGAGAGTGGTGTAGACAGCCCAGCGCATCTGTAGTTGTGAACTTCCCATGATTCAGGACATTTACAAGGACAGGTGTGTAAAAAGGGGCCTGTAGAATCACTGGGGACCCAAGTCATCCCAACCACAATCTATTCCAGCTGCTACCGCAGCATAAGAGCCAGGACCAACACACTCCAAGACAGCTTTTTCCACCAGGCCATCAGACTGATGAACTCATGCTGATTTGAGTGTACTCTATATTACATTGACTGTTCTATTTATTATAAATTACAATGATTGCACATGGCACATTTAGATGATGACGTAACCTAAAGATTTTTACTCCTCATGTTTGTGAAGGATGTAAGAAATAAATTCAATTCAATTCAATATGCATCACTGTAATGATTTAGGCTTCATTACTGTCCTTGGATTACACTGTTACAAGAATAACTCCTTGTAATAATCATCAGTGAGGCACAGAGAATCTGTATTTACCGACAAGTAACTTTTATTGTTTCAACTAAAACGCATGTGACTTCACAAACTATCGACCTGTGTGAAGCCTTCTAGAATCCCTGACACTCCATGATCAGTCAATGAAAAGAAAAGGTATTATGCACCAGAGGAGTTTACACTGGCCAGGCGTTCCTCGTGGTCCCGATCTTCACGTGTCTGAGGGATCCTCCTTATAGAAACATAGAAAACAGGTGCAGGAGTAGGCCATTCGGCCCTTCGAGCCTGAACCGCCATTTATTATGATCATGGCTGATCATCCAACGCAGAACCCCGCCCCAGCCTTCCCTCCATACCCCCTGATCCCCGTAGCCACAAGGGCCATATCTAACTCCCTCTTAAATATAGCCAATGTACTGGCCTCAACTGCTTCCTGTGGCAGAGAATTCCACAGATTCACCACTCTCTGAGTGAAGAAGTTTTACCTAATCTCAGTCCTAAAAGGCTTCCCCTTTATGCTCAAACTGTGACCCCTTGTTCTGGACTTCCCCAACATCGGGAACAATCTTCCTGCATCTAGCCTGTCCAATCTCTTTAGGATTTTATATGTTTCAATCAGATCCCCCCTCAATCTTCTAAATTCCAACGAGTACAAGCCCAGTTCATCCAGTCTTTCTTCATATGAAAGTCCTGCCATCCCAGGAATCAATCTGGTGAACCTTCTCTGTACTCCCTCTATGGCAAGGATGTCTTTCCTCAGATTAGGGGACCAAAACTGCACACAATACTCCAGGTGTGGTCTCACCAAGGCCTTGTACAACTGCAGTAGTACCTCCCTGCTCCTGTACTCGAATCCTCTCACTATAAATGCCAGCATACCATTCGCCTTTTTCACCGCCTGCTGTACCTGCATGCCCACTTTCAATGACTGGTGTATAATGACACCCAGGTCTCGTTGCACCTCCCCTTTTCCTAATCGGCCACATTCAGATAATAATCTGTTTTCTTATTTTTGCCACCAAAGTGGATAACTTCACATTTATCCACATTAAATTGCATCTGCCATGAATTTGCCCACTCACCCAACCTATCCAAGTCACTCTGCATCCTCCTCACAGCTAACACTGCCACCCAGCTTCGTGTCATCCGCAAACTTGGAGATGCTGCATTTAATTCCCTCATCCAAGTCATTAATATATATTGTAAGCAACTGGGGTCCCAGCACTGAGCCTTGCGGTACCCCACTAGTCACCGCCTGCCATTCTGAAAAGGTCCCGTTTATTCCCACTCTTTGCTTCCTGTCTGCTAACCAATTCTCCATCCACATCAATACCTTACCCCCAATACCGTGTGCTTTAAGTTTGCACACTAATCTCCTGTGTGGGACCTTGTCAAAAGCTTTTTGAAAATCCAAATATACCACATCCACTGGTTCTCCCCTATCCACGCTACTAGTTACATCCTCAAAAAATTCAATGAGATTCGTCAGACATGATTTTCCTTTCACAAATCCATGTTGACTTTGTCCGATGATTTCACCGCTTTCCAAATGTGCTGTTATCACATCTTTGATAACTGACTCCAGCAGTTTCCCCACCACCGACGTTAGGCTAACCGGTCTATAATTCCCCGGTTTCTCTCTCCCTCCTTTTTTAAAAAGTGGGGTTACATTAGCCACCCTCCAATCCTCAGGAACTAGTCCAGAATCTAACGAGTTTTGAAAAATTATCACTAATGCATCCACTATTTCTTGGGCTACTTCCTTAAGCACTCTGGGATGCAGACCATCTGGCCCTGGGGATTTATCTGCCTTTAATCCCTTCAATTTACCTAACACCACTTCCCTACTAACAAGTATTTCGTTCAGTTCCTCCATCTCACTGGACCCTCTGTCCCCTACTATTTCTGTGACGGTTGGTCTCTGGTTACTGAAGAGTTATCACCCCTGCATATTTGGAGCTCCTGACTCTTATACTTTTCCTCATAAATTGAACCATTGGATCTCCATCCCATTGGCTGAAGGTCACCTGACCTACCTGGGTCATCATCTTACTGGTCATTGGGCTACAGCCAACATTGTTTCATGGTTATGCGCACCCCAGCATTGTGTATTTGAGTCTTTCAGCTCTGACTGGTCCAAGCAGTTAAATGAGGCAACCCAAACCGAGTCTAACGAGATTACAGATTGCTTCTTTGCTGGGTCTTGCATTGTCCATAATAAGTAGCTACTCCTTCAAGAATGGTCTCCACAATTGTGACCACATTCAATTGCTCCAATTAGATTGTTCCAAAGTCAAAGTCCACGCCCTTTACATAACAAATGGCTACTTGTTTGAGAATGGTCTCGGGTTTAGCAGATCATTACCTGAAGCTTCCTGTGTCTACATTCAGTTGCACTGAATTTCAGTTCGGGGTGGGGGGGTGGTGCAAACAAAGAGAAACTGGGTTGTCTGCTTCCCCTGTCCTTAATTAGACTGTAGTTTCCTCTGGCCAACAACACAAAGAAGTTTATTATCTTGTAATATCGCACGGCATGAAATGGCTAATTGCCACAGAAAGGTTAAAAAGAAGTTTCATTTGCACTTTGTGCCATTTGTAGCATTTATAAGCTAATTGTATATTCAGTTGTTGGATTTGCTCTTATTCCATCTCCATACTAATGTTTCAGCTATTACATTAATGGCATTAATACTAGCATTGCAGGTATGTGTAACACTGGGCCGTGACTTCTCATTGATGTTCGACATTTGAGCAATCTAGTATAAAGAGTGCATGACTCTATAGGGTTCAAAATACTGCAGATTGTATTATTAAAATATATGTTAATATTGATAATCCTGTAGAAACATTAGGTCAAGAGAAGACATTAGCCTGCAGCAATGCACAATGTAATGAACAAAATGCATTAGAGCAGAATGAGAATCTTTAATAAATAGAAAATCTGAAGACAATTTCTCCCCTGCATTAATCTTTCCAGAAGAAATGCAATAATTGCATCAATATGTTTTAAGTGACATGAGAAAAATAGCATCAGGAATTATTATAAAATCTTATTATTTTTTCTCTGTGGGGAAAGGGAGAGAGAGAGAGAGAGTGAGAGAGCTAGAGATAAGGACAGAGAGATAAGCTGCTTCACAATTCCATTGACCCAAGTTCAATCCTAACCTTCGATTCTGCCTTTGTTGATTTTACATGTTTTTCCTGTATGTTTTTTTTTCTATGTACTTTAAAATTTCCCCACTTCTCAAAGACAGGTTTATTAGCTAGTAAATTATCCCTTATGTTTGTGTTACAGCAAAATGCTTTGGAGCAGGTGGCCATATAGAGATAATAGATGGCAGCGAAATAAATGGGGGAAATGGGATCATTCTGTACAATGGCATAGACTCGATGGGCAGATGTGAGACAGATCTGGTCAAAGCTAATGCCTAGGCCTAGCAAAAGGTATATGCCAGATTAAAATCTGGGCTGGACAAATTGTTCTGGAAATGGAATGCTTTGCAAGGAGAAATGGTTGTGAAAAGTTCTTCAAAGGAAAAAGTAGCAATAAAGAGGGATAACTCAGAAGGGATGAATAGTTCAATAAAGAAGCAAAATAATGCTGACACTAGATATCTGCAGGTGGTGAGTTGGAGATACTTCTCTACCAAAGGAGGTGTAAGGCACTCCTTCCCTCCACTAGCTTGCAGGTCACCCTGGGCAAGTTGTAGCATCCACTGTGGCCCCCAATCAGGGTCATGTGAAGCTACGGGAGCAGGCCGTGGATTGTTGTATGAGTAGCTGGTGCATATCACAAGTCCTGGTTATGCAACCAATGATGCCAGGCGGACAATCTCTGAAGAGTATTGATAATGGTTTGGGTCTACCATCTTGTAAAGACACTGCCAAGAAGAAGGAAATGGCAAACTACTTCTGTAGATAAAATTGCCAAGAACTAGCATGGTTATGGGACCATGATCACCTACATCATACGTCATGGTAATGATGATGACTAGATATCTGTAATAAACCAGAAAATGCAGAAAATACCAAATTTCAGACAGGGTGTTGGGTATTTATGGAATGATGTTTTAAGTCAATAAACATTTAAGAAAGTGGATACCGCACAAGCAAGAAATAATGTGTACAAGGCTGGTATTAACTTAACGGGATAAGAAAGAATAATTGTTGTGTACAGGAAGGTGGCTACATCAAGATCTAATCTATCTGACAAACAACCACTGACTCATTTACATTCTTTCCATCCTCTATAATTACCTTGGTGGTTGACCCTGTTGAAGAATCCGGTCTTACTCAGATCACCATGTGGGTGGGAGTTTAGAAAAATTAAATTCTTTCTGCAGTTGATCAAAAATTGGCTACAAAAATCAATTACTTTATTACATAACAGAAATATCAAAATCTATGTATATCATTATTTCTAATATAGAATTTGTTGTTTTTCTGGATTTTTGTGTGAAAATAATATTCAATCTGATTTTACAGTAGTTGGAATGTTTCTCAATTTCTACGATATTGTTTCCAGTAGATTTGGCTACAACTTCTTGTCTTCCTTAAAATGGAGTTGGGAGTGGTGGTGTATACGTCAGCTGCAATTTGTGGGATGGGGGGAAGGGGTGAAATAGTGAGGATAAGCTGTAGTTCAGGGTGAAGTGTAAATGGGCAAGTTATGTGGTGCCGGAGATGTAGTGATGAGGGTTGTGTCAGGGGGAGAGGTGGAGGAAGGGGGGCTGAGGGAGGGCCCAATAACATAGATAAATATTATACTTTTTGTCTGCCACTTCCATGTTGCTAGAGGGTCCCACAGCTTAATGGGTGGGAACCGACAGGTAAAAAAAAACTCCACCTTGAGTGATCCCAAGCCCAGCTGCAAAAGGAGGAGGCGAGTAAAAACCCAGTGCTGCAGAAACAGTGACAGAAGCTCCAAAGACCTCACCTCTTGGAGAAGAAGGATCTTTGCAGATGGGCTACATCTGGGGAGAATCTGAAAGACTGACCCAGGGCAGTGAGCACTGGCGATGAGTTCCTATCAGAGGCTTATACCCCAGTAGGAGTGATGAGTTTAAGAAGAAAAAGTCAGAAAAATGTGATCTCAATTCATTAACAATGCTTAGAAAATGACATCATCACACATGTCCCTAACACAGAATTCCTATCCAGTTCACAAAGTTGAACAGTGACAGGAAGAAGGTGGTCAGATTTTCCATTGACCTTAGTCACGGAGACACAGGACTTCAGATGCTGTAATGCTGGAGGACACAGCAGATCAGGCAGTATCTGTTGAAATCCTGCATCAGGGCTGAGAGTGCAGAGGGAGATGGCCAGTTTTTAGAAGTGAGAGAGAGAGAAGGATAAGACGGGGACTTGCAGGTACTATGTGGAATTATCTGATAAGGCATTAGTGGACAGGCAGAGACTGGAGGGGAGGGAGAGGCAGATAGGTTGTGTTGGGAAACAGTAGCTGGTGGGGGACAGTTAGAAACATATAAGGAGAATGAATAAAAGGGGCAACTTATGCCAGGTTACACAAGGAGAGGTTCAAAGGTTTCAAAGGTTTATTTATTATCGAAGTATACATCTCTAAAATTCTTCTCCGGACAACCAATAAACCAAGAAAGAAAAGAACGGCAGCACGATCACCGACCCTCAGATCCCTTCTCCCCACACAAAAATGAAGGAAAACAGAAGAGACACATCGAGCTCCGTGCACGTGAACGCTGCATCTGCCTCCCAGAATACTCTTGGAGACTGCAGAGTGCTGGAACACCCAAACGATCTCCACACTTCAAATCACAAGCTCCAACAGTTCCAGAGTCACATTCAAGAGGAAAAACAAATGCAAAAAGCACAAAAGAAGTGAAATATATGTTTTCATAATCTATCCAAAGGATGCCAAGTGAAGGAGCTTTGTATGCAGGTGCTATCTTGACAAGGAGATGATGGCGGATTCAGAGGCTGGAAGTTGATAAGTGGAGACACAAAAGCTGTGGGTACTTGTATTTGATAAGGAAGGAAGGGAAGGTGATGAACAGAACCAAACAAAGGATGCGTGATTGCAGATGGGACCAGTTGAGAGAGTGGAGCAAAACTGAGTAACATGGGGCTGGGGTGGCCAGGTGTGCTGGAGAAACCTGGGAAGAGGTGTAGGAACATGTGTGGTACATCTTTCCATTGCAGAGGGAAGTGCTGGGGATGGGAAAAGCTGAGAGAACATGGATGAGCAAAAGTAGAGAATTTCCCTGCAGAAAGGTGAAGCTGGTAGGAACCTGTTACTGCTGGCAGAAAAAACAAAGGATATTTTTATGGATAAGAAGGCTGGTTAGGTGCCAGGGCAGCACCAAGGCAACTCTATCACAGTTCTGTCTGGAAAGCAGGAGTGAGGAAAATATGATTGAAAGCCCATCAACAACAGTTGGGGATTGTAAAGGGCTGGAGTAATCAGACCCAATGTTTAAAGCATCCAGGAGTTTTGGTAGCAAGCATACAAGCACAACAAAGTAACTTAAGCCTAAGTTATTGTCATTAACTAGGAAGCACAAATAAACCACACAAAATGTTATGTAGCAATTCACAAAGATTTCATGGCTCACAGTTCTTAGTCACCACTTGATTGTTGCTGTTGTCAGAGGAATTCTGAATTCTGACTCACCCCTGAGTCGGAGGCATCAATCGTGATTTCTGGCCCTCGGCTGAAGTATGACAAAACCAGCAAAGGCACCCCCAAGAAATACGAGTTCCACAAGCGCATAGGGGCATCCAGAAACAGACAAGCTCTTCGCTCTTTTGTCTCAGCATAGCATGTCTTTTTCAGCCACACCCTGTGTCCATTATCACAATCCTCATAAATCAATTAGACATTTTAATGGTCACTCCCTGTTATCTCATAGCACATAACATTCCTTTGGGCTTACACAAGAACAATAATATTACATATAGATAATAAGCTCTAATGCAACCTCTAAGAAAGAATACATCAACCGAGCTCTCAAAGTGACCAACAGACGTTCAGTCATTAACAGGCATCCTGATGTGAATGGTGCCTGAGACTAAGGCTATGTACACACTAGACCGGATAAATCCGTAACCGAAGCTTTTTCTCTTCGTTTTGACCCTCTGTCCACACTGAAACGTCATTTTTCTCCCCTGAAAACGTAGCTTTTCTAAAACGCTCTCCAGAGTGTGTAAACCTGAAAACACTGGTTGGGCGGTGTAGTGTGTATGGGGTAACCGGAGCTTTTTAAAAACACTGTCATGACGGCCGGAACAGATGATGGCTTCAGCGCGGCATTTCATTGTTTTCCTGAATGCATATAATGTTCTTTATAGTGGTCGAGGATGTCATTGTACTTGGTTTGGCACGACCCCCAGTCCCACGTTCTCCACTGCTTCGCTGACTTTGTAGTCGTTTGTAACTCGCAGAAGCAGCTCGACTTCATCTTCTGTCCAATTGAAGAAGTCTGGTTTGCTTTTTCCAGTGGAGGTTTTCTTTGTATTCCTCAAAGACATTATTGAAAACTTTCTTTCGCTGTTGTTGTAGGTACTGTAGTTTTGGGCCAATGGAAATAGAATACTGTTTCCTCTTCGCTTGTTTTCTGTAGATGTGTCCTGTGCATGCCCAATAGGAGGAGATTCGCCCAAATACCCGTTTTAACGTGGACGGAGGTATTTTCAAAAACACCTGGTGTGGACACCGATTGTTTTTACGTGAAACTGGCGTTTTCAAAATTATCTGGTCTCATGTAGACATAGCCTGAGAAAGAATCCAGCTGTTATCAGCAAACGTTCTACAGACATTAATACTGTTTAAACTGTACAGACACTTTTCAAACATTACTCACAAACAGTCATTTTGAACTGATCAGACATTCATCCAATGTTCTACAAATTTTAATGTGACATATTGCACCTCTTGAAAGTCTGGCAGGTGAAAGACACATTGAACTCTTCTTTCTGCTTAAAACGAAGAATACATATTAATATCTACTGAATGATTAAAACTAATATGATCACAATTATTAAAATATGAAAAATTATACAGTTTCAATGACTTACAACATTCACATTAAAATATATGTCCTCCCCCTAAGGGGCATTAGCATCTTGTTGACAAATTGAACAGAATGAGTAAGATTTACAAGCATCACATTGTGATCAGGGATGCAAGAAACAAATTACAATCAATTTGGCAGTTGTTTCACAGGAAAAAGGTTTATGAGGCCAGTCACTCTGAGGTTTAGAACATTCCCTCACATGTACAGGCTCCCAATTGGCATATATTACATAATGTACTGTATATCTTTTCCTGAAAAAATAATATCATCTTCACAAATCACAGGGTTATCAGAGGCTAGGCAGGTCTCAACAGAAGCCTGACATCCAACAAAACACAAGGTCAGGTACTAAAACTGAACAAAGCAACATTCCGGCAGGAATCTTTAAAAACAAATGCAGAGAGATAGTTTAAAATGTTTTCATTCCCCCTTAGTTAGTTTACTCTTACTCACACACACACAGGATAGATATCTCTTCATGCCATCACCCAGTGTGGATTTCATTGACCGTCAGCTATAAACTCACCCTCCACTGGAGGGGAAGATGGGTATGTCACGAACACTTCACCCCCTTTGCAGAACTGAATCAGCTTTTATCAGCTCATTGAGTTGTGCCATGAGGAACAAAATGGAAAAATTGTCCTGTCAGTACAAAAAGGAGTTACCGCATTTCAAGGTGCAGTTGTTCAAATGATACAAAGCACAGAAAAAGACAGGTAAGCATACTGATAAGATAAAGGCAGGAGTACGTAAATAAATTTGCTGCTTTAATAGGCCATTCACTTATTCAATCAGCCCACTGGCCTGAAGATAATAGTGGGTATGGAAGACCCACAATACACCATTAGAAACAGCCCACTCTTGTCCCTTGGGACGCATAAAGGTGCAAACCGTTATTGGATTGATTTTCAAGGGGATCACCACTGGCAGAAATAAGATGTTCTAAACCTCACAGGATACCATCCTAATTAGCTTGAAGAGAAAGGATTGCAATCAAAAGACCAGAGTAAGTGTCCACCATAATAAGGAGATACTGGAATCACTTCTGTAAAGGAAAGGAACCGACATCATCTATTTGCCAATTCTGTGTGGGGGCATTCCCATGGCAAATGGCAGGCAAGGGTCATTTTAAAAGCTGTCGATCTGTAATTTCTAAAGGTAGCCCACAATTCCTTACTGCTGTATGAGCTACTGTATATCAATGGAAAAGAATAATCCTTGCTGCCCAGACCACTCCATGGCATCCAGTACCCTCAGATAGCCAGAAGACTCATGGGCCCACTGAGCAAGTGGCAATAATGCTATTGAGGCTGAGGGCTAGATGCCACCATGTCAACAGAAGCGAGTTTGACATCAACATTGTTAAATCTTGTTATTGGCAATTCATTATTCAAATAGATGTCGACATGGTAAACTGGAATGGTAACAGGCAGTGATCAATTCAAACTGTCCTTCCATAACTCTGCTCCTTATTAGGGATGCCCCATAATAGTATAAGATTGCTGGTTTCACCGGAGCAACCAGGTAGCAAGTCTATCAGCAACAGCCCAAGAATCAGTATAAATATGGGCTTCTTCAGTTTCATGCATAATGCACTGGAAACCAAACTGGAAGTGGACTCGTATCCTGCCAGGAAGGTTTGCTAGTGGCATTTAAACTAGAGTTTAAACTAGGGGGATCAGAAACAGAGAGTCAGTACAGAGAGTGGTGCGGTTGTGGAGACAAATATTGTTGAGACCTCAGACAAACTGTGGAATCAAAAGATTGAGCATGGTGTGACTAATGCCCTGAGCTGCATACATTTCAATGCACGAAGTCTCACAGGAAAGGCAGATGAGCTCCGGGCATCGCTCAACACCTGGAACCATGGTATTGTAGCCATTAATGAAACTTGGTTGCAGGAGGGGCAGGGCTGACAGCATAATATCATGGGGTTGTGTTGTTTTAGGTGGAACAGAGCAGGAGGCATTAAAGGTGGAATGGTGGTGATACAAGTCAGGGAAAATGTCACGGCAGTGCTCAGTCAGGACAGACCGGAGAAGTCATCTAATGAGGTGTTATGGATTGAACTGAGAAATAAGAAAGGTATGACCGTGTTAATGGGGATATATTACAGATCCCAGCATCCCCCCAACAGTCTGAGGGATTTAGAGGAACAAATTTGCAGAGAGATCACAGACAAGAAACATAGGGCTATTATAGTAGGTGATTTTAACTTCTCACATATTGATCGGGAATCCCATACTGTAAAAGAACTAGACAGGACAGAGGTTGTCAAGTATGTTCAGGGAAGTTATCTTCATCAGTACGATGAGGTCCCAATGAGAGTCTGTGTTAGACTTGATCTGCTATTAAGAAATGAGACTGGGAAGGTGAAAGGAGTTTGTGAAGGGGAACACTTTGCATCAGGTGATCACAATGCCATAAATGTTAAAGCAAATATGGATGGATAAATCCCCAGGGCTTACCAGGGTGTTCCCTCAAACCCTGCAGGAGGCAAGTGCAGAAACTGCTGGGGGCCAGCAGAGATATTTAATTCATCCATAGCAACAGGTGAGGTACTGGTGGATTGGAGGAAAACTAATGTCATTGAAAGTAGTGTTACAGTTAGATAGGGTGGTAATGAAAGCTTTTGGCACATTGACCTTCGTAAATCAAACTATTGAGTACAGGTGATGGGATGTTGTATTGAGTTCTGTAAGACATTGGTGAGGCCTAATTTGGAGTATTGTGCACAATTTTGGTCACCTATTTACAGGAAAGATGTAAACATGGTTGAAAGAGTACAGAGAAAATTTACAAGGATGTTACTCTGGAGGACCTGAGTTATAAGGAATGATTGAATAGGTTACGACTTTATTCCTTGGAATATAGATGATTGAGAGGAGATTTGATAGAGGTATACAAAATTATGAGGGGTATAGAGAGGGAAAAATGCAAGCAGGCTTTTTCTACTGAGGTTGGGTGGGGCTATAACCAGAGGTCATGGGTTAAGGGTGAAAGGTGAAAAGTTTAAGGGGTATATGAGGGGGAACTTCTTCACTCAGAGGGCTGTGAGAGTGTGGAACAAGCCGCCAGCGCAAGTGGTTAATGTGAACTTGATTTCAACATGTAAGAGAAGCTTGGATAGGTACATGGATGGATGAGGCATGGAGGGCTATGGTCCAGGTCAATGGGAGTAGGCAATTTAATAGGTTTGGCATGAACCAGGTTGGCTGAAAGGCCTATTTCTGTGCTATATTTTTCGATGACACTATGATTCTATCTGAACCCTTTTGTGCATGTTCTGTCAGAGCGTACCATCCCATCATGGGAAGAACAGGACAGAGAGACATGAGAGAATCCCCCTCTGTGTTTCAGTCTCTATCAAACCCAGTAGCAAGGCTTCTCAAATCTAGTGTACCTGGTGGCAGCATTAGGAAGCTATCGGGACCAGAAATCCAGAGGCATATTCTTTCTTCCACACTTCTGCCACAGTCTCCAAACAGCCACGACATCTTTAACAGGAACTTGCAATTCAAAGGGGAGGCCCTTTCGACAAGGTGACAGGGGTAAGGCCGCGTTGGCCTCCTTTGCAGCCTAAATTTCTTTCTAGTCACAGCGTACAAGGATCAGAAGAGCATAGTCAAACAGGGTATGTGTTGTCACCAATATCTCAAAAGGTCAACCAACATTGTGCTTCTTCTTTTGTTGTAGGGAGTGCTATCTTATTTCTGACCTTATCAGGAATTATTCTATAAACCTTAGTCCACTGTATTCCGAGAAAGTGAACAGTCGTAGCTGGCCCCTGTATTTATCAGGGACAATTTCCCATCCCCTCGATTGCATGTGATTGATCAAAGTATAAGGGCTTCCGAAGTACCCTCTTGAGAGGATCCCAACAAGAGCATATCATCTATATAGGGAACTACTTTGATGCTGTGTGACAGGACACATGCACACAAATCCCGTGCCACCACACAATAGCAAATAGTAAGACTATGGACATATAATCCTCTGGAAACCATGTAAAGGTGTACTGAAGACCATTCCATGTAAAACCAAACTGACCTTGGAACTGCTCAGCAATAGAGATGGAGAATTAAGTATTAGCTAAATCAGTAACTGTGAGTCCTGCTAACAAGTTCCGCAATCAGATTTACAAAGTCTGTAACAGCAGTGGTCAGTGGAGGGGCAAAGCAATTTAACTGATAATCAATGGTCGTACATCGTGAACCATCGGGTTTCCGAACAGACCAAACAGGGCTGTTATAAGGGGATGAGGCCAGATGAAGGACACCAGGTTTACCGGGAACTCAAATGTCGCATCAATATCCTCATGCCCTTTCAGGATATGATATTGCTTGGCAACTACTATTTAAGATGGCAAGGGTGTAAAGACAGGTTCCTATTTCACCTTTCCAACCAGAATAGATACCCTCATAATACCAAAAGCCAATTTGTCAAAGGGTGTCATGATAGAAGTTCCCATTAGCAAATTAATTACCAAAATGTTTTCAGGTACCTGGGAAATGTGCACAGAGGAGGTCCTCTCACCAATAGTGAGAGGTACCTTTGTTCATAGAGCATCTGTAGCCGATTGCACATATCCCTGAATGCACACTCACTCGCCTGTAAGTAGATCTGGATTCCCATGTAATAAGGTAAACTCTGCCCTAATTGCCACTGTTCGCCAGGGCAATTCAGTGCTGCTTATTGCCAGGTGACCACAAAAGAGTAATAGGTACGTAAGGCCTCAGTTCTCCCTCTGGGATGCCAGCAATATGAGTTGCCATAGCAACAGCAGTGATCCCAGAACCCTGACCATATCCATAGGCAATGGGCTGAGTAATACCCATTCAGGATCCAATTCATCTAAGTCTGGATATAACCAGGGAACATCCTGTTATTTTGAAATTAACATTACATTCCAAAGTAGGAGCCAAACGAACAACCAGTTCCTTTGTCTAGGCTATTGAATACAACCTGCCTGGGTCACAATGCTCACTGTATAGTACATAAAGAACACCAGTAGGTAAACATTAGCAGGGACAGAATCATTTCTTTTCTACTAAGACAGGAAGAGAGGCTCTTTGATACCGACTGCTGAGGCACAGTCATCGGCTGCTTTGGGGCATCCCTAGTTCGATTCAACATGCACCCAGATTGCCCCAGCTGTTGCCAGGATTTAAAAGCAGACTGAACCTGCGCCCATTCCCGATCTACATCTGACCCCTTATGCAAGGCCAATAGACAGCATTTTGTGTGTGTTGCTTGTCTCTTGTTAGTTTCCACATTGTGAATCTCAAGGCTACTCAGTCCAGTATGATTCTCATCGTTATCAGATATTTCATCTACAGCATGCAGATTAGCGCTCTTTTTGAAACTGCAACTTGACTACTTATCTTCTTCTCTTCCCTGTGGAATCCATTTATTTTTATCTGGCCTCTGTAAGTCTGGTGTATGTAAACCCTTGCCACAATGGTAACACAATTTGTTTGGCTAGACAAGTTTCTGTTTCGATGTTACAATTTTGTTCATGCTTACATTCATTCCTGACTGCAACTCAATTGCATCTGTGTCTGCTGTTTCTATTAATAAAGCAATTTCAACTGCTCATTGAAATGTGAGTTGTACTTCAGTTAGGAACTGTTTTTGAATGCTTTCTTACTAGATTCCACAAATTAAATGATCTCTCAGTGCATCATTAAGCACGTCACTGAACTGACAATACTCAGATCATTTCTTCAATTCAGCCATGTAAATTGAATGGACTCCCCTTCCTTTTGATTCTGCCTTATGAAACCTAAAGTGTTCTGCAATTGACAACGATTTTGGTTCTAAATGTTTCTGCATTACGTTCATGAAATCAGCAAAGCTCATTTCGGTTGGTTTGATTGAGTAGTTAAACTTCTAAGCAAGCTGTATGTCTTTCCACCCATTACACTCAGCAACACTGGCACACATTTTTCAACAGCTATTTTATCTGCTTCAAAATACTGCTCAGTTTGTTCAGTATGCATCATCCAGTTATCTGTTATGCAATCAAATGTGTCTGTCTTTCTGAGCTAGCCAGCTATTTCTGTTTTTTTAAATATATTATTATCACCTGATATTCACTTTTTATGAACCCATGACCATGTTTGTTAATTTCATCTGTTTTCTACCTTTTTATTTTTAATTCAAATATCTCTCTCAGAAAAATGTGCAGGTAGTTAAGCATATCAGGTTTGTTTTAAAACTACCTTATCGCCAGTGTTATGTTTTGTAGCTCTAGAAACTAATCAAAATGAAAACATAGGAGCCAGAATAAGTTTGTCTACTTCTTCCTTCTACTTTGTCTAGTTTTTCTTTCTGTTTCTTTAGTGAGGCACTCACATATGATGTGGTGGTATAATGATATATGCCATTCATGTACTGTTTACATATAATTATTCAAACAAACCGGTGGACCAGCCGGTTGTGTAGTGGTATCAGCACAGGATTCCGAGGTGGATGGTCCTGAGTGAATCCGGCTGGGTCCCAACCCAGCAGTATCTGATCGGAAGAAAGCCCTGGCAATCTACTTCCGTATCTTGTCAGGAAAATGCTACGCATAATCACACTATCCATAGGGTCACCATGAGTCATTGATGACTTGATGGCAATCAACAACAACAACAACAAACGAATAAACATTGCTTAATCAAACAATATATTTACAATATTACTCAGATTTTACTGAAATATTAAATACATTACAGTTTCTCGTTCTGTAGCTATGCAATTCATAGGAAGAATCGCCAGCCAAACTATTGAAGTAAGCAACGTCATTGTAACTATTGAAACTGTATTGAATCATCTATTGATCTGAAGGGTATAAAAGGGTACTTTCAGGTTTGGAAGCCTCCAGCAAGAGTGTCTCCAAGTCATGATAAAAAAGGACTTTCATATCCACAACTCTAGTCTCTCTTGTTGAATCACAACAATCACAGTCATAATATTTGAAGACTTCTCCAGGATATATTGGTGACCCAATGACATGGTCAACAATCTCTGCAGTCTAAGGAGGGTGAGTATTTCTGACTGGGACACCTCATGCTTAGATCTGCTAAGACAATGACCATGGGATCATGAAGTATCAATAGAGCTGACAAAGAGCTGGACAGATAGATGTGAAAGTTTAGTGTGTGTGTGTGTGTGTGTGTGTGTCTGTCTGTCTGTCTGTCTGTGTGTCTGTCTGTCTGTGTGCGTGCTTGTTTATTTTGCGTAAGGGTGCAGGTAGTTTGTTGAGACAGGGCCACCAGTTGTGAAAGTTGGTCACTGACTATTCAGGACAGCAGAGCATTCGGTGGGTAACGGATTAAGTGTAGCGTAGCTATTGAGAACATTTGTGTAGTGTGGGAGATACCATTTGGGACACTAGAGGGTGTATGTATACTTGTTCAGCAAATTGTTTGTATTTGATTTTGTGTAGGTAAGCCTGAGGCTCAAAGCCTAAAATGAGCAATAGTCCAGAAATATTTAACTTCTATATAAAAGGGATAGAACAACATCAAGGGCTCCATTATGAAGATGGGATAACTTGCAGAGTATATTCTCCATAAACCTGAGATGGTTGTACAGTGAATGGCCAATGCCAGGTGTGTTAAGATCTGAAGCTCAGAGGAACATTGGAAAGGCCAAGGAGTGTACAAGCATAGCCGGATGAATTGAAAGAGCAGTTAAAATATTTAAGTAGAGAAAGAGAGAGCGAGAGAGAATTACCCAGTTGAGAAACAGGCAGAACAATTAGAACAATACAAAAATGAATTAGTCAGAGTTCTGGACAGACAGAGAGGTAAATGGGATAATGTACAGTAGGGACATGAACACTGGTCAACAGCCATGGGAATGGCAGTTGAGGAAGGCGATGAGGTAAATTGAGAGGCTGACAAGTGGGAAGTGTTCACAAACAGGAGGGGTTATACCCAGCACTGTTTGTTGGAATGGCACCTATAGAGACCAGACAATGGCAGGCTCAGAACCCCAATGACCCCAGCCAGCCACACACTCTCACCACCATCATCCACAAGCCAGGAGAAAAACAAAGCATTCTATGTGAATTGCCTTCACTTCAGTGGTGTATGGGAATGCAGAATTTTGGTGGAAGTTAGAATAAATCACCAAAGTCCACCACTTGCCCCCCAAAGACATACGCATATTGGCTAAAGCCCGAGGAATATGTGGGACAGTA
This sequence comes from Mobula birostris, assembly GCF_030028105.1. Lineage (NCBI taxonomy): Eukaryota > Metazoa > Chordata > Chondrichthyes > Myliobatiformes > Myliobatidae > Mobula > Mobula birostris. The sequence goes on from NC_092371.1 coordinate 194,286,152, forward strand.
TAACTCCAAGCTTACAGGATAGAAAATGGGCAACTAGTTGGAAATCCAGTAATGAGAAGAGATATCAGAACTTTAAGGAAAAAGTGATGTTGCGACCTTCCAGAACTTGTCTTCATTACAAAGAGCTATCACTGTCATATTTTAACACGTTATTCATAGGTTGCTGTCATGTTCTCTTGTCTTCTGGATTTGTGTTCCCATTTCTTTTCCTTCGCTGGTCTTCTTCAGTCAGGAGGTTGATGGCTGCTTCCTGTAATGTACATCAACCATCTGAGTGAAGAAGACCTGCGAATGAAAAGGAGCAGCAACTCGAATGCAGCAGACGCGGAGGGAGTGCGGCAGCAAGCCATGAATAATAGCATTGGTTCTTTGTAATGAAGGGTGGTTCTTGTAGGTAGGTGATTACTTATATGGATCAGGATAGATAGATATTGGGAAAATGGGTGGGAATTTTCTCCTTTGCTTGGAGAAACTAATTAACACAAATATTCCAAAAACATCTGATGAGAAAGCCAGGAGCCCAACTATTGATCAAGTTAAGTGATATCAATCCAGTCTGCATGCTTCTGTAAACTTGTTTACAATGGTGCAAACTACTTGAATCCATTACTTACATGGTGGATTGATACAGACCATTTAATACAAGACCATTGTCTTAACATTTGGCTGATGCATTTGCAAGCATCTCATGGTCAAGATTTTGCAAACTATATCTCTGGTAGGCAGTATTGTTTATTGCATAGACATGCTTTTAATTTCAATTTGCAGCTTACAACTTACAATTTGCACTTAGAACTGAAAACTGATTCTTGCTTGAATTAATATCTCTTACTGTATATTCACAAAACTCCAGAATACTCCTTAATGTACCCTCCTCTTGGTTCCTGGACAGAAATCTGTCCCAGGAAAGCCAAACTTTAAAGAGGAACAAATTAAGTAGGACAGCAAAAACACCCTTCACTTTGGATCCCTTCCCCAATTATTCATGTATCATGTTTTTATGCACCTACACTTAAACTATCGTCATCCCTAACTAGATATCTACAAGACCAAGCAGAGATGGCAATAAAATGTTCCAGAAATTTGATCACATCCTCTTCTTGGACACATTTGTCTTAATGATTCTCATCAGTCTTTAAAATGCAGCTTTGTCATTTGTGCACTTGCTCCCTCCTTCCCTGTTGACCCATTGCACTTTGATTACATCCTTATCTTTGCCCCTTCAATCTCTGATAATGGAAACTGTCAGACACGGCTGTCAGTAATTACTGTGTGGGGACGGGGCACCAACAAGGTAACTTTGTGTCAGCTTCACAGGCAACAGTTCACATTCCATGCCATGACAAAATATTGTCAGAATAATCTGAAAACAAGAATCTTGGTTCCTTTGATAGAGCCACAGAAAGGTTTGGGATTTTCTCTATTGCCTCACCCCTGTGGCACCCCCTAATGGGCTGTCCTTTTGAATCCTGGCCCAACCATTGAGAGGGCCCAACTTATTTCTCTTCACTCCCCATTCAGGCTGGAGTGTGTGCCTTCAGGCGAGGCGTGCTATTTCTTCTCTTGCAACCTGATGTCTCTGACATAATCTTGGATCCTTCCCATCTATTTTCCCAATACCCTTCTATTCTGATCTATATAAGTAGTCATCTGCCTTCCAGAACGAGCCTTCATTACAAACAACCATCACTGTTATATTTTAACACACTATTCACAGGTTGCTGTCATGTTCTCTGTGTCTTCTGGATTTGTGCTCCCATTCCTTTTCATTCGCAGGTCTTCTTCAGTCAGGAGGTTGATGGTTGTTTCCTGTAATGAGATTGTTAGCAGGCTGACTTACTTGGACTGCCATCTCCCTCTGGTTTTCCATAGTCAGCAAAGGTGAACTCTCATTTGCATTTTAGCAGGCATATTCTGGACTTCAAGCATATTCCACATTTGCATTCTAGGAGACAGGAATGACCTGAATCCTAAATGCTCATTTGCATCCTATGAGACACATACTGTGACTATGTCTCAACTTGCCAAGTTCTTTTTAAAAGAAATGAAACTTAATCAGTACCCAACATATATATTTTAACCTTACAGAACTTTTTGTTAAGAAAAGTAATGTTTCAAATCAGTGCCCAAGAATTCCATTCTCCCTCCAACAATATCAATTTCAAATTCTCAATTTGAGTATGCACAAATGGCCAATTTCCCTCTAGATGTGGGATTTCCATATTTAGAATGGAGACACTCATATTTCCGTCATCTTAACCTGGATTCCACATGGCCAGTGTGGAATCAGGGTCTCTCCAATATCAATCCCAAAGCAAAAAAAAATAGACACAAGCCTAAAAAAAATAGATGAAGCAAAACAAAAATCCATGTTTGCACTTCTCTTCCAGTTGTGTATGGCCCACATTTTGGACTCCTGTGTCTTCCTTTGAATTAGTTTAAGGTTTGCAAGTTACAGAAATTAACACTTGCTTCTGAAGCTTTGCAAATAACTGTAAAATACATGGAACAAACAATACACAAAAAAATTCCAAAAAAAAACAGAGGAAAAGAAAAGATGGATAGATGGGGCTCCCCACACATGCACATTCACATAATTTCTAAGAAACGTCTTCTTAACTAAGACATCCAGTAAATTCATTTCACATCAAGTAGCAAAATCTTCCTCTTGGATTAATTTCCAATGCAAATTTAACAAACACCTGACAGATTTTGTATCACTCACTCATACATTCTCCATCTCTTTCTCTCTCTCCCTCTCTCTCACCCAAGTGAACTTGCATGTGGTCACTCTTCACACATATTTTGAAATCAAACCATTCATGTTTCAGTTATTTTCTCTTAATGTTTAAACATTCAGCAAAACATCTTTAAATGCACATTCACAACCACCTTTAAAAATTGTAGACCTTCAGGCTTTAAAACAAAGAATGCTGGATGTTATTGCTCATGGACAAGCAAATATTCAACCAGACCCACATCAACCAGTGTTACATATCCTGAGGTTTCTCAAATTCAAATCTCTGAATATAGAATTCTGATTATCTTATGTGATGTGTCCTACTTTAAAACAGCTCATCTTTATGAGACCATCTTTCAGTGCGATCCCTAGCTTCTACTTATGTCTGGAATATTCATGTGTGGATTTCATGACTCTACTCTAATCAGGTCTATTCTGACTGGCTCTCAATCTTGTTTGTATTCAGGACATACCCCTGTGATCTCTTGATATACCATAATGGCCCCAGTTCCTGCTGATCAGAGCTGCTGTGGCCATGTTGTCAGTCCTATGAACCTTGCATGTCTTCTAACCATGACTTGTCCATGTAATCCATCCCGAATCTATGACAGCACCTTCTTTACTAAGTGCACCTATTCATGCGACAGTACCTTCATTGTTTGGACGTACCCAGAAACACACTGGAAAGCACACTTCCTCTATCTCAAGTACCTGAGGCTCTCTTTTTTCCTGCCCTTGTTGTTTTCACTCTACACCTGTAAGATAGATCACCCACACCCACCCCCCCCCCCACCCCCAGTCATGAGCAAGGGTAGGTCAATTATGAATTTGCTGCTGTTACTGACAATGGCTGCTAACCTAGCAGAAGGGTAGCTTTTGTGACTGGCATTGTGTTGCATGCCTTGAAGCATGCATATAAGTTGTTCCTGAATTTTTTGAGTGTAGGCAGACTGCAGCAGATCAAGAATGTCAGTCATCCATATCCTTGCAAGGGCAATTAGAGATGGCCAATAAATGCTGGCCTCACCACACAGACACTCAGGTCCTCCAAAAGAGTAAGTGATAATATAAAGCAGCAAACTGGCTTATTATTGTCACACTACTCTCTTTATACCTGTGGCTAACCACAGCTCCAATACCATATTTAAGTTTGCTGATGACACCACTGCCATTGGCTGAATCAAGGGTGGTGATGAATCAGCACACAGGAGGGAGATTGAAAATCTGGCTGAGTGGTGTCATAACAGCAACTTCTTATTCAAAGTCAGCAAGACCACAAAACTGATTGCAGGCTTCAGGAGAGGGAAACCAGAGGTCCATGACCCAGTAGTCATTGGAGGATCAGAGGTGGAGGAGGTCAGGAACTTTAAATTCCTAGATGTCACTGTCTCAGAGGACCTATCCTGGACCCATCATATAAATGCAAATAAAAAGGAGTCTGGGGTGATTCAGCACGAAGTCAAAAACCTTGACGAACTTCGATAAATGTGTAGTGGAAAGTGTACTGACTGGCTACATTGTGGCTTGGTATGGGAACACCAATGCCTTTGAGCAGAAAATCCTATCATTGGTAGTGGATTCGGCCCAGTACATCATGGGTAAAGCCCTCCCAATCATTGAGCATATCTACGTGAAACGCTGTCAAAGGAAAGCAGCATCCATCATCAGAGATCCTCGCCACCCAGGCCATGCTCTTCTCTCACTGCTGCCATCAGGTAGAAGGTACAAGAGCCTTAGGACTTGCACCAACAGGTTCAAGAACAGTTACTATCCCTCAACCATCAGGCTCATGAACAAAAGAGGATAACTACACTCATCTACTGAGATGTTCCCACAACCAGTGATCTCACTTTTAAGACTCTTTATTGTGTAATTTAATGCACTTGTTATTTATTTCCGTTTATTTATATTTGCTTTTGCACAGTTTGTTGTCTTCTGTGCTCTTGCACTTTCACTGACCCTGTTTACAGTTACTTTTCTATAGATTTACTGAGTATGCCCGCAACAAAAAGAATCTCAGGGATGTATGTGGTGACATGTATGCACCTTGATAATAAATTTTACTTTAAACTTTGAACTTCAATAATATGTGGGTGGAACAGTAGTACAGCTTAAAAATCTGCGGTCTCATAGCTCTGATGACCTGGTTATGACCTGACCTCTAACGTAGTCTCTGTAGAATTGCCAAGCTCTCACTCTGATCTTCTGGGTTTCCTCCACAAGCTCATTTCCTCCCAGAACTTAAAGATGCGCAGGTTGGTATCAATGTTTCCTCTAATTTATAATGACCAGTGTGCACTAAAATCTTGTGCTGTGCAATTTTTTGCTCAGTGACAACATGTGCGCACTGAATAACTTCTTCAATAAAAACAGTATAAATAAGCCAGTTCTAAATATGCGAACTATCGTAAACTCTATGTTGTCAGCTCCGTCCGCACCAGAAACTGGAAAGGGAAATGCATTTGTGTACGATCATAAAAAATACTTAACTTGCCAATGGGGTAGAGGGCGACAAGCTTTTATGCGCGGTTTAAATTCCTCTGTCTGCTAGTAGCAAAAGATATGTGCGTGCGCACACCTTGGAGGGAACATTGGTTGGTACATTGACTCTAGTGTAGCATGGGTGGTGGAATTGATAGGAATGGGTGGAGAAAAAGAAGATTAATGTGTTAATGGTTTCCCTCTATAAGATCATAAAAACGGAAGATATAGGAGCAGAATTAATCCATTCAGCTCATCAAGTCTCCTCTGCCAAACAATCGTAGCAATCTTTTTTCAACTTCTTCCCGTAACCCTTAACCCCTTTACCAATCAAGAAGGTGTCAATCTCTGCTTTAAAAACTCCTTAAATTGTGTATTTAATATTTCTATACCATTTGAATAATATTGTACGTATATCATTTGATTAACCCTTCTTTATTTAGTCACATAATTCATTACAGGTCATACGTAAGAAGTATGTGAGTGGCATACACCACTACAATCTTCATTATGTGCCCATGTCATATGGGCACCCCACTAAAGTGAAATGAGGCAGATAAAATATGTCCTGGTTCCCGTGTTTTGCATTCGATTAGTTGCTGTAGTTACAAACATAACACCAATGACTTGGTTATCACAGCCCGCTGTCGTAATGAACTTCATAGATCCCCTGCCTTCTTGCTGAAGAAGCTTCTCCTCATCCTAGACTTAAAGAGATGTTTCTTTATTCAGAGGGTGTATCTTTGGAACCAACACTCTCCTACTTATCGAAGCATCATCTCCATGTCCACTCTATCTAGGTCTTTAATTTTCCATTAGGTTTTATTGAGATTCCTCTTCATCCTTCTGAACTCCATTGAACACAGCCCAGAAATATCACATATTCCTCATGTTAATATTTTCATTCTCGGGATCATTCTTGTGGACCCTATCGAGAGCTCGCACATCCTTCCTTGGATATGGGGCCCAGAATTGCACACACAATAAAGTGACATAAATTTAATGGGCCAAATAGCCTCCTGTGTCACAAAGAAGTATACAAGCCTACATTCAGGCCTGGCCAGAAGTTGAAAGCAATTCAACACAAAATTAGATTTGAAGAGCTACAGATCCCTTCCTCCTCCCAACACCAGGCTACCAGGCAATAATGAGTGTTTATGTCCCAATGTTTCCCTTAGCTACAATGGGATAAAATAAGACTTGCTTCATGCAGAGATGCTGATGACCTTAAGACTTTCCAATATGCTTTACTGGAAATGAAGCACTCTGAAAGAACAGTTACACTTATTATATCGCAACAGCCGAAGGCCTGCTCAGCAGCCCACACACGATGTACATGATAAAATGTTCCACCCCGAAACCCTTGCATCAGTTAAATACTGAATTTATTAAGAACATGAATAGCATGTTAAGGTTGCTAAGCCAATCCTGAATTTATAATGCCATATCAAAGCTTCAGGTGGCTAATGCCATATAAAGTTAGAAATGCACGAAGTGCATTCTCCTTTGCAGTAGTTCTTTACTATTGGGAATCTGCTCATTTTTTAAAGATGTTTGTCCAAAGCTCTCTGATTGAATAGTCATTTACTTTAAATCTGGGTGAAAAAATAGGAAGTTGTTTCACTTATAATGTCATGAGGCAGGTCTTGGATGGAAATAGCTTCTTATACCGAGCTGCTTTGACTCCCAGTTTTATTGGACTCAAAGCAGGTACTGGGTACAAAGCTCATGAAGAGAAAAATGTTTGTGTTAGTTTTAGTTTAATACAAACCTATATTCATTGCAACAGAAATTTAAAACTTAACCATGCATTTACTGAGGGCCTAAATTCTGATGATTAACACATATATGTGTTAATATAAGTTATTTTCCAATATAATTCTAACTCAGTTGGATCTGCTTAACCGCAAGAGCATTAAAATCATTTGTTAACTCGTCTATTAGAGACAGATCTACTTTGATGCTATTGCATCAATGAGTGGAAATATGATTTTCATCCCCCATTGAGCTTCTGTACATCAGGCACCTGCGGCTCACATTATGGGGCACTGAAGCCTGAGGCCTGCTCAGCACTCCATGCACAATGTGTTCAATAACATATTCCACAGAGTGTCTGCATGTCAGTCATGCACTAAGTTTATTAAAGATATGGAAAGTCAGTTATTTAATTATTAATTAAGATGCAGTGCAGTAAAGTCCCTTCTGGCCCTTTGAGACATACTGCCCAGGAAACCCAGTTTAACCCTAGCCTAATTATGAAGGCCAATTAAGCAATTAACCGTTATGTCTTTGGACTGTGGGAGGGAACTGGAGCACCCAGAGAATACACATAGCTCCTAAAGACTTCTAACAAAAGATGTCGTAATTGAACTCTGAACTCCGACGCCGAGCAGTAATAGCGTCACGGTGCAAGGTGAATAATGTACGTTGAATACTCAAAGAATGCTCCAAATGGCCTGCGCCCACACAGCGTTAGAAATCCACACAATACCTTTGCTTTGCATTGATTCTTTGCTGTAAGGGGTTTGCTAACCTTTTACAGATTTTGTCTTCAGCAATCAAATTGAAATGCTTCTTTATGATAATCTTATACCATTGCAGAATTTTCCATTGCTTTCCCATGCTGAGTTCCATGAGAACTGTTAGCATGCAGTGCTTTGACAGAAACAATAAATACACTAATATTCTTACCTACCACTCTGAATGTGTCCCCATGAATGAGATCCCTAAAGGAATCAGCACAAAAGGGAGTCGTTATAGCACTGCACATGGAGTGAAGTGGGAACCCGGTGTGAAATCTTGCCCACCCAGCTGTTACCCGTACTGTGCAGCAAATTTGGGTGTTAGATACCTAGTACTGATCCAGCATTGAATTGCCCACAGCTTGTAGCGGGGAGTCTGTCTTTGAGTGTTAGTACTGCGAACAGATACTGTAATGACCCCTGCAGTGTTCCACATTCCTCGTATTTCCTAGGGTACGGCCTGAGTCCCATATTTATATATCAATGACTTGGATGATGGAATCAATGATTTTGTTGCAAGTTTCGCAGATGATGTGAAGATAGGTGGAGGGACAGGTAGTTCTGAGGAAATAGAGAGGCAACAGAAGGACTTAGACAGATTAGGAGAATGGGCAAAGAAAGGGCAGATGGAATACAATGTTGGGAAGTGTATGGTCATGCACTTTGGTAGAAGAAATGAGTTGACTATTTGCTAAATGTCGAAAAAATACAAAAACAAAACTGATGTGCAAAGGGACTTGGAAGTCCTTGTACAGGATTCTTTAAAGGTTAATTTACAGGTTGGGTCTGTGATGCGAAAGGCAAATGTGATGTTAGAACTAATTTCAAGCAGACTAGAAATTAAAAGCAAGGACATAATGTTGAAACTTTATAAAGCACTGGTAAAGCCTCACTTGGAGTATTGTGAGCAGTTCTGGGCCCTTTGTCTTAGAAAGAATGTACTAAAACTGGAGAGGGTTCAAAGGAGTTTCACAAAAATGACTCTAGGATTATATGGCTTGTCATATGAAGAGCGTTTAATGGCTCTGAGCCTGTATTCACTAGAATTCAGAAGAATGAGGAAGTGACCTTATTGAAAACTAGCAAATAGCAAAAGGCTTTGATAGAGTGGGTGTGGAGAGGATATTTCCTATGATGGAAGAGTCTAAGACCAGAGGACACAACCTCAGAATAGAGGGGCGTCCTTTTAGAATGGAGATGAGCAGGAATTTCTTTAGCCAGAGTGGTGAATCTGTGGATTTTTTTACCACAGATAGTTGCGAAGGCCAACTCTTTATGTACATGTATACTTAAGGCAGAGGTTGATAGATTCTTGATTGGTCAGGGCATGAAGGGATACGGGGAGAAAGCAGGAGATTGGGACTGAGAAGAAAACTGGATCTGCCATGACGAAATGGGGGAGTAGATTTGATAGGTAAAATGGCCTAATTCAGCTCCTATATCTATATTTTATATTAATACTAATCAAGTGTATTTAGAGATCTGGAAAATTGGTATTTATCTTTTCTTCTGGTGTAACTCAATACAAAGCTGTATTATACTGTATAATGCAAAAATTTTATAACCCACTGCTCATTTAACTATTTGAGTGAAACCATATTTAAAGTTGACAGCCGCTTCTTCCTGTAAAAGGAATCTTTCCACAAGTGTGTGATTAATATGCTGGCTGACATGACATGTAAGAGGAATTGTGAGCTCCCTGTTTAGGAGGAATAGGCTACTTGGTGGAATGAAGCCAGAAGGTCAATCAAAAGTCTAGAAGTGAAGGCTCGTTGGCCAGAACCTAGATCTGCAACATGGGGAAATTGGGGCTCAATGGTTGTGAATTCATAAGTGCTCTGAAGGCTGGAAGCCGAAGAGGACTTCAGTACTGTGGTTAGAGCACTAGGTGCGTTTGTTATTAGGAGGGAGGGAGGAATGGAGCTTGTTTTGCTATCCTTGCCTTGTTACTTGTTGCATTCTGCTTTACTGTGTTTTGTGTTGTTTTGCAAAGCATTGTGGGTATGCTACATTGGCACCAGAATGTGTGACAACGCTTGCAGGCTGTTGTTTGGCACATCTTTGGGTGTGTTGGTTCTGGATGCAAATATATTTCACTGTACATTTTGATTATGTACATGTGATAAATAAATCTAAATCTGAACTATGAAGTGTTGGGATATTTCTAGCGTACTTCACTTCTTTAATTCAGTTCATTGTAGTTAACTGCTTTCAATATTTATCCTACAAGACCAGTAGTTGAATTCCTGTTTCTGATTTCTATTTGCTAAAAGCTTTCACCTCCACTTTTAAGGCATTCAAAGTCAATTTGAAATCTAAATTAACTGTCTTGGATACTGTCATTTGCTCATTCAATTCTCTTTCCCTCTTCTTTTAGTGGAATGACCACTATATATGGGAGGGTAGATTGTGACCTTGGATTTTGTTATGAATTTGCCATCTGCATTTTCTACCTTTAGAAATGGAATTAACAAATGTTGTTTGAACTCTGCAGAATAAACAGGAGGATTTAAAGTATCAGGTTCATTATTATAATGTATGGATCTATTAAGAACCAACAGATGCAAGATATCTGAAACAAAAGTGGAAAATGTTGGAAAAATTCAGGATGTCACATAACATCCATGGAAGAGACTACAGATGCTGGAATCTGGAATGAAAAATCAAACTGCTGGAGGTACTCAGCGGCTCAGCAGTGCCTGTAGAGAGAAATAGACAGTTGATGTTTGGAGCTGAGTAGCTTCATCTGGATAGAAATTTATAGGGAGGATAGTCAGTGTAAAAGAGCTGAGGGGAAGGGTGGGAGCAACAGCAGGAAAGCAGTAAGAGGGTCCAGGTGAGGAGTGGTTGATAGGCAGATGGAAACAAGCAATGACTCTAGGTGTCAGGATTACTGGTAGAGAAACAGCTTTCTCCAAATTTCATAAAAATTTAAAAATATACCTAACTCAAATGAATATATATAGGGAATATAATTGACAATTATCTTTCTCTACATTCATTATATCCTCAAATCAATACATTTTCTTATAATGTGTCAAAATCACTCACATCTCCTCTTGGAGCAAAGGAGGTAAAGTGTTTGAGATTCTGTTACAGAAGACCCAGCCCCTCACTGACAGGACCCAACATTGTAATCCTTCCCCACAAAACCTTTGCAGAGGCTTTTGTTCATTCCCGAACACATTCTCCCATGTGAAGATTACGTCCAAGGCTCATCTTTGGTTATTGCTGGTCTCCTCAACATTATATTTCCGTTCTTGAACACTAATGTTGCTTGCATGTTTGATGCTACATAAACGTTTTACAAACTGAATTGCTTATGCTTGCTTTAAGCTTTTTCTCTATTACAAAAAATATTTGGTACAAAAATATTTAAATGAGTATCTACGTTCAACCTTACAACTTTTGAGCCAGTTCAGTGACTTATAGAATGTATACAGGTATGTATGAAAGAAGCTCTCAGAGTGTAAAATATTTCCTTTCTGTTTATCTTTCAGTGCTGGTTTATTACATTTCTTCCAGAACCTTTTTGTTTCAATTTTCTTGGATGGTTCATTGTTTATGGAACCATTTTGTAGAGGCCAGTTTTCAAGTACTCATGCCAAGTTTTGTTTTTAAGGCCTTAGCTGTGACACTTAATGATTGAAGTAGCCCAGAAACAAAGCTGGCTTGTTGGGAATGTCAGATTATTCCAGCAGGTGATCAGAAAGCCAATGACATTTCAGCCCATTAATTTAAGGACAGCTGTGACCATATTTCAACATGGAGACAAATTCCCAGTGTGCTGTCACTCATCCCAATTATCACCTCTGCTTTATTCTCACCCAGAAGCACGGTATCAGTCCATGGGCTGGGCATGTGCTGCATGATTCATACTGTGGACTGAAGTATCTGTTTGGAAACCTTTTATTTTGCTTCTCATTTCAATAGTTTGGTCTAGGAGTCCACCATCACCACACTGCAATAAGCAGCAATATGCCAAAGCTCAATCCTTCCTGCGTACCAGTAAATATCCATGCTTACTTGACAATAGCTTGATGTGAATTTGCAAGAGGGACAACAATTTCAATGCAGTGAATCAGTTTGAATGTTATATTTGATGACAAAAAGGGAATACTGGAGACACGGCGCATGGGAAATAGATTTGTCATGGGAAAGCACCAAGAGAGACAAATACCTTGTGACTGTCTGCCTGTTTCATTATCATCTCATCGAACATTGGCTGTCATTAGACTACAGATGATGCAAAAGTGACTTACATGGCTGTTTCTGAATCAAAGGTATCATATAAGGGGGAGACTGAAAATCTGATTAAATGGTGTCACAACAACAACCTCTCACTCAACGTCAACAAAGCCAAAGAGCTGATTATTGACTACTGGAGTAAGTAACCAGAGGAGCATGGGCCAGTCCTCATTAGGGGATCAGAGGTGGAGAAAGTCAGTAACTTTAAGTTCCTTGGAGCTACCATATCAGAAGATCTATCCTGGGACCAGCTTGTTAGTGCCATCACAAAGAAGACACAACAGCAGCTCTATTTTCTTAGAAGTTTGCATAGATTCAGCACATCATTTAAAAACTTTGACAGACTTCTAGGATGCACAGTGGGGAGTATAATCACTTGCATCTGTGTGGAAACACCAATACCCAGGAATGAAAAATTCTTCAAAAAGTGGTAGATACATCCTGATCGAACACAGGAGAAGCCCTCCCCATCATTGAGCTCCTTACAAGGAGCATTGCCACAAGAAAGCAGCATCCATCATCAAGGACCTCCGTCATCCAGGCCATGCTCTCTTCTCATTATTACCATTGTTGCAGGAGGTACAGGAGCCTAAGTGTCATAGTTCTGTTTGGTTGTTCCCCTTTAACGCTCCTTTCTCCCTGGTTATGCCCTAACTTCAGCCATTAGATTTCCAATTGCTGCTAGTTTACTTAATTACGATGCATCAGGGACTGTGAAATAAGTACAATGGCGTCACTACACAGGTTGCCAGTTTGTTGGTCTATTCTTGTGTGATACTTCGTTCTCTCGTCCGCTTAGGACCGTTAGTTCTAAGTTTAGTTCCAAGTACTGATCTAGTTTCAAGCTAGTCCCCGTAAATCCCGTCTCCTTGTCACGATTCCTCCAGTTTGCTGTTCTACGTTCACGTCTATGCCAGCGGCCCCAACTCAGTCGACGTGCCGGTGTCCTGCACTTGGGTTCTCCTCAGTCACCCCGTGCAACACTAAGACCCCACACTAGTTCAGGAAAAGTTATTACCCTTCAGCCATCAGGCTCCTGAGCCAATGTGGATAGCTTCACTCACCTCATTGTTGAACTGGCTCCACAATCTATAAACTCATTTTCAAGGACTCTACAACTCATATTTTCAGTCTTATTTATTCACTTATTTTTTATTTGCATGATTTGTCTTCCTTTGCACATCAGTTGCTTGTCAGTTTAACTGTACACATACAGTATATACCACCAAATGAAACAACTTCCTCTGGACCAAGGTGCATATAACTTACATTACATATAACACAACACATCATGCATAAATTAATATTACCACAAATAAATTAACAAGTAATAAGGTGCACATACAATGATGCAAGCTAAAAAAAAACAGTGTAATGTTACTGGCACTTCATAGATGATAAGACCTGGATGGAGACAGAGAGTTCTTATGGCCCGTGGGAAGAAGCTGCTTCCCATCCTAACAGTTCTTGTCCTAATGCTACGGTACCTCCTGCTGGATGGCAGGGAGTCAAAAAGACTGTCGGACAGATGAGAGGGATTATTAACAATGCTCATGGTCCTGCATATGTAGTTCTCTTGATAAATATCTCTGACGGGTGGAAGAGAAACCCTGATGATCCTCTCAGTGGTCCTTACATTCCGTTATAGGGATTTGTGGTCAGATGCCTTGCAATTTCCATACAGATGATAATTCAGCAAGTCAGGATATTCTCGGAGGTGTTGCTCTAAAAATTGGTTAAAATGGGTGGGGGCGGGAGGGGTAGCCTGACTCACCTCAATCTCCTCAGAAAGTGGAGATGCTGCTGTGCTTTCTTGACCAAAGAGGTGTATTGAGGGACCAGGTGAGATCATCCATTATGTGCACTCCCAACAACCCGGTGCTCCTAACCCTGTCCATGGAGGAGCCATATATGTGCACTTGAGAATTTTGGCTGTGTTAGAGAAAGACACAAATCTCATAATATTAGTTAAAACCTGAGAGCTGCCCCTTTACCTACCATTTGCCATGCAATCATATTTCTATGAGCTTGGTGATCTGATACCCAAGGCAGACACATTCTCAGTAGTTCCGGTGTAAGATATAACATTACATGTGGGTCAATGATTCCTTATGACATAATTTTGCTTAAAAAATTTAGTTTTATATATCCTCACAAAGTTAGTGCACATTAAGTGTTAAAACAATAGTTATTGATGCTCCAAACAGTTATTACAATATGTTACCCATTCTGGTGCAGTGTGGAAAACACCCACACAAATATTGTGTATCAAGTTTAAGTTCCATATTTGAATGACTGAGCCCAGTGGGTACATCTAGTTCTCCCAAGAGAGTTTAGTCTCCGTCTTGCTTTAATCCGCCTCAAAGGTCATAACCAGCTTTTATGGCTCTCATCAAAGAAGTTATTTTAGTAATTTATACTAAAGATTCACCTTGACATAAGCAAATTACATTGTCTTCAATTACATCCTCCTGATTTAGTAAAGAAGTGATGCTTTCTGGAGCTGCCTCTGTCTATGAAGATATTTTCTTGCCTCTGGGTCGCTAAAGAGTAGGTATTTTCTCACAGTCTATCCTCTTTGACTGCCTCAGCATTTCATAGAATAGCACAGCACAGTATAGGCCCTTTGGCCCACAATGTTGTGCCGACCCTCAAACCCTGCCTCCCATATAAGCCCCCACCTTAAATTCCTCCATATACCTGTCTAGTAGTCTCTTAAACTTCACTAGTGTATCTGCCTCCACCACTGACTCAGGCAGTGCATTCTATGCACCAACCACTCTCTGAGTAAAAAACCTTCCTCTAATATCCCCCTTGAACTTCCCACCCCTTAGCTTAAAGCCATGTCCTCTTGTATTGAGCAGTGGTGCCCTGGGGAAGAGGCGCTGGCTATCCACTCTACCTATTCCTCTTATTATCTTGTAGACCTCTATCATGTCTCCTCCCATCCTCCTTCCCTCCAAAGAGTAAAGCCCTAGGTCCCTTAATCTCTGATCATAATGCATACTCTCTAAACCAGGCAGCATCCTCTGTACCCTTTCCAATGCTTCCACATCCTTCCTATAGTGAGGTGACCAGAACTGGACACAATACTCCAAGTGTGGCCTAACCAGAGTTTTATAGAGCTGCATCGTTACATTGTGACTCTTAATCTCTATCTCTCAATTTATGAAAACTAACACCCCATAAGCTTTCTTAACTACCCTATCCACCTGTGAGCAACTTTCAGGGATCTGTGGACATGTACCCCCAGATCCCTCTGCTCCTTCACACTACCAAGTATCCTGCCATTTACTTTGTACTCTGCCTTGGAGTTTGTCCTTCCAAAGTGTACCACCTCACACTTCTCCAGGTTGAACTCCATCTGCCACTTCTCAGCCCATTTCTGCATCCTATCAATGTCTCTCTGCAATCTTTGACAATTCTCTAAACTATCTACAACACCACCAACTTTTGTGTCATCTGCAAACTTGCCAACCCACCCTTCTACCCCTACATCCAGGTCGTTAATAAAAATCACAAAAAGTAGAGGTCTCAGAACAGATCCTTGTGGGACACCACTAGTCACAATCCTCCAATCTGAATGTACTCCCTCCACCACGACCCTCTGCCTTTTGCAGGCAAGCCAATTCTGAATCCACCTTGCCAAACTTCCCTGGATCCCATGCCTTCTGACTTTCTGAATAAGCCTACCATGTGGAACCTTCTCAAATGCCTTACTAAAATCCATATAGATCACATCCACTGCACTATTCTCATCTATATGCCTGGTCACCTCCTCAAAGAACTCTATCAGGTTTGTTAGACATGATCTGCCCTTCACAAAGCCATGCTGACTGTCCCTGATCAGACCATGATTCTCTAAATGCCCAGAGATCATATCTCCAAGAATCTTTTCCAACAGCTTTTCAACCACAGACGTAAGGCTCACTGGTCTACAATTACCCGGACTATCCCTACTACCTTTTTTGAACAAGGGGACAACATTCGCCTCCCTCCAATCCTCCGGTACCATTCCTGTGGACAACGAGGGCATAATGGTTTCTGTGTTGGCTTGTTTTTTTCCCAGCTTAATTTTATAGGAAAAGACTGAAGATTTCCTTCTCTTAAGTAACACGCTGTAAGGTTTCACTGCTAATATAATGGCTTCTTTGTAACGTTCACTGCTGAAATAACGGTTTCTCTGTAGCAGCAATGTTTGGGTTATGGCTGGAGATAACAGGACTGTGGGATGCATGTTAGCCAATCAGGATTTTGTTTCCCTGTCTTGTGAATCTGGAAGCAGTGGATTTCGCAGGCTTTTGCGAGAAAGAGAGAGAGAGAGAGAGAGAGAGAGAGAGAGAGAGAGAGATGAAGAGAGAAGACACGAATGGAGAGGTTTTGTAGACCGCTGGGCAGTGTGGACTCAGAGAGAGGGTACAAAGGGCAGCGACGATCGGAGGAGGTCGATGGGGACCAATCGACCTATGAGTGAGCTCCAACTTTGTGCACAGACTGTTAATAAGATTGGTCCTTTTTTTTCTTTTATTTCGTTTCTCTATGAACCATATAGTCAAAGTAAGAGTTACAAAGCTTAATCATTTAATCAGATATTGTGTTCAGTTTGTTATTTCAGGGTACTGATTTGTAACAAGGGACACATCGCGCAGCATTCACCCAAACGAGATTTCTTAAGTTTGGCCGGGCCGGGGGTTATCACTTCCATATTAAGCCACGAGATGAGGCAAGAGTCACAATTGTGGGGACTACGATCGGGATTGATTCCGTTGGATGCTGTGTGATTACCCTGAGCAATGAACCAGTGGGGCAGATATTTGTACTCCGGATGAATTGTTAATTCCACTGTTAAGTACTGTTAAAGTTGCGATTGTGAGTGGAGGTTTGATAAAATGGCAGGCGCAGCTCTCGTTTTAATGCAGACCAGCGCTGAGGTAGCTGGGGGCGGAGATTTCAAAGACAGGGTTCTATCATTTCCCAGGAGTGAGGGCAAAGAGTGGTCGGATTTGGAATGTCTAATTAGTCCATGTCCCCGGTGAAGAGTGAAAATTCTGAGGTAGTACCGGCCCTTACTTCTCTGGTGAATAAATGGAAAAAATCAGATTCAAGTTCCCAGCTGTGGCAGGCTCTGGAATAACGCCCACCCCTAAAGGGGAGGAGGAGTATGAGACGTGGGCGGAACGGACCTCTCAGTTGTTAGATGAGTGGCAGTGCTCGGATGATGAAAAGCGACAGAGACTGGTTGAAAGTTTGAATGGGCGGGTCGCTGACGTTGTGAGGGCCGTCAGGTTAAAGTATCCAGTAGCAACAGCTGTCAGTTATCCGCAAGCACTGGACAATGTTTTTGGTCCAACTGGAAGCCCAAAGGAGCTCCTGGTGGGGTTTCAAAACATACGTAAGGAGAAGGGGAAGAAGCTTTCTACTTCCATTTTTCGGCTAGAGAGGCAGCTGAATTGCTTGTGGCACAGAGGGGTTATTCAGGTGGCTGAGGTGGATCAGTTAAGAATGGACCAGATAGCCAGGGGTGCCCAGTCCCACGACCTGATTGCTTGGGGTCTCTGACAGTCTCGTAAGATGCGCCCCCCCTTCCATCTTTTGCTGAGCTGATCAGAGAGGTACGGGAAGAGGAGAACGCGGCAGAGGCGCGGGAGGACTCTATCAGCAGGGTACAGTCCTCGGTAGTAGTCTCCTGCGGCGAAGTGACCACAGAGAGCCTATCCCGGGGAGCGGTAGGGGAGATTGTGGCAGAATTGAGAATGGAGATACGTTGGCTGTTATCAGGAGATGTGAACCCCCCATATGATGGAGCTGATGGGGGGGGGGGGGTGCAGATTCCCCAAGGGGACGAACAATGTGGAGGGCTGCTGGCAGCAGATGTCACACCAGAAGGAGAGTGAGCCCCCGGGTACCTAAGCAGAGAGAGTCGTTGGGAAAACTTACAGGAGACCCAGTGAGGGAACGGCCTGGTGTCTCTGGGGGAACACATTCCCAGCAACCTACCAAGGAACTCCCGAAAGCAAAAGACCCTATTCCTGAAGGCTTAGTGGGACCACGCTCCAGTGTGTTGCTATGGATAGAGGGTATTTATGCTAAAGCCATTCCTGACACCAGGTCGCAAGTCACGTTGTTGTACCATTCGTTTTACAACCAGTATCTGAAGCATTTACCCTTGACACCATTCAGGGCACTAGAGATTTGGGGTCTCAGTTCTGGTGATTATTCATACGATGGTTATTTGCCAGTGAAACTGGAGTTCTTGGAGGCTGATGTGGGTGTGCCTGAGGTTCTTGATACAGTGGTGCTAGTTTTTCCGGACCCTGTTGAGATGGGCGGTGTTTCAGTTCCAGTGGGGACCAACACCCCTCTTGTGAGGAGGCTCATGGGGCCTGCAAGGATAAGGTGGGTGAGAGCTTTTTGGGGACATTGTCCGTGCACCCAGTGTTTCGAGCTGCTTTTGAGGAAGTGTGTGGCAGTACTGGGCCGGACACCGAATTTAAACAAGGGACAATGTGGTTCACCCAGTCGAAGCCAAAACAGTACGGCCCGGGGAATTTGCAAGAGTGATGGGGATCCCCAAATTTCCTGGAGTGCCTGAGGGTGAAGCCATCTTAGTGGATGCTCCGGAAGACCACAAGGGAGAGTCGGGATTTCCTGCTGGGGTACCACTGTGGCCCAAATTGCAGAAGCCCTCCGTTGTACAGGTGAGCAGGATGGCAGTGATCGTCAGGAACACCATGAAGAGGGAGGTCACCTGCAAGTGGGAGATGCCCCTGGTGCATTTGCTCCCAGTGACGGTAATGTCTAGTGCCCCTGTGAGGCACACCAGGGAGAAACTATTGGAAAAGTGGGGAAAGTTGACCACTGAGTCATTCAACTTCGGAGACTCGCCGGTGCCGCCGGGTTGGAAAAGGAGGCTGGTAGAGAAGATGTTAAGGCTGGAAGGAGTCTTTTCCATTGGCAAGTTTGATGTGGGTTGTTCCAAAAGCACTCGTCACACTATCCGGGTGACTGAGGACACCCCGTTTAGAGAGAGGTCGCGGTGACTGACCCCTGCAGACATGGAAGATGTGCAGCAGCATTTGTGTAAGTTGAAGGAAGCTGGGATCATTGTGAAGTCCCGAAGCCCCTATGAGCCCCCAATAGCAGTGGCCCAGAAGAAGCACGGGAAGGTATGCATGTGTGTGGACTATAGGACTCTGAACAGGTGCACAGTCCCTGACCAGTATATGGTCTCGAGGGTCGAAGACGTGCTGGACTGTCTGAGTGGTGCAAAGTGGTTCAGTGTGCTGGATTCGAGGAGTGGATATTGCCAGATTGAGTGAGGCCGACAAAGAGAAGGCAGCATTTATATGTCTCCTAGTATCCTTCCAGTTTGAAAGGATGCCCCAGGGCATATCAGAAGCCCCTGCAACCTTCCAGCGGGTCATGGAGAAGACTGTGGGGATATGAACTTGCTTGAGGTGTT
The DNA here is from genome assembly GCF_030028105.1 of Mobula birostris. NCBI lineage: Eukaryota > Metazoa > Chordata > Chondrichthyes > Myliobatiformes > Myliobatidae > Mobula > Mobula birostris. The sequence goes on from NC_092371.1 coordinate 194,305,605, forward strand.
GGTGTATTTGGAAGACCTCATAGTATTTGGATCCACCTTGGAAGAACATGAAGCGAGGCTACTGAAGGTGCTTGACTGCCTGAAAGCTGAAGGGTTAAAACTTTCCCTGGGCAAGTGCCAGTTATGCAAAATGTCTGTTAGCTATGTCGGACACATAATCTTGCTGTTGGAGTAGCTACAGACCCGGCTAAAATAGAAGCGGTGTCCAAGGCCAAGGCCCTGGACTGTGAGCACTCTGCACTCGTTCCTCAGGTTCTGTGGTTATTATTGGAGACTCGTGAAGGGCTACGCCAAAGTGAGTCACCCCTTGAATCAGCTTCTGTGTGGTTACCCTCCCTTGGGGAAGAAAGGGAGGGAGATGAAAGGACAGGAGGGTGGAGAATATCTAAACCCGTCGGAGCCCTTTGAACAGAGGTGGGATGTAAAATGTGAGGAGGCTTTTCAGTCGCTGAAGGAGCTGCTGACCCAGGCGCTGGTGCTGGCTTTTGCGGACCCCCGATTGCCGTATGTACTGCACACAGATGCCAGCTGAGAGGGTTTAGAGGGCGTCCTGTATCAGGATCAGGGCACAAAATAATCTGCAGATGCTGGGGTCAAAGCAACACTCACAACACACTGGAGGAACTCAGCAGGTTGGGCAGCATCAGTGGAAAAGATCGGTCGACGTTTCGAGCTGGAACCCTTCGTCAGGCAGGACAGGTCCTGACAAAGGGGTCCGGCTCAAAACGTCGACCAATCTTTTCCACAAATGCTGCCCGAACTGCTGAGTTCCTCCAGCGTGTTGTGAGTGTTGCTCAGGATCAGGGCACCAGGTTGAGGCCTGTGGCATTTGTCAGCCAGAGTCTGTCACCCTCCAAGAGAAGCTATCCCACCCACAGTTTGGAATTCCTGGCATTGAAATGGGCAGTGATGGATAAGCTGACTATCTCTACAGGGCCAAGTTTGAGGTGAGGACATACAACAACCCCGTAACTTATATCCTGACCTCAGTGAAACTGGATGTCACAGGCTATTGGTGGTTGGCAGCGTTGTCTGCCTATGATTTCAGCCTGAGGTACCGGCCGGGGAGTCAGAACATTGATGCTGATGCTTTGTCCCGACCGGTGCATGAGGGACTGGATGGGGACGAGGAGTGGAAGAGTGTTCCTGCCACTGGGGTGAAGGCCATGTGTCAGTTTGCCATCACCATGAAGGCAGAGGAAAAGGAGAGGCAGGATCGAGCAGTGGATCACTTGGGGGCTTCTGATGACACCATACCCCAAGTTTACTGTAACCTGACTGCTCTGAAGACAAGTCAGCTGCCGGAATTGAGTTCTGTGGAAGTGGCAGCTGCTCAGCGAGATGATCCGGGCATTGGCACTATTTGGTCCGCAGTCGAAAAGGGAGACATGGCTCAGGTGGAGAAGACGAAAGACGCTTCGGTGCCTCCAGTACTGAAAGAATGGACTCGGTTGGAATTGAAGAACCAGATCTTGTACCAGGTCACGTCACCCCTGGACCGACCTCGGCGTTGCAGCTGGTTTTGCCTGAGAAGTATCGGAGGATTGCATTGAAGCCACTTCATGACGATTCTGGACATTTGGGGTTGGACAAGACCTATGGATTGCTCAGAGACCGGTTTTACTGGCCCCGGATGAAGTCAGAGGTTGAAGATTACTGCAAGTCGTGCATTCGCTGCATATGACGGAAGATGCTGCCTACACGGGCAGCTCCTTTGTCCCACTTGCAGAGTGCAGGGCCCCTGGACCTGGTGTGTATGGATTTCCTGTCCATAGAACCCGAAGCCAGTAACACGCGAATGCCTTAGTCATCACAGACCACTACACCAGATATGCTCAGGCTTTTCGACCAAGGACCAGAGGGCGACTATGGTGGCAAAAGTGTTATGGGAGAAGTATTTCGTTTATTATGGCCTTCTCAGGCGGATACATAGTGACCAGGGATGGGACTTCGAGAGCAGACTCATCTATGAGTTACTGGGCATGCTTGGAGTTGAGAAGTCGAGGACCACGCCCTATCACCCACAGGACGATCCCCAGCCTGAGAGGTTTAATTGGACATCGCTAGACATGCTCGGGACCCTGGAGAGCAGCAAGAAGAGCAGGTGGCGTCAATATATTGGGCATCTGGTTCACTGTTACAACTGAACACGAAATGAAGCTACTGGGTACCCGCCATATTATCTGATGTTTGGGCGCCAGGCGAGGTTGTCCATTGACTTTGTTTTGGGACCGACAAGGGTAACTTACCACTGAAACCTTATCTTAAGTATGTGTCTGATATGAGGAGAGAGCTGAAAAGGGCTTATGAATTGGCTGGGGTCATGGCTGCCAATCAGAATCGAGGAAATAAGAGGAGGTATGATCAAAAAGTGAGGTTCTCCCAACTCCTGCTGGGAGACGGAGTCCTCATAAGGAATTTGGGGCTACCTGGAAAACATAAGTTGGCTGACCGCTGGGCGGCCACACACCCTATGTGATGGAGAGTCAGATGCCAAACCTGCCAGTTTTTGGGGTGAAACCAAAGGATGGGAATGGGCCTGTCAAGATTCTCCATCAGAACCACCTGTTGCCCCTGGGACAAGAGGTGCAGGTAGGCTCAGAACCCGATTTGGAGCCTAGTACTGGGCACCTAGTAAGAGGACTCTGCGAAAATGTGGGGCAACTGCAGGCCCACAGCAAGAGAAGTTAGGCCGGCCCCCACCCCTAAGAGGGATACTGATTCGGAGGATGAGGACCTGGATGTGTGGTATATGCTGCCTTTCGCTAACTCCCCAATGACTGAGGGAAAGACTCCTTACCCTTCTCCTGCTGAGTCAGGTGAAGTGGGGGGGCTATCTGTGGGCAGCCTGGGTTACAGCAGGACTCTGATAGAGATAGAGAGGGAGAGATTTGAGTCTTCAGGTGAGCTGACGTTGTCGATCTTCTCGTTGTCCTTCTGAAATCCTTTAAAAGTCACCGACTGTGACCACAACAACGGGGACCATTTTTTCTGTGGTGGAGCTATCATCAACACAGGCAAAGGTTGGACACGTGGACAACCTCCCTTCGGTCAATCCCTTTCCTCGCTGCAAGAGCCACTGATCAATCCGCCTGATCGATCCTCCAAAAACCCACTTTTTCTGTGGGCACAACAAAGCTCATTCAGTGTCCAAAAACATGTGCTGCAGGTCTATTATCTGACCTCCTATTTATCTCACCGTACTGAGTACCAACTGTCATTCAAATAACTCCTCCCATCTCTGTCCGTGTAAGAATGCACTAGCAGGCCATGTCCTTGGGAAGAATAAATATGCTCCAGAGAAACTATAACATCGATTATCCATCAAATAATGCCACCCTCAGTCACCATAGCAACTTACGAGCTGCTCGGTGCCCTCTCTCTCCAACTCAGCAGAAATCCAGAAATTAGTCTTCATCTCTCTCTCTTTCTTTCTCTCTCTCTTTTCAAAACAAGATGTCAGTGTTAAATACCTTTCTCTCTCCCTTTTCAAAAGCACAGTTCATAGGGGTAATTCAGGACCCCATCACACCAGGTAGACCAGAAGTATCCCCAGTAGTGTCTAAGCCTGAAGTGTTAGGTGAGGAGGTATGGAAGTCTCAGAGAATTAGGAGACCACCGGATAGGTTGGCCTATGCAGGAGAACAGGGCGTGATCTCTACTGTTTTGGGGAGCTATGTCACTGCCTTTTGCACCTGGATTAGGCTTTGTGTTTGCAGGAAGGGGTTGCGAATTATCTCAACGTCATGCGGACATCATTAAATTTGGTGGGGGGAGAGAGTAAAGTGCTGTAAGGTTTCACTGCTAATGTAATGGCTTCTTTGTAATGTTCACTGGTGAAGTAACGGTTTCTCTGTAGCAGCAATGTTTGTGTTATAGCTGAAGGTAACAGGACTTGGCAATGCATATGAGCCAATCAGGATTTTGTTGCCCTGTCTTGTGAAGCTGGAAGCAGTGGATTTCGCAAGCTTTTGCCAGAGAGATAGAGAGAGAAAGAGGTGAAGAGAGAGACACGAAGGTTTCCCCCGCCATCCGAAAGCAGAGCATTCCTATGAAACAGTTCATAAGCTGGAATGTCGTAAAGTGAAGAAGCAATTACCATGTATTTATATGGGAAAAATTTGTGAGCATTCGCAGACCCAAAAAATAACCTACCAAAGCATCCCAAATAACACATAAAACCTAAAATAAGAGCAACAAAAAAGTAAAAGCAAGAATTATATGATAAATACACAGCCTATATAAAGTAGAAATAATTTTCTGCAATCATTGCACTGTCTACCGTAGCGAAAATCTCACGCAAGCGCTCTCGGCAGAAACACTCTCTCCAGTAATCTTTAAGCTATGAGGCTGCCAAATCATACCAAATAACACATAAAAATACACAGCCTATATAAGGTAGAAATATTGTATGTACAGTGTAGTATCAATTACCAGAATCGGGAAGACAGCGAGCACACTGATGATGGTGTGTTAGGCTGAGTCGTCGGAGGCTGGGGTGGTGGGATACTGAGGTGTCATCTTATCATCATCTTTTTCCATCAGGGCAGGCAGATCATCTTCTTCAATGCCTGCCTGCCTCAATATCGAAGGTCGAGGTTCATCATCTGCTGTGGCTGATGTGGAAGGCTTGAAAAATGACAGTATGCTTGACTGCTTAGCCTCGTGCATTTTTCCATCATACAGTTCTTTGTAAGCACTCAAACCATTCTGCAAATATGCCCTAAACCTATGAACCCTTTCAAAATTAAAGTCGTACTTTTCTGCAATCATTGTTGTCAATTGCAACAAAAATTTCACACAGTTGCTTTACATTCAGTACCTGGATGACTCACTTTTGGTCTGTTCGCTACTGCATTCAGCTTCGATTGTTATCCTTTCCTCTTCCAATTGCATCAGCTCTTCATCTATTGGTTCTTAGTCATGGGATGCCAAAACCTCTTCAACATCATCTTCGTCAACTTCCACAAGCCAAACTCACTTTGTCCTTATTTCATTCACCACGATCGAAATGCTTAATTATGTCTAGTCTTACACTAAGTGTAACACCCTTACGAGCTCTTTTAGGCTTTTCTGATACCTTAGAACTCATCTTGCTAAATAAATCGAGATAAAGCACAGATGCTCACAGGTACGTGTTTAAGCAATGCCGGCTAGAATGCATTTCCGGGGCAGGAGCTTGGCTGCTCAGGGTGCGCGCTGCCTTTTTTCATAACAGTAAAAATACCTTCTGTTAGCGAAAACAGGTAACTAATGTAGGTCTTTCGGAACAGCGAGGTGTCGTAAACTGAACGTTCAAAAAGCGGGGGACGCATGTCGAGAGATTTGGTAGACCACCCAATGGGGTGGACATGGAGCGAGGGTCCGAAAGGCAGCGACCATCAGAGGAGGTCAATGGGGACCGATCAGCCTATGAGTGAGCTCCAGCTTTGCGCATGGACTGTTAATAAGATTGGGCCCTTTTTTTTCTTTAATTTCATTTCTCTACTAACCATATAGTCAAAGTAAGAGTTATAAAGCTTAATCGTTTAATTGCATATTGTATACTGTTCGTTATTTTGGGGTACTGATTTGTAATAGGGGACACCACGCAGTATCCACCCAACCGAGATTTCTTAAATTTGGCGGGGCTGAGGGTTATCACCCTCTATATTAAGCCACTAGGCGAAGCGAGAGTCACACTTATATTTTATTACACAATGGACACGATTATTCATCAGCAAACGAGCTCATCAGCAGGAAGGTCTGTCATCAGCTGCTGGTGTTCATTCCACTTAGCTCCAGATAACTCTGCAAACCATTATGTCATAGGGCAGCCTGCTCCAACTTGGGCAATTAGTGGCAGTTTTATGCAGCCAAATTAAGTCCAGGTTGCTTTGTTTATCTGGCTACATTCGTTACCCATTATTGTGTGAGGATAACAATGACCTTAAAGAAGTGGAACCTCAATCAAAGAAGTGCTTGTCCCTGACTCAGTAAGCTTGTCCCCAACCTGCCAATTATCTTGGAATAGAGGATACAGGTTGTAGCACTTATACAAAGCTCCGACAATACTAATGACTCAACACAACCAAATGAGAAGTTCTTTAGGAGTTCAATGGCCTCCTGCCAAATTTGCAATGTGAGATTACTGGAATATCTGCAGGGTTTGTGGGCCTTTGAAGTTTGATGGCAATCTGTTTCACTCATCTGATGAACGGTTACTTAATCTGCCACAATCAGGTATGCATCAATAATTAATATTAACCTTTCTATAATGCACATGGCTGACTTGAAATCATGAAACACACAATCTGCGTCAAATTCCTATCACTGCCTATACAGAAGGTACAAAGTAATTCACAAATGAGAAGATAGCCATATAGTGAACATTTTGAGCTATTCCAAAAAAGACATAGATTAGATTAGATTCAACTTTATTGTCATTGTGCCGAGTACAGATACAAAGCCAATGAAATGCAATTAGCATCTGACCAGAAGTGCAAAAGAATAGTATTATTTACAAAATAACTGCGAGTAAAATGTAAGTGCTCCAGCATACAAATATAAAAGTACTGAGACAGAACAATATGGGTGCAATACTGCTCAGCACTGTGATGTGAGGTTCAGCAGGGTCACAGCCTCAGGGAAGAAGCTCTTCCTGTGCCTGCTGGTGCGGGAGCGGAGGCTCCTGTAGCACCTACCGGACGGGAGGAGAGTAAAAAGTCCATGGTTAGAGTGAGATGCATACTTGATAATGCTTTTCGCCCTGCCCAGGCAGCGTTTATGGTAGATGTTCTCAGTGGTGGGCAATTGGGTGTCGATAATCCGCTGCGCAGTTTTCACCACCCACTGGAGTGCTTTGCGGTCCAATACGGGACAATTGCCATACCACGCTGAGATGCAGTTGGTGAGTATGCTGTCAACAGTACAGCGGTAAAAGTCCGTCAGTATCCTGGGACAGAGGTGAGCTTTCTTGATGCTCCACAGGAAATAAAGGTGATGTTGCGCCTTTTTGATTAGGATGGAGGAGTTCAGGGACCAGGTGAGATCATCGGAAATGTGGACACCAAGGAATTTTAAGCTTGATACACGCTCCACTATAGCTCTGTTGATGTAGATGGGGACATGAGTGTGGCTCCTAGCATGCCTGAAGTCCACAATAATCTCCTTGGTCTTCTGGGTGTTGAGGGCCAAGTTGTTATCGGCTCACCACGTGGCCAGGTGCTGACCTCGTCCCTGTAGGCAGTCTCGTCATCCCCTCTGATCAGACCAACCACTGCAGTGTCGTCTGCGAACTTGATTATGGAGTTAGAACCGTGTACAGGAACACAGTCATAAGTGAAAAGGGAGTACAGAAGAGAGCTCAGCACACAGCCTTGAGGCACACCGGTGTTCAGGGTGAGAGTGGAGGAGGAGAGGTTGTCTAACTTAACTGATTGGGGTCTGTTAGTCAGAAAGTCCAAGGTCCAATTGCCGAGGGATGAGCTGATACCAAGCTGGTGAAGTTTGGCGATCAGCTTGGAGGGGATCACAGTATTGAATGCCGAACTAAAGTCAATGAACAGCATTCTAACGTAAGAGTTGGGGCTGTCCAGGCGGGTCAGGGCAGAATGAAGTGCCTTGGAGATGGCGTCCTCTGTGGGCCTGTTGGTGCGATGGCAAATTTACAGTAGTTGCTTGGATTTCTCAAGTAAATCAAAATGTAATATTAGGTACCTATTTTTTATTTGGTGTAAACATGCTATTATTCTCCGATCAGCCAGAGAATAACAGTAATTGGAGGTGAATGGCCAAGGGCCTGTGCAGGACTGGACAACGTATGCTGAGCCCATTGCTGTACACTTCGCTCGCACATGACTGCATGGTCAAATACTCAAGTTTGTCAAGTTCGTCAAGGAAATGACAGCGGTGGGCCTCATCACCAACAATGATGAGACGACCTACATAGAGGAGGTGGAAGGGCTCCAGGCCTGGTGTCAGACAAATAACCTTTTCCTCAATGTCAACAAGACAAAGGAGATGATTATCAACTTTAGGTGAACTCGAACCACTCACATCCCTCTTTACACTGGCGGCACAGCAGTGGAAACTGTGAGCAATTACAAACCCCTGGGAGTGCACATCTTGCACAACCACCCATGATCCCAGAACATATTCTACACAATAAAGAAAGACTACCAAAACCTCTACTTTCTGAGGAGGCTGAAGAGAGCTGGACTGTGCACATCTATACTCATGTCATTCTATGGATGTGCAGCAGAGAACATCCTAATAAAGCTGCATCACTGCTTGGTACAGAAACTGCACTGTGGCGGGCAGGAAGGATCTACAATCAGTAGTCAAAACTGACCAAAGAAATACTGGCACCATCCTGCACACCATCAAGGACATATATACAGGAAGGTGCTGGGAAAGGGCTAGTAGCATCATGAAGGATCCAACCCACCCTGCTCATGGACTGTTTGTCCCATTCCCATTAGAGAGGAGGCTATATAGCATCCGTAGCAGGACCATCAGTCTAAAAAACTGTTACTTTCCCCAAGCAGTAAGGTTGATCAACATCTCCCACTAACTACCCCTCCACACCCCCAACCACCACTACTTTATCATTTCCTGTCAGTCACCTTACATACAGACACTCCTGCGCCTGGTGTCTCTTTATGGACATACAATCAATCTATGGATATAAGCTATTTTACATATTTATATTTATTTTATTTTGTTTGTTATTATTGTGTGCTTTATCGTATTATGTTTTTTGATGCTGCATTGGATCTAGAGTGGCAATTCTTTTATTCCCTTTACACATGTGCTGGAAATGAAATTAAACAATCTTGAATCTTGAAAAAGAAATAAGAGTGAGCCGGCTGGTGGTGCAATGACATCGGTGCCGGACCCAGGAGCGGAGGTTCCCGGGTTCGAAACCAGTCGGGTCTGCTCCCGAGTGCGCTTTCCATCCGTGCCGGGTTGAGTGGCAAGATCGCAACTCTACCTCATAAAATAAAGGGAAAAATTACTGCGAAAATGTCTGTGTGAGGAGTGGCGCGCCACACAGTCTCTCTCTCGCTCCGCACCTTGTAAAAGCCATGAAAAAGACATCATCACAGACACACGGACGCACGCAAGCACACGCAGATGCACATGCACAGACGTGCACGCATGCACACGCACAGACTCACACGCATGCAGGCACACGCAATAAAAAAGAAAAAGAAATAAGATCAGCTCACACTACTTCATTGCTTTGTAAATAAAAAGTTGGGGGAAATCTTCAGTAGGTCAGGCAACATCAACAAGAAATGGTCAATCTTTTGGGGCTGAGTCTCTTGGGAAGAACTGAAAAGAGAGAAATTTAAGTTCTCATGTCTGAGTAAGAGTATTATGCATATATTGGCTGTTTGTTTTCCCAGATACCGCTGAGTTATACCCACATTTGTTATTTTTATATCAGATTTCCAATATCTGCTTTCGTAAAAGTTTTTGTTGTTTTGGAAATGTCTTTTCTTTTTCTCTATCCATTGGCTTCCCTTCTCCTGTAGTCCCCATAATAGAGAAACCAGATGCAAAGTATGTGCCACTTTTAAGTGTACCTCTATGAGCCTTAACTTCTGGTTGCCTGCCACTTTAATTTTCTGTCACATTCTCTCTCTCTCTAACTTCTCAGCATTTGCCTTTCACAAACTTCCAGTGATGCTCAGCATAAACTGGAGCCATAGAGTCTCATCTTTTTAGACATTTTGCAGCTATCATGACTCAATGTTCAACTCAACTATTTCAGATAACCAGTTTTTCCATTTTGTATCATAATTGGCCATTTCTGATGTAAGTTCATGAACTTGCAACATTAACTCAGTTTTTCCCTCTTCACAGATCCTACCTGACCTGCTGAGTTCTGTCACCATTCTTTTATTTAAGAATGCTAACAGCTTTGATGTTCCACTATTAATGTTTTCTTCTCTCTGTTGTCTTTCCTTTTTCTCTTTTTATAGCTCCTCCTTTGATTCACCATCCTCTCATGAATCTCTGCATCACTAACTCTTTAATGGTCTTCTCCCTTAGTCCCCTCTACTTCTTCCCTTCTCTGAAACTTAAAACATATTTGTTTTCTCACTTTTTCCATCTCTAATGAAAAATCATTGAACTGTTTCATTAGCTCTGATTCTTTATCCACAAAAAAAGGTGTAGACTATTTTCTAAACAGGGAGAGAATTCAGAAATTGGAGGTGCAGATGGACTTGGGATTCATGGTGCAAGATTCCCTAAAGGTTAACCTGTAGATTGAGTCAATAGTAAATGAGGCCAATACAATGTTAGCATTCATTTTGAGAAGACTAGAATATACAGTAAAAGCAAAAATATAATGCTGAGGCTTTATAAAGCATTGGTCAGAGCACATTAGGAATATTGTGATTGGGCCTCTTAACTAAGAAAGGATCTGCTGGTATTGGAGAAGGTCTAGAAGCAGGGTGTGAGAATGATCTCAAGAATGAAAGATTTACATATGAGGAGCATTAGATGGCTCTAGGGCAGTACTTGCTGGTATTTTGAAGAATGAGGGGTCATCTCATTGAAACTTGCCATATTGGAAGTCCCAGATAGACTGGATGGGAGGTGATGTTTCCAATAGTGGGAGAGTCTAAGACCAGAGGGTGCAGCCTCAGAATACATGGACACCCCTTTAGAAGAAAGATGAGGAAGAATTTCTTTAGTCAGAGGGTAGTAAATCTGTGGAATTCATCACCACAGATGGCTATGATGACCATGTTTTTGGGTATAATTAAAGGGATGTTGATAGGTTCAAATTTTATGAGGAGAAGGCAGAAAAGCAGGGCTTGAGGAAAAATAGATAATCATGAATGAATGGCCGAGCAGGCCTAATTTTGTTCTGTCTAATGGTATTATGGTCTACCATTTTCTGAAGGTACTCCTGGGTAGGGATTTTAGATTGAACGACAAAGAAAGAAAAATTATATATTTCCAATTCAGTATGAAGCATGTAAATTATTAGTTTATTATTGTCTCATGTACAGTGAATCTTTATTTTGCAAGCTTTCCATACAGACTATTTCGGCACATCAGCACATTGTGCTAGAACAATGAAACAACAAAAACAGAATACAGAATAAAATATTACAGTTAGAGGGAAAACGCAGTACCAGCAGACAATGAGAAGAAAGGCCACAACAAAGTAAATTGTAAAGTGAAAAGTCCATTTTATAATACAAAGGATTAATTCAATAGACTTACAACAGCAGAGTTAAAGCGGTCCTTGAGGCTAATGTGTGACCGTATGTGTAGGGGGATTACGATGGGTGGGAGGGATTTGATGAAGGAAGGCAGAGATTTGAAGGAGACTTTCTTATATTATCTGCCCTTATCCTTCTTGGTGGTGGAGTTCGTGGATTTGGGAGATGCTTTTGAAGTATATTGTGCTGGCAACTTTGGTGCACTTTTTAGAATGTGTACAGTGCAGCCACAGAGTACCAGTGGAAGAGAGATGATGGGTGGAGCACTAGTGAAGGAGGTGATATCGCCCTTCTGAAACTTCTGAACATAGATAGACAGACTGCTATCTCTTCAGTCAATACTAAAAGGAGAGCTGGCACAAGAAAGCAGCACCTGTCGTCAAGGACCACCACCATACATGCCATCTCCCTGCTGCCATTGGGAAGGAGGCTTGGGTCACAGACCACCAGGTTCAGGAAGTTATGATCCATCAATGACCAGGCTCCTGAACCAGCATGGATAACTTCGCTCACCTCAACCATGATCTGATTCCACAACCTAAGGAATCATTTTCAAGAACCCTAGCAATCATGTTCTCAACATTATTTGCCCTTTATTTATTTATTTATCTGTCTATCTACTTATTTACAAGTTGGTAAAACCTGAGGGATGGACATAGCCAAGCACAGTCATTTCTCATTTGCTAGGAAATTTTAGACTATTCTAGTGGTGCTTTGTATTGTATTGTTTGGGGGTTTTGCATAAATATTGCTATGTAGGCCTAACAACTTAATGCTATTGTGTAGTGACTTTGAGATGATACTACTTATAGCTATTACAATTTGGACAATGTAAACTTTGTTCAAGGTCTTTCAATTTCCTCTTTTAATTCAGAAACTGGAATTATCCAGTCCAAAGTTCACGTTTATATCTTTGGAAAATAGTTCTACTATTTGAATTAATTGCTTTGGTTTTACTGATGACGGATTGTATAATTTCAAATCACCCATGCATAGAAGGTGTGTCAAGATACAATTTGTTCAGTCATCTCTGATTTGATGCCCAATTTTTATCTGATTCAGTAAATTAGAGAATGGGTTTAAAGCTAGACAAAACCATAGTGGGCTGAGGGAGTCACCCTGGAAAATGCCTTGGCTTATTTTGATAATGGTGCTTATTCTTTTTTGGTTGTTAATAGATAGGGCGATTATAGTACCTAATTCTTCATCAGATATTGCAAGAATTTTTCAAATATTGTGTGTAGTTGCTGATATGTACTAATAGGTATGGATGAAGGCAAGTAATTTTGTTATACCAGTAATTATGAATATTATCACTGCCGATGATTTTCCAGCAATGGGTATTTGTTATATCCACTTCTAGCATATCCATTGTAACCTCAGATGTTTGCATGTCTTCAGTGATGTGAGTGCATTCTATTTCCTCCCGAATTCAGCTTGCTTATTGATTGTGCATTGCCCTGCTTGGCCAAATACTAGAATAAAAGTTCAAATACCTCTCTGTTTGCTGGTAATTCTGTGCTAGGGTTGGTGTCATTTTGGTGTGTGAATTTAGTTTCAATACCCTACATAAAACTTTGTTCCAGAACTGATTTCGGTGTTCTCGTTTCATTAGTTAGTTTTGGATTTCTCTTAATGAGTGTCTCTATTTTGGAGCAATTGCACCACACTGCTGTTAATGGTGCGCAGTATATTATTGTGTGTGCATCTTCAAATGTTGTAAGTTTTCCTCAATATTGTGGTAGTATAATATTTTTGAGAGTATTCACAACTTTTTACAAATTTTAATGATGTGTTTTGTTTTGATATATGCGGTCTTTTTGTTGGATCAGTGCCAATTTATTCCATTAGTGTGGAGTTAAATATTAGGATAATTTTATCTCTAAGCTCAACTTTGTCATCAGCATTCTGTGGAGGCTCTGGATCTGTGTTGTTGCTGTTACCATCAGGCTTTGGAGCGTTTGTTGAAGTAATCCTATCTGCATCAGTGCTTGGGGGGTGGGGTGGCATCTTCATTATTTTCTTGTTTCACACTGTCGTGGTCATTAGGTTGGTTTCTTTCTAGCTCTTTGCAACTTCATGTTTTATTTGGTTTAACAAGTCTTTGGTTTAACATATCGCTCTACATTGATCTGCTATTCGTTGCACATTTACTTACGTGAAGGAATATTATGCTATAATCCACTGATGAACTTTGTCCTTGGACGCTGTCATGTCAGTCTCAATTTTTGTTACTCAATAATATGCACGCATTATGAATGTGCTTACTTCTAATGACCATTTCATTCATGTCATTCTTCTCTGAACTGCTTGAATGGTCTCATTTGCAAGTGGCTGCTCCCCTGAGAAATACCTGCAGCAGTCACACTTGGTGGTGTTGGTGAGCTATTTTGAATGCTGGCTGTATCTTTCTCGGGTTTCCCGGTGCCTGCCTGCTTATTCAGCAATGCACCGCTGACAGTTCACATACTGTCGTGCCCAGTGCTAGCTCCAGGCAAGTCCTGGTGATCCCCAGGCAGCGGCCACGTTACTCTGTTCTGTAGGAATCTCTCTGTTTCTGAAGTGAATAGGTATACTGCAGCTTTGAATACCTACCACCAGGTCTTGGTTTCAACCACCCCTGAAATGGAGAACAGAAACTGACCTGAGTACTGTCCAGTCTGGGTCTGGAATTGTTTCTGTTTTGGTAAGCAGATGGTATTTTTATTTCCCACCTGCCCTGCGTATCTGCAGAGCATTCTCCAACCTGCCACATCGGGGGACAGAAAACACTCACAAGGTATTATTATTATTATTATTAGTTGTTTTTTTTGTATTTGCACAGATTGTCTTATTTTGTTGTTTGTCCATCTTTGATTGTGTATAGTTTTTTATTGATTATATTGTGTTTTTTGTACCTACTGTGAATGCCCACAAGAAAACAAATCTCAGAGTAGTATACGGTGACATATATGTACTTTGATAATAAACTTTCTTTGAACTTTGAAGTGCTTTGAGAGATTGGTTATGCCTAGAATCAACACCTGCCTCAGCAAGAACCCGGACTCACCGCAATTTGCCTATCACCACAAAAGGTCTACGGCAGACACAATCTCACTGGCTCTACACACGGCCTTAGATTACCTGAAAAATCCAAATACCTATGTCAGGATGCTATTTATTGACTACAGCTCTGCATTTAACACCATCATTCCTACGGTTCTGATCAAAAAGCTCCAGAACCTCAGTCTCTGTATCTCCCTCTGCAACTGGTTCCTTGACTTCCTAACCAGAAGACTAAAATCTGTGCAGAATGCAGATAATATCTCTACCTCATTGACAATCAACACTGGCACAGCTCAGGGATGTGTGCTTAGCCCACTGTTCTACACTCTCTACAGCTAGAGCTGTGTGGCTAGGCACAGCTCAAATACCATCTATAAATTTGCTGATGATTGTTGGCAGAATCTCAGATGGTGATGAAAGGGTGTACAGGAGCAGGATATACCAGCTAGTTGAACGGTATCGCAGAAACAACCTTCCACTCAACATCAGTAAAACAAATGAACTGAATGTGTTCAGAAAGGGTAAAACAAGGGAACAATCACCAGTCCTCATAGGAGGATCAGAAGTGAAAAGAGTGAGCAATTTCAAGTTCCAGGGTGTTCTCTTTGAACCTTTCAATATCTCTGAGGACCTAACCTTGACCCAACATATTGATGCAGCCACAAAGACAACAAGACGACAGCTCTATTTCATTACGAGTTTGAGGAGATTTGGTTTGTCACCAAAACCACTTGAAAAACTCTATGGATGTACTGTGGAGAGCATACTAACGTGCTGTATCATTGTCTGGTATGGGGAGGTGGGGGCGACTGCACAGGACCAAAGTAGTATCCACAGCATCTTCAAGAGGTGATGCCTCAAAAAGGCAGTGCCCATTATTAAGGACCCCCACCACCCAGGACATGCCCCCTTCTCATTTTTACTGCCAGCAAGGAGGTACAGAAGCCTGAAGGCACACACACAGCGATTCAGGAGCAGCTCTTTCCCTTTTGCCATCTGAGCTCTGAATGAACATTGAACTCATGAACACTACCTCACCACACTTTTTTGCTCAACTTATTTAATTTAACTATTTAATATATATAACTCAGTTATATATTGTAACTCAGTTTTTTCCTCTATTATTATGTATTGCATTGTAATGCTACCACAAAGTTAACAAATTTCACAGCATTTGCCAGTGATATTCAACCTGATTCTGAACTCGTTTTTTTTCTATATCGTATGGACTTATTTATCCAATTGTAATTCTTGGATTTTATTTGTGAGAGCTTCTATATGGTAAATTGATGATGGTCCTTATTTCACCCACAGGTAAAACCAAGCTTCTCTAAATGCTTAGCAACATACACAAAATGCTAGCAAAACTCAGCTGGTCAGGCAGCACCTATTTAAATGCATAAGCAGTCAATATTGCTATAAACTCTTATTTTTTTTCAAAGGTTGGGAACTGAGAGTATGATGAACTGAAATGAAGGAGAGAGGCCTAGGGCAGATCAGAAATGATCATATCGAATTGCAGGACTGAGAGGCTAAGTAGTCTGTTCTCACCTCTGTTTTCTTCTGTTCTTAGTTTGAATGGTAACTTTGATACCTGGTGAGAGTATGAAATGGGGAATAATGATTCAGTCATCTGTTGTGTATTTTTTTTCCCATTTTCAACCCTGAGAATTCAATGCACTACAAATGACTGAATCAATAATGTCTGTTATACATCATTACCAGAGTCAAAGATGCCTTCAGTTATTTTTATTGGCATTATCAATTATTAGTCTTTTGGTAGATAATGAATGTACAGGGTGGACTTGTAACAAAAAAAACATTAAATTTGATCATTTCTGCAGTGTGGCTATGAAGACGCCTTTTGCAACAAAGGCAATTAGACAGTCTGTATCAGTAAAAGTGCAAAGTGGTCACTGAGTGCAGCTGATCAAGTGAGACAAAACAAGCAGAAGCATAACGTTAAGTGGATATGAACAGGAGAGAACATTGATCAATAGCATTCACACTCAGTGTCTGCATCTCAGTGGCTTGAACAAGGATGGTAAGAACTAAATGAACTCTTCTTGGGCTTCCAGCTAGGTACAGGTATCGATTTTAACCAATGTTTCAATGTCAAACTCTGCCATCTTCATCAGGGATGATGCCTGGGCATGTCTAGTCCAGTGATAGTTATACCCCTGTTGTCCGTCCCTCCTGATTGATTAGTCCTCATCCCATCAGGTTTCTGCTGTCCCATCTTGTTTACAGTTGAACTCCAGTTCTTATTTAGAGCAAGACCCTTGGCTTTGTTAAAATTCTTTTCCTCTAGGTTCATTTCAATGGCTTCCTTTGACAGGTGACCTCAAAAGCCACTGGCATGGCGTAGCAGTTTTGTGCCGTCGAAGTCTATCCCATGGCCTTCGCAAATGCAATGTTCTGCTACCGCCAAGTTTCTCTGAGTAATCCAAACAGATGCACCTCCCGTCCTCTTTGATGCGGTTTCCACCGTGTGTCCTGTCTGGCCGATATACACTGCTCTGCATTCACAGGGAAACCTGTAAACGCCAGCCATCCTGAGCTACAGGTCATCTGTAACCAACATAAGCTCTGATTTGAGTTTCCTTATGGGTTTATGCATGGTATTAATTGGGTATTTTTCAGGATCCTGGCATTCTTTCCAGAAATTGTGGAAATATAGGGAAAACAGGCAGTAGCAACAGGTTCTTCCTCGTTGTTATGTTTCCTGGTATTTCCATCAGCCTTTTTAAGGGTCCAATTAATTTCCTTGTAGCCATTCTGTTGGAACATTGTGCGTAATCATCTTATTTCCTTGTGGAGACTCTCCGGGTCCAAAATAGTTCTTGCACTGTTAAGCAAAGTAGAAAAAAATACTCTACATTGGGAGGCTTGATGATGACTGTTATTGTTGAGGTATAACTCCATGTGAGTGGGTTTCAAATAGATGCCATGTCCAAGGCTACAATTCAGTTTCCATCATTTTAGGATGTTCAGGTACAGGAGGCAACTGATCTTCTCCATCTCCATCATAAATTGAATGTTTGGATGTATACTGTTCAAATGGCTGTGGAACTGTGGTGTGCCTGGAGTCTATGAGGCCACAATATGAGTGGGACAGCAGAAACCTGATTGGATGAGGACTAACCAATCAGGAGGGATGGATTACAGGGGTATAAATACCACCAGACTGGACATGACCAGGCATCATCCCCAGTGAAGAAGGCAGAGTTTGTCATTGAAACACCGGTTAAAATCGATATCTTTACTTGGTTGGAAGCCTGATAGGAGTTTGTGCGTCATATACGCCTGGAAAGTGCAAGGTCCCTTTTAATGGTAAAAAGAGTTTCTTTATAGTAGAGTTCGACAGAAACACAATAAGTATTATGGGCTTGTAATGTTTGAATAAATCTAATTTGCATTTCAAAATATTTTTGAGGGTTGCATGTATTTCCCACTTCACAGGAATGCTGTTGGTCTTCACATTTGCATAATTTCTCGGATAAATGGATTCTAATTACAATTTGCTCCTCAGTTGTCCAACTTAGTTCACTACAATCTCTCTTTCAGATAAAACTGAATGCATTACCACATTTACCACATTCAGTTACAACTATTACATTACAACAGAGACAACTATTAGGTGAATCAATACAAAGCTCATGCCTAGTTCATATTCACAATACTTTCGAGAGGGGTTTGTTAATTTATTCTTGAATAATGAAATAATTTTAATCTATGTGTGGCATTTATCCTCAAGAAACTGAAGAATGACAGTCACTGGTCCCTGTACTTACAGTGAAGTGGAAAGATTGTACTGTAATTATCTAGCAGTCAATTAATGCAATTAAAAATTTTCAATTAAACAATGTTTAACTGCTCATATAAATCCCACTAGAGAATAAATCTTATCCATTTACTCAGTATGAAGAATTTGAGTTGCATTCTTGGATAGCAAACAATTAGTACACAAAATATTAATAGACCTGTTTTTCTATACATAATTAGAATGGAAAAAATATTGTAACGTGTGCTATAGCCCTGATCTATATGAAAAAAACCAGCGTGAAGCATCTGATAGAATGATATGTTTTCAATGAATCTGCATGAACGTCCCACTCTGGAGGTTTATTAACACTTTATTTGATCTTTTCAATGAGAAAGAATACATATTTTTAAGACATTCCAAAAAGTCCTTCATGATAAATATGCCAAGAACTGTACCATATATTATATAATTGGAGCAGTGTGTTTTACTTTAGTCCTGAAATATGGTTCCATGGATATCAAAGTGTGTTTAGCATCAGCAATTGGAGTATATTGCTTATCATAAAGAGAGTGCGCCATCTGCATGGATTGGGATTTCATAAAATCTAACAACAAGAGTATATTTGCCTAAAGTACCTGTGTCAACTTTACTGGAAGAGTTACGAAGTTTCTCTCAGTCCCCTGTTTTTTCAATTCTCCTACACATTTTATTTCCAGAATATATTAAACTTTCTTTTAAAAGTTTTTACATAACTTGCTATTTCCCCTCAAAGACAGATAATTCCATAAGAATTATTCTGTATTTTCACAACATATTTTCCTGAAAACTATACTCAGTGTCTCTGTTTTCACTCTGTCTGAAAGTTGAAATTGATTCTCCCTATCTATGAAAAGGAGAAGGAGAAGATGGCAGCGCGATGCAGCGCGCGCGGCCGCTCCGGAATGATATCTGTATTGTTAAGTAGGGTACCATGCACAATTCTGATTTGATGGAGACAGACGTGAGAGCACTGAGGAACATCTGGAGAAACTTCTGAAATGCCGGCCTTGCTCCTGGTGCTACTGTGTGGTCCAGAATCTCCAGAGGAGTAGGCCTCTAAATCCTTGTCTTTGCTTGTTTTGGAGGCCGGGATGGGGTCAAAGGTGCTCGGCAGAGGATGGCGCTCTGGAGGCTGTATCGGAGGGGCTGGTCGGAGGCTGGAAGTTTTCAGATGGACTCAGTCGGCTGTGGTCGGGTGCTTCCAGTGCATCAGCAGTTGGCAGTTGTCGGTGCCTGGAGGTTTATGGCAGGGGAGTTTCTCCCTTTTTGCTGCCTGCTATTGGGGACTATAGGAGTCGATCAGGACTTAAGACATTTTTTTTACCGTGCCCATGGTCTGTTCTTTATCAAATTATGGTATTGTTTTGCACTGCTGTAGCTATATGTTATAATTATGTGGTTTTGTCAGTTTTAGTCTTTGGTTTGTCCTGTTTTGTGTGATATCACTCTGGAGGAACATTGTATCATTTCTTAATGCATGCATTTCTAAATGACAATAAACGAGGACTGATTGTCCTCATAATCTAATAATAATCTAATATCCTACTAAAAAATAGGTTCTATTCAACAGGGCAACAGCTGAACAAGGGAATTTCAACAGCACAGTGCCAGTGACAATGGAAAGCAACCCTAATAGAAACACAGAGGTCTAACAAGTAAATGTATGGACTGCAGGGGCTGAAAGTCAGAGCAAATGAATAGCGTTAGAACAAGTGGCCATCAGCAAAATACAGGTAATCGGCATCATTTAGACAAGGAGAAAGGGAAAGGTAGAGACAGAGAGCAAAATCAGACTGACAGACATTAGCAGCAGAGAGAGGGGAGAGAGAGTGTGGAGAGAGAGGTAGGTAAATAGATAGTTAGATAGATGGAGAGAGAGCAGAGTGATTGTGGGAACTGAGAAAGAGAAGGAGTGAGAATAGAGAGATCATGGGATTAGGGAGAGAGCAGAGAGTGAGTGTGCAGAAAGGGAATGGGAAAACAAAGACAGGCAGTGGGAGCAGAGAGAAAGAGAGAGAGAAAACAGAAAGAATGAGATCAGAGAGAAGGAATGAGGAGAGAGATCGTGAGACCAGCGACACAGAGAGCTGAGATGGTGGGAACAAGGAGAAATAGGAGACAGCAGCATGAGAAAGATAGAGAGAAAAACAGAGTGGGAGCAGAAAGAGACTAAGAGGAGGGAAATACCGAGAGCAAAGTGAGATCAAAGACAACAGTTATAGAGAGGGAGAGTAATATTGATACTCATTAAACTAGTTTAGCAGGCTGTGAGGCTAAATAAACTGGATTTATGAACAATGTAGGCAAAGTTACATGTGGACAATTATATAGCCATTACCGAACAATGATATTAAACTTGTGAACAAAAACAGAGGAAATAAGAAACTCCTTAAATGAGTAATGGCAGAAAGAGATCTCATAATACAGATATTAAATCTGACCTGTACAAAAAAGACGGGTTACACCAGAACCCATAGGGACCAACATCCTTGGGGGCAAGTTTGCTCAGGCTGTTAGGGAGGGTTTAAACTCATTTGGCAGGGGGTGGGGCAGTTGGTGTACAAGTAGATGCAATTTGTAGTGAGAATGTGATGAAGGACTTGCAAATGATAAGGCAACATTGCACTCAGTGGGTAAGTTAAACTGCAATAAAGGGCCAAAATAACAAGGGTGATGAGCACAGGACTGAAGGTGTTATGTTTCAATGTGCACTGTACAATGGAATAAGGTAGATGATCTTATGGCACAGTAAGAGATTGGCAGGCATACCCCTGAGCCATGGCTAAAAGAAAATCATGGCTGAGAGCTTAACATCTAAGGATACACATTGTATTGAAAGGACAGGCAGGCAGGCAGAAGGGGTGGAGTGGCTTTGATGGTAAAAAAATGAAATCAAAACCTCAAAAAGAGGTGACATAGAGTCGTAAGATATAGAACCCTTTTGGGTAGAGTTAATAAACTGCAAGGGTAGAAAGACCCTGATGGGAGTAATATACAGGCCACCGAATGGTAGCCAAGATGTTGGCTACAAATTACAAAGGGGGATAAAAAAGACAACATTGCGATAATCATAGGTGATTTCAATATGCATGTAGGTTGGGAAAACTGACTGGTGCTGGAATTTGGGAATTTATAGAATGCCTGCAAGATGATGTTTTAGAGCTGCTTGTGGTTGAGCCCACTAGTGGAATAGCAGTTCTGGATAGAGGGTTACGTAGTGACCCAGATTTATTTTGGAGGCTTATAATAGTGATATAATTATAGACATACTATGGCAGTATGATACAATTTGAGAAGGAGGAGCTAAAAATGAATACATCAGTATTACAGTGGAGCAAACGGAATTACAGAAGCATGAGAGAGGAGCTGGCCAAAGATGCTTGGAAGTGGACACAAGAAGGAACGAGGGCAGAACAGCAATGGCTGATGCTTCTGGGAGAAATTCGGACTGCACCAGAAAGATGCATCCCAAAGATGAAGTATTGTAAAGGGAGGATGAGGCAAACATGGCTGACAAGGGAAGTCAAAGACAGCATAAAAGCGAAAGAGAGGGCATATAATATAGCAAAAATTTGTGGAAAGGCAAGGGATTGGGAAACTTTTAAAAATCAACAGAAGGCAATAAAAAGCCATCTAAAGGGAAAAATACATTATGAAGGGAAGCTAGCTAATAATGTAAAAGAAGATACAAAACAAAATTCAGATAGAGTGTTGTTCGCCCATCGTTGACGTCAATGAGGACCTCGACACCATAATGATGGTGTCGAGGCTAGCGCGTGATTTCGATTTAAGTGAGGGAGAGTTGCACAGCGTCAGCCTCACTCTCTTTTCCCAATTCCCATCTGGGTCCAGTGGCAAGACAGAGACAGATACAGTATAGAAAGAGTGAAAGGGAGATGACAGTGGATATCATACTGCTGGAAAATGTCACTGGAGAGGTAGGAATGGGGGACAAGAAATGGCAGATGAACTTTAGTCCTGACGAAGGGTCTCGGCCTGAAACGTTGACTGTTCCTCTTCCTAGAGATGCTGCCTGGCCTGCTGCATTCACCAGCAACTTTGATGTGTGTTGTTAGATGAACTTAATAAGTATTTTGTGTCAGTTTTCACTGTGGAAGACACTATCAGAATGCCAGAAATGCAAGAGCATCAGGGGGCAGAAGTAAGTGTCATTGCTAGTATTAAGGAAAGGGTGCTTGGGAAGCTGAAAAGTCTGTAATTAGATGAGTCACCTGGAGCAGATGGACTGCACCCCATGGTTCTAAAAGAGGTAGCTAAAGAGATTGAGGAGGCATTAGTAATGACCTTTCAAGAATCACTCATCTCTGGAATGGTTCCTGAGAACTGGAAAATTATTAATGTCACTCCACTCTTTAAGAGGGAGGAAGGCAAAAGAAAGGAAATTATGGGCTAATTAGTCTAATTTCAGTGATTGGAAAGACATTGTAGTCTATTACTAAGACCATAAGCCAATTTGGCCTATTGGGTATGCTCCGCCATTCAATCATGGCTGATCCTTTTTTTCTCGCCTCCTCAACCCCTGTTCCCAGCCTTCTCCCCATAACCTTTGATGCCATTATCAACCAAGAACCTATCAATCTCCAGATGAGGTTTCGGGGTACTTGGAGGTGCATGATAAAATGGGCCAAAGTCAGCATGGTTCTCTAAAGTGGAAATCTTGCCTGACAAATCTGCTGGAATTCTTTGAGGAAATAGCAAGCAGGGTAGACAAAGAAGAGTCAGTGAGTGCTGTTTATTTGGATTTTCAGAAGGCCTTTGACAAGGTACTGCACATAAGGCTGCTTAACAAAATTACAGAAAAGGTACTAGCATCGATAGAAGATTGGGTGATTGGCAGAAGGCAAAGAGTGGGATAAAGAGTTTGTTTCTGGTTAGCTATTGGTGACTAGTATGTGCTGCATAGATCGGTGTAGGAACCATTTCTTTTCCTGTTGTATGTCAAGTGATTTGGATGAGGGAATTGATAGCTTTGTGGCCAAGTCTGCAGATGCTATGAAGATAGGTGGAGGGGCAGGCAGTTTTGAGAAAGCAGGATGTCTACAGAAGGGGTTAGACAGATTGGAGGAATGGGTAAAAAAATGACAGATGGAATATAGTGTACGGAAGTGCATGGTCTTGCACTTTGTTAGAAGAAATAAAGGTGAGGACTATTTTCTAAATGGGGAGAATATCAAAAAATCTGAGACGCAAAGGAACTTGGAAGTCCTTGTGCAGAACACCCTAAAGGTTAACTTGCAGGTCAAAAATAAGAGGTGCAGTGGGTTTTGGGAAGCCTTGTGCAGAACCAAATGGCGCAGCCTCAGAATTGTGGGACATCCATTTAGAACAGCGATGAGGAAAAATTTCTTTGTGTGGAATTCATTACCACAGACAGCTGTGCAGGCCGTCATTGGGCATATTTAAGGCAGAGGTTGATAGGTTCTTGATTAATCAGGATATCAAAGGTTTTGGGAAGAAGACAGAAGAATGGGATTGAGGGGGATGATGGATCAGCTGTGATGAAGTGGCAGAGCAAACACGGTCGGCTGAATGGCCTAATTCTACTCCATGAAAAAAAAGTTACTTATTTTAAGAAAAAGATATAAATTCAGATTATCTGTTTTGCAGACAGGAGCATTAAATTAAAAAGGAAGGAACGTGTGCTGAAGTTAGGCAAAACTTTGATTGGTCTGCAGATAGATCACTACATGCTGTTAGCATCAAAATCTTGGAGAAACCGGTGAAAGTTTTAATACACTTTTAGCTTTATGAACAATGAACAAAATGAGAAAAGGAAGATGTTGGTGCGATGTGATTTGAAGCAGAATTTCTTGGTCTTTTTTCCTGTATTTCCAAATACTTCTATTTTGTCATGAGTTTGTAAGGGTGATAAAGCAGCAAATTAACTTTGAAACAAACAAACTGTTTTAGTTAAACGGTAAATAAAATACCTAAACTTGGCTACTGCTGAAATATCTCATTAACTTATTTCCATATCACTTTTGTAATGGAAAATTGAAACAACTTCAATTTTAATATGACAATTGATTAACAGATAATAAAAGCAAACTTCACTCTATACAAGACCATATAATATAGAGGCAGAATTAGGCCATTTGGCCCATTGAGTCTGCTCCACCATTTCATCATGGCTGATCTATTTTACCTCTCAGCCACAATTTCCTGCCTTCTCCCTGTATCCCTTCATGCCCTAATCAATCAAGAATGTATCGAACTCTGCCTTAAATATACATAAAGACTTAGCCTCCACCACTGCCTGTGGCAAATAATTCTACAGATTTACTACTCTCTGGCTGAAGAAATTCCTCCTCATCCCCATTCTAAAAGGATGCCCCTCTATTCTGAAGCTGTTTTCTCTGGTCCTAGACTCTCCCACTATAGGAAATATCCTCTTCATATCCACCCTACTGAGGCTTTTCAACATTCGATAGGTTTCAATTAGGTCACCCCTCATTTTTCTGATTTCCAGTAAATAAAGGGCCAGAGCCATCAAATGCTCTTCATATGACAAGCCTTTCAGTCCCAGAATCATTTTCATGAACATCTTTTGAACCCTCTCTAATGTCAGCGCATCCTTTCTTAGATAAAGGACACAAAACTGCTCACTATACTCCATGAGGCCTCATCAGTGCTTTATAAAGCCTCTGTATTCCACCTGCCACTTCTTTGCTCATTCTCCTAACCTGTAACCTCTCTACCTCCTCAAAAACTACATGCCCCTCCACCTATCTTCGTATCATCTGCAAACTTTGCAACAAGCCATCAGTTCCATGTCATTGACATACAATATAAGAAGCGGTACCAACACAGACTCCTGTGGAAAACTACTTGTCACTGACAGCCAATCAGAAGAGGCTCTTTGCCTCTCGCCAATCAGCCACTGCTTTATCCATGGTAGTGTCTTTCCTGTAATACCATGGGCTCCTAGGGCTGAATGGGGTGTCAGGGAAGGGTAGCATTTCTGATGGAGGAACGTGTTGTCGCGTCCTTTTCAAGGCAGTTAGTCCACCTTTGGTCCCCACCTGGCACTCAGCTCTCACCTGTGCCTCCCCGTAGCTGTTTGTGTGCGACAGAGGCCACACCCTGGGCAACGGCATCGACAAGCCGGTAAACCAGGTGAGGGTAGACGACGGGTCTCAAACCCTCGGTGAGATAGGGAGTTGTCTATCCCAGCATGTGAAGACAGACTCTGGTGGATTGAGTGGACGAGACCAATAGAAGGTCCAACGGTCAAGAAGGCGGTCTCTGCAAGCGTCGTGGAACATGTGGAGCAGGACAAGACACAGAAGACATCCTGGTCATCCATTGCGCCTAGTCCCACCTCCAGCTGTCTTGACTCTGTCTTGCCACTGGATCCAGATGGGAATTGGGAAGAGAGAGTGAGGCTGACGCTGAGCAACTCTCCCTCACTTAGATCCAAATCACGCGCTAGTCTCGACACCATCATAATGGTGTTGAGGTCCTCACCGAGGTTGACGATGGACAAACATACATGGGCTCCTAACTTGTTAAGCAGTCTCATGTGTGGCACATTGTCAAAGGCCTTCTGAAAATCCAATTGCACTACATCCTTTGATTCTCCTTTCTCTATCCTGCTTGTTATTCCTCCAAAGAATTCCAACTGATTTGTCAGGCAAGATTTCCCCTTGGGAAAACCATGCTGACTGGTCTATTTTATCATGTGCTTCCAAGTACCCCGAGACCTTATCCTTAACAATCGATTCCAACATATTCCCAACCACTGAGGACTGTCTTTCTTTCTTTGTCACACACACAAATGCCTATTTTTCTTTGCTCTTCTTCAATAAATTGAAATGGCTGGATAAGCCTTGCACAATTTACTGTGGGCTCCGAAGGTCAAATGGACTCATCTGGATTTTAAACATTAGTAAGAATGGTGTTCTTAGAAGAATAGAAAACATAGCAAATTCTAGAGATATTTGATAGCCAAATTTGGATTATAAAGACCTGAGTTCTCCACTAAAAGCTTAGATTTCTAGAAAAACACACACAAAATGCTGGAGGAATTCAGCAAATCAGGAGGCATCTATGGAAGGGAATAAACAGTTGATGTTTTGGGCCAAGACTTGGTGTCCTGATGATTGGTCTTGGCCTGAAATGTCAACTGTTTATTCCCTTTCATAGATGTTACCTGACCTGCTAAGTTCCTCCAACATTTTGAGTATGTTGCTCTGGGTTTCCAGTATGTGCAGAATCTCCTGAGCTTAGTTTTCTAGTTGTT
The DNA here is from genome assembly GCF_030028105.1 of Mobula birostris. Taxonomy (NCBI): domain Eukaryota; kingdom Metazoa; phylum Chordata; class Chondrichthyes; order Myliobatiformes; family Myliobatidae; genus Mobula; species Mobula birostris. The sequence goes on from NC_092371.1 coordinate 194,331,946, forward strand.
AAAACAATTAATGACACAAGAGTTTGTAAATACTTAAATCCTGATGCAGGGTTTCAATCCAAAAAGTCAATGACTCCTTTCCTCCCAGAAATGCTCCTTGAGCCGTTGAGATCCTCCAGCAGATCTTTGTTGCTAACATAAGTGAGGAAACAAACACGTCGAAACATTCCATTGATTAATCAATTTATCCAGCAGAACAGCTAAAAATCCGAAGTTGACCATCAGCCTCATACCCAGTATCTGTCTGTGACATCACATCTTACGAAGATGCAACTAGAAGTAGCATGGTTCAAAATATCATGTCCCATACAAAGGTTTTAAACCAATCTCAAAGTAAAAAAAAATGAACAAACCAAAGTATGAATTGGGAACAAATGAGCAGTAGAAAGCTGGGCAATACCCATTTAGAGCTGGTTGAAATCCATCTGTATTCCTGATAGGACTCTCATTGACATCTGCAGAAAAATGTCACTTGACTTTCAATCTGATCATTTACTTCAGTTCCACTCTTATGCAGTAACCTCAAGCCTTTTGATTCTGTTAATATCTCAAAGTCTATTCAACTTTATTTTAAACACATTCAATTCAACAGCCGAGCCACTGCTGATCTCACTACCTTCCGAATGAGGTGATTTCTTATCATTTCTGTCACATATGAACAGCCTTTTATTTTAAGATGGTGATCTCTGTTTTTGAACACCCCAGCAAGGGGAAAGCACCACCGCCACAGCCAATCAGGCAAATCTTGAAATCTAATGCAAGCACATCCTCCTTCAGGTATGGAAGCGAGACCTGTACATAGTGAGAGACACAGTGGTGTGGCCCAGCAACAGTTCTGACTTAAATCTCCACAAAAGTCCTGATCCAAAGTGGAGTTTGCACATTCTTCCTGTGATCACATGGGCTTCTTCCAAGTTCTCCAGCTTTCTCCCATAATCCAAAAAACTTGCAGGACGGTGGGCTAAACAGCTGCTGTAAATTGCCCCTAGTGTGTGGGTGAGTGGTTAAAAACCTTGACAGAGTTAATGGGTATGTGGAATTAATCAGCTGTTTTATATTCCAGGGTGTTAACATATTGGATTACCTGTCCCAGGACTAGTACATAGGTGCAATCACAAGGAAAGACTGCTAGCTTCTTTACTTAGGAAGTTAAGGAGGTTCCACTTTTCAACAAAGTGAATCGAATGTACTGTTGGAAGTACCCTGATTGGTTTCACCATGCTCTGCTACAGCAATTCAGATGCACAGGAACATGAGAAGCCACAGAAAGTGGCAAACTCAGCCCAATATGTTAAGGGCTTATCCCTCCTCACCATCAGTGGTATCTGCAGGAGCCACTGCCTCCTACAGAAGGCAAGATCCATCATCAAAGGTTCCCGCTGTAGCGATGTGTTATGCACAGAGCTAGAAATAACGACGCGCAGTCTGTAAGTTGCACTCGAGACTGGTTTATTCAAACTTCACGGCACTGGATTTTACTCAGTTCCGATCCCACCCTCTCCAGCGGAAATGACACCGGAGGTGCATTGCAAAAGTCTCTCCCCGCGCGCGAGCTTTCTCCCCTTGCTGGTGAAGAAGAAGGCCCAGTGCCATTTTGAGACTGGCCTCTCTGCCGACACGTGCGCCATTTTGTGAGCCGGTTCACCTGCGTAGAAAGTGGGTCACCACATAACCCCCACCCCCAGAACCAGCGATACACCCCCCAATGTCCACAGTCTGGACCAGTCTCTGTTTGGGCGGTCTGCCTCTGCGCCGCGGTGCCTGAACCTCGACTGGCTGCGCCAAGTCCACATGGGCCGGTTTGAGTCGGTCCACCGTGAAAACCTCCTCTTTCTCCCCAGTGTCCAGAAAGTACGTGGACCCGTTGCTCCTGATCACCTTGAACGGCCCCTCGTACAGCCGCTGTAGCGGTGCCCACTGTGCACCCCTTCGTACAATTACAAACTTACAGTTCTGCAGGTCTTTGGGTACACAGGTCAGGATCTGTCCATGCTGTGAAGTCAGTATGGGGGCCAGGTTGCCGAGCCTTTCGCATAGTCTGTCCAGGACTGCTGCAGGTTCTTCCTCTTGCCCCCTTGGGGCTGGTATGAACTCTCCTGGGACGACCAGGGGTGCGCCGTACACCAACTCGGCCGACGAGGTGTGCAGATCCTCTCTGGGCACTATGTGGATTCCAAGCAGGGCCCAGGGAAGCTCATCCACCCAGTTAGGCCCTTTCAGGCAGGCCATGAGAGCCGATTTCAGGTGACGGTAGAAGCGCTCCACTAGTCCGTTCAACTGTGGTTGGTAGGCAGTTGTGTGGTGTAGCTGTGTTCCCAACAGGCTGGCCACAGCTGACCACAGACTGGAGGTGAACTGGGCGCATCTGTCGGAGGTAATGTGGGCCAGTATCCTGAAGCGTGCTACCCAGGTTGCAATCAGCGCTTGGGCGCAGGAATCGGCGGTAGTGTCAGTGAACAAGACCACCTCTGGCCATCTCGTGAACCAGTCTACCATAGTTAGGAGGTACCACGCTCCTCACGACACTGGCAGGGACCCCACAATATCCACATGAATGTGGTCGTACCTCCGTCAGGTGGGTTCGAACTGCTGCGGCGGAGCTTTGATGTGCCGCTGCACCTTGGCTCTTTGGCACTGTGTGCACGTTTTGGCCCATTCGCTGACCTGTTTGCGAAGTCCGCGCCACATGAACTTGCTGGAGACCATCCAGACAGTTGTCCTGATAGATGGGTGTGCCAAGCCATGTATGGAGTTGAAAACTCGCTGCCGCCAGGCTGCCGGGACAATGGGGTGAGGTTGGCCGGTAGCCACATCACACAGGAGGGTCCTCTCACCTGGGCCTACAAGGAAGTCTTGCAGCTGCAAACTCGAGACTGCAGTCCTGTAGCTGGGCATCTCGTTGTCTGCCTGCTACGCCTCTGCCAGTGCTGCATAGTCCACCCCCTGGGACAGGGCCTGGATAGCTGGTCTGGAAAGTGCATCCACCACGACGTTGTCCTTTCCCAAGACATGCTGGATGTCTGTCGTGTAATCGGAGATGAAGGACAGATGTCACTACTGGCGGGCTGACCAGGGATCGGACACCTTCGAGAACGCAAAGGTCAACTGTTTGTGGTCCGTGAACGCAGTGAACGGCCTGCCTTCTAAGAAGTACCTGAAATGCCAGATTGCCAGATATAGTGCCAACAGCTCCCGGTTGAAGCACTGTACTTGAGTTCGGGTGGCAGTAGGTGCCTGCTGAAGAACGCCAGGGGTTGCCAGCACCCCTCGATGAGTTGCTCCAGCACCCCACCGACTGCTTTGTCGCATGCATCCACTGTGAGGGCGGTTGGAACGTCCGTTCTGGGGTGCACCAGCATCGCGGCGTCTGCCAAGGCTTCCTTGGCTTTAACAAAAGTGGCCGCGGCCTCCTCATCCCAAGTAATGTCCTTGCCTTTGCCTGACATCAGGGTGAACAAAGGGCGCATGATACGGGCTGCTGAGGGGAGGAAGCGGCGGTAGAAGTTCACCATACCAACGAACTCCTGCAGGCCTTTGACTGTGTTGGGCCGAGCAAAGTGGCGGATCACGTCTACCTTGGCGGGCAAAGGTGTTGCCCCGTCTTTGGTAATCCTGTGGCCCAGGAAGTCGATGGTGTCGAGTCCGAACTAGCATTTGGCCGGGTGGATCATGAGGCCGAAATCACTCAGGTGGGAGTAGAGCTGGCGGAGGTGGGACAGATGCTCCTGATGACTACTGCTGGCTATGAGGATGTCGTCCAAATAGATAAACGGATTTGATGGTATCCCTGCACAAGATCTACTTTGGTAAAGATGCTTACCCCATGCAGGTTTGCTGCAAAGTCCTGTATGTGCAGCACAGGGTAGAGGTCTGGCGTTGTAGCCTCATTCAGTCTGCGGTAGTCACCGCATGGTCTCCAGCCCCCAGCTGCTTTGGGCACCATGTGTGGTGGGAGGCCCATGGGCTGTCGGACTGCCGTACGATCCCCAATTCCTCCATCCTCTTGAATTCCTCCTTCACCAAATGGAGCTTGTCCGGGAGAAGCCTTAGTGCACGGGCATGGAGGGGTGGTCCCTGGGTCGGAATGTGTCTGGGCATGGCTGTTGTGAACTGCAGTGCCAGAACCAATGGAAAGTCCACAAGGATTCTGGTGAATTCGTTGTCAGGCAGCGTGATGGAGTCCAGGTGTGGGGCCGGCAACTTGGCTTCACCCAGGGAGAACGTCTGGAAAGTCTTGGCATGGTCTTTTCCCTTGCAAGTCGACCAGCAGGCTGTGAGCTCGCAAGAAGTCTGCCCCCAGGAGCAGTTGGGCCTCAGCGGCCAGTATGAAGTCCCACATGAACCAGCTGGCGCCAAACTGCAGCAGCACTGTGCGGGTGCCGTAGGTCCGTATCGTGCTGCTGTTTGCGGCCCTCAGGGTGGGTCCCGGCAGGTGTCGTACCCCGTCGGGGGTAAGACCCTGATTTTCGCTCCGATGTCAACCAAGAAGTGGCGTCCTGACTGTTCGTCCCAGACGTACAAGAGGCTGTCCTGGTGGCCAGCTGCCGTAGCCATTAGCGGCGGCGGGCCCTGGCGTTTCCCGGGAACTTGCAGGGCAGGCGACAACGGTGGGCTTCTGTGCCCCACCGCTGGTGGTAGAAACACCACTGCTCATTGGCCTCCTCACTCCTGCCTCTGGGTTGTGTGAGCTCCGTTGCCGGGCCTGGTCTGGCCTGCTGTTGGGTGTGTGGCTTGGTAATCTGTCCGACGGATGCCCCGCACTCCCTCTTGGCTTTCCACAGCACGTCTGCCCGGGCTGCCACCTTCCGGTGGGTCACTGAAATATGCGTCGGCCAGCAGCAGATGTATGTCCTCGGGCAATTGCTCTAGGAACGCCTGCTCAAACATGAGGCAGGGATTGTGTCCTTCAGCCAGGGCCAGCATCTCGTTCATTAATGCTGTCAGCGGCCTGTCTCCCAAACCGTCCAGGTGCAGCAAGCGGGCACCTTGCTCACGCCGTAAAAGGCCAAAGGTCTCTAAGAGCAGTGCTTTGAATGCTGCAATATTTGACTTCTTCCGGGGGGTGACTGTATGAAATCCTCAACCTGGGCGGCTGTCTCCTGGTGAAGGGAGCTCACCACGTAATAGTAATGCGTGGAATCAGAAGATATCTGCCGAATCTGGAATTGGGCTTCTGCTTGGTCAAACCACATGCGTTGTCGCAGCATCCAGAAAATTGGCAGTTTTAGCGAAACTGCGTGAACAGATGAAAAGTTGATCATCTTTGGTCCAAATCTCGTTTGGACCGTCGGGGTCACCAATGTAGCGATGTGCCTCACACAGAGCTAGAAATAACGACACGCAGTCTGTAAGTTGCACTCGAGACTAGTTTATTCAAACTTCACGGCACTGGATTTTACGCAGTTCCGATCCCGCCCTCTCCGGGCAGAAATGACGTCAGAGGTGCATTACAAAAGTCTCTCCCTGTGCGCGGGCTTTCTCCCCTTGCTGGTGAAGAAGAAGGCCCAGCACCATTTTGGGGCTGGCCTCTCTGCCAACGCGCGCACCATTTTGTGAGCCGGTTCACCTGAGTAGAAAGTGGGTCACCACACCACCATTAGGGCCATACCATCTTCTAACATCGGGCAGAAGGTACAGGAGCCTGAAGTTCTGTGTCTTTAATATTTCAGTAATATTTGAATAATACTGTAAATATATAGTTTGATTAAGCATTCTTTGTTGTTTACATAATTCATTACAGGTTATATATAAAAGTACGTGAATGGCATATGTCATTACGTCTCAAAACTAAAGCAAAACAAAACTAAGAGTAGACAATTTATCCCTGGCTCCATGTTTTTTCTTTTGTTTAGTATTATGTTTTGGAGTTACAATGTGATAATATTCAAGGTGCACTCTCATGTACCACATGTATTTGGAACAAGGCTTCTTCATATTTGTATTAAACTTCCCTTACAAAACAAAAGGCCAACAAAGTGTTTGTCTTCCTTCATGACTTATTGGAACTGTAGGTTAATTTTCAGTGATTCATGGACAAGAGTATCTATATTTCTCAGAGTACTGACACCATCAGTCTCTGTTGAATGGGGAAGGTGTTCAAATGGAAGTCATGGAACAGAAGTGTAGAATAGACAAGAGCTAGAATGAGGAAAGGAACACTCAGTTATAGATTCAACATTAAATTTAACAATTTCAAATCATAAGCACCATTGCTCACATTTTTCAAGCGGCAGCTTTTATTGTGTTCATTATTATAAATATTAATTTTGAAGTCTCTTTTCCACTGGAAATAATCTTTAATTTCCCCACTGTGCTATTTTAAAATGGTAACTGCTTATTACAAAATGAGTTGAAAGATTGCATTAAAGTGGAGCACAAAAGAAGTTAACACCAATGAGATAATCAATGTGCAACAATGGAATATTAAATCTCTTAATGTATTTTCTCATTTTAATAAGACATTTTTAAAATTAATCTGCATTTTCATTGAACTAGCAAGACAAAACCACCAAGGTAGCTGATAAATATAATGTCATTTTTACTTTGAAGCTATTAAGAGCTTTTTATGTTTTCTTTTGTAGGTGCAATGACCTCACCTTACTGTTCATTTCACTCTCAAAGAGAATATTCTTAATTCCTTCGGCAAGGATTTCCATATTTCCTTTCTCTGAGTTAGTGTTGCGGTACACATCAGTAACTAGAACACAGTCTTCTCTAAATAAATAGAACACATGGTAAAGTACGCTCTTCTGTAGCACTTGTTTTTGATTCCTACACTGTTCACAATAAACTGTAAAAGCATTGTCTATTATCAAAGCAAGCTAACTGAAATTCTCACAAAATTGCTCAAGAAAGTGGTGGCAGGCTACCTTTTTGAATTGCTGTAGTTTTGGAGGCATAGAGACTCCTAGGATGCTAACAAGAGAAAATCTGAAGATGCTGGACACACAAGATGCTGAAGGAGCTTAGCAGGCCAGGCAGCACCTATGGAAAAGAGTACAGATGACATTTCGGGCTGAAACCCTACAGCGGGACCAAAATGTCAGCTCTTCTGTCCTGCTGAAGGGTTTTGACAGAAATGTCGACGGTACTTTTTTCCATAGATGCTGCCTGGCCTGCTGAGTTTCTCCAGCATTTTGTGTGTGTTCCTAGAATGCTGCTAGGTTGAGAGTTCAAGGATTTTTGATGCATTGACATTGAAGTATAGATCATATAATTCCAAATACAAGCAGTACTTACAGTTGGGGTTATTTCCAAACACGTGTTGTCCTTAACCTTCTAGGTAGTAGGAGTCATGGGATAAATAATATTCTGTTTTATCCATCATAAATTAGTTTTATTGTATGTTGAATTCTTTCAAATAAATGGTTTTAACACTGAGGTAAAATATATGGCTCCATGATATTGGGAGACTGGATATAATCCTATTACATTTGCAAAATAACGAGATTGAATTTGTTATGCACCTGCAGCTTCAGATAATGGTGCCGGTTTAATGAAATATTTTATCTGAGGTCTTGATCTGGTGTGAAACATCTGTTTTATCTGAAGAAAGGGCGGGGACCAAATCAACACATATTGCTTTACTCGGGGGTGTATGTGGTGACGTGCATATACTCTGATAATAAGTTTTACTTTGAACTTCACTTTGTTTTACTTCTATTAAAGGACTGCGATAAGTGTAGCTACCGGACTGTGGTATAACTACTCCTTTGTCATGTTGTACTAGTATTTAAGAATTCACATGAATTAGTATTCTGTCGAGCAACATCAGTGAAGGGAGAAACCAGTCTGTAACCCTCAGGTTTGGCTGGCGGCGTTAGTCTAGGGCAGACAGTCTCTGGCCCCGCCAGACATGTGAAATCTGAGGTGTAAAACCCTCAAATTTGTGTGGATGCTACATGATTTGTTCCCCTGTTACAAATCAGTACCACAAAATAACAGTACACCATAAGCAATTAAACAATTTAGCTTTATAATTCTTAATTTGACTAAAGGGTTAGTAAAGAAAATCAAAAAGAAAAGGGCCTATTTTAATGAAAGAGTCTAATGTGCACAAGTTGGAGCTCATGGTTTCCCTTTCACTGGTCCTCCATCAATTTCCTCAGACTTCGTTGACTCCCGGCCCCACTCTACGACCTCTCCTTTCTGGTGTCTTCTCTCTCCAGCTCTCGCTGAACAGAAGACCCAAATCACCTCAGTTGTAGGCACACAGCAAGAAAAAGCACTCCTCTCGTAGTATAGCTCACATATCAAAGCACCCATTATCTCTAACCATAACCCAAACACTGCGGCTACAGAAAGACCATTAGACTAGCAGTGAAACCTTTCCCAGGGTGTTCCAAGTCAATACTTGGGGAAGAGTGGAGGACTTACTAATTAGAGAGAACTGCAAACCTTCCACTCTCCACATAATTCTGAAGAAGGGTTCCTGACCCTAATCAGTGGATGCTTTCTCTGTTTGTAGATGCTGCTTGAATAGTTGCACTCTTCCAGCATTTCTTGTTTTGCTTGAGATTCCAGTATCTGCAGTTTTATTTTCCATTCAGTTAAAAGCATACATTTCTAACATTTGAATTCCCTTGATAATGATTCATAGTTTTGATGGAATGCAAAAAAATTGATCTGAAACTATTAATATGACAATATTCAACATTGTTTTCCTAACATTGCACCCACCTTCTACATCCTGCTTCTGCCGGCTTTATGGTTACCTTCAAATAATGGTGGCACAAATCCCTTTCCTCGCATCCATCCCATTAGAGCATTAGAATGTCGATATATTACCCTATACTGCAGTATTATTTATTGCAAGTCGCAGCAAATAGATCATTGTGGCAATATTGTAAACAAATGAGGATAAAACAATTATTCACTAGCTGGTCCATTAGCTATGGGGAAACTCCAATAATCCCTAATCCAAGATAATGTGTGAATTACTTAAATCCGCTAATTCAGAGTTGCTAAAGATAAGAGGTTTGTATATAAAGGTATGTTGCCTGCTTTATTCTTATTGTCATATATACCAAGGTAGGTTTTCTATGGCATTCATACAGTCACAACAGTGCACTGAGGTAGTGCAAGGGAAAGCAGTAACAGAATGCAGAATAAAGTATTACAGTTACAGAGAAGGTACAGTGAAGGCAGACAATAAGGTGCAAGGCTATAATCGTGTAGATTTTGAGGACAAAAATGTATACGGAAGAAGATGGTACCAACAAAAAATGCAGCCAAGGGCAACATCCTCCAGATGGCAGGCGGTTCATAAAACTACTTCTTTGACTTCTTTTATGCCTTCTTTTTCTTTCAAATATGGTTCTTCTTCTATTGGAGCCTGTGATCTACATTTTGGTGGTGTGTTTTGGGCCAATTGAGCGAACTGGCACTTGGCTGTCTTGGCAAAGGTGCCATGAGGCTTTGAGCAAAGTGTGCTTCCTTGAGGTCTAGAAGCCTGGAGATGGGGCACGAGCCAATGATCAACTCCATTTCTTGTCAATATCGCTGATTAAAGCACCAAAGATTTAAATTATCGAGGCGAGTGCAGAAAGTGAGCGGGTGCTCAGCGCCAGCTACCAGCCTCTCGTTCATTGCTGCCGGAGGAAGATGTCTGTGTGTGACGGTCTCTCTCTCCCTCTCACTCTCACTCACACTCACTGCTCCTGAAGGAAGCTCCCTGCATTTGAATGGTCTCTCTCTCTCTCTCTCTCTCTCTCTCTCTCTCTCTCTCTCTCTCTCTCTCTCTCTCTCTCTCTCTCTCTCTCTATGCCGTCAGAAGATGGTGCTGGAGTTCTGGGTTTGGGAAAGGTTTAATCAACGTGATATGCGGATTGGACTCTGTAGTTCATGTTAGGATGTGTTTCAGGTTTCTGGTCACTACTTTTCTTTGTTGCTATTTTGGGTGATTTTGATTGGGGCAGTCTGCAGATAACGAACTGAGCTGAACTGAATATGCCTGGACCCTTTCGATTTTGTGTTTTATATTCTGTATTTTTCACATATCTTTTTTTGCTGTCATTTTCATGATTTGTTTTTTTTTTGTCCATGCGTGTTTTGATGTTTTTCTTTGAATGGGTCCTATGCTTTATTTCATGACTGCCTGTGGGGAAGACAAATCTCAGGGTTGTATACTGCATGCATATTTTGATAATAAATGTACTTCGAATCTTTTGAAACTGTGAATCTTATTGTTCTGGGGAACCGTTCAATAGCTTTTCAACAGCGGATTGGTATCTTTCTGTGAATCTGATGGTATGTGTTGGTCGGGCTCCCAAATCTTCTGGCCCGACAGGAGGGGGCAGAACAGAGAATGTCCTGGGTGAGAGAGCTGCTTTACCAAGGCAGTGAAAAATGTAGACTGAGTCAATGGAGGGAAGGCTGGTTTCTGTGACATGCTGAACTGCTCCCAACAACTCTATTCAGTTTCTTGCTGTCTGGGGCAGAACAGTTGCCATACCAATCTGTGATGCATCCAAGTAGGTTGTTGTCTATAGTGCAACAATGAAAATTAGTGAGAATCAGGGGTGACATGCCTAATTGCTTTAGCTTCCTGAGGAAATAGAGGCACTGGCATGCCTTATATGGAATTTAAGCTCCCAAGCCTCTTAACTCAGCACCACTTACGTAAGCAGGACCATGTGCACCACTGCAATCCCCTCCCCTCCTAAATCCATTGACCAGTTCTTTTGTTTTGCTGGCATTGAGAGAAAGACTGTTGTCATGATACTGTGTTACCAAGCATTCTATCCCTTTCCTATACTATGACTCATCATTATTTGAATGATGGTCCATTATGGTGGTGTCATCTGCAAACTTGTGAATGATGTTAGAGCAGAATCTGGCCACATAGTCCTGAATATAGCTAAAGTAGAGTAGTGAGCTGAGGATACAGCCCTGTGGGGCAGTCTTGAGGAAAATCATGCCAGAAGTGGCAAAACAAACACATTATTAGTGTAAATGGGTTTTGCCTAATTTGGAGAAGTTTCAGAAGTGGTATACCTCAGAAATTAAACAGAGAACACTTTTGGTTGAGGTATAAATAGATGACTTGCCTGACAATAGAACATGGATTTTCAGGGTAATACAAATATAGGTGCAGTGCAACAAGTTGTACAATTTGTTCCACCTTCTGTGTTGTGATAAGTAAGGTTATGTTGTGTGCTTTGAGTTGCTGTAATGTTAGCTTACCAGCTATGGTTGGCAGAAGAAGACAAATAATAAAGAAGGCTTCTGCCAGAAAATGAGCACGTGCCAATGTGTCCTTCTCTTTCTTATCATAATGAAGGCTACAATAATGACAAAGAGGTAAAGTAGATCTGAAATGGATGCTGCAAATTGTTTGTAAAACATGAGTAACCAGCCATGTCTGTTATTGCTTTCTATTACAATTAAATTTCCAAAGTTGGAGAAGGAAGACTTCAGAACAATAAAATGGTGACATTTGAGTGTATATCACAAATTGAGGAATCAAAATAAACCTTTGTGCTGGCTTACCAGCAGTTGTCCCTGGATGAAGATTTCATTTCCAAAACATCAGAGGTGTCTTCCTTCTTCACAGTTCAGGATTTCTCTTTCTCCATCATTTGATGCTGCCTCATTCGCATCTCCTCCATTTCCCAGGTATCTGTGCTCGTCCCATTTTCTCACCGCTGTAACAAGGTTAGTGTTCCTTTTCCCCTTACCTACCATCCCAGGAGCCTTGAATTCAACACATCATTCCAATTTCCAACATCTTCAACAGGACCCTACCACCAAACACATCTTTACCTCACCCCAATGTCTGCCTTCTGCAGGGATCGTTCCCTCCATGATTCCTTTGTCCATTCATCTGTCCCCACTAATCTCCCTCCTGGCACATATCCCTGCAAGCAACAGAAGAGCTACACCTTCCCATTCACCTCCTCCCTCACCTTCATTCAGGGCCCACACAATCCTTCCAGGTGAGGCAACAGTTCAACTGTGTCCCGTGCTCTTGATGAAGCTTCCTCTACATTGGTGAGATCACAGGGGGACCACTTTATCGAGCATCTCCACCCCATCTGCCAAAAGCAGAATTTCCCAATGGCCAACTATTTTAATTCTTATCCCCATTCCTTTTCCGACATGTCAGTCTATGGTCCATTTTTCTGCCACAATGAGGCCACTCTCAGTTTGGAGGAGCAACACCTTATATTCTGTCTGGGAAGTCTCCAACCTGATGAATGAATATTAATTTCTTCAACTTCTGTTAATTTCTTTTCTCCCCTTCCACTTCCCTCTTTTTCTCTTCTCCACTCTGGCCTCTTACCTCTTCTCACCTGCCTCTCACCTCTCCTGGTGCCCCTTCTCCTTCCCCTTCTCTCATGATTCACTCTCCTCTCCAATCAGATTCCTTCTTCTCTAGCCTTTGTCTTCTCCACTTATCACCTTCCAACCTCTTACTTCATCATCCCTCCTTCACCCACCTTGCTTCACCTACTACCTTTTAGCTTGTCTTTCCCCTACCCCCCTTCCCATATTTTTATTCTGGCATCTTCCCCCTTCCTTTCCAGTCCAGATAAAGGGTCTTGGTATGAAACATTGACTGTTTATTCATTTCCATAGGTGCTGCCTGACCTGCTGAGTTCCTCCAGCATTTTGTGTATGTAGCACACATCTTTGTCTACCTCTCTGCATTATTAGGACAACACTTATTACAGTAGGAGATTTGCAGAAAGAAGTCCAGCAGAGATGTAGGATAGCCATGACTTTGACAATCATGAAAATAATGATTTTAAGTATGATATAATTCACAATGGATATGAATGTACAATCGGATGGAAAATGTGATTTGGGTTGAACTTAATCGCAACGAGATGGAATTGAATAAGGTCTGGAAGACCTGAGGTCAGGCCAACATCTGATCCAAGTCGTCTTTTCAATAACACAGCCAAGAGTATCGTTGATAGCTTGCAAATTTGAATAAGATGAACTCCTGGAAGTTTGAAAGGAAAATTAGAAAGGCTCGTCAACAGGTCTGGGCAGTTTAATGCGGTTGGGGAAGAGTGCAGAAGAACAGTTCTCTTCTCCAATGCAAACCCAACTCTTTTTCCGCGGATCCTTGCTGCACCACAAGCACCACAAGCACTGGGACCTTGGCATCCTCTGTATTCAATGAAGCCCCAAAATTGTGTCTTTGTACATGGGGTGTGGTAGGGGAGAGGGGGGAGGGAAAGAGGAGATAGAACAGATGAAATACACCTTTGTAATATATATATATAGCAGATTTAAAGTTAGTTTGAAGCCATGACATCTAGAATAACCCAATTTAATTTTAGTCTCTCTTGGAGGGTGAAGGATGCTAGTGTTACATCAATGTCTTTAGCATTCAAACGGGACACGAAACACTTCATAATACTTTGATACTGTATCGATAAGCATATGGCGTATATGAAATTTGTTGAGTAATAATTGAATATCTGTCAGATAGAATGACTGCAGAAGACAGAGCTGGATAAAGAAAAAAAATGATGGTATATCTACTGCAACTCTTTATGTGCTATCTCATGAGCATTGTGACGCAGGAGGGTTGCATTCTATAGCCCAGACAAAGAAACCGGTTGCCCTTTTGGTTCCTACACCAGAATATAATATTAATCTCAAAGAAAAAGATGTTCACTGGTTATATCCAGGCTTAGGTGAATTGAACCCCGGTCGATGGGTTACTCCACCTGTCGCCTAGGGGTATGGCCTATAAGAACAGCTCATATTACCATGATCCAAGAAGAAGACCATAGGTACCTATTACCCTTTGTTGTTTACTCAGCAGTAAGCAGCAGTGGACCACCTTTGTGGGAGCTGGCTCTAAGGTTACGCCATTACATGAGGTAATAGAGTATCATCTATTCCCGTAGTGTGGTGCACAGAATTTGGTGACTGTCCCCCAGCATCAAAGTTGCTCACTATATAGACAGCATAGTCCTCTGAAGAGGATATTTCTGAAGCCCTTAATACTTTGATTGATCACATGCAATCGAGGAGATGGGAAATTAACCCTGATGAAGTACAGGACACAGCTACAGTTGTTCATTTTCTAGAAGTACAATGGACCAAGGACAAAAGGATAATTCCCGCTTAGGTCAGAAATAAGATCCTATGCATAGCACTCTCTACTACAAAATAAGAATCCCAATGCTTTGCTGGCCTTCTGGGGTACTGGCGGCTCTACATTTGATCATGCTCCTCTGACCGTTGTACAATGTGACCAGAAAGAAATTTAGTTTTGTATGGAGCCCTGAGCAACAACCACCTTTTGAGGCTACAGAGGAGGCCGTTCCCGCTGTCTTACCCCTGTCTCCTCGCTGAGAGGGCCTCGCCTTTGAATTGCAAGTTTCTGTTAAAGATGACGTGGCTGTCTCGAGCCTGTAGCAGAGGTATGAAAGAAAGAATTTGTCTCTGGGTTTCTGGTCCCAAAATCTTCCTGATGCTGCCACCAGGTACACTACGTTTGAGAAACAACTTCTTGCCCATTACTAGGCTTTAGTAGAGACTGAAACACAGGCAGGGGATTCCCTCATCTCCCTCCGCCCTGACCTTCCCATTATGGGATGAGTTTCTGGCACACTCACCCATAAGGTGGGGCATGCACAACAGAGTTCAGTTCTCAAGTGGAAATGGTGTATTTCTGCATGGGGAACATCAAAGGGACCAGACGGAATTAGTAAAATACATGAACTGGTTTCTGAGTCCCCTCAGGCTGCATCACCTACAGTCGGTGTCGATGGAACCAGCAATCTTACACCGTTATGAAGTGTCCATAATGGGGAGTGGAGTTCTGAAAGGACATCACATGTTACCATTGCAATTTACCATATTGATACCCATTTAAAAGATAATTCACCGATGACAAGACTTAACAACTTTGCTAACAAAGTCACTTCTGTTGACATGGTGACATTCGGCCCTCAACCTCAACTTGCTCAGTAGGGGTACAGTGTACTGTGGAGTGGTCTAGACGCCAGGATTATTCCTTCCCACCAATATAGCTCATACAGCAGGAGGGAATTGTTGGCAATGTTTACAAATTAAGAACCATCAGCTTCTGAAACAACCCTTGGCTGCCATTCGCCATGTGTGTGCCCCTGCTCAGATTTGGCAAATAGATTATGTCAGTCCACTTCCTATACAGAAGCACAGAGATCCTCCTCACTGTGGTGGGTACTTATCCTGGGCTTTTGATCGCAGTCCCCACTGTTAAAGCTAATCGGAATGGTATCCTCTGGGGATTAAACATTTTGTTTCTGCATATGGTGATCTACTTGAAATCCAATCCAATAAATGTTCACTTCTTCTTCATGTACCAGGCTACATGAGTGCGCTGTCTCTAATGGTGAACAGTGGGTCTCCCACATCCCCTGTTATCCTCAGGCCAGTGATCTGATTGAACAAGTGAATGAATGGCCTATTGAAACAGCAAATTTGTGTACTTACTCTTGCCCAAATTTTATCTAGATAGTTAATTGTCCTTTGTATAATTTGAACAATTGCCCTTTGTTAATGATGGGACAATCTGTTCCTTTTGTTCCTGACGGCACAACTGAATGCACTGATTTAAAAAAAAGCCAATTTAGTTCTGCAAGTCGGGGTAAAGTGTTTGTGACTTCCTAGTCTTCTTCTCCAGTGGAGGGTGAAGTTATAGTCAATGGACGAGAGGTCACATACTGGGTGACGGTATGAGGACAGACCCATCCTGTGTGTGTGTGTGTGTGGATAACGATAAAATGACTAGGGGAGAATCAAAACATTTCTAACTATCTCTTCCTTTTTGTTTTTTAAAGATTCCTGCCAGAATGTTGCTTTGCTTTGTTTTAAAGTTTGTCTTTTATTTTGTTGAATGTCTGACTTCTGTTGAGACTTAACAAGCCATCTTATGATTTGTGAAAATGATATTATTGTTTCTGGAAAAGATGTGCATTATGTGATATGTCCTAATTGGGGTACAGTGGGCCACACCTAGGGTGACTGACTTTTCTTGTGAGATCAGAAACAAGTGCCAAATTGATTGTAATTTGACTATTGCATTTCTGATCACAATGTAACATTCATGAATCTTATTTATCCCATTCCAATTGGTTACGAGATGATGTTACTGCACCCCTCCCCCCCCCCCGAGCCACCCCGAGCTACCTGCCAGCCTGGTCATCATATGGGAGCCCAAGCATGGGAGGATGAACCCTGGGCACCCTCCCAAGACAATGGTCAACATGCTCCTAGAAGACAGCGGCATAGCTAATGTAGATGAACTGAACACACTGATGAGGGAGAGGGAGAAGTGGAGAGTCCGTCATCGTGCCCGACACCAGCCCCTTAGGTCTGAGTCGACATAGTAGTAATAGTAAGGATGAGGACACATATTTTAATATCAATGTTGAGGTCAATCTTCAGGTCTGTATTTTTTTAATATTTTAATAATTGTGATTTTAGTTTTAATTATCTGGGGGTTATTGATATGTATTCTTTGACATTATGTTAAAATGTTTAAGCAGAAGTAAGAGTTCTATGTGTCTCTAACTTGCTCAGGTATTCAAAGGGAAGAATGTAGCCTATGGAATTTGTGGAGTAATGATTGAATATCTGTCAGGTAGGATGACAACTTAATTCTGACTGAACTCTTAGCAGTTGGGGTCTGTAGGTTTGTTAGTGAGAATGTCTATCAAGTGGGATTGATAGCTGGATTTATTTGGAAATAGGTCTCATCACTTATTTGTAAAGAATAATGTAATGTGTAAAGGAATGAGATAACAAGGAGTGATCATTATAATGTCTAATTGATTTAATGAAATGTGTTAATGGACGAGAACAGGAGAGTTGTCAGTATCTTGATTACTCTGTGCTTGTGAAACTTGAATAAATGCAGTAACTTCTCCAGCTTTATTTGAAGTTCACCCAGACTGAAAACATGATTAGTGCCTGGGACCAAGGGGTGATTTCACAAGTTGGAATTGGTGTTCCCCCAACAGCAACCATGTGGTGTCTAGGAATAAAGAACCCAGAAATCTTTGTGGCTCACTATGCAGTATTTTGTGTGTTTTATCTGTGCTGTCTACTTTAAGATAATAAGTTAGGCTTAAGCTATCTTGTTGGGCTTGTACGCTTATTGCCACATCTACTGGACACTCGAATGATTGGGTCAATTACACCCAGTGTGCTACAGCAGATAACTTACAACAAAATGTGGCATACAGTACCAGTTAAATGCCAAATATATGCAAAGTAAGGCTTATGACTTTTGAGTACTCTACACAAAGTTTGATAATTGGAAGCTTACTAAATGATTAAACGCTCACTAAAGCCAATAGCCTGCAGTGATAAACCAACAGGTTAATGCCATTGACATAAATTATATGTATGTGAACTAGACATACCACAGAGGAAAATAATTATGGGCTCTGTGTGTTTCATGTTGGATTTCTGGAGATGTATCTATGATTTGTATTGCACCATGCTGGTCTTTCCTAGCACTTGAATTGTTTTTGTAGCTACCAGAATCAGTGTTGACGCAAGCCAAGTATGTAGAAAAGACTTGCACTTTGCTCAGGAAACTTCTGCAATATCTACAAAACACAGACCTCTGTTCATTCCTTTGCATCCCAACTCAAGTACAAACATTTGTATTTGCAGCACATAGACCATTGCAATTTCAAAAGAGTATTCACCTGAGAAATGTTGTCAGCTAATTATTCAAGATCTGATACCAAGTAATGTTAAAGCTAAATAAGACCTTAGTTAGACCCGACTGTGTTCAGTTCTGGTCATCTCAATATAGGAGCGATGTGGCTGCTATAGAGAGAGTGCAGAGGAGATTTACAAGGACGTTGCCTGGATTGGGGAGCATGTCTTATGAGAATAGGTTGAGTGAACTTGGTCTTGTCTCCTTGGAGTGACGGAAGAAGAGAGATGACCCAATAGAGTTGCATAAGATGATGAGAGGCATTGATCGTGTGGATAGCCAGAGGCTTTTTCCCAGGGCTGAAATGGCTAACATGAGAGGGCATAGTTTTAAGATGCTTGGAAATAGTTACAAGGGAGATGTCAGAGGTAAGTTTTTCACACAGAGAGTAGTGAGTGCATGGAATGCACTGCCAGCGACAGTGGTAGAAGCAGATACAATAGGGTCTTTTAAGAGACTTTTAGTTAGGTACATGGAACTTAGAAAAATAGAGGGCTATGCAGTAGGGAAATTTTAGTTAGTTCTAAAGTAAGTTATATGGTTGGCACAACATTGTGGACCGAAGGGCCTGTAATGTCCTGTAAATTTCTATGTTCCAATATAAGACAGCCATTGAGACAACTGACCACTCAACAAGAAGATTGTTTAGGCCATAAGTAACAGATGTGATAAATAAATAAAAGTTTGAGGAATTGGTTATTTAATTACAATTTCCTTCCACCAAGCCTATACAAACACTTCTGGTGTGAATACTGTTGGCAGATACCACCTTTAATTACATTTGGATCAACATGGTTACAATCTCTGTACCTTTATGCTGCACAATGAAATTCCCAAGTCAAAATTTTCAGTTAAACTAAGTGGTTAATTCCTTACAGGAACTCCAAGAGCTGAGTCATATTTGAATTTATTAAACGTAACATTGGAACTGAATATTTTTATCTTTATACTGATAATTAAAAACTCAGTTATCAAAGACCATGGAAAAACTGCAAATGCTTGAAAATATTAAAAAGATGCCAAAGTGTTCTGTTCAATTAATCAGAGATAACACTTCATGAAAGTCAAGTAATTGCATCTGCTTGTCCTTTCACTCAGGCATTTGTTACTTTTTTCTTCTTACTTAAAATGTGCAGAGTTTCTATCAGTTATGTAGTTCTTACAAAGTCTTGATAACCTTAAAAAGTGCAGACAATAAATAGGATAGATTGGATTTTTCTCCAGGATATAAAACATCAAATAAATATAGCTCTTGCTTATCATACCCCAGCTGCCCAGTGATGGCAAAACTAATGAATAATTGTTATGTCCCTGTTATGAAACTTCTTATCTAGCTTTATATATGTATGAAAAATTACTGCATGAAATGGCTGGCTTATGTGAAAAATGAAGTTCTGAGAATTTATTCGTAATTCAGGATAATATGTATAAGTTCTACTAATTCTTTTGGGATACACTCAAAGTAAAATGCTAACTGACCTAATCTTTCATATCTCCATCAAGTTAACCATACATAAATATAGTCAAAGAAAATAGCCTTCCACTGGGCCTAAGGTGCAAAACGCATCATCAACACATTGCACATAGCACAAATAGCACATATGGTTATGATTTCAGAAAAAAATATATAGTCACAAAGAGAGTAAAATAATAAGTCTCTGTGTGGCATGACTAGATTGATGGTAAGTCGACCTGATCCAGCTTGCTCTTCTGGCAAGCCAATACTGGAGAGCAGCACCAAACACACACCAGAGAGCAGCACTGCCTTGGCATTTCTTCCCCTGGACAACTGCCACAGATGACACCACCCCTACCCCCCGGCATCAGCCTAGTCCTAGTCCTCACCACAAATGAGGCAGCACAGCTCCCCACCATTGATCTCGCCAATGGAACAGTGAAACCGACTTGCTGTATTTTACATTGCCAGTGTCCAACGGGGTCTTGTGGTCACAATATAAACATCCAAGTCAGTCACTTACACTGTGCACTTCCTCAGCACAACAGCACACAATAAGTCCAGGCAACAACACAACAATGGTGCATTATAAGTCTAGCTCCTTCGCTATCTCGCTGATGGGATAGGCCTGATCTTGTTAGCATCAAATTGTGACCTGTGATCATGCAAAAGACTTACAAGACATACAAAAGCACCTTTGAATGGACCAAGAGTGGCCGCTACATTCAAGTATGGCGCCATTTTGAAACAATCATGGTCATATATGAACTATTTAAATTTAGAGCAAAGCTCACTGAACTAGAACTTGATCACATTTTATTTGTCTTTGTAACATCCCAGATTAACTCAAAAGCTGTCCTGTTTGAGTTATTTGGGGATAAATTTTTTGAGCATTTCACTGCTCCGTATACCAGTAGTTATCAAATAAATATTAACCTTTTCAAATCATTCAGTTGTAAAATTGCTTTTCTTATCTTTGATACGCTTCATAGATTTCAACTTATTTGAGAAATCAAGATACCATGTTTAAATGATCATAGATTTTCTGCCACTTTCTTTCTTCCTCTGATTAGGAAACAGAAGAGCTTACATTTATTTGCAGTTTGGCGTTTTCAAAACAATTGTAGAAAATGCTTTTCAAAAAATCTTATAGCGCATGCTACAATCAAAACATTCATACTCCACCAGCATGTCGGTAGGAACTGGACTTGATTTTAAATACCTCATTTATGTTTACAGTTCTTGAGCTACCAAATGGACCAGTCGTCATCTCTGAACAACAGGCAGCCAAGAACAAATGGGGGATGGGAAAGCTTATGAAATAGCTCGGCATATTTCTGAAAGAACCTTTGTTGAGTTTTCCTCCCAGTGATGGGAGTGAAGGAAAAAAGAAATATGGATTCATGTATATATATATATATATATATATATATATATTAGGAAATATCAAAGAGCATTACAGCCAATATTAACAGCTCACAATCAATGGACAGTAATGTAAGTTGTATCATGTTGGACATGGGACAGAAGAACATCAAATCCATCATATAATGTTAAGGGAACGCTTACATCTACCTAAGAGAGCAGAGAGGGCTTTACTTTAGCTCTTCAGCTGTACAGCAGTTCTCTCAGTATTGCATATTGATTGTGTGCTTTGATCTGAAGAACCCACAAATTGATGTTTTTGCTGATCCACTAGCTGAGCTACATATACCTGGCCTTCAAATTAAATTGGCCTCCTGATGCACCAGAAGTGGAAAATAAATTGAAATAGTTGGAAATTTCTTTCAATACTTGAATGTTTTGTTAAAATCACAGACAGATTAATGCTGACATAAGTGGATCTATTAGAAGAATTTTGATATAGACATAAATATGTGGAATACTGTATGTGTAAAACTGTGTTTAATGGAAGTCAGACAACAGTAAATAAAACAGAAGGGAATGAAGGTTTTACATGCCCTGGTGCTATCTGGAAACATTTCTTTTGCTAAGAGTCACTTTGTTACCTGATAATCAGTCAAACCTTACCCCTGCACCTAGAGCTACTTTATGTACACACAATCAGATTATGTATATAAGCTAATCTTATGTATATATGCCCACTCTCAACAGTTACTCATATATTGTATTTTATAGGATTACTTTTATATTTAATTTTAATGTGTTTTTTATGCTGCATCAGATCCAGAGTAACAATCATTTTATTTTCCTTTAAACTCATGTACTGAAGAATGACGATAAACAATCTTGAACCTTAAAGTTAAAGCAGTTTTCACAAACTCAAGATTACTCAAAGCATTTTATAGCCAATTAAAAAATTCTGAAGTGAAGACATTGTTCTAAGAATTTGTAATGAATATTTGTGTGAATAATCTTTTCAGGTTTATTTGCTTTCCATTCTAGTTTATGCAATGGGACATTAACAAGTATTAAGAGTCCTTTAAGGACTGATTGCACAAGTCAAAATATGCAGCATTATTACGACTTCATATGTCCAACTGAGTGTCAAAACTTAGATTACTAAAAGTAGTCATGGATTCTTTTCTACTGATTTCAAAATTAATGACCTTCATGAAAATGAATAATGTTTTATCTCATAAAAATAGAGTGGAAATTATTCTTTCAATCCTCCAGCACTTCATTTGCATTTCCTAATAAATTTCTTGGAATAGAAATTGGAAATTTATTATAACAATCAAATTTTCATTGTCATAGAAGTCAAACAGCAGGTGCAAATGGATCATTGCATTATGCTGAATATGTTAAGTATCAAGGCAGCAATTAACTTTTAAATTCTTTCTTCTCTTTTCCCTTGCAGACTAAAGCTGTGTGTCAGTTTGTGAAAGGGAAACACTAGGATTGTAATCCCATTGGGAGTTACCTAGTGAGTATAAGGTTTGGGTGGTGCTTGGTAAAACTGAATGACATTATAAAGTATCCACAGTAATTGTAATCAAAGACTAACACATGTCTTTTGACCAATTGCAGCCTGTCTATAAAGTTTATGCTCTCACTTCACCTTCGTGACTATTGTGCCCAGTAGTACCAACCATTCTGTTTACTACATCAATGTTTATTTCGTGGAATGCAACTTCACTAAGTGCCAGTATCAGCTAAAGCTAGTTTAAGTTCAAGTTTAATTGTCATTCAACCATACATGAATACCCATCAATACAGTCAAACAAAACAATGTTACTCTGGGGCCAAGGTCCAAAACTTGGTACCAACAGTCACACACAGCACAAGACACTAATGGCACATATAAGATAGCAAGCTCATATAAGATAAGCTACTTGCACCTCTTAGACTGCCTTGAAAAAGTATTCACCCCCACAGTTATATCCATCCATATACCGTCTCATTTTCTAAGTTTAAAATACTGTATATTGAAATATGATTCTGAACTAATCTATAGAACATTGTGTATCATGTCAAATCAAAAGAAAAAAATCCAAAAACCTGTCAACAATTTACTAACAAATAAAAAACAAAATTGTGAGGCCGAAAAAAATATTCATCCCCTTTGTAATTACTACACTAACTTTCCTCACAAGCAATACTGTACAGTATATTACCTTACTAGGATATTGAGTCCTTTGTTATTCAAATAACAAGCCATAGGTGACAAAGGACATTAAGGACATCCTGAATGCTAAAAAGGGGGCATTTAGAGATGGAAATACGGAGGAGCTGAGGGCAATACAGAGTGAGCTGAAAGCCAGGATCAGGGAGGCTAAAGACAGGTACAGGAGGAAGCTTGAGTGGAAACTCCAGCAGATCAAAATGAGAGAGGTCTGGAGGGGGATGAGGACCATCACTGGGTTCCGGCAAACTAGCAACAGAGGAGCGGAAGGCAGTGTGGACAGGGCCAAGGAACTTAACCTGTTCTTTAACAGATTTGACAGTGTGGCCCCTGCCCATCCCACACATGAGCCATCTGTTGTCGGCCCCCAACGAACACATATTCCACTGTCCCCTCGTACCCCTCCTCACAGCCCCCCACTCTGCTCTCATGACTATACCCCTTCCCCACACGAAACCACCATGGTGGGCTTCACAGTTCTACAGGTGAGAAGACAGCTGAAACGTCTCAACCCAAGCTAGGCTGCAGGACCGGATGGTTTCAGTATCAGGGTGCTCAAAGCCTGTGCCCCTCAGCTATGTGGAGTACTTCACCATGTATTCAACATGAGCCTGAGGCTCCGGAGGGTTCCTGTACTGTGGAAGACGTCCTGCCTTGTCCCTGTGCCGAAGACGCCGCTCCCCAGCGGCCTCAATGACTACAGACCGGTGGCATTGACCTCCCACATCATGAAGACCCTGGAGAGACTTGTTCTGGAGCTGCTCCGGCCTATGGTCAGGCCACACTTAGATCCCCTCCAGTTCGCCTACCAGCCCCGACTAGGAGTTGAGGATGCCATCGTCTTCTTGCTGAACCGTGCCTACACCCACCTGGACAAGCCAGCGAGCACTGTGAGGGTCATGTTTTTTGACTTCTCCAGTGCATTCAACACCATCCACCCTGCTCTGCTGGGGGAGAAGCTGACAGCGATGCAGGTGGATGCTTCCCTGGTGTCATGGATTCTTGATTACCTGACTGGCAGACCACAGTACGTGTGCTTGCAACACTGTATGTCCGACAGAGTGATCAGCAGCACTGGGGCTCCAAAGGGGACTGTCTTGTCTCCCTTTCTCTTCACCATTTACACCTCGGACTTCAACTACTGCATGGAGTCTTGTCATCTTCAGAAGTTTTCGGATGACTCTGCCATAGTTGGATGCATCAGCAAGGGAGATGAGGCTGAGTACAGGGCTACGGTAGGAAATTTTGTCACATGGTGTGAGCAGAATTATCTGCAGTTTAATGTGAAAAAGACTAAGGAGCTGGTGGTAGACCTGAGGAGAGCTAAGGTACCGGTGACCCCTGTTTCCATCCAGGGGGTCAGTGTGGACATGGTGGAGGATTACAAATACCTGGGGATACAAATTGACAATAAACTGGACTGGTCAAAGAACACTGAGGCTGTCTACAAGAAGGGTCAGAGCCGTCTCTATTTCCTGAAGAGACTGAGGTCCTTTAACATCTGCCGGACGATGCTGAGGATGTTCTACGAGTCTGTGGTGGTCAGTGCTATCATGTTTGCTGTTGCAGGCTGGGGCAGCAGGCTGAGGGTGGCAGACACCAACAGAATCAACAAACTCATTCGTAAGGCCAGTGATGTTGTGGGGATGGAACTGTACTTTCTGACGGTGGTGTCTGAAAAGAGGATGCTGTCCAAGTTGCATGCCATCTTGGACAATGTCTCCCATCCAGTACATAATGTACTGGGTGGACACAGGAGTACATTCAGCCAGAGACTCATTCCACCGAGATGCAGCACTGAATGTCATAGGAAGTAATTCCTGCCTGTGGCCATCAAACTTTACAACTCCTCCCTTGGAGGGTCAGACATCCTGAGCCAATAGGCTGGTCCTGGACTTATGTCAGAATTTACTGGCATAATTTACATATTACTATTTAACTATTTATGGTTCTATTACTATTTAGTATTTATGGAGCAACTGTAACGAAAACCAAA
Organism: Mobula birostris; assembly: GCF_030028105.1. Lineage (NCBI taxonomy): Eukaryota > Metazoa > Chordata > Chondrichthyes > Myliobatiformes > Myliobatidae > Mobula > Mobula birostris. Next base: position 194,356,667 of record NC_092371.1, read on the forward strand.
TTCCCCCGGGATTAATAAAGTATGACTATGACTATGACTATGAGCCAGGAAGCAGCCTTGGCTTAGAAAATTGCATATCTTTGCCCACAAAGACTTTGCTATGCTTCACTTAGAAGATACTGTGAAGATGTGGAAGAAGGTCTTGTGGTCAGATGAGACTAAAGTGGAACTTCTTGGCCTTAACACTAATCCGCACATATGGTGTAAATCTAATACTGCACGTCAGCCAGGTAACACCATCCCTACTTTAAAGTATGGTGGAGGTGGTATCATACTTAGGGGATGTCTTTCAGAAGTAGGACTGGAAATCTGGTCTGGGTTGATATAAAGATGAACGCTGCTAAATACATAGAGAACCTGCTAGCCTCTGTCAGAAAGCCTAAACTGGAGAGGAAGTTCACCTTCCAGCAGTACAACGACCCAAAGCACACTGCCAGAACATCCATGGATTGGCTTAAAATGAACAAAATTTATGTCCTTGAGTGGCCCAGATGGAGTCCTGACCGCAGCCTGATTGAATATCTCTAACAAGATCTCAAGATTGCTGTCCATCACTGCTCCCCAACTAACCTGGCACAGCAAGGAGGAATGGGCAAATCCTGCTCCATTAGAGTGCAAAGCTAATAGAGACTTATCCAAAAAAAAAATACTATCTGTAATAGGTGTGAGAGGTGGTTCTACTCAGTACTGACCAAAGGAGGATGAATACTTCTGAACTATTGACATTAAAGGGGCAATAGGAAATCACAGAACATCCATTCTTAAACAGATAACTTGGATTGTAAATTCCAAAGTGGAAATGACTCAATAAAGCAGGAATTTGCAAGTTCACATTCCAGATGACAACATTTGAGATCACGTATCCAATCCAGAGATGATGAAGTTCATCTTAAGCAGATACCCACAATCTCCTGCACTAGCAATGAGCAGATCTGGAATTGTATGAATCCAGCCTCTGATGAAGAACAACAAACAATGCATCTGCAGACCAGGTGCTGTGGAGAATGAACACAGTTGACAGGTTGCCATTTAATATGTTAATTATTTAACTTAATGTTTTGCAAAATTATTCTTTGGAATGTTGATATAAGATCCTGAGTTATTATTACAGTGTTGCTGAGATGATCGGTTTTGGAGATTGAACTATGATACAATGAGGAACTTAGTTTTAATGTATTTCTCTGCAATGTAACATTGTTGACAGGGAGAGATTTATTTATTATGCCTAAATATTCAGAAGATGTCATCTTCTTGAACCTCTGCAATGTTTGTGGTGAAGGTACTTCTATGGAGCCATAGGTACAAAGTCCCTCACTTGATTCAATACTCCACATTCTTATTCTATCAGATTCCATCATCTGCAGACCTTTGTTACCTCCACCTGTCATGTCTCAGTTTGTGGTGTTGTTTCCACTCTCCGTTCCTGCATCTGCCTGTCACCCTTCCTCACCTGGATACATCTACTGCTTGTTATTCCATTTAGTTTTTTTTATACTAGCTATCTCCCCTTAATTTTTCAGTCCAGATGAAGAGTCTCAACACAGAACATTAACTGTCCATTCCCCTGTACCGATACTGCCTGGCCTGTTGAATTTGTTCTTTATTGCTCCAGATTCCAGCATCTGCAGTTTCCTGTGTCATGCTGAAACCCTGTTAGTCAAGATGGTGCCTTGTCCTGGAAAACTGCAAAATTCAAAGTTTACAGTTCAAAGTATATTATCAAAGTACTGTACATATACTATATACAGCCTTGAGTTTCATCTTCTTGCAGACTGCCACAAAAAATAGAAACATGATAGTATCCATGAAAAAACCCATACAACAAAGACCTTTAAACATCCAAATTGCAAACAAAGAATAAATTGTGCAAGCAATTAAAAAGTAAACGAATAATACACAGCACGTGAACCACGGAATTCCCAAAAGTGAGTCCCCAGCTGCAGAGTCAGTTCAGTGCTGAGGTGAGTAAAGCCTCCTCCAGTAGTGAGCTGAACACCGGTTCGTCCTTTGCCCTCAGCCTCCACGCCTTAATCTTTTTAATCTGTCTCAGCGCTTAAATCGGCTAAACATCAGTTTGTTTTTCACTCTCATGCCAGGGTACCACTGCTTTAAACTGGCCTGAAGTTTCAGTCCAGCCCAAATTCACCTCCAGCAATGGGATGTACCCGAATTTTGAGGATCTAGTTCAACGAACCCTTCAGGATACAGCAGAAACGGCAGGTCGTTCAGACAGTTCAAAATCACACAATCAAAAAATTTTAAAAGGATTTTAAAATCCTTTTATTTTAAAATCAAAGGAAAGTTACAGGCTGCGGATTGCAGTGATCGAGTTCAGAAAAAGTATATTTCGTAGAATTCTTCAGTGTTGACAGAGCTGAACTGATCCAAACAAATGGAGGTTGGTCCGCACACTCCAGAGTTATGATCCCTTCTGGCAATCCCCACACCTTGTTATTTACCTCAGGAATTGGGCTTCAGTCCCCTCATTTAATTTCCAATCATTCCCAGGTTCCACTAACTACACGCACCTGCTTTCCATCAGAAAATGCAGGATAAAGACCCTGTGATCACAACAAAGAGCTTCCAGTTTGTTGGTTGACTCTGGTGTGAGTAACCTTGTTTCATGGTTCTTAGGACAATCAGTTCTAAGTCTAGTACTGCTCCTGGATTCTCTCCAAACCCAAGACTTCGGGTAAAGACTCTCCTGGTAACCAATTTGATGCTTGCTATGGCAGTAACGCTTCCCGACTCTGCCTCCGTGCCCATGTTCTGCACTTAGATTCGTCCACCACCATGTACATGTAACATCCAGTAAATTTGTAAAATGCTTTTTGGGTCAATGTGCTTAATCCAGTTAATTTTCCATAAAACATTGGATGTTAATGGAGAGGTATTTCCCAGTAGTGATGCCTCTGAATATCAAGGAAAAGGGATTAGATATCTTTTTGTTGAGGATGGCTATTGCCAGGAATATGTGTAGCATGAATCTTAGTTGTCTCTCTACAGCCCTTGTCTATCTGTTGCCCTGATCTTGCTCAGGTGGACAAAGAAATGCCTCATTCACTGAGCTGTGAAGAAGGTTCTCATCTTCAGTCAACGAGATGATAACTGGACTTCTGTAGTACATCTGATGAGACCTTCTTGTCCTCATCTTTTAACCTGATCCTCACTACTTGCTCTTCCTTTCACTGTGCAGTTGTGGGCATGAGTCGTATGCTCATAATAGCAAGTGTGTGGAGATAAGCAGGTGACAACAAAGCAAAATAATCTTTCCAGAGTTTACAGAACATAGTCTTGATATCAAGTTTGTTTCACTACCTTACTGAATATCTCAAGTTATGTTGAGTTTACTGTCATGTGCACAAGTACAATGAGAAACTCAGTTAGAGCAACATCTCAAGCATGGAGGTACGGATAACTTACAACTCACATTTTCAGGAGGTTCCCTTGTCACATCTCTTTACACTGGTTGACAGAACTTTGATGGGAGTCGAGAGCTAGAAGTTCAAGGAATACGTTAATTTAGCCACAATACAATGAAGCAGATTGCGTTCATTACCTTGATGCATTGTGACCTTTATGAATCTTTCTTCTTACAATTTATTTGATTATTAAGGTTTTGCAGCGTGAGTTCTGGTATATCTTTGAGTTCTGCTGTGAAACTGTTAATTGTGGATGTGTGTTGTTCTTTCCTATGGACTCACTTTCAGGGCCTTTGCGGTTAATGCTCTGTGTGTTATTTGTTTACATTTTTATTCTTTGTATGATTAATTCTTTTTCGCACATTGGGTGTTTGACCGTCTTTGTTGTGTGGAGTTTTTTCATATGTTCTACTGTGTTTCTTTGCTTTGTGACTGCCCAAAAGAAGAGAAATCTCAAGGTTGTATACATACTTTGATGATAAATGCACTTTGAACATTGAACCATCACCTGTTCAATGGGAAGTTTGTAACGATTGTAATATCTTGTTCCATTCTAAACACAAGAGATTCTGTAAATGCTGGAATTCCAAAGGACCAAATACAAAATGCTGGAGGAGCTCAGCAGGTCAGGCAGCATCTACAGAAATGAAAAAACAGTCAATGTTTCAGGCCAAGGTCCTTCTTCAGGGCTGAAAAGGAAGGGGGAAGAACTGAGAGTAAGAAGATGGGGAGGGAAGGAGTAGAAACAAGTAAGTGATATATGAAACCAGCTGTTTGGGGGAGGCGAATGCAATGAGAATCTGGAGGAGTGATGGGTGAAAGAGCAAAGGGCTGAAGAAAAAGGAATCTGATTGGAGAGGAGTGTGGAAGGAAGAGGGTACCAGAGGGAGGTGATGAAGAGAAAAGGGAAGATAGAATAGTGAATGGAAAAAGAGAGAAGGTGGAGGGGAAGGTATTACCAGAAGTTGTAGAAGTCAATTTTCATACCATCAGGTTGGAAGCCACTCAGATGGAATATGAGCTGTTGCTCCTCCAACCTGACTCATCATGGCAATAGAAGAGTCTATGGACCAACATGTTGGAATGGAAATAGGAAGTGGAATTAAAATGGGTGGCAACTGGGGAAGCCCACCTTTTGTGGTGGATGGAATGAGGTTGTTCATGATGCAATCTCCCAATCTATGTCTATGTTCTGTTGTCAACCCAACAGAAAGGGGTGACCATCATCTCTCAAATCCATCTGCTGGTACAATGCAGATAAGGTGTTTGTAACAGCTGCCAGGAAAGAGGCAGAAGCAGAGAAATTTTAGGGCTACTTTGGAATGGTTTAAGCAGAGCGGTTCAGAAACAGCATTACGGTTGAAACTTTAGTTACAGCCAGTGTCAGGTCAAGTGCTGAGCTTTGTGGAGAACTTCAGTCTCTGCTGGTGTTGCAGATGCTGGTGTTGAATCTTAGAGTTTCATGCTGGACCTAAGCACCCTAGGTATTCTTCAAGACTAGGTCCATCTGGCTACGAACTTTAGCTTACCCTTTCCTCTTTCTATCTCCGTAACCATATCTTGATGGTCACAGTTGCTCCAAATGCTCCAATCTCTTCCTTAGAAAAGGCTTCCTTGAACTCAGTTATGTGCAAAAATCCACACTGGTCCATTCCCCTGAATCTAATGAATTCTCAGTTTCCAACCAACATGAATGGTGCTGAAGGTCCCTTTAAGCAGCAAATTTATATAGCTGTAAATTTGCTGATGGTGCCACTATTGTTAGGTTTCTCAGCTGGTGACGATGAGGCATACAGGAGTGAAAAAGAGCAACTGGCTCAGTGATGTCACAACAACAACATTATACTCAAGACCAGTGAACTAATTGTGGACTTCAGGAAGGGCAAGTCAGAAGAGCAGAGTGAAGACCCATCCTCAATGAGGGGTCAGCAGTGGAAAGGGTGAACAACTTCAAGTTCCTGATATCAACATCTCATGACCTGGTTTCTTGTCTTTCAAATAAGATCTGATGCTAAGCAACTGAATAATCACCATTGGAATCCAGTTCTGCAAAATCCATCTCTAAAAGCTCTGGCACCCTGCTTGCTTATATCAATCTGTTAAAACAGCTGGAAGCTCTTTCAATACTGCAGAGCACCAAGCTAGTTTTCAAAGCAGTTTGCCCTGACATTAAGTGATAATGGTAGCTTGGAATAAGCTATATGTATTGGATGCTCACAACTGAAGCATGCTTAGTATACAATTTGACATAAAATGTTAGTTTCATGTTGAGAACAAGTGCTCAGGGTTGTCTGAGTGTGATGGTCTGTCAATCTATGTTTCAAGATGTGAAAAATAGCAAAATATGAAATTCTTTTCAGAAATAACAATTTCCTTATTGATGAAAATTTCTCTCCCTCTGGCATTGTAATATTGTACTAGAAGAGCAAATCTTAGTTTAGTCTGCCTGGACTAGGCTGGTGCCAAAGTTAAAATGCTATGGGAAGGCTTTGCCACATTTTAACAAAAAGGCAATGTTTGCTCAAGCAAACTGCCATGGGGCAATATGGCCTCTGGCAACAGAACCTTTTCTCTCCAGTGGCCAGGTGACAATGCTCCACCCGTGCCTGTCAAAGACTGGGCAAACCTTAATATCCTTGCTTTGGGACTTCTGCGAATGTCAAAGAGAACATTTCTTGTGCTTTCTTTGCTGTCTTTATCAAAGAAAACAATGACAAACCTTGCCTGACTTAAAGGTGGTTGGGATTTCCTGCAGTGGTTTGCTTCTCTTGTATGTTAGCATGCTGCTTTCAATGTATCTGACAACCAACTATTAACATTTGCAAAAATTTAGTGTTTTGAATATGCAGTTTTGTATTTCAGAATATTACCATGCCTCAAATACTCAATCTATGACCCGGGGATATGGTCCTTGAACTGACAATCACTGCAACTTGTCTTCAGGCTTGTTTAACATCGGCCTTTATTATTTCTGGCAATCTTTTTAGAAAAGATCATGTCACTTATCATCCTATATCACCATCCTTAATCACAATCAAAATTAGTCATCAGTTTATTACTGTCACATACTGAGATACAACTAAAAGATTTGTTTGTGTGCTATCTATACACCAGTATATCCAGGTAGTACAATAGAATAGCAATACCAGAATGCAGAATAAGGTGTTACAGGTACAGAGAAAATGCAGTGAGGCAGATAATAAGTTGCAAGACCATGACGAAGAAGATTGTGAGTAATTATTAAAGTCTTAGAATATAGGTTTAGAAGTGTCAAAATTTATAAAATTTAATGAATAGATCTGCAGAGACTAGCTTGCCACAAGTCACAATGCTCCCTCAAGCTAGTAAGTCACAACAAGTTCAAAGCTATCTAAATTCTCACATAAAGTGTACATACTTTACTAGTGAAGGAAAATGAATAGAACATTTACAACACTGAAACTAAAGTTATTAAGAAACTAATGAATGCAGAGTAGTAGATATGTACATATTTCAGTAAGGTGTTTGTAAAGATCCCACATGGTCGACTGCCAAGAAGGGTAAGGCACAAAAGATCCAAAGTATGTTGGCAAACTGCATCCAAAATTGGTGATGGGAAGCATAAGGTAGTTGTTGACCGGCAATTTTATTACTGAGTCTGTAACCAGTGGAAAACTGCAAGGATCAGTTCTGGGATATTTGTCATTTGTGTCAAAATGTAGATAGCAAGTGTACTCTGTAAATGTAGGTAATCTAATTATTAAGTCAGCAGATGAATGAAAATTGGTGGAGTCACTGAGACCAAAAGAAGTTGTCAAAAGATACCGTTGGACCGCAGTCAGCTGAAAAGTTGGGTAGAGTTGTGGCAGTTGGCATTTAATCCAGACGTGTAAGGTAGTGTGTTTTCTGAGGTCAGATTTTGGTAGGACATGTACAGCAAATGTCAAGGACCTTAGAAATATCAGTGTATAGAGGGGTACAAATCCATAGCTCCTTGAAGGTAGAGAAGACGTTTAGTATGCTTGCCTTCACAGGCTAAAAGATTAGATCTAAGTTTTGGTACATCATATTGTATCCACACAAAGACATCAGTTAGACCACATGGAGCATTTTGTAAAATACAGAAAGGATGTGGCAGCAATAGGGAGAAAATAGAGGAGAGGGTGGGGAGTCTGGAGCTAGAAGGTACGGGTTTACGGTGAGATTGGAGAAATTAGACCGTAGACCATAAGACAAAGGAGCAGAAGTCAGCCATTCGGCCCATCGAGTCTGCTCTGCCATTTTATCATGAGCTGATCCATTCTCCTATTTAGTCCCACTGCCCCACCTTCTCACCATAACCTTTGATGCCCTGGCTACTCAGATACCTATCAAACTCTGCCTTAAATACACCCAATGACTTGGCCTCTACTGCCACCCGTGGCAACAAATTCCATAGATTCACCACCCTCTGGCTAAAAAAATTTCTTCCCATCTCTGTTCTGAATGGGCGCCCTTCAATCCTTAAGTCATGCCCTCTCGTACTAGACTCCCCCATCACGGGAAACAACTTTGCCACATCCACTCTGTCCATGCCTTTCAACATTCGAAATGTTTCTATGAGGTCTCCCCTCATTCTTTTAAACTCCAAGGAATACAGTCCAAGGGTGGACAAACGTTCCTCATATGTTAACCCGGAATCATTCCAGTGAATCTTCTCTGTACCCTCTCCAACGTCAGCACATCCTTTCTTAAATAAGGAGACCAAAACTGCCCACAGTACTCCAAGTGAGGTCTCACCAGCGCCTTACAGCCTCAACATCACATCCCTGCTCCTAGACTCTATTCCTCTAGAAATGAATGCCAACATTGCATTCGCCTTCTTCACCACCAACTCATCCTGGAGGTTAACCTTAAGGGTATCCTGTACGAGGACTCCCAAGTTCCGTTGCATCTCAGAACTTTGAATTCTCTCCCCAGTTAAATAATAGTCTGCCCATTTATTTCTTCTGCCAAAGTACATAACTATACACTTTCCAACATTGTATTTCATTTCAAATTTAGTTGGAGATCTGAGGGATAATTTTTTCACACAAAGGATGGTGGTCAACTGGAACTTGCTGCCAGAAGGTTTGGTAGATATGGTTACAACAATAATAAGGCATTTGGACAGATATCAATTAGGAAAGGCAAAGAGGGATAAAAGCCTAACACAAGCAAGTGGAATTAGTGTAGACAGGCATGACCATCAGCATGGACAAGGTGGACAGAGGGTCATTTCTATGCTGCACGCTTCTATGATTCTGTGAAACAGGATATCCGGTCCAATTGTTCTATCCTAATATTTTGCTCCACATGAACCTTCTCCCACCTTATTTCATCTAACTGCATCAACCTACCCTTTCTTTCCAAGTGTGTATTTCCCCTTAACTTCCTATAGGCATTCATCATAACTTGTGATAGATAGAAAGCTCCATATACCTTCCAAGACATAACTTCTAAATTATTGACCATGTTGTGCTAATATTAGTTTTGAACTTCCATGCAATAGAGAAACAAATCCTCTATTTCTTCCATAAAGGAATCGCTTCAAATTTTTAAAGACCTCTGTCATGCAATTCTCATTTATCATTTTTTCCAGAAAAAGGAAACCCAATCCATTTATTGTTACCCAATAGTTGTAATCTCTCAGCTCTGAATTCCAACATAGAAATTTTTGTCTACTTTCTCTGGTGCACTTATGAGTTTATTTGACAATATAAAGATCAGAAGTGTGTACAGTACCCTGAGTAAGATTAAAGATATGTGTAAACTAAGCAACTTTGTATTAATTCCTCAATACCTGATATGGCATATGCTTTACACAACACAAAATAGTCCTTGCTGCCTTTAAAAAATAGATTCATGCAAACTTGTATTGCCAGCTACACTCAGTTGCAACTTTTTACATGGTTTCTTCTTCATCACATCTTTCTGAATATATTATTGTAGGTGGGGTGTTTATTGAAATAACGCAATCCATACTCTAATACTCTGCCCAGCTTTGTATAAACCATACTGTCTCCGAACATTTTGCACTATTGGATGAATATATAGACTTACTTTTTAATTTTGGAAGAAAATTACTGTTTTTATGAAGTTAATGCATTCTCACAGTGACCACATGAATTTCCTACAGGTGCTCATTTCTTCCAACAGCTGTGGGTTATTATCTAATGTAGGTAAGTGGCTTAAAGAAAGGAGGAGTTGATGTGATTGCTGCTCTTAGCTGATACTAGGCCAATTGGCTGAAAGGCCTCCTTCCATGTTTTACAACATAACATTGGAAAATAAGATAAATGCAAATTGTTGTGACCTCCTCCATTTTGTTAACAAATTACATTTTGCATCCATTTTACAATCACATTAAGTCTACATCACAAGGTCATAAGTGGGACTTTATTGAATAATGCATGAAAACAGCGATGGAGATCATGAAACATAACTAACTCTTGCCAGTTTCACAAATTTGTGCCTCCTGCTTTTTGTAATTGGCAGATCTTCAGTCCCAACAACAGCACTTACACAACAGGTTACCTGGATATCCCCACAGAATTTGTCACTTCCAGCACAGACATTGAGCAAAGCTATGGCAATATTCTCTACCCTGCTGCCACAAACTGTGGCTGCACCTGCTGATGGACAACACAGTCTTCTATGAGCCTCTCGGACTGTCTGCTGAGCTTGCACAAAGTACAGAGGCGTCAATTCCCATTGAAGTGAACAGAAAAATCAGGTGCTGGGGAACGGCTTTAATAACTTCACAGTTCAAAGTACATACCACCTTGAGACTTTCGAGCTTTCATTGCAATTACATTTATACGATGTGTCGTCTGAGATAATGATACCACCTCTAATCCTCTGATGAGTGCTGGCTTCTGAACTCTGGATTCCCTCTCCTGTAGTCTACAATCATCTCCTTGGTCTTGCTGACATTGAGTGAGAGGTCGCTGTTATTACACAACTCAGTCAAATTTTCAAAATCCCTCCTGTATGCTGATTTATCACCACTTTTGATACAGCCCACAATAGTGGTGTCATCAGTAAACTTATATGTGGCGTTGGAGTTGTACACACAGTCATAAGTGTAAAGTGAGGAGAGCAGAGGGCTAAGTACACATCCCTGTGGTGCACCTGTGCTAATGGAGATTTCGGAGCGGATGTTATGATTTAACGACTGCATGTTGAGTTCAAAATAAAATTAATGCTTTGAGCTTTCAACAGGCCTTTTATCTTTTTAACTTGTCTCAAGTGTTACTGAATGTGAATGTCAAAAATATTCTTCTTGATCTCCCATCCTACCTCATCATTAGCCTTGCACTTCATTTGGCAACCTGCTCTGCATTTTCTCAGTAGCTGCAACACTATATTTTCCATTCTGCTTTCTTTCTACTACCTTCGTGTGCTTAGGCATGGCATGGTCTGCCTGGGTGGCATGAAAAACAAATGCTTTTCACATGTGACAATAAAGCCACAGACACCGCACTGGTAAATGGGATGAGTATGTCTGGGTAGTTGATGGTTGGCACAAACATAGTAGGCTGAATTGTTCCTGTTGTAAGACTTTATGGCTCTGTAATCACAGAATCTCTTAACTCCAATCATGCTGACAGCTTTTCCATCCCTCAGTCTGTGGGCAGTGGAGATCACCAGCTACAAAATAGAGTTTTGAGAGTCCAGCAGGCTGATGGCACTGGGCCCAATTTTATGAGTGGCAAGCACCTCTTACAATAACTTAGAGCAAGCCTTGAGACAGCTACAGGAATTGATGAAAATTAAGGATTGCAGTTTGCTAAGATTCAAAGGAGGGGGTGGATTCCAACATTTCCTGCCACTGTACTGGAGGCCTTCATTGAGTAGTAGGAATTAGGTGAAATCCTACATTCAAAAGGCCAGGAGTGATGCAGGTAAATGCTGAAAAGGCAAGAAGAGGTCAATGGCACTTTTCAACCAATTGCAGTACTAGCCTCAGTCTTTGCTTAATGCACTATAATGGAATCAGCCATCTACTGTAAGCTTTATCAATGAAGACTCAAACCTCTTATTGACATGCATCAACTCACCCTCTGAACACAATTGTTGGTCTGACATCACAACTTGCATGCACTGCCTGCCATTCAATCATACCAGCTCTGTCAGTTCAAAACATTGTACGCTGTTCACTGCACACTTTTCTTGCAGGTCTATGCATGATAGAAGGCAGTAGCAGCAGATGGCCCATAGGCAATAGATGTGGCTGCATCACCACCCAATTAGTACTGTGATGCACCCTTGTTTCTGCAATATAAAATAACTTGGCTGAAGAGTACCATCCTCCCTCTTAATCAAGTAAACCATGATTTTGATCATTCACTTGTGTGGCTCTGGTGCAGTAGTTGCAGAGTTGATGATTAGTGTGGAGACCACTTATTCCCCTGTCATTATTTTTTTTTCTAATGAGCTGCAGAAGCTATGTTCTGTTTCCTACCTTTCTTTACAACACAGCATTTCCTTTTACCTTCCTTCCTTCAGATAACCACGAATTGCAGGAGGTTCTGTGCTGAGTGTTAAAAAATAGAATTTATTTTAGATAAGCTTAGTTGGCTGATTTGGGTATTGTGGGCCAAAGTGCTTATTTTCCTTAAGAACCTGGTCAGCAGTGTGGGAGGAATGCAAATCAGCACCGCTCAATTTAACATTTCAGCCACCACCTTAGGGCTCTTGACACTGCAATGCGATTTAGAGTTTAATTTAGAGCCACAGTGTGAGCCATCACAAAGCACACAAAATGCCTGTAACTAAAGAAAACATTGTGGTCCACCTTGCTACTCAATGTTTAAAGTTAATTCTATTAATTTGATTGCCTCAATTTGTCAGATGTAATATTGGTGAATATGTGAGGAAAAAATTTCTTCCTCCCACATGTTACACAGTCTGATAGATAATCATGAGTTTAGTATTCCTCTAATCAGATAAAACAATTTTCTGATATTTCATACATACATTCATACTTTCCTAGGATTCTTTGAAGATCAATAAAAGCCCCAGTTATTAAGAAGGTTGGGATTAAGCAATGGTCCTGAAAATGCATTGACAAATGCACATCAGTTATAGGATGTCAATTTGATCTTGCTAATGTAACATGCATATACAATTTCCCTATCGTGGGTGCACGATGTACGCTAACAATCAAAATCATCAACTACTTGCCTGGAAGGGAGAATGATGCATTGCAGGCAAGTCTTGGAAATGATTGAAGACGATGCTGTCAGCCAGAGTATATCAACCACCTGTCCATCTGGGCAATCAATTATAGATTCAAGTTCATTTAGCACATGTACATCAAAGCGTGCAGTGGAATGCATTGTTTGCTTTCATACCCAACGCACCAAAGGTGTGCAGAGGGCAACTCGAAAGCATTGCCTCACATTCCGGCACCAACATTGCATGCCCGCAGTGCTCAACACAGCAATGAGCAATAAAACAGTAAAACAAAGCCCGTTCCCCCTGCCAGCCACGTGCTTATAAAGTCCTTTAACCCCATCTTCTTCAGTAGATTAATTGGCCACTGCAAATTGCCCTTTGGATGGTGTTATGGGGCACATGAGGGATCTGGAAAGTTAGAATGAAATTGGCAGGGGGTGGGGAGGTGGGAATAGGACTGATGGGATTGCTCCGAGGACTGTCATAGATTCAACAGGCCGAATGACTCCTTCACTGTCAGGAGAAATATGGGGAAAAGCTCTATTTCCTCTTACAGCAGCCCATTGCTTCCCCCTTGTTCTTTACTTTACAGCATCCAAAGAGTCACTTGAAGGATTCCCGGAACCAGCAACCCCAGCAGCCTTTCTCTAACTTTCAATAAACACTCCCCTCTGTTTTTTACAACACATTCACCTGTCCCTCCCCCTCCATTTTCTCTTATCCCTGTGGCCTCATTATCTCTTCTATTTCCTCTCTCTCACTCTCATGACCTGCCCATCATTTCTCCTTATTCTTTCTGGTTCCCCCCTGCCCCACCCTTCCCTTCATTTAATGGTCTACTGTCCTTCCCTATCAAATTCCTTCTTCAGCTCTTTGCCTTCCTCACCTATCATCTCTCAGCTTCTCACATTTTTACAACACTTCTCCCACTACACTGCCTTCTCACCATCTCCACCCCCTCCAATCTGGATACACCTAGCTCCTGCTCCTCCATCTCCCCTATTTTTTCTTATACTGGCTTCTTCTGACCCCTTCCTTTCCAGCCCTGACAAAGGATCTCGATCCAAAATGTTGACTGATCAATCACATCCATAGATAATAGAGCTTTGACCAGTCGTCAATCCGGACATCGGAAGTTTGGAGGAGGGGACTTCAATCAGGAACACTGCCCGGGGATAGAAGGAAGCAGCAGGTCGCGGCAGCATGATAGAGCTTTGACCAGCGACCAATCACTATTTGGTATTGATTAGTCAGAGCAAATTAAAGGCAGGGTAAGCACAGAGGCTGTCGCTGCAGCAGCCATGTCTGATTGGACATAGTCAGAGTAGTGATCTTAACAGTTTGGCTCTTCGAGTCTTCAGCAAAGAGAGGCTTCACTCTGAGGAAGCAAAGGAAAGAAAAGCTCAAGTTTTTTTCCTTCTCTTCTTTATCTGCTCAGCTAGGACCGTAAGGATGACAGGCAAGATAGTGAAATGCTCCTTTTGCAGGATGTGGAAAGGCAGGGAGTCTTCCAGTGTCCCTGATGTCTACAACTGCAATGTGTATCCAGCTGCAGCTTCTAACAAACCGCGTTAAGGAGTTGGAGCTGGAACTGGATGAACTCCGGATCATTCAGGAGGCTGGAGGATGTTAGATAGGGCTTATAGAGATGTGGTTACACTGAAGGTGCAGAACACAGGAAACTGGGTGACATTCAGGAAAGGGGAATGGGTTAAGGAGCCAGTGCAGAGCACTCCTGTGGCCACCCCACTCAACAACAGGTATATCACTTTGGATACTGTCGGGGGTGGGGGTTCACGGGGTGGTGTGGGTGACGACCTAACAGAGGCAACTCACAGTGGTCGGGTCTCTGCCACTGAGTCTGCCTCTGTAACTCAGAAGGGAAGGAGGGAGAAGAGGCACACTGTGGTGATAGGGGATTCATTAGTTAGGGGAATGGGCAGGAGGTTCTGTGGGCAAGACCGAGATTCCCAGACGGTATGTTGTCTCCTGGGTGGAGGGTCTGCGGTATCTTGGATCGAGTCCTCAGCATTCTGAAGTGGGAGGGTGAACAGCCAGAAGTCATGATCCATGTAGGAACCAATAATACAGGTGGGACGAATGATGAGGCTCCTGCACAGCGAGTTCAAGCAGTTAATTTTAAGTTAAAGGACCTCCAGTGCTGTGATCTCAGGATTGCTACCCATGCCATGTGCTAGTGAAGCTAGAACTACGAAGATTATACAGTTTAATACATGGCTTAGGAGTTGGTGTAGGAGACAGGGCGTAAGATTTTTGGATCATTGGGCATTCTTCCAGGGAAGGTGGGACCTGTACAGAAAGGATGGTTTGCACCTGAACTGGAGGGGGACTAATAGCGGGATGGTTTGTTAATTCTGCGGGGGGGTGGGAAATAGAGTGCCAGGGCAGTTAGTTGAAAGGTTGTGGAGGCAGATGTTAGTAAGGCTTCAGATAAAATTAGGAATCGAAAGGTTGAGCATGGTGCGACTAGTGCCCTGACCTGCCGATATTTCAATGTATGAAGCATCGTAGGAAAGGCAAATAATAGTGCTGAAGATGAGGTAGCTGATTTACAAACAGAGGCAATGTGTAGTGAGGAGAGGCTGCTGATCGGGCAAAATTGCAGTCAACAAGATGAGATGCAATGTAAAAGGTGAACAAAATCAAAAAGGATGAATACAGGACTGAAGGTATTGTATTTGAAAGCGCACAGTATACGGAATAAGGTAGATGAACTTAAAGCACAGTTGCAGGTTGGCAGGTATGATGTTGTGGGCATGGCTGAAAGATTATTGCTGGAAGTTTAATGTCCAAAGATGCACATTGTATATCCTAAGGATAGACAAGAAGGCAGAGCGGGCTATGTTGCTCTACTGGCAAAAAATGGAATCAAATCATTAGAAACAGGTGACGTAGGGTTGGAAAGTGTTGAACCATTGTGGATAGAGCTAAAGAACTCTCTGATAAGGGCATGGTTATGGTGACCAGTTCTGCTATCTGGCTTGACCCCTGCTCTAAGCTGTTGCCACTTTTCCCATTGACGCGTGGAGGGCAGTGGCCTTCCGCCATTGTTTGCCCCTCCTCCAACAGCTGGAGCCATTGCTGAATCACATACACAGTTTCTCCTCCGAAGTTAGATCATCATACAATTTGCCCCATTGTTAGTCGAGGGCAGCAACTTCATTAGAGATGCTGTGGTCATTGGCGGGCAGAGCCATCACCTACTCATGAGGGTGGCTCACCCCTTTGAGGCCTTTCTCCCCCCCAATCTGCTATCTACCATTTCCATTTGACAAAAGGAGAGCTCTGAGCTCTTGTAGGTCACATTATCAGATTTCAACCATTGCATAACGACTAGTTGGAGTCTCGAGACCACTGTCTCTGAGCCCATCTGGTGCCCGATCATTAAGAGGGCCCAGAAACAGGCTAAGAGCTTACTCTGAAAAGGGCTGTATCTGGTTGCAGCCTTCAGAAGGGTCTATTCCAATATCCCAAGTGACCTGATAGCCTTTCTATAGCTGCCACAGTTTTCATTCAACCGCTCAAGAGGTGGCAAAGACCCATAGTTCAAAATGTACTCCACGTTGTCTCGGGTTTAGGAGGAGGGCCTGTTCAACAGCCTGTCTGCCAGTCCCAAAGGATGATTTGCTGGTCGGGACCCCACTAGTCAGAGGTCTCTGTTGTGTCTGTTCAACTATATATCACATAAAGGCAAGCACTCGGAGAAGAAGTTAATGTGTAGATTCACTTTACAGAGAGAGCAATAAATCGATGTGCATGTGTAAGTTATCTGCCAATAATTAGTGCTAAGAGGATGTAACAAAACATTCAATTTCCCTTTGACAGACCATGTTCAAATAAACATGTTTTCACAGTAACAGTCCATAACTAACTTCACTATACTAAAGATCAGTCTTTTGGGTGGTGCTCTGTTTCTTTCAGGATTGCACCTTTGGAGCGGTGGAGTAACATCAGGTTCAGCTGGTGTCTTGTCAAAGACATTTCTCTATTGCAGGTATCACATTGCGGTTAGTCACATGATCATCATTGAGCAGTGGTTCCAATAGCTGTAATGTATCCGTCTTGTTAGATGCAGTCGACTCAGGTGTGTTCTTCTACTGAGCATCCAGTATCTGGTCCATATGACGACTCCATATATGATCTCCAACATCCACTGCGTACGTCAGTGGTCCAGTTCTTGTAGCTATCCTCCATGTCCTCAGAATAATCACACCAGGACTTCCTGTGCAACCCTGAAACTCCTTGCTGATTTACTCGGCAACTGGCTGAACTGTTCATTCTGCATAAATCTGGATTCAGCGAGTCTATGCCAGGTCTCAGATCCCTGCTCATGAACAGCATTACAGCTGTTTGATTTGTCATCGCATGAACAGAGATCTGATGCACAAAAGAGAAATGTCCCCTTGTCCATGGATTTCATGGACATCTTTAGGATTTGGATAAACCTTTCAGCCAACCAGAGGTTGCTGGATGGTGAGGAGCTGACTTGAAATGTTTGATACCAATTTTCCTCATGAATAGTCTGAACTCTTCTGATGTGTATTGTGGCCCATTTTCACTCACAATTTGTTCTGGTAATCCAATTCTAGAGAAGAATATCCTCAGAGCAGAAACATTCATTCCTGATGTGATAGACTTCATTGGTATAACGCCAGGCTAGTTCGAATGAACAGCCATAGCAATCAGAAACATGGAGTTCATGAATAGCCCAGCAAAGTCAATATGCACTCTTTGCCTTGGCAAAGACGGCCACTCGCATGGGTGTACCAGTGTCTGTGGGGTGCATTTTGAACTTTGTGCATCCGGAACAGCTTTTGGTTAAATCTTCAATGCATTTACCTATTCCTGGCCACCACACAGAGTTCCTGGCAAGATCTTGATGGTATCGAGGTGACCCTCATGCAGATTCTCTAACATTCTGGTGCACAGTTTAGAGGGAACCACAACATGAGATCTACATATCAGGGTTCTTTGCCATACAAACATTTGATCTCGTCTCACTGAGAACTCTGAAAACATAGGATTACAATGAGCTGGCCACCCTTGCATGGTGATTGTCATAGACTTTTGACAATGTCAGTTCATTCCTTGTTTCTATTGCAATTTCAGAATTTATTGCCAACAGCTGGTCCACCAATGCTGTGTGAAACACTTCCCATGCATCACAAAATGAAGATTTTTCTTCTTCGCTTTTCTACAGTGGAAGGCATAACAAGCTGTCAGCATTGCTGTGTTGTTTGGTACTCTTGAACTCTATGTCATAAGAATAGGCTTCTAAGCAAAGTGCCCAACGTTGTAACTGGGTAGCAGCCATCACTGGGATTCCCTTCCTGGGATTGCAAATGGACACAAGGGGCTGGTGACCTGTCACTAGAATAAACTTTTGTTTGTGGAGGTAGTGGTGGAACTTCTTTATTCGCCATACTAGACCAAGGGCCTTTCGGTCGATCTGTGTGTAGTTGCATTCTGCACTCGTCAGTGATCCTGAAGCAAATGCAATTGGACATTCAGATCCATCTTTCATAATGTGCGACAAAATGGCATCCATGCCAGAAGGGGACACATTGCATGTCGGTCTGATGGGCAGAGATGAGTCATAATGAGTTACCAGTTCATCAGATGTTATTATACAATTTGTTTCCTTGAATGCACTTTCACATCTTTCTGACCATTCCCACTTAGCTCCTGTCTGCAACAGTGTGTTCAACGGGTGCAGCACAATCGCAAGGTTTGGGAGAAACCTGTAGTAATAGTTTACAAGGCCCCAGTATGACCTGAGTTGTGACAGATTTTCCAATTTGAGTGCCTGTAGCAATGTTTCAATGTTCTCCTGTGACTTATGCAAGCTACAGTTGAAGTCAGAAGTTTACACACACCTTAGCCAAATACATTTAAACTCAGTTTTTCACAATTCCTGACATTTAATCCTAGAAAACATTCCCTGTCTTAGGTCAGTTAGGATCACTACTTTATTTTAAGAATGTGAAATGTCAGAATAATAGTAGAGAGAATGATTTACTTCAGCTTTTATTTCTTTCATCATATTCCCAATGGGTTAGAAGTTTACATACACTTTGTTAGTATTTGGTAGCATTGTCTTTAAATTGTTTAACTTGGATCAAACGTTTTGGGTAGCCTTCCACAAGCTTCTTACAATAAGTTGCTGGAATTTTGTTCCATTCCTCCAGACAGAACTCAGGTTTGCAGGCCTCCTTGCTCGCACACGCTTTTTCAGTTCTGTCCACAAATTTTCTATCGGATTGAGGTCAGGGCTTTGTGATGGCCACTCCAATACCTTGGCTTTGTTGTCCCTAAGCAATTTTGCCACAACTTTGGAGGTATGCTTGAGGTCATTATCCATTTGGAAGACCCATTTGTGACCGAGCTTTAACTTCCTGGCTGATGTCTTGAAATATTGCTTCAATATATCCACATGCTTTTCCTTCCTCATGATGCCCCACAACATGATGCTGCCACCCCCATGCTTCACGGTTGGGATAGTGTTCTTTGGCTTGCAAGCCTCACCCTTTTACCTCCAAACATAACGATGGTCATTATGGCCAAACAGTTCAATTTTTGTTTCATCAGACCAGATGACATTTCTCCAAAAAGTAAGATCTTTGTCCCCATGTGCACTTGCAAACTGTAGTCTGGTTTTTTTATGGCGGTTTTGGAGCAGTGGCTTCTTCCTTGCTGAGCAGCCTTTCAGGTTATTCGATACAGGACTTGTTTTACTGTGGGTGTAGATACTTGTCTACCTGTTTCCTCCAGCATCTTCACAAGCTCCTTTGCTGTTGTTCTGGGATTGATTTGCACTTTTCGCGGCAAACTACATTCATCTCTAGGAGACAGAATGGGTCTCCTTCCTGAGCGGTATGACGGCTGCATGTTCCCATGATGTTTAGACAGATAGGTAGATAAACATACTTTATTGATCCCGAGGGAAATTGGGTTTCGTTACAGTTGCACCAACCAAGAATAGAGTATAAACATAGCAATATAAAACCATAAATAATTAAATAATAATATGCAAATTATGCCAGATGGAAATAAGTCCAGGACCAGCCTATTGGCTCAGTGTCTGACCCTCTAAGGGAGGAGTTGTAAGGTTTGATAGCCACAGGCAGGAATGACCTCCTATGACGCTCTGTGTTGCATCTCAGTGGAATGGGTCTCTGGCTGAATGTACTCCTGTGCCCAACCAGTACATTATGTAGTGGGTGGGAGATATTGACCAAGATGGCATGCAACTTAGACAGCATCCTCCTTTCAGACACCACCGTGAGAGAGTTCAGTTCCATCCCCACAACATCACTGGCCTTACGAATGAGTTTGTTGATTCTGTTGGCGTCCGCTACCCTCAGCCTGCTGCCCCAGCACACAACAGCAAACATGATAGCACTGGCCACCACAGACTCGTAGAACATCCTCAGCATCGTCTGACAGATGTTAAAGGACCTCAGTCTCCTCAGGAAATAGAGACGGCTCTGACCCTTCTTGTAGACAGCCTCAGTGTTCTTTGACCAGTCCAGTTTATGTCACTTCATATCCCCTGGTATTTGTAATCCTCCACCATGTCCGCACTGACTCCCTGGATGGAGACAGGGGTCACCGGTGCCTTAGCCCTCCTCAGGTCCACCACCAGCTCCTTAGTCTTTTTCACATTAAGCTGCAGATAATTATGCTCACACCTTGTGACAAAGTTTCCCACCGTAGCCCTGTACTCAGCCGACTTGCATACTATTGTTTGAAAGATGAACGTGGTACCTTCAGGCGTTTGGAAATTGCTCCCAAGGATGAACCAAACTTGACGTCATTTTCTGACCTCAATCTGATAGAAAATTTGTTGGCAGAACTGAAAAAATGTGTGCGAGCAAGGAGGCTTACAAACCTGACTCAGTTACACCAGTTCTGTCTGGAGGAACGGAACAAAATTTCAGCAACATATTGTGAGAGGCTTGTGGAAGGCTACCCAAAACGTTTGACCCAAGTTAAACAAATTAAAGGCAATGCTACCAAATACTAACAAAGTGTATGTAAACTTCTGACCCACTGGGAAAGTGATGAAAGAAATAAAAGCTGAAAAAAAATCATTCTCTCTACTATTATTCTGACATTTCACATTCTTAAAATAAAGTAGTGATCCTAACTGACCTAAGACAAGTAATATTTTCTAGGATTAAATGTCAGGAATTGTGAAAAACTGAGTTTAAATGTATTTGGCTAAGGTGTATGTAAACATCTGACTCCAACTTTACGGCTGTCAATGACATGTCCACAATCTGAAATTTCATTGCTGAAAAAGTCTCATTTCTGTCTCTGTGCACAGACCATACTCACTCAAACTGGTAAGCACTTCACCAAGGTTCTGGAGGTGGTCTTCATCATTCTTGGCCATCAATGATGTCATCAAGGTAACATTGTGTTCCTGGGATATCTTGGAGCACTTGGTCGATTGTTCTTTGCCAGATTGCTGGAGCTGGTGTGATGCCAAAAACAAGACGATTATACTGGAACATTCACTTGTGAGTGTTGATTGTGAGGAACTTCCTGCTTGACTCCTTGATCTCTATTTGCCGATATGCTTGTGACAAGTCAATCTTTGGAAACTTCTCCCACCAACCCCCACCCCACCCCCTGCTATTCATGGCAGGGGATAATGCACAGTACACAGCGCAGTGCTGATGCTCACTTTGAAGTCCCTACATATGCAAACAGCTCTGGCCTCTCCTTGATCACTGGGACAATGGTTGTAGCCCAACTATTGCACTAAACCTTGGAGATTGCCAGCTGCCTCCAAGCTCTGAAGTTCAGCATCTACTTCAGGATGTAGTGCATAAGGCACTGGACGCGCTTTAAAGAATGTTGCTGAAGTTCATCCTGTTCATTTCTGCTCATCATGTCTTTGAGTTTACCAATAATTAGATTAGATTATGAGAACACTCAGTCCTCTTTATTGTCATTTAGAAATGCATGCATGCATTAAGAAATGATACAATGTTTCTCCAGAGTGATATCACAGAAAACAGGACAGACCAAAGACTAACACTGACAGAACCACATAATTATAACATATAGTTACAGCACTGCAAAGCAATACCATAATTTGATAAAGAAAAGACCACGGGCACAGTAAAAAAAAGTCTCAAAGTCCCAAATTGTTCGACTCCCAAGTCCCCGATAGCAGGCAGAAAAAGGGAGAAACTCCCTGCCATAAACCTCCAGGCACTGTCAACTTGCCGATACCTTGGAAGCAGCCGACCCCAGCCAACACTGAGTTCATCTGTCCAAAAACTCCGAGCTTCCGAGCAGCCTCTCCAATACAGCCTCCCGAGTGCCATCCTCTGCCGAGCACCTTCGACCTCTCCCTGGCCGCTGAAACACGCAAAGCCGAGGATTCAGGGCGTTCTGCTCTGGAAATTCCGGTTACCACACAGTGGAAGCGAAGCGGGCATTTCAGAAGTTTTCCAGATGTTCCGCTGTGCTTTTACGTCTGTCTCCATCAGATCAGGATTGTGCACAGTCCCCTACTTGACAGATAACAGACATCATCACCGAAGTGGCCACGCATACTGCCTTCGTGCCGTCATCTTCTCCCCCCTCCCTTCTCAAACACCTCATTAGCATTAAGCAGCTGTGACAGTCTTTCATTAGTGCT
This sequence comes from Mobula birostris, assembly GCF_030028105.1. NCBI lineage: Eukaryota > Metazoa > Chordata > Chondrichthyes > Myliobatiformes > Myliobatidae > Mobula > Mobula birostris. Next base: position 194,378,948 of record NC_092371.1, read on the forward strand.
ACCGTCTGGGCTATAGTTGCCTGTTGGTGTCACATTGAGACATTTGATTGTGTGCCAGTCTAGTTGGAGTTTTCACAACCATTCACATCAGAAAAGTGCTGATCCTCCACCTTTTAACGCATAAAGCTCCAACTGCTGTGTTTTGCCATCGTATATAACATTTACTTTCAGTTTGCCTTTGTGAGACACTTTTTTTGCCTGTGTAGTTCTTTAGCATCACCAAGGTCTTTTCTAATGTAACTTAGAAAACAGTCTGTTGTAGTCAGCCACTGACATCACAGACAAAGCTGACCCTTTATCCAGTTCCATTTTCAGTTTTACACCAGACACATCTATTGTGATCCATATGATTTTTGAGTTCTGCTTCAGTAATGCTATACAGTTTTAGTCGTGTCAGCTCACTTTTGTCAGACTTGGTGTTGTCAAATTCAGTTTCATATTCAGTCACTTTATGCATTTGTTTAGTTTTGAGTTTGAAATTTTTCACTCTGTGGCTTTTTTCTTTGGTTGTGCTTTTTATCTGCCTTGCACATCTCTCTATGTGGCCTTGTCTGTGATATTTTCTGCAAGTATTTCTTTGAACCAGCAGTTACTTGCATCATGGGAGGATTTGCCACATCAATAACATTTTTGGCTTTTTGCAGCATTCAGGGATATTTTGTGCATTTCACATTCTAAACTCTTTTTCTGTAGTTCTGCTGCATCCTTTGCTGCAGTCTCGATTGATATTGCAATGATCAATGCCTGTTCTAAGGTTAGGTCTCTTTCTGACAGTAGCCTCTTTTGAGTGTTTTGACTATGCATGCCAAATACCAGCCGGATGGAAGCCAGAATGATAGGTCTGAGGATGGTTGCTTATCTAAGAAAAAATGTGCTGGCATTGAGATGGTCAAAGAGGTTCACGAGGATGATCCCAGGAATGAAAGGATTAGCATATGAGGAGTGTCTGATAACTCTGGGCCTGTACTGGGTGGAGTTTACCAGAATGAAGGGAAAGTCTTATTGAATATTGAAAGACCTAGTTAGAGTGGCTGTGGAGTGAATGTTTCCTAAACTGGGGGAATCTAGGGCCAGAATAGAGGAACGTCCATTTAGAACAGAGATGAGGAAAATTTTCTTCAGCCAGAGGGCAGTGGATCTGTGGAATTCATTGCCACAGACATTTGTGCAGGTCAAGTCATCAGGTATATTTAAGGCAGAGGTTGGTAGGTTTTTAATTAACCAAGGAATCAAAGGTCATGGGTGAAGGCAGGACAATAGAGATAAGAGGAATAATAAATCAACCATGATGGAATGGTGGAGAAACTTGACGAGCCGACGGGCCTAATTCCGCTCCCAAGTCTCATGATCACATCGGGACAGCCGCTGTGAGGGGCAGGTGTGCTTATTCAATTGTTCAAAGTCTACCAACATTCACCATGTTCCATCACACTCCCATGCTGGCCACACCGCTCTATTATAGGGGGTTGTTACTGGCTGAGTAACCCCCTCATTCAACAGTACTTACACTGCTTCCTCGATCTCCTTGGTACTGCTTGGTGTTCACCACCTATTTCAGAGGAAGGATGCTGAGAGACTCCCACTTGGCCAGTTTCCCCAGCACCATTGCTTCAGCCAGCCTAAAGGTAAAATGGCCCCGATTGATCTACAAGGATCTACCTTGCAGCACATCCATATCCAATATGCACTTGAGGGTTTCTGTGACCAGCACTGACGTAGGTCCTGGTTGTTTCAAGCTGATAGCTGCCCAGACAAGGATGAGTGACATTCCCAGTCATTCTATCATCACCTGGGGGAACCTCTGAACCTGTCGGGCTTGCCTGGATTGAAAGTGTGTTCATTCCCAGTATCAACCAATGTCATCCATCGCTGAACATTTCCCCACTCCCGATGTACCACAATAGGGACATAAGACCTCAGGTTTCCCAGCTGAGAAAGAATTGCCGAGCATCTATGCTGGGAGCCCCAGCCACACACCTATGGAAGCAGGGAAGAATGGCACCATAAGCTGCTGGAGTCCTGCTGCTGCTCTTCAGGTCTCTAAGGGCTTTCTGCAACATCTCAAGAGATAAGTATAAGGAGGGATTCAGCAGGGTTCCTCTCCCCCCACCCCCAACCACCCCCACAACTCCTCTACATTCTTATTTTGACAATGGTCTTTCGATAAAGCAGTGGATATTCCATACCTCTGTTCCTTCAGGATGCTTTCTTTGAGCAGGGTCCAAAACCTCTCCTTAGGGGTCAGGTGGAATCCCCCTCCATTCTGCTTCTCTATCTTCCTCACCCAGCTATGAGTCCCACCTACAAGTTCCAACCTCTCCAAGAGCCCGATAGCCAATCCTACTGTCCTCCCTTCCACTGGCTCTAAAGGGGATAGTATTACTCCCTTCAGATGTGGGGCTGCTATTTTAACCAAGTACCCTACCATGGTCAAGGTGGAATTTCAATCCTCTGGCAGATCATCTCCACTTTCATAAATCCCAGTGTTCAGGGCCTACTGACAGAGAGCCTTAGTCCCCTCATAGAAACAGAGAAAACCTTCAGCACAAGACAGGCCCTTCAGTCCACAATGCTGTGCCAAACATGTACATACTTTAGAAATTACCTAGGGTTACCCATAGCCCTCTATTTTTCTAAGCCCCATTTACCTATCCATGAATCTCCTAAAAGACCCTATTGTACCGCTTCCACCACCACTGCCGGCAGCCCATTCCACGCACTCACCACTCTCTGCGTTTAATAAAAAAAAACTTACCTCTGACACCTCCCCTGTACCTACTTCCAAGCACCTTAAAACTGTGCCCCCTCGTGTTAGTCATTCCAGCCCTGGGAAAAAGCCTCTGACTATCCACACGATCAATGCCTCTCATCATCTTGTACACCTCTCTCAGGTCACCCCTCATCCTCCGCCACTCCAAGGAGAAAAGTCTGAGTTCACTCAACCTATTCTCATAAGGCATGCTCCCCAATTCAGGCAACATCCTTGTAAATCTCCTCTGCACCTTTTCTATAGTTTCCACATCCTTCCTGTAGTGAGATGATGAGAACTAAGCACAGTACTCCAAGTGGGGTCAGACCAGGGTCCTATATAGCTGCAACGTTACCTCTCGGCTCAAACTCAATCCCACGATTGATGAAGGCCAATGCACTATATGCCTTTTTAACCACAAGGGTCAACCTGCGTAGCAGCTTTGAGTGTCCTATGGACTTGCACCCCAAGATCCCTCTGATCCTCTATACTGCCAAGAGTCTTACCATTAATACTATATTCTGCCATCATATTTTATATATCAAAATGAAGCGCCTCACACTTACCTGGGTTGGACTCCATCTGCCACTTCTCAGCCCAGTTTTGCATCCTATTGATGTCCCATTGTAACCTCTGACAGCCCTCCACACCATCCACAACACCCCCAACTTTTGTATCATCAGCAAATTTACTAACGCGTTCCTCCACTTCCTCAACCAGGTCATTTATAAAAATCATGAAAAGTAAGGGTCCCAGAACAGATCCCTGAAGCAAACCACTGGTCACCGACCTCCATGCAAAATATGACCCGTCTACAACCACTCTTTGCCTTCTGTGGGCAAGCCAATTCCAGATCCACAAAGCAAAGGCCCCTTGGATCCCATGCCTCCTTACTTTCTCAATAAGCCTGGCATGGGGTACCTTATCAAATGCCTTGCTGAAATCCATATACACTACATCTACGACTCTACCTTTATCAATGTGTTTAGTCACATCTTCAAAAAATTCATCCAAGTTTGTAAGACATGACCTGCCTTTGACAAAGTCATGCTGACTATTCCTAATCATATTACGCCTCTCCAAATGTTCATAAATTCTGCCTCTCAGGATCTGCCCCATGAACATACCAACCACTGAATTAGGACTCACTGGTCAATAATTTCCTGGGCTATCTCTACTCCCTTTCTGGAATAAAGAAACAACATCTGGAACCTCTCCCATCCCCATTGATGATGCAAAGATCATTGCCAGAGGCTCAGCAATCTCCTCCCTCGCCTTCCACAGTAGCCTGGGGTATATCTCATCTGGTCCCGGTGACTTATCCAACTTGATGCTTGCCAAAAGCTCCAGCGCATCCTCTTTCTTAATGTCTATATGCTCAAGCTTTTAAGTCCACTGTAAGTCATCCTTACAATCGCCAAGGTCCATTTCTGCAGTGAGCACTGAAGCAAAGTATTTATTAACTACCTCTGCCATCTCCTCCGGTTCCATACACACTTTTCCACTGTCACACTTAATTGGTCCTGTTCTCTCACGTCTTATCCTCTTCCCCTTCACATGCTTGTTTCAATACCTGGGGTTTTGCTTAATCATGCTCGCCAAGGCCTTCTCATGGCCCCTTCTGGATCTCCTAATTTCATTCTTAAGCTACTTTCTGCTGGCCTTATAATTTTCTAGATCTCTATCATTACCTAGTTTTTTGAACCTTTCATAAGCTTTTCTTTCCGTTTTGACCAGATTTTCAACAGCCTTTGTACACCATGGTTCCTGTACCCTACCATCCTTTCCCTGTCTCATTGGAACATAACTATGCAGAACGCCATGCAAATATCCCCTGAATATTTACCACATTTCTGCCGTACATTTCTCTAAGAATATCTGCACACAATTTATACTTCCAAGTTCCTGCCTGATAGCCTCATATTTCCTTTTATTCCAATTAAACGTTTTCCTAACTTGTCTGTTCCTATCCCTCTCCAATGCTATTGTAATGGAGATAAAATTATGATCACTAACTCCAAATTGCTCTCCCACTGAGAGACCTGATACCTGGCCAGGTTCATTCCCCAACAGCAGATCAAGTACAGCCTCTCCTCTTGTAGGCTTATCTACATGTTGGGTCAGGAAACCTTCCTGAACACGCCTAACAAATTCCATTCCATCTAAACCCCTTGCTCTAGGAAGATGCCAATCAATATTGGGGAACTTAAAATCTCCCATCACGACAACTCTGTTATAATTGCACTGTTCCAGAATCTGTTTGCCTATCTGCTCCTCAATGTCCCTGTTACTATTGGGTGGTCTATAAAATACACCCGGTAGAGTTATTGACCCCTTCCTGTTTCTAACTTCCACCTGCAGAGACTCAGTAGACAATCCCTCCATGACTTCCTCCTTTCTGCAACCCTTCCCTCTCCTGACTGTTACCCACTTATCTGTTTCCCGAGGCCCCGGTGTGATTACCTGCCTATAGCTCCTATCTATCACCTCCTCATTTTCCCCAACCAGACAAAGGTCATCGAGCTGCATCTCCAGTTCCCTAACCTGGTCCCTAAGGAGTTGCAGCTCAACACACCTAGTGCAAATGTGGCTGTCCGAGAGGCTGGGAGTCTCCCACATCTGACACCCAGTACACAACACCAGCCTTGCAGACATACCCCCTCTACTCTGACACTCGCTGTATGAAGCTGCCTTGATCAAACTGCTGAAGAAAAAATGCTCTCCTTTTAAATTCTTCCTGCCAGTCTAACTCTCTGACATCCACGCGCCTGCACGGTCATGCCTCGATCAAACCACTGAGGGAAAAATGCCCTCTTTTTAAGTTCTTCCCGTCGGTCTAACTCTCTGACGTCCATGCATCTGCACAGTCGTGCCTCGATCAAGCCGCTGAGGAAAAAATTCCCTCTTTTTAAATTCTTCCCGCTGGTCTAACTCACTGACCTCCACGTGCCTCCACAGTTGTGCCTCCTCCACTGTGTTCCACTCTCCTCCAGATTTTAAATCCCAATCTAACAGGGAGGGGTGCTTAGCCTTTACCATGGCCATTGCTGTCTCCCACAAAGATCTTTCTTTCTCAACTGTCTCATGTAGGAAATTGTTTACCCCATGGTTTGAATGAGCCCTCCCAGGGCACCCATTTCCCAGTCAGATGAGATCTCTCCACTTTTCCCCATGTCGCTTATCCCTAACAACCACACCACCAACGGTTCCCCTGATTTCTGTCAATACTGGTCTCCCCGTTACATCAATTGCTTGGAGTAGGGGTCTTTAGTCACCACCAATGTGATCACCGTTCCAGGTTCTACCCCCGCTCTCCCTCAAACTGGTTGACACATTGTCCCAACATATCAGGTTGTCTCGCAAGCTGAGGGGCGGTTGGACAGGGAGACTGGTCAGACACATTTCTATGGATGAAGTAACTTCAGCTAGTTGTGCTTTCAAGGACTGGGGGTCATAGGGAGGTTAAATTTTCACCCTGTCCTCCTGATCCTCAACATAAAACTAAATATTCCCACCTCAGATATCCGGGTTATTGCCCCACAAAGTAAAAGCCCAGACCTTCACTGGGTTCAGTTGCCAATTAATCCTTCAGTCCACTTCCTGCTGCTGGACCTCGACCAGACAGGAAGAAATATTAACACTCCTTTCTTCTACCTTCTCAGCCCAGGTCTGCGCCGACCAGGCAGACTCTGCTATGGTTATAGAGCACTAATTCAATAATTCCACCACGTGTTTAACATTCCCTATTTCATCCTCTTTCACTCTTTTTTGTATTGTTGTTGTTTGATGATGGTCGCTAGCAGCCAAGAAGCCTCGCTCTGACTCCTCCTCTTGTTTGAGAACCCTAATCACCTTAGTATGGACACAAGATGGTGTCCCTCTTTACCCTTGAGGATCTAGTTTGTCCATCCAAGCCACCGGCACACCACGGTGTGCCAGCAAATTGGCCAGGCTACCAAACACTGCCACCCCAGTACTCAGTATTTTTTGCATGGCAGGGGAGGGGATGTCTTTCCTTCTTACTCTTACTCCCAAACATTTTTTCAAACAGTTTTACGTTCTGCTGCTTCTGCCAGATCCTTTGCTGACTATGCCAAGATGTTATGCTGTACTAAAAATAATCGCGATTGGCTCAGTAAGGCAGAAAGACACAGAGTCCAGTTATGTATTTAGAACTACAAAACTTCATTTATTAGGACAAAACAGAGCAAGCATTAAAATAGGTGTGCACGGTCCCCTCTTGCTTCCGCGCACTTCCTACTCTGCCCATTTCGCAGCATCGTTCACAACCATCCCATCAGTGAGGCCTCAAAGAGCTACCATCTAACCCTTTTATTGCTCTGTTTGTATACATCTTCCGCTGATATAAAATGCTGCAATAAGTGGACTAACACCTTAACACTGGCTCAAACCACTGCACTAGAACCAATCATCACTTGTCACCACTCTTCACGAGTACCACCCCATTAGTCACCTAACTTTCATGTTCCCATGACTGTATTTCCACCATGCAATCAAAGCTCCTGCGGTCAACTCTTTTACATTGAAGGCCGTGGTGGTGAGACATTTGACAAGCACAAAGATTAACCCTTGACAATACAGCTGTAGTCAGGTATCCATCTTGTCATTAATATTCTCCTTGAGAAATATCCAAGATTGGAAAACATTAGCACCTTTGATTTCCCAATTCCATGTATACAGATTTGTTTCTGTGAGTTGTGCAGCTGAAGTGAATGGTTATGTTGAAATGGTCTTTATAATCTCATCATGGTGCACTTTTGTCAGTCCCATCTGCTACATACTGCCTATTGTGACAGTGATTATATTTTGGTCTAATAAAAAGAGATCTATATCATGGCTCTCTTGATTCTTTGGTTTTACCATCATCAGAAAGCACATCCCATTCATCTTCATTGCTGTTATGCATCAAACGCACGTGTCTTCTTGCTTCAGAATCAGAATGAGAACCAGGTTCATTATCACTAACGTATATTGTGAAAGGTCACAAACACAGGAAAATCTGCAGATGCTGGAAATTCAAAGCAACACACACAGAATGCTAGAGGAACGCAGCAGACCAGGCAGCACCTATGGAAAAAAGCAAACAGCCAACGTTTCAGGCCCAGACTCTTCATCGGATGAAGGGTCTTGGCCCAAAACATCAACTGGTTACTTTTTTCCATAGATGCTGCTTGGCCTGCTGAGTTTCTCCTGCATTTAGAGCGTGTCATCATGAAATGTGTTGTCTTTTTGTGGCATCAGTACAGTGCATGACATAAATTACTGAAAATTACAATTAAAATTAAGCAAAAGCAGAAAAGTGAAGGAGTGTTCATAGGTTCATTGTCTGTTCAGAAATCTGATGGTGGAGGTGAGGAGCTGTCCTTAAAACATTGAGTTTGTGTTATCAAGCTTCTGTAGCTCCTCCCTGATGGTAGTAATGAAAAGAGGACATGTCCCAGATGTTGAGGGTCTTTAATGATGGATGCTGACTTCTTGAGGTATTTCCTTTTGAAAATGTCCTTGATGGTGGAGAGGTTTTTGTCGTGATTGAGCTGGCGGAATCAACAACCCTCTGCAGCCTCTGTTATTCTGTATATTGGAGCCTCCATTCTAGGCCAGTCAGAATGCTCTCCACTGTACATTTGTAGAAATTTGAGTCTTTGCAGACATACCAAATCTCCTCAAAATCCTAATGAACTATAGCCTTCTTCATGATTGCATCAATATGTTGGGCCCAGGGTACAGCCTCTGAGGTTTTGAAAGAACTTGAAGCTGTTCACCCTTTCCTCTGCTGACCCCTCAATGTGGGCTGGAGTATATCCTCCAGTTTTCTCCTTCCTGAAGTCCACAATCAACTCCTTGGTCTTGCTGACATTTAGTGCAAAGTTGCTGTTGTGACACGACTCAACCAGTCGATTTATCTCATTCTTGTATGCCTCCTCATTGCCACCTAAGCTTCTGCCAATAACAGTGGTGTCATCACATTTGAGCTGTGCCTGGCCACACAGTCATGAGTGCAGAGAGTAGAGCAGCGTGCTAAGTACACATCCTTGGGGTGTACCAGTGTTAATTGTCAATGAGGAGGTAATGTTATTATTGATCCACATTGACTGTGGTCTCCCCATAAGGAAGTCAAGGATCCATTGCAAAGGGGGGGGCACAGAGGCACAAATTTTGAAGATTGTTGATTAGATCTGAGGGGATGAGCTGTAATTGATAAACAGTAGCTTGCCATACAGGTATTGCTGTTGTTCAGGTGTTCCAAGGCCAAGTGTAGAGCCATTGAGATAACACTTGTTGTGGCGATAGGCAAATTGCAGTAGGTCTAGGTACTTGCTCAGGCAAGAGTCAATTCCATTCATGATCAACCTTTCAAAGCACTTCATCACAGTATGATGTTGGCTTGCTCCAGAAGGACTTTGCATATTGTTCTTGGGCACTTCCACATTTTCAAAATTATCTTGGCTAGATATATCCGGTATCCTTTCCACAGAATTAAACTAACATGGCAATATACAGTATAAATTGTAGGAACTAATGTTTTGAATCTGACCCTGTCCATACACAAGTTTTATCCACACCACAAACTATAAATATTCTCTTCACTGTTCATTGTTTAAAGAAATTATTTTCCAGGTCATACCATGCACACTCTTTCCCATACACAGAACATTTTTATCAATTTCTCAGTTTGCCATCCACAATAATTAGATGCACTTTTCTGATTTTGCCTTTTGTTTTGCAAATCACTTCATGAATTTCATTCTATTGGCTATCTAATGTTTCTAGACTCGCTTTGGAAGCTTTGCAATTTTGCATGTCTGTATGTACTATCCAAAATAAATTATGCCTCACATTGAACCCCACAAGCAAAACAACGTACAATAAGGAGTCCTTCTGAGCTACAAAACAGCAAACAATCTCAGTTCTGTTGAATGCAAAAACATTCTCTCTGCTTCTGATTGTAAGTAAAGAACCAGTAATATTCAACCTTTTCCTTCCTACACGGGTTGCAGTGTGCTTTTAATGTATTATATGCATTCTCTTGGGTTTCATTGTGTGAAAGCTTACTGGCTTCTCTATCTTTGTAAAACTAAAATATAATGGCAGACACAGAGACTGCAAATGCTGGAATCTGGCAATCTGGAATCTGATATAATGGCATCTTTACTTTCATCTTTTCCTGTTTATCTTGACTACTCAGTATACATATAATGTTACATTACTTTTCTCCATTTTCTCTGTACATTACACAGGTTATTTCCCACAACTTGGATATCTCTATTTGTTCCCCTGTATACCATATTGACAGCATCACATAGCCACCTTTCAGTGCATGTCCATGTGTTGTCTTAATTTTAAGGTGGAGAATCTAATAGTTATCACTTCTGACACCATATACCAGTAACACTTATCAAGATACTAGAAGATAGTCAGTAAGTTAATTTATTAACCTACAGAATTTACAGAGAAAACATGTATTCCTTTCCTGTTCCATGCCAACAGCACAGAAAAGCAGGTAGACTTACACAGAGATTCTCGGAAAACTTCTTAAACCTTGACACATTGTACATGAGGTACAGCTGGTCACATACTACAGCCCAAAAAGGAACTTACAACTGTTATTACGTAAGTCACACAGTTATACTTCGAAAATATCAATAACCTCTGAATTAGAGCTTTTGTGATTTGGAGAGCCCAACAATTAGGCCTACACTTCACTGTGGCATTCTGAACTTTCCAGAGAGTTACAGTACTGTTCAAAATGAAATGTGAATCTAATGATCTTCAGTCATGGATGTAAAATACAACTGTGCAATTTTAAAGAACAAGAGTTCTCTGGTAGCCAATATTCAAGTCATAACTAACATTACTAATAGCAGAAAATCCCACTATATTCAAAATGGACTAGAAGGGCCGTAATCTATATGGTTATGGACCAAGATTAGGAAACGAGGATTATGATTCATTGCTCATCAGAGGTCATCATGGGTATGATAGACAAAATGCCCATTTCTTGATTGAAATAATTCCATGATGCTAATGTATTGTCATGCTGAATTCACTATATTTCAGATTATATTTCAGAATTGGCTATGAAATACTTGAGATGCCCTGAGGTTTTGTAAAAAGTTCATAGAAGTTTAACAGTTATAAGTGCAAGTTATTTTTATTCAATACTTGTTTGCAGTAAAGCTAGAAATCTTAGCAACTTCCATTTGGAACTTCCCTTGAACTATTTTTTTGCCACTGTATCAATTATCAAGTTGATGAAGCTAAATCTGTTGCTTGGGAGGATGCTGGTGACTAATTAATTGGGAGAGGAGAATTGATCTTGCTGGCAATTTCAGTGAAGAATCCCTAGACGTTGCGTTAATTCATTTATCCTGACAGGTGGTTCAACCCAGAAGGAATCAAGAATTGAGTTTAAAATCTGATTTATGGGAGTGATGTGATTAAGTAGATAAACATTGTTGCTTGGTAAGGTGATGAGAAAGAAGCAATGCGAGGAAAGGTCCTCAACAAGGGCAAAAGCCAGCACGCTGATGTATGAGAGTTGCTGCGTAAGCACAACAGTGGAGTTTTGGAATGAACGTGGAAGGCTGTCAAACTCAACATTGTCATGTGTCCCAGCCAATATTTACCCCACAACAAGCTGTTTGAGTAATCTTACTGTAAATGCTGAATTATAACAGTAAAGAAAGTGAAAGGCATTTTTTTCTTTTTCTGCCCCTTTTCCAAATGACTTACAAGAACATAAGACCAGAAGATATAGGAGCAGAAGTCAGCCATTTGGCCCATTGAGTCTTCTCCACCATTTCATGAAGACTGATCCAATTTTTCTGTCAGCCCCGATTTCTTGACTTCTCTCCATATCTCCTCATGCCCTGACCAATCAAGAATCTATCACCCTCTGTCATAAATATACATAAAGATTTGGCCTCTGCAGCTACCTGTGGTAAAGAATTCTACAGATTAACCACTCTCTGGCTATAGAAATTCCTCCTCATCTTCATTCTAAAAAGACACCCTTACATTCTGAGGCTGTGTCCTCTGGTCTTAGACATTCCCATCAAAGGAAACATCCTCTCCACCTCCACTCTATCAAGGCTTTTCACCATTCGATAGGTTTCAATGTGATCACACCTCATTCTTCTGAACTCTAGAAAATACATACCCAGAGCTATCTGAAGCTCTTCATACAACAAGCCATTCAATCCTAGAATCTTTTTCATAAACCTCCTTTGAGCCCTCTCCAGTTTCAGCATATCCTTTTGAAGATAAGGTGCCCAGACCTGCTCACAATACTCCAAGTGGGCCTCATCAGTGCTTTATAAAGTTTTAACATTACATCCTTGCTTTTATATTCCAATCCTCTTAAAATGAATGCTAACATTGTATTTCCTTTTCTCAACACAAACTCAAACTACAAATTAACCTTTAGGGAATTCTGCACAAGGACTTCTAAGTTCCTTTGCCTCAGTTTGTTTTGTATTTTCTTTCCATTTGGAAAACAGTCAACCCTTTTATTTCTTCTACCGAAGTGCATGACTATACAGTTCCTGACACTGTGTTTCATCTGCCACTTCTTTGCCCATTCTCCCAATCTATCTCCTTCTGTAGTTTCTCCACTTCCTCAAAACTACCTGCCCCTCTCTCTATCTTCATATAGTCCGCAAACTTTGGAACATTGACATATAATGTAAAAGGAATCGGTCCCAGCACAGAACCCTGTGAAACACCGCACCAATCGACAGATGACGCAAAAGCCACAGCGCTACACACCATCCTTACACACCTGGAGAAGAGGGATGTTCAACTGAGAATGCTGTTCTTGGCTACAGTTCAGCACTCAACACCATAATTCCCTCCAGGCTTGACAAGAAGCTCCGAGACCTCGGCCTTCACCCTGCCTTGTGCAGCGGGATCATGGACTTCTTGTCAGATTGTTCACACGTGGTAAGAGTGGGCTCCCTCACCTCTGCCCCTCTGACCCTCAACACAGGAGCCCTCAGTGCCGTGTCCTAAGACCCCTCTTTTTCTCTCTACATACCCATGACTGTGTCGTCACCAACAGATCCAATCTGCTAATTAAATATGCTGACAATACAACGTTGACTGGCCTTATCTCAAATAATAAAGAGGCAGCCTACAGAGAAGCAGTTATCACCCTGACACAGTGGTGTCAAGAAAACAACCTCTCCCTCAATGTCACAAAAACAAAGGAGCTGGTTGTGGACTACAGGAGAAATGGAGACAGGCTAACCCCTATTGACATCAATGGATCAGGGGTTGAGAGGGTGAACAGCTTTAAGTTCCTCAGCATACACAGGCACAACAGCGCCTCTTTCACCTCAGACGGTTGAGGAAGTTTGGCATGGGCCCACAAATCTTAAGAAATTTCGACAGGGGCACTATTGCAAGCATCCTTACTGGCTGCATCACTGCCTGGTATGGGAACTGTACCTCCCTTAATCGCAGGATTCTGCAGAGTGTGGTGCAGATAGCCCAGCACATCTATAGATGCAAACTCCCCACTATTCAGGACATATACAGAGACATGTGCATAAAAAGGGCCCAAAGGATCACTGTGGACTCAAATGCAAAACTATGGGACATCGGGGAGGACATCCAGTGGAGAGATCCTTTGTACCTGCTGAGGTGAAGGATGCCATCCCACTCTTGTCTCTGTTCCCGCTGCACTGGTCTGACTTGTTCTTTCCTTTCTTGCTGCATTACCAAGAGAAACTCCCAAGTAAAATACCCATGAACAATCAGCTTGCTTCCTCCTCTAATGCCATCAATCTGTACATCGTTGTAATAATAAAGCATTTAATCATATAAAGCAGGGAAGCTACAGAATAATTATTGCTGGAGTGTTTATGTAAAGGTGTTCATGAGCAATTCTTGATTTGTTTTTAGAAACATAGAAAACGTACAGCACAATACAGGCCCTTTGGCCCACAATGCTGTGCCAAACATGTACTTACTTTAGAAATTACGTAGGGTTACCCATAGCCCTCTATTTTTCTAAGCTCCATGTACCTATCCAGGAGCCTCTTAGGAGACCCTATTGTATCCGCCTCCACCATAGTCACCAGCAGCCTATTCCACGCACTCACCACTCTCTGCATTTATATATAAAAAAACAATTTACCCCAGACATTCCCCCTGTACCTGCTTCCAAGCACCTTAAAACAGTACCGTCTCATGGTAGCCATTTCAGTCTTGGGGAAAACCTTCTGACTATCCACATTGTGAGTGCCTCTCATCATCTTATACACCTCTATCAGGTCACCTCTCATCCTCCTTCACTCCAAGAAGAAAAGGCCGACTTCACTCAACCTATTCTCATAAGGCATGCTCCCCAATCCAGGTAACATCCTTGTAAATTTCCTCTGCTCCCTTTCTATAGTTTCCACATCCCTCCTGTGGTGAGGTGACCAGAACTGAGCACAGTTCTCCAAGTGGGGTCTGACCAGGGTCCTATACAGCTGTAACATTACCTCTAGGCTCGTAAACTCAGTCCCACGGTTGATGAAGGCCAATGCACTGTATGCCCTCTCAACCACACAGTCAACCTGCACAGCAGCTTTGAGTATCCTATGGACACAGACCCCGAGATCCCTCTAATTCTCCACACTGCCAAGAGTCTTACCATTAACACTATATTCTGCCATTATATTTGACCTACCAAAATGAATCACCTCACACTTACCTGGGTTGAATTCCATCAGCCACTTCTCAACCGAGTTTTGTATCTAATCAATGTCCCGCATGTAAACTCTGACAGCCTTCCACACTATGTACAACACCCTCAACCTTTGTGTCATCAGCAAATGTACTGACCCAACCCTCCGCTTCCTCATCCAGGTTATTTATAAAACTCACAAAAAGGAGTCCCAGAACAGATCCCGAAGACACACCACTAGCCACCATCTTCCATGCAGAATATAACCCATCTACAACCACTCTTTGCCTTCTGTGGGAAGCCAATTCTGGATCCACAAATCAATGTCCCCTTGGATCCCATGCCTCTTCAATTTCTCAATAAGCCTTGCATGGGGTACCTTATCAAATGCCTTGCTGAAATCTATATACACGACATCTACTGCTCTACATTCATCAATGTGTTTAGTCATATCCTTAAAAAATTCAATCAGGCTCGTAAGGCACAACCTGCCCTTGACAAGGCCATGCTGGCTATTCCTAATCATATTATGCCTCTCCAAATATTCATAAATCCTGCCTCTCAGGATCTTCTCCATCAACTTACCATCCACTGAAGTAAGAGTCACTGGCCTATAATTTCCTGGGCTATCTCTACTCCCTTTCTTGTATAAGGAAACAACATCTGCAACCCTCCAATCCTCCAGAACCTCTCCTGTCCCCATTGATGACGCAAAGATCATTGCCAGAGGGTCAGCAATCTCCTCAGTCGCCTCCCACAGTAGCATAGGGTATACCTCGTCCGGTCCCGGTGACTTACCCAACTTGATGCTTTCCAAAAGCTCCAGCACACCCTCTTCCTTAATGTCTATATACTCAATCTTTTCAGTCTGCTGTAAGTCATCCCTACAATCACCAAGGGTCATTTCCATAGTGAATACTGAAGCAAAGCTCACCTGAGGACTGGGAGAAATTCAGAGTTCAGCAGAGGAGAACAAAGGGCTTAATTAGGAAGGGGAAAAAAGATTATGAGAGAAAACTGGCAGGCAACATAAAAACAGACTGTAAAAGCTTTTATAGATATGTAAAAAGGAAAAGACTGGTAAAGACAAATGTAGGTCCCCTGCAGGCAGAAACAGGTGAGTTGACTATGGGGAGCAAGGACATGGCAGACCAATTGAATAATTACTTTGGTTCTGTCTTCACTAAGGAGGACATAAATAATCTTCCAGAAATAGTAGGGGACAGAGGGTCCAGTGAGATGGAGGAACTGAGCGAAATACATGTTAGTAGGGAAGTGGTGTTAGGTAAATTGAAGGGATTGAAGGCAGATAAATCCCCAGGGCCAGATGGTCTGCATCCCAGGGTGCTTAAGGAAGTAGCCCAAGAAATAGTGGATGCATTAGTGATAATCTTTCAAAACTCATTAGATTCTGGACTAGTTCCTGAGGATTGGAGGGTGGCTAATGTAACCCCACTTTTTAAAAAAGGAGGGAGAGAGAAACCGGGGAATTATAGACCGGTTAGCCTAACGTCGGTGGTGGGGAAACTGCTGGAGTCAGTTATCAAGGATGTGATAACAGCACATTTGGAAAGTGGTGAAATGATCGGACAAAGTCAGCATGGATTTGTGAAAGGAAAATCATGTCTAACGAATCTCATAGAATTTTTTGAGGATGTAACTAGTAGAGTGGATAGGGGAGAACCAGTGGATGTGGTATATTTGGATTTTCAGAAGGCTTTTGACAAGGTCCCACACAGGAGATTAGTGTGCAAACTTAAAGCACACGGTATTGGGGGTAAGGTATTTGTGTGGGTGGAGAGTTGGTTAGCAGACAGGAAGCAAAGAGTGGGAATAAACGGGACCTTTTCAGAATGGTAGGCGGTGACTAGTGGGGTACCGCAAGGCTCAGTGCTGGGACCCCAGTTGTTTACAATATATATTAATGACTTGGATGAGGGAATTAAATGCAGCATCTCCAAGTTTGCGGATGACACGAAGCTGGGTGGCAGTGTTAGCTGTGAGGAGGATGCTAAGAGGATGCAGGGTGACTTGGATAGGTTGGGTGAGTGGGCAAATTCATGGCAGATGCAATTTAATGTGGATAAATGTGAAGTTATCCACTTTGGTGGCAAAAATAGGAAAACAGATTATTATCTGAATGGTGGCCGATTAGGAAAAGGGGAGGTGCAACGTGACCTGGGTGTCATTATACACCAGTCATTGAAAGTGGGCATGCAGGTACAGCAGGCGGTGAAAAAGGCGAATGGTATGCTGGCATTTATAGCGAGAGGATTTGAGTACAGGAGCAGGGAGGTACTACTGCAGTTGTACAAGGCCTTGGTGAGACCACACCCGGAGTATTGTGTGCAGTTTTGGTCCCCTAATCTGAGGAAAGACATCCTTGCCATAGAGGGAGTACAGAGAAGGTTCACCAGATTGATTCCTGGGATGGCAGGACTTTCATATGAAGAAAGAATGGATGAACTGGGCTTGTACTCGTTGGAATTTAGAAGATTGAGGGGGGATCTGATTGAAACGTATAAGATCCTAAAGGGATTGGACAGGCTAGATGCAGGAAGATTGTTCCCAATTTTGGGGTTGTCCAGAACGAGGGGTCACAGTTTGAGGTCAGAGGGGAAGCCTTTTAGGACCGAGAGTAGGAAAAACTTCTTCACACAGAGAGTGGTGAATCTGTGGAATTCTCTGCCACAGGAAACAGTTGAGGCCAGTTCATTGGCTATATTTAAGAGGGAGTTAGATATGGCCCTTGTGGCTACGGGGGTCAGGGGGTATGGAGGGAAGGCTGGGGCGGTGTTCTGAGTTGGATGATCAGCCATGATCGTAATAAATGGCGGTGCAGGCTCGAAGGGCCGAATGGCCTACTCCTGCACCTATTTTCTATGTTTCTATGTTTCTATTAAGTCCCTCCACTCTCTCCTCTGGTTCCATACACACTTTTCCACTGTCACATTTAATTTGTCCTATTCTCTTATCTTCTTATCCTCTTGCTCTCCAAGGCCTTCTCATGGCCCCTTCTGGCTCTCCTAATTTCATTCTTAAGCTCCTTCCAGCTAGCCTTATAATTTTCTAGATCTCTATCATTACCTGGTTTTTTGAACCTTTCATAAGCTTTTCTTTACTTCCTAGATTTTCAACAGCCTTTGTACACAATGGCTCCTGTACCCTACCATCCTTTCCCTGTCACATTTGAACATGCCTATGCAGAATGCCACACAAATATCCTCCGAGCATTTGTTATATTTCTGCCGTACATTTCCCTGAGAGCATCTGCTACCAATTTTTGCTTCCAAGATCCTGCCTGATACCTTCATATTTCCCCGTACTCCAAATAAACACCTTCTTAACTTGTCTGTCCCTGTTACTATTGGGTGGTCTATAAAAACACCCAGCAGAGTTATTGACCCCTTCCTGTCTCTAACCTCCACTCACAGAGACTCAGTAGACAATCCCTCCATGACTTCCTCCTTTTCTGCAGCCGTGACACTATCTCTGATCAGTAGTGCAATGCCCCCAACTCTTTTGCTTCCCTCCCTGTCCTTTCTGAAACATCTAAAGCCTGGCACTCTGAGTAACCATTCCTGCCCCTGAGCCATCCAAGTCTCTGTAATGGCCACAACATCATAGCTCCAAGTGCTGACCCACATTCTAAGCTCATCCGCTTTGTTCATGATACTCCTTGCATTAAAATAGACACATCTCAAACCTGAGTCTGAGTGTATCCCTTCTCTACCACCTGCCTATCCTCCCTCTCCCACTGTCTACAAGTTTTCTCGATTTGTGAGCCAACTGCCCCTTCCTCCATCTCTTCAGTTTAGTTCCCCCCCACCCCCCAATTCTAGTTTAAACTCTCCCCAATAGCCTTAGCAAACCACCCTGCCAGGATACTAGTTCCCCTCAGATTCAAGTGCAACCCGTCCTTTTTCTACAGGTCACTCCTGCCCCTAAAGAGGTGCCAATGATCCAGAAATCTGAATCCCTGCCCCCTGCTCCAATCCCTCAGCTAAGCATTTATCCTCCACCTCACTCTATTCCTATACTCACTGTCGCATGGCACAGGCATTAATCCTGAGATTACTACCTTTGAGATCCTGCTTCTCAACTTCCTTCCTAACTCCCTGTAGTCTGTTTTCAGGACCTCCTCACTTTTCCTTCCTTGTCGCTGGTACCAATATGTACCACAACCTCTAGCTGTTTACCTTCCCACTTGAAGATATTGTGGACATAATCAGAAACATCCCGGACCCTGGCACCTGGGAGGCAAACTACCATCCATATTTCTTTCCTGCATCCACAGAATCGCCTGTCTGACCCCCTAACTATAGAATCCCCTTTCACTGCTGTCATCCTCTTCCTTTTCCTCCCCTTCTGAGCCAAAGGTGTGCCAGAGGTGCGGCAACTGTTTCTTCCTGCAGGTAGGTCCTTTCACCCCTCCCCCCAGCAGTACGGAAACAGGAGTACTTATTGTTAAGGGGGACAGTATCTGACTCCTTGACTCCTTCCCATTCTTGACTGTTACTCACTTATCTGTCTCCCCTGGCCCCAGTGTGACCACCTGCCTTTAGCTCCCCTCTATCACCTCCTCACGTTCCCTGACCAGATGAAGGTCATCGAGCAGCATCTCCAGTTTTCTAACACGGTCCCTAAGGGTCTGCAGCTTGACACACCTGGTGCATATGTGGCCGTCCAAGAGGCTGGGAGGGTGGGACATCCCACATCTGACACCCAGCACAGAACACCGGCCTCGCAGATATACTTCCTGTTCCTATTCTTCACCCATCATCACCGAAGCCCCGTTGAGCCAAAGCCCTCCTACTCTGACTCCCTCTGCTCTGTCACCCACTCTATAAAGCTGTCTTCTTTTTAAATTCTTCCGGTCAGTCTAACTCACTGACGTCCGCACACCTGCGCAGTCATTCTTTGATCAAACCACCGAAGAAAAAATGATTCTCCCTTTAAACTCTTCCCACTGATCTAACTCACTGACATCCATGCACCTGCGCAATTATTTCTCAATCAAAACACCTCGATTTTTGGTATCCTCTCCATTGTTTGTGCAGTATTGAACATGGTGAGTATTCTTTAAAGCACCACTCGAAATTGACATCAATGACCTGTTTGTCTCCAAATATTTAAGGGGTGTGTTCAGAACCAAATGAATGCTGTTCAGCCTCTTCAGTCAATTTTGTTGTTAAACTGGTCATTCAAAAATCCTCTGGGTTACAATTCCAATCATAGACATTAACCACTCTTTACAACATGCTTCCTAAGATCTCAATTTTATCAGCCCAATTCATTTTATTAACAACACTTCTAATGCACACCCTTCTTCGTGTATTTCTCTTCCTTGGTACTAGTAGATGATGTTTAAAATCTTAGACCTAATCTAGCGCTCGTCCCAGCTTCTATCCTGGCAGAAGTAGGTGAGAAGGGCATGTGGGATGATGGTGGGTGCAGAACTCAACCAAGAAGTCTTTTTTGTACTACCTCCTTCCTGCCAAGCATCAAAGAGAGGAGGCCAAGTCAAAAAGCAAAAATTTAATTCAATTCTGAAAGATACTAGCATTATTCCCATTAGTACTAGTGTTAATTTTGTCGGAGTCATACAATGAGGAAGTAGGCCATTCAGCTGAGTATCAAACATCCATTTTATGCTAATCCTATACTCATCCTATTTGTTATTTTCTCCATATTCCCACCATCTTTTCCCAGATTCTACCACGTACCTATCGTATATTAGAGCCAATTTACAGTGACCGATTAACCTACTAATCTGCGCATAGATTGGAGGGGAAATAAAGCATTTATAGTCACAGAGAGGACTTACAAACTCCACATAGATGGCACAGGAGATTAGAGTCAAACCTGGTCATTGGAGATGGGGCAGCAGTTCCATTAGCTGCACCACTATGCCATCCAATGTATGTATGCCTTTGTGAAAAGAACACTTTTTTGTCGTTCTTATTTTCATCCATTTATGTGGTATAGAATTCACTGGTAATGCTAATACTTGCTGCCATCTCAAATTGTCCTGTAGAAAGTGGAGGTGATGAGCTGCGTTTGAAGCTGCAGCTGTTCATTTAAGAGTCCACAGCGCTGTTGCATGCAAAGTTCCTATAAACCAATGATACACATGTCCATTGGAAATCTATTGGGTCTTAAAATTGTACACTCTGGAACATATCATTTACCCCACAGGGTCCTTTTATTGTTGTAGCATATCCTCTGAGTGAACTAAAAAATAATGAAATCCGGAGGAGGACTATACATGGATTAGTTTCTGCTTAAGAAATGATATTATATTTCAATAAAAATGGTTCAGAGCCAACTGGTAAGGTATATTGGAGGAGGGAAACATAATGTTTTGCCAAACTTCTACTGACACCTTTTTTCTTTATTCCATCCAGAATCTATAAATCCATCCCTCCCTCCACCTCCACCAGCCCCACAACCACTGCAACTCATCAATTTCCATTATGGATGAGATAGATCATTCCAAGTTTTTTTTTTCTGATCAGCCCTCCACACCCACAAAAGGGCCAGCAGCTCAGTAATGGTGACTTCAAGTTCAGTTTTATTGTCATTCAGCCATAAACATGTACAAAGCAAAATGAAACACTGTCCCTCTGGGGCCAAGATGCAAAACACAGTAACTATAGTTACACACACGACACATACAGTGTTGTTATGATCCAGCACATACAGTCACAAAATAATATTAACACAGTCACTGAGTGGCTGGGCCTGAAGTTTGACAGACTGATATAAAGTGTGAGGTGTATGTTTATGTGATACAGTATAATGTTACTAGCACTATTATAATAATACAAGAAATAGTATAAAATATATGACACAGCAGTGACAAAAGATGAAAAGTGACCAGTGCAGGATAAGAATATGTCTGTGAGTTGGGGAGTGGGTCAAGGTTGCAGAGCATTCAGACATCATATACATGTGTGGTGGGTGGCAGCAGTGTGTTCAGAGGTCTAACAGCCCGGGGGAAGAAGTTATTACCCAGCCTGACAGTTGTGGTTCTTAGGCAGAAGTACCTCTTCCTGACAGCAGGAGGTCAAAGAAATTGTAGGAAGGATGGGAAGGCAATGCTGTGTGATAGATACTCACTTCTTGTTTTTTTTAACCCTGCTTTCTAAACACAGCATCTATCACTTGTAAGATCAAAAACAGTTATAAGTAAACTTTCAACTATATTGTTTTGTTTAACTTCTGGTTGTAAATGGAAGTTAGTCTTCTGTTCCTAAAGTGTAAATGGAAAGGAGTAATCAACTTGAAGTTAAAAACAGAGCTTTGCAAGTAAGCTCTGTAAGTTAGAAGACGCATTGTCTGCAAAAACAGATGCCAGATCACTACACCTGCATTATATTCCTCAAGAGGTCAGTGTAAGACAATTGGTTGTTTAATTTAGATTGTTTAAAGCAGACAAGCTGACCTCTAAGTTGCTTAATTCAAGGAAGCTTGCAGAACAGATGGATAATGTAATTTAGCTTATCAATAACGAATGTCTTTATAGTCTGAAGATGTTATGTGCTCAAGGGAATTAGCTTTACAGTATTAATTGTGAACTGTGAACATTAAACTGATGTCTATGTCTCCAAAAATACTTTTAGACCATTCATTTTAAAAGGATATCTGAGGAAATATTAAATGTATTTGAAGTCACCCAAGTGGGAGAAAGAGGGTATAACTGTAGAGAGAGGTTCAGGATCATTAGAAATGGGGTAAAGAACATTAAGAAGCTATGGAAGGAAGATGGAGTGACAAGAATCTATTCATCCAGCTTTGGTTTCAGGAGTCTGCAACTCTTGGGTATGTCTTTTTAGTTTAATATCATTGTACCTGCGTATTGGAAATCCTTAATGCTTTATGTTTAAGAAATTTTTGAGCTTTATGCTTAATGCTTTGTATTTTAGAAATAGATTGTAATTTAGAAATATCTTATCAGATAGAAATTCTCTGTAAGGATTGGAAAATGATTAAGATAGAAATCCTCTGAGTTTCAAATGATTTTAAGAATGTTATTTGGATTTAAATGTGTATCACTGTAAATTAATGAGCTGGGTTTTAAACTACCTGTCATCTGGAAGTATCTTCTCTTTAGAAGGGAGAGTGGATCCATACTCAAATAGTGGGTACTGGCTGCTAAACTCGCAGTGGAAAATAAACAGGGAAGTAAACTAGCTTTTGAAGATTGGGTAGTTACAGTATAATCTCCATTTAGTGAGAGTACTCATGGCTATTTACATCTGATAGGTCTTAAGGTCTTCATCTGAGCTTAGAACTTCGCGGTCAGCAAGCTCAATATCATCACAGCTGGAGGCACTGTGTATGCAGTACTTCTGATATCTGTCCTGAATAAGGAGGAGAGAGACCCCTTTTAAGTTTTCAGCAGTCCTCACTATCCCTTACGGGGTCTTATGATCTGATGCATTGCATTCCCATATCAGGTGTAAGTGCACTCTTGATGGTGCTCCAGTAGAATGTGGAGAGAGTGGGAAAAGAGGGGAAAGCATCACTTTCCTCAGTCTCCTCAGGAAGTGGAGGTGCTATTGTGCTCTCTTGGCTAAAGAGGTGATATTGAGAGACCAAGTGAGATCATCAGTAATGTTCATGTCAAGAACAGTGTGCTCCTGACCTTCTCCATGGATGTGCATAGTGAGTGTTCAGCTTGCAGCTTCCTAAACTCTATAATCATCTCTTTAGTCTTGTCCACATTGAGACCCAGGCTGTTGTGCTTACACCAGTCCACAAGCTGCTCTACCTCTTCGCTGTATGCTCTTTCATCATTGTTGCATTGTTGATGAGACTTGTTGCTGTTGTGTCAAAAACATTCCAACCCAACGATCTATTGTGCTGCCTTTTCTTTTCTGGGAACACTACCACTTTCCTTTTTGCTTTTTATCACAATTCCTGTCAGCCTTTTTCCCAATGCAACAAGTCTTTCTTTTTAGTCAAATTCCCAATTCATAGAGTCCGGGAGAACAGAAAACTGACGACGCACATCAAGGTTGCAGTCTACAGGGCCTGCATCCTCAGCACACTGCTTTATGGCAGCAAGACCTGGAGCCTCTACTCCAGAGAAGAGCCGTGTCTCAACGCCATTCACCTTTGCAGCCTGAGACGCATCCTGGACATCAAGTGGATTGACCGAGTCACCAACAATGAGGACCTGGCCCGCGCCCAGATACCCAGTCTCTTCACCCTGCTCCAACAATGCCGTCTCCGCTGGCTGGGCCACATACACTGCATGTCAGACGGGAGGATCCCGAAAGACCTGTTGTACGGTGTACTGGCCTCTGGCAAGAAAGCACAAGGACTCTCGTTTCAAAGATGTCTGCAAGACAAACATGAAATCACTGAACATGAACATCGAGAGGTGGGAGGACATTGCAAGCGATCGCTCTCACCGGAGGCTGGAACTACGCAGAGGTCTAAAAAGAGGAGAAGAGAAGCTGAGGCTTGCTGCTGAAGAAAAGTGCACTCACTGGAAAAACAGCACCAAGACAACACTGGAGGACAGCGCCTTCAAGTGCAGTCGCTGCAGCAGAGACTGTCACTCCCGTGTGGGCCTCTACAGCCACAACAGACGCTGCTCCAACACAGACTGAAGCACGACTTTCCAAGTGCAGATCCATGGTCTCGCGAGACTAACGGATGCCACCACAGAACTGATTTGAAAACTGAAACTTAATCTTTGCTACTTTTTGGAAATTTTATATTCAGGAATTTAATAGTGTACAGTATCTTGTATAAGGCAAGCTAATTAAAAGCCAGCAAAAGAAAAAAAATAGAGGTTTTACACAAAATAAATTGTTTTAAGTATAAACAGATTAATGTTAACTGCCTTTGGCAGGAAAATCAGTGAGGTAGCCATTCTGTTCCAGCCTACTTTGCTAGCCAAGCTCTATATCAAGTCTAAAGTACCTAATTCAAGTTCATATTGAATTGCATTTTCCCTCTTTCACCCTTCTAATAATAAACATCTATAACTAGAATACAAAAAAAAACAAGTTTAGTTTGCCAAAGTTTTGTACCGCAAGATGTTTAGGAAAATGGCAATTTTGTCTGAGAGAATCCTATTGTCATATTTTTGTATTTTCAGAAGGTTACGCGATTGGTCTCTGGCATTCAAAATGTTGGATGTGCAAGATCACAGAACCAAAACTGAAATAGCTCAAGGCAGCAGAAACTCATTCAAATTTTAATTGAAATTTGGTGAGCAGTTGCATGAAATGTCATATCTTAAAATTGACACTGGATTTAGGTAACACAAATAAATGAAGCTTGAAAGGGCACTCAATTATGGCAGTAGTAAAGAGGACTTAATGATACTGAAAATGCTTCTTTATATTACCACTGCATTCACTGAGGACTTGATTCCTCAATAATGAAGCTGGAATGACTTCTGTGCCCTTCCTAAATATAATGCACAAGTACCTTCCTTTGTTGAATTGATTTTCAGGATGGAGGCAATGTCACTGAACAACCCATTTATTACTGAAGAACATGGCACTACAGAGGCATTAAGACTCAACAATAAAGTTCACTATATCACATTGGAATGATTTTATCTCTTCTCTGAAGAATATTAGTGAACCAGTTGGATTTCATGACAATTTTCTAATTTCTAATGTCATTCTTTTTGTCTTGTTATAGCCTGTATATTGTTGCCTATTATTGCTAGTTCACAACAACTAGCACATGATTTGATCTTGTGATTAGTGAACTTACTGGCTGGTAACATATTCTTTATAACACTATGACACAACAAATCACTCTCATGAATGTACATATTCACAGGAAGGTTACAGTAGGGAGGTTTTGTCAGGTCTGTACTGGGTCCATTACGAGGAATCCAGCTCATCTATTCTCTTCCTCTCCCCAGAGCCCTTCAGATACTTATCATACTTCTCTTTGACTTTTATAATTGTATCTGTATCCTGGTAATGTGTTTCAGTCCCTAACCATTACGGTATAAAAAATATTGACCTTTTTTTATTTTATTTAGAGATACAGCGCAGAGCAGGCTCTTCTAGTGCAATGAACGGTGCTGCCCAGCAACCCACCTATTTAAGGCCAGCCTAATCAAAGGTCAATTTACAATGACTAGTTAATCTACTGGCCAGTGCATCTTCGGACTGTGGGAACTCCTGGAGAAAACTGGGGAGAATGCACAAACACCCTATAACGGTCCTGGAATTGCACTCCCAACTCCAGTGCGTCACACCAACCATTACACTGCCATGGTGCCCTTTTTCACATCTCTTCATGTCACTTTTGATAATCACCCGCAGTATATATCCTCTAGATCCTAAACCCTCTGCCAATAGGATGAGACTTTCTCTATATTCTGTGACTTCATCTTTCATGATTTTAATTACCTCTAAACTCGAGTCATGTTCAACAAACTTTTACTTATTTGTTTTTCAGGCTCTGCGCACTGTCGACAAGACCAGCCTTTATTATCCGAATGCCATCCCTCACGTAGTACTGTTGGCGGGGAGGGGGGTGGGGCGCGGTAAGAGTGAGTTGCAGTGTTCCAGTATTTAGATCCAGTGATGATGAAGAAAAGGCAATACACCTCCAAATCAGGCTCGGAACATGCAGAGTTTGGTGTTCCGACACTACTGACTCTCCTGTGTTCCTTCTTGGCGGGAGGTGCTGCAGGTGCTGTATGATGAAGCAACAAATGTGTAGGGTGTTGAACAGGGTACAAATCAAGTAAGCTGCTTTGTCCTGTATGGTGTCAGATAGTGGAAAGTCTTCTATTGTACTCCTGACATACGCATCGTGAATAACAGAAAGGCTTTAACATGACAAGGAGATGAATCACTCTCTGCAGGATACTAGGCCTCTGATCAGCTCGTGTAACCATGGCATTTATGAGGATGGTCTAGTTGATGTTCTGCCGATGGCAACCTTCCAGATGTATTTTAATATCAATTTCTTTGTCATATCACTATTCATAAATGCATTAGAAAGCCTGATTATCTACAGTTGCATCAACAGTGATCTTCCCTCCATTATATGATTAAAAGTGGAGACATTTGCCCGTGTTTTCATAGTGTTTAGTCCTATTCTCAGCCTATTGGACATTGAAGCCACCTGTGCATGAATGCAGCAAGATTTGGATAATATTCAGCATTGGCAATGCAAGAGATAAATAGCATCGCATGACATTGGTGCCAGCCAATGCCACCTGCAACAAAAGAGAACATCAGCATTCAATGTATTCCTACTGGTCCAGGTTACAACATGGCTCTATTAGAACATAGGACATAGGACAAAGAAATCTACAACACATTACAGGCTCTTCGGCCCACAATGTTGTGCCGATCACGTAACCTACTCTAGAACTGACTAGAATTTCCCTATCACATAGTCCTCTATTTTTCTAAGCTCCATGCACCTATCTAAAAGTCTCTTAAACTACCCTATTGCATCCGCCTCCACCACTGTACAGGCAGTGCATTCCATGCACTCACCACTCTGTGAAAAACTTACCTCTGACATCCCCCTTGTATCTACTTCCAAGCACCTTAAAACTATGCCCCCTTATGTTACACACATAAAAGCTGCTGGTGAACGCAACAGGCCAGGCAGCATCTATTGGAAGAGGTCCAGTCGACATTTTGGACCGAGACCCTTCGTCAGGACTAACTGAAAGAAGAGCCAGTAAGAGTTTTGAAAGTGGGAGGGAGAGGGGGAGATCCGAAATGATAGGAGAAGACAGAAGGGGGAGAGATGGAGCCAAAGCTGGACAGTTGTTTGGCAAAAGGGATATGAGAGGATCATGGGACAGGAAGCCTAGGGAGAAAGAAAAGGGGTGGGGGGGGGGAACCCAGAGGATGGACAAGGGTGAGAGGGACAAAGGGAGAAAAAGGAGAGAGAGAAAAAGAATGTGTGTGTGTATATAAATAAATAACGGATGGGGTACAAGGGGGAAGTGGGGCATTAGCAGAAGTTTGAGAAGTCAATGTTTATGCCATCAGGTTGGAGGCTACCCAGACAGAACATAAGGTTTTGTTCCTCCAACCTGAGTGTGGCTTCATCTTTACAGTAGAGGAGGCCATGGATAGACATATTGGAATGAGAATGGGATGTGGAATTAAAATGTGTGGCCACTGGGAGATCCTGCTTTCTCTGGCGGACAGAGCGTAGGTGTTCAGCAAAACGATCTCCCAGTCTGCGTCGGGTCTCGCCAATATATAGAAGGCCACATCGGGAGCACCGGACGCAGTATATCACCCCAGCCGACTCACAGGTGAAGTGTCGCCTCACCTGGAAGGACTGTTTGGGGCCCTGAATGGTGGTAAGGGAGGAAGTGTAAGGGCATGTGTAGCACTTGTTCTGCTTACAAGGATAAGTGCCAGGAGGGAGATCAGTGGGGAGGGATTGGGGGGACAAATGGACAAGGGAGTTGCGTAGGGAGTGTTCCCTGCGGAAAGTGGGGGGAGGGGGAGGGAAAGGTGTGCTTAGTGGTGGGATCCCATTGGAGGTGGCGGAAGTTACGGAGAATAATATGTTGGACCCGGAGGCTGGTGGGGTGGTAGGTGAGGACAAGGGGAACCCTATTCCTAGTGGGGTGGCGGGAGGATGGAGTGAGAGCAGATGTGCGTGAAATGGGGGAGATGCATTTGAGAGCAGAGTTGATGGTGGAGGAAGGGAAGCCCCTTGATGAAGGGTCTCAGCCCGAAACGTCGACTGTACCTTTTCCAATAGATGTTGCCTGGCCTGCAGTGTTCACCAGCAACTTCTATGTGTGTTGCTTGAAATTCCAGCATCTGCAGATTTCCTCGTGTTTGCCCCCTTATTTTAGCTATTTCAGCCCTGGGAAAAAGCCTCTGACTATCCACACATTCAATGCCCCTTATCATCTTATGCACCTCTATCAGGTCACATCTCATCCTCCGTAGCTCCAAGGAGAAAAGGCCAAGTTCACTCAACCTATTGTCATAAGGCACGCTCTCCAATCCAGGCAACATTGTTGTAAATCTCCTCTGCACTCTCTCTATAGTAGCCTATAGTGAGGTGATCAGAATCGAACACAGTACTCCAAGTGGGGTCTAACTAAAGTCTTATATAGCTATATATTCCTGCAAACTGTTCATAACCTAAACACAAGAAAGTCTGCAGATGCTGGAGGTCCAAAGCAACACATACAAAATGCTGGAGGAACTCAGCAGGTCAGGCAGCATCTATGGAAATGAATAAACAGTCAACTTTTCAGGCTGAGACCCTTCTTCAGGACTGGAAAGATCCAGAATAAACGAGTGGGGGGAGGGGATGGACGATAGCTAGAAGATGATAGGTGATGGGTAGGAAAGGTAAAGGGCTAGAGATGAAGGAATCTGATAGGAGAGGAGAGTGGACCAAAGGACAAAGGGAAGGATTTGGGGACCCAGGGGAAAGTTTTAGGCAGGGGAGGAGAAGTAAGGGAGAAAAGGGTGGTGCATAGAGGAAAAGAGGAGAGGGAGGGAGACTTTTTTTACTGAAAGGATAAATTGATATTCATGTCATCAGAGTGGAGGCTACCCAGATAGAATATAAAGTGTTGCTCCTCCAGCCTGAGGTTGGCTTCATTATGGCACAAGAGGAGGCCATTGACCGACGTGTCTGAATAGGAATGGGAATTGGAATGTAAAACACTCATAACCTAAACTGTTCACAAATTAGGACTGCGGCAAAAAAAACTGAGTTCCCACCGGCAGAAGGTTCCTACAATCCCACAGCAGCAGGTATATCAATGCCATCAGTCTCCCAATATGTGCTGTCTATACAATAATCAGGTGTTCATAAACTGGGGAGCAGCAGTACTGCCAAATCCAGCACTATACACTACACATCCACCAGAAGGGGAAAGATTGTGACCGAGTGCCAGATAAAACTCGGGTTTCAGCACTGGTGAGCCAATGCCTTTAAATCCCTGGCTATTCCCGTATTGAATTACCTGCCCTGGGCAGGGCACATAAATGCAATCACAAAAACAGGTGTGCCAGAGTCTGCCTTCTCAGAAAGTTGAGTAGGCCCAGCATGTCTCCGAACATGCCAAGAAACTCCTACAAATGCTGGAAGTATTCCAACTGCTTGCCTCAGGTTCTGGTACAGCAATTCAAAGACACAGAAACATACATGGCTGCAGAAAGCAGTGGACTCCACCCAGTACATCACAGGCACATGCCTCCCCATCACTGGGTGTATATCTGGGAGGCAGTGCCTCAAGAAAACAATATTTATCATCAAAGATCCCCATCATCTGCGGCATGGCACCTTCTCATAATTAGTTACCAATCAGGCAGGGGGGACAGCAGCCTGATGTCACATAGCTAATTTCCTTTAGCTATTTGATTCTTGAACCAAATGGCACATCTCTATACACTACAGATAAACAACACTATGACCACTTTGGTCACTTTGAACTAAAATGAATTTTGACTTTTTTATTCTAATTGTGTTCTAATAAAATTTGTGTATGAATTGTGCATTTCTTGCGAATGCTGATTTATATGTGCTTGTGATGCTGCTACAAATGGCAAAATAGTACAACCGCGGCTGACAAGGGAAGCTAATGTAAAAGTAAAAGAGAGGGCATGCAACTAAGCAAAAATTAGTGAGAGGACAGAGAAGCTTTTAAAAACCTACAGAGAGCAACTAAAAAAGTCATTAGGAGGGAAAAGATGAAATATGAAAGCAAGCTAGCAAACAATATCAAATTGGATAGTAAAAGCTTTTTCAAGTATGTAAAATAAAAGAAAAATGAGGGTGGATATACGACCGCTAGAAAATGAGGCAGGTGAAATAATAACAGGGGACAGGGAGATGGTTGATGAATGAAATGAGCATTTTACATCAGTATTCACTGTGGAAGACATGAGCAGTGTGCCAGGTGTGGAAGGATACAAGGGAAGAGAAGTGAGTGCAGTTACTTTTACAAGGGAGAAGGTGCTCAAAAAGCTGAAATACTTAAGGGTACATAAGTCACCCAGGCTGCACCCTAGGGTTCTGAAAGAAGTAGCCTGTGGAGGCATTAGTGATGATCTTTCAAAAATCATAGGACTCTGGCATGGTGCCAGACGACTGAACAATTGCAAGTGTCACTCCACTCTTTAAGAAAGGAGGAAGGCAGCAGAAAGGAAATTAACCTGACTCAGTGGCTGGGAAGATGGTGGAGTTAGTTGTTAAGGATGAGGTTATGGAGTACTTGGTGACACAGGACAAAATAGGACAAAGTCAGCATGATTTCCTTAAGGGAAAAAATTTGCCTGACAAACCTGTTGGCATTCTTTGAGGAGATTATAAGTAGGATAGCTAAAGGGGATGCAGTGGATGTTGTATATTTGGACTTTCAGAAGGCCCTTGACAAGGTGCCACACATGAGATGGCTTACCAAGTTAAGAGCCCATGGTATTACAGGAAAGTTACTAACATCGTTAGAACATTGGCTGATTGGTAGATGGCAGTGAGTGGCAATAAAAGGATCCTTTTCTGGTTGGCTGCCAGTGATTAGTGGCGTTTCTCTGGGGTCGGTGTTGGGACCACTTCTTTTTATGCTCTATATCAATGATTTAGATGATGGAATAAATGGCTTTGTTGCCAAGTTTGCTGATGATACAAAAATTGATGGAGAGACAGGTAGTGTCGTTGAAATAGGTCGGCTGCAGAAGGACTTAGACAGATTAGAAGACTGGGCAAGAGAGTGGCAAATGAAATCTACGTGGTCATGCACTTTGGTAGAAGAAATAAATGTGCAGACTATTTTCTAAACGGGGAGAAAATCTAAATATCTGAGATGCAAGGGGACTTGGACATCCTTATGCAGAACACCCTAAAGGTTAACTTGCAGGTGGGGTCGGTGGTGAGGAAGGCAAATGCAATGTTAGCATTCATTTCAAGAGGTCTGGAATACAAGGGCAAGGATGTGACACTGAGGCTTTATAAGGCACTGGTGATGCCTCACCTTCAGTAATGTGAACAGGTTTGGTCTCCTTATTGAAGAAAAGATGTGCTGGCATTGGGGAGGGTTCAGAGAAGGTTCACAATGAAAGGGTGAAGAGGAACGTTCACTAGCTCAGGGTATGTATTCACCAGAATTTAGAAGGATGGCAATCTTCATCTAATTCCGAAATTCTGACTTGATGTTGGTCGATTTCACATCTGAGTGTTCTTGATTCTTCTTTCCTCAAATTCAACGCTTCTTCAATTGCGGTGAGTCTTCGATTAACTGTATCTTCTAAAAGTTTCTTCATTTGTTCCATAGTTACCAGAGCATCCTTCGAAGTTCCAGGATCACCATTTTTTTTTCCGTTCCCGGCAGAATCTTTCCCTTCTTTGGCTTCTCGTGTTCTGGTATGCATTTTCAATAAGTAAAAGTCGTAGTTCAGTAATATAGATCGTTTAGTGTAGGTATAGGTAAGGTAAGTAAGAGTGGTTACATGTAAAAATGTAAAGGGTACGGAGCAACGCCCAAAAGCAGCTCACTCCATGAGTCCCCTGCCAGAAATAGTCTAATTCTGCTCCTTAGTCTTATGGTCTTATGATCTAAGTATGTTTTTCATTGCACCTGTGCATACATGTACTTGCATATATCAGAATCAGAATCAGGTTTAATATCACTTGCATATGTCGTAATAATAATAGAACAAAACGCTATGAATTACAGTATATATGTAATAGTTAAATCAAATAAGCAGTGCAAAAAATAGAAATTAAAAAGAAATTATTGAGGCAGTGTTCATGGACTCAGTGTCCATTCAGAATCGGATGGCAGAGGGAAAGAGTTGTTCATGAATCATTGAATGTGTGCCTTCAGGCTTCTTTATCTCCTTCCTGATGGCAGCAATGAGGAGAGGGCATGTCCTGGGTGATGGGTCTCCTTAATGATGGTTGCTGCCTTTTTGAGGCATCGCTCCATGAAGATCTCCTGGATACTGCGGAGTCTGGTGTCCACAAGGGAGCTGACTGTTTACAACTCTCCACAGCTTATTTTGATCCTGTGCAGTAGCTCCCTCTCCCACCCCCACCCCCCATACCAGACGATGATGCAGACAGTCAGAATGCTCTCCACAGTACATCTGAAGAAATGTGTGACTATTTTAGGTAACGTACCAAATCTCCTCATGAAGTATAGCTGCTGTTGTGCTGCATGGATACGTTGGGTCCAGGTTAGATCCTCAGAGATATTCACACCCAGGAACTTGAAACTGCTCACTCTTTTCACTTCTGATCCCTCTAAGAGGGCTGGTGTGTGTTTCCTCGTCTTTCTGACGTCCAAAATTAGTTCTTCGGGTTCACTGATGTTAAGTGCAAGGTCGTTGCTGTGATTCCACTCAACTAGCTAGTATATCTTACTCTTGTACACCCTCACATCGCCATGTGAAATTCTGCCACCAGTAGTGATATCATCAGCAAATGTATAGATGGCATTTGCAATTTAATTGGGCAATTTTATTGATGACAATGCACTCAGTGCCCATCTTATTTGGTATCCCTACTGAGTGTATGATTGTAGTTTTCTGCTCCACATCAAGATTCTACTTGCTGTGCATTCAGAGATGCTCTTCTGCACACCACTGTTGTAATGTGTAATTATTTGAGTTACTGTTGTCTTCCTGTCAGCTTGAACCAACCGGGCCATTCTCCTGTGACCACTTTCATTAACAAGGCATTTTCATCTGCAGAACTGATGCTCATTGGATTTTTTTCATACCGTTCTCTGTAAACTCTAGAGACTATGTGTGTGACAATCCTAGGAGATCAGCAGTTTCTGAGATACTCAAACATCCCCAATTGGCACCGATAATCATTCCATGGTCAAAGTCACCTAGACCACATTTCTTTCCCACTCTAATGTTTGGTCTGAACAACAACTGAACCATTTCAGAATCAGAGAATCAGAAGCAGGTTTATTATCACTAGCATGTGATGCAAAATTTTTTAACTTAGCAGCAGCAGTTCAATGCAATACATAAAACAGGAAAGGTATGAACACATTAATGGGGTTGTATTATAGACCACCCAATAGTCAGTGAGAATTGGAGGAGCAAATCTGCAGAGAGATAGCAGACAACTACAGGAAACGTAAAGATGTGATAATAGGGGATTTTTAATTTTCCACGTATTGATTGGGAATCCCATACTGTTGGGATTAGATGGGTTAGAGTTTGTAAAATGTGTTCAGGAAAGTTTTCTAAATCAATATATAGAGGTACCAACTAGAGAGAATGCAATATAACATCTCCTATTAGGAAACGAGGTAGGACAGGTGATGGAAATGTATGTAGGGGAACACTTTGGTTTCAGTGATCATAACACCATTAGTTTCTACTTGATCATGGATAAAGATAGATCTGGTCCTAGGGTTGAGGTTCTAAACTGGAAAAAGGCCAAATTTGAAGAAATGAGAAAAGCTCTAAAAAGCGTGGATTGGGACAGGTTGTTCTCTGGCAAGGATGTGATTGGTAAGTGGGAGGCCTTCAAAGGAAAAATTTTGAGAGTGAAGAGTTTGTATGTTCCTGTCAGGATTAAAGGCAAAGTGAATAAGACTAAGAAAACTTGGTTCTCAAAGCATATTGGAACTCTGATAAAGAAGAAGAGAGAGATGTATGACATGTATAGGAAACAGGGAGCAAATAAAGTGCTTGAGGAGTATAGAAAGTGCAAAAAAATACTTAAAGAAATCAGGAGGGCTAAAAGAAGACATGAGGTTGCTTTGGTAGTCAAGGTGAAGGATAATCTAAAGAGCTTCTACAGGTATATTAAGAGCAAAAGGAGACTAAAGGCTAAAATTGGTCCTCTTGAAGATCAGAGTGGTCGGCTATGTATGAACCAAAAGAAATGGGGAAGATCTTAAATGGGGTTTTTGCATCTGTATTTACTAAGGAAACTGGCCTGGAGTCAATGGAAATAAGGCAAACAAGTAGTGAGGTCCACAAGGGAGCTGACTGTTTACAAATTGAGGAGGAGGAGGTGCTTGCTATCTTGGGGCAAATCAGAGTAGATAAATCCCCAGGACCTGACAGGGTATCCCTCGGACCTTGAGGGGGACTAGTGTTGAAATTGCAGGGTCCCTGGCAGATATATTTGGCCAGGGGGATGAGAACCAGCATGATAGAGCGTAGGAAGGGGAGAACAGAAATAAATCTAAGATAGTGAGCAGTAAAAATGTCAGGAAAGACAGGCAGGTGATGGGGCAAATTTGTAGCCATTGGGATGAGTTGCAGTGCAATAAAGTTGCAGTGAAATCAAAGCAAATAGTATCAAATACCGGTCTTAAGGTGTTGTACTTAAATGCACGCAGCATAAGGAATAAGGTGGATGATCTTGTTGTACAGCTACAGATTGGCAGGTATGATATTGTGGCCATCACTGAGACCTGGCTAAAGGATGCATGTCTCTGGGAGTTGAACGTCCAAGGATACACGGTGTATCGGAAGGATAGGAAGGTAGGCAGAGAGGGAGGCGTGGCTTTATTGGTAAGAAATGATATTAAATCATTAGAAAGAGATGATATAGGATCGGAAGGTGCAGAATCTTTATGGGTTGAGCTAATAAATAGCAGGGGTAAAAGGACCCTGATGGCAGTTATTTATAGGCCTCCAAACAGCTGCAGGGATGTGGACTACAAATTACAACTGGAAATAGAAAAA
This sequence comes from Mobula birostris, assembly GCF_030028105.1. Lineage (NCBI taxonomy): Eukaryota > Metazoa > Chordata > Chondrichthyes > Myliobatiformes > Myliobatidae > Mobula > Mobula birostris. Next base: position 194,414,052 of record NC_092371.1, read on the forward strand.
GCTTGTCAGAAGGGCAGTGTTATGATAATTGTGGGGGATTTTAACATGCGAGTAGATTGGGAAAACCAGGTTAGCACTGGATCTCAAGAGAGAGAATTTGTAGAATGTCTGCGAGATGGCTTTTTAGAACAGCTTGTTGTTGAGCCCACTAGGGGATCGGCTGTACTAGATTGGGTATTGTGTAATGAACCGGAGGTGATTAGAGAGATTGAGGTGAAGGAACCCTTAGGAGGCAGTGATCATAACATGATTGAATTCACTGTGAAATTAGAAAAAGAGAAGCCGAAATCTGATGTGTTAGTATTTCAGTGGAATACAGGAAATTACAGTGACATGAGAGAGGAACTGGCCAAAGTTGACTGGAAAGGGACACTGGCGGGAAAAGCAGCAGAGCAGCAGTGGCTGGAGTTTATGCAAGAAATGAGGAATGTGCAAGAAAGGTATATTCCAAAAAAGAAGAAATTTTCGAGTGGAAAAAGGATGCAACCGTGGTTGACAAGAGAAGTCAAAGCCAAAGTTAAAGCAAAAGAGAGGGCATACAAGGAAGCAAAAATTAGTGGGAAGAGAGAGGATTGGGAAGTTTTTAAAACCTTACAAAAGGAAACCAAGAAGGTCATTAAGAGATAAAAGATTAACTATGAAAGGATACTAAAAGCTTTATCAAGTATATAAAGGGTAAAAGACAGGTGAGAGTAGATATAGGACCGATAGAAAATGATGCTGGAGAAATTGCAATGGGAGATGAGGAGATGGCAGAGGAACTGAATGAGTATTTTGCATCAGTCTTCACTGAGGAAGACATCAGCAGTATACCAGACACTCAAGGGTGGCAGGGAAGAGAAGTATGCGCAGTCACAATTACGACAGAGAAAGTACTCAGGAAGCTGAATAGGCTAAAGGTCGATAAATCTCCTGGACCAGATGGAATGCACCCTCGTGTTCTGAAGGAAGTAGCTGTGGAGATTGCGGAGGCATTAGTGATGATCTTTCAAAAGTCGATAGATTCTGGCATGGTTCCAGAGGACCGGAAGATTGCAAATGTCACTCCGCTATTTAGGAAGGGGGCAAGGAAGCAAAAAGGAAATTATAGACCTGTTAGCTTGACATCCGTGGTTGGGAAGTTGTTGGAGTCGATTGTCAAGGATGAGGTTACAGAGTACCTGGAGGCATATGACAAGATAGGCAGAACTCAGCATGGATTCCTTAAAGGAAAATCCTGCCTGACAAACCTATTACAATTTTTTGAGGAAATTACCAGTAGGCTAGACAAGGGGGATGCAGTGGATGTTGTATATTTGGATTTTCAGGCCTTTGACAAGGTGCCACACATGAGGCTACTTAACAAGATAAGAGCCCATGGAATTACGGGAAAGTTACATACGTGGATAGAGCATTGGCTGATTGGCAGGAAACAGAGAGTGGGAATAAAGGGATCCTATTCTGGTTGGCTGCCAGTTACCAGTGGTGTTCCTCAGGGATCAGTGTTGGGTCAGTCTTTTTACATTGTACATCAACGATTTAGATTATGGATTAGGTGGCTTTGTGGCTAAGTTTGCTGACGATACGAAGATAGGTGGAGGGGCCGGTGGTGCTGAGGAAACGGAGAGTCTGCAGAGAGACTTGGATAGATTGGAAGAATGGGCAGAGAAGTGGCAAATAAAGTACAATGTTGGAAAGTGTATGGTTATGCACTTTGGCAGAAAAAATAAATGGGTAGACTATTATTTAAATGGAGAAAGAATTCAAAGTTCTGAGATGCAACGGGACTTGGGAGTCCTCATACAGGATACCCTTAAAGTTAACCTCCAGGTTGAGTCAGTAGTGAAGAAGGCGAATGCAATGTTGGCATTCATTTCTAGAGGAATAGAGTATAGGAGCAGGGATGTGATGTTGAGGCTCTATACGGCGCTGGTGAGACCTCACTTGGAGTACTGTGGGCAGTTTTGGTCTCCTTATTTAAGAAAGGATGTGCTGACGTTGGAGAGGGTACAGAGAAGATTCACTAGAATGATTCCAGGAATGAGAGGGTTAACATATGAGGAACGTTTGTCTGCTCTTGGACTATATTCCTTGGAGTTTAGAAGAATGAGGGGAGACCTCATAGAAACATTTCGAATGTTAAAAGGCATGGACAGAGTGGATGTGGCAAAGTTGTTTCCCATGATGGGGGAGTCTAGTACGAGAGGGCATGACTTCAGGATTGAAGGGTGCCCTTTCAGAACAGAAATGCGAAGAAATTTTTTTAGTCAGAGGGTGGTGAATCTATGGAATTTGTTGCCACGGGCAGCAGTGGAAGCCAAGTCATTGGATGTATTTAAGGCAGAGATTGATAGGTATCTGAGTAGCCAGGGCATCAAAGGTTATGGTGAGAAGGCAGGGGAGTGGGACTAAATAGGAGAAAATGGATCAGCTCATGATAAAATGGCGGAGCAGACTCAATGGGCCGAATGGCCTACTTCTGCTCCTTTGTCTTATGGTCTTATGGTCTATATTTAAAATGTCGGTATCCACAGGTCAAATGCCAGAGGATTGGAGGATAGCTCATGTTGTTCCGTTATTTAAAAAGGCTCTAAAAGTAATCCAGGAAACTATAGGCCGGTAAGTTTGATGTCGGTAGTAGGTAAATTATTGGAAGGAGTACTGAGAGATAGGATCTACAAATACAATATTTGGATAGACAGGGACTTATTAGGGAGAGTCAACATGGATTTATGCGTGGTAGGTCATGTTTAACCAATCTATTAGAGCTTTTCGAGGAGGTTACCAGGAAAGTGGATGAAGGGAAGGCAGTGGATGTTGTCTACATGGACTTCAGTAAGGCCTTTGACAAGGTCCCGCATGGGAGGTTATTTAGGAAGTTTCATTCGCTAGGTATACATGGAGAGAGTAAAATGGATTAGACATTGGCTCAATGGAAGAAGCCAGATAGTGGTAGTGGAGGATTGCTTCTCTGAGTGGAGGCCTGTGACTAGTGGTGTGCCACAGAGATCAGTGCTGAGTCCATTGTTATTTGTCATCTATATGTGGCCCCCCCCAGCCACCCTCAGGGTCGCTCGGCTCGCTGTCATCCAGGGAAACAGCCTCGGCCCCACCAAACTGGATAATTCGTTTGTGTGGATGCTGTGTGATGTATCCCACCCCGCCCAAATAACAGACAATACACCAGATACGATTTACAGTTTATAGATATTACTGGAACTATATAATTAAGAGAGAATAAAATATAAAAGGAAAATAAAAGGCGCCATACTTATCAAAGTTCAATCTCTTCGTGCACAAACAGTTGGAGCTCAAGGACCTTCTTCTTCACCCTGCGACCCCCTTGGACCACCTCGACCAGCCGCCTGGGACCAACAACAGTGGTCGACCAGACGCTCCACTCGAGTCCATCTCCGTCTCCTCGCCGACCACCCTCCTCGGGGTCCGACCCCGTTATCGGACATCACAGCACATCGTCCATCCTCTGTCTCCCTCTCCCGCCTTCTCCCCCAAAACCCCGTGCATACCATATCTTCAAATACACCAAAAGCATAACAACTATCCCTATTGGATAATAACATATTTCTTATCACACTCTAAACCAAAACAAGCTGCTAGCACAAACTTTCTCAGTGTATAACACAACAAAGCCGCATTCCCCAGATTAACATAACAAAGACGCCATTTTAATTAGCCTCCGCAGTAACATAAAAGTCAAAACCCCCTTACATAAATCAATGATCTGGATGATAATGTGGTAAGTTAGATCAGCAAATTTGCTGATGATACAACGGTTGGAGGTGTAGTGGACAGTAAGGAAGGTTTTCAAAGCTTGCAGAGAGACTTGGACCATAGAAACCATAGAAACCATAGAAAAACTACAGCACAGAAACAGGCCTTTTGGCCCTTCTTGGCTGTGCCGAACCATTTTCTGCCTAGTCCCACTGACCTGCACACGGACCATATCCCTCCATACACCTCCCATCCATGTATCTGTCCAATTTATTCTTAAATGTTAAAAAAGAACCCGCATTTCCCACCTCGTCTGGCAGCTCATTCCATACTCCCACCACTCTCTGTGTGAAGAAGCCCCCACAATGTTCCCTTTAAACTTTTCCCCCCTCACCCTTAACCCATGTCCTCTGGTTTTTTTCTCCCCTTGTCTCAGTGGAAAAAGCCTGCTTGCATTCACTCTATCTATACCCATCATAATTTTATATTCCTCTATCAAATCTCCCCTCATTCTTCTACGCTCCAGGGAATAAAGTCCTAACCTATTCAACCTTTCTCTGTAACTCACTTTCTCAAGTCCCGGCAACATCCTTGTAAACCTTCTCTGCACTCTTTCAACCTTATTTATATCCTTCCTGTAATTTGGTGACCAAAACTGAACACAATACTCCAGATTCAGCCTCACCAATGCCTTATACAACCTCATCATAACATTCCAGCTCTTATACTCAATACTTTGATTAATAAAGACCAATGTACCAAAAGCTCTCTTTACGACCCTATCTACCTGTGATGCCACTTTTAGGGAATTTTGTATCTGTATTCCCAGATCCCTCTGTTCCACTGCACTCCTCAGTGCCTTACCATTAACCCTGTATGTTCTACCTTGGTTTGTCCTTCCAATTTGACCAGCTGGAAAAATGGGCTGAAAAATAGCAGATGGAGTTTAATACAGACAAGTGTGAGGTATTGCACTTTGGAAGAACAAACCAAAGTAGAACATACAAGGTAAATGGTAGGGTACTGAGTAGTGCAGTAGAACAGAGGGATCTGGGAATACAGATCCAAAATTCCCTAAAAGTGGCTTCACAGGTAGATAGGGTCGTAAAAAGAGATTTTGGTACATTGGTCTTTATTAATCAAAGTATTGAGTATAAGAGCTGGAATGTTATGATGAGGTTGTATAAGGCATTGGTGAGGCCGAATCTGGAGTATTGTGTTCAGTTTTGGTCACCAAATTACAGGAAGGATATTAATGAGGTTGAAAGAGTGCAGAGAAGGTTTACAAGGATGTTGCCGGGACTTGAGAAAGTGAGTTACAGAGAAAGGTTGAATAGGTTAGGACTTTATTCCCTGGAGCGTAGAAGAATGAGGGGAGATTTGATAGAGGTATATAAAATTATGATGGGTATAGATAAAGTGAATGCAAACAGGCCTATTTCACTGAGGCTAGGGAAGAAAAAAACCAGAGGACATGGGTTAAGGGTGAAGGGGGAAAAGTTTAAAGGGAACATTGTGGGGGCTTCTTCACACAGAGAGTGGTGGGAGTGTGGAATGAGCTGCCAGATGAAGTGGTAAATGTGGGCTCACTTTTAACACTTAAGAAAAACTTGGACAGGTACATGGATGAGAGGTGTATGGAAGGATATGGTCCAGGTGCAGGTCAGTGGGACTAGGCAGAAAAATGGTTTGGCACAGCCAAAAAGGGCCAAAAGGCCTGTTTCTGTGCTGTAGTTTCTATAGTTCTATGGATCTATAATCTAGCAGAGAAATAATAATAAAAAATAAACAAGTAAATCAATTACGTATATTGAATAGAATTTTTTAAAACATGCAAAAACATAAAAACTATATGTTAAAATAAAGTGAGGTAGTGTCTAAAGATTCAATGTTCATTTGGGAATCGGATGGTGGAGAGGAAGAAGCTGTTTCTGAATCGCTGAGTGTGTGCCTTCAGGCTTCTGTATCTCCTACCTGATGGTAACAGTGAGAAAAGGGCATGTCCTGGGTGCTGGAGGTCTTTAATAATGGACGCTGCCTTTCTGAGACACCGCTCCCGAAAGATGTCCTGGGTACTTTATAGGTTAGTACCCAAGATGGAGCTGACTAGATTTACAACATTCTTCAGCTTATTTTGGTCCTGTGCAGTAGCCCCTCCACACCAGACAGTGATGCAGCCTGTCAGAATGCTCTCCACGGTACAACTATAGAAGTTTTTGAGTGTATTTGTTGACATGCCAAATCTCTTCAAACCCCTTATAAAGTATAGCCGCTGTCTTGCCTTCTTTATAACTACATAATACGTTGGGACCAAGTTAGATCCTCAGAGATCTTGACACCCGTCTTACTGACGTTGAGTGCCAGGTTATTGCCGTGACACCATTCCACTAGTTGGCATATCTCACTCCTGTACGCCCTCTCGTCACCACCTGAGATTCTACCAACAATGGTCTACATGCTTTTATGCATTGAGTTGCTGCCACATGATTGGCTGATGTAATATTTTCATTAATGGGCAGGAGTAGAGATGTACCTAATAAAGTGGCCACTGATCATACACCCAACTTTCTTTCTGACTTTGTTTCTATCAGCATTCGTGGCACCATCATCGACTAGAAATTGAACCAATCCAGCTACATAATACTGCAGTAATAACAACAAATCTGGGACTGAATATCGAATAACTGTTGGTTCTGTAAAAGTTTTCTAGCAACTATAAAAATAAGTCAAGAGTTCAGCAAAACACTATTTGATTACATGGATCAACTCATTTATAATAGTACCTTAAGAGCAATTTTGTTGATTACAAAACAGCCCTGTGTTTTGCACTATCTATTTCCATAAGATTTTCTTTCTTCCAATGATTGATGCTTTGCTGCAAAAGCAGCTCATAAACTTATATCCTTAACCAACAAGGAGTATGGACCCATGAAAAGGCTCCATTCCATAAGAATAAATTTCCAAAATACAAATACAATTGTTGCAGATCAAATCTATAAATGAGTAAATTTATAAGCAATCAGAAAGAAAAGATCTTTGGGAGCCAATTAGGGAGCCCCTCAGTGGTCGGGAAGATGTTGGAGTCGATTGTTAAGGATGTGGTTTTGGGTTACTTGGAGGCATGTGATAAAATAGGCCATGGTCAGCATGGTATCCTCAAGGGAAAATCTTACATGACAAGTGTGTTGGAATTCCTCGAAGAAATAACAAGCAGGATAGACAAAAGAGAATGAGTGGATGCTCTGTACTTGGATTTTCAGAAGGCCTTTGGCAGGGTGCCACACATGAAGCTTTTTAACAAGTTAAGAGACTATTTATAGTATTACAGGAAAGATATGGATAGAGAGTTGGCTGATTGGCAGGAGGCAAAGAATGTGAATAAAGAAAGTGTTTTTTGTTTGGCTGCCGGTGACTAGTGGTGCTCCACAGGGGTCTGTGTTGGAATTGTTTCTTTTTGCATTGCATGGCAATGATTTGGTTGATGGAATTGATGTCTTTATGGCCAAGATTGTCAATGATATGAAAATAGGTGGAGGAGCAGGTAGTTGTGAAGAAGCAGAGAGGTTGCCGAAGGACTCAGACACGTTTGGGGAATGGGCAAAGAAATGACAGATGGAATACATTGTTTGGGAGTGCATGGTCATGCACTTTGTTAGAAGAAATAAAAGCATAGACTATTTTCTAAATGGACAGAAAATTCAAAAATCTGAGATGCAAAGGGACTTGGGAGTCCTTGTGCATGATTCGCTAAAGGTTAATTTGCAGGTTGAGTCAGTGGTGATGAAGGCAAATACAATGTTATCATTCATTTCAAGAGGATTAGAATATAAAAGCAAGGATGTAATGTTGAGGCTTTATATGGCACTGATTAGGCCTCATTTGGAATATTGTAAGCAGTTTTGAGTCCTTATCAATGAAAGGATGTGCTGACACTGGACAGGGTTGAAAGGAAGATCACAAAAATGATTCTGGTATTGAAAGCCCTGTCATATGAGGAGCATTTGATAGCTCTGGGCCTCTACTCAATCGAATATAGAAGAATGAGGGGTGATCGCATTGAAACCTATCAAATGATGAAAGACCTTGATAAGAGTGGATGTGGAGAGGACGTTTACCATGGTGAAGGAGTCTGAGATGAGAGGACAAAGCCTCGGAATAGAGAGGTATCCCTTTAGAACTGAGATGAGGAGGAATTTCTTTAGCCAGAGAGAATTCTGTGGAATTCATTGCCACAGGTGTCAATGAATTCCATTGAATTCCAATGAAGTCATTGGGTATACTTAAGGCAGGGGTTGATAGGTTCTTGGTTAGTCAGGGCATAATGTGATATGGGGAGAAGGCAGGATATTGGGACTGAGAGGGAAATAGATCAGACATGATGAAATGGTGAACAGACTCGATGGGCCAAATGGCCTAATTCTGCTCCTATATCTTATGCTCTTAAAGTAATCCTGTTAAAAGGTTGGCTAAACAAAGGCAATATTTAGACTTGTGTGGACTACAGTCAACATTATCAATATCCAGTAATATAGGATTGTGAAATAAGAAAGTGGAGTCATTATTCCTCTCCATATCAAGTCCAGATCAAGAACTTCATTTCTTTCTTTTGTCTGGTCAATGCTGAGCTCTTGAAAATTTAGTTGTTATTTTTAATCTCTTGACACTTTTGTTCCAATAGATTAAGAGCCAAATTAACAATAAAAATAGATTTCATTATTACTTGTGCTTCCACATTTAGAATCAGTTGTTCATTTTGTAAATCCACATTTTACAATTATTGTTTGCTCTGTAAGTTTAAAGTGTGATGCATATTAATTGCTTAAACGCCAGAACAAATATTGTACATTAACATAAAACACAATTTGGTATCATAGTTTGTTAGCATCAATCTGCATATTTGTACTAACATATTTATTGAACAAAATATTTTGACAAAGTTCAAAATAAATTTATTATCAAAGTTATATGTTACATATAGTATCAAAAGATATGTTACCATATACTACTTTGGACTCATTTTTATAGGTACTTACAGGGAAAACAATTGCAATAAACATTCCCCAAAAAATAACCAAAAACCTGACAAACAACCAATTTACAAAAGACAAACTATGAAAATAAAAAAAATACGTAGAAGAGTTGTAAGGAATCCTTGAAAGTGAGTCTGTAGGTCATAGAACCACAAACATAGGAAAATCTGCAGATGCTGGAAATCCAAGAAACAGACACAAAATGCTTGAGGAACTCAGCAGGCCAGGCAGCATCTATGGAAAGAAATAAACAGTCGATGTTTTGAACTGAGGCCCTTCGTCAGGACTGAAGAAAACAGATGAGAAGTCAGAGTAAGAAGCTGGGGGGAGAGGAGGAAGAACTACAAGCTGGAAGTTGAATGGTGAAATATATAAAGGGCTGGAAGAGAAAGAAACTTGTCTTCTACCCTCTCCTATTGGATTCTTCCTCTCTTCACAGCATTTTGTGTGTGTTGCCCTGTAGGTCGTAGAATCATTTCAGATTGAAATTACTGTGGCTACCCACTTTCTACGCAGGCGAACCGGCTCACAAAATGGCGCACGTGTCGGCAGAGAGGCCAACCCCAAAATGGCACTGGGCCTTCTTCTTCACCAGCAAGGGAAAACCCTAGTTTGAATAAACTAGTCTTGAGTGCAACTTACAGACTGCGTGTCATTATTTCTAGCTCTGTGTGTAGCATATCGTTACGTTACCACACTAGTTCAGGAGCCTGATGATTGTTGGGTAATAACTATCCAGAACCTGTGGTTCAAAGTCTACTGCTTTAAACACTTACCACACTTTGTTCTGTATCTGTTGATCATTTGTTTTGAGTGCATGTTTTTGATATTTCCCACTTTACTCTAATTTATCCTAAAACAGCCCACATGCTTTCATTACATACTGAAACATCCACTTACAAGCACAACACCAACACAGAACTGCAAATTAAATTATGTTAGAGATCATTCTGGAGTTATGACATTATGGATAAAATATATGGATTAACTGAAATGAGAACCAGTCTTCAGGAAAAGAAATGTGCACAATTTAACTTCCGACTGATACTTTGGATGTGGGACATTCTCTGACCCATTAAAACTACGTAGGGAAACACAACAGAAAAAATGTTGCTGCTATTAGTGCATTATTAAAGGTGCATCCTCGACTTTTAAGGCACAGCTCAGACAGATGTTTTGCTACTTAACCTTCTGATTAGCTGTATATTCATGTAGCCATGTCACAACACTGTAACAAAAGGTGTATATTTTGGGTGTCTAAAGGCAACTGGAATAGACACCAGTATTCACTAGTCAAAGGGGTTCTGCTAGTTGGGAGTGTGTTGTAAATATGCAATTCTGTAAACTTACCCGACTATATTTCAAATATTAATTTACAGAATTTGATGACTAACTTGGTGATTATTACAATTAAACTGTAGTTACTCATTATTATTATCTTTGTTTTGAGATTTCCCTGGATGCTCCTGGAGGTTTGCTGTGTGAATTAAGTAGTTGATATTTCCTAGTTACAGCTTCTGTGTGGCTCAGTTTTATTCATTTGCAACACTAGCATAGAACTGTGAACTAAATTAGCTATCAATCAAGAATACCAACTAAGTTATGCAAAATTTAGTTTGCATCATCACCAATATAACAGCTGGACCACCACAGGCTTCAGCAAATAATTTACACTGACAAAAAAAATACAAAATAGTATATTGTACTGCTGCTTTGCAGACATTTGACAAAAAACCAAAGGCAAGTTTTTTTTTACACAGAGCGCAATAGGTATCAGGAATGCGCTGGTAGGAGAGGTGGTGAATGCAGATATGATATTGACACATAAAAAGCGTTTAGAAAGGCATATGAACATTCAGGGGATTGAGGGATATGCAGCCAGATGGGAACAGTTTCATGTAGCTTCATGGTCAACACGACATCGTGAGCAGAATGGCCTGTTAACAGATTCCACTATCCTGCATTCTGTTTTAACGTGAGACCAATTTCCACTTAAGTATATTGGGTATTATTTTCATTTGGTTTTGTCAATAAGCAATCTATTACACATGCCCCTTTGTTAGATTTACTATGCTAAAAAATATTAATTGCAAATATATAGCTTCAATTTCCAAAGTTAACATTCTACTTTAATCAGGGATCCACTATCAGCAGAAAATTTAGTAATTGCTGACAATGTTAAGTTATATAACACCATTATAACACCATAATGGTGATCATAACACCATTAGTTTCAACTTGATCATGGACAAGGATAGATCTGGTCCTAGGGTTGAGGTTCTGAACTGGAAGAAGGCCAAATTTGAAGAAATGAGAAAGGATCTAAAAAGCGTGGATTGGGACAGGTTGTTCTCTGGCAAAGATGTGATTGGTAAGTGAGAAGCCTTCAAAGAAGAAATTTTGAGAGTGCAGAGCTTGTATGTTCCTGTCAGGATTAAAGGTAAGGTGAATAAGAATAAGGAACCTTGGTTCTCCAGGGATATTGAAACTCTGATAAAGAAGAAGAGAGAGTTGTATGACATGTATAGGAAACAGAGAGTAAATAAGGTGCTTGAGGAGTGTAAAAAGCGCAAGAAAATACTTAAGAAAGAAATCAGGAGGGCTAAAAGAAGACATAAGGTTGCCTTGGCAGTCAAAGCGAAGGATAATCCAAAGAACTTCGGCTATGTGCGGAACCAAAAGAAATGGGGGAGATCTTAAATGGGTTTTTTATGTCTGTATTTACTAAGGAAACTGGCATGAAGTCTATGGAATTAAGGGAAACAAGTAGTGAGATCATGGAAACTGTACAGATTGAAAAGGAGGAGGTGCTTACTATCTTGAGGCAAATTAAAGTGGATAAGTCCCCAGGACCTGACAGGGTATTCCCTCTGACCTTGAAGGAGACTAGTGTTGAAATTGCAGGGGCCCTGGCAGATATATTTAAAATGTCGGTGTCTACGGGTGAGGTGCCAGAGGATTGGAGAGTGGCTCATGTTGTTCCGTTGTTTAAAAAAGGATCGAAAAGGAATCTGGGAAATTATACGCCAGTAAGTTATTGGAGGAAGTACTAAGAGACAGAATCTACAAGCATTTGAATAGACAGGGACTTATTAGGGAGAGTCAACATGGCTTTGTGCGTGATAGGTCATGCTTAACCAATCTATTGGAGTTTTTCGAGGACGTTACCAGGAAAGTGGATGAAGAGAAGGCAGTGGATGTTGGCTACATGGACTTCAGTAAGGCCTTTGACAAGGTCCCGCATGGGAGGTTAGTTAGGAAAATTCAGTCACTAGGTATACATGGAGAGGTGGTAACTTGGATTAGACATTGGCTCAATGGAAGAAACCAAGGAGTGGTAGTAGAGAATTGCTTCTCAGAGTGGAGGCCTGTGACTAGTGGTGTGCCACAGGGATCAGTACTGGGTCCATTGTTATTTGTCATCTATATCAATGATCTGGATGATAATGTGGTAAATTGGATCAGCAAATTTGCCGATGATACAAAGATTGGAGGTGTAGTGGACAGTGAGGAAGGTTTTCAGAGCCTGCAGAGGGACTTGGACCAGCTGGAAAAATGGCTGAAAAATGGCAGATGGAGTTTAATACAGACAAGTGTGAGGTATTGCACTTTGGAAGGACAAACCAAGGTAGAACATACAGGGTAAATGGTAAGGCACTGAAGAGTGCAGTAGAACAGAGGGATCTGGGAATACGGATACAAAATTCCTTAAAAGTGGCGTCACAGGTAGATAGGGTCGTAAAGAGAGCTTCTGGTACATTGGCCTTTATAAATCAAAGTATTGAGTATAAGAGCTGGAATGTTATGATGAGGTTGTATAAGGCATTGGTGAGGCTGAATCTGGAGTATCGTGTTCAGTTTTGGTCACCAAATTACAGGAAGGATATTAATAAGGTTGAAAGAGTGCAGAGAAGGTTTACAAGGATGTTGCCGGGACTTGAGAAACTCAGTTACAGAGAAAGGTTGAATAGGTTAGGACTTTATTCCCTGGAGCGTAGAAGAATGAGGAAAAATTTGATAGAGGAATATAAAATTATGATGGGTATAGATAGAGTGAATGCAAGCAGGTTTTTTCCACTGAGGCAAGGGGAGAAAAAAACCAGAGGACATGGGTTAAGGGTGAGGGGGGAAAAGTTTAAAGGGAACATTAGGGAGGGCTTCTTCACACAGGGAGTGGTGGGAGTATGGAATGAGCTGCCAGATGAGGTGGTAAATGCGGTTCTTTTTTAACATTTAAGAATAAATTGGACAGATACATGGATGGGAGGTGTATGGAGAGATATGGTCCGTGTGCAGGTCAGTGGGACTAGGCAGAAAATAGTTCGGCACAGCCAAGAAGGGCCAAAAGGCCTGTTTCTGTGCTATAGTTTTTCTATGGTTTCTATATTTTTACCAAGATGTTTTTCAGTTTGCCAAATATATTTTAACACAAAAGTACTCACCCAGTTAGATATCCAAGGACATATCTATGAAAACTATTCACGTGCTCATTTTCCAGATAAAATGCAACTCAAATTAAAAACTTAATCCTGTTTTTTGTAATTTGAAATAATTATTCCTCAATAAATTAAATAAGTGGGTTTTTAAGGCCTTGCCTCACTATGTATGTTAATTCTTAAAACAATTTATGTTAACATGCAGAAATATATTTTACTGGTAAATACAACAGATTAAATATATTTCCTTCCAATACAGAATGTGGCAATTTGGCCCACTGAGCCTAACAGGTTCTCTGTGAACATCCTCACTATTCTCATTCGTCCATTTATTTCCATGAAACCTATATACCCATAAACAATTCCCCTCCCCCAATTCTCCCACCAGCCACCTACATAAGGTACAAATGTTCTTTCATCAAATAGTGCAATTTATAACATTTATTTTTCTACCCTGCTTCCTGAATTGACTAATGACCTTCAGGTGTACTTAAAAGATTATTTCTTCTAATCTTTTAACTAGATTTTCTTCCATATTCACTTAGAAACAGAATATAAGTAGTGTGGCCTCTGGATTTCTAAAGATAAAGTATCTCTTGTGTTGTTCCACTCATGCTACAGGCCAGTCATACTCCCAATCCAGAAGGGAAGCTATTTTAACAAAGCTGTTTTTAATTAGAGCTTCAAAAAAAAAAACAATGAGATCTAAGCTAAAACAGCATTTTGGCATGGAAAAGACATGGATATATTCATTACTCCAGTTTCATTTTTTATTACTTCACAATCAAATATAAAGTGCAAATGTTTGAGCAATGTATCATGGACACCTACTTAACTGCACAGTGGAGTTCGCGACCTTTGCTTCCAGGACTATTACTTGAACCCACAAGTTATAATGTGTATAATACTGTACCTTTATTATATTCATTAATCTTCAGAATGTTTGTAAATGTCATATCCATACTTCAATACCCAAGAACATTGTCAGAATTATTTGGATCTAGTTTGTATTTTGCATTTAAAAATAATTGTTGATATTTGCATGTAGTCCTTATTATCTGCTGATTTGCATGAGGTCTGCAAATTCATGTGGCCAACCCCAAGCCCATACTGAATTTTTTTCTAACATATTGATACACATGTACATAATGAGCATACAAATGTTGCCTACTGTTTCCAAGCCAGCAGAAACACAAGAGATCAAGAAAACAGATGCAGACGTAGACTACCTGTCCCGGGGCCTGTTGCTCCTTTCAATATGACCATGATAATTTGTGTCAAGTGGCTCGCAGCCGTGTGCTATTGTATAAACAGTACTCTTTGTTGGCACAGCCGCCCTTTATAATTTTAAAACTGACCATTGTTTGTAAGTTCAATGAAAGTAGCTGTTTCACTAATATCACTTTTAGGCATATAATTTTTTTTACTGAGTTTTAATGTTTTTTAGCACTTCAGAGGGCCTTTTTATATTTCTTGGGTACAAAAGTGAGGACTTAGTGAAATCTGTGTACTTTGTTATCCGTGGAGAGTCCATGCACCTTATACATGTTATGACTATGATCAAAGTCACCAGAGAAGACACTGAGCTGGTGATACATACGTAAGTCTTTATTCATCACAACAAGCAGGCATTGTTCAAGAGGTCCTCTTTGTAGACTCTCCCAAACTCAAAAGTACACCACAACTTTATACCGTTAAGACCAAAGGTCACAGTAGGTGATTAAATACAATTTCAACAGTTACCATGGCATCATTTACTTCAATATATTGCAGGTTGACAATACATCCTTTAAATTGCATATCTTCAGAGGGGGAAACCTTGAATGTTCAAATACCTTTGCTGGGACAATGTAATTTACACAAATAGGGTAAAAGCTTCTGGGGACGGGGATCCCAGACACCCAAAATTAATGTTGATTTGGCTAACTCACCAAGTACACAAATCTCCCAAGTATTGATATATCAGCTATTTGATATGCTAAGTAATAATATCAGTCCTTGAACTTGTTTACAATGGTGCAAATAACTGTAGCATTTTGCCTGGTTTGATGCAGGTTCAATTAAAGTAACCCATTGCATCTCCTGAGCAGCCAGCCTGTGTTCCACAGACAGCATTGCTCATTTGTAAAGAGATGCTTTTAACTTCAATTTATTGCTTGAAATTTCCAAATTGCATTAAGAACCAATGATTGGATTTTGTTTGAATTTCTATCTGCTATATTCACATAGCTCCAGAATACCCCCTAACACGTCCATAATTAACAAGGATTTAGTGCTTACATTGACATGCTCCAGTAATTAGGTCACGCCCTTCTTCAAATGAGCTGACCCTACAGCCAGAGGTGAAGTTGCACTTCTGCATAATTTAATCCAGTGTGAATACCATTAAATCAATTTGTTGCTCATCAAATTCAGCAAGCAATGCAGGGTGTAACTGGAGCACCTTCACACTGCCACTCAGACAGTACTGTGAGATCTGAAGCACTTTTCTTGTCTTTTTCTCCCTGTACGTCACTGAATCAGCATTTAGGAGGGAGATTGAAAGTCTGGCTGAGTGGTGCCACACCAACAATCTCTTACTCAATGTCAGCAAGACTAAGGTGCTGATTATTGACTTCAAGATGAGGAAACAAAAGGTCCATGAGCCAGACGTCATTGGGGAATCAGAGGTGGAGAGGATCAGCAAATTCCTCACTGTGATTATTTCAGAGGATCTGCCCCGGGCCCAGCACTTATGAAGTGCAATTATGAAGAAAGCACGCTGCTGCCTCTACTTCCTCAGGAGCTTGGGATGATTTGGCATGGCATCTAAAACTTTTATAAATTCTATAAGTGTGTGCTGGAGAGTATACTGCATCACAGCCTGGTATGGAGATACCAATGCCTTTGAATGGAAACCCCTACAAAAGGTAGTGAATACAGCCCAGTGCATCCTCACCACCATTGAGCACATCTACGTGAGACATTGTTGCAGGAAAGCAGCATCGATCATGAGGGATCCCCACCACACAGGATATGCTTTCTTCTCGCTGCTACCATCAGGAAGGAAGTACAGGAGCCTCAAGACTCACACCACCAGGCTCAGGAATAGTTATTACCCCTCAAGCATCAGGCTCTTGAACAAAAGGGGATAACTTCACTCAACTTCACTTGTCCCATCATTAAAATGTTCCACAACCTATGGACTCACTTTTGTGGACTCTTCATCTCATGTTCTTGATATTTATTGCTTTATTATGATTATTTCCTTCCTTTTTCAATGTGCACCGTTTGTTGTCTTTTGTACACTGGTTGGACACCCAAGTTGGTGCAGTTTTTCTTTGATTCTATTATGGATTTATTGACTATCCCTGCAAGAAAATGAATCACAGCATTGTATATGTACTTTGATAATAGATTTACTTTGAACTTTGTTCAGAGTCAAGGAGCCCAGTCAACCACAGAAATAAAAGAATTGGCCATCATTCTGGGAGCGGAAGGCCATCCAGCTACTAATCAAATTATTTTTCTTACAGATCTCTCCCTGAACACACATCGTAAATATGCACCCTGCATCTGAAATACTCCTTGAAGCAACATGATAAAGTGGTCATCTCAAAGCATAACATCTGTGCATCAGAGGACAGGTTGCTGGTGTATTACATGATGACCAAGTTCAAATGGAATAGAAACAAAGGACTAGGAACCAGCACACTCAATGCAATCAGTCAATTACATATCAAATGGCTTTCTTGAGTTAGAGTTGATTTTGTATGAGTGAACATCTCACTAAAACATTATGAAATGCAAGTTTATGAATGTCATAATTGATTTCTGTAAATACACCATGGATCTATTTTGATCAAGCAAAATTTCTAAGGGAGAACTAATTTTAGAAGATATAATTATTGTAAATAATCTGCGCTTGATGATGCTTTAACATGCACAAAGAATCTGATAAACATGTTTGAACTTAATTTCCTGCAAGAAAATAAAAGCAGCTTATCAAGTAAGTAGTAAATCAAGGCAACTGAACTTGCTGCATCATCTAGAAGATGCTTCGCCACTCATCTGAGAGGCTGCTCCAGTTCTGATCTATGGTGGGTAGTTTTCTGGCTTATTAACTCTGTGAGTTGTTAAAAGGTACAGTAATCATGAGGGTCATTAAGAGTTGTAGAGGTAATGTGAGGGTCATTAGTCTTATCTTTGTGTAAATGGAAGTGTGAGTAGTTGTGGGGACGCTGGGGTAGAGATGTTAGAATTGCATTGTAGGTGGCTGAAAGGTGACATATATGCCTTGCCTTTTTGTTGGCTACATAGAACAGTCCATGTTCCAAACCATTCTTGGCAAAGCTCTCCAACTTTCTTCTGCTGCATTGACAACTACATTGGTGCCTCTTTATCCACACATGGTGAGCTGCCAATTTCATTAAATTTGCCTCTTTCACTCTGCCCTTAAATTCAGTTGGTCCATTTCTGACACATCCCTCCCCTTTCTCAATCTTTTTGTCTCCAACTCCGGAGACAAACTGTCGACTGATACCTTTTATAAACCTACCGGTTCCCACAGTTATCTTAATTATACCTCACTCACTGTGTCTCGTGTAAAAATCCTATTTCCTGTTCTCAGTTCCTTCATCTCTGCTGCATCTATTCCCAGCATGCATTATTCCTTTCCAGGAGATCAGAGATGCCCTTTCCCCTTCAAAGAATGAGGATCCCCTTCCTCCACCATTGAAGTTGTCCTCACCTGCATCTCCACTATTTCCCGAACATCAGCGCTCACCCATCTTCCCGCCACCTTAAAAGTGATTGAGCTCCTCTTGTACTTATCTACTACCTCTGTAGCCATCAAATCATTCTTCACAAGGTCCACCATCTCCAAAGGGATCCTACCATCAAACGTATCTTTACCTCATCCCCCATCCAATTTCTGCAGGGATCATTCTACCCTAATTCCCTTATCCATTTGTCCCTCCCCACTAGTCTCCCTCCCAGCACTTATCCCTGCAAGCGGGCGAAGTGCTACACCTGCCCATTCACCTCCTCCCTCACCTCCATTCAGGCTCAAACATTTCTTCCAGGAGAGGCAGCACTTCACCTGCGAATCTGCTGGGGTCATACGTTGTGTCCGGTAATCCTGATGTGGTCTCCTCTACATTGGTGAGACCTGTCATAAATTGGGGGACTGCTTCACTGAGCAGCTCTGCTCCATCCACCAAAAGCGAAACTTCCCGGTGGCCAAGTATTTTAATTCCAATTCCCATTCCCATTTCAACATGTTGGTCCATGGGCTCCTCTTGTACCACGATGAGGTGAACGATTTCATATCCTGTCTGGGCAGCCTCCAACTTGATGGCATGAACATCAATTTCTCCTTCCAGTTAAAAAAAATTCCCTCCTCCCCATTCCCTCTTCTTTTATTCCTTACTCTGGCCCCTTACCTCTTCTTACCTGCCTATCACCTCCCACTGGATCCCTTCCCCCTTCCCCTTCTCCTGTGCTCTACTGTCCTCTGCTACCAGATTCCTTTCTCTCTATCCCTTTATCTTTCCCCCACCTGGTTTCATCTGTCACCTTCTAGCCATCCTCCATTCCCTTCCCCACCTTTTTTTATTCAGTCATCTTCCCCTTCCTTTACAGCGCTGAAGGGTCAACTGATTATTCATTTCCATAGATGCTGCCTGACCTGCTGAGATTCTCTAGCATTTTATGTCTGTTGCTTTATTGCAATTAAATCTATTATTGGAGGAAAAGAAAACACAAGAGTGCATGCTACTGCATCTTGCAAGGAAAGCTGTTGTGCACCTGCTTCAAACAAGCTAATAGTAAAGTTCAAAGTAAATTTATTGTCAAAGAACATATACGTCACCATATACAACCCTGAGATTCCTTTTCTTGCAAGCATACTGAGTAAACGTAAGAACTATAATAAAATCAATAAAAGACCGCACAAACAAACCAAGTGCAAAAGACAACTGCGCAAATACAGAAGAGAAAATAAATAATAATAAAAAATAGATAAGCAATAAGCATCAAGAACATGAGATGAAGAGTCCTTGACAGTGAGTCCATCGGCTGTGGAAACAGTTCAGTGATGGGGCAAGTGAAATTGACTAAAGTCAATCCAACTGGTTCAAGAGCCTGATAGCTGAGGGGTAGTAACCATTCCTGAACCTAGTGGTGTGAGTCCTGAGGCTCCTGTACCTTCTTCCTGATGGAAACAGCATGAAGAGAGCATGTCCTGGGTGGTGGGGGTCCCTGCTGATGGATACCGCTTTCCTGTGACAGCTGGAAGTCAGAAGTTTACATACACCATAGCTAAATACATTTAAATTCAGTTTTTCACAATTCCTTACATTTAATCCTAGAAAACATTCCTTGCCTTAGGTCAGTTAGGATCACTACTTTATTTTAAGAAAGTGAAATATCAGAATAATAGTAGAGAGAATGATTTTTTTCAGCTTTTATTTCTTTCATCACTTTCCCAGTGGGTCAGAAGTTTATATACACTTTATTAGTATCTGGCAGCATTGCCTTTAAATTGTGTAACTTGGGTCAAATGTTTTGAGTACCTTTCCACAAGCTTCTCACAGTAAGTTGCTGGAATTTTGTTCCATTCCTCCAGACAGAACTGGTGTAACTGAGTCAGGTTTGTAAGCCTCCTTGCTCGCACACACTTTTTCAATTCTGCCCTCAAATTTTCTATCAGATTGAGGTCAGAGCTTTGTGATGTCCACTCCAATACCTTGACTTTGTTGTCCTTAAGCAATTTTGCCACAACTTTGGAGGTATGCTTGGGGTCATTGTCCATTTGGAAGACCCATTTGTGACTGATCTTTAACTTCCTGGCTGATGTCTTGAGATGTTGCTTCAATATATCCACATAATTTTCCTTCCTCATGATGCCAACTATTTTGTGAAGTGCACCAGTCCCTCCTGCAGCAAAGCACCCCACAACATGATGCTGCTACCCACATGCTTCACGGTTGGGATGGTATACTGTATGGACATAACCTGAAAGGCTGCTCAGCAAGGAAGAAGTCACTGCTCTAAAACCGCCATAAAAAAGCCAGACTACAGTTTGCAAGTGCACATGGGGACAAAGATCTTACTTTTCAGAGAAATGTCCTTTAGTCTGATGAAAAAAATTGAACTATTTGGCAATTATGACCATCATTATGTTTAGAAGAAAAAGGGCAAGGCTTGAAAGCCAAAGAACACCATCCCAACCGTGAAGCATGGGGGTGGCAGCATCACGTTGTGGGGATGCTTTGCTGCAGGAGGGACTGGTGCACTTCACAAAATAGATGGCATCATGAGGAAGGAAAATCATGTGGATATATTGAAGCAACATCTAAAGACATCAGCCAGAAAGTTAAAGCTCGGTCGCAAACGGGTCTTCCAAATGGACAATGACCCCAAACATACCTCCAAAATTGGGCAAAATTGCTTAAGGACAACAAAGTCAAGGTATTGGAGTGGCCAACACAAAGTCCTGACCTCAACCTGATAGAAAATTTGTGGGCAGAACTGAAAAAGTGTGTGCGAGCAAGGAGGCTTATAAACCTGACTCAGTTACAACAGTTCTGTCTGGAGGAATGGAACAAAATTCCAGCAACTTATTGTGAGAAGCTAGTGGAAAGCTACCCAAAACGTTTGATTCAAGTTAAACAATTTAAAGGCAAGGCTACCAAATACTAACAATGTGTATGTAAACTTCTGACTCACTGGGAAAGTGATGAAAGAAATAAAAGCTGAAAAAAATCATTCTCTCTACTTTTATTCTGACATTTCACATTTGTAAATAAAGTAGTGATCCTAACTGACCTAAGACAAGGAATGTTTTCCAGAATTAAATGTCAGGAACTGTGAAAAACTGAGGTTAAATGTATTTGGCTATGGTGTATGTAAACTTCTGACTTCAACTGTAGATGTGCTCAATGGAGGGGACGGTGTTACCTGTGGTGGACTGAGCCATATCCACTACTTTTAGTAGGATTTTCCATTCAAGGGC
This sequence comes from Mobula birostris, assembly GCF_030028105.1. Classification (NCBI taxonomy): domain Eukaryota; kingdom Metazoa; phylum Chordata; class Chondrichthyes; order Myliobatiformes; family Myliobatidae; genus Mobula; species Mobula birostris. The sequence goes on from NC_092371.1 coordinate 194,435,225, forward strand.
ATTGGTGTTTCCACACCAGGCTGTGATGCAATCAGTAAATATACCTTCCACCACTCACCTATAGAGGTCTATCAAAGTTTTAAATGCCATGCCAAATCTTCGCAAACTTCGAAGGAAATAGAAGCAATTCCGTGCATTCTTCATAAGTACCGTTACGTGATCAGCCCAGGACAGGTTCTCTGAAATGGTAACACTGAGGTATTTAAAGTTGCTGACCCTCTCGCCCTTTGATCCCCTGCTGAGAACTGGCTCGTGGACCTCCACTTACCTCCCCCTGAAATCAATAATCAGCTCCGTGGTCTTGCTGACGTTGAGCGAGAGGTTGTTGTGCCATCTCTGAGCCAGCATTTCAATCTCCCTCCAACATGCTGATTTGTCACCACCAATGACAGTGGCGTCGTCAGCAAACTTATATATGGCATTGAAGCTGTGTTTAGCCGCACAGTCAAAACTGTAAAGCAATTAGAGCATGGGGGGTGGTTAACACACAGCCTTGTAGTACACCTTTGCTGATGGAGATTGTGGAAGAAACGTTGTTGCCAATCCAAACTGACTGGTGTTTTATTTAAAGCTTAAAGAATGCTGGATGCTTAACATCCTACTGAAGTTCACTATAGCATCCAATTGTCAGGCATTCGATGCCTCTTGCACTTCATTGGTTAAATATTCCAGCAAAACCTGCCAATTGTGAATTAGTCAAATCACCTTCTCAGAAAAAAAGTTGTTCTCCAGCAGCCTGCATTGCAAGAGTCTTCATTAAAACACGCTTTAAAAAATTCTTGCTTTCCCTTCAAGACCAGTTAATGTGCTTATTTGAATCCCCCCCAATCTACTTCAAAAATGTGTAGCTAGTTTATATTCAGCAGCCTCCTCTAATCTAATTAAGGATACTGTTTTGTCCTGTGGAGCTTACCCATTAGGTCTGTTCCAGGATGTTGTTTCCAGAGGAAGATTAGTCACCAAGTTCAAACCTGTATCAAAATGGGAGTGGCACGATGGCAGTTGCCATGTTTTTAGTTTAAATTTCTGTCTGCACAATGTTTCATTCCTGATGAAAAATTGATTATTTAATGGAAAAAAGTATACATCTGATGACTTGAACTGTCGAGCGAAATAACCAAAAGAAGAGTATGAAAGCAAATATGACAGTGAGATGACAGTGGACTTCAGGAGGAGCCCCCCAATACTCCCCCCTCACTATACTCAACAGTATTGTGTCTGTTGTGGAGACCTTCAGGTTTCTGGGTGTCACAATCTCCCAGGACCTGAAGTGGACACCCTACACAGACACTCTTATCAAAAAGGCTCAGCAGAGGTTATATTTCCTACGTCAACTCAGGAAGTACAACCTGCCTCAGGAGCTGCTGATTCAATTCTATTCAGAAATAATCCAGTCTGTTCTCTGTTCGTCTATCACTGTGTGGTTTGGATCAGCTACCAAACAAGACAAGAATAAACTCCAAAGAACCGTCAGGGCTGCGGAAAAGATTATTGGTGTGAAGCTGCCCTCAATCCAGGATTTATATGCATCTAGAGTCAGGAAGCGAGCAAGCAGCATTATTGTAGACCCATCACACCCTGGACATCACCCATTCCAACTACTTCCTTCTGGTAGGCGCTTTAGATCACTGTATGCCAGGACAAATAGGTACAAGAACAGTTTCTTTCCATATGCCATCAGTCTTAAGAACACTTGAATTTTAGTCTATTATAAACCAAGTCCACCTGTACATACACAGGTATACCTCATTGTATATAGTTCACGATTATTTGCATTATGGTTTTGTTTGTTTTTTTTTGATTCTGTACAGTGAGAGCTTAGGGAAACCGGCATCAAATTCTCTGTATGTGTCCGCATAATTGGCGATAATAAAGGATTCAGATTCTGATTCTGATATAATGCATAATGTTGAAAACAAATGCTTTAAAACACCGTAGAAGTATATATTTCACTGAAAGTATGCAGATCCTTCTGATTAGACGGCAGTGGGCTCAGATGCAGCGGCCCCTCTAGGTCCAAAGGTATAATTGTTCATCATTTATGTCTTTTTCACGATCTCAAAACACTGCTGGATATGAAGAACATCAGGTACTGCAGGTCTACCCCAGTAGCAAGTTGCTAGGTAGCGGTGGAGCTGAACTTGTTGCGCACCATGTTGCAGCCTACCTCAACAACCCAGAGAAGAAGTCATCAGAGGCAGTGCACAGTGAACGTCACTGCCTTGGACATTTTTGTTGTAATCGCACGACCCTGTTGGACATTGGTAATGTAGTAAATATAGAAACATAGAAACATAGAAAATAGGTGCAGGAGTAGGCCATTCGGCCCTTCGAGCCTGCACCGCCATTTATTATGATCATGGCTGATCATCCAACTCAGAACCCCGCCCCAGCCTTCCCTCCATACCCCCTGACCCCCGTAGCCACAAGGGCCATATCTAACTCCCTCTTAAATATAGCCAATGAACTGGCCTCAACTGTTTCCTGTGGCAGAGAATTCCACAGATTCACCACTCTCTGTGTGAAGAAGTTTTTCCTAATCTCGGTCCTAAAAGGCTTCCCCTCTATCCTCAAACTGTGACCCCTCGTTCTGGACTTCCCCAACATCGGGAACAATCTTCCTGCATCTAGCCTGTCCAATCCCTTTAGGATCTTATACGTTTCAATCAGATCCCCCCTCAATCTTCTAAATTCCAACGAGTACAAGCCCAGTTCATCCAGTCTTTCTTCATATGAAAGTCCTACCATCCCAGGAAACAATCTGGTGAACCTTCTCTGTACTCCCCCTATGGCAAGGATGTCTTTCCTCAGATTAGGGGACCAAAACTGCACACAATACTCCAGGTGTGGTCTCACCAAGGCCTTGTACAACTGCAGTAGTACCTCCCTGCTCCTGTACTCAAATCCTCTCGCTATAAATGCCAGCATACCATTCGCCTTTTTCACCGCCTGCTGTACCTGCATGCCCAGTTTCAACGACTGGTGTATAATGACACCCAGGTCTCGTTGCACCTCCCCTTTTCCTAATCGGCCACCATTCAGATAATAATCTGTTTTCTTATTTTTGCCACCAAAGTGGATAACTTCACATTTATCCACATTAAATTGCATCTGCCATGAATTTGCCCACTCACCCAACCTATCCAAGTCACCCTGCATCCTCTTAGCATCCTCCTCACAGCTAACACTGCCACCCAGCTTCGTGTCATCCGCAAACTTGGAGATGCTGCATTTAATTCCCTCATCCAAGTCATTAATATATATTGTAAACAACTGGGGTCCCAGCACTGAGCCTTGCGGTACCCCACTAGTCACCGCCTGCCATTCTGAAAAGGTCCCGTTTATTCCCACTCTTTGCTTCCTGTCTGCTAACCAACTCTCCACCCACACCAATACCTTACCCCCAATACCGTGTGCTTTAAGTTTGCACACTAATCTCCTGTGTGGGACCTTGTCAAAAGCCTTCTGAAAATCCAAATTTATCACATCCAGTGGTTCTCCTCTATCCACTCTACTAGTTACATCCTCAAAAAATTCTATGAGATTCGTCAGACATGATTTTCCTTTCACAAATCCATGCTGACTTTGTCCGATCATTTCACCGCTTTCCAAATGTGCTGTTATCACATCCTTGATAACTGACTCCAGCAGTTTCCCCACCACCGACGTTAGGCTAACCGGTCTATAATTCCCCGGTTTCTCTCTCCCTCCTTTTTTAAAAAGTGGAGTTACATTAGCCACCCTCCAATCCTCAGGAACTAGTCCAGAATCTAACGAGTTTTGAAAAATTGTCACTAATGCATCCACTATTTCTTGGGCTACTTCCTTAAGCACCCTGGGATGCAGACCATCTGGCCCTGGGGATTTATCTGCCTTCAATCCCTTCAATTTACCTAACACCACTTCCCTACTAACATGTATTTTGCTCAGTTCCTCCATCTCACTGGACCCTCTGTCCCCTACTATTTCTGGAAGATTATTTATGTCCTCCTTTGTGAAGACAGAACCAAAGTAATTATTCAATTGGTCTGCCATGTCCTTGCTCCCCATAATCAATTCACCTGTTTCTGTCTGCAGGGGACCTACATTTGTCTTTACCAGTCTTTTCCTTTTTACATATCTATAAAAGCTTTTACAGTCCGTTTTTATGTTGCCTGCCAGTTTTCTCTCATAATCTTTTTTCCCCTTCCTAATTAAGCCCTTTGCCCTCCTCTGCTGAACTCTGAATTTCTCCCAGTCCTCAGGTGAGCCACTTTCTCTGGCTAATTTGTATGCTGCTTCTTTGGAATTGATACTATCCCTAATTTCTCTTGTCAGCCACGCGTGCACTACCTTCCTTGATTTATTCTTTTGCCAAACCGGGATGAACATTTGTTGCAGTTCATCCATGCAACCTTTAAATGCTTGCCATTGCATATCCACCGTCAATCCTTTAAGTGTCATTTGCCAGTCTATCTTAGCTAATTCACGTCTCATACCTTCAAAGTTACCCCTCTTTAAGTTCAGAACCTTTGTTTCTGAATTAACTATGTCACTCTCCATCTTAATGAAGAATTCCACCATATTATGGTCACTCTTACCCAAGGGGCCTCTCACGACAAGATCGCTAATTAACCCTTCCTCATTGCTCAAAACCCAGTCCAGAATAGCCTGCTCTCTAGTTGGTTCCTTGACATGTTGGTTCAAAAAACCATCCCGCATACATTCCAAGAAATCCTCTTCCTCAGCACCTTTACCAATTTGGTTCACCCAATCTACATGTAGATTGAAGTCACCCATTATAACTGCTGTTCCTTTATCGCACACATTTCTAATTTCCTGTTTAATACCATCTCCGACCTCACTACTACTGTTAGGTGGCCTGTACACAACTCCCACCAGCGTCTTCTGCCCCTTAGTGTTATGCAGCTCTACCCATATCGATTCCACATCTTCCCGGCTTATGTCCTTCCTTTCTATTGTGTTAATCTCTTCTTTAACCAGCAATGCCACCCCACCTCCCCTTCCTTCATGTCTATCCCTCCTGAATATTGAATATCCCTGAACGTTGAGCTCCCATCCCTGGTCACCCTGGAGCCATGTCTCTGTGATCCCAACTATATGTCCGGCCCTGTAGCTCAGAAGGGTAGGGCAAGGAAGAGGAGGGCAGTTGTGATAGGGGACTCGATAGTAAGGGGGTCAGATAGGCGATTCTGTGGACGCAGTCCAGAGATCCGGATGGTAGTTTGCCTCCCTGGTGCCAGGGTCCAGGATATTTCTGATCGTGTCCAAGATATCCTGAAGTGGGACGGTGAGGAGCCAGAGGTCGTGGTACATATAGGCACCAATGACATAGGTAGGAAAAGGGATGAGGTCCTGAAAGGAGAATATAGGGAGCTAGGAAGGGAGTTGAGAAAAAGGACCGCAAAGGTAGTAATCTCGGGATTACTGCCTGTGCCACGCGACAGTGAGAGTAGGAATGCGATGAGGTGGATGATAAATGCGTGGCTGAGGGATTGGAGCAGGGGGCAGGGATTCAAGTTTTTGGATCATTGGGATCTCTGTGATCCCAACTATAAATGCAAGGCCAATTCACTGGTTCACTGGTGAGACCAACGTTGGGTGAGTTGTGTTGCTTCGTTTCTTGCACAGACAAGACCATCATGCATTGGGATCACCAGTTGCAGCTGCGGGAGAAGGAGAGGCCAGATCTGGATTCTGTACTGGTTTGGGAGCTGCCCCTCCCTTCGGTGCTTCCCTCCTATGTTCGTTTGGTGGACGATATGCTGGATTACGTTTGTCTCCAGCTGCACTTTCACGAGATGAGGAAATGCTCTGGGCTTGTTTGTGCAGAAACATGGCTCCAGGACAACATCCATTCACCATCAATTTACAGGCCATGACACTCGGGCTTGGGTTTATATTATTATTATTTAACTGTATGTTTCTCTGTGGTCATAATTATATGTTCAACATGTGCTGTGTGTAACAGTTGGTATTGCGTTTTGTACCTTGGCCCAGAGGAACACTGTTTCAGTGCATATACTGAAAGGCTTTTATTAACAGTAAAATGGACCCACGTCCATGCTGAATATCTGTCCTGGACTGAGGGAGGAGCAGTGACACAATCGCCTTTATTCAGGGCTCTGTGGGAGGAGCCACAGGAGCAGTCAGCAGAGGGGCGTGTCCAGACAGGTAACCCAGTTACAACCTATATACATGGTTTACCACAGTAAGGTTGTGAAGAAAGCATATGGCATGCTGACTTTCATAAATCAGGGCACGGGGTATAGAAGTTGGGATGTCATGGTGCAGTCATTAATGGCTTGGGTGAGACTGCACTTGGAGTATTGTGTGCAGTTTTGTTCATGCTGTTATAGAAAAGACATCATTAAACTCAAAGAGTGAAGAGAAAATTTACAAGGATGTTGCCAAGGCTCGATGGCCTGAGCTGTAGAAATTGGGCAGGCTAAGATTTTATTCCCTGGAATGCAGAAGGTTGAGGGGTGACCTTAAGAAGTGTATAAAATCATGAGGGGTATTGACCAGGTGGGCACACATAGCCCATTTCCTAGGGGAGGGGAACTAAAAACTAAAGGATATAAATTCAAGGTGAGGGGTAAACGATTTAAAAAGGTCCTGAGAAGCAACATTTTCATACAGATGGTAATGATGTATATATGATGTATACATTTGTCAAGTACAGGCAAATGGGATTAGTTTGGTGGACACCATGGTCAGCATGGAGGAGTAAGGCTGAAGGGCCTGGTTCTGTATACTTTGACTATTTGATTCCATGGCAATGTTTCATGAAAGAAGGAGAATCGAAATGTAAGCAGAACTGATATTAGGCCATTTTCTTCCATATATATAAAGGGATAAATAACTGAACTACGTTTTCAAGGGTAAACATCTTAAAGTTACCCAGAGCACCTGGAGAATAACAGAGGATTTATCTGAAGAAGACAGGCCTGAAGGGGCTTCATCATCTGTACTTACTTTTCTGCTAAAATAAAGCTGAATGTTACCTGAGTTAAACAATATTTCATATCAAACAGTACTTTCACATGGTATTTGTATCGTTTGGCTTCTGCTATTTCACTGATAATTAGTTGTAATATAAAGAAATTCTAGAATAATCATTTTCTTATTGTTATACATATAATAGCAACTGACAAAGTTATCATTCACTGGGGTGATTTTTATAGAATGAAATGAATTCAGCAGCCAAGAGTAAAATTTACATCTACTGTGTAAGTGAAATAACTGTCATTCAAAATAGGGCCTTAAAGAACTTGATTCAAATCATATTAACTGATTTTAAAACTATTTTTATTTATACAGTACTGATCAAAGGTCTTAGGCACAGATACTATATATAGCGAGAGTGCCTAAGGCTTTTGCACAGTACTGTATTTGTCAATACATGGAGCATGAATGAGTTTGTGAATCTGGTGGCAGCAAAGGATTTTGGGAATAACGAGGGTGGAACGCCATGGGAGGAGTGTGGGATAGGTGTCAGTGAAGGAGTGCCAGGGGTGGAGGATGATGCAAGTGCAGATACACCCAGCCAGGCAAGATCATTTGATTCCAATTAATTAGTTTATTGATCATTTCACAATATCTCTCTGGTGCTTCCCTCTCCCTTCTCCTTTTCCCAACCATGATTCAGTTTAATAGAGACCCATATCAGAATCAGGTTTATCATCACTCACATATGTCATGAAATTTGTTGTTTTTTTTTTGCTGCAGCAGTACAGCGCAATACGTAAAATTACTATAGTACTGTGCAAAAACCTCAGGCAGATATGCTAAGACTTTTGCATAGTACTGTAAATTCAGGTAAAAGTCACCAGTGAAATGAAATAATCTGCTACTCCAAACAACAAAAAGCAATCAGGTATCCAACTGAAAGCCTAACCTGTCTCACTGCACCACTGCTTTCAAATCTAGGGACTATTCATCAAGATGATTGCCAAATGTAGGAGTTACATTGGGAAAATAAACCCATTTGCACCAGTTTTTATGCGTAAATTGAGCATAAAAAAAAAGTTGTTAATTTTTTTCAAAGTATTTTCTTCCACTTCCTGTTGCAATCCCATCCATTAAGAACTTGGATTTGGCACATCCTAATATGATTCATCCAACTGCTAATGTAACTTAGCCATCATACTTCATACATATAATGATGTTATCAACGTGCACAGTACCGCCATTTAGCTACCAAGAAAATTTAGATCAAAAGGTTGCACCTATGATCATTATAATTTCACATGATGTGCACCTAACTGAACATGTACTTTTGCATTTATAACTGTAAATTCAGTGTGAATTAAAGAGGTATCACCAAAGCATAAATCCCCCAAGCTTTCTACTGCACTAACATCCTCATTGAGGTAACAGGGAATGTGGATCAGAGCATCTGTGAACATCAAGGACTGCTGGTAGATCATCAATCTTGGTGAAAGGTGTCCTATGGTCTGCCCGAAACTTGTTGGTCTGCCAGCACATCGAGATGTCTGTGGAGGAATGCTACTAAGTGGTACATTCCAGGCTGCAGGAGTACATGCTGAGGGGCACACTGAAGCTTGGGGCAGCTACCACAAGGGCTTGGTGGAGAAGGACAGCAGTGTAGGATTCTTCTGCTACTGGAGAAGGAGGGTCTGGGATGGAGGAGGAAGCTCTTCAAATGTTGCAGACGTATAACACCTCAGGGGGCCACATGAGTGACAGCAGTCCTATTAATGTGTAGAATGTTACAGAACAGTACTAAAAACATTGCCTATGAATGTAAAGGATGAAAAAGCTTTGCATGGTTTATTCTTGTCAATATCTTTTGTTATTATGAATAAAGTGAATTTAGTTAAAAAATATGTGCATTTAAATCCGAATGTCACAGATGCTTTGAGCAGGGCGTAGAGGCCCAGCTGTCCACCCTGCATGTCAGAGGTGGTATCTGGAGATCCTCTTTCCTATATTGTCCCTCATTTGCAGATAGGCAGCATGGTCTCTCAATGAGTGTCATGGGACAATTCAGTGTTGTGATGTGCAAAAAAAAAGAGAGAGAGAGTAGCACTTGAATGACAAGGATACAATGAACACAACAGGAATTCTGCAGATGCTGGAAATTCAAGCAACACACATCGAAGTTGCTGGTGAACGCAGCAGGCCAGGCAGCATCTCTAGGAAGAGGTACAGTCGACATTTCAGGCCGAGACACATCGTCAGGGCTGACGTTTCAGGCTGAGGCCCTTCGTCAGGACGAAGGGTCTCGGCCTGAAATGTCGACTGTACCTCTTCCTAGAGATGCTGCCTGGCCTACTGCGTTCACCAGCAACTTTGATGTGTGTTGCAAGGATACAATGAAAGTGGTTTCCCCTTGAGCCAGAAGGACTGACTAGATGACCTACTATGACCTCTTGTTGAGAACCTTCAGAGCCCATTGCTGTACTGTCTGCTCACACATAACTGCACAGCTAAATAAGCATGAAATTACATTGTCAAGTTCATTAATGACATGACAGCATGTGGGGCTCTTCAACAACGATGATGAGATGGACTACAGAGAGAAGGTAGAAGAGCTGGAGGCCCAGTAGCAGCCAAATAACCTCTTCCTCAATGTCAGCAAGACAAAGGAGATGGCTATCAATATCTGGAAAACTTTCACCTCTTCTTACATTGGCAGTGGAAACTGTGATCAGTGTCAAACTCCTGGGAATGCACATCTCGCACAACTTACCATGGTCGCAGAACACATTCTACACAATCAACAAAGCTCACTGACACCTCTACGTTCTGAGGAACTTGAAGAGAGCTGGACATGCACATCTGTACTCAGGTTATTCAGGTCTGATGTCCAGGAGAGAGCATCCTAACATGCTGCGTCGATGCGTGGTATGGAAACTGCACTGCTCCAGACAGAAAGATTCTACAACAGGTAGTCAAAACTGGCCTAAGCACCACTGGCTAGGACAAACAGGAAGGTGCTGGTAAAGGGCCATTAACATTGTAAAGGATCCCACCCGTCCTGCTTATGGACTATTCGTCCCACTCCGATCAGGGAGGAAGCTGCATAGCATCCACACCAGGGACACCAGACTCAAAAACAGTCAATTTCCACAAGCAGTAAGGCAGTTCAACAAAAACAAGAGAAGGTCTGCAGATGCTGGAAATCCAAGCAATCCACATAAAATGCTGGAGGAACTCAGCAGGCCAGGCAGCATCTATAGTAAAGAGTACAGTTGACGTTTCAGGCCGAGACCCTTCAACAGGCAGTTCCTGCTGAAGGGTTTCGGCCCGAAACTCAAACTGTACTTTTTTCCATAGATGCTGCCTGGCCTGCTGAGCTCCTCCAGCATCTTGTGTGTGAGGCAGCTCAACATCTCCACCCACTAAGCCACCCTGCCACCACTATCATTTCCTTTCAATCACCTTATGTAAAGAGACTGCTGTACCTAGAGTAACTTTATCGATTTAAATCAATCTGTTTATAAGCTATCTTATGTATTTATATTTATTATCTTTTTTATTATGGTGTTCTTCATCTTATTGTGTTTTTTTTGCTGTATTGGATTCAGAGTAACTGTTATTTCATTATCCTTTACACTTGTGGACTGGAAATGACATTAAGCAATCTAGAATCTTGAATCTTTGGCCAATTTTGACTATAGGAGTGGGCACATTATACGAGGGGTGATTGATAAGTTTGTGGCCTAAGGTCGGAGGAGTCAATTTTAGAAAATCTAGCACACTTATTTTTCAACATAGTCCCCTCCTATATTTACACACTTAATCAAGCGGTCATGGAGCATATGGATCTTGGACCTCCAGATAGTGTCCACAGCAGGGGTGATTGATGAGTTATACAGCTCTCGTTATATGCACATGCAGGTCAACTCTTTGAGTGATTATGCAGAAAGTTTGAGGTTAATAACTCGTCAGTTAATAACTCATCAGGGGTGATTGATAAGTTCGTGGCCTAAGGTAGAAGGACTGCTGTGCCTAGAGGGTAACTTCATCGATTTACAATCAATCTGTTTATAAGCCAGCTTATGTATTTATATTTATTGTCTTTTTTATTATTGTGTTCTTTATCTTACAGTGTTTTTTTTTGCTGTATTGGATTCAGAGTAACTATTATTTCATTATCCTTTACACTAGTGGACTGGAAATGACATTAAGCAATCTCGAATCTTTGGCCAATTTTGACTATAGGAGTGGGAACATTATATTACAGTTGGACAAAACATTGGTTAGGGTATACCTGTGTGGAGTTCTGTGCATGTTGGTGTATTGTGTACAGTTGTGTTCACACTATACAAAGGATATAACTGAGCCAGAGAAGTTATGAAAAGATTTAGAAGGATGTTACCTACATTGGAGGGCTTGCCTTATCAGGAGAGAATGGATAGACTGAGACAGTTTTCCTTGGAATGAAGGATGCTGTAAGTTGAATAACAACAACATAAATTTATGAGAGGCACTGAAAGGATGCTGTAGGTAGCCAAAGTTTGCTTCCACATCCTTCTTATAGAATGGTGACCACAAGTGCACACAATACAGCAAACTACACAAAACTCCACAGAAGTGTTGCCTCACCAGTACTTTGCCCAGATAGGTTTATCTAAAACTAGCACACATACACTTAAAGATTTCAGTGGTAAATATTTCACACAATGAGTTGGTGATATCCAGAACAATCTGCCAAAGGTGGAGGCAGGAACTAACAGCATTTAAAAGGCACTTGACAAGGGGTGTGGAGCTAATGCAGCCAGGTAGGATTGGTATAGAAAGGGATGATGTGGTGGACTAAAGGACCTGTTTCCATGCTGTATAACTCCCTGAATCTAATTTAATTCACTGCACACATCATTAAAAAAAAAGCTGAGTGCAAACCTATTAGCTGCATCCACGTTCTGTACTTGGTGGTCAATTATCTCAGCTAAGACATTCACTGCAGGAATTCCTTGGGGCAGTGCCCTAGGCCCAAACATCTTCAGCTGCTTCATGAATACCTTATTCCTCAATCACTGGGTCAGAGGTAAGGAGCGGAGCAGATGAGTGAGCAGTTTACATTTCTATTTGCAATGTCTTGAGATAATGAGGCAATTTGTGCTTGCACAGAGCAATGCAATGCCAATTCCTGAGGTCACTGAAAGATGGCAAATAAAATTCACACCCGAACACTTTTCCACAAGACAGAAGTCACTAGAGTGATAGAATACTTTCCAATATGTATATATCAAATAGTGATATTGCAGTTCCCACACAAACAATGGAGAATCTAGGGTTAAGTAGCTAGAAACTATGCATCAGATTATGGCTGACCCGCAGTCTGTATGGAAGCAGTACCAAGCCCAAGCGACCTGCTGCTCTGCCTGAACCCTGAGCTCAGAATAACGAGGAACCATCCTTGCTTCCAGTAGAGTTCAGGGTATTTCCTTTACTGAGCTCAGTGGCCAGTACTAGTAGCCATAGTTGGTTAATACAGTGTGGCCCCATTCATTTGAATTGGATTATTGACTGGGATGGAAGAAGTAAGTGTTTTCCTGTATTTTCATTTTAACGTATTTATTTAGGTATGCAAGTTAAAAGTGTTATGTTTCAAGTTACATATTTTGAAAATTATTTTGAGTCCTGAAGAATGGTCTCAGCCCAAAACATTGATTGTTCATTTCCATGGACGCTGCCTGACCATCTGAATTCCTCCAGCATTTTGTATGCATTGCTTTGGATTTCCAGCATCTGCAGAATTTCTTGTGTTTATCATGTATATGCATTTTGATTGTCTTGATCATGAAATATTTAGAAATAGCTGAAAAGTCCTTTGATAGAACAAGTTGTCAAAAGGCCATCAGCTGGTACATAAACCGAAGTCCCATATCACTGAATTCAGGAACAGCTAATTCCCTACAACCAACAAGTTCTTGATCTGACCTGTGTAACCCTAATCCTACTTCTGCAATGGAACACCACAGACCACCTCTTGAACTTATCTCAGATTGTTTTTCTTTTACACAAAACAAATTGTTTTAAAGTCTGTTTTTTCATTGGATTGTATAATTTATGCATTATGTATAAAATATCCTCTGTGTACTTTTGTCTGAATCTACACTTGTGCCTCTGATGTTGCTGCCAGCCTCACCATACCTGCATATAATTGTGTATATGGCACTACACACGAAATAATTTGGGAGCAAGGCCTCAGAATCCACTGAGACCTCTCACCTGAAAGGATTTCTCTGCTTCACTGGGCAGCTGCAACACCCACAAGCTACGGACAGCCACACAGTGATAAAGGACAAGTTCAAGAAAGGGATTACCTCAAAGGATATAAATTATCAGGTCTGATTCAACTCATAAACTTCATCCAGTGCTGGTGCATATAGTTAGGAAAGGTATCATCCATTACCAGCAGTGAAGCTTTATCAACAGCCTCTCCCAAGACTATATGACAAATGTTTGGAGTCATCACTACTTTCATGCTCTATTGGTTTAAAATATTGCTTTTCCTTAATCATTAAATTCCAGGAACTTCTTGTCTACAGCGCAGTGGGAACAGCTTGATCCCACAAATTGCAGTGGTTTGTGAAGTGACTCACCGCCAACACCTCAAATTAGCAAGGCACAATAATTGTTGTACTGTGCTAGCACTTTTAATGAATCAATATTTCAGAAACCTTGGTGTGTGTGTGCAGACCAAGCATATTTCAGTATGAAGTGAATTCAGTGCCTTGGGTAGCCTCCATCCTATTAAGAAGGTTACTGTTTCTCCAGAACAGGGCCACTAAATGTAGACACAGTTTCTGCGAGGTTGCTTTTGCGCAACTCAACAAGTTTTTGCCTATTATATTAAATCTAAAACACAACCAACTAAATATGGTCAGATCTATAGTGAGTGGGGAACCTCATTCCTAAAATTAGTTCCAGATCCATGTGCATAGAGCAAATGTCCCAATCATCAGTGCCTTAGCAGTGGATATGGAAGACCACCCACCTCTCCTATTTCCGATGCTCCCACACCCAGCTCCATTAGATGAGCAATCAATTTTCCATCACAATAGCAAGGATAAAAGATTCTAGAGTGGAAATTGTTCATGTTTTGCAAGACTTTTCCTAAGCAACAGAAAGTTACAGTTCCTGCAAAGCTGGTTTAACGTATCTTTTTGGTGCCAGAATTGTGTATTTTTTTTTATTACTGAGTCTCCCTCTCTCTCTTGCAGTAAAAGTATCCATGCCTTACCTGTTTAATATCCCCTTCTATAGTTCAGAACACTGGGAATTTAGTGTATTTGCTTCCTTTTGTTTCCAGAAGATGGTCTCACTGAGCAGAATTGCAAGCCAAAATGATCACAGATGATCAGCATCGCACAAGCACACAAAATGCTGGAAGAGCTCAGCAAGTCAGGCAGCATCTATGAAGGGGAACAAACAGTCAATGTTTCAGGCTGAGAGCCTTCATCCTTCTGGCTCGTCCTTATTCACCTCCCCATCTCCTTATTCTGGCATCTTCCCCTTTCCTTTCCAGTCCTGATAAAGGGTCTCGGCCGGAGACACTGATTGTTAATTTGTTTCCATAGATGCTGCCTGACCTGACCAGTTCCTCCAGCATTTGTGTGTCTTGCTCTGAATTTCCAGCATCTGCAAGATCTCTTGTTATGAAAAGGATCAGCTGCAGGGTGAAGTCACAGAAAGTAATAGCTCATCAGAGATCCAACTTCAGCCCGCTGAATTCCTCACTTAATCAGCTGTTTGAGGTTGCATGCAAACAAGCTCCTTGGGCAAGACAGGTTGATAATTTCAATAGATTAATTCTTCAATCTGAGCAACAGTGGCACTGGCTTTATATTAAACTACCTGCCATCAGGTTGTATGGGCTTGCTGCAACTTGCCAGTGATGCAAGAGAAAGTACACAGCAGAAGCAGCTTAACAGGAAAATCTTCTGATAAATTGCTCAATCATACAACTGCTTAATTAAAAACTTTTCTATATTTTAGAATTTAGTTTGAAAACTTAGAAATTGCTCCAAGGAATCTGCTGTTTGGATCTCTGAATTCTAACGTCAGCTGTATGTTCTTTTCCTGCTTTCTAACTGAGCTAGAAGGCAGACAACTGTCCAGCTCTTGTCTCCATCCCTCCCCCTCCTGTCTTCGCCTATCATTTTGGATCTCCCCCTCCCCCTCCCACTTTCAAATCTCTTACTAGCTCTTCCTTCAGTTAGTCCTGATGAAGGGTCTCGGCCCGAAACGTCGACTGTACCTCTTCCTAGAGATGCTGCCTGGCCTGCTGCGTTCACCAGCAACTTTTATGTGCGTTGCTAGAAGGCAGACAATCAAGGTTAAGGTGAAAAGTAGCAGGAACAGCAATGACCTGTTTAAAAACTTGTACTTTTACTAAAAGCATCAGCTGTTTTACAGGATGAGGATGAACTGCGTCAGTATCTGAACTCCATTACCTGCCTCTGAAGAAGGCCTAGAACTGTGCATCAAGTGACGGAGCCATTTGCATTCAATCTGGCCTGTTTCAATATGGGGCTGAAAGCCAGACCTCAACATGGTTGTAAATTCATCACCATGCTGGGCAAGGTTTTCACCCAAGGGTTGGTGTGTGAATGGAATGAGCTGTCAGAGGGAATGGTTGAGACATTCAAAAGGCACTTGGACAAATACACAGACAAAAAGGTTTCGAGGGCTATGGGCCAAACATGGGAATCTTGGTGTGCATGGACCAGTTGGACAGAAGAGCATGCTTCCATGCCTTATGACTATTCTTAATTTCTCTCCCTCAGAATCTATTTGGACTTCACTGTAGACACTTAAGTGTAGTTCTGAGTTGGCTGCCCAAAATGCATGACTAAATGCCTATTTGTTACTGAGAACCCTTGGGGGAACTAAGCCCCTGCATGTAACCTGTGTCATAATCCTACTAATATTAATGCCCTGCAGTTGATGAAAACAAAAAAAAAAGTGGCTGACTCTTACATTGTAGATCAATAACTCTGCTTTATACCACTTTCATGGTTTTTGGATGCACTGAATTTCAAGACAAGGACTTACGGAGATCTGAGAGGCTGCAGGTGTTGAAAACTGGAACCAAACAAAAAGCACACTGCAGGACCTCAACAGGTCAGAGCATCAGGGGTGGAAAATGGACAGTCAACATTTCAGCTTCATCTTTCAAGTCAACATTTCGTCTTCTAAACCAGCAGCTCAGAGCCTTTTTTACTTCATGGATTCGATTAAGTATCCAAGTTGGGAACCCATGTTCTAAACTCAAACAAGAGGAATTCTGCAGATGCTGGAAATTCAAGCAACACACATCAAAATTGCTGGTGAACGTAGCAGGTCAGGCAGCATCTCTAGGAAGAGGTACAGTCGACATTTCAGGCCGAGACCCTTGGTCAGGACTAAGTGAAGTAAGAGTTAGTAAGAGGTCTGGGCCTGAAATGTCGACTGTACCTCTTCCTAGAGATGCTGCCTGACCTGCTGTGTTCACCAGCAACTTTGATGTGTGTTGCTTCTAAACTAAACTGATTATTTTCTTAAGATTGCAAGTTATTTCTTTGAGGCTGTTATTTCTTTGTGGAGCAGCATAGTTAACTACTAAATGTAATTGATTTAATCTTTTGTGCTTGCATCTGTAAGTCATGGCAAAGTCACGATGACCACAATTATAGTTTGCAGTTCTTTAATCAGTTTAGTTATGGATTGAATACTTAGAAGCAACAGAAAATATATTCAAAGCAAATGCAACTGAAGACAGGAAGAAGTCATTATTTTCCTCACAGATGTTGGTGCCTGATGAAAATCTTGCAGTAAAAAAACTGAAAATCCGAAACAAAAACAGAAAATGCCAAAAGCACTTGGCAGGTCAAGCAGCAGATGTGGAGAACCAACATTCTGGGTCAGTGGCCCATGGCGGTGAGAAAACATCATGTTTTAAAAGTTACAGAAAGGGGGAGGGGAAGAAAATTAAACAAAAGAAATGCCCATGGTAGGATGGAGAGTGATGACAACGAGTATTTTATAAGCCAGCAGTCAGAGGCAAAAGAAACATAGGAACTGGTGTCCTCAATTGTGAAAAGCAACACATTTTAGTAAGTATGTACAGCAAGGAATTAGGAATTCTAATGAAATGCTTGCCTGTATTGCCAAGAGTTATTAAAAATAAATGCATGAAAGCTCTGATGCTCTGATAAGTCTGCACCTGGAGCATGGCATAAACCCTCGGTCTCTAGATTTAAGGAAGGATATACTTGCATCAATAGCAGCACAGAATTACAAAACATTAATTCCTTTGATGCAGGGGTTGACTGAAGTAAAGAAGGATGAGAGGTGATCTGACTGAGATGTGGAAGAAACTAAGAGGTCTGGCAAGACAGATGATGAGAGGTTGCTTCCTCTAATTTCATCTAGAACAGGTTGTTTCAGAATAAATAGTCTCATCTTTTAGAGGTGCAAAAGTACCCCCCCATCACAAGATTCAAGTTTATTTATCACAGCTATATCATTTGCAATAATATCCAACTCTTGAAGTTGTGCTGGGGGTAGCTCACAGATGTTGCCTCCCATTCTTCTTTGGAATTCTTTATCTTGAGAGTTGTGGAGCTGGAATTAATGGATATATTTAAAGCAAAGATAGGCATTTAAACTACAAAGTGTCAAAGGGTGTGCACTGAAGCCAGGATTGGACCTACTTGAATGGTGCAGCATACATGGCAGGCTGGCTAATTCTTGTTCCAATGACTCATACTCTAATGCAGTGGTCCCCAACCTCTGGGCCGCAGAACAATACCGGGCCGCAAAGCATGCAGTGGTGCAATGGTAGCCTGGACGCACCCAGCACATCTTGAAGAAAAAAAGCCGAAATAAACAAGCTAATTAATTAAGTGCATTAGCTTGTTTATTTCAGCTTTTTGCTTCAAGATGTGCCCGGTGCGTCCCGGCTACCACTGCATGCTTCACAGCCCGGTATCGGTCCGCGGCCCGGAGGTTGGGGACCACTGCTCTAATGTATCAAGCAAGTTGCCAGCTGTTTTGTTCAGTGACCGGGAATGGACAAGCAGTCTTAGAGTGCTGTGAGAAATGTTAGCATTGTCAAAAATCACTGTAAAGATCCACCAGCAGTTCCTCCAAGTCCTCGGCTGAAAAATAAACACATTCAAGGTTACATGTAAATTTTAAAGGTCCTCTAATGTGAAACATGAGAATGATAATGGTAGATACATATTCTAGGTGGGTAAGATCAGTTCCTGTGGATATTTCTATACTATAAACAAAGGATTTAATGTTGCCAATGGTCTTCACCACATGGGGTCTTCCAGAGTTTCTCGGACCAGACAACAGAAGCAGCTTAGTTATCGAATTCCTCAGAAGGAATTGGGTCAATGGGTATGCATGGCTCTATATTAAATAGGCAGTCAGAACGGGGAAGATCAGATGGAGAAAGACTGAAAAATATGAAAAGGCCACATAAAAATCACAGAAGTCAAAAGGTATCAAGAAACTCATCAGAATGCAAGTGGATTTGGTGAAGTTGAACTTTGCACGACTGTGTGTTCAAAACTGGTGCAGCAGAAGGAGCAATATAATCCCAGAGCTTGTAATTTGCAATTTTCATTTCAAATTAGGATTTTTCCAGAACCTGAAGTTTCTTCATCTTCTTCTGATTTGTTGGCTGAGGATGAAGCACATTGAAAACTTGTAATGTTCCAGCATGAACTGAGCTGTATTATTTGTATTAGGCAAAAAAAAAAAGACTGAATTTGGAAATACTAAAATGCTTTACTGTTTCTTTGTCAACATTGGATTCTGTTGACTGTATTATGTATGCCTTTATCCAGATTAACAGGTAAGAGTTGTGATTACCTTCAGGCACCATGGCTCCAGACCATGGCAGTGTATGCTGCCAGGTTCAACTGAACACATGCTAGCATTGTTCTCGATGGTCGATAAAGTGTCTGTAGGAAAATAAGGATGACTGTTCCACGTGATTAGCAGTTGCTTAATATCACAGTGATGATCCGTCACTTATGACCTACCTATTTCATAGATTTACTGAAGGATGCCATTATGATGTAAATTATGTCAACTTAGACGCGGTGAAGCTTGGGTTTGCTGCTTGGTGTGGTTTTCCATAGAACACAGAGATCATCATGCACCAATTAAATCAATTCCCAGATTATCCAACTGGTTGCGAATGCCTCCACTAAAATGCCTCTCACCATAAGAAGTTCAAGATACCCAGCTGTCATGATACATTCACCCTGTAGCAGCCCATCCTCCCCAATCTTATTCCACCTCAGAGCAGGCTCACCTGTTGGCTGCATGGAAGCAGACTGACAAACCCCAGGAGGAATCAAACAGTAAGGCCAGAAATAGTACAACCACATAAATAAATGTGTCATTGGGCAAGCCAGCGGGATGCAGAACACGTGCTACGGATGCCTTGATGGAACTGGGTCTACCCTTCAAAGTGAGTGTGGAAACAGGCTGCTGCTCGTTAAGCATGGAGGTAAAAGGGAAGGGAAGGTTGAGGGAACAGCAGTGGAAAGGGTGAGCAGTTTCAAGTTCATGGGTGTCAACATCTCTGAAGATCTATCCTGGGTCCAAGATATCGGTGCAATTACAAAGAAGGCACACCAAGAGCTAATTTCATTAGGAGCTTGAAGAGATTTGATATGTCACCAAAGGCTCCAGCAAATTTCTGAATGTACTGTGGACAGCATTCCAACTGGTTGCATCAGTGTAGTATGGACAGACCACTGCACAGGATCAGGAAAAGCTGCAGAGGGTTGTAAACTAAGCCATCAAGGACACTAGCCTCCCGAACATTGAGAACATCTTCAAAAGGCGATGCCTCAAAAGGGCAGCATACATCATGAAGGATCCCTATCACCCAGAACATGCCCTCTTCTTATTACTATCATCGGGGAGGAGGTTCAGGCTCTGAATACAAACACTCATCATTTTAGGAACAGCTTCTTCCCCTCCACCATCAGATCTCTGAATGGTTAATGAACCCATGAACTATCCCACTATTCATGCTCTCTTTTTGTACTACCTGTTATTTTGTAAAGCTATTTATTATTGTAATTTATGGTATATTTTATGTACTGCACTGCACTGTACTGCTGCAACAAAACAACAAATTTCATGACATAGGCACGTCAGTGATAATAACTGATTCTGAAAGGTTGTCAGGGGAATGTATGAATATGTGGTTGAGGATACGATAGATCAGCCATGATTTTACTGAAATTTCCAAGCACCCATTTCTGCTTCTAGGTTGTGTGTTTGAAGCACAATGGGTGAATCATAAAGCAATCAGTAGATATTAAGTCATATGCAATAGAACTTAATTTTTCCCCTATATTAAGGCCACTTTCTACATCATCAGGCTTAATGGCAGACTGAGCTTTAGTCATTCATAGTTGCTGAAATGATCTTTTTTACACTCTGAAGTGAGAATGGGCATGTATGAGGATATATCTCATCTTTCCTTTAAAGGATCAGGAAGGGGAGGTAAAAAAAAAATCCTCAAGTAGCAAAGAGTTGGGGATAGGAGAGAGAACAGATCGAAAGCGCGGCTGGGATGAGCAGGAGACAGACCTTGGGGAACAGAGATTGAAGAGAGGGAATGGGAGGAGTACAGGATATTTTGTGGACCATGAGGAGAGGGGAGTCAGAGGACCTGGGCACCCAGCAGTAACAGGATTCTCCTGATGGGAGCAAACTATGGCAGCACATCTTGTCAGGTGTGGCTGAACACGTCATGCATCTGAAACCACATCTGGTAGGAAAAAAAAAGAGGGTGTCACAAAAAGGGAGTGCTGGCAGTGGACTGCGATTCTGATTTTACTCATCCTGCCTGAGGAGAGCTGGGAAAGAACAGGGCCCCAATCCCAATTCCTTTGCCACTCTGAAATTTATCTTAAAATTACCTGCATCTCTGTCATAAAAAAAAAATAACAGGACAATAACACTTCCATAAAAATGTGAATAGACCTGTCTTTTCTGGAGTTAATTCAATGACATTTAGTCAGTAGCTTGGGGAAATTTATATATTTTTCTTACAAAATGCAAGATATAAAAAACACGCTGAGTAGCTAAAACAGTGTTATAAAATGGCCCAATAAAGTTTCAGAAACGTTATCTGATTCTCAACTAGTTAATCTGTTGATTACTGATCTGTAGATACAAGAGGCAACATTTTACATCTGGAATAGTGACATCTAGATAAATACATACCTGATCTCAGCAAAATTATGGTCCAGACATAAACCTCAATGCACCACCGTAGTTTAAAAAAATCCCGATCCAAGCAGAAAATATAGTAACTATAAATTGTAGTTCTATTGAAGTACATTTGGAAGGGCTTTGGAAATTGTGATTATTCTTCAGGTAACAATTTTGAGTAGTGCAAATGTAGAACCTACACTAAGTGAGACATTAACTATTTATAGTTTATGTTCATATACAGTATACACGCCTACTTGATCTTGGAATCTAATTAACAATGCTTTAAACTAGATCTTAATTTATAGTTACACCAACTACGTTTATAGTAAATCCATTTAGGAAGAATAAGACCAATCACATTTTGTTTGATCTAATCTTACATCTAATGTTTATGAATTTAAAAATCAAGTTTGATCATTTGAGTGCATTATAACAAACTGTTGCTATTGTCACAGTCCCATCGAGCTGGATTTATGGTATATTAGGTACAAGTTAAGACCATTAATTACTGCAGAAATCTCTAACGTCAGATGTAGAATGCTTTTAGTTCCAGTCTAAATTAATCCAAGTTATCAGCATCCTGCTTGAAGAACACTACGGATGGACTAACTTGATTATTAGAGAGCATGTTACAGCACAGAAGGCCAGCTCACGGTTGGGTGCTGGGCCACATTCAATAACTTGTGCAAATCATTGTCCAGAGACAACCAGCCACTTGAAGGAAACTAATTGTGTCACCATCAGCTAACTCCCAGAGACTTGAGGGCCTAGATGGATGGGGGGAAGAGGCAACTGGCAAATTAGAGAGAGAAAAAAAGTGCTGATTGCTGGTCTGTAGGAGCCCAGAAGTGTGTTGTCACTCAGAATGCTGTGGATTCAAATCTCTCAAAAACCCTCAGAGCAATAGAGTTGTACAGCACAGAAATAGGACCTTTGGCTCACCATATCTGCACTGAGCTACATTAATCCCACTTACTCCCATTAGTGCTGAAGACTTTTCAAGTCCTGGATATTTTGAGAGGAAAGCCATTATTATGATGGGACACTAAGCCAAGAATAAAAAGAAACGTTGACGACCATGCAACAATTGAACTTATCTGGCTTATTAAATGTTTGTCATAGAAGGAAACCATGCTATCCCTACCAGCCTAGTCTATATGTAACTTCAGACCCACAGGAAGCACCTAGCTAGACAGCAGTTCAGAGTCAATTAGGGCAGAGGTCCCCAACCTTTTTTGCACCACGGACCGGTTTCATATTGACAATATTCTTGCAGATCAACTGACCGGGGTGGTGGGGGGGGGGGTGTTCAAGTAGGGTTAAACTCACTTCAACATGTCTTTTACGGTTAGGGTTGCCAACTTTCTCACTCCCAAATAAGGGACAAAAGTAGCAGTCAAATCCCGGGACACTTTACCCCAGGAAAGACTACCATGACCATGAAGCCTTGCACGGGAACCTGTGTGCGCATGCGTGACGTGCGCATATGATGTGTGCATGTGCGTACGTGCCGATTTTTTCCCCCCACAAATCGGTTTTGCCTTCATCTTCCCGACTATACTGTACTTGCATTATTTCTACTTTATATAGGCTGTGTACTTATCATATTATTCCTGCTTTTACTATATGTTAGTGTTATTTACTTTTGGTTTTATGTGTTATTTGGTATGATTTGTTAGGTTATTTTTTGGGTCTGGGAACGCTCAAAAATTTTTCCCATATCAATTAATAGTAATTGCTTCTTCGCTTCAAGCCATTTCGGCACGAAAGGTTTCATAAGAACGCACTACCTTAGCGGGGGAAATACAGGACAAAACAATTTAGCCCAATATACAGGATGTCCGGACAATACGGGACAGTTGGCAACCCTATGTTCAAGTTCAACAGTGCGTGACAGGGAATGAGGAAAGGTGCAGCTCACTCATTTCGTTTCCTTGCAGCTCAGTAGCACATGCTTTGCGGCCTGGTAGCGGTCCGCGGCACGGTGGTTGGGGACCGCTGAGTTAGGGAACCACAATAATGGTGATCATATCTGAATTAAACATTGCTTATTTAACATTTTGTGAATGTTAAATAAGCAAGTCAACCTTGCTGATATTTATATTTCCATCAGCAATACAAAACAGAAGATGTAAACTCAGCCAGCTCCATCATGGACGCAAGATTCCCCATCATCCAGCATCCAGGACACTTTCAAAAGGCAGCATCCATCCTCAAGGGCCCCATCACCCAGGACATGCCCTGTTCTCATTGCTACCATTAAGGAGGAGGGACAAGAGTGTGAAGGCATACATTCAATGTTTCAGGAACAGCTGCTTCCCCTCTGCCATCGGATTTTTGAATGCACAATGAACACCACCTCAGTATTTCTTCCTCTCTTTTTGCACTATTGTAGGGCTCTCAGTATACTAGGTGGACGGTTAACTGTTGATCGCTTATTACCAAAATGGCTTCTCTGAAGTGTTATATTAAAATAGCTTCTCGTAATGTTAACTGCTGAGCAAGGGGTTCTCTGTAACTGCATTGTTCGGGTTATACAGGGAGATAATTGAAATTGTATTCATTTGTTAGCCAATGGAAGTCACGTTCTGTTATCTTGTATATGTGTGCTGAGTTGAGGAGCGCAGGCTTTTTCAGGAGGCCAGTGGAGAGGACGGACGTGTGAGGAACGGACAGTGGTTCCTGGGCGGCGGACACCGAACCTCGGGGGTTCGGAGGGTGGCTGGAGTCTCGGAAGGACGTTGTGGATGGACGTTGTGAGCTCCACCATATAAAATATTATGTGCACAAGACTGATAAGTTACTTACGTGGCGTCTTTTCTTGTAGTTGTTTCTACTAACCCAACACCAAAAATTTGCTATAAAGTATAATTCTTTACTCGTGCTTTGTATATTGTTTCATATTTGTGTCGTGGCTGATCATTAGGCGACTCACACCTTATCTGCACCAAAGCAATTGCACTGTTGGCGGGGTTGACGGCTATTCACCCTAGGCAACGGGGGGTCGGTGGGGCAAACTCTGTTACACTATAATATAGGCATCTTACTGTTATTTGTAGTTTTTATTATGCATTGTAATGTACTGCTGCCGCAAAACAAATTTCACAACATATGCCAGTGATATTAAAACTGATTCTGATCTTATAGTCATCGCCATACAGCAGAGAAACAATTCCTTCAGTTCACTATGTCCAAGCTGATCTCTGTACCCATCCCTTTTACTTTCATTACGTCCATAGCTTCTAATGCCTTGGCAAATCTGATGCTTGTCTAGATGTTTCTTAAATGTTCCGAAAGCACTTGCCTTCACCAACTCCTCAAGCAGTATATTCCAGATTCCAGTTTCCAATTACTCGGAGTGAAAAAAATCCTCTTTAAGCCTCCCACCTCTCATCTTAAATCTATGCCCTCCTGACTGACATATTTTCCATGATGGAGGTGCCTATCTATAAGACACAAGACCATAAGACATAGGAGCAAAATTAGGCCATCTGGCCTATCGAGTCTGCTCCGCCATTCAATCATGGCTGATCCTTTTTTCCTATCTCTTCCTCAACCCCAGTTCCCGGTCTTCTCCCCATAACCTCTGATGCCACATCCAATCAAGTACTTATCAATTTCTGCCTTAAATACACCCACCGACCTGGCCTCCACAGTTGCATGCAGCAACAAATTCCACAAATTCACCACCCTCTGGCTAAAGAAATTTCCCCACATCTCTGTTTTGAAAGGGCACCCCTCTATCCTGAGGCTATGTCCTCTTGTCCTAAACTCTCCTGCCATGGGAAACATCCTTTCCACATCTACTCTGTTTAGGCCTTTCAACTTTCAAAAGGATTCAATGAGATCCCCCCACCATCCTTCTGAATTCCATCAAGTACAGACCCAGAGCCATCAAGTGTTCCTCGTATGATAACCCTTTCATTCCTGGAATCATCCTTGTGAACCTGCTCTGGACCCTCTCCAATGCCAGCACATCTTTTCTAAGATGAGGGGCCCAAAAGTGTTCAGAATACTCAAGGTGAGGCCTCGCCAGTGGCTCTACTCCTGCATAACTTTGTATGCCTTCAGTAAGTCAACGCCCAACCTTCTGTGCTCCAGCAGGGAGAGAAAAAATTCTGTCCGATCTCTCAAAGCTGAGATGCTCCAATTTGAGCAACTTTGTTGTGGATCTCCTCTGCACACTCTTATGCACTCACATGCTTCCAGTAGCTTGACGACCAGTTCATAAACAGACTGTTAGCTGCTGGAGTTGATTGTACATGTGCTTCCTATATTACCACAGGGGCAACACTTCTAAGCTTCTTCAATAGCTACAAAGTACTTCCAAGTATCCTGAGAGGAATATGCAGAGTAGTGCAAATGTAAAACTGATAGTGAATTGAATTGACTTTATTTCTTGCATCTTTCACATACATGAGGAGTAAAGCTCTTTATGTTATGTTAATGTGCAATGTGGAAGTTATGGTCATTTGCTTTCTGAAGAACGTGTTCCAGTTTAAGATGGCACTACTGAAGAGGTGTGACAGCTTACTGGTAGTTTGGAAGCAAAGGAGTTCAATTAAAACCATTATTAATAACACCAATTGTGATCAACTATCACCTCAACCAATGAAGAAACGAGCAAAGACAAAGCAAATTTGCAGTATGTACCCTGCTGGTGTGCTGCAAATCAATACACTTGGAGTTGGAGCCATGCTGGTAGGAGTGATCATTTCCGAGGGGAGAAGAGTTCTGACGCCCGTCCAACTAAGCTGGGTATGAGGGGGGATTCGCTCCAAACACCGAGCCGGGTAGGAGAGGTCAAGAACCGCTTCTTCGGCAGTGAAACCCAGGTTCGAAGCGAATCGATGGGCAGGTTGTTCAGGCCCAGAGCCACTCACCGCGGCGAGGCCCAGGTCCTAATGCGAGGTACAATCCGTGGTTTGGACAATCTAAACGCTGGCCCTTATAGACTGGAAAGGCAAGGTGTTGAGAGTCGGACAAAGTTGTATCGCTCTGGATGCTGAAACAATTTGGAGAGGTCAAGAATGCCTCCTTCGACAGCAAAATTTAGGTCCAGAGTGATTCGCCACTGGCGGTGCCCAAATCCTAGTATGAGGTTCGGACAATTTAAATGTCGCCCCAGGTGGTCTGCGGGCTTCTCTCTCCACCACACTACGGCTATGAGACTGCCCCCAGCTGCCAAGCTTTGTGTCTGCAAACTTTGCGGCAATTTGCCTACTTACACAATGAACTGAATACCAAGGCTCTGGGCCTACTCCAGGCTGCTCCGGGGATTTGGGTCCAAGGACTCAGTTTGGTTCGGAATGCTGTTGTTGTTGCTCGTTCCTATTGTTTATCTGATTTGTTGTGTGGTTTTTTTTTACCTTTTTCCTCTGTGGGCACTGGTGGGTTGGCCTTATATTTTTTAATTCAATTCTTTCAGGTTCCTTGCTTTGCAACTGCCTGTAAGCATACAAATCTCAAGGTTGTATAATTTATACATTCTTTGATAATAAATGCACTTTGAAATGTTGAAAATTCAACTTATCTGATGACAGCCATTTACTTGATCACATCAGCACCAGAGACCTTGACCCACTCATTGCCCTTCCGTGCGAATTCCAGGCAGCAACAGTGGACACTTCAGTAATGCAAGAGGCCATTGGGTGATTTCAGTGTCTGCCAGAATACCCAAGTCTTTTTTTTAAAAATACATTGTGATACAATGTGGAGTAGGCCCTTCTGCCTCTTCGAGCCTCATCACCCAGCAACCCCCAATTTAACCCTAGCAACTTACGATGAACCTTCCAATCAACACACCTTTGGACTGTGGGAGGAAACCTAAGCACCCAGTGGAAACCCACAGGGAGAAAATACAAACTCCTTACAGACAGCTGTGGGAATATTTCAAGCATTCTTGGAATATAATACAAAAGACTGAGAAATTGTTCTTCAACACTATTCCATGCCTGGCTGACCTCCCTACATACCCCACTGTGACCACATTAAAATTTATACCCATCATGTGAAATTTTTCATACTTAACAAAGATAAAAATCACAGCACTCCTCCATTCCTTGTATTTCCTTATTATGGGTAAAAGGCCTGCAGACGGTTGGTGAAAAGAAAGGTTACCTAAAACCTTATAATTTACAACATTTTAGAAAACAGTAAGGATTGGATCTAACTTAAAGTCATGCAGCATAAAACAGGGCCTTTGCCCCACTGAATCTACTCAGATCATCAAGTACCCAGTTACACTGAATCTAGAATGGTGTTGTTTTGACCTCCCCACAGTCCCATCAATTCCTCATCGATTCTATCACACACATACACAGTAGGGAAAATTACAGTGGACAAGTAACCTACCCACATGTCATTGAAATGTGGGAGAAAACCCATGTAGTCACAGGCTAAACTTGTAAACTCCATCTAGACATCTGCTGAGGCCAGGATTGAACCCTGGTTGCTGGAACTGAGACATTAACTTTATTGGCGGAACCACTGTGTTACCCCACCCGCTCCCCCCCCCCCAAACCTGTACAAATGATCAGACACAGGACACCACAAGCTCCTACTTGGAAGACCGTGCCTGATTTAAAGCTTTGTATTGTGATTTCAGCCTAAAGAATCTCTGTTCTTCAAGTTCCAGGCTCTTGCACATTCTCGTTTTGAATCAGTCATCATTCCAGCTATGCCTCTTACTGTCTGACAAGGTCTAGAATACATTCCCTCCTAGCTCTGTCTTCTTCTGTAATGGCTTCTAAAAACCTACACCTTTGCCAAATCTTTTGGTCATCTGGAGCAACACACAAACTGAGGAACTCAAGTGGGCCAGACAGCACCTTATGGAGGGAAATTTGGTCGAGGCCCTTCATTTGGACTGTTGAGAAGAGGTAGCCAGTGTAAAGAGGAGGAGTGAAGGAGTGGAGCAAGAGCTTGCAAGTGATTGGTGGATTCAGGTGAGGAGGGGAGGATACGAAGAAAGGAGTAACGTTGAGTGGGGACTGCACCATTAGTTGGGAGGTGATAGGTGAAACGACAAAAGGCTGAAGTTAAAGATTCCAGCATCTGCAGTCTCTCGTGTTTCCCTTTTTGTACATCGGGCCTAACACTAACACACACGCCTTAAGGTCATACAATGAGCCTGTAAAATCTGCTACAATTTAAAGGTGCAATGTAAATAAAGTTACT
Organism: Mobula birostris; assembly: GCF_030028105.1. Taxonomy (NCBI): domain Eukaryota; kingdom Metazoa; phylum Chordata; class Chondrichthyes; order Myliobatiformes; family Myliobatidae; genus Mobula; species Mobula birostris. Next base: position 194,463,623 of record NC_092371.1, read on the forward strand.
GTTTGCAGATGATGTCAGTGATGGGGTCTCTGGAACATTAATTCACTGTGAACAGTTGCACGAAGTAGGTGATAGGAAACAGCCTTGGTTTTCACATGCCAAACACATTAATATTAAAAATCACACACAACAGTAAAACAAAAGAATGATTGTCCACCTCTGATTCTATGTTACTGTCCTATGCCTAATATACTTTAATTGGGCATCTGTACTGCAAGACTGAATAATACATTCACCTTGCTTGCTGCATGTACTTGACCTTGCATATCAAAAAGCCCTTCAAAATGTCTTTGCTATCATTACAGTGAATGAAAAGTGAGTGAAGCAAGCCAAAATTCAGCCATTAGAAAATGCAGAATTTATTATGTGATGTTCTCTTTAAATAACAATACCTCTATTGTTTAACTCGTACCCGTACATAAGGCGAGAAAAGGCAGGTTCCAGAAAGCTTTGGGCTTTTTGCCGAGTGTAAATGAGATTAATCAAGAATAACTAAGCCAATTTGAGAAAGAAAATTGTTTCTATTTCATTTACTATGGAAATATCAACAATAATTAGACAATCTGGTTACATTATTTCAGGGCATGTGAACCAGAGGCTTAATAGGGCACCAGCCTCTTTGTTCTCCACTTTAATATACTATTAAAATCTGTCATCTATTCTGCTATTAAAGCTGATGCTTAAGCTCTCTTTAAAGGAAAAAAATGTCTATACATTTTAAGTAAATGCAAAGCTTCCACTGTTGGGCTTGTATGCTTCCAAGATAACTGCAGATGTCAGATCTTGCTGAGGAATTTGTCGTTCAAGTATTCACCCAGTCAGGCCAGGGAAAGATAACAACAAATGATGTGATCCATTGGAGTGATCAAGTCTTTTTAATAAATCTAAAAAAAACAACCTAAAGCTATCAATTTCAAATTTCATTTTCCCAATCAATTTATAAGCTATCTTTGTGAGTATTATTTATGTATTTTGGTCCTATATTTATCACTTGGCAAAAAGTCAGCTTTTGTTATCATAGCTTTGTTGGCACTGCCTGCTTGTCTAGTGTTAATACTATTTAACTCAAAAATGGAAATGCTCACCATTGCTTGCATGAAGAGAGAAATTATTCAAGAAAAAACCCTTATGACTTGTTCTACTCAACCTCCCATTCTTTTAAAAAATATATCTTTTATGATCATTGATTAGAATCAAGCATCAAAATAAAATTATTGATTAATTTATTAATCCTTTTAACACAAGCTACAAAAGTTAGAAAATACATTATCTGGCTAATACTTAAATGAGATTACAGTGGTCTGCTGTAGCTATTTTAGCAAGTATTTAGTCTCCGGCAATGACACAGATAATCAATTACACACCCCTACCCACAATTTTTCAGTAGTCCCAATCGTTAAAAATTTAAGGATGTTCAGAGGTCTGGACTGATTCACAGTCAGACATCAACTGTATTCTTCAAACAAAGGATTTGAAAACTGAATATCCTATTCCTGTTTCAATCTTCCTTTGAAATTCTTTCACAGAGGGGAAAATAATCTAGCCCATAATGTAACTTTAATTTTGTTTTGGCTTTGCACTGCAGGGGACAGTGGTTCAGTTAACACTGGGTCTGGATTTCTCATCATGGCAAATGATTTAATCAAATTGGAGTAAAAAGCAATAGTCTGATGACATTCTGGTCATGTGCTCAATAACCAATGGTGCAGAAAATAGTGATTGACAGCTCTTTTACAATTTAGCCATGATTTGAATGGGAAATTTATCACATTTCAAGTTATCCTGCACAATAAAATAACCAGAGTGAAATGCAACTGTCTACTCTGCATTTAGTGCACTTACTAAGTGCAAGAAGGTGGGAAGCTCTGCTCCTTCACAAGACATGGGTTATTTGTCACTATTTCATCTGGCAGTTGGTCTAAATCACATTGTACATGAAGATTGACCAAAAAAAACAGCTTGTGGCCATATTACAATTGACTGTAACAGCACAATGGTGACAGCAATGATAATATTGCACCTTCAAATATAACAAAATAATTGTAATAGAAAACAAAAAGTAAAAGTAAACATGATAGTGGTTACATTTAAAGATATTAAATCCTGGAATTTCCATGAATAATTTTTAAAAATTCTAATGCAACTTTCCAATTCTAACATAATCACCTCCAACATTCTACTGCCTATACCAAGCAGTCAAAGTTTTGCAAAAGTGACTCCTGGTGAGTTAACGAAGACCAGTATTTCTAAGGGATGATAAGTAGATTTTGTATGTGCTGTTCCAATTCCAAGTAAAAACAATATGAGAATACAAAAGGAAAACACACACACACATTCATTCCTACATTAATTTCTGTATATTCCCCAAACAAAATGCCCTAACTATTCCTGCAATCCATTGATTCCCACTGATGCAGTAGGGCTTTCACTATTGCTTTCATGAGCAACTGCAGTTCTCCATAACCTAAGCAGAAATTTTCACAGCACAAGATTTCTGTGACCAATGGTGCTGTTTCTGAAATGGTCACAGAAGGAACATAGGAAACACAGCAGTAATGGCATGTATGGCCCTTGAGTTCGCTCAAAACGCTAAGGTACTATAGAATGTTCAATCAATTTAAACTTGTTTTGCAAATTGTGAAAAAAGATTCGAATAACAGACCATCTTCAAGGCTAGAGAGCACTTTCTACCAAATATACAGGTTATTTAAGAACTTTCCTCTAAATGATAAAATAGAAATGAATATTGTTTATTCCATCTCATTACTGTGCCTTCAATAAATACAGAAGGGGTAAACTCTTCAAACTAACCTTGTATTTAACAGTTCCAACACTCAAGTTGTATTTCACCACATCCGCCCCCATTCCCACACACACACACACACACACACACACACACACACACACACACAAACAAAAAGCAATTTAATGCCAAGACGTCAAATAAAACAAGAAAGTAGCTCCTCAACACAGGTCATCCCTAGGACAATAAAAGCAGCTCTGGGTTGGAAAATTTAAAATGTCCAGGACAAAACCATGATATAAAAACTGGCACAAAATGACCGAATAAGCGGAGACAGATAGAAAAAATGCACATGTCAAGTTCACACCTCAATTGTCTTCAGCATTTTGGCAATGAAGGTAAGTCACTGAAGAAAATAATCACCAACCCGCATGTGACTTCACAGCAGGCACTGCGACCACACCCTCTACTTTGAGGGGGGTGGATGGGGATAGGTGCAGCCCCTCACTGCAGACCAGTCCATGCCAGGAACATCCAACCCCATCATGTTGCCTCGTGCCCACATCTCCCTCCTTCCTTTTGCATAAAGCTTTATGCCGCCTTCTTCCTGCCAGAGGGGAGGGGAAGGTGGCTATTTTTGGTTCAGCACCGACAGCTCTTTCAGCACTCCCACTCTGCCGCCAGCGTCCTGGCGCCGCTTCTCCCTGATCAGGTCCTCCAGGCTGGGGAAGTTGAGTGTGTGCACCCTGCTATCAGGCAGGTGCAGCTTGAGCAGGTAGCGGCCCTCCTGCCCTCCTGCACCCCGGGACTCCCCGCCCGCCTTGAACTCCCGCTTGCCGAACCGGCACCAGGCAGCGAAGCTCTCCGAGTTGGTCCAGCACACCTCGTGCCCTCGGAGGCCAACGTGGCCCCGTGCATTCTGCACCACCAGCTCGGCCGGAAGCGCCCGGTAGCGGTACCAGCTGTTGACGATGCGGGCCAGGCGCCCGCCGCTCACCTGTGCCAGGTGCTCCTCGCGGATCTCCTGTCCCTGCAGGTGGATGACGCAGCCAGCGCCCACGTACACCACCCAGTGAGCTGGCTGCCCACCGCCACATGCCAACTCTAGGAGGTCACCTGCTCGGCACCTGGGCAGCAGCGCACTCACTGGGTAGGCGCTGAGGTCCTGGCTGCCGCCCAACTTGGAGAAGATGCACTCGTGACAGCAGAAGGCCGAATACTCCAGCTCGCCCAGCAGGAGTACCGCTGCCCCTTCACGGGTCGGGCTCGGCTCCCTCCATGTCCTCTCAGGCTGCGGCGCCCGCTCGTCCAGCTCATCCTCATCATCCGAGAAGAAGTAGGCCACCCCCACCCTCAGCTCGTCCTTCTCGATGCCAGAGGGATCGCCCGTGGGGAGCTCGCTGTAGTTCAGGTGGGTGATCCGGTCGATTTGATTTCCCATCAATGATGCCAGGCACCTGGGCGCACACTGCAAGGGGGCAAGGCAATGCACCTGGCGAGAAAGCAGACAGGGACACACACACGCACGTACACAAAATGTAGCTCCTTTATAAATGCAAACATTCCTTAACCCCTCCCCTCTGAACACCCACCCGCATTGTCCAAATGTAACCACTACAACCCTTCTGACCAAACCAACCAAAATCCCCAAGGTTCAAATCTGCACCATTCCATCCCCGTCCTACACTTAATTTAGCTACCTGCACTACTTGCTCAATACCTGTATCACTATACTCTGCCCTTCTGCGTTTGCATCCCTCGTCCCTTTTTTCCTACTACCTCGATGTACTTAGATATGGAACGATCTGCCTCGATGACACGTAAAACAAATGCTTTGCACTGTATCTCAGCACATGTGACAATTATAAACCAATTACCAGAACTCAGGCTAAAAGATGGTTCAATTCACTGCACCCTACCAAGAAGAATAAAGTCACTCCCTCAAGATAAACCCTTGCTTCCCTGAAAGGGAAGTCTAAAGTCGAAAACAAAAACTGCCGCTGTAAACTGGCACTTGGCAGATTCAACCTCGTAGTAAACAGGGAGATTCTCTTTTAACTAGTACATAATTGCAACAAAACTCCCCCTCTCCAGCAGTTTCCTTTTTTTTAATTTTTAAGACTATGCATTGAAAGACGGAGTAGAGGCTCGCGATTGATTATTTTGCCGACCACCTTCTGTTTGCGTGCACTCACCTGGCGCCCGTTGGCGGCAGCGGCAGCAGCAACAGCAGCACCACCGCTCCCTGCGGCTCCACCTGCCGATGCTGCAGCAGCTCTCACCGCTGCTCCATTCGCGCTACCCAAGGTGAGACAGGCGGCAGCCCGCTTCGCCTGCGCTGCATATGTGGCTGTCGCGATCCGGGCCCACCCCTGCTCTCCTGTGATTGGCTCATCCAGTCCCGGCCGCAGAGCTGGTTGTTGTCCCTGGCTGTCAATCAAATCCGGAACCACCCACTCCCTGGAGTGGGGTGGGTAAACGGGGGGGGGCGGTTAGTGCTGGTTCTTTTCGGTCTGATAGCGTTGCTTCGTGTTCTCCGTATCTCTCTTTTCCCCTTTCGGTGCATGCAAAAATAAACAATAATGTCTAAAACAACTTTGGTTTTTGAACAACGTTTCACGATCTAGCATCTTTCATCCGGTAGCCTTGTAAATCTAAGTCGATGAAATTGCTATGCACCTTTGGTCACAAAAGCAATGGTAACACGTTGATCATAAATTACTTATTAAAGTACATCAGTATTCCGTACGAAATTGCATAAAGCAAAGGATCTCGCCTTGGGTGCGAGAATATTCTTATATCTGCAGATAATGCCCGTGTCAGTTTCACGGGGATAAATGTAAACCCAACGCTCCACGAATATTTTGCTCTCGAACAGTACATATCACCTGTCAAAATCCCTATAGAAGAAAGTGCCGGTGTCTTTGTCAACACGGAAATACTGCTTGAAAATTCGGAAAGGGTCTCCCTTAAAGCCAAACCCAACTCACCAACAGTGCAAATTCCATAATTAAGAATATAAATTATTTAATAGCTTCCATTATCAATTTGCCTAATTTAGAAGAAAAGAAGAAAAAGGAAAGTTCTTCGACCCCTTTCGGCAAGCACCCTGAGCTTTAAAGTGTTAACATAAAGCTTCTCAGATGCCAGAAGTAACAATATTAATATTTTAAATTACTATCTTATAACACAATATGTCAACGGCAGTTTCATATCTCTGGAGGAATGCACTACGCCAGTCTTGTCTGCAACGTTAATAGTCAAAGCCCTCAAAATTAATTTCTAAAGCTTTTCAGCCAAAAGAAAACCGGAGGAAAAACATATACGCAACAAGTCAGTTCACAATGATCATGGAGGGATTCACCCTTAGAGAGCAGAGGCAGGGGGAAAAGAGAAGGGGCACAGGATGAAGGGGGTCATGTTATGGGCAAAAAGATACGTATGAAAACTGGTGATGTAATAGGTCAGGACAAGAGAAATCCAGTTATTATAGGATAGCATGAAAATGAAGAATGGGAGGAAATGTACGAGAATCCTAATGGAATACCATGGCACAAGGGAATTAAAGAGAAATGAAACACGTCAAAAATGTTTACTTTCTGAAGCATTGCTCTGGCAGTTTGCATTTTCAAGTACTGGCAAGTTCAGGGCTGAACATAGCAAAGGGACATTTGGAATATCATATTTCTGGTTCATGTAAATATGTCATTTTTACATGGGGACAATACCTATTAAAAGACTCCATATGGAATTTATATTTTCTTTGGAGACTCTGTTCTATCAGCTGGAGAGAGTTAATGAATACTTCATCCTCTTACATCTCCCAACATGCAACAATATGAACACCTACCACCTAAAATATTTCCTAGCAAACAGCAGTGTGATTCAGTACACTTGCAAACTCATCTTCCCTTATGCGCAATGGGATTTCTAAGATGCCTTGTTTGTTCAAATTGTTTGTAAAAAAAACCTGTTGGATGACTTTTTTAGAGCTTTTGCCATAAGATTACTGTTGGATAAAATTAAGCATTGATTTTAGAGAGTGTCTCAGAAAGAGAGAGGCAAGGATGAATTTAAAAAGAGAAACAAACTGAATGGTTAGGAAAGCAACACACATCTTGCTGGTGAACTCAGCAGGCCAGGCAGCATCTCCAGGAAGAGGTACAGTCGACATTTCAGGCCGAGACCCTTAGGAAATTGACTTTCCCTTCATCAGGGACACCCACCACCCAGGACATGCTATTTCTCACTGTTGCTGTCAGGAAGATGGTACAGGAGCCTCAGGTCCCACCCCACCAGGTTCAGAAGCAGTTATTACCCCTCAGCCATCAGGCTTCTGAACCAGAGGGGCTCCCCATCACCGAAGTGTTCCAACAGCCTATGCACTCACTTTCAAGGGCACCTCATCTCATGTTCTCAACATTTATAGCTGTTCTTTATTTACTTATTTATCTTTTTTTCTTTCCTTTTTTTGCAATCGCACAGTTTGTTGTCTTTTGCACACTGGTTGTCCACTCTGTTGGTGTGGTCTTTCACTGTTTCTATTATGGTTATTGGATTTATTGAATATACCCTCAAAAAATGAATCTCAGGGTTGTATATGGTGATATTTATGTACCTTCCCTATAAATGCTATTATATCTTCACCTTTTCTTTTCATGACTTTCATGAATATTGAACCATCATAATGCATCTTGGAATTCTTTCATATTGTCAAGTTAATAGATAATGAGCTGCAAGCTGAAGATCTATTTAAACAATTTTATTACTTATTCTTTATAATTACTATTGATAACAAGGCTAACTGAAATAGAAACAGAGATGTATGATTAGAAAAATTCTGCAGCACTTTACTCACCTAAGAAAATAAGATAACATCATTGTTAATTGAAAAATAATTATACATTTGTTTAAGTGATTTATTTTTTAATATAACTATTTATTTTCCAGGAAACAATGCAGAAGTATATACTCAAGCAGACATTTTAGAAAAAGGCTCCCAGGTTATGTCATTGGAGATATGTCAACCTGCACACAGCTTCTCCTTTGCAACAATGAACATAACCTTTGGCACATCCTAAGAAGCTGTGGGAAAATTCTATATTTAAGAAGTGCCTTGGTACTTTTAAAGTCCATTTAAAGCTTGATGAGCAGTTTCAGTTACAATGATTGAAATGTATGGCTTTAAAGTATCAATTTAAATTCCAGTTTCCAGAAAGACAATGCTTACAATTTTACAGGTTTAATGAAACAACATTTCACACAACCATACAACTCAACCTGAGGATATTGTAGAAGAATTGTTAATACATGCTCAATACATGCTTTTGTCAAAGCTGCACTTTCTATATGCCATACTTTAAGGAGCATATTTCCTGTGTTGCACTCTACTGCCACATGTTGGACAGAAATGATGTAAGAATTATATGTAAATTTTTAGTAGGTTTTGTCCTTATAAATCAATAATATTTGAAGTATTGACAAAGGGAAACAAAAACTAATAATTAATAGAAAAAAAAGATAAGCCAATTTAGAGGGTTTTTTCCCACACCTTCTAATAATTTTTAACAGTGATTATGATGATTGGGGAAATGTTAATGATGAAATAAAGCAAACTGAATTAAATGTTATTGGTTCACTTTTTAAAAAAATTATTTTCTACCATAAATACAGAGCCATATATAGTAAGCTTTCCTTACCTGATATTCATATTTGGAATTCTCATGCAGCGTGCAAAATTTTTTAATGAAAATTATCCCAAACAGTGAATTTTATTTCAAATGTTCTTAAAAATAAGTGTTAAAAGATATTTTTAGTTTATTTATGTAGTCGTAGGCTGATTAGCAGCAACATAGAAACATAGAAACATAGAAAATAGGTGCAGGAGTAGGCCATTCGGCCCTTCGAGCCTGCACCGCCATTTATTATGATCATGGCTGATCATCCAACTCAGAACACCGCCCCAGCCTTCCCTCCATACCCCCTGACCCCCGTAGCCACAAGGGCCATATCTAACTCCCTCTTAAATACAGCCAATGAACTGGCCTCAACTGTTTCCTGTGGCAGAGAATTCCACAGATTCACCACTCCCTGTGTGAAGAAGTTTTTCCTAATCTCAGTCCTAAAAGGCTTCCCCTCTATCCTCAAACTGTGACCCCTCGTTCTGGACTTCCCCAACATCGGGAACAATCTTCCTGCATCTAGCCTGTCCAATCCCTTTAGGATCTTATACGTTTCAATCAGATCCCCCCTCAATCTTCTAAATTCCAACGAGTACAAGCCCAGTTCATCCATTCTCTCTTCATATGAAAGTCCTGCCATCCCAGGAATCAATCTGGTGAACCTTCTCTGTACTCCCTCTATGGCAAGGATGTCTTTCCTCAGATTAGGGGACCAAAACTGCACACAATACTCCAGGTGCGGTCTCACCAAGGCCTTGTACAACTGCAGTAGTACCTCCCTGCTCCTGTACTCAAATCCTCTCGCTATAAATGCCAGCATACCATTCGCCTTTTTCACCGCCTGTTGTACCTGCATGCCCACTTTCAATGACTGGTGTATAATGACACCCAGGTCTTGTTGCACCTCCCCTTTTCCTAATCGGCCACCATTCAGGTAATAATCTGTTTTCTTATTTTTGCCACCAAAGTGGATAACTTCACATTTATCCACATGAAATTGCATCTGCCATGAAGTTGCCCACTCACCCAACCTATCCAAGTCACCCTGCATCCTCTTAGCATCCTCCTCACAGCTAACCCTGCCACCCAGCTTCGTGTCATCCGCAAACTTGGAGATGCTGCATTTAATTCCTTCATCCAAGTCATTAATATATATTGTAAACAACTGGGGTCCCAGCACTGAGCCTTGCGGTACCCCACTAGTCACCGCCTGCCATTCTGAAAAGGTCCCGTTTATTCCCACTCTTTGCTTCCTGTCTGCTAACCAACTCTCCACCCACACCAATACCTTACCCCCAATATCGTGTGCTTTAAGTTTGCACACTAATCTCCTGTGTGGGACCTTGTCAAAAGCCTTCTGAAAATCCAAATATACCACATCCACTGGTTCTCCCCTATCCACTCTACTAGTTACATCCTCAAAAAATTCTATGAGATTCTTCAGACATGATTTTCCTTTCACAAATCCATGCTGACTTTGTCCGATCATTTCACCACTTTCCAAATGTGCTGTTATCACATCCTTGATAACTGACTCCAGCAGTTTCCCCACACCGACGTTAGGCTAACCGGTCTATAATTCCCCGGTTTCTCTCTCCCTCCTTTTTTAAAAAGTAGAGTTACATTAGCCACCCTCCAATCCTCAGGAACTAGTCCAGAATCTAACGAGTTTTGAAAAATTATCACTAATGCATCCACTATTTCTTGGGCTACTTCCTTAAGCACCCTGGGATGCAGACCATCTGGCCCTGGGGATTTATCTGCCTTCAATCCCTTCAATTTACCTAACACCACTTCCCTACTAACATGTATTTCGCTCAGTTCCTCCATCTCACTGGACCCTCTGTCCCCTACTATTTCTGGAAGATTATTTATGTCCTCCTTAGTGAAGACAGAACCAAAGTAATTATTCAATTGGTCTGCCATGTCCTTGCTCCCCATAATCAACTCACCTGTTTCTGTCTGCAGGGGACCTACATTTGTCTTTACCAGTCTTTTCCTTTTTACATATCTATAAAAGCTTTTACAGTCCGTTTTTATGTTGCCTGCCAGTTTTCTCTCATAATCTTTTTTCCCCTTCCTAATTAAGCCCTTTGTCCTCCTCTGATGAACTCTGAATTTCTCCCAGTCCTCAGGTGAGCCACTTTCTCTGGCTAATTTGTATGCTGCTTCTTTGGAATTGATACTATCCCTAATTTCTCTTGTCAGCCACGGGTGCACTACCTTCCTTGATTTATTCTTTTGCCAAACAGGGATGAACATTTGTTGCAGTTCATCCATGCAACCTTTAAATGCTTGCCATTGCATATCCACCATCAATCCTTTAAGTGTCATTTGCCAGTCTTTGATGATTTGGCACTTTGTGGAATGGTAATTTTGTCATACATTTGATTCATGGTTGATGTATTTTAATACTGTTAAAATATAGAATTTTCAGTGTAAAATATATGGAAGACAAGATGATAGCATATACTTCAACACGAGGAAATCTGCAGATGCTGGAAATTCAAGCAACACAAACAAAATGCTGGTGGAACACAGCAGGCCAGGCAGCATCTCTAGGAAAAAGTACAGTCGACATTTCGGGCCGAGACCTTTCGTCAGGACTAACTGAAAGAAGAGATAGTAAGAGATTTGAAAGTGGGAGAGGGAGGGGGAGATCCGAAATGATAGCAGAAGACAGGAGCAGGAGGGATGAAGCTAAGAGCTGGGAAGTTGATTAGCAAAATATATACAGAGCTGAAGAAGGGAGAGAATCATGGGACGGGAGGCCTGGGGAGAAAGAAATGGGGAGGGAAGCGCCAGAGGAAGATGGAGAGCAGGCAAGGAGTTATTGTGAGAGGGACAGAGAGAGAAAAGAGAGAAAAAAAAGGATAAATAAATAAATAAATAGATAGATAGATAGATAGATAGATAAATAAATAGATAGATAGACAGATAGATAAATAAATAGATAGATAGATAGATAGATAAATAGATAAATAAATAAGGGATGGGGTAAAGGGGAGGAGGCATATTAACGGAAGTTAGAGAAATCAGTGTTCATGCCATCAGGTTGGAGGCTACCCAGATGGAATATAAGGTGTTGTTCCTCCTTGCCCGCTCTCCATCTTCCTCTGGCACTCCCCTACCCCATTCTTTCTCCCCAGGCCTCCCGTCCCATGATCTTCTCCCTTCTCCAGCTCTGTATCACTATTGCCATTCAACTTTCCAGCTCTTAACTTCATCCCTCCCCCTCCTGTCTTCTCCTATCATTTCAGATCTCCACCTCCCCCCTCCCACTTTCAAATCTCTTACTATCTCTTCTTTCAGTTAGTCCTGACGAAGGGTCTTGGCCCGAAACGTCTTCCTATAGATGCTGCCTGGCCTGCTGCGTTTCACCAGCATTTTGTGTGTGTAGCATATACTTCAGCAAGTTATTTAATCATTTACACATCGAATACAAATCTGTGATGTATAGTATTTTTGAACAATTCTCATACAGCTGAAATCATACTGCAGTTCTCAATACCATAGAAACCATAGAAACTATAGAAACTACAGCACAGAAACAGGCCTTTTGGCCCTTCTTGGCTGTGCCAAACCATTTTCTGCCTAGTCCCACTGACCTGCACACGGACCATATCCCTCCATACACCTCCCATCCATGTATCTGTACCATTCATTCTTAAATTTTAAAAAAGAACCTGCATTTACCACCTCGTCTGGCAGCCCATTCCATACTCCCACCACTCTCTGTGTGAAGAAGCCCCCCCTAATGTTCCCTTTAAACTTTTCCCCCCTCACCCTTAACCCATGTCCTCTGGTTTTTTTCTCCCCTTGCCTCAGTGGAAAAAAGCCTGCTTGCATTCACTCTATCAATACCCATCATAATTTTATATACCTCTATCAAATCTCCCCTCATTCTTCTACGCTCCAGGGAATAAAGTCCTAACCTATTCAACCTTTCTCTGTAACTCACTTTCTCAAGTCCCGGCAACATCCTTGTAAACCTTCTCTGCACTCTTTCAACCTTATTTATATCCTTCCTGTAATTTGGTGACCAAAACTGAACACAATACTCCAGATTCGGCCTCACCAATGCCTTATCATAACATTCCAGCTCTTATACTCAATACTTTGATTAATAAAGGCCAATGTACCAAAAGCTCTCTTTACGACCCTATCTACCTGTGAGGCCACTTTTAGGGAATTTTGTATCTGTATTCCCATAACATAACATAATAACATAATGAAACTTTATTATTATTTCATTTTTACAACTTTAAGAACATTCCACTGTTTCTCTTGTGCACCTGAATATTTTCTGGAAGGTGAGCTTATACTCTTTCGGTGGAGTTTATTGACCATCCATATTTGTACCTGCAAACTAAAAATGGGCCATGTGGAATTCTCCCATCGTGTATCAGTGTGATAAAATGTGAGCCGTACAAAAGCAAGAATTTCTGAGGTTTTTTTTATTTCCTTGTAATTAATGAGAGACTAGTTGAAGTAGCAGGAACTTTCACAGAACTTGATCTTTTTTTGGCTTTAGAATTCATACTTAACCGGGCAATTTGGTTTACAGCTTTTTGAAATCTTCCAAACTTCCCATTACTGGAACAGACAAATCTTTTAAGCAAGAATTCCAATTTGCAAAATTTCAGAAGCTTATAATTTTTCTCTTGCCTCAAGATGACAAAGTTAAATGTCTCAGTCTTTAAAATATGAACATCTTCTTCCCTCTGGTGCAGCGAATTCCAAAATCTCCTTCCAGCTCAACACTATTTCTTCTCCACTGGCTATAAGAATATCTTGTGATTATACTGAGATTTAAAATATGTAGCATCTCTATATATTTTCCACTAATTTACAGATATCATTCAAAGACGGGAAAGGTATTATGAAAGACAACATTGGACCTTAATTGCATTGGGTGGCAGGTCAAGATTGCAACAAGTGAAGTACTGTTACGTGATAATTCCATTAGTATTAAGGTCCTTGTTCAGTTCCATTGGGCAAAACTTTTAATGGTTAAACAATGGTTTATGGAAAACCAGTGGGTGGCACATGACAACAGGGTTTCAATGAAAATATTTTAGAGGCACACAGAGAAATCCTTTGAAGCTGTAAATGATTCCTGGGAAGCTCTGTCCACTGCAACAAATTTTCAAGGACTGCATTTTTTACTGAAGGCTTGAGGAAAAGCTAAGGTTAATCAGAACACAAAATCTGTTTGTCATCAAAATGAACTTGATTGTCACCTTAAATTGGAAGAATCAAGGGTTGGAGCAATAAATCTTTATTCAAAGTCAAACTGAGAGGTTTTGTCATTGTCGCAATTGGATTCAGAAGGTTTGTGATAATCAACACACATAAAAGTTGCTGGTGAACGCATCAGGCCAGGCAGCATCTCTAGGAAGAGGTGCAGTTGACGTTTCAGGCCGAAACCCTTCATCAGGACTAACTGTTGTTTGGGTTTGTGATAATGCTTGTTTTTATTTTGAAGATATAATCAGATATCTCCTCAGAGTTAGTGAACTAAAGTCCTGGTGGATAGGTATAGTTGGTCCCTCCCACTTTTTTCCCATTCCCAACCCCTTTCCTTTACTGCTACCATCACTCATCTTTGTTCCCTCCTTCCTCTTTTTGGTTCCACACACTCCACCTGGTTTGAATTGCTCATCATCTTTCAGTCCTTCTCAATCCAGCAATCATCGTGGTCTCCTGCTTCACCACTGCCCTCTCCCCTCTTCTTTCCAAAACAAGGTTTCAACCCAAAACATCAAAAATTTCTCTACCCCCAGAGATGCTACTTGACCCAGCAGATGGTGTATTGTTTCAGGTTCCAGCACCTGTAGCATCTTGTGCATCCACAATGTACAACCTATTCAGTATCAAGTCCTTCTCACCTATCTCGTCTGTTCTTGCATTGGCATTTCGTCTGACAGTTACTCACATTAAATATTCCACATGTTCTGGAATGCTTTAACATCCACATCCACATGTCTTCATTAAGATCTTCATTAAGTTCTTTAATTTGACTAAAACTTCTGTTTATGTTTCCTAATATTTCCTTTGTTTTATGTTCATTCTTCCATGATTTCTCTCTGGAAGAATTCTGTTACAATTTTTCTTAGTTTTTTAATATAACTACAAGCCATTGCTGTACCAATGACAGTTACCACACTATGGAGAATACATAGGTTATACTTAAAATTGGAAGATCCCTGGTAGGAGGATGAAAAAAAAATTATTTCAAATTGATCATCAAAAATACCAGCAATGCCTCTCAGCCCTTTTAAGCAAAACATGTGGGCTAGGTTAACTCTGTTTCAAAATTCAGTCCACAAAAATTTATGCTAGGAATACTTCTGATACAAATAAAATCTTTAAACGGTAAGAATTTAAATTTTTAGCACTGTGTTGTTATGATATACTGACAGATTATCTCAAAGAGAGAATTAATGCAGGAGAATTGTTGGAGTGGAATTATCTTTATCTTAAATTTCAGATGACAACTGCCTGGAGATTTATTCAGTATTGCTTCTTCTAAGCAGTTTTATTTAGAACACTTGTATCCTGCTTATGACCTCAGCACTGGAGGATTAATTTTACGATATCATGAATGAAGAATAATGGAATGATTAATATACTATGATTATTTGAAAATACAATCCTATGCTTTTCGTATCTGCAACAAAATTAGAGGTTTGATCTGAAGTTGAGGTTGTACGTGGGTTGCAAGCTCGGTCGAAAGCAACAGGCAACATCTTTCATCCACTTTTGTAATGTAAGGGCACATGATAGCTGAAAATGAACAAACTTCATGTCATTGACAACCAGCGTCTTTTGGTATACCTCGGCCTTACCTAGAAAGAACATGTAATAAGCACATCTAAGAGGATCAACTGTCAGGCTGATGATGTAAGGTGATTTCCAGAATCAATTTGGAAAGCCAAATACATCATTCTCCAGGTACACTGTGAACCATTCCATCAATACTGCATTTTTATATCCACTTGCAGAATACTAATGTCAATCTCAGAGGTGCACATACGACTGACACTGCCCTAACCATTGAGAATAGAAACATAATGTGTAGCAAAAACACCTGCTGCCAACACTATCAGAACATTATCACTTCAAGTAAGAAGGGAGAATGAAATATTTGTTCTTGCTCAATAGAAATGGCACTACCCTTTTCATAAAGTTTTGCAGCAAATGCTACATTGATGCAATAATGGGGATGAATAATGACTCAGAAAATTGTATATGGAATCTTATTAGATGAATCTAAGAAATGCCAATGGGCAGGAGATACCGGTCTATGGACCTCCAAACAGTAGTGGTCATATAAGAGATAGAATTGAACAGGAAATTAGAGACATACAAATTATGAGTACAACTGTAATTGTGCATGACGTTGATCAGTCAAATCAAATCACAGTCAATAATACTGCAGAGGAGAAACACCTGTAGTGTCATTTTACACAAAGTGTAGTATGTATGTGGAATGAGCTACTAGAGGAAGTGATTGATGCAGGTACAATAACAATATTTAAAATACATAAATTGGAAGGTTATAGGCCAATTTCTGGCAAATGGGACAACATTGGATAGGACATTTTGGTGGGCATGCAGCAGCTGGGCCAAAGGGCATATTTCCATGACTCTAATTTTCTGTATTTGGAAAATGAAACAATAGCATTAGACAGTAGGTTCTATAAAGTCACAAAGGTATGAGATGCACATTGGGAACTTTATTAAATTACCACATTGTGCAAGGCAATGGTTATTATTTAAAGAATATATACATGAATTATAATAATGATTCAATTCTGCCCGACATAAAATACAAAGGAGATTAGGGATGATATTAGACCAAAGAGCAAATATATCAAATTGTACTGAGATTTGGAAGCAAGAATTCCTTAAAAGGGGGAACAAAAACATTGATTAAGAGGAGGATGCTAGAGAATGAGATTAAACTTGAAGGGAACATAAAAACTGCCAAACAATGAACAACAAGTACAGAGTCCCTGCAGTCACAAATGGGAGAAACTATAATCAAGAAAAAAAACACAAACAGTGACATAGGTAAATACATAATTTAACTCTCTGTTTATACATGATCATACGTGAGAACATACATGATCCTCCAGATCTGCTAGAATCAAGGGTCTAGAGAGAGGAAAGAAGTGAAAGAATCAGTATCAGTAAATTAATAGTGCTAAGGGAATTCATGGCAAACCCCTATGGTCTAATAATCTACACCCCAGCGTTCTAGAGGAAGTGACTGTAGAAAGAATGGATGCAGTGGTGATTATCTTTAAAAAAGACTACTGCAGCTGAATTCACATCTACTTTCACAGTCTTAGGTACGTAATGCAGTAAGCAATGGGCAGACTTTGGACAGCAGTTCACCCAGGTAGTGAGTGCAGCTTCCCTTTAGGAATGTGAGGCCACTGATCTAGACTGCAGGTAAGACTGAAACACAGGGGCCTGAGACCCCCTGCCTGCCCCCACACACTCTCTACCATTCTCTTGGCTAATGTACAGTCTCTGGAAATTAAAGCTGATGAATACAGAGCAAGACTGAGACCTGTGTGGAGACCTTTGAGAACATACCGGAATACCCAAACCAGAAACTGTTGATGAACTAGGAGATTCACAATTTGTTGAGGACTAAATCTATAGTGTTCAAGACCAGTGATCTAGAACTCTACAAGATGTCAAGAACCACATACAGAAGGCTAGCCTAAGAGCAAAAAAAGCAATTCTGAGGTGAAGATAGAGATTAAACCAGATGCACATCAAATCTGGTAGGGTTTGTAGGCCATTGCTTCCTAAAAGGCACAAGCTAACATCACAAATGGATGTGATGTTCCCCAATGAGTTGAATACCTTTAATGCATGCTTTGAAAGGGAGGTTAAATCATGCTAATCCCTACAGCATCTGACAACCTATGAAATCTCTCTGAGACGGATGTCAGAACATCTTTCAAGATAATGAACCCTTGCTAGGCAACAGGTCCCAATGATATACCTGGAAGGGCACTGAAAACCTGTGCAACAAACTGACTGGAGTTTTCAATGAAATTTTCAATCTCTGACTGCTGCAGTCGAAAGTACCAACCTGCTTCAAAAAGGCATCAATTATTCTGTTACCCAAGAAGCTGCCTCAATGATTTCCACTCAGTAGTACTCACATCTACTGTGATCTTCCTGTATCTCCTTCTGCAGCTGCGTCCTGACTTCCTCATCGGGAGACCACAGTCAGTGCAGATCAGAAATAACATCTTTTCCTTGCTGAAGCTCAACAAGGTGTACTTCAAGCATGCATGCTTAGCCCACTGCCCTACTCTCTCTGCAGTCATAACTGTGTGGCTAGGACCAGCTCTATAAATTTTCTGATGACACAAATTTGTTGGTAGATTCTCAGAAGGTGACAAGGAGGTGTCCAGGAATGAGATAGTTCAGCTAATTGAGTGGCGTTACAACAACCTTGCACTCAACGTCATTAACACTAAGGAATTGATTGTGGGCTTCAGGAAGGGGAAATTGAGAGAACACATACCCAGCCTCATCGAGGGATCATAGTGAAAAGGGTGAACAGTTTCAAGTTACTGACCATCAACGTCTCTGAAGAGTTATCCTGGGCACAAAGTATTGATGCATTTATGAAGAAGGAACGCCAGTCGCTTTATTTCATTAGGAATTTGAGGAGATTTGGTATGTCACCAAAGACGTTTGCAAATTTCTACAGATGCAGCACAGAAAGCATTCTGACTGTTGCATTACAGTCTGGTATGGAAAAATCTGAAGAGCGTGTAAGCTTGGCCAGCTGCAACATGGGCATTGGCCTCTTCACTATTGAGGACATCTTCAAAAGGCAATGCCTCAAGAGTGGAGCACACATCATGAAGGATCCCTACCATCCAGGATATACCCCCTTCTTATTACTACCACCACCTAGCAGGTACAAGCAGCTTAGGCACACACCCAACATTTTATAAGCAGCTTCTTACACTCTGCCATCAGATTACTGAACATACAATTAACAAATGAACACTTCCTCACTATTTTGCTTTCTTTTTGCACTATTTGCTTATTTTTTTATAAATTCTTATTATATTTATAGTAACATTTAGGTATTGCACTGTACTGCAGCTGCAAAACAAAATTCATACCATATATAAGTAACAATAAATCTGCAGATTGGAAGACTGGGACAATTCAAAAAGAAGGAGAAAAGAAAACACAGGGAATGAAAGATCAGTAGGTGAGGAAATTGCTAAAATCTGTTATAGGAGATGTAATAACAAACAATTCAAAAGCACTTTGGAGATTGAGCAAACTCAGCATGGGTTTGTGAAAGGAAAACCATGGTCAATATGCCTAAAAAATCTACTGGTGTTATTTGAGGATGTAACTAGTCGAATAGACCAGAAAGATCAGTAGGCTTTTAAAAATGGGCCCACATAAGAGCTTAGTGTGCAGAATTAAAACACATGGACTGGGGGCAATATAACAGTGTGCTCTGAGAATTGGCAGGACAGAAAACAGAGTCGGATTAAATATACCTTTTCTTTCTGGATGACAGAGAGTGACTGTTGGATTCAGTACTCTGGCTCCAGCTATTCACAATCTATTTGGATGAGGCAACTAAATATAACTTCTCCAAATTTGCAAATGGCATGAAGTTTGGTTTGATTGTGAGCTGTGAGCAGGATGCAAGGAGAAGCGGGTTACAATTGCAGTATTTAAACAATAATTAGACAGATTCATGGATAAGAAAGGTTGAGAGCAATATTGGCCAAATGCACATAAGTCGGATAAATTTGGGAAGGTACCTTAGTTGGCACAGATGAGTTGGTTGGAAAGATCTATTTCTGTACTGTATAGCCCTATGACTCTATGAGATGCCGGAGTTCCTGTAACTGTGGGATGGGAGTTAAGCCCGATGGACACTCAAACATTACAAAAAGTAAGGTGAATTCTAGTCTCAAGCACTTAGTAAAAATCCAACATCCCATCCACCTTTCAACAGTTGAACATTTAACAATTTTTGGACTACATAAATCTGGCTTGTTTCCGAGCTGTTTGCTCAGATTGATCAGTCTTGAAGTACTTTGTAAGACTGCTGACCTTCTAGAAAAAAATAGAACTGGTAGCAATGAATGAAGTTCTGTCATATTAATGATGCACAGAAGGGGAACTGAATTAAATGAAAGAAGAGCTTTATGTAACTTTATAAATCATAAAAAATAAATATTGAATAGTAATACATATCCATGCAAAGAACCTTTCGTTATCAGTGAATAACCAGTTTATCAATGTGAGAGATCTAGATACTGGGGTGAATGGAACATTTCATATTTGGATATCATGTGTCCACCTTCAGCAGTCAGATACACCAAATTTGAGATAATGCTTCAAAGTGAGGTTTTATCTGCCTCCTGGATGGATTTAAAGGGTACTATTGCTAGGCGTATCACTATTTTGGAAGCTAGAAGAGGAGTTATCTCTGGGATTTTGGCCAATATTTATAACTTAAACAATATTACAAAATAATACAAGTTACCTGGTCCTGCTCTCATTATTGTTTGTGGGAACTTGCTTGACACAATTTGTGCATCCATGTATCCTACTTTATAACAGTGAATAATCTTAAGACTGTAAAAGTTTGGTTGCAAAGCATTTAGGGACATGATAACGTGATGAAAGGCATTATATAAACTCGATCTTCTGTTTTGCCTTTTTATGTAGAACTTTATACAACATAGTTAGATGCTAAATGAAGTATCCTGTATCGTATTCAGTAACGTGCCACTGTCTTCACCTCAGAAGACAATTTTTTGATTTTTTTTCTTTCTTACAGTTGGCATCTCTGCGTTATACAGTATTTCTAATCCGACATAAATAATCTAGCTCAAATTAGAAGTAATATTTTTTCGCCACGTCCATTTTCCCAAATGCACCATTATTGCTTTCTGATTCAAACTATTACCAAAATGCATTGCTTTTATTTTAGGTGAAAAGTTTCCAATGAAATCACTTTTTATTTTGGTTATTATGCTTAGAGAGAAAAGGAACAATGGTGGAAAATGAATGATTCATATTACTTGTTTTTAAATAAGTCCCTAGTATTCTGAGACAATTGGTTGATGGATTTCTGGACTTTAAGGGAATCAAGGGATATGTGGAGAGTGCTGGGAAGTGGCAAAGGGACAATACCATAAACACAAGAGATTCTGCAGATGATGGAAATCTAGAGCAACATATGCAAAATGCTGGAGGAACTTAATAGGACCAGTGAATATCAGTCATAAACTTAATGAATTGCAAGTAGGCTCAAAGGGTCAGCTGACCTAGTGCTGCTTCTATCTCTTATAGTTCAAAGTACACTTTTTATCAAAGTGTGTATATTATATACAATCTTGAAGTTTGTCTCCTTACAGACAGCCTCAAAACAAAGAAATCCAATAGAATACATTAAAAAGCCATCAAACACGCAATGTGCAAAAAAAATTTACAGACAATTAAAACGTTAGCAAATAACATTCAGGGTGAAAGTTCATGAAAGTGAGTTCACAGCCACAAAACCAGTCATCACTGCAGTTGGTTCAAAAGCTTATTAATGTCAGGCCACAGCCCCAGTTCATTACAGAGATGAGAGAACAAATGGTGGTCTGCCCCCTACCTTTGGCTCTGATACCCAAACCTTTTCAATATGGCCCAGCACTTAAATCAGCCAAATCTCAGGTTGCTCATCACTCTGGGACCCAGGCCCTACACTTCAATACGCACTCGGCCCCAGGCCCTGCTGCTTCAACTCAGCCCATACCCGACCTTTCCAATCTGGCTTGGCACTTAAATTGGTCAAACGTTGGCTTGTTCCTCACTTTTGGGCCTGGGCCCTGACACCTCAATTCAGCCCATACCTGACCTTTCCAATCTGGCTTGGCACTTAAATTGGTCAAAAGTTGGCTTGTTCCTCACTCTCGGGCCTGGGCCCTGCTGCCTCAACTCTGCTTCACCTCAGATCCGCTCTAAGCCTGCTCCAACAATGGCTAAACATTGGCTCATTCCTCGGGCTCAGGCCTGGGCCTTGCCACCTCGACTTGGCCTATACATGCCACGCTGCTATCATCCTGCACCTTCAAGACTTCAGTTCACACTGCAAGAATTCCAGGTCATGTTGGGGATTCAAAAGCTCAACTCCGAAAGGAAAGCTACAGGCTGTTGATTGCAGTGATCTTTTTCCAGAAAAAGTGTAATTAATTGAGTAGTTAGTAGCTTTGTGCTTCACCGGCGCCATCTTAAACCGAAACTTAGACTCTCATGTTCTTAGTTACTGTTTTCACATATATAAAATAAAATGTCTAAACTTTCCCTCACTGATGCTGCCAAATCCTAGTATTCTCTTCTTCTTATGTTTAAATATATCAACCTTCGCCAGCTTGAAACATTCTGGAGTTAATAATCCCTTCCTCCTCTATGCTACCACAGCTCAAGAATTCACACCAGAAAATATAATTCCCATTTCCTTTCTAGTGCTGAAAACTCCGAAATCCCTTTCTACCACAGCCCTCAGTTATCCTCCATTTGGTATAACAATATCTTACAGATCAGACAGGATATAAAAACATCACAACGTCTACATATTTATCCATCATTTTTAGATAACATACATGCACTGGAAAGATATTGTCAAGGACACCTTTCACTTTCACTGGCCTAAGTTCATTGATCCAAAAAAAAATATTGTAATAAAATAAATGAGACGTTTCCTTGAAAAAGATTAATCTCAAATGTACCGGGAGTGGGAGCATTATGCATATAACATGGTGCAATCTTAAAATCAGAACCAAGGGAATCAAGAATGAAATCAGAAATCTGTTCCCATACACAAAAGATAATGGATGATTAGATATTTATCAGAGGTTGAAGAATGTTGGTTCAGTCAATGGCTTTAAAGGAACAATCAGCAGTCATTTTGGAGAAGGGTAGCAAGAAAAACATGCACGGACAATCTATAAATCCATGTAATCCAGATGGTCCTTATTATCCTATGCCAGGCAATATCTAGAACTTAAATTGACCCATTTCCTTGAAGATCAATGGTGTCAGGAAAGCAAGGATCTCAAAGTCAATGCAACCTTTATCACACATGCATTCGCAACATAACAATCCATTCAGCAAAAATGATGTGTTATTTATATTGCTTATTTACATTAAATAGGAATGATTTTTAAATTTTCTATAGAAAGAGCTTATTTTAATGTATGAGATTGAAAATGGACTTCACAGACGCAAGAAACTGCAGATACTGTAATATGGAACAGAAAAACTAATTGCTAAAGGAACTCAATAGATTGAGCAGCATTTGTAGAGGGAAACAAATGGTCAGCATTTGGGTCAAGACCTTGCAAAGAGATCTGATGCAGAATCTTGAACCATAATATCGACAATTCCTTTCCCTCCATAGATACTGATTGACCGACTGCAGAGAAACTCATTCCTCCAACAGTTTTTGCAGGAAAAATGACATTTTGCCTCATAAACCAAACATAACATAGCTCTTCTCTGAAGCAAGGAGAAAACTCACAAGGGAAGAGAAATTCATACAGTATGCGCAGCTCTAGCCCAAACTCTGTTTGGGGATTACTGTAAAACAACACTGGCACTTTGAGACAAGACAACACAAACAAAGGAACATTTTCAATAAAATTATCTCACAATATTCTACCTATGCTTATTTTACCATCATTGCCCAGCGGAAAGAAATTATTGTAATGCAAACTAAAGTAGATTGGAAAGCACATTGTTGTGGAATACAGAAGTTACCATACGTTTTAGTTTCTTATTGTTACTTTTATTGTTAAGATTTTAAAGAAGAATTTTTAATCCCAAATCTTACTTTACCATGGTACTCACATCATGATAATAAAATAAAATAACTGGGCCCAGAAGTCAAGTCAAGTCACTTTTTTATTGTCATTTTGCCTATAACTGCTGGTACAGTACACAGTAAAAATGAGACAACATTTTTCAGGACCATGGTGCTACATGAAACAGTACAAAAACTACACTGAACTACGTAAAACAACACAAAAACTACACTGGACTACAAACCTAGCCAGGACTGCGTAAAGTGCACAAAACAGAGCAGGCATTACAATAAATGATAAACAAGACAATAGGCACAGCGGAAGGCAGTAGGTTGGTAGTCCGATGACGTGAGAGAAAAACTGTTACATAAATAAACAGCTGTACTCCCGCTGAGTATTTTGTTGGAGTTGTATGTAGTCCAATTTAATGTCCATTGGAGAGCAGAATGGACGGGAGAGCCAGCCGGCTAGGGCTTGCTTTTTTCCTGGCACGGACTCCTGCCTGCTCGCTTCGCTTCCGCTTCCTTGCACACCACTTACGACGTCCCCACCTCCGGCCACTGACACCAGACGACTCCGAGGACCGCAGGCCCAATTCCCTCAGCAAGCAGACATTGGAGAGCCGGAATACACATTCTCTAACAACTCAAGCATTCTTTTTATCTTACTTGTGCATAAGGAGCACCGTATAGCCCCTGTCATCCTCACTGTTCTGAAGCCAGAACAGAAAACTTATTTTAATATAGTTACAAATATTGACCATTTGGTAAATTGTATATGTTTGAATTACTTGCTTGCAAGATCAACCGCCATTCACAGCTGATGTGTTAAAAGTCAATCAAAATTTCAAGTGGACAACCAATGATATTTTGAAGCTAGTAAAAACAATTGTCCCTTAGTTGTCATTTGCATTTCAAAACCTTCCATTATTGCCCTCTCATTTATCTTTGGCACCCCCTTTTGTTTAAAGAGACGATATACTTTATAATTTATACTTTATTGTCACCAAACAATTGGTAATAAAATGTACAATCATCACAGCGGTATTTGATTCTGCGCTTCACACTCTCTGGATTACAAATATTAAATATTAAAAATAGTTAAAATTAGTAAATATTAAAAATTTAAATTATAAATCATAAATAGAAAATAGAAAAATGGGAAGTAAGGTAGTGCAAAAAAACCGAGAGGCAGGTCCGGATATTTGGAGGGTACGGTCCAGATCCGGGTCAGGATCCATTCAGCAGTCTTATCACAGTTGGAAAGAAGCTGTTCCCAAATCTGGCCGTACGAGTCTTCTAGCTCCTGAGCCTTCTCCCAGTGGGAAGAGGGACGAAAGGTGTGTTGGCTGTTTTAGGAAGACCTTTCTAGAAAAGTCTCTCTGCAAGGCCTCAGTCATCTAACTTGAATACACACTGTCACAGACTCCTCCAACTATTTTGTCTGTAGTAAGCAGCGGTATCTCTGGTGGTCTCACTTCAAAGGACTACAACTGCACGTGCCCCCCCCCCCCCCGACTATCCTTGCCCTGACATTGTCTTTAACCCTTGCCTTACTGGAACTTCCACACGCTCTCCTCGATGTATTGTAGAGCGCAACATATATCTTACTGAATTTCAATAGCGCAGAGTTTCTAAACTCCACAGTTTCATCAGGGATGTATGTGCAACCCCTCTGGCTGGTGATGGCACAAGTACCAAAAGAAAGTCTAGTGCAGGTCAATTTTGAAGGGCCACAGTGCAGATTGCCAGCTTTCCAGCAGTAATGTCACTGATGGCTTGGCTCACACCATGCAGTGCTAAGGCTATGTTAGTAGCCAGTTTCTCCAGCAGTGTTGAGGCCATGTTAATTCTCTCACAAGCCAGTCTGGCAGGTTCCTAGAAAAGGAGGACGGCAATGCAGAAACATTCAGTCTCCATAGTCCTTTGACAACAGCCCCACTAAGAAGGATGCAGAAACAGAGTGGCCAGATGGTACATCTATGGTACTATGTAGGCCAGATAACAACAACCTCTCCATTGCTTTGGATTAGGCCAGTGTTCCCATTTAAGAAAAGGTACCACTGGCAGCCAGTGTTAGGCCCGTTGGCAACAATCCTGGTAAATACTGTGGCAAGCACTTGGTCCATGATGACAGACGAGAGAGCTTGTTTAACTCAACAATCGTTTTTATTGTGATAAACACAGAAACAGACCGGGTGCAATGACCCGGGATGAGAACCCACTCAGCCAAATACAGACAGGGAGGTGATTATCACACACCTCCATTGCAGTCAGGGTGATCCACAATCACACAAGCGAATAAATGTATAACCCAAGCTAAAGTGTAACAATATATGAACTTGAACATCCCACCATAATCCCACAAAACCATTTTAACACAAGAACAATAAATAGCACTGGTCACTAGGAATGCTGGGATGGGCTGTCGATCACCACCACCACCACCACCCCCCAACCCGAAGAGCCACACTGCCCCCACCTGAGGGGTCAGCCGTCCCCAGAGTCCACAACAAAGTCCAAAAATCCTGGTGGTGGTCACCGTTTGGTAAGGCAAGAGGCAAGGACACCTGGAGTGACACTTACTTCCTTCAGCCTTATTGGATTGGTGGTTGCCAAGGGCCAATAGAGTGCCAGCCGGTCCCAGTGCAGCACGACTGCCTTCCGCACCCCAGGCAACAGTACACAAAATACCACATCGGAGATGCAGTTGAGCACCTCTCCTGGCCCCTTCCAGTGGTGTCCCAGTTTAGGGATAGTCCTTTCTTCCGGGTGGGGCAGTAGACCCATAATGGGGTCCCCAATAGGTACCTCTGCTCTAGACTGGAAGCCCGGCCCCTTCTCAGATGTGCAAACATCGCAGCAGTGCATGAACAGATCCACGTCCCCCCGTACCGGACTCCGACGTATCTGGCCCCCCCACCAGTCCATCCACCTACCAGAGCAATGTGGTGTGGAGCCCCCAGGGGACCACCAGCTGCGGGAGATGTCTGTCATCGTCAGAAAATGGCCACTGCTGGAACAGCAACCACCCGTCATGCATCCCCCACTGCCCCTCTTTGGTCTCTGGATCCAGGGCAAAGGCCTCCGCCCGCTCCAGCCTTCATCGCAGGCTCAGCCATCCCCCACAACCCCCCCCCGCCCAACCCAGGGCCAGCGCGGATTGCTCACCTACTTGCTGCGCAGCTGCTGATCAATGGCAAGGTGGTCTACCTCGCCGCCAGCTGCCACCACGACTGCTTGATGGTGCACTGGACCACTGCGGGGTGTGCTTCACTGCCACGGGCTGGTGTGAGACCAGTAGTGGTTGTTGCTACCCCTGCTGAGTCGGCTTTCAGGAGCTGCCCTACCGGAGAACCACGGCTTCAGCGCTGAGGTTGAGTGATGTCCCCAACACATTCACATGGGCTCCCCCGGTGGGGCAGCAGATCTGGGCAAAGATGCAGGACCAGCCAAACCTCATGCTCCAGTGTGATTTTTCACTACTGCAATGAGCAGCCACCTCTTCCCTCTCATTGCTGCATAGGCGGTGGTGACCGTAGCCAACTGGACCATTGCGGTTTTCCACCCAGATAAGGATGGCTGGTCCGTATCAGGAAGGGCACCCGTTGGGTGATGGTGATGGTTAACCCCATGTCTACCGAAGTACGGCATCTGATGCCCTCCATCACGCAGCCCACGTACAACCCTTGCTTTTCACCCAAACGGCTCATCTGGAGAGGCAACAATGGAGAGATCCTGTGTTTCCCGACAGCTGCGCTGCTGCGACGTGATGCTAGTGTGGGGCAGTCCCAGGCCAATTGGCCTGCCTCACCACATCGGTCGCAGGGATCGCTCCATCACATGCAGCAGGGCCAGCGAGGCGCTGATCATACCTGCCTCACGGGCTCCTCGTCATCAGTTTCCTCCACCATCTTGGTGACACAAGTCTGGGCTCACTGCCTGTGAGGCAATGCTGGATCGCCTTTGGGGGCTAAAATTGCTTCTGCCTTCTCCACCTCTTCCAGCGCCTTGTTCAGCCATGATGGTGATGTCAGGCGAACATGCTGCCAATGGCGCTCCTGCGTCAGCGCCTGTACAAAGGCATAGAGGGCAAACTCTTCCTGGGCCATGGGAGGGAACTCTGGGTAGCCATGTCGAGCACAGTGGCGGAGATCTGCTGTGACCACCCCCAGGCTCTCTCCCACACAGTGCCACCTACTGCCCAGATCTTCCCTCATTGCCTCCTCCAATGGCCTCTGTCGGAAATGCCACTTCAGCGGCACTACATGGGCCCTTTAATCAAACCTCTCCAGCGCCAGGGCAAGGTGCATCGCCGACTCCACCCATTGAGCCATGCGGCGGCTTTGACGCACCAGGTAAGGCTCCAGGCGGCTGGCACTATTGTACCTGGAGTGCTTCAGGGTGGACCTTCTGGTGTGAATTGTGGAGACCCGTTGGTCTTCCTTGTGCTTTGGCGGTGTCTGCCATGTTGCCCATCCTCCCATGGCTGTAGCATCCAGCGTTTTCCAGGGCGGGCAACGAGGGAGGTGGGTGATGCGCTCTGCTGTGTCCCTCGGGTTGTGGAGCCTGGGTACTCTCGCCCCCTCAGGGTTCCCTGGGAAGGCACAGCGCTCGGTTCCCATGTTCTCCCTCCAGGTGGGCGTCCTATTTTTGGGAGCCCAGCCCCGGGGGTGCAGGTGAGGTATACTACTCAGTCCCTCGACTTACGCCCCAGGTCTTAAGACGCTCCATCTGATGTCATAGCTCTTTAATCTCACCACTAATTTCTAATCCCACTGCTGACACCAATGTGGCAAGCATTCGGTCCATGATGACATTCGAGAGGGATTGTTTAACTCAACAACTGTTTTTATTGTGATAACTGCAAAAAACAGACCCAGGGAGAGAACCCACAGAGGAACATACAGATGGGGGAGGGAGTTATCACGCACGTTGGTAACAATCAGGGTCATCCCACAGACACACAAGCGAATAACTGTTTCACCCAAGTGAAAATGTAACAATGCATGAATTTGAACATCCCACCATAATCCCACAAAAGCAGTTTAACACGAGAACAATACATAGCGCTGGTCACTAGGAATGTTGAGGTGGGCTGTTGACCACACATCCCCCCCCCCACCCCACCCCCGCCCCGGAGTTCCACAATACCGTTAACAGAATTCAGAGGGTCATCGGTAATACAGATATTACACTTATTGTTAACCAAGACTAGACCCGTCCCTTGATGGTTACGGTGACATAGTTCACCCCTATCCCCATGAAGCAGCTTTGGAGCAGGGAAGCTATGCAGTTTCTGTAAGTAGGTTGATATCATCCTTTAAAACAATTACATTTGCAAGAGTCATTCCTATGAGTAGTGTCCTTACAGTTCAAATTGTGTTATTAAAGTAAAACACAGGATCAAACACTGCATTCCAGGTTATAAACATTTTGGCAAGCCACCTTCTGAATGTATAGGCCCTCTCTAGAGCACACCAAACAACCAGACCAGTTACTATGTGATACATATCATGACTACGGTGAAGAGAAGTGTTAGGAGTATTAGTGTGTGAGATACTTCTGCATTTACGCAGAATAATAGGTGTCCAGATTACCAAGAAGTTATAATGCTACTTAAGGGGGCAAATAGCAAAGGTCAGGAGTTCAGTCCATTAGTCTTTATCATCAACATTCTTCTGGACATGTGAGGATCCCAGGTTCGGTGTTACTGCTGGCTTAATGCATGAGGCACGTATCCAGAACCGCTTTCCGTTAGTTCTGGGCTTCAAGTACCCGTTGATGTGAACCTTTAAGAACTTATGTTAGTGCTATACAATAATGTAAGATGCTTTCACTCATAATATGGAGGCACATTTGTTTAATTAAGGGGCAATTGGCAAGCACATGGTATGTCCCAAAACTATCTGATGCACGGATAGGCCTGTTACACAGTTTGGAGCACAGCACGTAGTCATGGGGGCCAGTGAAAGCGCCTCTGGCCATTTGAGTTTGATCTTGTCGCACAATTTAGCTAACCTGGCAAGATGGCACTAGTAAACCATGGCAACGTTCTGCAGGCTATGGACAGTACTTCTAATTAAACCTCTTTTGTATAACTCTCACTGCAATCTGCAGTATGTAATTTCCCTTTAATTAATGTACTTTAAAATCAACTTAATGATCTACAGATTTCACAATAGAACATAGACCATAGCACATAACATAACAGTACAGCACAGTACAGGCCCTTCGGCCCACAATGTTGTGCCAACCCTCAAATCCTGCCTCCCATATAAGTCCCCACCTTAAATTCCTCCATATACCTGTCTAGTAGTCTCTTAAACTTCACTAGTGTATCTGCCTCCACCACTGACTCAGGCAGTGCATTCCACGCACCAACCACTGAGTAAAAAACCTTCCTCTAATATCCCCCTTGAACTTTCCACCCCTTACCTTAAAGCCATTTCCCCTTGTATTGAGCAGTGGTGCCCTGGGGAAGAGGCGCTGGCTATCCACTCTATCTATTCCTCTTATTACCTTGTACACCTCTATTATGTCTCCTCTCATCCTCCTTCTCTCCCAAGAGTAAAGCCCTAGCTCCCTTAATCTTTGAGGTATTTTAACACAAAACAGTACTGCACAGGAACAGTCACTATGGTCTTTAATGTCTATTAAAGCTAGTTTTATCCACTTGCACATGGGATAGTTTGTCCTTCCATTCCCTAGTTGTTCATTTGCCTCCCTAGATATCTCTTAAATGTTTCTATCATATCCGTCTACATCACCTCTCCCCAGTGCTGCATTTCAGACACGTGCCACACTGGAACTAAAATGCATTCTGGAGGCATTATATCATCCATACGCAATCTGGTCAATGTGAGTTTTCAGACTTACCAAGCAACACACACAGAGTGCTGGGGGAGCTCAGCGGGCCAGGCAGCATCTATGGAAAAGGTAAACTGTCAATGTTTCGGGCTGAGACCCTTCAGCGGGCCTGGAGAAAAAAAGATGAGAGGTCAGAGTAGGAAGGTGGGGGGGGGAGGGGAGGAAGTAGCACAAGGTAGTATGTGATAGCTGAAAATGGGAGAGGCAGAAAGGTGATGTAAAAAGTTGTGAAGTTGATTGCTGAAAGTGATAAAGGCCTGGAGAGGGGGAATCTGACAGTAGAGGACAGAAGACCATGGAAGAAAGGGAAGAGGAGGAGCATCAGAAGGAGGTGATGGTTGGGTAAGATGATGTGGTGAGGGGGGAAATGGGAATGGGGAATGTTGGGGGGGGTGGTGGGCAGTTACCAGAAGTTTGAGAAATGGATGTTCATGCCATCGAGTTGGAGGCTACACACACATAATCTTATGAAGGATTTGGCACTTAACCTTAAGCGGACGAAGGTCCATCACCATGGCCAGCAGCAGAGGTCTCTGAGCCAGGCTGAAAAGCAGAGGGATGAGTCTCCTCCTCCCAACATCTTGTTAACAAACATGCAGTCGCTGAAGAACAGAATTGCAGACCTGAGGGCGAGATTGCAGTACTACAAGGAAATAAGAGATTTATGTGTTCTATGTTTGAATGAGATGCGGCTTTCTTCCAACATGCCAGATACAGCAATTAGACCCGAAGGCTTCTCAGTTCACAGAATTAACATAACTGCTGACTGGTAAAGGTAAAAGGTGGAGGTGTGTGTTTCATGATAAAAATTTCCATGGTGCTCCGATTTGGCAGTTTTGTCAAACTGGTGCTCCTCCCTTGAACACCTAGCAGTCAAATGCCACCTATTCTATTTACTTAGGGAGTTCTCATCCATAATCCTGACTGCAGCTTACATATCATCAGTAGCTGACTATAATTAAGTGCTTGAGATATTGCATGATGCTATCTCTGAACAAGAAATAGTGTGTCCCAATGCATTTCAAATTAGGCTTGCACAATTACCATCAGCATATAACCTGTAGCATCAGAGGTCCCAACACTAGACCACTGTTATACTACTGTTATACACTGTTATATAGAACTGGATGAATACGCCATGGTTGTCATGGATTTTATTAAAACAGTAAAATAGTTGTAGATCAGTGTGTCTCCACAAAGTTATTCAGAGTCTTCCCCAGCCAGAAGCCTTGGATGAACCATGAGATCCACAATCCGCTGAGGGCCAAATCAGAGGCATTCAATTCTGATGATCTGGAAAGTTACAAGAGATCTCTGGAAAGCCATTTCTGGAAGTGGCAATTCTGGACTAAACTTGAATCAATGAAGAATGCTTGACAGCTGTGGCAGGGCTTGGATACCATCACCTCTTTCAAAATTAAATCAAGCAACATAGGTGACAACAGGACATTGTTTCAAGATGAGCTCAATGCCGTCGATGCTCGTTTTGACCATCAAAACATGGAGATACCATCATGAACTCCCACAACCCCCAATGATCCTATGAGGCCGACATGTGAGCAACCTGCAGGAGGGTGAACCCATTTGGCCTAGACTGGGTACTTGGCCAAGTTCTAAAGACCTGTGCTGATTAACTGGCTGGAGTGTTCACTGAAATCTTTAACCCCTCACTTTGACGGACTGACGTACCCAGCTGCTTCAAGCAGGCTTTAGTTATTCTAGTGCCTAAGAAGAGAGCCTCAGTGACTATAATCCAGTAGCAATTATGCCCACAGTGTTGAAGTGCTTTGAGAGGCTGGTGACAAAACATATCAACTCCTGCCTGAGAAGCGACTTAGATCTGCTCCAGTTTGCCTACCATAGCAACAGGTCCACAGCAGAAGCCATCTCACTGGCTCTTCACTCAACCTGGAACATCTGGACAACAAAGGTGCAGACATCAGGATGTTCTTTATCGACTACAGCTCAATATTAAATGCTATCGTCCCCTCAAAATCAATCAATAAGCTCCAAGGCTTGGCCTTAGTACCTCCTTGTGCAATTGATTCTTGATTTCCTCACTTGCAGATCCCAGTGAGTTTGAATTGGCCCCAACATCTCCTCTATGTTCTCCATCAACAGCACAGGTGCACACAAAGCTGTGTGTTTAACCCTCTGCACTACTCACTTTATGCTTATGACTGCATGGCCAAGCACAGTTGCAATGCCGTACTCAAGTTTGTTGATGGCCAAAGCAAAGATGGTGACAAATCAGCATACAGGAGAGAGATTGAAAATCTGGCTGAGTCGTGCCACAACAACAACATCTCACTCAATGTCAGCAAGACCAAGGTGCTGATTATTGACTTCAGGAGGAGGAAACCAGAGGTCCATGAGCCAGTTCTCATCAGAGATTCAGAGGTGGAGTGGGTCAGCAATTTTAAATACCTCAGAGGACCTGTCCTGGGCCCAGCACGCAAGTGCAATTACGAAGGAAGCATGGCAGCACTTCTCCTTCCTTTGGAGTTTATGAAGATTTGCATGACATCAAAAATTTGTCAGACTTCTACAGATGTGTAGTGTAGTAGCATATTGACAGCCTAGTATGTAAACACCAATGTCCTTGAATGGAAAAATCCTATAAAAGGTAGTGAATTCATCCCATCACAGGTAAAGCACTCCCCAACATAGGGCACAGCTACACAGAGTGCTGTCAAAGGAAAGCAGCATCCATCATCAGCAGCCCCACCACCCTGGCCATGCCTTCTTCTCACTACTGCCATCAGGAAAAAGGTACAGGAGCCTCAGAGCTCACACCACCATGTTCGGGAACAGTTATTACCCCTCAACCATCATGGTCTTGAACCCAAGAGGATAACTTCACTCAATTTCACTTTCCCCATTACTGAAATGCTCCCATAACCTATGGACTCACTTCAAGGACTCTTCATCTCATGTTCTTGATATTTATTGCTGATTTATTATTACTATTTCTTTCTGTTAGTATTTGCGCAGTTTGTTGTCTTTTACACAGGGATGAGTGTCCAAGTTGGTGCAGTTTTTTGTTGTTTCTCTTCTGGCTATTATTCTATTATAGATTTATTGAGTAAGCCCTGAAGAAAAATGAATCTCAGGTTTCTATATGGTGACATATCTGTACTTTGATAATAATTTTACTTTGAACTGTTTTGCAGGGCCCTATTCTGTCTTTCAGCTACCGTGTAAGCTTGATGATGGTCGTGAGCTTGATGTGAAACGGTGCTTACACTATAAGGCTTTTGTTAGTCCCTATATAACTGTACAGGTAAAGTGAGGACTCTTATCATGAGATTTTTCTCAGAGATCTTAAACCTAAGAATAAATTCTCTTAATAAAATTTAGGAACACTGACAGCATCATTTGTTCGAGTTTGAATAGCTTCTACCCATGGAGATAACAACACAATAACAGGTGCATAATCACAACCCATACATTTAGGTAACTGTATAAGTCCATTTAGAGAAGCACAAATGAATTCAAAGGAGAGAGCCAAGCAGTGTAGATACCAGCAGTGTCTTTCAAGATTATGTCTTTGGTAAATCATGCTGTTGCTATGGTCGAGAATCTCTCACTTCCAATTATACTCATCATCCTTTATAGTTTTACACATAGTGTGCTTTAGTTCATAAAGTCCTTTCAGTTACTGATGCATCAAGCTAGATCATCAAAGAATTTGGAAAGTACAGGCAGATTGATCACACTGGAGCGCTACATGGCCACAATGATCTGCAGTTGTTGCCTTAGCAAAGGAGTCAGCTCGTTTGTTCCCTCTAGTTATTTGACCCTTCCTATTAGTACGAGCCACAGAGTTTATAACAACAATTGCAGTAAGTAATTGAAAAGGAGGAGAACGTTCACCGTGTTTATCGAAGTTCCGAAGAGCTATGTAGGTTCCATAACTCTCCATTGTCACGTGCTACTCCTAAGGCATAACAAGATTCAGTGCACTGGCTGCAAGGATGCAGGCTTTTATTAAGGCAAGAAGATTCACCTGCTTGGGCAGAGCAGGAGTAAAGGTAGCTGTGCCACTCCTTATGAAACTTAAAGCATGCTGCAATTAACAATGGCTTTGGTTCTAAGTGTTCCTGCATTACTTTTGCAATAGCAGCAAAGTTCATTTCTGATGGTTTGGTTGCAATCAAATTTTGAACGAAACTGTATGCCTTTGAACTCACTGCACTAAGCAAAATTGGTACTCGTTTCTCACTGGTTATTTCATTTGCTTCAATATACTCCTCCAATAGCTCAGTATGCATGAGCCAATTGCCCACTGTGTAATAAAACTCATCAGTCTTTCCAATATAGCTGGCCATTTCTGATTTTCTTAATGATTATTATCGCTTGGTACTCACACCATGAACCTGTGAAACCTTCCTTTCTCTTTATGAACCCATAAAATCTTCCATTTTCTGTCCGCTTTGATAGTCTTTCGGTGCTGGGCTGTGTATTTTATTTGATGTTCTTTGCTGCATTTATTTTGAATGTCTCGCTGCACTTCAACAGGTCAGTTGCTGTCTCAGGTTCATTTTTAAACTACCTCATCACAAATATTAAGTTTTATAACTTCAAAACATTAAACTAATTCAGAAGAACCAATATCCTGGTGGGGAGGTTTGCTAAGACTACTGGGGAGAGTTTAAACTAGAATTGTCGGGGGTGGGAACCGAACTGAAGAGACTGGGGAAGAGGAGGTTCGCTCACAAATAGAGAAAGCTTGTGGACAGTGCGAGAGGGAGGATAGGCAGGTGATAGAGAAGGGACGCACTCAGACTGAATGTTTGAGATGAGTCTATTTTAACACAAGGAGTGTTGTGAACAAAGCAGATGAGCTTAGAGTGTGGATCAGTACTTGGAGATATGATGTGGTGGCCATTGCAGAGACTTGGATGGCTCAGGGACAGGAATGGTTACTTCAAGTGCCAGGTTTTAGATGTTTCAGAAAGGACAGGGAGGGAGGCAAAAGAGGTGGGGGCGAGGCACTGTTGATCAGAGATAGTGTCACGGCTGCAGAAAGGGTAGACGCCATGGAGGGATTGTCTGTGGAGTCTCTGTGGGTGGAGGTTAGGAACAGGAAAGGGCCAATAACTTTACTGGGTGTTTTTTATAGGCTGCCCAATAGTAACAGGGATATCGAGGAGCAGATAGGGAAACAGATCCTGGAAAGGTGTAATAATAACAGAGTTGTCGTGACGGGAGATTTTAATTTCCCAAATATCATTTGGCTTCTCCCTAGAGCAAGAGGTTTAGATGGGGTGAAGTTTGATAGGTGTGTTCAGGAAGGTTTCTTGACACAATATGTCGACAAGCCTACAAGACGAGAGGCTGTACTTGATCTAGTATTGGGAAATTAACCTGGTCAGGTGTCAGATCTCAGATCTCTCAGTGGGAAAGCATTTTGGAGATAGTGATCATAATTCTATCTCCTTTACATTAGCATTGGAGAGAGATAGGAACAGACAAGTTAGAAAAGTGTTTAATTGGAGTAAGGGGAATTATGAGGCTATCAGGCAGGAAATTGGAAGCTTAAACTGGAAACAGATGTTCTCAGGGAAAAGTACGGAAGAAATGTGGCAAACGTTCAGGGGATATTTACGTGGAGTTCTGCATAGATAAGTTCCAATGAGACAGGGAAGTTATGGTAGGGTACAGGAACCGTGGTGTACAAAGGATATAATAAATCTAATCAAGAAGAAAAGAAAAGCTTACAAAAGGTTCAGCGAGCTAGGTAATGTTAGAGATCTAGAAGATTAAAAGGCTAATAGGAAGGGACTTAAGAAACAAATTAGGAGAGCCAGAAGGGGCCATAAGAAGATATTGCCGAGCAGGATTAAGGAAAACCCCAAAGCATTCTACAAGTACGTGAAGAGCAAAAGGATAAGATGTGAAAGAATTGGACTTATCAAGTGTGACAGTGGGAAAGTATGTATGGAACTGAAGGAAATAGCAGAGGTACTTAATGAATACTTTACTTCAGTATTCATTATGGAAAAGGATCTTGGTGATTGCAGTGATGACTTTCAGAAGACTGAAAGGCTTGAGCATGTAGATATTATGAAAGAGGATGTGCTGGAGCTTTTGGAAAGCATCAAGTTGGATAAGACACCGGGACCGGATGAGATGTACCCCAGACTACTGTGGGAGGCGAGGGAAGAGATTGCTGAGCCTGGGGCGATGATC
This sequence comes from Mobula birostris, assembly GCF_030028105.1. Classification (NCBI taxonomy): domain Eukaryota; kingdom Metazoa; phylum Chordata; class Chondrichthyes; order Myliobatiformes; family Myliobatidae; genus Mobula; species Mobula birostris. Next base: position 194,499,987 of record NC_092371.1, read on the forward strand.
TTTGCATCATCTTTGGGGACGGGAGAGGTTCCAGAGGATTGGAGGGTTGTGGATGTTGTTCCTTTATTCAAGAAAGGGAGTAGAGATAGCCGAGGAAATTATAGACCAGTGAGTCTTAGCTCAGTCATTGATAAGTTGATGGAGGAGATCCTGAGAGACAGGATTTATGAACATTTGGAGAGGTATAACATGATTAGGAATAGTCAGCATGGCTTTGTCAAGGACAGGTCGTGCCTTATGAGCCTGATTGAATTTTTTGAAGATGTGACTAAACACATTGATGAAGGAAGAGTAGTAGATGTAGTGTATATGGATTTTAGCAAGGCATTTGATAAGGTACCTCATGCAAGGCTTATTGAGAAAGTAAGGAGCCATGGGATCCAAGGGGACATTGCTTTGTGGATCCAGAACTGGCTTGCCCACAGAAGGCAAAGAGTGACTGTAGACGGGTCATATTCTGCATGGAGGTCAGTCACCAGTGGAGTGCCTCAGGGATCTGTTCTGGGACTCTTACTCTTTGTGATTTTAATAAATGACCTGGATGAAGAAGTGGAGGGATGGGTTAGTAAGTTTGCTGATGACACAGAGGTTGGAAGTGTTGTGGATAGTGTGAAGGGCTGTCAAAGGTTACAGTGGGACATTGATAGGATGCAAAACTGGGCTGAGAAGTGGCAGATGGAGTTCAACCCAGATAAGTGTGCAGTTGTTCATTTTGGTAGGTCAAATATGATGGCAGATTATAGTATTAATGGTAAGACTCTTGGCAGTGTAGAGGATCAGAGGGATCTTGGTGTCCAAGTCCATTGGACACTCAAAGCAGCTGCGCAGATTGACTCTGTGGTTAAGAGGGTGTACAATGTATTGGCCCTCATCAATCATGGAATTGAATTTAGGAGCTGAGACGTAATGCTGCAGCTATATAGGGCCCTGGTCAGACCCCACTTGGAGTACTGTGCTCAGTTCTGGTCGCCTCACTACAGGAAGGATGTGGAATCCATAGAAAGGGTGCAGAGGAGATTTACAAGGATGTTGCCTGGATTGGGGAACATGCCTTATGAAGACAGGTTGAGTGAAGTCGGCCTTTTTTCCTTGGAGCGACGGAGGATGAGAGGTGACCTGATAGAGGTGTATAAGATGATGAGAGGCATTGATCGTGTGGATAGTCAGAGGCTTTTTCCCAGGGCTGAAATGGTTGCCACAAGAGGACATAGGTTTAATGTGCTGGGGAGTTGGTACAGAGGAGATGTCAGGAGTAAGTCTTTTACTTAGAGAGTGGAGAGTGCGTGGAATGGGCTTCTGGCAATGGTGGTGGAGACGAATACGATAGGGTCTTTTAAGAAACTTTTGGATAGGTACATAGAGCTTAGAAAAATAGAGGCTATAGGTAAGCCTAGTAATTTCTGAAGTAGGGACATGTTCGGCACAACTTGGTGGAACGAAGGGCCTGTATTGTGCTGTAGGTTTTCTATGTTTCTATGCTTCTAAAAAGACATGGGAGTCCAAAGTACGGGTCTAACTTCGAGTTTACTTTATGTAAGGCATGCACCTATCACATGATGGTGTATGCAATTAACATACAACCTATAGTGAATTATTTAAACAAACAAGAACGCTTAATCAAATAATATATGTACAAGTTTACTCAAACTATTGAAATATTAAATACACAACATATTCCATTTCCATGTTTATGTAGGGTAATTATTAAGTGGAAGTGTACTGACATTGAGTGGACGTTCACTTTAAAAAGTTGGTCTGATGTGATGACGTGATGATGTAATTACATAAAGGGTTTTTTAGTGCACTTTTGGTTCAAGTTCGAGTTCAATAAAATGTGTTACACTTTTCCTTAAACATAAAACATTTCACTTTGTCTTATTTACAAAAACCTAACCTACATTGGTGACCCTGATGCTCTAGGATGATTCCAGAGTTACTGAACACATCAACAAATGCAGCTGATTTGAAACTGCCAGAGTTTTAGGAGCATAATGCCATTGCCTGGTTTGTACAAGCTGAGGCCCAACTCACGTTGCGAGAAATCACCGCGGACCACATCAAATTCTACTATGTGGCAGCATCGCTCTGAAACTTCACAGCTGAGAGGGTGACGAGTTTGCTAGAACACCCACCTGAAAACAATAAATACCCATCCTGAAAACTAACCCTTTACGGACTTTTGGGCTATCGGAATCTGAGCACGTCAAACAGTTTCTCTCCTTGCCTGGCCTCTCCGATGCTATGTCATCAGAATTAATTGATCGCATGCTGTCCCTCCTTGGAAGTCATCATCCTTGTTTTACTTTTAAAGAACTCTTGAAGCAGCAGATACCTGCTCAAGTTCACTCAGCCCTCACCAATGCACCCGTGAAGGACTATAGGGACTAGCGAAAGTGGCTGATAGTCTGCACTTGGCCAGGTAGAGGTGCATAATTCCACCACTTTTCCCTACTTCAATAAGCCCAGTCAGTGAGTCCCCCAACATGAGGATGCCCACAGCTGAGAAACAGAGAAAGCTGGGCCTGTGTTTTTACTATGCTCCCTTTAGTATGAACAGTAGTATGTGCTGACATCCAGGTCTGTGAACATTGTGGGTTCCAGCTGCCAGGGACATCTAATGTTCATTAAGGACACCCTTTCAGGGCAACGCTTCATATGTGACATGGGTGCTCAAGTGAGTGTGCTGCCAGCATCACCTATTGAGGAGAAGGCAAAGCGCAATGAAACCTCGCTGGCGGCAACCAGTGGAAGCAGGATCCAGACTTACAGGACATGACAGGTGACAGTTTGCTTCAGTCATGAGTCTTTGTCCTGGCTACGGTGACTAGACCTCTGCTTGGTGCAGATTTCCTATGTGCCCAAGGGCTAATAATCAATCTTAAGAACCCGAACTGCCGGCTTGTGGATGTCAAGGACTTTGGGTTACCCTGCTCCCCTAGTAAGTTCTCCACAACGACTCTGACAAGCTCAGGCACCACCGCATGTGAGTTTGCCCTACTGATGGGCAAATTCCCAAACCTCACCAAGCCCACCTTCTCCACTACCGTCACAAAACATGGGGTCGAGCACCATATTCCCACAATGGCCCGCCAGTCCATGCCCACGCGTGTAAACTGAACCCAGGAAAGCTGGCGACTGTGAAGGCTGAGTTTGTCAACATGGACTTGACATTGAACACCAGCTGAATAACCCCAGGGCTTCGCCCCTCCATATTGTCTCTAAGTCTGATGGTAGTCGCCGAAGCCTTAATGAGGCTATCACCCCCAATTGTTACCCAGTCCCAGACTTTTCGGCACATTTAACTAGAAAGTTAATATTTTCCAAAGGCAATCTTGTTAGGGAGTACCACCACTTTGCCAGAAGTTGTCCCACTAGCATCAACGACAACCGCAGACATGGCTTGGGAGTTTGGGGTGCTCGGTTTGGCACCCCATCTGATATTTTCTTTGTCCACGGTCCCCAATTCATATCAGACCCAGAACCTTGGCGTTAGGCTACATCACACCGCAACATATCACCCACAGTTCAATGGCCTATGCAAGCAGTTTCACCGCTACTTAAAAGCTGCTCTGAGGGCTTCCCTGACCGATGAGTGTCGGCATCATCTTCTCCCATGAGTCCTGCTGGGGCTCAGAACAGCTCCAAAAGTGGACCTGGAGTCATCCGTGGCAGAATCAGGACACTGTTCATCGACTATAGCTCAGCAGTTAATACCACCATTCCATCATTCCCACAATCCTGATTGAGAAGTTGCAGAACCTGGGCCTCTGTACTTCCCTCTGCAATTGGATGCTCAAATTCCTAACCAGAAGACCACAGTCTGTGCAGATTGGTGATAAATCTCCTCCTCACTGACAATCAACACTGGTGCACTTCAGGGGTGTGTGCTTAACCCACTGCTCTACTCTCTCTATACCCATGACTGTGTGGCTAGGCATAGCTCAAATACCATCTACAAATTTGCTGATGATACAACCATTGTTGGTAGAATCTCAGATGGTGACAAGAGGGCGTACAGGAGCAAGATATGCCATCTAGTGGAGTGGTGTTGCGGCAACAACAACGTGGCACTCAACATCAGTAAGACGGAAGAGTTGATTGTGAACTTCAGGAAGGGTAAGACAAAGGAACACACACCAATCCTCATAGAAGGATCAGAAGTGGAGAGCGTGAGCAGTTTCAAGTTCCTGTATGTCAAGATCTTTGAGGATCTAACCTGATCCCAACACACCGATGCAGTTATAAAGAAGGTAAGACAGTGACTATATTTCATTAGGAGTTTGAAGAGATTTGGTATGTCAACAAATACACACAAAAACTTCTATAGATGTACTGTGGAGAGCATTCTGACAGGCTGCATCACTGTCTAGTAGGGTGGGGGGGGGGGGGGCAGTGTTGCTACTGCATAGAACCGAAAGAAGATACAGAGGATTGTAAACTTAGTTGGCTCCATCTTGGGTACTAGCCTACAAAGTACCCAGGACATCTTCAAGGAGTGGTGTCTCAGAAAGGCAGCACCCATTATTAAGGACCTCCAGCACCCAAGGCATGCCCTTTCGTCACTATTACCATCAGGTAGGAGGTACAGAAGCCTGAGGGCACATACACAGCGATTCAGGAACAGATTCTTCCCCTCTGCCATCCGATTCCTAAATGTACATTGAACCCTTGAACACTACCTCCCTTTTAAAATATATATTATTTCTGTTTTTGCATGATTTTTAATCTATTCAATATACAATAATTGATTTACTTATTTATTTATTATTTTTTTCTTCTTTCTTCTATATTATGTATTGCACTGAACTGCTGCTGCTAAGTTAACAAATTTCACGACACATACCAGTGATAATAAATCTGATTCTGATTCTGAGTTGGTACATGGCAGCCATTACGAGTGCCAAGTGTCTTCATTCACAATGCCTCAACCACCTGGTCGGCCTCTCAACAGCATTCCACTTTCCTCAGTAAATTCAATCCCCTTTCACCTATTCCTACTTCCCATCATGGCGTACAGCACATTTGGGTTCCTGTTGACCTACATTCCACTTCATTTGTGTCTGTCCACCATGATGCACATCAACTTCCCCTTAAAACCCCTAACAATGGATCGTTCCACATTTTGGACGGGAAGAAAAAACTTTTATCATAGATCAGAAGGGTAAACCCGAATATATTTCGGTCGATTGCCATAAATTTGCCTACCTGGATTCGGAGGATTCTGATACCATACAATATAACTATATATGTGTCAACACCCCTGCGGACGAGCCAGAGGCACTTGCTGTTCCTTTATCTATGAGGTATAGGACCCAAGCTGGGCAGCTTGTCTTAGCTCCAGGAAAGCTCATAATACCACTTTTAGTGAATTTTTTTGGGGGGGGGGCGTCCTGTGTAGGGTAATGTAATTGGTGGAAATGTACAACCACCGATATGGAGTGAGGGTTTCTCTTTAAGAGGCTGGTCTGATGTGATGATGTAACTACATAAAGAGTGTTTAGCACACTTTTGGTTCAGGTTTGCAGTTCAAGGACCACTGCAACATATTTTATTGAACATAAAACACCTCACTTTGTTTTAGTTATGAAAACTTACAGTATGAGCTAAACAACTATGCTGTTCAAAACAAAGATTACCAGTCACAAGTAAGACGCATGAGCTACATGTATATAAAGCAGGTAATGCTAACATCCCAGGTTTACAGAATCTGAATCAGGTTTAGTATCACTGGCATGTGTCGTGAAGTTTGTTTAATATATGTATGTAACGTGCTCTAAGGTTTCACTGCTAATAGTAATGGGTTTTTTGTAATGTTCACTTAATGTTTGGGTTATGGCTGGAGATAACGGAACTGTGGATGCATGTTAGCCAACCAGTCTTGTGATTCTGGAAGCAGTTGTTTTCGCGGGCTTTTGCCAGAGGGAGAGAGAGAGATGAAGAGAGAAGACGCAAATGGAGAGATTTGGTAGACCGCCGGACGGGGTGTGAGTGAGGGTCCAAAGGTCGGCGATGCTCGGAGGAGACCAATGGTGGAAGGACTACTGAGTGAGCTCCAACTTTGTGCACAGACTGTTTATCATTCTATCTTATGATTTGGGCCCTTTTTCTTTTATATTTTGTTTCTCTACCAACCATTTAGTCAAAGTAAGAGTTATAAAACTTAATCGTTTAATTACATATCGTGTACTGTTTGTTATTTCGGGGTACTGATTTGTAACAGGGGACACATCACGCAGCATCCACCCAAATGAGATTTCTTAAGTTTGGCTGGGCAGGGGGTTATCACCCCCATATTAAGCCCTAAGTGAAGCGAGTATTACATGTGTATATATATATATATATATATATATATATATATAAAATAGTTAAATTAAGTAAGTAGTGCAAATATAGAAATAAAACAAGTAGTGAGATGGTGCTCATGGGTTAAATGTCCCATGCTAAACTCAATAACAGATACTTGTCTAAACTGAGTGCCCAAAGTGGCAGGACAAATCAGACACTAAACACACACAGAGTTATGAATACTTAACTAACATTGTGTGCCCAAGCCTTCTGCACATGACCTGTTGTCTACCGTTTCCACTGCACCTATCGTCTACCTGATCCACAGTGATCCGAGAGGAAACAAACACCCCTGGTTACTGTACACCCGATTTAAACCCTACTGGTGCTGTGATGTCAACTACATGGTCCATGACAACTGGATCTTTGCCCTCCCACTGCAAATTTCTCAGCAGGTCAGATGAGATGTCCTGAACCCGGGCACCAAGCAGGCAACACAGCCTCGGAACACTCTATCCTCACGACAGAGAAATCTGTCTATTGCCCTGACTATACTATTCCCAATTACCAATACATTTCTCTTCTCTACCACCTCTTGAATGACTCCCGGAACTATGGTGCCACAATTAGTTTGCTCTTCCTTCCTGCGGCCCCCACTCTCACCCACACAGGAAGCAAGAATCTCAGCCCTGTTGGAACATTTAAAGGGCTGAAGCTCCTCCAGCACTGTTTCTTGGATCCTACTACCTGCCTCATTCACAGTCACATCCCCTTGTCCCTGACCACAAGCTGAATTTGAGGCAGCCAATTTAATGGGTGTGACTACCTCCAAAAACAAATCTAATGCATGCTCATAGTTTCCTTCTGTCGGAGCTTTCGCAAGTTACTGCGAAACTCTGCCTTACAGCAACTTCCACAATACCTTCGAGGATGGCAGTAGAAAAGCTTGTGGAAAGGTTGTGTCGGAACCTGAGATAATACTTCCCTCTCCCCATTAGGGAAAAGTAATGTGTTGACTGTCAACCTCTTTTCTTTTGAGTTTACAGCAATATGTTTCACGTAGACTTGAGACATTTGACAGGTGCACCATACATGACGAAGCTTACGGCCGTCAGCTCAGTCCAATCAGGAAATGGCTTTTCAGCTTCAAGTTATAGCTTTTGCCTTCCCTGAAAAACGTTGAACATCATGTTCCTGTACATAAGGTATTTTGACTACATCAAAAGGTAGATACTTTATTAAGTATCTGTTCCCATATCCTCTTAAAGACAGCCTGTTCATGTAAAGATTTGTATTTAAATGTTTCCTGTCCTTGGTATAACTATTGTCACATGATCGGCAACAATGAATATATCGAGTCAGGATTTATAAATAAACAAACAAACGTTTATTAAACCCTGATAAACAATGAAAAAAAAACGAAAACACTAACCTGAAGTAAACGGCTATGCGGCTATTCAGTAAACCGCTACTCAGTACTAGTTCTTAAAGCGATAATGCAAAACCAGTTCTTAAAGTGATAAATTCAAACACAGTTCTTCGAATGGTAGATTTTAAAGTCCAAGAGATTTATATAGTCAATTAGGAGAGACTTTCATGAAGTAACAAATTTCTCGAAGACACGATGTCACTGCCACTCCCATTCGGATCCTGCCTTGTCCACAGGATTCGTGACAATGGAAATAAAATAGTTTTGAAGGCACTGACCTTCCTCCTCCGTAGAATAGATCCTGCACAGCCTTTTCTGCTTCCTTTTTAGCAGAGGCTATCTCATGCAGATCACTTTCTTGAACGAATTCAATAATGGTCGATCTTTTCCAAACCCATCGAACGTCTCCTTCAGGGTCCCATCTTCACTCTCCAATGTTACTGAAAAGATACATTAACAAACCTGGCAGCAATTTATCAAACTGCCGGCTCAGATTTCTCTACCTTACATTAGAACATAAAACTCCACTTAAAATCAAAACTGCATCATAAGGCAAGCAAGCAGTGGAGCGGAGTATCTCATTGTCGTTCTAACTGGAAAATTAACTGCGTCACCAGGGCTCTTCCCTTTTATACCCGTGGTGAACGTGTCATCACGTGACCTCACACCGGTGGGAAAATTACATCAGGTGACCTCCAAAAGACCATTACATCATTCTCACAAGAAAGTCACAAGATCTCCTTGAGGTATGTAACACTATTGTTACCCTCGTTGCAGAGCAGGTTTTATTAATCATTGTATTTCTATGCTATAGTTAATGGATTATCCTGCCTGAATAAACAAAGGTTCAAAGGTTCATTGATTATCAAAGTATACAACTCTGAAATTCTTCTTCTCCAGATAGCCACGAAACCAAGAAGGAAAAGAAAAGGAGCACGATCATCACTACCCCCACCTCCCTGCACAAAAAAAGAACAAAAATAGAGCAAGCAAATCAACCCCCAAATCCCTCTCTTCTGCACATAAGAAAAACAAGAAAGATTGGGTGAAAAACACAGAATACAAAAAGGCAATAAAACTGAAAGTGAGTTCACAGTCCAAGTCCACATCCAAAATGCAGAAAACCTGGGCAACATTTCTTCCTCTCCATAGCAGAGTGATCTCACCAGCAATATAAAAGCAGTCTCCCTTCTCCAGCAGCAGACGGTGATGCCACAGCAATAGGAAGGCAGACAGTTGGCATTTCAACCTCCTTCATCACTTTAATCAGCAAACAATGGACGCTTGAATCAGTGAAATGGAGTGGATCATCAGCTTGCAGCCTCCTCTCCACAAGGTTCCTGTATGCTGCCTCTGCCTCCTGGAATTCCTTAGGAGACTGCAGAGCTGAAACACCCAAACGATCTCCAAACTGTGATCTCCAAATCACAGGCTCCAACAGTTCTAGAATCAAATTCAAGACAAAAAAAAAAGCACAAAAGACATAAAACAAGTGAAACATATGGTTTCATGATCTATCCAGAAGACGTCGATTGAAGAAGCATTGCATGCAGGTGCCATCTTGACTGGAAAACCACAAAAGCCACGAAAGTTAACCTTGTAATGACATTTTGATGCCATTACAATGATGCGTTATTTTCATATCTAACTCACCAAAGTTTTCTTCATTTTATATCATTTCAGTCTTGAAAAAGGCTGCTTTGAATTCTTCTCGTGGCATTTCAAAGCCCATATTATATAATTAACAAATGCACTGAACACTCAATACAACACTATGGTTGAGTACTAAAATTCCATTCCATTGAAGGATGAACTTTTATCCAAGTAAAAGCAAGTTCTGATAGATTGCTGTCTCCACCTATCAATTCCCTGTCCCTGTTGCCATTTAGATTCTTCCTTTCTCCATCTTCCGATCCTCCTTCCTCACCCGGATCTACTTATTGCTTACCGACTCTTCTCCACCCTTTGCCTCACCTCCTTATATTAGCTATCACACCTCATTCTTTCAGTCCAGAGGAAGTGTGTTGACCTAAAATATTGACTATCCATTTTCCTCTATAGGTGAGTTCCTCCAGTAGTTTCTGTTTTGACAAATTAATCACTTTTTATTTACAGATCTTCTGACATTTTTGAGTAACAATAGAAAAGAAATGCTACATCCACTCCCTCCCCACCCCATGTTGCATCCTTACTGAGGCCTTAGGCATGAAAGTTGACCGCCACCATTTTCTGTTTTACATGTAAAAGTTTAATAGCTATCCCATATGTTCCTTCGTGTATGTGTTTGTGTTTCCTCTGCTCTTCATCCTTTCCCTTTTCTATTAAAAAGCTTTTTTTTCTTTTTTTAAATCTTCCCAGCTCAGTGGTGAGTCACCACATATTTTGCCGGGCTCTTCCCCCCTGTACCACCGCCGCCAGTGTCATTAAAAAGCTATAGATCTACAATACATCTTGCATTGACAAACGATCTAGGTCTGAAAGTTACCTTAGCTGTTCTGGCCCAAAATACCAGTGACCTATTGAGTACTTGAAATACCTTCCACTTTACTCAGAATTGTGGTGCTTTTAGTAGCCATGAGAAGCTTGCTGTTCAGGAAGCGTAAACCCAACTCCCTGCCTCTTGTTGAATTGGACATCATAGAAGCTGAGGGTTAATAAATGTAAGTTTAATGACATGGAAGTTTTAGATATACTGCATGATGATTCTTTCCAATTTTCATGATATCTCAAAAGATATAATTAGTGCTTTAAGAATACCTATTTGTGAAAAAAGCCTTTAATTAGAAAACAACTCAAGATGACTTGGAGCAAGATTCAGACTGTGAGCTATTGTTAAACTCTGCTAAATACACGTGTAATCCCCGTACAGAGTTAAACATAGGAACAGAAGAAGGACTGGTGTTTTATTAAAAAGACACCTGTCATTAAAACAACTTTTTAAATAAAATATTGGCACTGATTTCAAAGGTTTGATAATCTTTTGACTTTCTTGAAAAAGTACTAAGGCTTCCACTGCTACCTCTTTCCCAAGTCGCAGGCATCCCAGGCACAGCTGTTCCCCATATTTACCTGTCCGCCAGCTCATGGTTTGCAAGACCAGTTTTTCATGCATGCTCAGAGGTTTTGGTGGTGCTTCCGCTTCCTCAGCTACACTGATGTGATGATACATGGCCCTCTTGTCTAAAATTAGAGAATTTAATGATACCATGTAATTAATTTGGATAGTTTTCCAAAATAGCTGATTAGACGCTCATCAGAAATAAATACGTGAGGATTTGGAGATGGAACAGGGGAAAGGCAACAGTTAGGTTTCTCTACAAAGAACGAGCAAGGAATTACTGGGCCAAACAGTCTCCCATTGTTACTCTCTGTAACCCATCTTGGTGATGAACCAATATTCAATGTCACTCTGCACTACTCTGTAACAAAAGTGCAACTCATAACCAATGAAAAACTATGTATATGAGTTAACATAGCAAAGAAAGAGATTAAGTATTTGCAGAGATTATAGATGTGGAATCACCTATGATCAGGCATAAGAGAGCATGTAGTACATGGTTCTTTGACAGGTAGATAATGTATACTGATAAAATTGCCTTGATTTATGGCAGTCTCTGTAATCTGTATCAGGTTTTGGTGTGGGATATACTGCATTGTTTGTGCCCGTACCCTCTCATTGGCTGAACAATATTAGATCCCCCTGAATCTTTCCTTAGTTACCTCAGCTGGCACCAGTGTCTTTCTTTCTATTCTTTCTTCTCAGCAATGCGGCCTCCCTCAAACTGATTATGATTCATTAAATGCTCATATAGTATTTTACTTGAATCATACTTATAGGACATATATCAGCCTGCTTATTGGGCATCCTATCCTCGACCGTTCACTCACTCCACACGCCAACGTACAGTACCAGTAATTTGTACCATCTCCAGAATACTCTGTAGGAATATTTTAAACAACATCTCCCAAAAGCACAACCAGTTAGAAGGACAAGGGCTTCAAAAGCCTGGGAACATCACCATCTTGAAGTTTCCCTCCAAGCCACACACCACAAATGGGAGAAAATCTGCAGATGCTGGAAATCCAAGCAACAGTTGGTGGGAACTGAACAGAACAGATGGAGGAAGGGGTGGTTGGCTCGCAAATAAATAAAGCTTGGAGATAGTGTGAGAGGGAAGGTAGGCAGCTGATAGAGAAGGGATATGCTCAGACCAATGGTTTGAGATGTATCTATTTTAATGCAAGAAGCATCATGAACAAAGCAGGTGAGCTTAGAGCGTGGATCAGAACTTGGAGCTATGATGTTGTAGTTATTACAGAGACTTGGATGGCTCAGGGGCAGGAATGGTTAGAGAGCCAAGCTTTAGGTGTTTCAGAAAGGACAGGGAGGGAGGAAAAAGAGGTGGGGCATGGCCCTGCTGATCAGAGACAGTGTCATGGCTGCAGAAAAAGAGGAAATCATGGAGGGATTGTCTACTGAGTCTCTGCGGGTGGAAGTTAGAAACAGGAAGGGATCAATAACTCTACTGGGTGTTTTTTTATAGACCACCCAATAGTAACAGGGACATCGATGAGCAGTGAGGGAGACAGATTCTGCAAAGGTGTAATAATAACAAGGTTGTTGTGGTGGGAGATTTTAATTTCTCAAATATTGATTGGCACCTCTCTAGAGCAAGGAGTTTAGATGGGGTGGAGTTTGTTAGGTGTGTTCAGGAAGGTTTCCTGACACAATATGTAGATAAGCCTACAAGAGGAGAGGTTGTACTTGATCTGGTATTGGGAAACAAATCTGGTCAGGTGTCAGATCTCTCAGTGGGAGAACCTTTTGGAGATAGTGATCACAATTTTATCTCCTTTACCATAGCATTGGAGAGGGATAGGAACAGACAAGTTAGGAAAGTGTTTAATTGGAGTAAGGGGAAATATGAAGCTATCAGGCAGGAACTTGGAAGCATAAATTGGGAACAGATGTTCTTAGGGAAATATATGGAAGAAATGTGGCAAATGTTCAGGGCATATTTGTGTGGCATTCTGCATAGGTACGTTCCAATGAGACAGGGAGAGGATGGTAGGGTACAGGAACCATGGTGTACAAAGGTTGTTGAAAATCTAGTCAAGGAGAAAAGAAAAGTTTTTGAACGGTTTAAAAAACTAGGTAATGATAGAAATCTGGAAGATTACAAGGCTAGCAGAAACGAGCATAAGAATGAAATTAGGAGAGCCAGAAGAGACCATGAGAAGACCTTTGCAAGCAGGATTAAGGAAAACTCCAAGGCACTCTACAAGTATATGAAGAGCAAAAGGATAACACATGAGAGAATAGGATGAATCAAGTGTGACAGTGGAAAAGTGTGTATGGAACCGGAGGAGATAGCAGAGGTACTTAATGAATACTTTACTTCAGTATTCACTATGGGAAAGGATCTTGGCAATTGTAGGGATGATTTACAGTGAATTGAAAAGCTTGAGCATATAGACAATAAGAAAGAGGATGTGCTGGAGCTTTTGGAAAGCATCAGGTTGGATAAGTCTCCAGGACCAGATGAGATGTACCCCAGGCTACTGTGGGAGGCAAGGGAGGAGATTGCTGTGTCTCTGCAATGAGCTTTGCATCATCAATGGGGATGGGATAGGTTCCAGAGGATTGGAGGGTTGCGGATGCTGTTCCTTTATTCAAGAAAGGGAGTAGAGAAAGCCCAGGAAATTATAGACCAGTGAGTCTTGCTTCAGTGGATGGTAAGTTGATGGAAAAGATCCTGAGAAGCAGGATTTATTATTATTTGGAGAGGCATAATATGATTAGGAATAGTCAGCATGACTTTGTCAAAGGCAACTCTTGCCTTACGAGCCTGGTTGAGTTTTTTGAGGATATGACTAAATACATTGATGAAGGTAGAGCAGTAGATGTAGTGTATATGGATTTCAGCAAGGCTTATTGAGAAAGTAAGGAGGCATGGGATCCAAGGGGACCTTGCTTTGTGGTTCCAGAACTGGCTTGCCCACAGAAGGCAAAGAGTGGTTGTAGACGGGTTCTATTCTTCATGGAGTCGGTGACCAGTGGTGTGCCTTAGGGATCTGTTCTGGGATTCCTACTCTTTGTGGTTTTTATAAATGACCTGGATGAGGAAGTGGAGGAATGGGTTAGTAAATTTGCTGATGATCCAAAGGTTGGGGTGTTGTGGATAGTGTGGAGGGCTGTCAGAGGTTACAGTGGGACATTGATAGGATGCAAAACTGGGCTGAGAAGGTGGCAGATGGAGTTCAACCCAGATAAGTGTGTGGTGGTTCATCTTGGTAGGTCAACTATGATGGCAAAATATAGTACTAATGATAAGACTCTTGGCAGTGTGGAGGATCAGAGGGATCTTGGAGTCTGAGTCCATAGGACACTCAAAACTGCTGTGCAGGTTGAATCTTGTGGTTAAGAAGGCATATGGTGCACTGGCGTTCATCAACTGTGGGATTGAGTTTAAGAGCCGAGAGATCATGATGCAGCTATATAGGACCCTGGTCTGACCCCACTTGGAGTATTGTGCTCAGTTCTGGTCACCTCACTACAGGAAGGCTGTGGAAACTATAGAAAGGGTGCATGGGAGATTTACAAGGATGTTGACTGAATTGGGGAGCATGCCTTATGAGAATAGGTTGAGTGAACTCAGCTTTTTCTCCTTGGAGCAGTGGAGGATGACAGATGACCTGATAGAGGTCTATAAGATGATGACAGGCATTGATCATGTGGGTAGTCAGAGGTTTATTTCCCAGGGCTGAAATGGCTAACATGAGAGGGCACAGTTTTAAGGTGCTTGGAAGTTGGTACAGAGGAGATGTCAGGGATAAGAGTGGTGAGTATGTGGAATGGGCTGTCGGCAATGGTGGTGGAGGTGGATATGATAGGGTCTTTTAAGAGACTCCTGGATAGGTACATGGAGCTTAGAAAAGTAGGGGGCCATGTGTAACCCTAGGTAATTTCTAAAGTAAGTACATGTTCGGCACAGCATTGTGGGCCAAAGGGCCTGTATTGTGCTGTAGGTTTTCTAAGTTCCTAACACACACAAAATGCTGGAGGAACTCAGCAGGCCAGGCAGCATCTATGGGCTGAGACTCTTCAGCAGGACTGGAGAACTCCAACTTCCACCCTGCCCTCAAATTTACTTGATCCATTTCAGACACCTCCCTCCCCTTTCTCATTTTCTCTGTCTCTATCTTTGGAGATAGCTTATCTACTGATGTCTATTTAAACACATTGGCTCTCACAGCTACCTGGTTTTACAAGAGTCACCCCTTGTAATAATGATCAGTGGGTACAGAGATGTATTTACCAACAAGTAACTTTTATTGTTTCAACTAAAAGCACATGGGTTCACAAACTGTCCCTGTGAGCACCCTACTGGAACCCTTGACACTCCATGAACAGTCAATGAAGAGAAAAGATAATACCCAGAAAAGAAGCCTACACTGGCCAGGTCTTCCTCATGGTCCCAATCTCCACGTGTCTGTGGGGTCCTCCTTATCCGTAATGGTTGGTCCCTGCTTGCTGGAGAGTTACCGCCCCTGTGTATTTGGAACTCGAGTCTTACACTGATCCTCATCAATTGAACCATTGGATCTCCATCTCATTGGCTCAAGGTCACCTGACCTACCTGGGTCACCCTCTTACTGGTCACTGTACAGGGCTACAGCCAACATTGTTCCATGGCTCTGCCCACCCCAGCCGTGTGTATTTGTGTCTTTACACTCTGACTGGTCCAAACCAGTTAAATGGGGCAATCCAGACAGAGTCTAACAATTGCAGGTCTGGTATTTTACAGAACAAGTAGCTACTCCTCTGACAATGGGCTCAGGTATATTGCTCTGATTAGATTGTCCCAGAGCAAGAACCAGTTCAGAGTTCATGCCCTTTACATAACAAATGGCTATTTGTTTGAGAATGGTCTCAGGTTTAGCAGATCTTTACCTGAAGCTACCTATGTCCACATTCAGTTGCTGATTAGATTATCCAAGAGCAAGAATCAGTTTAGAGTCTACAAAAAGGGGTTGTCTGGGGTGCTTCCCCTGTCCTTGATTAGACTGTAGTTTTCTCCTGGCCAGCACCGGACCTCTTCCCACCCTCAAACAAGAGAAAATCTGCAGATGCAGGAAATCCAAGCAACACACACAAAAATGCTGGAGGAACTCAGCAGGCCCGGCACCATCTGTGGAAAAGAGTACAGACGACATTTCAGGCCGAGACCTTTCGGCAGGACTTCCCACCCTATTACTTGTAAAAATGCCATCACCTTCTCGCAATTTCTTTGTCTCCGCTGCATCTGCTCTTAGAATGAGGCTTTTCATTCCAGAGTGAAGGAGATGTCCTCCTTCTTGTAAGAAATAGGCTTCCCTTCCTCTACCAGCAGCACTGCCCTCAACCACTTCTCTTCCATTTTTTGCATGTCTGCACTCAGCCCATCCTCCCGCCACCCCACCAGGGACAGGGTTACTCTTGTCCTCACCTACCACCCCACCAGCCTCCACGTCCAGCACATAATTTTCCGTGACTTCCGCCACCTCCAACAGGATCCCACCACCAAGCACATCTTTTCCTCCCCCCCCCCCCACACTCTGCTTTCCGCAGGTATCGGTCCCTACATGACTCCCTTGTCCATTCGTCCCTCCCCACTGATTTCCCTCCTAGCACTTTTCCTTGCGAGCAGAACACCTACACCATCTTCCTCACTACCACTCAGGGCCCTAAACAGTCCCTCTAGGTGAGGTGACACGTCACCTGTGAGTCTGTTGGGGTCATATACTCTATCCAGTGCTCCCGGTGTGGCCTCTTGTATATCAGTGAGACCCGATGCAAATTGGGAGACCATTTCGCTCTGTCTGCCACAAAAAGCAGGATCTCCCAGTGGCCACCCATTTTAATTCCACTTCCCATTCACATTCCAACATGTCAATCCATGGCCTCCTCTACTGTCGCGATGAGGCCACACTCAGGTTGGAGAAACAACACTTTATATTCCGTCTGGGTAGCCTCCAACCAGATGGCATGAACATTGATTTCTCAAACTTACAGTAATGCCCCCCCCTTCACCATTCCTTATCCCCTTTTCCCTCTCTTACCTTATCTTCTTGCTGCCCATCATCTCCCTCTGGAGCTCCTCCCCCCCCTTTCCTTTCATCCATGGCCTTCTGTCCTCTCCTATCAGATTCCCCCTTCTCCAGCCCTGTATCTCTTTCCAGCTCTACTTCACACCTTCCCCCTCCCGTTTTCCCCAGTCACCTGTGGTTCTCCATCCCCTCCCTCCATTTTCTAACTCTGATTCGTCACCTCTTTTTCTCCAGTCCTGCTGAAAGGTTTTGCCTGCACTCTTTTCCATAGATGCTGTCTGGCCTTCTGAGTTCTTCCAGCACTTTGTGTGAGACAACACCACCCTCACTTTAAAATATATTACCATTTCTTCATTGCCACTGGTTCAAAATCATAGAACTTCCTCTCGAACAGCATTGCGAGTATATCACACACCTCAAGTACTACAGCAGTTCAAGAAGGCCACCATTTTTTCAAGAACAACTGGGAATGGGCAACTAAATGCTGCTTCAGCCTACAAAGCTTATGTATCTTGAATCACTTTTTAAAAATCACCTTGCAAGACAAATGTGACAGGTCATCACGGCTTCTTTACCTCCCTCTGCAACTTCCCCCATCAGGAGACCACAGTTAGTGCGGATCAAAAATAACATCGCCTCCTCACTGACAATTGACACTGGTGTACCTCAAGAATGCATGCTTAGTCCACAGCTTTACTCTCTAGGCACAGCTCAAGAGCCATCTATAAATTTACCGATGACATAAACATTATTGGCAGTATGTCAGATGGTGATGAGGAGGCGTACAGGGCTGAGATAGATAAACCGATTGATGCTGTCGTAACAACGATCATGCACTTGTCATTACTAAAACCAAGGAATTGATTGTGGACTTCATTGAGGAGCAGCTGTGGAAAGCATCGTCAAGTTTCTGGGTTTCAAAGTCTCTGATTATTTGATGGTGTGGTGTTTGCCGAGCTTGGCAATTAGCTTGCAGACGTTTCCGCACCAGTCAAGGTGACATCCTCACTTGCTGGTGTTTCTCTCTGGGAGTGCTTGTGTCCTCATTTGGTCCTCATTTGCTTGCCTCGGACCTGATTGGCTACCCCTTCAGTTGACTTTTGGCTCGCGTTTCTTTGGCTCTTAGGGAACGTCAACTGGCAGTACAGAAACATGATCCACTGTTGCTGATCTCAGACCATGAAGACCAAGGAGGACATCAATTTAACCGGGATACTGCAGAGGCAAACACGAGGCAGGCATGAAAATTTCTAGAAATGTGGTTCTCTTAAAAAAACATATCAAATTAGACACCATCAACAAACCCTTAAGAGCCAAAGAATCACAAGCCAACATACCGATGTGATCACAGAGAGTCATAACAGTAGCTATATTTCATTAGGAGTTTGAGGAGATTTGGAATGTCATCAAAGACTCTAGAGAATTTCAACAGATGCACCATGGAGAGCATCCTGACTCGTCGCATCATCGCCCAGTATGGAAGCTCAAATGCGCAGGATTGAAAGGAGCTGTATAGAGTTGTGAACTCAATCAGCTCCACCATGGGCACTAGCCTTTCCACCCTTGAGGACATCTTCAAATAACATCACCTCAAGAAGTGTCATCTCCTCTGTCATCATATTTCTGAAAGATCCATCAACTCTGCTTTACTATCTTGCTCTCTTTTTCATATTTATTTATTTTTTATATATTTTTGACAATAACATTGTATGTCTGTGCATTGTATTGTACAACTGCCACAATAAAACAAATTTCACAGCATATGTTAGTGATAAAAAAAAAAGCCGATTTTGGTTCTGGTGGAAAACATTCTCACTCTTCTGCCAGTTTATCAGTGGGAGGAGAATTACCTCACACTGCTCCTCATAAAAAAAAACTCATGAAAGTGATGTACTGGTGAATAAGTGCCTCCCTAGACCCATCATATGAAATCTGAGCAAGGTTTGTTGGCTTCAGATCTAGAGAAATTAAGAACAATTTGCAGGTTTAAGGGGAAGGAATGAGGGTGAGTAGAATTGATTGGATAGCTCATTCAGAGAAGTAACAAGTCCAATGGGCTCCTTGAGTATTGTTTATTTTATAATGCCTTGTTTCATAAAAGTCCACAGATCAGAAGGAGCCCTACTTCTACTGTAACCTATTAGAACTTCATTCTACAACAAATTATTACTAAATCAGCTTCCATTTCCCTTCCAGTCTGTGACAAGTCAATATATAAAATATACCGCAGCCCTGGGTTTTAGTGTCAGTTACCTTAATCCTGTGTAAACTGATTACAAACTACATTGGCACTGGAAACATTTTCTGCTCCGTTTAAAGCTCTTGTAGTTTTTAAACACTGCTAATAACTCTCAACTTAACTTCTCTGCTCCAAGGAGAACTTCATTGAAATTACAAATAACACTCCTGTTGACTTGCTTGTAAATCAAGAATCTGCACTCTCCAAGAGTTTGTCGCATTTCTTAAAGAAATGGGCATTGCACTGCTTTAAATAATCAGCGTTTGGTAAATGTTTAGTATAAATTTCTCACTTTTGTTATCTTTGCCACTAATTATAAATACCGGAATCCCAGGTTTTCCAAATCTACTATGCTTTGTCGGATTTTCAGTTCAAAGGCTTTGGTGTTCTCACACCAGGCTGTAGTGCGTCCAGTCAGTACACTTTCCACCACACATCCACAGAAGTTTGTCAAGGTTTTTGATGACATGCTGGACTTCTGCAGTCTCCTGAGGATCAAGGAGCACTGTTGTCCTTTCTTTGCAATTACATTCATTTGATGGGTCCAGAACAGGTCCTCTGAGACAGTGACACCCAGGAATTTAATCCACCTCTGATCCTACTTAATTTACTGCTTTCTGCATTTTTCCTTACAATATATGCAGTTTAATTTTAGATTGAATGATGTCTTCTGACATGATGTCTACTTTTAATTGCTTATGGTGGCTCTATAACTGACAATAGATTTGTTTTGGGTTCCTGAGTTCCAGTCTGAGAATATCTCGGTGGCCTGTACTTGTCTGAGCTGGACTGGGGCATGATGCTTCCCTAGAATGCAGAGCAAAGATCAGCAGAGAGTTGACTTGCTGTAAAACACTGCTTTCTGTTGAGGTACAGAGCTGAAATATCAGTGATAGAACCTAACAGTTGAAAATTACCTGCCCTAATTGAAAACCAAACACGAGAAAATCTGTCTGTTGTCCTAATTGAGAGATTGGTTCAGGATCTGGAAACCTGCTGCAAAGACTTAAGTATAAAACATTCAGACTGAGAAGAGGAAATTGCAGGATTTTTTTGTCTGTTTAACTACTTAATAAACTTGCCTGAACAATTTAACATTTCATTTCAAATATTCATCAGTGTTAATACTTATTAATAGAAATCGATAGGGGGGTCAATCAAATGATTTTGAAGAAGCATACAATAGGTTACAGCAGTGGAGTAATAACAGTTTCCTGCTTTTCCCCCCACCAGCTAGGATTTACGATGCAAGTTGGAGCCCAGTTATGTCAGAAGATCGGCAACGGACCTTTTACAGCAAGCTTTAAGTCTAACCTCTTGTGAGCAATCAGTATGTGATTGTAGTCTCTGGTCTGCAGTTTGGTACTTGAACACAATTCTGCTATTGACCTTTTGTACAAATCAATATTTATCTGAGCTGTGCAAGGATCTCATATACTTGAAGGACAATTCCACCTTAATTACAATTGCAGTCACGATGAAGGACAATTTAGCTTCATGTTGTGTTTTGTCTGGGCTGGAAAGAAAATACAAGATATTCAGTACTGTTGGCAACCTATCTGTATGGAACGAAATGCAGTACAATGCACAGTCTCCCTGTTTTATTGACGATACAGAACCCTTCCAGAAGCCCAAGTATGACGTACGGAAGGCCATTGTGAGAGCGATGTGAAGTTACAGTACAATCAAATGCTCAGCAGCTTAGGTGAAACTTGACAGTGTAAATGACAGTGATGCTTCACTCCTCCAATGTCATAAAGGGGGGCACAGGGAGCGGACCCAAATGCAAGACACAGACACTGAAGTACTAGGAACAGGACTTGACTAGAGACTAGAGACAACGACACAGACCTGGGCTAGGACATTGGCTAGGCAAGCGGGACCAGGACAAGGAACTGGGAACTAGGAGCCTGGGCTTGGACTCCGAGCCAGAGACTGGACAAGGACCCAGAACCTGGGTCTTGACTCGGGCTCGGACCCCAGAACTAGGCAAGGACATGACATCGCTACAGGACTGGATATGGCTTGGGTTCTTCACGGCTTGGGGTCTTCAAGGCGAGGACATGACGAGGCTTGGGTTTTGACTCTGAGCCAGAGACTGGACAAGGACCCAGAATCTGGGTCTTCACTCAGGCTCAGACTCCGGAACTAGGCGAAAACATGATGTGGTCTTGGGAGACAGGACTGGGTGAGGCTACAGGTCTGAACGAGAGACTCCTGGGCAGGACGTGGGACATGGACAGGACAAGAACACGAAGACTTGACTTGGCACTGAGGAACAGCCGAGCCTTGGTCTTGGGTAGGACACAGGCTCCTTACAACATTTGGTAGGTTTCAATGAGATTCCCCTATATTCTTCTATATTCCAGTGAATACAGGCCCAAAGCTGCCAAACACTCCTCATATGTTAACCCTTTTATTCCTGGAATCATCCTTATGAACCTCCTCTGCACTCTCTCCAATGACAGCACATCCTTTCTGTGATATGGGGCCCAAAACTGTTGATAATACACCAAGTACGGCCTGACCAGTGCCTTATAAAACCTCAGCACTATCGCCTTGCTTTTATATTCTATTCCCCTTGTAATAAATGCCAACATGAGGAAATCTGCAGATGCTGGAATTTCAAACAACACACATAAAAGTTGCTGGTGAATGCAGCAGACCAGGCAGCATCTCTAGGAAGAGGTACAGTCGACGTTTCGGGCTGAGACCCTTCGTCAGGACTAACTGAAAGAAGAGCTAGTAACAGATATGAAAGTGGGAGGGGGAGAGGGAGATCTGAAATGATAGGAGAAGACAGGAGGGGGAGGGATGGAGCCAAGAGTTGGACAGTTGATTGGCAAAAGGGATATGAGAGGATCATGGGACAGGAGGCCTAAGGAGAAAGAAAAGGGGGAGGGGGGGAACCCAGAGGATGGACAAGGGGTATAGTGAGAGGGACAGAGGGAGAAAAAAGAAAGAGAGAAAAAGAATGTGTGTATATAAATAAATAAATAACAGAGGGGGTACGAGGGGGAGGTGGGGTATGAGGGGGAGGTGGAGCATTAGCGGAAGTTTGAGAAGTCAATGTTCATTCCATCAGGTTGGAGGCTACCCAGATGGAATATAAGGTGTTGTTCCTCCAACCTGAGTGTGGCTTCATCTTTACAGTAGAGGAGGCCGTGGACAGACATATCAGAATGGGAATGGGACATGGAATTAAAACTTGTGGCCACTGGGAGATCCCGCTTTCTCTGGCGGACAGAGCGTAGGTGTTCAGCGAAACGATCTCCCAGTCTGCGTCAGGTCTCGCCGATATATAGAAGGCCGCATCGGGAGCACCGGACGCAGTACATCACCCCAGCCGACTCACAGGTGAAGTGTCGCCTCACCTGGAAGGACTGTCTGGGGCCCTGAATGGTATTGAGGGAGGAAGTGTAAGGGCATGTGTAGCACTTGTTCTGCTTACAAGGATAAGTGCCAGGAGGGAGATCGGTGGGGAGGGATGGGGGGGGACGAATGGACAAGGGAGTGATCCCTGCGGAAAGCAGAGAGGGAGGGAGGGAAAGATGTGCTTAGTGGCGGGATCCTGTTGGAGGTGGCAGAAGTTGCGGAGAATAATATGTTGGACCCTGAGGATGGTGGGGTGGTAGGTGAGGACAAGGGGAACCTTATTCCTAGTGGGGAGGCGGGAGGATGGGGTGAAAGCAGATGTGCGTGAAATGGGGGAGATGCGTTTGAGAGCAGAGTTGATGGCGGAGGAAGGGAAGCCCCTTTCTTTAAAAAAGGAAGACCCCTCCTTCATGCTGGAATGAAAAGCGTCATCATGAGAGCAGATGCAGTGGAGACGGAAGAATTGCGAGAAGGGGATGGCACTTTTGCAAGAGACAGGGTGAGAAGAGGAATAGTCCAGATAGCTGTGAGAGTCAGTAGGCTTATAGTAGACATCAGTAGATAAGCTGTCTCCAGAGATAGAGACAGAAAGATCTCCAAAGGGGAGGGAGGTGTCAGAAATGGACCAGGTAAACTTGAGGGCAGGGTGAAAGTTGGAGGCAAAGTTAATGAAGTCAACGAGCTCAGCATGCGTGCAGGAAGCAGCGCCAATGCAGTCATCAATGTAGCGAAGGAAAAGTGGGGGACAGATACCAGAATAGGTACGGAACATAGATTGTTCCACAAAGCCAACAAAAAGGCAGGCATAGCTAGGACCCATACCAGAATAGGTTTGGAACATCGACTGTACCTCTTCGTGGAGATGCTGCCTGGCCTGCTGCGTTCACCAATAAATGCCAAAATTGCATTTGCCTTCTTTACCACAGACTCAACCTGTAAATTAATATCCTGGAAGTCTTGCAGGAGGACTCCTAAGTCCCTCTGCACCTCTGATGTTTGAACCTTCTCCCCATTTAGATAATAGGCTGTACTATTATTCCTTTTACCAAAATGGACTACTATACATTTCCCAACACTATATTCGATCTGCCACTTTTTTAGCCATTATTCTCACTTCTGCAGTCAGAGCTTCCCACCGACTTCAAAAGAACATCTATCTGGAATCAATTTCTGCTGGAGGTAGGACCTGGATCCACTGCAACTTGCCACAACAGGGCTACAGCTGATGCAATCTTACTGACCATCATTCAGCTTTGGAACACTTGGACAACAACAATATCTATGTCAGGCTGTTACTTATTTTATATTTTGATGTCCATCGTTTCGGACAATGATGTAACCTGTGTAGGAGGAGTTTTGTAGTGAAAAAGCCACTGCACTGGGGCAGTTCCACTCTCTCAGCCTCAAGGATCTTGGTCCAATGGTAGAAAATTCATTACATCCGGAGACTTCCTCGGCTGCAGTGGCTGGATATGACATCTTCTGTGCCTTGTCATACCTTCGCTCTCCGCGAAGCGTTGCAACACTGCCTTCTTGGCCGTTGGATCTTGTCGTTGATCTCATCCACCCAGTCTGCCGGAACTTGCTTCGCATGCTGGGGTAGGCATATCTCTATCTCACGAGGGTTGGAGGTTCCCAGCTACCCTCACCTGGTTCGAAGCTTCGAAGCGGTATACTGGGGTATGGCCACTCTCGCAGGCAAGCAGTTAGTTGGAGTTACAGGGAGAGCTGGGTGGCAGGTGGGGACCAAAGGTGGATGAGCTGCACCTTGGCAGATCCTGACAAGCCCACCGCCAGAGGTGCTAACCCTCTCTGGACAGCCCATACATCACTTATTGATTACAGCTCAACATTCAACGCAATCAACCCTTCATTAATATTTAACAAGCTTCAAAACTTGGGCCTCTGTACCTCCCTTTGCAACTGGATCCTTGATTTTCTCACTGGAGACCACATTCAATGTGGCTTAGTCATAACATCTCCTCCTCATTGACAATTAACATAGGCTAACCTGAAAGAGGCATGCTCTGCTCTCTCTACACTCCTAACTGTGTGGCTAGGTACAGCTCAAACACCACCTAAAAAATCCAACAATGGATCAAGGGAATGGCGGCGTAAGGAAAAGGTCTTCGGCCAAAAAGAAGGTAAACTGCCCTAAAATCGAATTTAGACGAATACTTAATATTGCATAACTATATTAATAAAAGGGGCAAGGATGATGTCTAAGAACAAGATTAAAAAGTCCGCTCCGAAGGCTGATAAACATAAAGAGACGCAGCAAGGCGACGGGCCTAGCTCCCCCACGGCAAGCCAGGACGGAGATAATGAGGGGGAATCGGTGACTCTGTCTTTGATTCTCAAAGAGATTCGCGAGTTCCGACAAGATAACAACAAACAGCTGGAGGATATTAAAGGAGAAATAGTAAAAGCTAACCCGAGGATAGATGAAGCCGAAGCGAGGATTGTTGGAATTGAAGAGAAGCTACAAAACGCAGAGGAAGTGATAGCAGAAATGCTGAAGCTGCAAGAGCAGCTCCGGTGGAATCTAATAGATCAAGAAGGCCGCTCAAGAAGGGAAAATGTGAGGATCTACGGAGTTCCCGAAGGAACTGAAGGTAAACCCGGATTGATGATTCCCTTCGTGGAGAAGCTGCTTAGAGAGAACCTTGATATACCGGCCGCAAAAGACCTACAGATAGAAAGGGCTCACCGCGCGTTGGCACCACAGCCTCCAGCAGTCGCCCAGCCCAGGTCGACTCTGGTCAGATTTCTCAGTTACAGAACGAAGGAAGAGGTGCTTAAACGGGCATGGCAAAAGATAGGTTTCATGTGGAACAACTGTAAAATCAGTTTAGACCACGATTATGCACCGGGGATCCTTGCCAGACGGAAGGAATATGCGGAAACACGGAGGGTCCTGAAGGAAAACAACATCAGATTTCAGACCCTGTATCCAGCTTGGCTGAGAGTCTTTTACGACGAAGGGACAAAAACTTACGCTACGGTGGAGGAGGCAACGTTGGACCTGGCGGACCGGGGTCTACCTATTAAAGTTATCACCCAAGCGGAGTCGCTACTGGAGAGGATTCGGCAGAAGTCGTGGCAGTTAGTGGGGCGAGGACGCTCCACACGAACCAGAGTGTCAAACTACAAGGAAAAGCTGCAAATATTCAGACGCGAATGTACAGAGAATACAGACTAATTAAGAGAAATGACTGAAAAGAGTAAATCGGACTTAAAGGTAAAATGAAAGCTGGTATCTGAAAGTAAACTAGACGGAATAACTTGAATGATAGCAATATGGTCGAGACATAAGTAGGAGAAAATTCTCTATGATTATTCAAACTGCTGAGGGCCCTCTGACACAGGGTGAAGATAGAGGTTATCCCTCTGAACTGAGGCGGGTCAGTGCTCAGGCCTCACTGTGGGAAGTCGGGAAAAATTTTCAGATGTTATACATTCAAAAATGTCTAGGGTGTGGTTATATATTTTGGTTTACTGTTGAGAAGGGATTGCTTACTGTTTGGTTAGAAAAAGAGAGTGTTTTTTTTTACTAGAGAAAAATGCAAATTGAATTGGTAAAAATAATTTCCTATAATAATGGGGTTTTGAATCCAATTAAAAGAAATAAGATTATGTCTAAATTGAAAAAGAGAGGGCACAAATGGCTTTCTTCCAGGAAACACATATGAGCCAATCTGAACATGGAAAATTAAAAAGAATGGGCTTTAAGCATGTATTTTATTCATCATATAAATTGAGCCTCAAAAGAGGGGTAGCTACTTTAATATCAAGTACTCTTAATTATGAACATATCTCAGAGACTAAAGACAAAGATGGAAGATTTGTAAAAATTACAGGAAGAATAGAAGGTACAGAAATAACATTGCTGAATGTTTATGCTCCTCCAGGTTGTGAATGGTCATTTTATAGACACATTTTTGACCTAATGGTCAGTTCTCAAGGGGTAGTAATTTGTGGAGGGGATTTCAATATTAGATTAAATCCTGTATTAGATTCTTCAAGAACAGTCACTCAGAATAAACCTCTGACTCGGAAAATGAATTTATTGATGGACGAGTTGGGAATTATAGATGTGTGGAGGGAATTACACCCCACTAGTAAAGATTATACACATTATTCTTTCCCTCATTCAGCCTATTCAAGGATAGACTATTTCTTTATCTTTAATACAGATAGACTCAGGATAAAAAAACTGTAATATTGCAACAATCGATCTGTCGGATCATAGCCCAGTCTCTATGTCTCTAATCCTGGAAAGGAAAATGAGGAAAACACTATGGAGGCTAAACTCACATATACTCAATAACCCGAAAGTAATGGAGAGATTAAGGGGAGAAATCAAAGAATACCTAGACCTTAATGACACGGGAGAAACATCACCAGTGATCTTATGGGATACATTGAAAGCTGTACTGAGAGGGAAAATTATTTCCATTACCACTCACATGAAAAAAATCAATGCACAAAAATTAGAAGACCTTCAAGGAAAATTAAAACAACTTCAAGTTGTAGATAGCAACAAAAGTAATTCAAATTTAAAACAGGAAATTAGGAAATTGCAAAGTGAAATTGACGATATTTATACGTTGGAAACTCAAAGAAATTTTCTTTACCTGAGACAAAAGAATTATGAAGTAGGAGGTAAATCAGCTAGATTATTAGCATATAAATTACGAAAACAACAAGCAGACAATACAACTCATAAAATAAAGAATCCAAAGACGAAGCTTGTGGAGAGTACAATAGGGAAAATTCAAGAGAGTTTTGAAACATATTATTAAGGGCTGTATTCCCAACCCCTGGCCTCCAATGAGCCGTATATAGACAGTTTATTGAATTCTTTAGATCTACCTAAACTTACAGATTTACAAAATGAAAGTCTATTAGAACCAGTAACTGCCAAAGAACTGAATGTGGCCATCTCTAGGTTAAAGGCTGGAAAGTCCCTGGGTTCAGATGGGTTTACCTCAGAATGGTACAAATCCCTGAAGTCACAGTTAGCCCCATTACTACTTAACACCTTTAATTGGATTTTGCAGAGAAGTGAAACTCCACCTTCCTGGAGAGAAGCGATTATTTCAGTTATTCCTAAAGAGGGTAAAGATAAACTAGAATGTGGCAATTATCGGCCAATTAGTGTTCTTAATTTAGATTACAAACTATTTACATCTATATTAGCGCGCAGATTGGAAAAGCTCTTACCTGGCCTAATCCATTTAGACCAGACTGGATTTATTCAACAAAGACAAACATAAGGAGAACTCTACACATACTAGAACAGGTTAATAAGAATGAGACAGAGACAATGGTAGTAGGATTAGATGCTGAGAAAGCTTTTGATTCGGTTAGTTGGGCATTCCTATACAGAGTGTTAGGAAGATTCGGCTTTCAAGAAAAGTTTATTAAAGTAATTCAGACTCTATATGACAGCCCTACAGCTCAAATTAAGATAAATGGGGACCTCTCTGACTCCTTTATTTTAGAGAGAGGCACTAGACAGGGATGCCCGATTTCTCCTCTCCTCTTTGCGCTATATATTGAACCGCTCGCCCAACTAATAAGACAGAGCGAAATCGTAAGAGGTATCAAAGTGGCAGGGATTGAACAGAAAGTGGCGTTATTTGCAGTTGATGTTTTGGTCTATCTGAGTGAACCAGAAAAATCATTTATAGGATTGTTTAAAAATATCAGGTTATAAAATAAATGTAAAGAAAACGCAGGTTATGTCCCTAAATTATACACCATCCAAAAAATTGCAGGATACATATGATCTTAAGTGGGAAGCTAAATCATTAAAATATTTAGGAATAACCTGCCGAAGGATCTTTCAACGCTGTCACAGGTAAATTATGGGTCATTAATCTCAGAGATAGAAGCAGATATGCATAGATGGAATCTTATCCCCTTTTTAAGTTTAAATTCAAGGATAAATACTATAAAAATGAATATTCTTCCTCGGTTACTGTATCTTTTCCGTACTTTACCTGTGGAGGTGGATGATAATCAATTCAGGGAATGGGACAAATGGATTTCCTGCTTCATTTGGCAAGGAAAGAAACCTAGAATTCGATATAACACCTTACAGTTAGGGAAGGAAGGAGGAGGTATGGTTCTTCCTTGCCTGAGAAATTATTTTTATGCCTCACAGATAACCCCTCTGTTATATTGGTGTAATACTTTCAGAGGAGGCTTGGGGGAAAATCTGTAGCTTTCAATGGTCCTCGACTAATTCTTTGACTTGGAGAGAACATTGTTGGAAAAATATTATAAGATACTTCAAGACCCCATATCAGGAAAAATATAAAGATACAAACGTGACGTGTTGGAGATGGTGCGGCTCCAAGGAGGCAAATCATTTTCATATTTTTTGGGATTGCCCTAAATTAAGTCTATTTTGGGAAGGTATTCATAGAACATTAGTTAAGGTACTTAAGACCCAGATACCTCTGAACTTTGAGACGCTCTATTTGGGGCATGTATTGTTTCTTGAACAGAAGGAAGATATAAAGTTGCTGCAGGCCCTTTTAGCGGCAAGTAAGAAAGCAATCACTAGAAAGTGGCTAAATCCAATACCACCTACATTAGAAGATTGGTACGAAATTATCTTGGAAATATTTAAAATGGAAAAGTTGACTTACTCTCTGAGAATTCAAAAAGAAAACTTTTATCAAATCTGGGATAAATGGATTGAATATGTAATCCCAATGCGAGCAGACTTTAGATGACTCTCCTAATGATTTATACTGCTCTTCTCATCAACACAGTAATATTGCTAACGTAAGCACCCCTAGTCTAAATGTTTACTGTTTTTGGTTTTTTTGGGAAAACAGAGAATTAATACAAGTAAAGGAAAAGATTTGGGTAAAGGATAAAAAATGATAAAATTAAGTAAATAAGTACATAGGGATTGGATAATTATGTTTGGGGGCAGGAGCAAGTATGAACAAGTTAGGATATAAACACCTACAATGGTTGTTACATAGGCTTACATACAACATTTTGGACCAGAAGAAATGTTCCAGAAGAGATGTATGGAAACTATTACTAATCCAATATTATTACTATTTTTCTTAACAATTAATACCATTACTTAGCCTAATAGATTAGAATTTCCACTGTACATAATTATCTATTTAAGTGTCTAATTTCTTTTTATATCATCTCAATGTGTACTTAAGAATGTATAAATAATTATAGTTTTATACATATAAAAAATGGAAAAGGTTATACATGTGAAAAAAGTACATGATACTTGTGAATTCGTTATCCAAATAAAAATAAAGTTAAAGAAAAAAATCCAACAATGATACTATTACTGTTGGTAGAGTATCAAATGATGACAAGGAGATATACAGGAGTAAGGTCAAATGGCTGGTTGAGTGGTGTTACAACAACAATATTGCACTCAATGTCAGCAAGACTAAGGCACTGCTTATGCAGTTCTAGAAGGGGAATTCAGTGGAACACTCATTATTCCTCATGGAGGAGTCAGTGGTGGAAAATGTGAGCAGCTTCAAGTTCCTGGGAGTCTACATCTCTGAGGATCTATCCTGGGCCTAATACATTGATGCAGTCATAAAGAAGGCATGTCAGTGGTTATGCTTCATTAGGAGTATAGAGAGTTTTGGCATGTCACCAAAGACGCTGGGAAATTTCTACAGATGTATAGTGAAGAGTATTCTGATTGATTGCATCACCACCTGCTATGGCAGTCCCAACGTATAGGAGGCTGTGGAGGTAGTAGCACAAAACGGGCACTAAACTCCCCAACACTGAGGACATCTCAAAAGGCAGTGCCTCAAGAAGGCATCATCCATCACTAAGGACCCTTGCCATCAAGGACGTGCCGCCTTCTCATTAGAGAGGAGGTTACCAGAGCCTGAAGACCCTCACTG
Organism: Mobula birostris; assembly: GCF_030028105.1. Lineage (NCBI taxonomy): Eukaryota > Metazoa > Chordata > Chondrichthyes > Myliobatiformes > Myliobatidae > Mobula > Mobula birostris. The sequence goes on from NC_092371.1 coordinate 194,530,324, forward strand.
TAATTTATTATTTGTGACATAGTAACTTTCATGACTTGCACTCTTTTGCTGCCACAAAACAACAAGGTGCATGATATACTGTATGTCAGTGATAATAAACCTGATTCTGATTCGGATCTGACTTAAGGCAAATTCTCCCATAAGAAGCCTAACCAAAAAAAGTCAGAGTGGAGGAAGATTATTTTAACATTCAAATTGCCCCAACAAGCACAGAAGCCATGGTTGATACCAAAAGGCAGATATACCTGTAATGGTACAGCAAATTCCAATTTGCATCAGATAAAAACAAATGGCTTATCCAATCTGAGCAATGATACAAATCTAATCATAATATAGATCATCTTTGAAATACAGTTAAATTAGATTAGATTATGAGGACACTTAGTCCTCTTTTACTGTCATTTAGTAATGCATGCATTAAGAAATGATACATTATTTCCTCCAGTGTAATATGACAAAACACAGGACAGACCAAGACTGAGAAAACTGACAAAACTACATAATTATAACATATAGTTACAACAGTGCAACAATACCATAACTTGATGAAGAAGTCCATGAGCACAATAAAGTTCAAAGTTTCTCAAATGTCCCACATCTCACGCAGATGGGAGCAGGAAGAAAAACTCTCCCTGCCATGCCGACCACAATCCGACTCTGAGTCATTTGGCGAGTGCTGAGCGCCATCTCTGTCCGAACGATTCGACCTCCTTCTCATTCGCCAAAAGCAGGCAAGGCCGGGGATTTTGAGGCCTACTCTCCGAAAGATTCCCGACCACACAGTAACGACAACAGCGAATGGGCATTTCAGAAATTTCTCCAGATGTTCCTCTGTGCTTTCACATCCATTCTCCATCAAATCAGAATTGCCCATGGCCCCTATTTAACAGATATGATACCATTTTTCGCCGGAGGGCTGCGCACACGCAGGTGCACCGCCATCTTCTCCTCCAGTTGAACTAATCTTCAAAGGTTTAACTTTAATGAAAGATCATCCAGACTTTGGATGTTGTTGACGTAACAGTAATGATGTTGTGGGTTAGTAAGGGGTTGGAAATGGCATTGTGTCAGATTGCAATCTGCTGATGCATTTAATCATCAATGACAACAAAGGACAAAAAGTCATTTTTTTTAAATCAACTACATGTGAGCACTCTGGAATCTACGTATGTACTTTATTCCACAGCAAATATACCATCAAGTTGAAGACAGCAACAGTGCTGCCAACAGGTTACGTCAGTGAGAACTTTCACCAGGCTTGCTGGATAACAGCTATCCTTAAAAAAGGAATAAACGGATCCTTTTCTGTTTGGCTGCCAATGACTGGTGGTGTTCTGCAAGGGTTAGTGTTGGGACCACTTTTTATGTTGTATATAAATGATTTAGATGATGAAATAGATGGGTTTGTTGCCAAGTTTTCAGATGATATGAAGATTGGTGGAGGAGTAGGTAGTGTTGAGGCAACAGGTAGGATGCAGAAGGACTTAGACAGATTAGGTGAATGGGCAAGAAAGTGTCAAACGAAATACAATGTTGGAAAATTCATGGTCACGCACTTTGGTAGTAGAAATAAATGTGCAGACTTTTTCTAAACAGGGAGAAAATCCAGGAATCTGAGATGCAGAGGGACTTGGGAGTCCTTGTGCAGAACACCCTGATGGTTAACTTGCAGGTTGAGTCGGTGGTGAGAAAGGCAAATGCCATATTAGCATTCACTTTAAGAGGTCTAGAATACAACAGCAAGGATGTGATGCTGAGGCTTTATAAGGCACAGGTGAGGCCTCTCCTTGAGTATTGTGAACAGTTTTGGGCCCTTCATCTTAGAAGAGATGTGCTGACATTGGAGACGGTCCAGGGGAGGTTCACAAGGATGATTCCAGGAATGAAAGAGTTATTATACGAGGAACGTTTGATGGCTCCTGGTCTGTACTTGCTGGAATTCAGAAGGATGAGGGGGAATCTTATTGAAACCTTTCAAATGAAGGCCTAGACAGAGTAGATTTGAAAAGGATGTTTCCCATGGTGGGAGAGTCTAGGACAAGAGGAAACAGCCTCAAGACAGAGCGGCGCCCTTACAAAACAGAGATGAGGAGACATTTCTTAGCCAAAGGGTAGTGAATTCGTGGAATTTGTTGCCACCTGCAGCTGTGGAGGCCAAATCGTTAGGTGTATTTAAGGAAGAGATTGATAGGTTCTTGATTGGACATGGCATCAAAGGTTTCGGGGAGTAGGCTGGGAACTGGGGTTGAGGAGGAGATAGAAGAAAAAGGATCAGCCATGATTGAATGGCAGAGCAGACTTGATGGGCCAGATGACCTAATTCTGCTCCTATGTCTTATGGTCTAAACTGAGGTACATCCATAAAGATTGGAACAGATTTTCCAGTTTGGATAATCAAGAAGTTTGAGGTGGGCACAATTATGATTTATAAAAGGTATTTGGGTGGGTCATGGATATGAAATATTTAGAGGAATATGGATCAAATGTAGGGAAATGGGAGTAGTTCAGATAGCCAACTTTGTCAGTGAGGACAAGCTGTTTCTGTGCGGTGTTAAAATATGACTCTAAGATAATTTTCTTAACTTGATATTTCTGAAGAGATCCCTAGTCGGAGATTGGGGGTTATGTGCTATATGTAAGTTTTCAACAATTTAATGAATATTGGAAAACTATATTCAGCCTTACTGAAAATTGGATGTGGTTCACTGCCAAGGTACAGGAAATGTCAATATCAGCATCAAGCACTCTACAATCAGGTGGATTACCTTATATAGCTCCTTATTTGGGTTAAATTGCTAATTACTATGAATTATGGATAGCTCATACAACGGGCCGTCATCAATCTGGAATTGAAGGGAAAGTGGACAAACTCGATTTCCAAAGAACTTTGAACTCCTGCAGTAAGATTTCAATATGTGAGACTCAGGTGAATTCAGATTATGGAGCTAAATCCAAGAGTCATAGAACTTTACTCAATAAAAATATATTTCCTCTCCACGTGATTAAACCAAAACCTACTCCAGCGGTAACACTATGTATTATAAATCAATTCTGCAGATCAAATCCCTTGTCACATTTTCAATTTTTGGAAAAAAATTGTAAATATTTTATCCCGTTTCCCAGCCCAACACCTAAGCTGTAAAATCATTGAATTAAAAGAATCTTTACTGTCGTAAAATGAGCCTTTAAGACTTCCCATGTTTAGGGTTAAAACATTTTACTGTCCCCCACTGTTTTGTGGAGGATTAAGTGAATGCATTAACAAATTATGGTCTTGCTATTGACATCCATTTGTAGTTATACTTGCTTTTAACTACTACTGAATGTTTTAAGTAGAATCAAACCTTTTTCTTACATACAAATTTTAAGTGCAAACATAGGTGAGGCAGAATTAAGATATTGTAATATTCAAGTTTACATATTATTACAAGTCAAACACAGAATCAAGTGGCATACATGGTGATATTGTCTGCTTACCGCTACGTTCTTGCGAAACTATAATATTTCATGTCAACCATGCTTGATCTCAGGAGGCCAGTGCTTTTGCCCAAAGCAGAGAGGAGCCCCATTAATATTTGTTAATGAGGATCATTATGGATAGTAGGTCATCTCCATCTTTGTCTGCACAGCCACCAGCAGTTCTGGTTTTCATTCAAAAACTTCAGCCGTGGGTCGATCAATTCTGTAAGTGTCTTTCAAGATCTTTCTCTTTCATATGAGTAGGAAAAGACTGGGTATGTCGATTATTGTTTGGAAACTGGAACTCTGCCTCACAGTGCTGGAGATCCAGGTTCAATTCCATCATGGTGTGCTGGCTGCAAGAAGTTTGTCTGTTCTCCCACTGATTGCCAGTGTTTCCTCTGGATGTTCCACTTTCCAGTGACATAGGTGTTAGTCAGTTAACTGCTCAATATAAATTGCCCCTGGTGTGGGCCTGCAGCCAAACTCAGGGAGTTCATGAGAATAAAAAATGGAATCAATGCAAGGTGGTTGATGGTTGGCAGAGCATAAACACAAGAAATTCTGCAGAAGCTGGATATCCAAAACAAAACACACAAAATGATGGAGAATCTCAGCAGGTCAGGCAGCATCAGTGGAAATAATCAAACAGTTGACATTTCAGGCTGAGATCCTTCTTCAGGACTGGAAAGAAAGAAGGAAGATGTCAGAAGGTGGGGGCAGAGGAAGGAGGACAGTTAGAAAGAGATAGGTGAAGCTAGGTGGGTGGGAAAGGTAAAGGACTGGGGAAGAAGGAATCTGGTGGAAGGAAAGAGTGGACTAGAGGAGAAGGGGAAGGAAGAGGGGCACCGGGGAAGATGATAGGCAACTGAGAAGAGGTAAGAGGCCAGAGGGGGGAGGAGAAGAAGAGGGGAAGAGGAGGAAATAATTTTTTATAGCATTAAAGAGAAATTGATATTCATGCCATTAGGTTAGAAGCTACCCAGATGGAATACAAGTGTAGCTCTTCCAGCCTAATGGTGACCTCTTCATGGCAAAAGGGGAGACCATGGACTGGCATGTCAGAATGGGAATGGGAATCAGAATTAAAAGGTTTGGCCACTGGTAGTACCACTTTAGGTGGATGGAGCAGAGGTGCTCAACAAAATAATCCCCTAATTTATGACAGGTCTCGCCAATGTAGAGGAAGTCACAATGGGAGCACCAGAAACAATAGACAACCCCAGCAGGTTCTTCATCCCTATGGACTGTTTGGGGTGCTGAATCGATGTGAGACAGGCAGTGACTGGGCAGATGTATCACTAGAGTTTCTTGCAGGGCTAAGTGCTGGGAGGGAGAGGAGCAGAGAGTGATGAATGGACAAGGGAATCATGGAAGGAGCAATCCCTGTGGAAAGCAGAGAGTAGGGGTGGGTGAAGGTGAAAATGTGTTGGTGGTAGGGTATCTTTGGAGATGGCAGAAGTAGCAGGGAATAATGTCTTGGATGTGGAGGCTCATGGGGTGATAGATAAGGACAAGAGGAGCACTATCACTATTATGGCAGCGAGCAGATGGGTGAGCATGGATGCCCAGGAAACTGTGGAAATGTGGTTGAGGGCAGCATCAATGGTGGAGGGAGGGAAACCCTGTTCTTTGAAGAAGGAGGATATCTCTGATGTCCTGGAACGGAAAGCCTCAATCTGAGAACAGATAAGGTGGAGATAAAGGAACTGAGAAAAGGGAATGGCATTTTTACAGGAGACAGGGAGGGAAGAAGTATGGTTAAGATGGCACAGGGAGTTGGTAGGTTTAGATATTGGTAGATAGTTTGTCTCCAGAGATGGAGGCAAAGAGATTGAGAAAGGGGAGTGAAGTGTCGGAAATGGACCAAGTGAATTTAAGGGCAGAATGAAATCTGGAGGCAAAGTTGATGAAACTGACGAGCTCAGCATGGATGCTTGAAGCAGCATAAATGGAGTTGTCAATATAGTGGAGGAAGAGTTGGGGTACATTACTGAGGAAGGCTTGGAACATGGACTGTTTTACAATGCCAACAAAAAGGCAGGCATACCGTAATGGGAGCCCATGTGAGTGCCCATGTCTACCCCTCAAGCCTGGAGAAAATGGGAAGAGCTGAAGGAAAAATTTGTGAGGGTGAGGACCAATTCTACCGAATGGAGGAGGGTGGTCATAGAGAAGAACTGGTTAGTTCTTTTATTGAGAAAGAAGCAGAGAGCTTTAAGGCGTTATTGATGGGTGATAGGAGTGTTCAAGTGCTGGACGTCCAATGTGAAACTGAGATGGTCAGGGCCAGGGAATAGAAAGCCAGTGAGGAGATTGAGAGCATGAGAAATGTCATAGATGTAACTGGAAATGAACTGAACTGAGGAGGACAGAATGGAGTCGAGGTATGAGGAAATGAGTTCAGTGGGGCAGGAGCAGGCCAACCTCAGAAAGGCGCTGCCAAAGTTTTACCAACATATCTCCTGCCCCACTAGAGGCCTGAATATACTTGACCGCTGCTACACAGCAGTCAAGGATGCCTACTGTTCTGTCCCATGACCTCACTTCGGAAAATCGGACCTTTGGGCCGTACTCCTCCTCCCAGCTTACAAACAGAAACTGAAGCGGGAGGTCACGGTGTCAAAAGTGGTGTCGCGTTGGATGGAGGAAACGGATGAGGAAACGGTGACTGCTTTGAATTGGTGGACTGGTTAGTATTCAAGGACTCGGCAGTTAACCTCGATGAGTATGCATCAGCTGTCATGGACTTTATTTGGAAATGCACAGTGGACTGTGTGTCTCGCAAGATGATCCGGGTATTCCCTAACCGGAAACCTTGGATGAATTATGAGGTCAAGTCCCTTTTGAAGGCTAGAGCTGCGGCTTTTAGGTCCGGGGATACCAGTCGCTACACGGAATCCAGGCGTGAACTCCGGAAAGCCATTAAGGGCACCAAGGGGCAATATCGAGCCAAATTGGAAGCCCAGGCTAAGCAGAGGGATGCCGGTAGACTATGGCAGGGTCTAAATGAGATGACTGGGCGCAAAGAAAAGGCTAGGAATATCAATAACTGTGGCGCTTCTCTTTCTGACGATTAACGTATTCTACACAAGATTCGAACAGAAGAGGAGCGTTCTGCTCCTTCCGGATGAACCGGACCTGGCGGCATTGAGATTCACCGAGGAGGACAATAGTCTGTTTTTTGCAATATGCACAGGTATCACTTACCAGACAGACTATTGAAAATAGGAATTCCTGTTTTACAAAGATCACAGAATTTTGCTGATTCTTCGGCCTTGCTAACCATACCTATGTCATCCCAGTGTTCATTCACGTTACTACACCAAATTCACTAATCACAAATTGCTCCAAAACATTATTATGACTGATCACCACGCATCCAGTCTTCCCCTCTAGTGCCCTCCTTCCCTTCAAAGTCAACAAATTCAACTGTACCATGTTCCTTTACATATCACATGACTCGCTTCTGACTCATCACCTCTGTCTCATCTAGTTCTATTCTCTTCATTCGCTTGGTGAATTTTAATGGAAATAAGCTAAAACATTCAAAATAAATTTCAATGCCAAGTGCAGAGCATCAAATACACTTGTTTACTGACACTAATAGTCCATCATAAACACAAAAACGTCTGCTGGAAATCCAAAGCAACAAAGTGCTGGAGGAACTCAGCAAGTCAGGCAACATCTATGGAAATGAATAAATAGTCGACGTTTCAGGCCTTTCTCTGCACAAATAGTACAAAATACTCAGCATTGCCACTATAATAAAATCTTCACAGATACCAAGGGATTTACAGTACCAGTAACAAGGAAAAGGTGACTAAGAGTGAATTTAAAATTTTGATTATCTGAACTATTTAAGTTAACTGTTTAATGTATATATTTACTATAATTCAGTTTTCTTTTCGATTATCATGTATTTTCATAAAATTAACAACCGTGACGGTGATATTATACCTAATTCTGATTCTGATTCTGACTAATTATGGGGGCTCCATTTTATTTCAAACCAAAAAAAGGAAGGCCTTAGATTAGCAATTCTTGATGTATCATTATCTCAAGCAAACCCCTCTGAGGCATGGTTGTGGGATTAACAGCAAAGTAAGTCGCTGGTCATTTTAAAATGAGGCAGGTAGAAATTATCTTTCACAGGGGTAGTGATTGCTGGAGTTCTCTGCCCTGCATGAGGTGGAGGCCACATGATTAGATATATTGAATTGAGTTGAATTGACTTTATTTCTCACGTCCTTCACATACATGAGGAGCAAAAGTCTTCACATTACATCTCTATCTAAATGTGCAATGTAAATAATAGTATGTACAACAGAGTCAAAATAGCATAGAAATACAGTTATATCAGCGTGAATTAATCAGTCTGATGGCCTGGTGGAAGAAGCTGTCCCGGAGCCTGTTGGTCCTGACTTTTATGTTGTGGTACTGTTTCCTGAATGGTAGCAGCTGGAACAGTTTGTGGTTGGGGTGACTCGCACCCCAGTGATCCTTTGGGCTCTTTTTATGCACCTGTTTCTGTAAATGTCCTGAATAGTGGGAAGTTCACATCTACAGATGCGCTGGGTTGTCTGCACCACTCTCTGCAGAGTGCTGCGATTGAGGGAATTACAGTTTCCATACCAGGCAGTGACGCAGCCAGTCAGGATGCTCTCAATGGTGCCCCTATAGATTTGGGGATTCATGCCAAACTTCTTCAACCGTCTGAGGTGAAAGAGGCGCTGTTGTGCCATTTTCACCATGCATCCGGTATGTACAGACCACGTGAGATCCTTAGTGATGTGTATGCCGAGGAACTTAAAGCTGTTCACCCTCTCAACCCCAAGTCCATGCCAATAGGGGTGAGCCTGTCTCCATTCCTCCTGTAGTCCACAATCAGGTCCGTTGTGTTTGCGACATTGAGAGAGAGGTTGTTTTCTTGACACCAGTGTGTAAGAGTGATGACTTCTCTGTAAGCTGCCTCATTATTATTTCGGATCAGGCCAAACAATGTAGCGTCGTCAGATGGAGATAAATATTTGAAAGATCGAAGAACTGAGGGTAACAAGGACCTGGCACATAAGAGGAGTTGAGGCCAGCATTGATCAGTCACCTTCATATTGTTTGGTGGAGCAGGAATGAGGGGCCGAGTCCTGCTCCTCCTTTCTTGTGTTAACATAGAAACCAGAATGTAGTGCAGGAACAGGCCTCTTGGCCCACAGTCTGTGCCAAGCATGATTCAAATGAAAATAAACCTACCTGCCTGCACATGATCCATGTCCCTCCATTCCTTGCATATTCATGTGCCTGTCTAAATGCCTCTTAAACACTTCCGTCATATCGGCATCCATCACCACCCCTGTCGGCATGTTCCAGAAACCCAGCACTCTCACACATCTCCTTTAAACTCTCCCCTTCCCATCTTGAAGTTGTGTTCTCTCATACTTCTATATTGGGTAAAAGACTTTAACTATCGACCCTAATTAAGCCTGTCATAATTTCAGAAATCTCAAACACTCCAGAGAAACTCTACTTCTAGCTCATACTCTGTAATCCAGGCTACACCCTCGTGAATGGCTTGAGGACACTTGAGATGTCATCAAAGACTCTCACAAATTTCTATTAATGTTCTGTGGAGAGCATTCTAACTGATTGCATCACCATGTGGTATACTGCACCGGATTGGGAAAAAGATACAGTAAGTTGCAAACTCAGCAGCAACATGACTTCTGTGATTGGGTTTTATGTCCACAAAGCCCTAAACTCAAAAGGAGCCCTATCTGATACACATAGCTACAGGTGCCTTCACTATAGGGAGGTTATACTGTATCCCCCATCTCTTCAAAGACACTCTTATTTCCCTGTCTAGCCTCAGTGGCGAGGTTAAGCTGCAACTACCCACTACTTGAGTGGTGGAACCAAGGAGGAGATACTTCAGCTAATAAGGTAGTTTAAACAGTTTATTTTATTTTTGATGATACATGCTTAAATTCATACATTTAACACTGACAGATGATTTCTAGGTTATAAAAGATTCCCAAATTACTAAAAGATTTACAAACTACACAGGGATTTCTGAACACAGGTGCAATTATTACAAACTAGAACATTCTAATGAGTTGCAAAAAAGCAAGTCATTCGTCACAGAAACTAAAGGTTGAGGAATGAATTCAGAATCAGAATCAGGTTTAATATCGTTGGCATCTGTTACGAAATTTGTTGTTTTGCAGCAGCAGTATAGTGCAATAATAATAAAAAACTATAAATTATGAAAAGAAATACATATAGAGACATAAAGAAGTACAGCAGAGAAACAGGCCCTTCGGTCCATCTAGTCCATGCTGAAAGCATTTAAACTGCCTACTGCCATCAACCTCCACCTGGACCATAACCCTCCATGTACCTATTCAAACTTTTCTTAAATGTTGAAATCGAGTTCACATGGACAACCTATGCTGGCAGCTCATTCCACACTTTAATGACCTCTTAATAAAGAAGCTTCCCCTCATTTTCCCTTTAGACTTCTCACCTTTCACCCTTAAGCTATGTCCTCTGGTCGTAGTCCCAACAACCTCAGTGGAAAAAGCCTACTTCCATTTACCATATCTATACTCCTCATAATTTTGTATACCTCTATCAAATCTCCTCTCAGTCTTCTATGTTCTAAAGAATACATTCTCAACGTATTCAGTCTTTCCTTATAAATCATGTTCTCCAGATCCAGAAATATTCTTGTAAATTTTCTATGTACTCTTTCAACCTTGCTTACATCTTTCCTGTATAGAGGCAACCAAAACTGTATGCAATACTCCAAATTAGGCCTCACCAATGTTTTATACAACTTCAACATAACTTCCAATCTTCTACACTCAGTACATTGATTAATGAAGACCAATGTGTCAAGAGCTTTCTTCACGACCCTATCTACCTGTGACGCCACTTTCAATGAATTATGTACCTGTATTCCCAGATTCCTTTGTTCTACCACACACCTCAGAGCCCCACTGTTCACTGTGTAAGACCTACCTTGGTTGATCCTACCAAAGTGCAAAACCTCGCACTTGTCTGCATTAAATTCCATCTGTTTTTTTTTCGGCTGATGCAGATCCCTCTGCAAGCCAAGAAGCCTTCCTCAATGTCTACTACACCCCAGTCTTGGTGACATCCACAAATTGCTGATTCAGTTAACCACAATATCATCCAGATCTTTGATATAGATGAAAAACAACTAAGGGCCCAGTCCCGATCCCTGTGACACACCACATGTCACAGGCCTCCTGTCGAAGAGGCAACTCTCTACTACCACTTTCTGGCTTCTCCCGCAAAGCCAATGTCTAATCCAATTTACTCCCTCATCCCGAATGCTGAGTGATGGAACGTTCTTGATCAGCCTCCCATGTGAGACCTTGTCAAATGCTTTGCTAAAGTCCATGTCGACAACCTCCACTGCCTTCCTTCATCAACTTTCCTGGTAACTTCCTCAAAAAACTCTATAAGATTGGTTAGACATTACCGACCACACAGGAATCTATGATGACTATCCTTAATCAGTCCATGTTTATCCAAATACTTATATATCTAGTCCTTTAGAATACCTTCCAATAACTTTCCCACAACTGATGTCAGAGTCACTGGCCTATAATTTCCTGGTTTTCATTTACAGCCTTTTGTTTTCAAATGTTTTTATTGTGAAGCAACATCAGCTTAACCACAACCGACAATGTCCTAAAGTACAATGCTTCTTTTTTCTTTTCTTTCTTATAACAACATAATAATGAAAGGCAAATGAATGTATGTATAGTAAACAAGCAAAAAGCAAAGGAAACCCTACCACCCCGTCTCCTTTCCCCTTCCCAGCCCTACCCTGCCCTCACCCCTCCCGTATGTGCTTTTTAGGTCCTACCGCCCCCCACATTTAGTTCAGCTGTCGGTTTCTTCTAAATACAACAGTAATGGTTGCCAGATTTTTTCAAATTCCTTGAGTCTGTCCTTGATAACGTATCTTATCCTCTCTAGATGCAGAGTATCCATTAATGCAGCCAGCCATTGTCTGAGTGATGGAGTTTCCTCCTTTTTCCAGAACATCATTATGAGTTTCTTTCCATTAAGTATGCCGTAGGTCAGGAGTTGTTGCTGGGTAGCCTGGAATTTATTTGACCTCGCAGAAGTTCCAAAAATTATTAAAATGGGGGTATTATCTGAACCTTTAGTACCTTTGATAGGACTTCAAATATTTCCTTCCAATACCATTTAGAGCCTTTTGTAAACAGTGGAACAACATTGGCTATCCTCCAATCCTTTGGTACCTCTCGTGTCACTAAGGATATATATAAAACTAAGTTAAACAAGTTGCGTCAAAAAGAGAGCAAACGAAAAACACAACAAATGATGTCCATTCAGAAATCTGATGGAGAAGAGAAGAAGCTATTCCTAAAATGCTGAGAGTATGTCTTCAGTCTCCTGTACCTTCTCCTTGATGGTAGAAATGAGAAGAGGGCATGTCCTGTGTGACGGGGAACCTTAAGGATGGACGCCATTTTTTTGAGGCATTGCCTTTTGAAGGCGTCCTCGCTGCTGGGGAGACTTTTGCCTGTGATAGGGCTGGCTGAGTTTGCAACTTACTGCATCTTTTTCCCAATCCTGTGCAGTATACCACATGGTGATGCAGTTGGTTAGAATGCTCTCCACAGTACATTTATAGAAATTTGTGAGAGTGTTTGATGACATCTCAAGTGTCCTCAAACTCATAAAGAAATATAGCTGCTGTCATGCTTTCTTCATAACTATATCAACATGTTGAGCCCAGGATAGATCTTCAGAGATGTTGGTACCCAGGAATTCTAGTTCTTCTTTCTGTAACCCACTCTTTCTATTGTTTTCCTTATCATTTCTAACAATCTGCCAGTCTTTCTGATATTTCTTTTATTTTCTAGCAGATGACGTCATCTGCATGTGATGTTTTCTAGATATCTTTGCTGGGACAAAGTAACTCACACTGATAGTCTTAAAAGCTTCTGGCAGCGGAGATTCCAGATATCCAGAATTAATGCTGTGAGGGATAACCTCCTGAGTACACAAACATCCCGACTGTGTTTGACGTGCTAATTGACAGAATCCCATCATCTTGCATTTGGCTAATGGAGACAAGCCTCCTGATCACTTCACTTTGCAAAGCTGTGCCTCCAACATCAAACCGCTTGCTGCTTGCAATTTGCATTAAGAACTGGGGATTTGTTCTTGTTTACAACAAAAAGCCTAGCAAAGAATATTTGTTAAAAGTTTAATTTTAGCTCCCTTTGTAAAGGTCAGCAGCTGTGCTAGAAAGCTGAGTTTAGCAATAAGCCCCTCGGGTCGTGGAAAGTGAATATCCATCACACTTCCCAACTCTTATTCTTATGTACTCAGAGGATTGTGCAGAAATTTTGAACATGTTACTTTCTCTAAACCATGCTTTTTATCTTAGCCACTTATGTTGTATTATAGATATTAGTTATTTTGCATTGCCTTTATTGAGCCAAGATACAGAAAACAAATTATTGCATTACTGTTCTGTAGAGTAGCTACTTAGAGATACAGCATGGTAACAAGCCCTTCCAGTTCAACGAGCCCACGCCACCCAATCACACCTCTATGACCAATTGACTATTCACCCGTATATCTTTGGAAAGTGGGAGGAAACCAGAGCACCTAGAGGAAACCCACATGGTCATGAAGAGGATGCATGGTCTCATTAGAGAGAGTGGTAGAGGTGAACCCAGGTTGCTGGTGCTGTTAGTGTTATGCTGCCTTTGTGCCACCCAACAACCATGCATGCAAGTCAGCTGATCTCACGTAGAACCATTTTATTAAACCAAAAGCAAATCTTTACAGATTCTGAAAGTCTGAAAAGCAAAACTATTTTTCAAAGCAGAATGGCTGGAAACACTTGGCTGGTGTAAAGTATCTATGGAGGGAGAAACAGAGTCACTGTTTCTGACCTTTTGTGGAAGGTCATTGATCTGAACCAAGAACCCTTTCTCTCTGTCACAAATACTGCTGGTCTTGTTGAAGTTTTCTAGTGTGCTCTGCTTTACTTTAAATGGATGAAATATGAAGATGTATAAAATCTAATCAATTTTATTATATTGAGGAGGGAGATCTCTATTAGAAGTGTAACTCATTTGTTCGAGTTAATGAAATTGAGGCTCCTGGCTTGAAAGGCCTGGATAGAATGGACATGGAGAGAAGGTTCCCATCTGTAGGATAGTCTAGGATCCTAGGGCACAGCCTCTCAAGTAAAGGGGCCAAGTCTTTAACACCTGAGATGAGGAAGACTTCTTCAGCCAGAGGGTAGTGAGTCTGTGAAATTTGTTTCCACAAAGAGCTGTGGAGACCAATTCAATGGGTGTACTTAAGGAGGAGATGAATAGGTTCTTGATTAAGAATTACGGAGAAAAGGCAGGAGAATTGGCTTAAAATATAACAGTCATGATTGTATAGTGGAGTAGGTTTGATAGGCTGATGGCCTAATTCTACTCCTGTATCTTATGGTCTAACTCAGCAGTGAAGCCTTTAATGCAAGTTCATCAGTCTATCCTGCATGACATTAGATTAGGAACATTGTAGAAGTGGTTTCCCCTGAGTTCTCCAGTTTCCTCAAACATTCCACAGACATGCAGGTTGGTAGGATTGTGGTCACTTTGAATTGGGGTTAATGTGTAGCTGAGTGGTACAATCTGGGGACTGGAGAACGTGGACTGGAGAATAAAAAGATGGGATGAGTGTAGGATGCTGAATGGTCAGCATGGAATCCGTGAGCCAAAGGCCCAGCTTCCACAATGTTTGATCCTAAGATGTCAAAAAGAGGGGGATAAAACATTACTGTAGCTGAGGGACTGTTTATGCAAGAACTTACAGCAGCGTTGAGGGCTGCTGCTGCTACAGAGATAACAATGAGTTGGTCTGCTGCCGGATTAATGCAAAGCCTGTTGCTATGCTATTTCTGCCATAATAACAAATCCCTGTCACTAAACTAATAAAATGCTAAATCTGCCTACTTTGAATTTAAATTTTCTATTTCTATTACAAATGAATTATTAAAATGATAATGGTATACTTTAACTGTTCTCAGCATCCGTATTTAGAATTTTACATTCAAATACTATTAATCAATTTATTAAATTTCATCCACATACAGTATGTTAGATTAAGACTTTAATGTCATGGTATTCAAATATAATTACATTCAAAAACAGACACATTTTTCTAATCTGTTTTCATGCCCCAGTTTAAAACAGTGATATCATAGCACATCATATTGTAGTCCCAAAGCAATGAGCCATGAAATGAAGGGACACAGTTTTATGGCTGCATTCTTCCACGCTCTGAGTTCCTGATAGAGAAACCGTTTTCATACAGTGATAGGCAATCAGCCGAAGCCTGCTTATAGGAACTCCCAAAAGACCACGGAAGAGCACAGGTCATCCATCTAAATTAGGAGTTAAGATTTCAACAGCAGCCCCCTGTTGTAACTTTGTTGGAAAATCAGAAGAAGTTGCCCAGAAACAGTATTAACCACCATCTACACAGTTTCTCCAAGGATTTCCGCCATCCCTTGTCAATGACAGCTGGATATAGGGATGCTCCTCACATAAACTTCAAGCGATCACGAATAGTGTAAGTGAAGGTGGGAGATTTGGATTCCAAGAACATGAATGTAGATATGTTTTTAAAGGACTTTTAGCTTCTACCTTCAAACACACACACACAGTTGGTCTGCTATGACAATAGATGGTCTGCAAAGCATTCAATTGTGACACTCTGGGGGTTGGGGGGTAGTGGTGGGGAACGTGGTTGACAGCCAGCCCTTGCATTTCTAATGACTGGCACTATTTATTGTTCTTGAGTTAAAATGCTTTCTGGGATTATGGTGGGATGTTCAAGTTCATTCATTGTTGGCTTGGGTTATACAGTTATTCACATGTGTGTTTGTGGGTCACCTAGACTGTAACCAGGGTACGTGATAATCACCTCCCCGTCTGTATGAGACCGAGCTGTTCTGTCCCTGGCTCACAGCACCCAGTCTGTCTTTGTGTTTATCACAATAAAAACAGATGTTGAGTTTAACAAGCTTCCTCGTTCTGTCAATATGGACCAAATGCTCGCTACATTGGTGTCAGGAGTGGGATTAGAAATTGGCAGCGAGATTGAAGAGCTACGACGTTAGATGGAGCGCCTTAAGACCTGGGTTGTAAGTTGAGGGACCGAGGAGTACCTCAACCCTGCATTCCTGGACTCTGCTCCCAGAAACGGGATGCTGACCTGGAAGAAGAACCTGGGAACCGAGCATTGTGTCTTCCCAAGGAACTCCAATGGGGTGAGCGTACCCAGGGGTCCCCAACCTGGGGGACACAGCGAAGCACATCACCCACTTCCCTTGTGGCCTGCACCGGAAAATGCAAGATACTGCAGCCATGGGAAGACAGAGAGCATTGTTGCTGACACCGCCTGAACACGAGGAAGACCAAGGGGCCTCAGCAATTCACCCATGAGGTCCACCCTGAAGCTCTCCAGATATAATGGTACCAGCTGCCTGAATCCTGACTGGTGGGTCAAACTTGCAACATGGCTGAACGGGTGGAGCCCCACCGAAATGGTGGTGCACCTTGCCCTGGCACTGGAGGGGGATGCCCTGTGGGCCCTCCTTGACCTAACCTCAGCTGACCAGTGTAACTACAGGGCCCTCACAGCAGAGCTGGAGCAGCGTTTTGAGCCTAGGCCATCGGAGGAAGAAATGAAGGAAGCACTGGGCAGCAGGCGGTGGTGCCGGGGGCTCGTTTGCAGCAGATCTCTGCCACTGGGCTTGGCATGGCTGGCCCCAGTTCCCTCCCACAGCCCAGGAAGAGCTTGCCCTCCACACTTTTGTAAAGGCGGTGACGCAGGAGCAACTTTGGTGGAATATTTGCCTGAAATCACTGTCATCGCTGGCCAAAGCACTAGCAGAGGCAGAGAGGGTAGCGACAATACTAGCCCCCCAAAGCTTTACAGTATCGCCCAAGACCTCCAGTAGAATCCCTCCGTTATCGCCTCCCTGGATGGGCCGTTTGGATGAACAGCAAAACTTATAAGTGGACGGCGTGGATGAGGGCATCCGATGCCATGTGTTGGTGAACACGGAGTGAACCATCACAATCATCCGTCTGGGTGTCCTCCGCAATCAGGAACATCTATCCCTGCCTGGGTGGGCAGTGATGGCGGTCCAGCTGGCTACAGTCACCGGCGACTGCGGTCATGAGAGGGAAGAAGTGGCTGCACATTGTGGTGTGGAAAAACACAGTAAAACAGGAGGTGTGGCTAGCAGACCTCCGGGACTTCTGAATCATTGGCCTGGTCCGGCTGTACCACTGGGGTGCCCATGTGGATGTGTCAGGAAGTGGATCAGGCGGGCGTGGCAACCCCCGACACCGGTCACCTCAGTGCAGCCCGCTGTGCCCCTGGCATCGGCAATGACAGCGGTAGCACTACCACAGCGTCCTCCAGCGAGACCATCCAGGCAGTGCGAGAGCTGTGGCAGCAAAGTAGCGAGGGCTTGGGTCAAGGCCAGCAGCAGTGGCCGAAGGACCTACTGGACCAGCACATCGGCATCTTCGCTGCCAGGGACAAGGACAGCAGATGCACAGGCTGGTCCAACACTGGGATGCTCAGCTTATCCGCCAGCAGCCCCATCGCCTGTCCCTCGCCAAATGCCCGGCAGCGGAGCGGCGGATCATAGAGGTGGCAGCGACTGGCCTCATCAAGCCCTCTGACAGCCCGCGGACAGCCCCAGCGGCGCTGGTCAGGAAAAAGGACAGATTGTGGCGGTTCTGCGTAGACTACCGCTGTCTCAATGCCAGGACCCAGAGGACTCCTATCTGCTGACCCCAATTGAGGATGCCTTGGACTACATTGCGGGTTCAAACTGGCTCGACTCTTCTGATCTCCACAGTGGCTACTGGCAGGTCGAACTGGCCCTGGAGGCCCGGCCAAGACCGCCTTCACCATTGGTCAAGGGCAGTGGCACTTTCGGGTAACGCTGTCTGGCCTGTGCAGTGCCTGTGTGACGGGTTGCTGTTCTGGTGGTGGCAGCTGCCCATCTCCTGCAGCTGGTAGGTGCCTGGTAGCTCTGCACCACGGTGCTGCAGTTGGTGCATGGGCTGGTGGAGGTAAGCCATTTCGGGGTCGCAAAGATGTCGGGTAAGCTGGGAGAATGCTTCTATTGGCTGGGGTGTGGGCGGGATGTGGAGCTGCTCGTGCACTGCTGCGTTGCTCGTATGTCCCAGAAAGGGCCGGGACGCCAGTCTAGGGCGCCAGTGCAGCACTACCTGGTGGGAGCCCCATCGAGTGCTCAGTTGTGGGCATCCTGGGCCCCTCCCCTGCAATGAGCCCCTACAGTCTTGTGGCCATGAATTACTTCACTAAGTGCCCGGTGGCATACGTGGTCCAGGACCAGAACGCCACCAGCAATGGTAAAGACTCATGGAGGAGTTCTTCTGCCGTTTTGGTGCCCCTGAGCAACTCCACAGTGACCGGGGCAAAACTTTGAGGTGCAGGTGCTTGGTGAGGTCTTTAAGAATCTGGGAATCACCGGAAAGCAGAGTACACACCCCCCCCACCTGCAAAGTGAGGGGCTGGTGGAATGCCTTAACCACACCCTGGCTGTGCAGCTTGCTATCCTCGTGAGCCAGCATCAGCGTGATTGTGACTGCCATCTACCCCGAGTATTGTGGGCATACCACCCTGCAGCTCAGGAGAGCACCAGGTGTACGCGGCTGTCGGGCGGGAGCTGTGAACGCTGGTAGATCTGGTGTTTTCCCCTCTTCCCGTGCCAGAGATCCCTGGGGAGGTTGGAGTCACAATGCGGCTCGGCAAAACCAAAGCACAGCCAGCGGCAACCAAAAACGGGCTAATGATGCCTGCATCAGGGGACAGGACTTTACTGGGAGGGCCCATGTAGGAGCCTACTTGCCCTCCCAGAAAAAAAGGACTATCTTCCAAGCTGGGAAGCCACTGGAAGGGGCCAGGAGAGGTGCTCAACTGCATCTCCGATGTGGTATACCGAGTGCATTTGCCTGAGCAGCGGAAGGCAGACATGCTGCAGTGAGATTGGCTGGCATCATACCGGCTCTTGGCCATCACTGGCCCAGCGAGGCTGAAGGAAGGAAGTGACACCCTAGGTCCCCTACCTCTTGCCTCACCAAACAGGGTCACCCCTAGGGGGGATCCAGAAGCCCCCCCCCCCCCCCCCCAGCACCCCAGTCGTCAGCGTCAACCACCACTAGGATTTTTCAGCTTTGTCATGGACTCTGGGGTTGCTGAGGATGGCTGGCTCCTCAGGTGCAGGTAGCGTGACGCTTCAGAGAGGGGCGTGGTCTGCAGCCCGCCCCTGCCTTTCTAATGATCAGTGCTATTTATTGTTCTTGTGTTGAAATGCTTTTGTTGGATTACGGTGAGATGTTCAAGTTCACTTATTGTTACATTGTAGCTTGGTTATACAGTTATTTGCTTGTGTGTTTGTGGGTCACCCTGACTTTAACAGGGGTGTGTGATAATTACCTCCCTGCCTCTACGAGACTGAGCTGTTCTCTCCCTGGGTCACAGCATCCAGTCTGTTTTATGTTTATCACAATAAAAACAATTGTTGAGTTTAACAAGCTCCCTCGTCTGTCATTGTGGACCAAATGCTTACCACAATATTCTTTTATACTGCTGATAGAAGGAGATTGTTTCAAACACCTTCTCTTACTTAAAAGAGGAGGTTTAGTCTTTGTGGAAAAGTTCCTGCAGCCTGTACAGCAACATATGGATTGACAGCTTGACTGAGTTCAAAAGTGAGTCAGAGGGTTGTGTTTGCAATGAAACTGCCAGCAGTAGTGAAAAGTGGCTGATAATATTGACAGGGTCAGCTCTGGAGGAGGTTTGCCAAGGAATACCTCTGCCAAGTAGCACTGGGATGTGACCTGCTGTCGGTCATAAGTGTGAGGTAATCAGTTTATTTCACATAAGCCTAACATATCAGATACTGGAAAGCTTGATCAATAGAAGCCTTGGAAAAGTAGGCAGGACCCTTTTCATCAACAGGGTTTTCTACTTACCATGTCTATCTGATTTGCCAGTCACTAACCTCTCCCATGCCTCTCACAATAATGACATTGCTCACTTCTGCTATCCCTCAAGCCTGCTGCTCTGCATGTTTTATCACCATCAAGGACTTTGCCAACTATAACAGGGAAGCATTTTACTCTTCCTGCTCTGTGTCCTCTCCTCCCCTGAAGCCGTATATTTCCAGAGGAAAATTATACCCAAGAGGAAAGCTTAATAGCCAAGTCCTTTTGCACCTCTGATGTTTGAATTTCCTCCCCATTTAGATAATAGTCTGCACCATTGTTCCTTTTATCAAAATGCATTATCATATATTTCCCAACAGTGTATTCTACCTGCCACTTTTTTTCCCATTTGTCCATTTTGTCTAAGTCGTGCAGCAATCACATTGCTTCCTCAGCACTACCTACCGCTCCACCCATCTTCATACCATCTGCAAACTTTGCCACAAAGCCATCAATTCCACTATCTAAATGACTGACAAACAATGTGAAAAATAGCAGTCCCAATCCTGACCCCTGAGGAACACCTCTAGTAACTGGCAGCCAACTGGAAAAGGCCCCCTTTATTCCTACTCGCTGCCTCCTGCCTGCCAGCCAATCCTCTATCCATGCCAGTATCTTTCCTGTAACATCATAGGATTTTATCTTGTTAAGCAGCCTCATGTAAGGCACCTTATCAAATGCCTTCCGAAGGTCCTAGTCAATGACATCTACTACCTCTCCTTTGTCCCCCCTACTTGTTACTTCTTTGAAGAATTCCAACAGATTTGTCAGGCAAGATTTCCCTTCACAGAAACTAAGTTGACTGTGACTTATTTTATCATTAGACTCCAAGTATCCTGAAACCTCATCCTTAATAAAGGACTCCAACACTTTCCCAGCTACTGAATTTAGGCTATAATTTCCTCACTTTTGTCTTCTTCCCTTCTTAAAGAATGGAGTGATATTTGCAATTTTCTATTTCTCCGAGACCATGCCAGGATCAAGTGATTGTTGAAAGATCATGACCAATGCTTCCATTATCTCTTCAGCAAGCTCTTTCACAACTCTGGGATGTTGCCCATCTGGCCCAGGTGACTTATCTACCTTAAGACCTTTCAGGTTGCCTAGCACATTTTCTTCTATAATAGCGATGGCACTCACCCCTGCCCCCTGACACTCACAGACCTCTGGCTTGTGTCTTCCACAGTAAAGACTGAAGCAAAGTACCTATTAGGTTCATCTGCCATTTCTTTGTCCTCCATTTCTACCTCACCAGCACCATTTTCCAGTGGTCCAACATCAACTCTCACCTCCCTTTTATTCTTTATATAAATGAAAAAACCTATAGTATCCTGCTTTATATTATTGGTTAGTTTGCCCTCATATTTCATCTTTTCCCTTCTTATACCTTATTAGTTGCCTTTTGTTGGATTTTAAATGCTTCCTAATTATTAAACTTCCCACTCACTTTTGCTGCATTCTATGCCCTTTCCTTGGCTTTTATGCAGTCCTTAATTTCCCATGAGAGCCACGTTTGCCTAGCCCTGGTATTTGAGAACAACTTCTTCTGTGGGACATATCTATGCTGCACCTTGTGAACTATTCCCAGAAACTTCAGCCACCTCTGTTCCATCATCATCCCTGCCGGTATCCTCCTCCAATCCACCTGGTCAAGCTCCTCTCTCATAGCTCTGTAATCCCCTTTATTCTATTGCGATACTGATACATGTGACTTATGCTTCTCCTTCTCAAACTGCAGTATGAATTCAATCATATTATGATTACTGCCTTCTAAGGGTTCCTTTATGTTAGGCTGATTAATAAGATCTGGGTTATTACACAACACCCAATTTAAGAGTAGGCTCGTGCACAAGCTGCTCTAAAAAGCTATCTTGTAGGCATTCAACAAATTCCCTCTCTTGTGATCCAGCACCAACCTAATTTTCCCAATCCCTTTGCATATTGAAGTCCCCTATTACAATTGTGACATTACCCTTATTACATGCCCTTTCCAGCTCTCTTTGCAATCTCAACCCACATCTTGGCTACTATTTATAGGCATATATATGATTCCCATAATGGTTTTTTTTTCACCTTGCAGTTTCCTAACTCCATCCACAAAGATTCAACACTCTCTGACCCAATGTCACCTTTTTCTAAAGATGTAATTCTATCACTTACCAATAGAGACACACGACCACCTATGCCTTCCTGTTTGTCCTTTCAATACTAAGTATATCCTTTGATGTTAAGCTCCCAACAATGACCTTCTTTCTGCCACTACTCAGTGATGCCCGCAACATCATACTGACCAATCTCTAACTGCGCCATGAGTCCATCCACCTTATAAGTTAAACACAGCACTGTCAGCCTTGCATTCTTTGCCCTTTTGAATTCTACTTCTGTGGTACAACTTAACTCTTTACTCTGTCTGCATTTGTACCCAATCATTGGCTCGTCCTTCCTTACATTCATATTACATATTACATCATCCAGTTGTAAGCCTGCCGGCTCATCCTCAGCTCTGTCACATTGGTTCCCATACTGGTTTCCCTCCTATGACCATTAGCTTTAGCACCTTCGAACCGTTGCAATCTCATTGAGTCACTTGAGTTGCACAGCCCAGAAACAGGTCTTTCAGCCCACCATGTCCATACTAACCCATTTGCCTAACTATACCAATTCTATTTGCTCACACTAAGTCTGTAATCTCCTATATCTTGCCTATTTAAGTGCTTGTCTAAATGATGCTCAGATAGAGATTGTATCTGACTCCATCACCTTCTCTGGCAAAGGGTACAAAATATTGTCCCCTCCCTGTATAAAAACGTTACCCCTCAAATTCCCCTTACAACTCATTCTTTTACCTTAAACCTGTTCCCTACCATGGGAAAAAGTATTCTGACAATCTACCTCAATAGTTCGTAAGTGGAGGAACATCTATGCCTTTATCAGATCACACATTAGCCTCCTTCACTCCAGGGCAACCTCTTCATTCTCTCTTCAGAACTAGTTCTCCAAATCAAGCAACCTCCTGATGAATCCCCCTGGATTCTCCATGTTCCCTAATGTGTGGTCACCGAAACTGCACACAGTACAGTACTCCAAGTTCAGTCTAATCAGTTTTATGCAAAGTTTCAACATAAAGCCCTAAATTTTATATTTTATGCCATGACCTATGAAATCAAGCATACCAAATGCCTTCTTTGCAGCCCTATCTACTTATGTTGGACTAAATACCTCTCTATACTTTGCCTCATACTGTACCTCGATCATTGCATCCTCCTCCACTCTGCTTCAGTGTTTGAACTGCATCCATTTTTCTTTATACTGCTGCACGAGATTCCTTTTACACCCCATGATTTTTTAATGCTGTTTCATTGCTTCACTGGGATAATCTTTGACTATATGTACCAGTTTCAATCCCATACAGATTTTCCAAGTGGTTTACAGGCCATTAAATTATTTAACTGCTTCACTGTGGTGCGAGT
This sequence comes from Mobula birostris, assembly GCF_030028105.1. NCBI lineage: Eukaryota > Metazoa > Chordata > Chondrichthyes > Myliobatiformes > Myliobatidae > Mobula > Mobula birostris. The sequence continues at coordinate 194,553,365 of NC_092371.1, forward strand.
TGGCGCCTCTTTATTACGGCTTCCACTTTCACCTCAATCCAATTCTTTTTGCAAAATTTCATTAAGTGGGTTCCTTTCAATTTCTATTTCTGAAGAAGACTCAAACAATTAACTTTTATTTTATCCACACTGACAGCATTTTATGATTTTAGTCTTATGGGACTTTTGCACATTCTTTAACTGGTATTATGCAGACATTCAAAAGTTACTATCTTGTTGAAAATCCAAGAAAAGATTATGAGAGTTTTTGTTTTGAATTAGAGTGAGCATCAAAAATACTTCAATGCATTCACTTTCCAGACTTGCATTGCCTCCTCAAAGATTGAGCACAGACTAGTTAATACCTTGATTAATTCTTCCATTTCCCTGAGGTGAAATTAATACAGGTTGTGATGGTTCTATCTTCCTCATAGGAGGGAACCTGTCAGGCCTCGAAGAGAAAATGAGATGGCGCTCCCATAAATGTAGAAAAACGAACAGCATTGAAAATGCAGAGAAATCCAAGGAAGGAAACAACTAGAACTTTTGTAAAACTTGTCAGAAAGCAAGAGTACTGAGACCAGGATGGAAGCCAAGCCCTCCATCAGCAATGTTCCTCCACTTACGAACTATACCACTGCACTCAGGTTATTGTTATCTATCGGAACAGCTTCTTTCCCTCTGCCATCAGATTTCTGAATGCTCCATGAACCCTTGAAATCTACCTCACTATTCGTGTTCTGCATTTATCTATTTTCTATTGTAACTTACAGTAATTTTTATGCCTTGCATTGTATTGCTGCCACAAAATAACAGCTTTTATTTCATATGTCGGTGATAATACATCTGATATGGTCAAAGAGTGCATTGGCAATGTGAGATAGAGTATCAAGCACTATTGCTTTACCGCTGGACACAGAATCCAGCCTGAGCCCTCCTGAGATTTTTTTCTTTGTGCACTAAGATAGTACTTTTGATAGGAAGTAATCATGTTAAATGTTTTTGGCTCCAATCTTTTGAATTCTGTTTCCTGCCACCTGCTGCCCTTGCTGAATCCAAGAGTTCCATAAACCTCCTGTTCATTAATTTCCAACACAGAGTACAAAGGCAAACACAAAAATAATGAAGACAGTATGGATGAGAGCGACTACAGGTCTATCTACCTCCAGTAGATAAAACCATGACATAGAAGCAGAATTAGGCCATTTGGCCCATTGAGTCTACTCTGCCATTCAATTATGGCTGATCCTTTTTCCCCTCATCAGCCCCACTCCCTAGTCTTCTCCCCATAACCTCTGATGCCATGCTCAGTAAAGAACCTATCAATACTCACAACACGCTGGAGGAACTCAGCAGGTCGGGCAGCATTCATGGTAAAGATTGGTCGACGTTTCAGGCCGGAACCCTTCGTGACACCTGACGAAGGGTTCCGGCCCGAAACGTTGACCAATCTTTTCCACAGATGCTGCCCAACCTGCTGAGTTCCTCCAGCGTGTTGTGAGTGTTGTTTTGACCCCAGCATCTGTAGGTTATTTTGTGTTAAAGAACCTATCAAGCTCTGTCTTAAATACATCCAACAAACTGGTCTCCACAGATGCCTGTGGTAACAAATTCTGCAAATTCACGATCCTCTGGCAGAAGAAAATTTTCTGCATCTCTGTTATAAGTGGATGCTCCTCTATCCTGAGGCTGTGCCCTCTTGTCCTAGACTCTCCCACCATGGGAAACATTCTTTCCACATCTGTTCTGTTTAGGCCTTTCAACATTCAGAGGTTCTCAATGAGATCCACTCATCAGCTTTCTAAATTCCAGCGAATACAGACCCAGAGCTATCAAATATTCCTCATATGATAACCCTTTCATTCCCAGAAGCATCCTTACGATTCCCCTCTGAACCCTCTCCAATGCCAGCACACCTTTTCGGAGACGAGGAGGACAAAACTGTTCACAATCCTCAAGGTGAGGCCACACCAGTGCCAGGTTCAATATCGTATCTGTGCCCTTGTATTCTAGTCCTCTTGAAAGGAATGCTAAAATTGCATTTGTCTTCTTCACCACTGACTCTACCTGTAAGTTTACCTTCAGGGTGTTTTGCACAAGGACTCCCAAGTCCCTTTGCATCTCAGATTTTTGGATTTTCTCGCTGCTTAGAAAACTGTCTGTAAGTTTATTTCCACTACCAAAGTGCATGGCCATGCATTTTCCAACATTGTATTGCATTTGCCGCTCTCTTGCCCATTCTCCTAATCTGTCTAAGTCCTTCTGCAGCTGACCTGTTTCCTCAATACTACCCGTCCCTCCACAAACCTTCATATCATCAACAAACTTGGCAACAAAACTAGCTACTCCATCATCTAAATTATTTATATACAACATTAAAGGAAGTGTTGTGGTGCATGGCCAAGTGGTTAGGGCATTGGACTAGCGATCTGAATGTCAGTGTGTGTGTCCTTGAGCAAGGCACTTAACCACACAATGCTCCAGTCTACCCAGCTGAGAATGGGCACTGGCAAAAATGCTGGGGGTTAACTCGTGATAGACTGGTATCCTATCCGAGGGGGGCTGTCTCGTACTCTTAGTCACTTCAAGCTACGGAAACCACAAGGCTCATGACAGACTGTAATAAAAAGAAGTAGTCCCAACACGAACCCCTGCAGAACACCACTAGTCACTGGCAGCCAACCAGAAAAGGATCCTTTTATTCCCACACTGTGCCTCCTACCAATCAGTCGATGCTCTAACCAAGGCCTTCTTAAAGTCCAAATATACAACATCAGCTACATCCCCTTTATCTTGCCTACATGTAATCTCCTCAAAGAATTCCAACAGGTTAGTCAAACAAGATTTTCCCTTAAGGAAACCATGTTGACTTTGTTCTATCTTGTCCTTTGTCACCAAGTACTAACTCGTCCTTAACAATTGACTCCAACATCTTCCCAACTACTGAGGTCAGGCTAACTGGTCTATAATTTCTGTTCTGCTGCCTCCCTCTTTTCTTAAAGAGTGGAGTGACATTTGCAACTTTCCAGACCTCTGGCACCATGCCAGAGTGTAATGATTTTTGCAAGATCATTATTAATGCGTCCATAATCTCTACTTCTAAATCTTTCAGAATCCTAGGGTGCTGTTCATCTGGTCCGGGTGACTACTATACCCTTAGGTCTTTCAGCTTTTTGAGCACATTCTCCCTTGTAATAGTAACTGCACACTCACTTCTCTTCCCTCACACCCTTCAACATCTGGCACAATGCTAGTGTCTTCTACAGTGAAGAGATGCAAAATACTTACTTAGTTCTTCTGCTATCTCCTTGATCCCTGTTAATATTTCTCCGGCCTTATTTTCTAGCAGTCCTATATCAATTCTCATCTCTCTTTTAATTTTTACATACTTGAAAATGCTTTTACTTTGATATTATTTGTTAGCTTGCTTTCATATTTCATCTTTCCCTCCTAATGACTCTTTTAGTTGCTCTCATAGGGTTTTAAAAACATCCAGTCTTCTGTCTTCCCACAAATGTTTACATTGTTATGTGCCCTCCCTTTTGCTTTACATTAGCCTTGACTTCCCTTGTTAGCTATGGTTGTACTATTTTGTCATTTGAGTATTTCTTTGTTTTTGGAATATATCTGTCCTGCACCTTCCTCATTTTTTCTGCCATTGCTGCTCTACTGTCATCCCTGCCAGCACCTCCTTCCAATTTACTTCAGCCAACTCCTCTCTCATACCTCTGTAATTTCCTTTACTCCACTGAAGTACTGTTACGTCAGACTTTACATTCTTCCTATCAAATTTCAAGTTGACCTCAGTCATATTGTGATCAATGCCTCCTAAAGGTTCTTTTACCTTAAGGTCCCTAATCACCACCGGTTTATTACATAACACTAATCCAGTACAGCCGATCCCCTAACAGGCCCAATGACAAACTGCTCTAAAAAGCCATTTCGTAGGCATTCAACAGACTCACTCTCTTAAGATCCATTTCCAACCTGATTTTCACAATCTACCCATATGTTGAAATCTCCCGTGACTATCATAACATTGCCCTTTTGACATGCCTTTTCTATTTCCTGTTGTAATCTGTGGTCCACATCCCAGCTACTGTTGGGAGGGCTGTACATAACTGCCATCGGGGTCCATTTACCCTTGCAGATTCTAAACTCAATCCACAAGGATGCAACATATTCCAATCCTATGTCATAACTCTACTGATTTGATGCCACCAGCAGAGCCTCGCCACCCCTTCTGCCTACCTTCCTATCCTTCAGTACAATGTGTAACTTTGGACATACTGCTCCCAACTACAATCATCCTTCAGCCTCTGCTCAGTGATGACCACAACATCATACCTGACAATCTGTAAAAGTGCAGCAAGATCATTCACTTTATTTTTCATACTCCATGCATTGAGATATAACACTTTGAGTACTGTACTTGTTACCCTTTTTGATTCTGCATCCCTAATCCTGGGTATGACTCTAAACTGCAACCGGTGATGAGGCTCTGATTGGGGACTTTCAGAGCTTTGGGGAAAGTGGAGTTACCCCTTAGTCATTCATTGATCCCAGGGCCACTTTAACCCAGAACGGTAGCACCTGCAAGGGTTCCTGCTCAGGATATGAGCAAAGGCCATCGGCAGATCCGGCAGGTTCAGTGACTGAACTTATGACAGAGAAGGTGGATGAGCTAGGACCTCAAATGTCAACAGCTATAGTAGAGGCAGATGAACATTTGGGAAGAGGAATGACGATTTCTTTAGTTCGCCCAACGGTAGGCAATAGCAAACCACCATTGCTAGATACTAGGTTTCCTAGAATCTATTTGCTGAGAAAACCATGGTCAAACTCACAAAATGTATCACACAACAACAGCATCAACAGGATCTTTGAGACAATTCTGAAGATGCTTCGCTCGGTAGGGTTGATTCTGGGCAGCAGGGGATCCCCGACCGTTATCAAGCTACTGCTCATAAAATTCATGTAACACAAAAGAAAATTATTGCCACTTGGAATGTAAGAACCCTATATCAAGCAGGAAGATTGGACAATATGATAAATGAAATGGAAAGACTAAAGATTAGCATCATGGGAATTAGCGAAGTTCATTGTACAGGTGCTGGAACATGTCAGAATAGAAATAAAGCACTAATTTATTCTTGTGGAAAATCCCATACTAATGGAGTAGGAATTCTTATGGATGAAAACATGGCAAGAAGTGTTTTAGGACATTGGGCAATATCAGAAAGAGTACTCCTTTTTAGATTCAGAGGACAACTATTTGATTTAGCAATTATACAGGTATATGCACCAACAACAGATGGAACAAATGAAGATATAGATAAATTCTATGAGGAGCTTGAACAAGCAAAGAATGGATGCAAATCTCAAGATATTGTTATTGCCATGGGAGATCTAAATGCTAAAGTAGGGCAAGGTGCTGATGGAAATACCATAGGAAAATTTGGACTAGGAGAAAGAAATGAAAGAGGTGAGAAACTGGTAGAATGGTGCAAGATGAATAATCAGGTCATTGTGAATACCTACTTTAAAAACCATCCAAGATACTTGTGGACCTGGAAAAGTCCAGCTGATAACACTAGAAATCAAATTAACTTTATTACTATAAACCAAAGATTTAGAAACTCATTGACTCAATGCAAAACATATCCAGGTGCAGACTGTAATAGTGACCATAACCCAGTAGTATGCCATGTAAAAGTAAAACTTAAAAAACTAAAGAAGCAAAAACCTGAACAATCCCTTGACTTCTTGAAATTAATTAAAGAAGAAAACTTAAGACAAAAATTTACAATTGAAGTAAGGAATAGATTTCAAAGTCTAGAAATAGAATCTGTTGAAGATTCTTGGACTTCCGTCCTTGGACTCACTTTACACCGCACGCTGTTGGAGCAGTGCTGCCAGGATAATCAAGGACATGACCCACCCAGCCAACACACTTTTCGTCCCTCTTCCCACCGGGAGAAGGCTCAGGAGCTTGAAGACTCGTACGGCCAGATTTGGGAACAGCTTCTTTTCAACTGTGATAAGACCGCTGAACAGTTCCTGACCCAGATCTGGGCCGTACCCTCCAAATATCCGGACCTGCCTCTCAGTTTTTTTGCACTACCTTACTTTCCATTTTCTATTTTCTATTCATGATTTATAATTTAAATTTTTAATATTTACTATCGATTTGTAATCCAGGGAGCAGGAAGCGCAGAATCAAATATAGCTGTGATGATTGTACGTTCTAGTATTAATTGTTTGGCAACAATAATAGAGATGATAGCAATCATATAGAAATAAAATTTAACTCTCTAAACGATGCCTTGGTAGAATCAGTGATTCCTAAAAAAGAAAAAAGCACAAAGAATAAATGGATGACAGATGAAATCAAAAATCTAATGGAAGAAAGCAAATCCTATAGAATATAAATCCTTAGATAAAAAAGTTAAAAGCTTATGTCAAAAAGTCAAAGAAGAATGGTTAAACTAGGAATGTGAGCAAATAGAAAGAATCCCTATTACAGATCCAAAAAGGTTACATCAACAATTCATGAATATCACTGGTAAAAAGCTCCTCTGTTCTTCAGGTGGATGTTTGAAAGCAAAGGACAGTACCATTATCATGGAAAAAGATGAGATTATGAACAGATGGACTGGGTATATTCAGGAATTGTTTAAAGACGATCGAGGTGAAAAACCAGAAATTAAGAAAAACATTGAAGGTCCAAGTATTTTAAAATCTGAGGTTCCTAATGCAATAAATAAGATGAAGAAAGGAAAGGCAGCAGGTCCTGTTGAATTAGTAATAGAACAAATTATCGCCCTTGAAGGTTATGGAATTGAAAAACTTACTGATTTAATCAATGACATTTATGAGACTGGAATAATACCAGAAGAGTTGAAAAAATCAGTATTTATCACTCTTCCTAAGGAACTTGGAGCAATAGAATGTGATTTACATAGGACCATAAGTTTAATGAGTCATATCACCAAGATACTTCTAAGAATTTTGATGACAAGAGCTAAAAGTAAGATACAAGCTGAAATTGGTAAAGAACGATGTGGTTTTGTGAAAGACAAGGGTAAAAGAAACGCAATATTGATGTTAAGGATATTATCAGAACAAGCTATTCAAGTGCAAAAAGATTTGTTTGTTTTATCGACTACACAAAAGCATTTGATAAGATGAAGCACAATAAGTTATCTGAAATATTACAGAAAACTCTAGATCTAGATTCGAAAGACCTCCGCCTAATCAGAAATCTGTACTGGGAACAAACTGCCGCTGTAAGAATAGATGGAGAAGTGAGTCAGTTTACGAAAATCAAGAGGGGCGTTAGACAAGGGTGTGTTTTCTCCCCTGATTTATTTAATGTGTACAGTGAAACAATATTACAAAAATTAAGAGACATCTTGGGAATCAAAGTTGGCAGTGAAAACAGCAATAATTTCGGATATGCAGATGACACTGTGTTAATTGCAAGTACGGAAGAAGAACTACAAAACTTAATTGATATAATTGTTGAGGAAAGTGCAAAAATGGGTCTATCTATCAATTGCAAAAAGGCGGAATGTGTGGTGATATCCAAAAAGAAGGAGAATCCTATCTGCAGGCTGAGAATAAACGGGGAAGACATAAAGCAAATAGAGAAATTTTGCTACTTAGGAAGCTGGGTGACATCAGATGGCAGGTGTGACATGGACATCAAAAGAAAAATAGGGATGGCAAAAGCCACCTTTACAAGAATGAAGAGTATACTAGTTAATACTAAACTAGGCATGACAACCCGCCTCAGAGTACTGAAATATTACGTTTATCCAGTTATGTTATATGGCTCAGAATATTGGACAATATCTAGTAACATGAGGAAACAAATTGAAGCAGCAGAGATGTGGTTTTTGAGGAGGATGCAAAGAATATCATGGACCAAACGAATATCTAACGAGGATGTCATGAACAGAGCAAACACAAAAAGAGAAATAATGTATGAGATCATGAAAAGGCAACATAAATTCATTGAACATGTGATTAGGAAAGAGGAGTTAGGATGCATGGTAATTATGGGAAAGATTGAAGGGAAGAAAGCAAGAGGAAGATAAAGACAAATGATGATGGAGACAGCAGCCAGAGAACTGGAAATGAATACCAATGAATTGATCCACTTGACCTGAAACAGGAGTATGTGGGCCATGGTAGTCAAAGTTCAAATTGGACACGGCACCTGATAATGATGATGACCCCTAATCCACTGATACTCACCCTGCTGGCTGCAATTTTGTCCTCTCATCTGCCTACTCTCCCTGACGGACTGACTGCACGCTATCCTTTCTGTTTTACCGTCTTTCCGTTCCTCAGTCCCTTCACACTATTTCCCAACCCCCTGCCAAACGAGTTTAAACCCTTCGCAACAGCTCTAACAAATCTGCCCATGAGAATATTGGTCTCCCTCAAGTTCAGGTCATATCTCCCCAGAAGAGATCCCAATGATCCAAGAACCTGAAGCCCTGCCTGCACCACGCATTCACAGACACGCATTCATATGCCAAATCATCCCGTTTCTACTCTTACTGGCACATGGAGTAGGTAGCATTCCAGAAATTACTAGCCAGAAGGTCCTGCTTCTTAGCTTTTTGCCTAAGTTTCTAAATTCGCTCTTCAGGACCTCTTTGCCTTTCCTTCCTACGCCATTGGTACCAATATGTATTAAGACATCTGGCTGTGGACGTGATCCGAGATGTCCCTCACTCTGACCCTAAGGCAACATAGCATCCAGGTGGCCCATTCACGTTCACAGAATTTCCTGTCTGTTCCTCAGACTGTTGAGTCCCCTATCATTACCACTTCCTCTTCTCCCTCTTGCCCTCCTGCACCATGGACCCACGCTTAGCACCAGTAACTCGATCTCCGCGGCATTCCCCAGGAAGGTCATCCCCCCCCCAGTGGTATACTGCTTATTGAGGGGAATAGCCACAGGGCTGCTCTGCTCTGACTGCCCATTCGCAATTCCATTTCTCCTGGCAGTCACCCAGCTACTCCCCTCCTGCAACTTTGGCGTGACTACTTTTCTGTAACTCTGATCGATGATCTCCTCACTCTCCCATATAAGCTGAAGGACATCCAGATGCTGCTCCAGATCCCTAATAAGGTCTTCACAGAACAGCCGCTGCATGTACTTTATGCTGATGTAGTTCCCTGGGAGACTCTGGGTCTTCCAGGACTCCAACATCTGGCATGAGGAACACACGGTGGCCATTTACTACACTAATTACAGCAAGAGGGAGGAAAAAAGGGAACCTTAACAGAAGCTTACCCAAAGCCAACACCTCTTTCTAGCCAAAGCCTGACATTCCTCCTCCCACCACTGGCCTACTCCCAACAATGGCCACCCCTCTTGTCCCTTCAGTACTTTTAAACAAACATCACTGACCTGTGAGAACCCTCATCACTGTGGCCTGCTCCTGCCACCGATTGGCCCGTCAGAATCCTTAGAATGCATATTTTGAAAGGAGGCATATATGAAGTAAGGTTATTGACCTGAAATGTTGCCGTCCTGTCAGCTTGAACCAGTCTGACCATTCTCCTCTGACCTCTCATTAAGAAGGCAAGTTTGCCCACAAAATTGCTGTATTTTTTTTGTTTTTCACACCATCCTCTGCAAACACTAGAGATCTTTGTGTGTGAAAATCTCATAAGATCGGCATTTCTTGAGATAATCAAATCACCCCATCTGGCACCAACAACCATTCCAGAGTCATAGTCACTTAGATCACCTTTCTTCTCCATTCTGATGTTTGGCCTGAACAGACGCTGAACCTCTTGACAATGTCTGCATGTTTTTATGCATTGAGTTGATGCCACATGATATTTGCATTAACAAACAGGTGTATAGGTGTGCCTAATAAAGTGGCCATAGACTGCACAATACAGAGCATTGAAACATTTTCATTCCTTGCATCACTTTATTACATTTGAATACACAGTATTTACATTGTCAACAAGGAATTAATATTTTATTCACAAACATTCCTTTAGAGATTAGTTAGCAAGTTTTATTAAAGATTATAGCCCTCAATGCTCAATGGAAGGAGGATATTATACCATAAGACCATATGATATAGGAGCAGAATTAGGCCATTTGACCTGTTGAGTCTGCTCCACCATTCTATCATGGCTGATCCAATTTTCCTCTCGGTCCCAATCTCCTGCCTTCTCCCCTTATCCCTTCATGCCCTGACCAATCAAGAACCTATCAACTTCCACCTTAAGTATACATATAGACTTAGCCTCCACAGTTGCCTGTGGCAAAGAATTCCACAGATTCACCAGTCTCTGGCTAAAGAATTTCTTCCTCATCTCTGTTCTAAAAGGACACCCCTCAATTCTGAGGCTGCATCCTCTAGTCTTAGACTCCAGGAATCATTTTCTTGAACCTCCTTTGAACCTTCTCCAGTTTCAGCACATCCTTTCTTACAAATGTTTGTAGATGAAGGGCCCAAAACTGCTCACAATACTCCAAGTGAGGCTTCACCAATGCTTTATAAAGTCTCAATATTATATATTTCCTTTTATATTCTAGTCCTCTTGAGATGAATGCTAATATTGCATTTGCCTTCCTCACCACAGACTCAACATGCAAATTAACCTTTACGGAATCCTGTACAAGGGCTCCCAAGTCCCTTTGCACCTCAGTATTTTGTATTTTCTCTCCATTCATATATTCTAACAAAGTGCATAATCATACACTTCCTGACACTGTATTCCAACTGCCATTTCTTTGCCCGTTCTCTTAATCTGCCTCACTCATTCAAAGGTTTCAAAGGTACATTTTATGTCAGAGAAATATGTACAACATACATCCTGGAATACTTTTTCTTCGCAACCATCCACAAAAATAGAGGAGTGCCCCAAAGAATGAATGACAGCTAAATGTTAGAACCCCAAATTCCTCCCAGTTCCTCTCCCTCCCACGCGTAAGCAGCAGTAAGCAACAATCCCCCCTCCCCCACCAGCAAAAAAAAAAGCATCGGTACCCGCCACCGAGCCTTCAAGTGTACAGCAAAGCAACAGCAAAGACACAGACTTGCAGTATTCCAAAGACTATGTGTTCATCTGGTATTCAACATACCACAGATTCTCTCTCTCTCCTTAATAAGGGAGAAAGAGATGTGTCCGTTTCGCAGCAAGAGGGGAGACATAACAAACAACTCGTTGGTTTATGATGTTAAAAGTCTGTTGCGTCACTTTTTCTGAGCTCGGTGCCCAAAGGTCTCGAGTCTCTGGGCACACAGCCAAAGATCTTCCAGCTCCCATGATACACCGGTCTGGGACACCGACCTTTGATTTACCCATCTCCACAGCCCCGAGATTCTAAGCCTCCAAAGGTGAGCAGAACTCTTAGGCCACACCCTTGGCATGTCAGATAATGGTCAGTCGTGACACCCCGAGAGCGGGTCCAATTCCCACAAAGAACTGAAGTCAGCGTGTAACTCCAGGTCAGGGTCTGCAGCCTCTCTACTTCCTCAAAGCTATCTGGTCCTCCACATACCTTCAAATTGTCTGCAAAGTTTACAATAAAACCATCAATTCCATCATCGAAATCATTCATATATAACCTAAAAAGAATCGCTCCCAACATTGACCCTTGTGGAAAACCGCTGGTCACCAGCAGTCAACCAGAAAAGGCTCCTTTTATTCTCATTCTTTGCCTCCTACCAATCAGCTATGCTTTATCTATGCTAGAATCATTCCTGTAATTCCATAGGCTCTTAGCTAGTTAAGCAGTCTTATTTGTGGTACCTTGTTAAAGGCCTTCTGAAAATCCAAGTACACAGCATCAACCAATTCTCTTTTGTCTATCCTACTTGTATTTTCATCAAAGAATTCCAACAGATTTGTCAGGCAAGATTTTCCATTGAGAAAACCATGCTGACTACGGTCTATTTTATCATCTGCCTCCAAGTACCCTGAGAGCTCATCCTTCATAAGCGACTCCAACATCTTCCCAACCACTGTAGCTTCCTCACAGAGTGCATGCTGTAGGAAGTTTTAGAGTTTCCCTCAGCACATATTCCGGCACCTTGGAATGTGCCATTCTGTAGCTTTATGTTAAGAATAGCTTCTGACACTGGAAGGCCAGCAAGACATGGGCAAAACTTACTTCTTTCCGAGCCCTATACTTCAAATTTCTAGGTTAGCTTAACCTAGTAACCAAGCTTGGAGAATTGGTGTCAGCTTCCTGAAATGAGGCCATTTCTATAAGCCAGACATCAGTGAAGTTTAACACCAGCTCAAGATAGTTATTAAATATGATATCATTCCCTTAACTCGTATCTGTTATATCTTTCTAATTAATTTTATTTTATATACATATGCAAATTTTAGTTTTGAAGATTATTCTCTTAAGCTGCTGTTGGTGCTTTCCATTTCTTATGACCCACCCACGATCCAATCCCCAATCATTAACCTCATGGGGAAATCACATGTTTCTTCACATACTCGTAACATTCCAATGTTAAACTTGCACTGATGCTCAAAGTTACTAGGCTGAGAAATGCTGTTTGCCATATACTGATATAAAATTTTAAAAAAGAAGCTTTTAATTTAGTTCTCAGCACCAAGTTTGTAAGAAGTATGGAATGTCACCTTCGTATTGGATTTTTCTGAATGTTACAGCTTCCAACTCTGGTCATGTTCGTTCCCATTCTGGCACGCCTCTAAAATAATTTGATTGACAGTTTAATCTGACCTTATCCATTGCACTGATACAGAATTTCCACAACATCCGTCTTGCAGGCTATCTGTTGATGTACCGTGAGCTGAGGTTTACAGCTCCTCCTTCTATCCCTTGATAGCATGCTATTTTATCAATCCCCTTTGAGGAACACACCTTCATTAACATAAGCTCTGATTTTATCTGTGCATGATAAATTAGAAACTGCTGAAGAAATTGGTTTTGTATTGGAAACAAAGTGGGCTAGGGAAATCAATTTTCAGATGCTGAAAATTTTATTTCAAAATGATTAACATTATTATGATTATAGCTTCCCTTGGTATCATAGCCTTATATATCATTGCAATGTTTCCATGATTCTGTAGATTTAAGCTACTTTACATTCCTGAAAGGGTTTATCTCAAGTGCCACATAGCCTTTATCATTTATACCCTTAATGGACACTTCATCAGTTCCTATTCAATCCAACAAAATTAATGGCTTTTGAGAATTATAGTCTATTAATTTCAGAGAAAATTATGTGTCAGCACTACTACTGTTCAGCTTTATGTTATCAAGCAACAACAAGCCACAAACCTATTATCAATAATGTCAAAGCACTAGTTTATCAAATAGTATTACTTTAAGGTGGAATGTTAAAAAAATGAGCCAACTGCATTAATCTGTCCAAAGAGTTTCTAATTATTTTTGTTCAGCTGCAGCTGCCACTAACAAGAACAATTGCAAGTGTTAGGAAATTTCATTATAACAATATTAGTTTCCACTGGAATGTACAGTAAACTTCAGATTTATTCATTGGGACTAATTACCTCCACATCCACTAGCCTTAAGCAAGGATAGAACTCCGCTGTAAACAGAATGGGGTCAAATGAATTAAATAATATATGAAGCAAGCCATTTGAGGTATATAATTATCAACCACATCATTAAACAAGAGCCTAACTAATATAAATCTTGTAGTCAGTGTGCAAAGCAAACAAACATTTTTTTTAAAGAGTCAGTTATTTCTTTGTCATGATTGTTGTGTTTTGGCAGTCTGATATCAATTATTCACCGAGCATGTCACTTTCCATGTGTTTCCAGAATATGAATGTGGTTTCATTAACCAAAAGTTTAAAAGTTACACAAATTTCAAAATTGGAAATCAACAGCTGTATGAATTTATGCATAGATTAATACGTCCACTATTTCACAAAGGAGTCTTGAACATGGTTCTCCTGCAACAGATCTGCTATGTACTGCACCCAAACATCAAATCTACCAAGATTATACTCCCACAATAGGTGCCTACAGCAATACACTTCCACAACAGATCTCTCCAGCAACACACCCCTGTAACAGATACCTTCAGCACTATATGCCCCCACAACAGATACTTCCAGCAATACAGCTCAAAGGCAGGACCTTCCATCAGTAAGGTCATTACCTCACAAAAGGTAATTCTAACAATGTATCCCTACAACAGATAATTCCAGGACAGATAGCCCACTGCAGAAGTCTCCTGCATCATTCTCCCACACCAAGTACCTTAAGCATGCATTCTCACAATGGGTATCTCCTTGTTACACACCAATAACAGGTAGCTTCAAGAATAGAATCACAGGATGATTACAGGCAGAAGAAAGTTATTTGGCCTACTGTGGAGGTGGGAAGGACTAAAGATGGTGCCAGACATTTTTGAGGACTTGCCGACTTTTTCCGATGTAACTTCAAAACAGTTTAGATCTCCTTTTGCCGTGTCTCCTTTTCCATTTCAAGGTGCTTGGGGTCCTGTCAGAGTCCATGATCTACATTCTTCATGGGCAATGGATTCTCGCTTTTTGAACTTGCCAAACGACTCTGGACCTCTAGGAGCGGCTTTGAAGGCATGGGCCTTCAGGGTGTGAATGACCCAGCACCTCACCCGAGGTCACCAGCTGAAGGTTCGGAGGAGATCAAAGCATCGAGTCAGCGGTCACAGCCGTCGGTGGTGTTCGCACTTGAACGATCTCTCTCTCTCTCTTGCTTTTGATGGTCAGAGAGAGTCTGCTGGTTCTTGAGTCAGAAGAACTTAAATAATTGACACTGCGGATTGTAACATCGAAACAGTGAGCTGTTGGCCTCCTTTCTCACTATGGAAGGAGCGGTTATCTCTCTTTCTCCCTTGTAAGTGAAAGAGGGGGCCTGTTGAGATGTCACAGTAGTTTGTGATGGACTCTAGATCATGGTCTCTGGGAGCGTCCTATTGCTTGCATGGTGGGTGGTTGGTCTGCTGATGCTTCTGCTGGAGAAGGGGGGGAGGAAAGTTGATGCTTTTACTGCTTCCTGTGCTTGGGAGGGGGAGGGGGGCCTGGGGGGAGGAGTTTCTAAACTTTTTCTGCCATTCATTCTTCGGATTTGTTAAATTGCTGTTAAGAAGGTGTATGGTGTGATGGCCTTCATCAACTGTGGGAGTGAGTTCAAGAGCCAGGAAGTAATGATAAAACTATATAAGACCATAGTTAGACCCCACCTGGAGTACTGTATTCAGTTCTGGTCACCTCACTACAGGAAGGATACGGATACTATAGAGAGAGGGCAGAGGAGATTTACAAGGATGTTGCCTGGATTGGAGAGCAAGCCTTATGAAAATAAGTTGAGTGAACTTGGCCTTTTCTCCTTGGAGCAATGGAGGATGAGAGGTGACCTGTTAGAGGTGTGCAAGATGTTGAGAGGCATTGATATTGTGGATAGCCAGGGGCTTTTTCCCAGGTCTGAAATGGCTAACATGAGGGGGCATAGTTTAAGGTGCTTGGAAGTAGGTACAAGGGGAATGTCAGAGGTACGTTTTTCACACGGGAAGTGGTGGGTCTGCGGAATGCATTGCCGGCGACAGTGGTAGATGCGGATACAATAGGGTCTTTTAAGAGACTCAGATAGGGACATGGAGCTTAGAAAAACAGAGGGCTACGCAGTAGGGAAATTCTAGGCAGTTTCTTGAGTAGGTTACATGGTTGGCACAACATTGTGGGCTGAAGGGCCCGTAATGTGCTGTTGATTTCAATGATACTATGATTTTTTTCTCCCTGTTTCATGGATGCCTGTGAAGAGAAAGAATTTCGGACTGTATACTGTATATGTTCTCTGATATTAAACTGAACCATCGAACCATTGAACGTTACTGGACCTCTACCGGAGTAATTCACTGCTCCAGTCCCTGACCCCTTCCCCATCACCTTGCGATTTTTTCTTCACCATGTGCAGTACTTATTGTAATCATGTTTCAATGCCACCAGGGAACTTCCACCCACCACAGATGCAGACAATATTTTACAGATCCCAGACACACATTGCATAAATAGGTTTAACCTCATGTCAGTCTTCATTCACCTCCCCTCCATTAGACACCTCTAGTCATCGTCTCTAGTATCCACGCTCTTCAGACCCCTCAGCATTGTACATACTTCTATCAGTACCCTCCATCTGTGATTTAAAAAAACAGTTCCAGTCTCCCTAATCTATCCTTGTGACTGCAGTCCCCCATCCTAGTAACCATTGTCATAAATCCTTAATGGGTCACTTGAATGGCCCATTTAAAATGGCATTTGATAGGTAAGGAGAGCCACTGTCAATATTACTACACGTCAGTTTCAAAGCTCCCCTTTGCCCACTATGGACGTGAGAGATGAGACTTCAGTACTTGTCATTATGAAAGACATCATTAGAAACAACCAAGACTACTAACTTGCTGAGAAAACATTGTTGGATTCTTGCTGTACCTAGAAAGCACTTTCATATGTTTCATCAGTTTCAATTTTACTACAAAGTTGTTATCTATCTAGATTGAGTTGCAAGAATCCCTAAAATTCATTAAAAACATCCTGCCTCTGTTCTCCCTGGTAATAATTAAAATCAAGGTTTTTGAAAGTAGCACAAAGACACTGGGTTCTAGCACAATCAGGGATTAAAATAGTTTGAACTAATACTCTATGAAATCCAAAAAAAACCTTTCTACAATGGTTCATTGGAGAGCTTTTCTGCTCCTTTTCTCCATCTAAGAAAATACCTGAATTGTGCCGCAACTGCAGAGGCTACTATCTGAATAGCTCCCAGTACCTCTTGATGCAAACAAAAAGCAGAATCTCCATCTTCTTGCTGCCTGCTGCAGACCTCTTATATTTTCTGTTGTTCTCGTGAATCAAATGTTGAAAAGAAATACAGCTCCCATGTATGAAGTATCGCAGAATCTAGCTATGTAATGCAGATTTCTCATAATGGTACGCAGCATCTTGCTGTAACTCTCTGCGTCTCGAACATTTCTATTTGTTCATGTAACTATGTTTAATAGTGAGAAATGACTGCTGTGAAATGGGGTTTGCTTTCTATTGCAGGAAGCACTTTTATATTACAGCTCTGGTCTCTTATAAATGCAGCTTTTCTCTGTATATACTCTGGTAAAGGGCTCTTGCCATTATTATCATTATTGTTATTATTATTATTCCCCAAGTTGCTTGGTTGACAAAGCCAATGCCAAGTATGGAATTGAATTATACAAACTAAGGTTCTGCAATTGGTCTCAGAGTCTCCTGAACTGGAAGGTGAGGAAACTTAATCAAAGTTCCTACCGCTGAGTGAGTTTTGCTGGAAATTAGACTACTACACTAAATATTTTCTATTTCCCAGAGCTACAATTTCAATGATTAGATTTTCTCGTAGTACTGGTTCTCAATAAAGCTACTTTGAACTGATGAGTGATTGGCTGTGGACTGAACTGGGATTGGCAAACTGATTCACTGTTGACACAAGTAAGGTGGCTCAAAACTCAGAATGAGGTTTTTTATCACTGGCATTTGTTGTGAAATTTATTAACTTAGCATCAGAAGTACAATGCAATACATGATAATAGAGAAAGAAAAAATAAGTAAAACAATTACAGTACATATATATATATGAAATAGTTTAGAAATAGTTCAAAAATAGTGCTAAAACAGAAACAGTAAATATATTAAAAAAAGGTCAGGTAGTATTCATGGGTTCAATGTCTGTTTAGGAATTGGATGGCAGAGAGGAAGAAGCTGTTCCTGAATCACTGAGTATGTGTCTTCAGGCTTCTGTACCTCCTTCCTGATGGTAACAGTGAGAAAAGGATGATGAGGATCCTTAATAATGGGTGTTGCCTTTCTGAGGCATCACTCCTTGACGATGTCTTGGGTACTACGGAGACTAGTACCCGGGATGGAGCTGACTAATTTTACAGCTTTCAGTAGCTTCTTTCGGTTACCATTGTTGGAATGGAATCTAGTTGCATCAGCCTTAGTTGGACGTACAGTGGTCCTGGAAGAACACATGAAATAATCCAGTTCATGATGCTACCCAGTTTCTTGTGCTGAACAAAACATCTACATTAGCTCAGAAAGCAAAACAGAAATTTGTATTACAATCCATCATTGTATGCCACACTGCAGAGACTGGTATACATAGATAAACCTTTTCAATTAGGGGAAAGAGGAAGGTCATATAACAGAACACACTTCAAACAGTGCTTATAAAAAGCATTCACTCCGGGAAATTTTCATGCTTTAAAACATTGAATCACAGTGGATTTAATTTGGCTTTTTTGACACTGATTAACAGAAAAAGACTCTTTCGTATCAACATGAAAACAAATCTCTACAAAGTGATCTAAATTAATTACAAATATAAAACACAAAATAATTGTTTGCATAAGTATTCACTCCCTTTAATGTGACATACTAAATCATCACTGGTATAGCCAATTGTTATGAGAAGTCACATGATTAGTTATATGGAGATCTGTTTTTGGAGGCACATGTGCAGTCAAGGTTTCAATGTCCAAATGTTGGTGAGTCAGTATCCTGGCAAAAACTACCCAGGACATCTTCAAGGAGTGGTGTCTCAAAAAGGCAGTGTCTATTATTAAGGACCTCCAGCATCCAGTTTTCTCACTGTTACCATCAGGTAGGAGGCACAGAAGCCTGAAGGCAAACACTCAGCGATTCAGGAACAGCTTCTTCCCCTCTGCCATCGGATTCCTAAATGGACATTGAAGCTTTGAACACCACCTCACTTTTTTTTTAATATATATTATATCTGTTTTTGTATGATTTTTAATCTATTCAATGCACATATACTGTAACTTATTTATTTATTATTATTTTATTTTGGGGTTTTTTTCTTCTATGTATTGCATTGAACTGCTGCTGATAGGTTAACAAATTTCACATCACATGCCGGTGATAATAAACCTGATTCTGATTCTGATGAAGACAAAAGAAACTCCACGCAACTCCACAAAAAGGTTATTGAAAAACACAGGTAAGGAGATAGATGCAAGAAAATTTCCAAGTCACTGAATATCCTTTGGAGTACAATTAAGTCAATCATCAAGAAATGGAAAGAATATGGCACAGCTGTATGCCTGCCTAGAGCAGGCCGTCTTCAAAAACTGAGTGACCTTGCAAGAAGGGGATTAGTGAGGGAGGCCAACTAGAAACCTATGACAACTCTGGAGGAGTTACAAGTTTCAGTGGCTGAGATGGGAGAAACTGGGCATACAACAACTGATACCTAGGTTCTTCATCAGTCACAGCTTTGTGGGAGATTGACAAAGAGAAAGCCACTGTTCAAAAAACCAACTCACATGAAATCTCAACTAGAGTTTGCCAGAATGCATGTGAACGACTCTGAGGTCAGCTGTAAGGAGATTCTATGCTCTGATGAAAACAGAATTGTGCTTTTTGACCATGAGATTAAATGCCTTGTCTGGCATAAGCCAAATGCTGCACATCATCAAAAACACACTAACCCTACTGTGAAACCTCGTGGTAGCTGCATCATGCTGTGAGGATGTTTCACTACAGCAGACCCTGGAAGCTTGTGAAGGTAGAGGGTAAAATGAATGCAACTAAGTACAGGGAAATCCTGGAGGAAAACCTGATGCAGTCTGCAAGAGAACTGTGACTTGGGAGAAGATTTGTTCTCCAGCAAGATGATGACCCCAAGCATAAAGCCAAATCGACACAGGAATGGCTTGAAAATAACAAAGCTAATGTCCTAGAGCAGCCACGTCAGAGTCTAGACCTCAATCCAATTGAGAATTTGTAGCTGAACTTGAAAGGGCTGATCATCCATGATCCCCATGCAATCTGACAGAGATTGAGCAGTTTTGTAAAAAGAATGGGGAAAAATTGCAATGTCCAGATGTGCAAAGTTGATAAAGAGCCATCTACACAGACTCAAGGCTGCAATTGCTGCCAAAGGTGCAGCTACTAAATACTAACTTGAAATTTGTAAATACTTGTGCAATGAATTCCCTTGTGTTTTATATTTATAATTAATTTAGATCACTTGGCAGAGACCTGTTTTCACTTTGACACAAAACAGTCTTTTTCTGTCAATCAGTGTCAAAAAAGCCAAATCAAATCCACTGCCATTCCAATGTTGTAAAACAATGAAATATGAAAACTTCCAAGTGGGGTGAATACTTCTCATAGGCACTGTAGTTTTAAACCCATATTTTATAAAGCCTGTATCTGCATTTAGGTTAAAAGACAGATGTATAATCTAGCTGAAGAATGACAATTCAGATTCTTTAACACAATGATATATATTTATAAAGTAACATTTGCATTTCTTGCCTTGTGGAAAGACATAATTCTTTTAAACAGATGGCTATATTTTCATAATTTGCAAAGTTGAGGAATTATGTACAATTATTCACACAATTGGGAAAATTTTAGTAAAAAATACTTGCATAAAGATTGTGAGTTCCAAGATGTTTTTAACTTCTTTGTAAAAGAGGAAAGAAATCCCTGTTTTAGTGGTTGGCTTTTAACAAGATTAAGTACAGGGTGAAAGACTTACCTTCTTTTTACATTTTGGAATAAAAAGAGATGCTGAATAAACAGCATTTTGACAATGTTAGCAGCAAATAAATTCCATTCAACATCAAATTAAGGACCTTTATAAAGAGTTCTGTATCATTTCACTGTCCATAAATAATGATGACCATTGAAAAGATATAAAGAGAACCAAATATAGAAACCATAGAAAACCATAGAAAAACTACAGCACAGAACCAGGCCTTTTGGCCCTTCTTGGCTGTGCCGAACCATTTTCTGCCAAGTCCCATTGACCTGCACACGGACCATATCCCTCCATACACCTCCTATCCATGTATCTGTCCAATTTATTCTTAAATGTTAAAAAAGAACCTGCATTTATCACCTCGTCTGGCAGCTCATTCCACACTCCCACCACTCTCTGTGTGAAGAAGCCCCCTCCAATGTTCCCTTAAAATTTTTCCCCCCTCACCCTTAACCCATGGCCTCTGGTTTTTTTCTCCCGTTGTCTCAGTGGAAAAAGCCTGCTTGCATTCATTCTATCTATACCCATTATAATTTTATATACCTCTATCAAATCTTCCCTCATACATCAGAAATATGCAAGAATGGTGAGGCTTTACAGGCCTTTATTACCTTCAAAGTGAAATCTAATATGATGAATGGCTGTGATGCTTCACTCCCAGATGAGCTCAAAGCTTTTATGCATGCTCTGAAAGGGAGAATAAAACTACACCTGTGCAAATCCCTGCAGCCTATGATGACCTTGTGATCTCTGTCTCAAAGGGCAATGTCAGAAAATCTTTCAGGAGAATGAGCCCTCACAAAGCCTTGAAGCTGTAACTGGTGGGTTCGGGAAACCTGTGCCAACAACTGGCAGGAGTTTCAAGGTCATTTTCAACCTCACATTGGAGCAGTTGGGGGCTTCTACCTGCTTCAAAAGGTAGACATCATACCAGTGCCCAAGAAGAGCAGGGTGAGCTGCCTCAACAACTATCGCCCAGTGGCACTCACATCTGCAATGAAGAAATGTTTTGAGAGATTGGTCATAGCTAGAATCAACTTCTGCCTAACCAAAGAGCTGGACTCACTGTAATTTTTCTATCTCCACAATAGGTCCATAGCATAATCTCACTGGCTCTCCACATGGTCTTAGATCACTTGGACAATTGCAATACCTACATCAGGCTGCTGTTTATTGACTCCAGCTCAACAGTGAACACAATCATACCCTCAGTTCTAATCAATAAGCTCCAAAGTCCAGGCTTCTACTTACCTCAGCATCTGGATCGTTGACTTCCTCACCGTGAGACCACAGTCTGGGAGGATCAGAAATAACATGCTCCAAGAAGAGCATTCTAACTGTTTCCATCACTGTTTGGTGCGGAGGATGCAGTGCACAGGATCAGAAAGAGCTGCAGAAAGTGGTAAACTCTGCCAGCTCCATCATGGGAGCTAGCCTCCCCGGCCTCGAGGACACTTTCAAAAGGCGATGCCTCAGAAAGGTGACATCCATCATTAAGGACCCCCATCACCCAGGATATGCCCTGTTCCCATTGCATCCATAAAGAAGGTGGTATAGGAGACAGAAGACACACTCGAAACTTTTCAGGAACAGCATCTTCCCCTCTGCTGTCAGACTTCTGAATGGACAATGAACCCATGAATACCACCTGGGTACTTTTCCCTCACTCTTTATATTACTTATTTAATTTAATTGTCTTTTTTATTACAATTCTTATTGCAATTTATAGTTTTTATTATTATCTATTGAAATGTACTGCTGCAAAACAACAAACTTCATGACCTATACCAGTGATACTAAACCTGGTTCTGATAACACTGAGTAATTATATCAAAGATTATTGCAGGATGAATACAAATTTAGTATGATTTATTAACATAAGTAAAATAACAAGAGATATTCTCTGCCATGTGTTTGAAGTTAGGTGGATACAGTACTATAGGCTATAGGGTCATTTCTACAACAGGGTCCAAGTGTATTGTATTCTCAAATGTAAGAAATGCAATTTCCACAAATGAAAGCAATACTCTTGACGCAGCATTGATAATGAATATTATCATATTCTGGCAAATATAAACAGCTGGAACATGCTTATTGTATGAGTAGTCATATCAGGAGACTTTGTATTGAACCACTGATGTCATAAAAATGACTTAAACCATACTGCAGCCTTTACAATTTTGAACATAAAATAGAATTTATTAATGCTTAATAGTGGTTTTCGCATCGTTTATTTTTCAAAAATGTACTTGTTTATGGATTTGTTGGAATGCCAGAATTTATTGCTCATAATTAATTTCTGTGGGTGTGAAGTCACATACAGATGCACTGGAATTGTACTCCAAGCTGTAATAGCTTCACGCTAATCACAACACTATCGTGGCACCCTGTCCATAAGGATATTGTAAGCCAAATGGTGCAGTAGATGATCCAGTTGTTTCATAATTACCAATACTGAGAGTAGTTTCATCATTTTCTAAAAATAATTAGTTACTTTTTACTGTTACCCCACGGATGTGGTGCAACTCAAAATCATGATATTGTATCAGTGTACCAGAGCTCTAGCTGATAGACAGAAATGTAATCACTATGAAACCTAAATCCCAGCTTGTGTACTTACCCTGATATTAAATAAAATAAGGAAAGTACAAACTGACACTCATAATTCTAAAGGAAATCCTTAAATTCCTAGAAGCGAATAAGTAAACTATCATTATCAAAACATACTTCAGGATGCTTTATTAAATTTATAGACAAGACCGTGAGATGGCCATTACTGAAAACAACACCTTTCATTGCTTTTAGAGATTGAGATGGTGAGCAGAATATTCATGGTGTTGATTTGAAGAGCTTTTGTAATGTAACTGAATTTGTCGATTTGGTTAGTCCTACAATGAAGCTATCAGGCTGAGATCATGATTCATTGTGTATCATAAAATCAATATTATCTAAAGGTTAACATGTTACCATTTCAGAAAGGAAAACACATGCACTGGATTAAAGTGAATAAAAGTGAGTCAGACTTGAATTTTGCAATGTACTGTATGTAAGGGGGTTTCGATTTTTATGTTACTGCGAAGGCTAATTAAAATGGCGTTTTTGTTATGTTAATCTGGGGAATGCGGCTTTGTTGTGCTTTAACGCTGAGAAAGTTTGCGCTAGCAGCTTATTGTGGTTTAGAGGGTGATAAGAGGGTGCTATTAACCAATTGGGATAGTTGTTATGATTTTGGTATATTTGAAGATACTGTATGCGCCGGGTTTTGGGGCAGAAGGCGGGAGAGCGAGACAGAGGATGGACCAGGTGCTGTGAGTCCGCTAACGGGGTCGGACCCCGAGCGGGACGTTCGGCGAGGAGACGGAGACGGACTTGTGTGGAGCGTCTGGTCGACCACCGTTGTTGGTCCCAGGCGGCCAGTCGAGGTGGTCCGAGGGGTCACAGGGTGAAGAAGAAGGTCCTTGAGCTCCAACGGTTTTGTGCACGAAGAGATTGAACTTTGACAAGTGTGGCGCCTTTTATTTTCCTTTTATATTTTATTCTCTTTTAATTATATAGTTCCAGAAATATCTATAAACTGTAAATCACTTAATTGCGTCTGGTGTATTGTCTGTTATTTCGGCGGGGTGGGGTACCTCACACAGCATCCACACAAACGAATTACCCAGTTTGGCGGGGCCGAGGCTGTTTCCCTAGACGACAGCGAGCCGAGCGACCCTGAGGGTGGCCAGGGGGGCTGCATGTACCATACAACACACTGTAAAATTCAGTCACTCATTAATAGTATTAAATGGTCAAAATTCTGATGGAATAATATTTAGCTGTGATCCTCTTCTCAATTAGCTTTCCCTCCCATCTCTGACATTACAATAAAGTCATGTTAGTCTTCTGTTAAAATTTGCATTCTGCAGGATGAAAAGACCTGGCTGTGTTATGGTGACAATTAAGCTTTGGAGTTTGTTGGAAACATCGATCTGGATTACTAAAGTCCTTAAGTGAGGGTAGATGTCATGCCCATCTCATATGTAATTCCAGACCCATAACAATGATATTGACCACCAGTTGGAATGAACTGAAGAACTATTCCATTGGCCTAGAGCCAAACCACACCCTCAGGAAGATGCACTGCACACATCAGAGTGTCCCCAACTTCCCCAGCAGCACATTGGATCACTATGAAGAATCACGGTATCATTCTGTAACTAACTCTCAACCCGGTGCCATAGCTACTACATCTGGAGTGATCCCATTCATTTTACTAGGGTCACTGATCTTTAATAAAGTACTTTAAAAAAAATATTGTAATGCAGTTTAAAGGACCTTGTTTATCCTTTCATACTAATACATTAACAGGTACTTGAATAATTTAAATGTTTTCAACTAATTATCAAATCCACCTTAAGCTGCCTACAGGCTATCAAAACAGTCCACATTGGGGATATTGGTTTCCACCACCTAGTTGCCAAATGTTAACCACATCACTCAGAGGAATGGTTGTGGTGGTAAGGCCCGGAGGAGGGTTGGGTCACACAGCGTTTGGAGGAGGATGTGGTCCCAGATATATGGTGAGAGGTGATTGAGGGACACACATTGAGTTTAGTGTGATCCAGCCCTACCAAGATTCATTGGAGGATTACATACTCTACAATTGTTACAGTGGTTTAAGAAGAGTAGAAAGATTTGAGGAATAAACTCACAACACTCCCAGAAAAAAACCTCAAACGAATTGTATCAGAGAAAATTAATTTGCCTCCCAGGGGAGGCTGCAGAGTTGGGTGCTCGACAGGGGTGCTGGAGCCAATATGGGTCAGTGTTCACGTTGGAGTCAACGTTGCACCCCAACTCTAATGAGTGTTTTACTTGGCAGAAGACAAACAGTATTGTGTTCAACTGCAGACTGTTACAACATTCATTTACTCAGGGACTTAGACTATTTTTTTTTGTGGGACTGTATTTCATTGCTATCTTATATTTGCTATATGTGCCTTGTCCTGTGCATGTCTACTCATACTGCGTTCTGCACCCTGGCCCCGGAGTAATGCTGTTTTATTTGGTTGGATTGATGGGTACTCATATAAGCAAGTAGAGGTGCTGTCGTATCTTCTTTGTGATGACACTTAAATGCTGGTCCAAGGGCAGATACAATGATATGGTATACAGAAACATAGAAACATAGAAAGCCTACAGCACAATACAGGCCCTTTGGCCTACAAAGCTGTACCAAACATGTCCTGACCTTAGAAATTACCTAGGCTTACCCATAGCCCTCTATTTTTCTAAGCTCCATGTACCTGTCCAGGAGTCTCTTAAGAGACCCTACCGTGTCTGCCTCCACCACCGTCGAAAAAATCTTACCCCTGACATCTCTTCTGTACCTGCTTCCAAGCAGCTTAAAACTATGCCCTCTCGTGTTAGACATTTCAGCCCTGGGAAAAAGCCTCTGACTATCCACACAATCAATGCCTCTCATCATCTTGTACATCTCTATCAGGTCACCGCTCATCCTCCGTCGTTCCAAGGAGAAAAGGCCGAGTTCACACAAACTATTCTCATAAGGCACGATCCCCAATCCAGGCAACATCCTTGTAAATCTCCTCTGCATCCTTTCTATAGTTTCCATATCCTTCCTGTAGTGAGGCGACCAGATCTGAGCACAGTGCTCCAAGTGGTGTCTGACCAGGTCCCATATAGCTTCAACATGACCTCTCGGCACCTAAGCTCAATCCCATGATTGATGAAGGCCAATACACTGTATGCTTTCTTAACCACAGAGTCAACCTGCGCAGCAGCTTTGAGTGTCCTATGGACTCAGACCCCAAGATCCCTCTGATCCTCCACACTGCCAAGAGTCTTATCATTAATATGATATTCTGCCATCAACATATTTGACTGACCAAAATTAACCACCTCACACTTATCTGGGATAAACTCCACCTGCCAATTCTTAGCCCAGTTTTGCATCCTATCGATGTCCAGCTGTAACCTCTGACAGCCCTCCACTCCCAACCTTTATGTCATCAGCAAATCTACTACTCTACTTCCTCATCCAGATCATTTATAAGAATCACAAAGAGTCAGGATCCCAGAACAGATCCCTGAGGCACAGCACTGGTCACCAGCCTCCATGCAGAATATGACACGTCTACAACCACTCTGCCTTCTGTGGGCAAACCAGTTCTGGATCCACAAAACAATGCCTCCTTGGATCCCATGCCTCCTTACTTTCTCAATAAGCCTTGAAACTTTTGATTCAGGGCTTTTCAGACTATTGCTTAAATAGTCCGAGTGCAGTATTCCAGTTCAGACACCAGTCTCTGGATGTCCACAGTGAAAAATTTTCAAAATGAGATTTCTGTGACTTTTTGTTTGTCTGGACTCCAGTCCCATATCAATGTTGCTTAACCAGGGAGAGCGCTGTATCAGAAAGGAGTATATTTGTTGCTCTGTTGTACCTTTTTGTGTCTGACTCCAGTCCTTTGTCAACATTGCTTGGCCAGGGAGAGTGCTGTGTCTGAACCTACTATATTGTTTGTCTGTTGTACTTTATTCTTATTTAAGGATTTTTATTTATAGTTGTTACATCATTTGAAAGGTTGCTTAAATGTCAACCATATTGCTGTGGGTTTGGAGTTATATCAGAATCAGGTTTAATATTACAGGCATATGTTGTGAAATTTGTTAATTTAACTGCAGCAGCAGTTAAATTCTATATGATAATATAGAAAGAAAAATAAATAAGTAAATCAAGTATAGTAAGTATATATGTATGTTAATTCGTTAAATTAAAAATAGTGCAAAAACAGAAAGAATAAAAAAAAGGTAGTGTTCATGGGTTCAATGTTCACTTAGGTATTGTACGTCAGAGGAGAAGAAGCTGCTCCTGAGTGTGGGTCGTCAGGCTTCAGGCTTCAGTACCTCCTTCTCGACAGTAGCAATGAGAAAAACAAACTTCCTGGGTGATGGGAGTCCTTAATAATGGATGTCACCTTTCTGAGGCACCACTCCTTGATGATGTCTTAGATACTATGGAAGCTAGTAGCCAAGCCAGAGCTGACTAATTTTACAACTTTCCGTAGCTCCTGTAGCAAGGCAGCATGAGCAGGAACCGATTTCCTTTCAAAGAGGACATCAGTGAAGGCATCTACAATAATCAATACAGTCAGTACACCTTTACTGATTCAAATTTATTTCTAAAATCCAGTTTAATGAATTGAATTTAAATTCCCCAGCTTTCATAGTGAGGGTTGGATTTGTATCGCTGCATTGCGTTTGGATTGCAATTACTGGCATCAACTAAGCTCCCTGACAGGCAGACTGAGGTGTGACATAAGTGTGGTAAATGTGCTCATTACAATTTTTCCGTTATTTAAAGAAAAATTCTGATTGGCTTAATAGATTGAGATTCAGGTTTGCTTAACACATGTACAGGTACATCGAAACATACAGTGAAGTGTTAACAACCAACACCCCTAAGGACGTGTGGGGCCAGCCCTCAAGGTTTGCCACACATTCCGGTGCCAACATAGCATGCCCACAACAGCACATGAGAAAAACATACACACGCATGTGGAAGAAACTAAAACAGTGAAAAAAAAATAATCAGTGGCACTTGGGTTCAACTCACTGAAAGCAAAGGAGAAAGCTGAAAATATTTCTGGAGAATACCTCTGAAGTGAGTCTTTATTTCACTTGTCCCAAAGAATGTTAATATTCTAGAAAGTGTCATCAGCATTTACCATCAAGAGGACTCAGTTAATGGGTCTAAGAATATTTCAGTAACAGACATGTATCACCAGGCACCAGCTCAGCGGCTGAAAATATCTACATTGTATATTAATCATTCGTAAGATCTGACTAAATAGGCAAAAATGTTTTTTTTAATTTTGTGTATGAACTAAAAAGATATTCCCAGTGTAGAGCTTGAGAACAATATTAAATCAATATTATTAGGGCTTTACCTGGTGTTAAATAGAAATATTCTCCACATATTGCAGCAGAATGACCCCTTTCTGAATGTCATACCTTCACCTTATCTTCAGTATCTATTCATTTCGACATGATGTGTGGCTGCTGATTAACATAGATCGGAGTAATTAATCTAGCTCTGACTAATTTAACAATTGGTGTGCTGGGAAAGGTTCCATTTAAAGAACAAAAAAAATGTACTAGAGAAGGTTTAATCTGCTCTTCTCCTTGACATTCTCCAGTAGCATCCTAGATTAGTGCAAGTGGGGAGCAAGGAAGTTTCTAAAATGGACTTCATGTAAACTGGCTGTAGAAAGTGTCTCTGATAAAAACCTTATAATTTGTAGTTTTGTGGTCTGATAAGTAATGTTTAATGAATACTTGAGGATTAAACTTGGAGTCAGCAAATATACTACCAATTTAGGTGCCAGAAAATTGCCACAAAATGAGTAGTATTGTTAGCTATTTCCACCGAACTTCCACCGTAAAACCTGGGAACAAAATTAAATCTGTTCCTTCTTTGTTTACTGGTTAACTAGGGTTATTTACATTGTAGGAAGCAGACAACTATCAGTAACTGTGAATCTATTTTGTTCAGTTAACATTAAACATCAAAGGGTTTGAAAGAATTTTTTATATTCAATTGATTTGCTAGTACCAACATGCAGTGACAGAAAAGGCAATCCTATTCCTCAGGTTAAATTGGGACACATTTTTTTTTAACATGCAGGGTTCAAAGTCCAACCAGTCTGGTTTTCCAACAAGAATAGTAAGAGGACCAGTGGCATCCTTCAACTCACCTCACCACCTCTGCAAGATTAAACTAAAGTGACCAAAATACTACACAAATGTACAATACTGAAAGCACTCAACAGCCAGGCAGCATTCATAAAGAGAGAAACAGAATGATATCTTTCTGTTGTGAGGGGATCCAGGAGTACCCCTATTAACTGTTTGGAGAGAGACATTTATCACTGATGGTTTGTCTGGAAAGGAGAGAGAGAGACAGAGTTATTTACTACTGACATGTTGCTTTTGAAAAGAGAGAGGGAGAGACAAAGATGAACGGTTCGACTGTCACTTTAAGGCATTGGAAGTAACTTTGGATCTTTACTGAGTCTGGAGTTGGAGACAGCACCAAGCAGCTCGTAAGTTGCTATGGTGACCGAAGGCAGTGTTATTTAATGGACACTCGATGTTATGATTTTCAGCTGGTTGTTGATGTTGCTTCCAAGGACTTGTTGCCTGCTTGTGTACTTCTTTACAGACAGAGGAGGGAGGGACTCTTTGAATGACAGGTGATGCTCAGCCTGGTGAAATAAATAGGAGGTCAGATGATACAGACCTCAGGACACATGATCTGGACACTGAATGAGCATTGTTGTGCTGGCAGAGAAAGTGAGTTTTGGAGGATCGATTCCAAAATTGCTATTCCAATGTAGGAGAAGGGGTTGACTGGTGGGGAGTTGCCTATGTGTCCACCCTCGCCTGGGTGATAGCTCCACCAGAGAAGACCGGTCTCCCTGGTTAAAGTCACAGTCGGTGACTTGTAAAGGATTTCGGAGGACGACGAGAAGATCACCTGAAGACTCAACTCACTCTCTCTCTCTCTCCATCACTACTCAACTAAATACCACGAACTGAACTGAACTTTACTCAATATCGTAAGACTGTATCTTTTTACCCCTAGACTTAAAGAAGCTTGGTTTTTCATACATATATATTCCACACTAACTTTTATATATAATCATTGCTAACCTGTTTGATTTATCTACATTTATATTACTGTATTGCGTAGTTACTAATAAATATTAGTAGTTTATAGCAATACGAGACTCCAAAGTGGTTTCTATTTCTGCTGGTCTTTATCCCCGTCACGGGGTCCGTGACACTGTGCAAGAAACTTAAAATTGCATTGTCACCAGGATGATTAGTGTAGCCCCCTGGTAAGCCTCAGACTCGCCCAGCTCGCTTTCATCTAGGGGGAGCAGCCTTCGGCCCCGCCAAAACTGGGTAATCAGGTTTGTGTGGATGCTGTGTGATGTACCCCACCCCACCAAATAACAGACAATACACCGTATGCGAATAAATGATTACACTTTATAGATATTACTGGAACTATGTAATTAATAGAGATAAAATGTAAAATGAAAGTAAAAGGCACCAATCTTATCAAAATTCAACCACTTTGTGCACAACAGTTGGAGCTCAAGTAACAGGGTCCTCTGTCCACCATTCGATCCTCTCCGACCTCCTCGACCCGCCACCTGGGACCAACCACAGTGGTCAATCAGATGCTCCACACGAGTCTGTCTCTGTCTCCTCCCGAAAAACCTGGGCCTTGGACTCCCGCTCGGGGTCCATCCCGTCGCCCAGCTTACAGCATCGCATCTCCTCACTCTGTCCCCATCCACCTTCTGACCCAAAGCCGGCGAAAAACAATAGCTTATAGACACACAAGAAAGAATAACATCTATCTCAATCGGTTCGTTTTCTCTCTTATCAATAATATAACCCAAACAAGCAGAGAGAAAGAACTCCTTACATCGCAGTTATTGTTACAGAAAAGCCATTTTTATTATAACATAACAAAGAAGCCATTTCGTTAGCCTTTGCAGTAACATAAAAGAAGAAACCCCTTACATTAGCAAATGATTTCTCCGGATTAGGAGAATATGAAGATAACAAACAGTCCAGAAGTTGCAAAGTCCCAAACATCCAATTATCTGCAGTGCAGTTTAGTCCAGTTTCAATTAAATTATCTGATACCTTTTATTCGTTTAGCACTTTGGGACCAAAGGCAAAATGCTTTATTTGCCCCACAAGAAGAATTCCCTCAAAATTGAACAATTCCCCTTTGTTACATATGCCTCAGTAGTGATTATGCTGTGCATCATCCTTAAAATATTATCCACCTAGGACAGTATCATTCTTTTAAGATTTCACAGTGAGTAATAAATTCAGAAAAGGCTGTCCAATACCATTTATAGAAAGAGACTAATCATCTTTAAACATATTGCACTAAGTATGCAGAATTCATTTTCTAAACCAGAGGTTAATGTGATAACCCTGAAAGCAGAGTCAGAATCACTGCGATTAATTCAAGGCCATTCAGGTAACATACCAATTTGACTATTTGCTAATTACCAGACTGTAGTATTCAGCCGGTGCTTTTTATTTTATTTATTGGCTGAGTGTACCAGGAGGGATATAGGAATAGCATGATTAGCTAGCAATAGTTAGAGCTAGCTTACTGATTTAAAGCTAGGCAACATTACTGTGACTGCACCAGATGTCAGTTCTGTAATTGAAGCCAAGCTGGGAAACAGTGAAGAATCACACAACATGGGAGACAGTGGTCCACACATCTTCAACTCCACTGGAGAACTTGAGAGGTGATATGGAGAGATATTCATATACTGTATCATAGAAATCCAGAAAGCACGAAGCACGCTCGCTGAACAGGAACTGGCGGAGCAGATAGACTTGGGAGATTCAATGCCAAACAAAGTCAATCAAAACTAGTAACTAGCATTTATATCCTCCTTCATGTCTTCAAATTGCTTGGTGTCTTGCCTTGCTTGGACGCTTTATGGATTGCATCCATTAGCAACTGTTCACCTATAATAACCACATTTCAAAATGCCAAGTAGAGGTTGCTCCAGGAGCTACCCAAAGCCTTCAGACATGCCAGCTGGTCCAGCACCATCATTTGAAAGACTTACTATTGGGGCCATTGCCATTGGCGGGGCTAAATCTGAAGGTAATATCATCCTCATGCCTAATCTTCCTCCTCACACATGTTCTCCCTCCAAAACATTACTTTTCTGCTGTTTGAGTTCCAGGTGGGATAGGCTCTTACTTTTCCCTCAGACCAGCACCATTGTTGCTCCTGCAAGTCTCTCTTAGTTGAGGTTTCCCAAGAACTGCAATCTGGCCAGGTTGAGCAAAATGATACTTTAGATAAAAGGGATTATGTCACTGGCTTCATTCTCACAGCTGTCCAAGTTCAAACTTCCATGAATACCTATGAATACAGTCAAATGAAGCAGCATTCCTCCGTGGCAAAGGTGCAAAGCACAGTACCAACATGCATGGCACAAGGTACATATAATTACCATAACAGTAAACATACAGTCACAAAAAGGAAATAATATAGCCAAGCCCCTGAATATCATGTCCCATACCCTGATGGTGCATGGAACGTTGCTGGCAAGTACAAGCTTACATCCCTCATTCATGAAGCCACAAATGAACACCGTCCAGCTTGTCTTTCACTGAGTGAATACTGGAGGGCAGCACTGATGGGAGGAGTCAACCCCCAACATGGATGCCCACCATGCCACATCGCCTCTGACACCTCCTCGCCTGGGCATCTGCAACAGGCGATACCGTGCCTTGAGGGCCTGGTCCGTGAAACAACTGAAGCCACGAAGCTCCCCCACCGTCAGTCTCGCCAATGAACTGGCCTAGCAATATTCTACGATACCAATATCCAACAGATTTTGCAATCATTAGAAAAATGTCCAGGACAATCCTTTGCACCATTTGTTGGACCACACACCGCCTCTGATGCCACCTGAAGCCTGCAGACAACATGTTCTGCAACAGGTCCAGCTCCATTGCTATTGAGCAACTCACTAGTGGAGTAGACCTGCTCTCCTTGATGCTCTTAATATACAGTGGTGTCTCCTGATCAGAAAAAAAGATGTAAAGGACGAACAATTACACCTAATTTTGGAGCAAGAGAGGCCACTGCAACTGTGCACGCTGCCATCTCATTAAACAACGTGTTTAATGCATGAAGCATGAAAATGGGCACGTGGTCTGCAGCTAGAGCAAGGGGCAAGGGGAAGACCAAAACTAGTACCAATGAAGAAAATACCGATGAAGATTTCAATGGAGCAGACAGCAGATGCAGGCAATTTGACTTGCCGCTTGGTGAAAGGCCTGAGAAAGAGCAAGTTCAACAACAAAGAGTATGGAGAGATCCAACACCAGCTTGGAACAAGGCTTCACTGCACAGCTTGGGACCTAACATTTGCAGCAAAGTGGTGATAGCCAAGTCGATTAGCACACTGGTGGATCCAAGCATGATGTGCTTTGCTGGCTGATGTCACACAGCCACAAGCTGCAGCCTCTCAGTTGTAAAACATGTACCATTTTCTAATAGAAGCAAAAGTATCAAGCATTTTGAAGTCAGAGTGTGCTGCCAAGATGAAGGATGATGACAGGTTTATGCACAACTCAGAAGTAATGATGACATGGTACAACAAGAATCTACAGGATATCAATAAAATTAAGGAGTACATAGGAAATTTACATGGATGTTGCTGAGACTCGAGGACCTGAGTCATGGTGAAGAGTTGAAAAGGTTAGGACTTTATACCTTGGAGTGTAGAAGAACAGGGGGAGACTTTACAGAGGTAGACAAGATTATGAATCGTATAGATAAGTGCAAACAGCACCAGACAGAAAATGCTGGAAGAACTCAACAGGTCAGGTAGCATCTACGGAAGGAGTAAAGAGGCGGCACTTTGAACCAAGACTGTTTATCAGGACCTCAAATCCAGCGATTCCCAACAATTAGTCAATGTCAATTCTTTATCCCTTTCCATAGATGCTGCCTGAACTGCTGATTTCCTCCAACATTTTGTCTGTGTTATTCTAGATTTACAGTATTTGCAAAATTTGTCGCATTTATGTAAATACAAGCAAATTTTTTTCCATCAAAGTTGGGTGAGATTAGAACTAAAGGCCATGGGTTGAGGGTGAAAGGTGAAATGTTTAAGGGGAACTTCTTCGCTCAGAGGGTGGTGAGAGTGTGGAACAAGCTGCCAACAGAAGTGCTGGAAGCAAGTTTGATTTCAACATGTAAGAGAAGTTTGGATAAGTGCATGGATGGGAGTGGCATGGAGGGCTATGGTCAAGGCATGGGTCGGTGGGGCTAGGCAGAATAATAGCTCTGTGTGGATTGGAAGAGCCAAAGAGCCTGCTTGTGTGCCATAGTGTGCATTGACTCTGAGATATGGATAACAGTGTATTATTAAAAATTAAATAGTATCATGTGTTCTCACAAACAGGTTTGAGTGTGTTTAATTGCCTTGGTGTGGAACATTAACTGACTATATTGGGAATTGCTGGATGGATCAATGAACAGTGAAACTCTCGAGTTCAAATCCATAGTTTCCCCTGAAATTTGCAGCACACTTGGACAGGATGGTGATGAAAACATATAGCGTGCATACATGGGTCTGGGAGTAGATATAAATGGCCACACTTGGAGTATTGTGTGCATTTCTGATCACTGCACTAATTTAAGTATATGCTTGCACTGCAGAGACGGCAGAGATTTATCAGAATGTTGTCTAAATTGGAAAACTTTAGATATAGGGAGAATGGATAGGCTGGGTTTATTTTTTCTGGAGTGGAGAAGGTTGAGGGCAACCTGTTTGAAGTATACAAAATTATGTGAAGTATAGATTGGCAGATGTTCAGAATCTTTTTCAATAGCAGGGTTATAAATAGTAGGGTACAAGTTTAATGGTGACTTGATCAGAAAGTTTTTTTATAAACACAGAGTAAGGTTGATATATGGACTTTGTTGCCAGAGAAGGTGATGGATTCAAGTACAATCACTATATTTAAGAAACAGCATTTAAAGGATATTTAGACCAATATAGTCAGTGGCCACTTCATGTAGAACACCTGCTCATTAATGCAAATATATAATCAGCCAATCATGAGGCAGCAACACAATTATAAAAGCATGCTGACGAGGTAAAGAGGTTCAGTGGTTCAGACCAAATATCAGAATGGGGAAGAAATGTGATCTAAGTGACTATGACCGTGGAATAATTGTTGGTACCAGACAGGGTGGTTTAAGTACCTCAGAAACTCATGATCTCCTGGGATTTTCACACACAACGGTCTTTAGAGTTTACAAAGAATGGTGCAAAACACAAAAAAAAATCCAGCAAGTGGCAGTCTTATAGGTGAAGACACCTGGTTAATGAGAGAAGTCAAGAGGGGAATGGCCAGACTGGTTCCAGCTGACAGGAAGGCGACAACAACTCAAACAACCACATATTACAACAGTGGTCTGCAGAAGAGCATCTCTGAATGTACAACATGTTGAACCTTAAACTGGATGGGCTAAAGCAGCAGAAGATCATGAACATACCCACAGTGGCCACTTTATAAGGTGCCTCTTGTAAAAAAGTGGCTACTGAGAGTATGTGAACAGGAAGGGAATAGAAGGATACAGACCGTGTGCAGGGAGATGGGATTAATTTACTTTGGCATGATGGTCAGCACAAAATTGGTGGATGAAGGTTTTTTTCCTGTGGTGTTCTATGTTTCCAAATCCAAGTGTTCCTTCATTCAATTAAATTGTGCACAGATTCAAAACTTTTCAGGAGATCTCCTGAGATGGGAAAACAGTCAAAATATACTTGACTGGAATGAATCTGCTGATTGCAAATTGTAACTCTGAGGGACTCCCTTGATCTTCAACAGAATTGCATTTAGAATTCAAGAATCAGAATCAGGGAAAATCGTGCCTCACAAACCTGTTGAAAATCTTTGAGGAGATTACAGGCAGGATAGATAAAGGTGATGCAGTGGACGTTGTATATTTGGACTTTCTGAAAACCTTTGACAAGGTGCCACACGTGAAGCTGTTTAGTCATAGTCATACTTTATTGATCCCGGGGGAAATTGGTTTTTGTTACAGTTGCACCATAAATAATTAATTAGTAATAAAGCCATAAATAATTAAATAGTAATATGTAAATTTTGCCAGGAAATAAGTCCAGGACCAGCCTATTGGCTTAGGGTGTCTGACCCTCCAAGGGAGGAGGTGTAAAGTTTGATGGCCACAGGCAGGAATGACCTCCTATGACGCTCTGTGTTGCATTTCAAGAGGTCTAGAATGCAAGAGCAGGGAAGTGATGCTGAGGCTTTATAAGGCACTGGTAACGCTTCACCTTGAGTAATGTGGACATTTTTGAGCTTGTCATCTAAGACAAGATGTGCTGGCATTAGAAAGTGTTCAGAGGAGGTTCACAAGGATGATTCTGGGAATGAAAGGGTTATCATAGATAGCTCTGGGTCTGTAGTCACTGGAATTTAGAAGGACGAAGGGGGGGGGGATCTCATTAAACTCTTTCGAATATTGCCAGGCCTTGACAGAATAGCTGTGGAAAGGATGTTTCCCAAATGGAGGGAGTCAAGGACAAGAGGGCACAGCATCAGCATAGAAGGGCATCCATTTAAAACAGAGATGTGGAGAAATTTCTTTAGCCAGAGGGTACATTTGTGGAATTTGTGGAATTTATTACCACAGGCAGCTGTGGAGGCCAGGTCATTAGGTGTTTTCAAGACCATAAAACATGGAGCAGAAATAGGCCATTGAGCCTATCGAATCTGCTCCACCATTCCATCATGTCTGATCCCAAATCCCACTCAACCCCATACACCTGTCTTCTCACCATATCCTTTGAAGCCCTGACTAACCAGGAAACGATCAGCTTCCGCCTTAAATATACCCACAGACTTGCCACAGTCTATGGCAGAGCACTCCACAGATGCACTACTCTTTGGCTGAAAAAAAATTCCTCCTAACTTCTGTTCTAAAAGGTCACCCCTCAATTTTGAGGCTGTGTCCTCTAGTTCTGGATATCCCCACCACAGGAAACATCCTCTCCACATCTGCCCTATCTAGTCCTTTCAACATTCGGTAGATTTCAATGAGATCTGCACACATTTTTCTAAATTCCAAAGCTGCCAAACACTCCTCTTATGTTAACCTCTTCATTCCTGGAATCATCCTCGCGAACCTCCTCCGGACTCTCTCCAATGACAGCACCTCCTTTCTGAGATATGGGGCCCAAAACTGTTGACAATACTCCAGGTGCGGCCTGATTATGTCTAGCTCAACATTATCTCCTTGCTTTTATATCCTATTCCCCTTGAAATAAATGCAGAGCTTGATAGATTCTTGATTGGACACGGCATCAAAGGTTAGGGTGAGAAGGCCGGGAAGTGGGGCTGAGGAGGGGAGAAAAAGCACAGCCATGATTGATCGGCTCGATGGGCCAAACACCTTAATTATGTTTTTATGTCTTATGGTATTATGGCGTATGTTGTGAAATTTGTTCAGCAGTGGCAGCAGTACAATGCAATACATGATAATATAGAGATAAATAAATAAATCACACTAAGTATACACAGTGGCATGCAAAAGTTTGGGCACCTCTGGTCAAAATTTCTGTTACTGTGAATAGCTAAGCAAGTAAAAGATGAACTGATTTCCAAAGGCATGAAGTTAAAGATGACACATTTAATATTTTAAGCAAGAAAACTTTTTTATTTCCATCTTTTACAGTTTCAAAATAACAAAAAAGGAAAAGAGCCCAAAGCAAATGTTTGGGCACCCTGCATGGTAGTACTTAGTAACACCCCCTTTGGCAAGTATCACAGCTTGTAAACGCTTTTTGGAGCCAGCAATTCTTGTTTGGGGGATTTTCACCCATTCTTCCTTGCAAAAGGCTTCTAGTTCTGTGAGATTCATGGGCCTTCTTGCATGCACTGCTCTTTTGAGGTCTATCCACAGATGTTCGATGATGTTTAGGTCAGGGCACTGTGAGGGCCATTGTAAAACCTTCAGCTTGTACCTCTTGAGGTAGTCCATTGTGGATTCAGGTGTGTGTTTAGGTTCATTACCCTGTTGTAGAAGCCATCCTCTTTTCATCTTCAGCTTTTTTTTAACAGATGGTGTGATGTTTGCTTCCAGAATTTGCTGGTATTTAATTGAATTCATTCTTCCCTCCACCAGTGAAATGTTCCCCGTGCCACTGGCTGCAACACAAACCCAAAACATGATCGATCCACCCCCATGCTTAACAGTTGGAGGGGTGTTCTTTTCATGAAATTCTGCACCCTTTTTTTTCCAAACATACCTTTGCTCATTGCAGCCAAAAAGTTCTATTTTAACTTCATCAGTCCACAGGGCTTGTTTCCAAAATGCATCAGGCTTGTTTCGATGTTCCTTTGAACCTTTTGGCTGCAGAAATTTCCCAGAAATGAGAGAATGAGAGAGAGACAGAGAATGAGAGAGAATGAGAGCGAGAGAAAGGGAGAGAGAGAGAAAGAGGGAGAGAGAGAGAAGGGGGGGAGAGAGAGAGAGAGAATAAATATGAATGAGAATGAGAATATGAATGAGTGAATCCTGATTGGTCTCTCTTTGTGCTAAGTAGACCTCCATCAGTTTTCTCTGTGGCGGGCTTTACAGTCGACCTCTCTCTCTCTCTCTCTTTCATTGTCCATCAGTTCAGTTTAGTGTCCTGCAGCGCCATGGCAGAGTGTTCCAAAAAAAAAAGAAAATATAAAACGTACGTCACCCCAGACTACACTAAAGTGTACCCCTGCTTAGTAGAGGTCAAAAATAATGACAGTGTTGCTCGCTGCACTGTTTGCAACAGTGACTTTTCCATTGCCCATGATGAGTTAAATGACTGTAAAAGACATGTTGAGGTGAGTTTAACAGGTGTCATTCGTTCATTAGCATAGCTAATGTTATTTAAACTAGCTGGCTGGCTGCCAAGGAGCTACACTATTGATGTCCTACGTGATGAGGCCAAACTCCCTGTAGACTTGCTTAAAGTTGTAATAGAATAACAAAACAACTCCATGACTCCATGATAAATTGAGATTCAAAGAGCTCTGCCAGTTGATGAAGCTGCTTTTGGTGCTGCCAAATTCTAATTGTGATGTAGAAAGGGCATTCAGCATGGTGCGTCACATTAAGACAGAATTCAGAAGTCAGTTGTCTCACAAAACACTTGTGATTCTGATGTCCTGCAAAATTAACAAATTCATTGACGCAGACTGCTATGAGGTTGAGAACTCCGGCAAAATGCTCAAATCTGCCAAGCAAGCCACATCACAGTACAAGGAAAGCTTGCAAAAGAAATAGAAAAGCTATTTGCATTAGGATTGAGACTGCCAACAAAATACTCAACAAGGAATATATATGTGTGTGTGTGTGTGTGCGTAAATAGTTTCAATATGTGATCAAATAAATTGTTGTGTTCTTTCATAATCAAATGTCCTGTATTCATACACCCTTGGAGGTCGACTGGGGGGGTGTGGAATATGGGGTCACGGGGGTCAGGGGTGGTGGTGCTACCTCCCTGAAATGGATTTTTTGCAGGGTGGGATGTCTGCATTATGAAATGGTGAAAGAAAAAAGAACAAGCAGTGTGAGAGAAGGCTGTAAGTGCAAAAATTAGATGAAATCCATTTCATTTCAATATAAGGGAAGGAAGAGTAGCAGCTTGCAGTAGAGCACTGGTAAACGATCAAGGCCAGGTCACCATGTCACACAAGCTGACTGCAGCTGCCATAGAATGTCTGTGGAAGAGTATAAAAGGATTAATGTCACAACATTGAATACAGGCAATGTGAAAATGGAACAAGAAGGGGGGTTAAAGAAGGCAAAGAAAGCACACTAATCCTTGCACCGCTATCTGAAATGACATCTCTCCAGTTGGCTTCCTTGGACGTGATGTGTAATATCATAAATTTACAGATAAACTTGAAGTTAATTTTACTTGTAGGGAGTCAGGGCAGGCCAGCAACCCAGCAGAAGGAAGTGATAACAGTACAGAAAAAGAATCTGGTGAGGGTATAAACTTCAGCTAATGGCCATATTAAACTCAGCAAACTGCTGCAGGATGCTTTTGCAGATATGTTTGAAGGAACGATAAAACTCAAGGGAAACTGCCAGCCACCAGAAGATGAATGTAAACAACCAGTAATATTTCTTGCAAAATGTGTTCCAGCAGCTGTCAAAAAGAAACTGAATGCAGAACTTGAAATCATAATGGTAAAAGAGGCAATCGTGTCAGTAGATACTCCTACCTACTGTTTAAAGCTTGATATGTATGGATAAGCCCAACAACAAACAGATCTGCTTAGAATCACTGATCTGAATAAGGCATCACTGGATATTGGAGCCAATATCTGATGAAGACAGTTTACAATATTCTAGTAAGTCCAAACAAAGCCAAACTCTTCAATCTACTGGATGTCAACAAGAATGGATTTTAGCATGAAGAACTCAACAGTGGGAGTTTGCTTAAGCATGCCAAATGGGAGATATTGGTAGCTGAGGACGCCTCTTTCAAAGGGCAGATCTGGATCCAAAGGACTTGCTAATGTGGAGACAAATGCAGGCGATGTTCTTGTTTTTGGGGCAGGACAATTTTCGGCCCCATGTCTCAGAAAAGATGTGTTGTCATTGGAGACGGTCCAGAGGAGGTTCATAAGGATTATTCTGGGAATGAAGGGGTTAACATACAAGGAATATTTGGCATGTTTGGGCTTGTACTGATTGGAATTTAGAAGAATGTGGGGTGATCTCGTTGAAACCTACCAAATGTTGGAAGGACTAGATAGAGTGGATGTGGAGAGGATGTTTCCTACAGTGGGTGTATCCAGAACTAGAGGGCACAGCCTCAGAATTGAGGGGGTGACCCTTTAGAACAGAGGTAAGGAGGAAGTCTTTTAGCCAGTGGTAGTAAATCTGTGGAATGCTCTGCCACAGACTGCAGTGAAGGCCAAGTCTGTGCGTATATTTAAAGCAAAAGTTGATCGTTTCCTGATAGGTCAGGGCATCAAAAGATATGGTGAGAAGACAGGTGTATGGGGTTGAGTGGGATCTGGAATCAGCCGTGATGGAATGATGGAGCAGACTCAACAGGCCAAATGGCCTAATTCTGCTCCACACATAAAAGTTGCTGGTGAACGCAGCAGGCCAGGCAGCATCTCTAGGAAGAGGTGCAGTCGACGTTTCAGGCCGAGACCCTTCGTCAGGAATTCTGCTCTTTTGTCTTATGGACAAACTACTGTTGGTGCTGAAATGGGCATGGCAAGGACAGAAAGATAACCTTTATAAATGTTGAGAAGCGGATGAAGTTTAACATCCAGAGACCACAGTCAATGGTGAGGGAGGATCCACAGACCAGCTGGAACTAGATCCAGCAAAGGAAGGGTTAACAAACACGAGAAAATCTGCAGGTGCTGGATATCCAAAATGATTCACATAAAATGCTGGAGGAACTCTGCAGATTAGACACCATCTATGGAAGAGAGTAAACAGTCGATGGTTTGAGCTGAGCCCCTTCTTCAGGACGTTCTATTAGATCAATATTTGTACAACAATCATTTTCTGTATAAAAACTGCATTTCTTCCTTCAAACTTCAGAGCACTTTGATAACAGAGGCCACACTGTTCTCCTTATGCACAAGTAAATGAAGTGTGATTGCGGATGAGTGCAAGCTGTCAGTCAGTTAAATAGTTGGCAACAAAGGTACCAACAAAGTAACACTGCAAATGTCGAGCCTGACAGATGTTTTGAGGTCCAGAGTTTCCTAGATCTGTCAACAACCTGCACAAATTCCTGCACCATTTGATTGATGTGTGGTAAGTGAAGCGGAAAGACATTGAGTGGTGTTACGTAGATATTAGGGAGAAAGCAGTGCAGTAAATTACAGATGATTACAGGAGATTCAGTGCTCCACTACAGTCATAACAGAAAGAGCTGACAATACAGACTGAAGTTTCAAAGGAGTGTTGAAGCAGTTATCACACAAGATAGTCAAACATTAGTGTAAAGGCCATGACATTTAGCATGGGGGGGGAGGGGGTTCCTACTAGTACGCACAGGGGACACACATATAACGTGCTGTTCGATTACAAAAACACATAATTAGCCCAACAGAAACTTAAGTTACTGACTTGTATTTACATCTGATAGCCAGATTGGACACCAGTAAGTATGATATCCAATGCAGGCTTTTCAAAGACACATAAAATTAAAGCATGGGAATATGTAGAGGGATCTGGCTTTAGCAAAACTACTACTGTGAATTCTACAGCAAGGCATATTACTTGACAAAGAACTTTGCACCTTCAAAATTAAATGACTTCTGCCAGTGGCACTGATGCCAACTATCATCCTACCACATTATCCTCAGCACAGGTGCCCCACACCCTGACAGGGCTGTGTGCTGAGCCCACTGTTGTAGTACAGTACACTCTGCTCACTCGTGACTGCATGGCCAGACACCTGAGTAATCACATTGCCACTTCGCTGATGACACAACAGTGGTGGGATTCATCACTAACAACTTTAAAGATGGCATACAGAGAGGAGGTGAAAGAGTTCGAGGCCTGATGCCAGGCAGATAACTTCTTTCTCAATGTCAACAAAACAAAGGAGATGGTTATCTACTTCAAGAGAACTTGCACCACTCACGCCCCTCTTTACATCGTTGGCACAACAGTTTTGAACTGCTGGGAGTGCACGTTTCACAACTTCTCATGGTCCCAGGCACATCCGACACACCAAAGCCTCTTCTGCCTCCTCAGAAAGTGGAGAGCTGGGCCATGCACATCTACACGCACAACCTTCTAACAGAAGAGCAGTAGAGAACATCTTAACATGCTGCATCACTGCGTGGTATGGAAACTGCTCTGCAGGGGACAGGATGGATTTAAAATGGGTATTCAAAGCTGCCCAACGCATCACCGGCACCAAGGTCATACAGTATATAAAGAAAAGTGCCGGAAAAGGGCAAGTAACAGGTTGAAAGATCCCACCCACCCTGCTCATGAACTGTTT
Source organism: Mobula birostris (assembly GCF_030028105.1). NCBI lineage: Eukaryota > Metazoa > Chordata > Chondrichthyes > Myliobatiformes > Myliobatidae > Mobula > Mobula birostris. Next base: position 194,596,574 of record NC_092371.1, read on the forward strand.
GTCCCACTCCCATTAGGATCCATACTAATAGACTCAAACAAGAGAAAATCTGCAGGTGCTGGAAACACAAGCAACAAACACAAAATGCTTTAGGAACTCAGCAGGCCAGGCAACATCTATGGAAAAGAGTACAATCAATGTTTTGAGCCGAGACCCTTCATCAACACTAGAGAGGGTGTCGGAGTAAGAAGGTGGGGGGAGGGAAAGAAACACAAGGTGATTGGTGAAACTGGGAGTGTTTCCCCCTTTTCCAGCCATGTATCTTTCACCAATTAACTTCCCAGCTCTTTACTTTACCCTGTCCCCTTCCTGGTTTCACCATCACCCCACCTTCTAACTTTGACTCCTCATTTTATTCCCCCAGTCCTGATGAAGGGTCTTGGCCAGAAATGTCGACCTTACTCTTTTCCATAGATGCTGCCTGACGTGCTAAGTTCCTCCAGCATTTTGTGCGCGTTGCCAATAGACTCAAAGACAGTTACTTTCCCCAAATATTAAGGCTGATCAACACCTCCAGTCACTAATCCATTCCACCAACGGTACTTTATCATTCCTTGTCGGTGTCACTTTATGTACAGACACTCTTATACCTAGAGTCATTTTATGTACATACAATCTATGTACATAAACTCTTATATAATTATATTTATTGTGTTCTTTATCTTGGTGGGTTTTTTTTGTGCTGCATCAGATCTGGAGTAACAATTATTTCATTCTCCTTTGCATTTGTGTATTGGAAATGACATGAAACAATCTTGAATTTTGAATCATGAATCTTGAAAATGCTGCAGGAATTGAATGTGATCAGTGTGAGATGCTAATCAGAGAAATAGAAATTGGACAGTTTCCCTCTCGCTTCCACCTTCAGGGACATTAAAGGACATTTTGTGCAAAAAATTGTTTTTCAGAAAGCAATGAGGAGAAAAACGCCACAGCGAATACACTTCACAGCTGGGAGAAAACAGCTGCTGAGATCTCAAGAAACACTGGGGATGAATGCAGAACAGAAAGGCTCCACACAAAAATATGCAGTGTGCAGATATACAGAGGTACAATGTGAGGCAAACACTTGGTTACAACACTTAAGTGCATTTCTTCATGGTTGAGACCAAAACCTACTACAGTCTGAGTACCCATTATCCAAAAATCCAAAATCTGAAAACCTCCAAAATCCAAAATTTTTTTGATATCATAAATTGAAAATCCCACAAGGTGCTGGGAAGATTCCCAGGTGATGCGTAGAGATCTGCGCATCACAGACAATTCTGAGAAGTGACCTTGCATATGAAATGAACAGAAGTTAATGAAAAATAGAAAAGCAAAAAATGAAGGTCGCGATTGTGTATTGGAAGAGTGGAATCATCAGCGTTGGAGTGAACATATGCAGCTTAACAATCATAAAACAAGCAAAGAACTATCACAACAAACGGAAAACTGAAGGTAATTGTGAATATTCTGCAGGCTGGTTGCAGAAATTTAAGAAAAGGCACGGCATTAAATATTTAAAGATTTTTAAGATTTTACAGATAAAGCGTCTGCTGATCATGAGGTAGCAGAGAAATTGATAAGTTTGCCAAGATTGTCACTGATGAAAATCTAACACCAGAACAAGTCTATTGTTTTTATACCTTACATAAAACCTGAAAGTAAAATACGAATACAGAGTACTGTAACCTTTCATCAAAATGCTGCATCTTAGGTGGAGACTGAAAGCCTGCCATAGTTTGTTGTTATTCGATGGTTGATTCGGGTATTCTCCTGATGCTGCTGTGCTGCTTTTGTTACCCTGCACAGATTATATTTTCATTATATTAATGGTATGCAATAATTTTTATGTGCAATATACAATTGTAAGACAAAGACTACTTACCGATTGCACATAAATTCAGAATCAGAAATGATAGCGATCCCAACTATCCCATTACATATTCCAAAATTCAAAAAAGTCTGAAATCCAAAACACTTCCAGCCTCAAGCATTTTGGATAAGGGGTATTCAACCTGTAGTAGCAACCAACTATTTTTAACAACTTCTTGCTTAAATTATGTCTAACCAAGTATATCTCAGCCATCGTCCATTAAACTTCAGTGCATATAGGATGATATTCCCAATGAGGTTGCAACCATCAGCAGTCCACAACTTGCTACAGGTCAGTATGCAAAGTTTGTGGGTGAATGGTACTGCACTCTAACAATCTAACATAATAGTCTTAGAAAATGCTATGTTACTTCAAAGAAAATCAAAAGCAGTGCACACTGTGTTTGCCAATTTAAAATGGAGATAAGGATGAATTTCCTTTTTCAAAGGGTTGTGAATCTTTGGAATTTTCTAGCCCCATGAGCGGTCAAGGCGGGTTATTTCAATATATTCAAGGTGGAGAGATGGCAATTCTAGCAGCGTGTCGAGAGGTAGGGGTAGGTTGTGGAAAAGCGCTACTGAGCCTGATTGGATCAGCCATGTCTTTATGGAACAGCAGAGCAGGCATGAAGGGCCAAATGGACTTAGAAACATAGAAACACGGAAAACCTACAGCACAATTCAGGCCCTTCGGGATCTTCTCCATCAACTTACCAACCAAAGAAGTAAGACTCACTGGTCTATAATTTCCTGGGCTACATCTACTCCCTTTGTTGAATAATGGAACAACATCCGCAACCCTCCAATCCCCCGGAACATCTCCCGTCCCCATTGATGATGCAAAGATCATTGCCAGAGGCTCAGCAATCTCCTCTCTCACCTCCCACAGTAGTGTGGTACATCTTGTCCAATCCCGGTGACTTAGAAATATAGAAACATAGAAAACCTGCAGGACAATACAGGCCCTTCGGCCTACAAAGCTGTGCCGAACATGTCCTTACCTTAGAACTACCTAGGCTTACCCATAGCCCTCTATTTTTCTAAGCTCCATGTACCTGTCCAGGAGTCTCTTAAAAGATCCTACTGTTTCTGCCTCCACCACCACCACCGGCAGCCCAGTCCATGCACTCACCGCTCTCTGCGTAAAAAACTTACCCTTCTGTACCTACTTCCAAACACCTTAAAACTATGCCCTCTCGTGCTAGCCATTTCAGCCCTGGGAAAAGGCCTCTGACACGATCAATGCCTCTCATTATGTTGTACACCTCTGTCAGGTCACCTCTCATCCTCCGTCGCTCCAAGGAGAAAAGGCTGAGTTCACTCAACCAATTCTCATAAAGCATGCTCCCCAATCCAGGCAGCATCCTTGAAAATCTCCTCTGCATACTTTCTATGGTTTCCACGTCCTTCCTTTAGTGAGGCAACCAGAATTGAGCACAGTACTCCAAGTGGGGTCTGTCCAGGGTCCTGTACAGCTGCAAAGTTACCTCTCGGCTCTTAAACTCAATCCCACAGTTGAAGAAGGCTAATGCATCGTATGCCTTCTTAACCACAGAGTCAACCTGCATAGCAGCTTTGAGTGTCCTAAGGACTCGGACCCCAAGATCGCTCTGATCCTCCACACTGTCAAAAGCCTTACCATTATTACATTCTGCCATCATATTTGACCTACCAAAATGAACCACCTCACACTTACCTGGGTCGCACTCTATCTGCCACTTCTTAGCTCAGTTTGCATCCTATCAATATCCCACTCTAACCTCTGACAGCCCTCCATACTATCCACAACACCCCCAACCTTTGTGTCATCAGCAAATTTACTAACCCATCCCTCCACTTCCTCATCTAGGTCACTTATAAAAATCACGAAGAGTAGGGGTCCCAGAACAGATCCCTGAGGCACACCACTGGCCACCGACTTCCAAGTAGAACATGACCCATCTACAACCACTCTTTGCCTTCTGTGGGCATGCCAGCTCTGGATCCACAAAGCAATGATCCTTTGGATCCCATGCCTTACTTTTTCAATAAGCCTTGCATGGGGTACCTTATAAAATGCTTTGCTGAAATCCATATACACTACATCTACTGCTCTACCTTCATCAATGTGTTTAGTCACATTCTCATAAAATTCAATCAGGCTCGTAAGGCACAACCTGCCTTTGACGAAGCCATGCTGACTATTTCTAATCAATTATGCCTCTCCAAATGTTCATAAATCCTGCCTCTCAGGATCTTCTCCATCAACATACCAACCATTGAAATAAGAATCACTGGTCGGTAATTTCCTGGGCTATCTCTACTCCCTTTCTTGAATAAGGGAATAACATCTGCAACCCTCCAATCCTCCGGAACCTCTCCCATCCTCATTGATGATGCAAATATCATTGCCAGAGGCTCGGCAATCTCCTCCCTCGCTTACTACAGCAGCCTGGGGTACATCTCATCCAGTCCCGGAAACTTATCCAACTTGATCCTTTCCAAAAGCTCCAGAACATCCTCTTCCTTAATACCTACATGTTAAAGCTTTTCAGTCCACTGTAAATCATCCCTACAATTGCCAAGATCCTTTTCTGTAGTGAATACTGAACCAAAGTATTCATTAAGTACCTCTGCTATCTCGTCTGGTTCCATACACATTTTTCCACTGTCACACTTAATTGGTCCTATTCTCTCACGTCTTATCCTCTTGCTCTTAACATACTTGTAGAATGCCTTGGGGTTTTCCTTAATCCTGTCTGCCAAGGCCTTCTCATGGCCCCTTCTGGCTCTAATTTCTTTCTTGAGCTCCTTTTTTGTTGGTACCAATTATGTACTATGACCTCTGGCTGTTCTCCTTCCCACTTCAAGATATTGTGGAGACCCCCAGCCTCCCAGACGGCCACATCTGCACCAGGTGCGTCGAGCTGCAGCTCCTTAGGGACCACGTTAGGTACCTAGATTTACAACTGCCTTTGTACACCATGGTTCCTGAACCCTACCATCCTTTCTGTGTCTCATTGGAACGTACCTATGCGGAATTCCACGCAAATATCCCCTGAACATTTGCCACATTTCTTCCACACATTTCCCTGAGAACATCTGTTTCCAATTTATTCTTCCAAGTTCCCGCCTCATATTTCCCCTTACTCCAATTAAACGCTTTCCTAACTTGTCTGTTCCTATCCCTCTCCAATGCTATGGTAAAGGAGAGAGCATTGTGATCACTATCTCCAAATGATCTCCCACTGAGAGATCTGATACCTGACCAGATTAATTTCCCAATACCAGACCAAGTACAGCGTCTCCTCTTGTAGGCTTATCTACATATTGTGGCAAGAAGCCTTCTTGAACACACTTAATAAACTCCACCCCATCTAAATCCCTCAATCTAGGGACATGCCAATCGATATTTGGGAAATTAAAATCTCCCACCACGACAACCCTGTTATTATTACACCTTTCCAGAATCTGTCTCCCTATCTGCTCCTCGATATCCCTGTTACTATTGGGTGGTCTATAAAAAACACACAATAGAGTTGTTAACTCCTTCCTGTTCCTAACTTCCATCCACAGAGACCCTCCTTTTCTGCAGCCGTGACACTATCTCTGATCAATAGTGCCACACCCCCACCTCTTTTGCCTCCCTCCCTGTTCTTTCTGAAACACTTAAAGCCTGGCACTCGAATTAACCAGTCCTGCCCTGAGCCATCCAAGTCTCTGTAATGGCCACAACATCATATCTCTAAGTACTGAACCACACTCTGAGCTCATCTGCTTTGTCCATAATACTTCTTGCATTAAAATAGACACATCTCAAACCAACAGTCTGAGCACGTCCCTTCTCTATCACCTGCCTATCCTCCCTCTCACACTGTCTCCAAGCTTACTCTATTTGTGAGCCAACTGCCTCTTCCTCTTTCTCTTCAGTTTGATTCCCACCTCCCAGCAATCCCAGTTTAAACTCTCCTCAATAGCCTTAGCAAACCTCCCCGCCAAGATATTGGTACCCCTAGAATTCAAGCGCAACCTGTCCTTTTTGTACAGGTCACTCCTGCCCCAAAAAGAGGTCCCAATGATCCAGAAATCTGAATCCCTGCCCCCTGCTCCAATCCCTCAGCCACGCATTTATTCTCCACCTCACTCTATTCCTATACTCACTGTTGCGTGGCACAGGCAGTAATCCCAAGATGACTACATCTGTGGTCTTGCTTCCTTCCTAACTCCCTGTAGTCTGCTTTCAGGACCTCCTGCCTATCCCTGCCTGTCATTGGTACCAATATGTACAACGACCTCTGGCTATTCTCCTTCCAATTCTGTTCCAATTTTTAAATCCCTATGAAGGTTAGGATGGAAAGCGTGCATTTGAAGAATATAGGTGTGGAGATGGCAGAATTATCTAATAATTACAGATTAGATTGTGTAAATTATGATACATGAATCTGGATGATGTGTAAAAAGGTAAGTATTGTAGTGTTTGGAGTAACAGTATTACAGCGCCAGCGATCTGGGTTTAATGTAGCTCTCTATAAATAGTTTGTACATTCTCTTATTGACAGTGTAGGTTTCCTCTGGGTGCTCTGGTTTCCTCCCATATTCCAAAGACACAAGGCGTGTTGTACCTCTAAATTTTAAGAAAATGTAAAAAGGGATATATTATATAAACTAACCAAACTTGTAGAGAATAAAAGCACTGATCCAGATGGATTGGCTCCATAAATATTCAAGTAGTCTGGGAGAGAGACAGCATGGGCAAATAGCTAAGGTAATGCTTAAATTTTTTAAGGGCAATTGTGGACCAATCAGGGAAAATACGTAAATCCCTACAAAAGAGAAGATTAAAAGATCTGGGAATTTTAGAAAAAAGTATAACAATTAAAAGTCTAAAAGGAAGAATTCCACTGGACTGACCTTACCAACTATTTTTGAATAGTAACAAAGTGGAAAACAAAATGAGGAAAATGCCACTTTGATAGGATAATGCTTAATAAGCTATTGAATATCAGAGAATATAGAAGAAGACAAGTCACAAATGGATTTTTAATTGGCTTTAGGGCAGAAACAGAATGGGAGTAAAGGACAGCGATTTATGATGAAACAAAATTGCCAGTGAAGTTTCACTAGAATCAGTCATAGGACAACTGGTATTCAAAATTTACATGAATAATTTAGGCATTTGACTCTAAATGTAATGCTGATATTGAGGTAGGTGGAGACGTAATGTAGAAAGAGAACATCCTAAAGAGGACTGCAATAAATTACAGAAGGATATTAATAAATATTAATAAACTCACATAATAGGCAAATAATTAGCAAGTAAAGTGGAACATAAGAGTATGAGGTTGTGCATCTTCAAAGAGCAGGTTTCTTAGAAGATGCAAGTCTATGTCAGGATTAAAGAGCAAAGAGATCTTCAATGACAAATTATTAAAGGTTGCACCACAGAGTCAGAATTCAAGCCAAATATCACAGTTTATTTCTAGAGGGTCAGAATTGAAAAGTAAGGAATTCATACTAAGTTGTTTAAAATTTAGTCAGGCCACATACAAACTATGTACATTTCCAGTTGCCATTTTAAGAAATGGATATGGTGGCACTGCAAAGGGAGTCAAAAGATTTTCAAGAATTATACTAGAAATACAAGAATATATTTGTCAGGCAAGCATGAATGTATTGGGTTCCTCTTCCCTAGAGAAAAGGTGACTGTGGGGCAACCCAGTAGAGATCTACATCTACAACTATGGGGCATCAATTAAGATACCAACCAAGCAATTGCATAGCGAACATAGAAGAAACTTCTTTACCCAGTGTTTTTTTTTCCATCTTCACTCTCTTGTATAATTTATACATACTTTATATTTTGCACGTTGTCTGTACTTAAGTGCCTTAATGCTGCTACAAGCAATGTTTCTGTACCTCACTGCACTTGTACACATGACGAGCTCAAATTGACCTGACTTGCTAAGAATCTGGTACTTACTGCTTAAGGAATGGTTTTAATGAATAACAAACATACATTTCAAGGAAGTCTAAAGAAACATGTAACAGAAAAGAAAATATGGGTCACGTTGATACACTTAGATGAGGAAAAGTGGAATTATAATTGGTTTATTATTGGAGTAGAGCAGAAACAGCAAATTGGACCGTTTGGCTCAATTGGTTCATTTGCAGAATGGAAGAACTTCAACAACTAACACCAACATCAAATGAGAAGCTAGGAGGCTAGATGATACACCAGCTTTAGCTTTGCAAAATTCCTCTCTTGACCTACACCTAATCTGGAAAAAAGAGAAATAAATAACTATACTTACATTTGCAGAAGGGATAGTATTTCATCAAAAGCTATTGAAGAAAGTACAAGATCATTTTATAGGTAGCAAATCATTGACACGGATAAAAGATCAACTTGCAAACAGGAAACAAGAGTACATATAAATGACTCAGGGAAGATGTAATGTGTGCCAAGGGTCATTGTGATTATAATGAATGAATATGTGAAATTACCTAATCTGGCAGCAAAAATTAAACATAAAACATATCCTATCCAAAGGCTGAAGTATTGTGGAACTCAGAGAAAAAGAGAGATCGGGGTGTCAGAGTGCATGACTTGCATTAGGCTACCATAAACAAAGGACAAGTAATTAGGAAAGTTAGCAGAATACTAATTATCGTGAGGGAATTTGAAATCCTAAATTGGAGATCATGTTTTAATGATATAAGGCAGTGGTGTTATTACTTATGCACTATGACCAGTATTAGACTTATTTAAAAAATATGGTTTGAGTCTTTCACCATCTCAATAGGCAGTAGAAGCAGTCTATGTATATTTTTCATGAAGAGATAGTTAGATAGGTACTTAATAAGTAGGTGGGGGAGGATGAGTTTAAATATTACCACAAATAAGACTAGAATGCAGAATTGATGTTGCAATCAGTTCAGTAATAAGCTTCTTAAATTGTGAAGTAGAGTCAAGCAAGTGAACGGCCTTTTCTTTAACTTACTTGTATGTTTGCTCATGAATTTCCAAATGCATAAAGCTGGGGAGAAAGTGTTATGCAATTGAATTCTTAGGCGACTGAAATGAAAAGACAGAAGATTCTACTGAGCTGGGGATCCTTATAAAAGTTTCAAGGTACAGGGAGGATGGAAGGGAGAATTCACGTGCTTCAGAGAGAAGGCATAGATAAGTGGCCAATATAAAAGCAAATCTATGCCTTTTAAGAAACACAAGCGAAAGGGTAGCCAATAAAGGGTACATCCAAGAATATTCTGTGGACACTGAAATACTAAGTACTCTGTATCAGTCTTCACTAATGAGGATGCTAACAATGTAGCAGCAAAGCAAAAGACTTGAGAAATTATATAATATAAACACAAGATATTCTGCCAATGTGGGAAATAACCATATAACAATTACAGCACGGAAACAGGCCATCTCGGCCCTTCTAGTCCGTGCCAAACTCTTACTCTCACCTAGCCCCACCGACCCGCACTCAGCCCATAACCCTCCATTCCTTTCCTGTCCATATAGCTGTCCAATTTAACTTTAAACGACAACATTGAACCTGCCTCAGCCACATCTGCTGGAAGCTCGTTCCACACAGCTACCACTCTCTGAGTGAAGAAGTTCCCCCTCATGTTACCCCTAAACTTTTGCCCTTTAACTCTCAACTCATGTCCTCTTGTTTGAATCTCCCCAACACTCAATGGAAAAAGCCTATCCACATCATTCTATCTATCCCCCTCATAATTTTAAATACCTCTATCAAGTCCCCCCTCAACCTTCTACGTTCCAAAGAATAAAGACCCAACTTGTTCAACCTTTCTCTGTAACTTAGTTCATGAAACCCAGGTAACATTCCAGTAAACAACAGGAATTCTGCAGATGCTGCTAATTCAACCAACACACATCAAAGTTGCTGGTGAGCGCATCAGGCCAGGCAGCATCTGTAGGAAGAGGTGCAGTCGACGTTTCAGGCCGAGACCCTGGAACAACACTGGACCCAGTACAGATCCCTGAGGCACACCACTAATCACCGGCCTCCAATCTGGCAAACAGTTATCCACCACCACTCTCTGGCATCTCCCATCCAGCCATTGCTGAATCCATTTTACTACTTCAATATTAATATCTAACGATTGAACCTTCCTAACTAACCTTCTATGTGGAACCTTGTCAAAGGCCTGACTGAAGTCCATATAGACAACATCCACTGCTTTACCCTCGTCAACTTTGCTAGTAACCTCTTCAAAAAGTTCAGTAAGATTTGTCAAACATGACCTTCCACGCACAAATCCATGTTGACTGTTCCTAATCAGACACTGTCTATTCAGATAATTATATATACCATCTAGAACAACACACACAAAATGTTGGAAGACCTCAGCAGATCAGGCAGCATCTATGGAAATGAATAAGTTTCAAAATTTTGGGACGTGATCCTACATTGTATCTAAATATGAAGGTTATAATAAAAAATGTGCTGAAGGGTAACTTCAGGGAATAAGGGAAGATAAAGGGGAGTTTAGCCACAATCTTCAATTTGTGTTGGGGAAGACATGGCATATGCGGAACTGGTCATAGTTGTATGTTTTGGCAAGGGAAGGGGAAGAATTACATTTAAAAGGAAGTGGAGAATTGTGAATGTTGTATGTCTTTTAAAAAAAGACTATCCAAGAATCTCTAACCAATCAGCCTGGGTCAGTTGTGGGGAAAACAATAATTTGCAACAAATCTAAATGGCACTTAGAAAAGTCAAATGAAAGTCAATACTGATTTGTTAAAAAGAAATTACAATTGATTAACTTAGTTGAGTTCTTTAAGGAAACTTAAAGAACTCAACTGTGACGAGGATAAGGACAGTATATGCTAATCTCTGGCTTATTACCATTTAATGGACTGAGAGTTCAGAATCACATTGCAACCAAAATGAAGTGCTTAGCAAAACATTTGTTTTCATCCCTCATTTTTTTGAATTCCAGTGAATACAGGCCTAGGGTCATCAAAAACTCTTCACGTGACAAGCCATTCAATCCTGGAATCATTTTCGAGAACCTCTTTGAACACTCCCCAGTTTCAGCACAGCCTTTCTAAGATAAGGGGCCCAAAACTGCACACAATACTCCAAGTGAGGCCTCACTGGAGCTTTATAAAGTCTCAACATTACATCCCTGCTTTTATATCCTAGCCCTCTTGAACTGAATGCTAACATCGCATTTGCCTTCCTCACCATGGAGTCAACATGCAAATTAACCTTTGGGGAACCCTGCACAAGGACTCTCAAGTCCCTTTGCGCCTCAGTTTTTTGTATTTTCTCTCCATTTAAAAAATAGTCAACCCTTTTATTTTTTCTACCAAAGTACATGGCGATAAACTTCCTAACACTGTATTCCATCTGCCACTTCTTTGCCCATTCTCCCAATTCAAATCCTTCTGCAGCCTCTCTACTTTCTTAAAACCACCCTCCACCTATCTTTGTATCATCTGTAAACTCTGCAACAAAACCATTAAGTCTATCATCAAAATAATTGACATGTAATGTAAAAAGAATTGGTCCTGAACACCACTTGCCACCGGCAGCCAGCCAGTAGAGGCTCACTTTGTTCCCACTCTTTGCCTCCTGCCAACCAGCCACTGCTTTATCCATGCTAGATTCTTTACTGTAATACCATGGACTCAGAGCTTGTTAAGCAGCCTCATGTGCGGTAGCTTGTCAACCCACATGAAAATCCAAGTACGCAACATCAACCGATTCTCCTTTGTCTATCCTGCTTGTTATTTCTTCAAAGAATTCCAACAGATTTGTCAGGCAAGACTTTCCTTTCAGGAAATCATGCTGACTACAGCCTACTTTATCATGCGCCTCTAATTACCCTGAAACTACATCCTTAACAACCGACTCTAACATCTTCCCATCCACAGAGGTTACACTAACTGGCCTACAATTTCCTTTCTTCTGCCTCTCTCCCTTCTTGAAGAGTTGTGTGACATTTGCAATTTTTCAGTCTTCTGGAACCCTTCCAGAATCTAGAGATTCTGTAAAGATCATTACAAATTCAGAACTCTGGGGTGTACACCATCTGGTCCAAGTGACTTACCTACCTTCAGACCTTTCAGTTTCCCAAGAACCTTCTCCCTAGTAATGGTAACTTCACACACTTCACGTGGACAAGTGGAACTTCCACCATACTGCTAGAGTCCTCCACAGTGAAAACTGATGCAAAATACTTATTCAGTTATTCCACCATTTCGTTTCCCCCAATATGACCTCTCCAACATCGCTTTCCAGCAGGCTGATATCCGCACTCACCTCTTTCACACTCTATGCATCTCAGGCAACCTTTGGGATTCTCAGCTTGTTTCAGGAGTTTAGGACAGGTGGCAGGGTGGAGATATGTCTCTACCAAAGGAGGTATAAGGTGTTCTTTTTTTCCGTAGCTTGCATGTCATTCTTGGGCAAACTGTAGCACCTGCATAGCCCTCTGAGCAGGGTCATGTGAAACCATGGGAGCAGCCGGTCAATATCACAATTCCTGGTTATATGACTACTGACACCAGACAATAGCTGGGGTAACCTTTCTTGTAAAGACACTGTCCAGAGAAAGGCAATGGCAAACCACTCTTATGGAAAAATTTGCCAAGGACAATCATGGTCATGAGACCATCATTGCCCACGTCCTATGACACGACACATGGTGATAATGATGATTAGAGGTTAAGAGGATATAGAGAGATAAGTGAAATGGACAGATACATTACAAATAAAACTAAAAAGTGAAAATTGTGAAGTGTAACATTTTGTGTTTAGAATAAGTTCAGGCAATATGAATTAAAAAGGTATAATTTTAAAGGAAACAGACCTAGGGGTGTATATACAAAATGCCTCAAAGGACACAAAGTTATGCAGAAATGATAAAAGAAAGAAAGATAAAGAACAGCTCGAGTATACTATTTTAATGGAGCCAAGAGACTGCTGATACTGGAATCCAGGTAGTCTACAACCTGACGACATAAGCATTGAATTTTTCAGTTTTAGTTAAGCATAGAAACATAGAAAACCTACAGCACAATACAGGTCCTTCGGCCCACAAAGCTGTGCCGAATATGTCCCTACCTTAGAGTTACCTAGGCTTTACCCATAGCCCCACACATCAAAGTTGCTGGTGAATGCAGCAGGCCAAGCAGCATCTGTAGGAAGAGGTGCAGTCGACGTTTCAGGCTGAGACCCTTCGTCAGGACTAACTGAAGGAAGAGTGAGTAAGGGATTTGAAAGTTGGAGGGGGAGGGGGAGATCCAAAATGATAGGAGAAGACAGGAGGGGGAGGGATAGAGCCAAGAGCCGGACAGGTGATAGGCAAAAGGGGATACGAGAGGATCATGGGACAGGAGGTCCGGGAAGAAAGACAGGGGGGGGGGACCCAGAGGATGGGCAAGAGGTATATTCAGAGGGACAGAGGGAGAAAAAGGAGAGTGAGAGAAAGAATGTGTGCATAAAAATGAGTAACAGATGGGGTACGAAGGGGAGGTGGGGCCTTAGCGGAAGTTAGAGAAGTCGATGTTCATGCCATCAGGTTGGAGGCTACCCAAACAGAATATAAGGTGTTGTTCCTCCAACCTGAGTGTGGCTTCATCTTTACAGTAGAGGAGGCCGTGGATAGACATGTCAGAATGGGAATGGGATGTGGAATTAAAATGTGTGGCCACTGGGAGATCCTGCGTTCTCTGGCGGATAGAGTGTAGATGTTCAGCAAAGCGGTCTCCCAGTCTGCGTCGGGTCTCGCCAATATATAAAAGGCCACGTCGGGGGCACTGGACGCAGTATATCACCCCAGTCGACTCACAGGTGGAGTGTTGCCTCACCTGGAAGGACTGTTTGGGGCACTGAAAGGTGGTAAGGGAGGAAGTGTAAGGGCATGTGTAGCACTTGTTCTGCTTACACGGATAAGTGCCAGGAGGGAGATCAGTGGGGAGGGATGGGGGGGACGAATGGACAAGGGAGTTGTGTAGGGAGCGATCCCTGTGGAATGCAGAGAGAGGGGGAGGGAAAGATGTGCTTAGTGGTGGGGTCCCGTTGGAGGTGGCGGAAGTTACGGAGAATATGTTGGACCTGGAGGCTGGTGGGGTGGTAGGTGAGGACCAGGGGAACCCTATTCCTAGTGGGGTGGCGGGAGGATGGAGTGAGAGCAGATGTACGTGAAATGGGGGAGATGCGTTTAAGAGCAGAGTTGATAGTGGAGGAAGGGAAGCCCCTTTCTTTAAAAAAGGAAGACATCTCCCTCGTCCTAGAATGAAAAGCCTCATCTTGAGAGCAGATGCGGCGGAGACGGAGGAATTGCGAGAAGGGGATGGCGTTTTGTTTAAGGGCACAGTTGATAGTGGAGGAAGGGAAGCCCCTTTCTTTGAAATAGGAAGACATCTGATAGTGGAGGAAGGGGTCCCCCCCCCCCCCGTCTTTCTTCCCGGACCTCCTGTCCCATGATCCTCTCGTATCTCCTTTTGCCTATCACCTGTCTATCCCTCCCCCTCCTGTCTTCTCCTATCATTTTGGATCTCCCCCTCCTCCTCCAACTTTCAAATCCCTTACTCACTCTTCCTTCAGTTAGTCCTGACGAAGGGTCTCGGCCTGAAACGTCGACTGCACCTCTTCCTACAGATGCTGCTTGGCCTGCTGCGTTCACCAGCAACTTTGATGTGTGTTGCTTGAATTTCCAGCATCTGCAGAATTCCTGTTGTTTACCCATAGCCCTCTATTTTTCTAAGCTCCATGTAGCCATCCAGGAGTCTCTTAAAAGACACTATCATTTCTGCCTCCACCACCAGCACCGGCAGCCCATTCCACGCATTCACCACTCTCTGCGTAAAAAACTTACCCCTGACATCTTCTCTGTACCTACTTTCAAGCACCTTAAAACTCTGCCTTCTCGTGCTAGCAATTTCAGCCCTGGGGAAAAGCCTCTGACTATGCACACGATCAATGCCTCTCATTATCTTATACACCTCTATCAGGTCACCTCTCATCCTCCGTTGCTCCAAGGAGAAAAGGCCGAGTTCACTCAACCTATTCTCATAACTGCTGTCCCAATTTTCTCTCTTTATGATCCTCCCATGTCCTCCGGCACACACCAAACCCAACCCTTGCTGTTATTATCCCCTTCCTACCCCTCCATCTGCCCATCACCCACACCCTCCTTCGACAGGTTCCCCTCCCCCACACCTTCCCATGTACCCATCCCACCTCCCTTATTTGGTACCATACTACAGCTTTCTTTCCTATCAGATTCAGTCATCTGCAGCCCTTTGTTACCTCTATCATCTCTGTTCTGCGGCTATTTCCACCACTCCCTCCTACCTGACCGCCATTGTGCAATCACTCCTCTTTAGCTGGACCTACGTTTCAGTTGCTAGCCCTTACCTCAACTCTCTATACAGAGATGATGTTCAAGGTGATCATGCTGATGATGACAGAATCAGCAAGTAAGTATTTCCAGACAGAAGAAACCAAATTACATCAATTTCACAGATAATTAACTTAATAAAACAGTAGATACACAAAAGGGTTGCCATTTGATGTAATGAAAACATTCCAAGGGGAATAGGGAAAAGAATTAAAGGTAAATTTTATGGAGGAGGAAGAGGTGGGTTAATTCAAGGTCTGGTTCAAGGAAGCAGGAAAAGCATGATGGGCAATGTCCTCCTAGGCTGCATCTTTCTTTTGATTTTATTACATATGACATATCACAACAGCATGAGAGCAATCAATAAAACAGCAAAAATGTTTGGCACAGAATAATAAATGCTCTGTGTCTCTGGGGAAGGCAAGCATTACATTCTGTTTCCAAACAAAGATACCCAACTAAATCAATGATTTTGTTTAAAAAGGAGATCAAAGTCTTAGACTTGCTAATCATGCTCAAAACAAATAAATCCCCAGGGATGAACTGAGTTTATCTACGAATAATGAGAGAAAGGAGAAAATTTGTTGAGGCAGTGATAAATCAGTAGACACCACAGGAGGTCATAAAAGATTGTATTCAACCTTATATAGACATTAAAGACACTACAAATATTTGGACAGTTGATTTCATTTTGTATAAAATAAAAGAATCAATATTCAGAAGTGAACTAGTTTAATCTGCACAATAATAACCTAATTAATGTCAGTCAACAATAATTCAGAACTGTGGACTTCACCAGCATCCTTAACTTAAGTGACAAACCAAACAGACTTAAAACATAATTTCTCTTAACTTCCTATAAACCTCGTATGATGTGAGACAAAAGGCTACTAATTACACTTACAGTCTCAGGATACTGGGGAAGATGCCTTCAACTGTAAAGAGCTGAAATTTCTTTATTTAGTAGATAATGAACCAGTGCTATTCTCCAACACAAAAGGCTGTGGAGGAGCTGAAATTATTTAAGGAAATAGACTTTTGGACAAAAAGGTTTCTCCTATAGGAGGGGAGTAGAAATATGATATTGAGATAGAGTATCAGGCTAAGTCTGATTAAATGGTAGGACATGTTCAACAGGTCATATGGTCTTTACTACTACTGTATTCAATGTTTTCTGCACGAGCCATGAAAATTCAGACAAAACAGGGAAATGGATGAAGTAGGTAACAACGTTAGACAAGCCGTGTCACAATGGGGTTATTAATATTATTTTTGTTGACTTCCTAGTGTTTAGTGCTAGGGCCACCACAGGTTTATTTTACAAAAAATAACTTGAATATAGAAACTTGATGCAATCTGATCAAATTTACAGATAAGACCAAGAGGACCAATTTGAGCTGTTGAGCTAATATGCAGAACAGTGTTAGGGTGGGGAAAATACTCATAGAAAAAAGCTAGATGAATACATATTATTGAAATAGCCAAGGATGATGCTGAAAACCATCTAGGGAGGTAAATAATGATTATACAACAAACTGATAGGCATTTTATTTTTATATATCATTCTTGTTACAAACTTGAAGTTTGAAACTCTGCGTTGAGTGTTAAGTGCAAAAATTTGCATTCAAGGAACAATTTGAAGTCAATCAATTTTCCCAAATTAGTGCTTCTTGAAAAGGTTTGACCACGAAGGAACTATGCAGTTCAGTTCATGAGGGGTAATTTGCCATCGTACATTGTGTTCAATCTGAAGAAAAGTCAAGATTTGCTGCTTAGATATGGACCGTATCTCTTAAGGAATGAGATCAGGTCGCCAGATCAGTTCACATATTTCCATTTTTTTTTGTCTGCACAAGATTTTTCCTACATGTTTCCTCTCTCAGAAGAAATAATCCCACAGATTTAAATAAACAATTTTGTTTGAAAATTTTAATATCTCACATCTACAATCCTGAAAGTGCACTGTACCCGGTGATAATATTAATAAGTACTTGTTAATTGTTATTAATTGATGAGATTCTGAATTCAAGAAAAATGCACAGTTGAAAGATTGCTGAGACAATCACACTGATTTTGTGGATCAAATGCCAGAAGATAATCTCCAGGCTGCAGTTACAGATGCGTCCATTTCTACCCAGTATCCAGTTGAAACTTACAGATCCATCTGTGCCCTTTCTATGCAACTTCACTTTTGTGGAACTTAATTAAATATACTTTGTGGGGGCAAAATACTTTCATAACCACCTCTTTGCAACATTTAATGCAGCGCTAAATGTACATAAGGATGGATGTACAGCTCTGTGGGACATAATTAGAGATCCACCTTCTGCAGCATAACCTGCCTGATTCAACTGTTCTGCGATATCATCAACACTCCACTGTCCCTCCTTGTGATTGGCCAGAAGGTGTTTTATAAGGTGAGGGTAGAAAACAGTAGAGATGCAGTCAACCACCAATTTCTTGTCTAGCAGCAGTGAAAGCAATTCGGAATCACAGCTGGAAGCATCAATCTATAGGGAAGAAAAATACATTTGCATAAATTGTTTGAAATATGGTATTTCATTAGCTGCTGAAGACTAATTCAGAATTAGAATTCAAATTGGAATTAGCTTATTATCACCATATGCACTGAGATACTGTTCATACAGATCAAATCATTAAACATTGCATTGAGGTAGTATACAAAAAAACAGTAACAAAATATAGAATAAATTGGAACAGCTACAGAGAAAGTGCAGTGGATGCAAACAATAAGGTGCAAGATCGTAACAAGGAAGATTATGCCCATGATGGAGCTGGCTTTATTTACAACCCTCTGCAGCTTTTTCCTATCCACTGCATTGGCATCTCCATACCATACTCAGAGTCCATCTAACTGTGGTAGGGAACCATTCAACAGTCTTAGAACAGCAGGATAGAAGCTGTCCTTGAGTCTGGTGGTACATGCATTTAGGCTCTTGTATCTTCTGCCAGATGGAAAAGGGGAGAAGAGAACAATTCTAGAATATGCAAAGTCTTTAATTATGCTGTCTGCTTTACTGGGATATTGAAAAGTACTGTATAGACAGGGAGGCTGGTTTCTGTGATGTGCTGAGCTGTGGACACAACTCTGTGCAGTTTCTTGCAGTCACGTGCAAAGCAGTTCCGTACTATGCATCAAGATAGAATACTTTATTGGTGTATCAATAAATATTGGTAACAGATGATGGGTCACGCCTAACTTATTCAGGCTCCTGAGGAAGTAGAACTGTTGGTGAGCTTTCTTACCTATGGCATCCGTGAATGTTCAATAAACATCAATTCATTGCCTCAAACTTGTCTGGATTAAATTTTATCTGCTCCACCCACTTTCCTTGTATCCTTTTTTATACATAAATATATATCAAACAACAAAGATCCCTATGATATATCATTAGTTACACACTTACAGTGAGAAAAACACCCCTCAGTCACTACCTTCTGTCTCACATTACCAAGCCAATTTTGGATATAGTTTTAGAACATACCTCGGATTCCATGTGCCCTAACTTTCTGGAGTTGTCTACTATGTGGGCCTTCCTATTGTTTTCTGGGGTATAGGGCTGAGACATTTGGCAGAATCTCAGATGAGGACAAGAGGAGTAGAGGAGAAAGATAGATTGGCTGCTTGAGTGGTGTTGTTACACTCATTGTCAGTAAGACCAAGGAATTGATAGAGGATTTCAGGAAGGGGAAATCAAGAGAACACACAGCAATTCTCAGCGAGGAGTCGACAATGGAAAGAATGAAAAGCTTCAGGTTCGTGGGTTTTAACATAACAGGAGATTTATCCTAGGCAAATATAAAGAAGGTACATTTCATTAGTTTGAGATTTAGTATGTCACCAAAGACTCTAGCAAATTTCTACAGATGTACCATGGGGAGCATTCTGAGTGATTGCATTACCGTCTGGTGGAGGAGCCAATACAAAAGATAAGAAAAAGCTGCAGAGGGTCATAAACTCAAGCAACTCCATCATGGGCACTAGCCTCCCCAAAATCAAGAAAATCTTCAAAAAGCGATGCCTCAAGAAGGTAGCATCCATCATGAAAGAATCTCACCATCCAGGACCTGCCCTCATGTCATTATAATCAATAGGGAGACTGAAGACAGACACTCAATGTTTTAGGAATAGCTTTCCATGAACACTAGTACAATATACTGCTCTTTTTTGACACCATTTTTAATATATTTTCTAACTGTAATTTATTGTAATTTTTATGTATTGCACTGCATTGCTGCTGTAATACAACAAATTTCACAACAGTGAAATGTCAGTGATAATAAACCAGATTCAGATTGGTAAAGATTAAATAGAATGTCATTACTATTACTGTCATGAGTAAGGATATTGAGGGATTTGAACAGGAGAGTGAGAAGTCTGAAATGGGAAGTCTGGTGAAAGGAATGATGCTTATCTAGGAAAAAGATTTGGAAGTTCACCAGGATAGAGGACAAGAGGCTAGTCTGGGGAGTAGCTGAATTTGACAAAGGCATGGATTGAACAGGAACTGGAGTCTTTTGACAATTATACTCAGTTACCATTTTATTAGGGCATCTACTTGTTAATGCAAATATCTAATCAGCCAATGATGTGGCAACAACTCACTGCATAAAAGCATACAGACCTGGTCAAGGGTTTTAGTTGTTGTTCATTTCTAACATCAAAATGAGGAAGAAAGATGATCTAAGTGACTTTGACCATGAAATGATGGTTGGTACTGAACGAGGTGGTTTGAGTATCTCAAAAATTGCTGATCTCCGAGGATATTCATGCATAATAGTCTCTACAGCAGGGGTTTCTAACCCTTTTTATGCCATTAACTGAGGGGTTCATGGAACTCAGGTTGGGAACCCCTGCTCTACAGAGAATGATGCAAAGAAAAAACACAGAGACATAGAAAATAGGTGCAGGAGTAGGCCATTCGGCCCTTCGAGCCTGCACCACCATTCAGTATGATCATGGCTGATCATCCAACTCAGAACCCTGTACCTGCCTTCTCTCCATACCCCCTGATTCCTTTAGCCACAAGGGCCATATCTAACTCCCTCTTAAATATAGCCAATGAACTGGCCTCAACAGCTTCCTCTGGCAGAGAATGCCACAGATTCATCACTCTCTGTGTGAAGAAGTTTTTCCTCATCTCGGTCCTAAAAGGCTTCCCCTTTATCCTTAAACTGTGACCCCTCGTTCTGGACTTCCCCAACATCGGGAACAATCTTCCTACATCTAGCCTGTCCAATCCCTTTAGAATTTTATACGTTTCAATCAGATCCCCCCTCAACCTTCTAAATTCCAGCGGGTATAAGCCTAGTCGATCCAGTCTTTCAGCATATGAAAGTCCTGCCATGCAGTAAGTAGCAGTCCTGTGGGCGAAAACGTTTTGTTAATGAGCTCAAGGTTCAAAGTAAAGTACATATATTTCCCCATATTCGACCCTGAGATTTGTTTTCTTGCATGCATACACAGTAAATCCAAGAAACACAATAGAATCAATGAAAGACTACACCCAACAGAATGGACAAATGATTATTATGCAAGAGACAACAAACTGCAAATAGAAAATAAAAACATAATGATAAGAAATAAATATCGAGAACATGAGTTGAAGGGTCCTTGAAAGTGGGTCCATAAGATGGGGGCACAGTTCAGTAATGGAGCGAGTGAAGTTATACCCTCTGGTTCAAGAGCCTGATGGTTGAGGGGTGAGAACTGTTCCTGACCTGAACCTGGTGGTGTGAATCCTGAGGCTCCTTTACCTTTTTCCTGATGGCAGCAGCGAAAAGAGAAAGCATGGCCTGGATAGTGGGGGACCCTAGTGATGGATGTTGCTTTCTTTTGTCAGCGCTGTGTGTGGACGTGTTCAAAGGTGGGAAGGGCTTTACCCATGATGAACTGGGTCGTAGCCACCACTTTTTGTAGGATTTCCCATTCAAAAGCATTGTTTTTTCCCATACCAATCTGTGATACAGTCAGTCAATATTCTCTCCATCATACTATATTTTCTATAGAAATTTGTCAAAGTTTTAGATGACGTGCCAAATCTTCACAAACTTCTAAAGTAGTAGAGGCGCAGCCATGCTATCTTCATAATGGCACTAAGGTGCTAGGCCCAGGACAGATACTCTCAATGATAACATTGAAAAATTTAAAGTTGCTGACCCTCTCCACCTCCAATCCTTTAATGACTTCAACATTAAGTGAGAGGTTGTTGCAGTTGTGGGACCACTCAGCCAGGTTTTCAATCTCCCTCCAATGCTTAGCCTCACAGTCTGAAGTATAAAGTGAGCAGAGCAGGGAGCTAAGCACACAGCCTGTGGTGCACCTGTGCTGATAGAGGTTATGTAGATGTTGTTACCAATCCAAACTGACTGGGGTCTGCAAATGAGGAAGTCAAGGATCCATTGAGGATCCAATTGCAAAAGGAGGTATGGAGGCCAAGGTCTTGAAGCTTATTGATTAGATTTCAGGGGATGATGGAATTGGATGCTGAGCTGTAGCCAATAAAGAGTATCCTGATGTATGCATCTTTACTGTCCGCTGTCTGGTTCTTCCAGGGTTGAGTGAAGAGCTAATGAAATGGCATCTGCTGTGAACCTGTTGCCACTGCAGGCAAACTGGAGTGGATCGAAGTAATTTCTCAGGTAAGAGTTGATGTGTTTCATCACCAATCTCTCAAAGCACTTCATCACAGTGGATGTAAGTGCTATTGGATGACAGTCATTGAGGCAGGTTATCATGTTCAGAGAGATCAGGGGAGAATGGAAAGACTGGTTCAAGCTGACAAGGAGGGGACAGTAACTCACTAACCACCTGTTGCAACAGTGCAGAAGAGCACCTCTGAATGCACAACATATTGAACTTTGAAGTAGATGCACTACAATAGCAGAAGACCACAACATACACTCACTGGCCACTTTATTAGGTACCTTTTGTAATTAATCAAGTGGCAACTGAGTGTAAATGAGAACAGGAAATCTTTGTCAAGGAGAACATTATGATTCAGAAATCCAGTCTCTTGATGAATAGGGTATTATTAGTCTGTAGAGTGACCTATGGGAATGTTCAATGGGAAAATTAATGACAGATAGAAGAGTGATGAAATTGGTGAAGGAACCCAAATGAATGATAAGGAAACTAAAGCTGAGCATGGGGAGTCAATGTGCATAATTTAACTCTGAGGGATGTTCAGTAAGGGTCTTGTGGGGCCAGTGTAGAATGAGGACAAGAGCAAGAAGGGTGGAATAAGGAAAGTAGTTGCTGGAACTGGAGAAACCAATCAGGCCTTACTGCCACTATATAGGTTGATGACGGCAGACTGTGGGCACAGTGGGGAGGAGAATTACTACTAAAGGATAAGCTGTTGCAACCCATAACTAAGTCAACTTTGGAATATAAAAATAATGATGCACAGCGAGGTGAAAGATGGCAACAGTTTTGTTTGTGGACTGTTTTCTACCAACTGTCTGTTTAGTACTGGAAGACTTTTTTAGTAATCTAACCACAGTTATCAAGATATTGAAAAGAACTCATCGGGTGACTGAGAGAAAGAAACATTTCCGCTGATTGAGGGCAGAAGTTAAGGAAGTCAAGAAGTCAATATTATCGGGCAGGCTTTATAGGACAGAAACTGGGAATCACTTTTGAATACAGATTGTCTTCTACGATGGTAACAGAAGTTTTCCAATTGTTTATTTTAAGACTGAAATAGGTTTTTGACCACCAAAGGTATTATTAAGGAATCAGCTCACAATTAGAATCAGAATCAGGTATAATACCATTGGCACATATTGTGACATTTGTTGTTATGCAGAGGTAAATTGCAATACATAGTAAAAACTCTTTAAATTACAGTAAGTCTATATACATTAAAATGTTAAATTAAATAAATAATACAAAAAGAAAAAGTAGGGAGGTAGAGCTTGTGGGTTCAATGTCCATTCAGAAATAGGATGGCAAAGGGGAAGAAGCTATTCCTGAATTGTTGAGTGTGTGCCTTCAGGCTCCTGTACTTCCTCCTTGATGGGAGCAGTAAGAGGGCACTTCCTGTGCCACAGTAATCTTACTATGCAGCTCCTGATCATCTTGAGGATTCAGTTCCAACTGGAGCAAGCTATGGGCAGTGATGGGACATTTAGAAAGCATACCCTGAGGCCTTGGGGCCCAGCACTCTCTTGGTAGCCTTGTAGAGCCTGTGTTTCACTGTTTTAAAATGTCTCTTATAGTCAGAAACATATTGTTATATATTTTAAAATATATAAATATACTGAAATTAATTTGAAAAAATAATGCACTTTAATAAAAAAGTGAAATAAGCAACAGAAAGCTAAAACTGCAATTAAGAAATTGGAAACATGACTCAAATTAATGGAACTGTGATAGATGCACTACTTCTGGCTGGGGTACTGCTGAGGAGCCAGATGGAAAGTGCATCTGATTTTTAACTCAGCAAGAAGTAGCCAGTCATTACTGAGAGGTCTGATACATCTGTGTATAACTTCTGGTGTGTTCTGTACTTCTACAGCAACTTTACAGGTAACTCTCAATGGCATTGCTTGATGGCTGTCAGTGCATTTTAGGATAGAAAGTATTAGAAGCAAAATCAGGAGATCTCAATCATTTTTTTCATAGAATCTTTGTTGTGGTCAAATCCTGGAGAAAGGCTGGACAGAAGATAGAGGTGAGGCTGCTCATTCAACATGTATGTGCCACCATTGTAATCCAAGTAATTAAATTATTAACTTTCTGTTTTAGAAAAAAACTGACTGGCTATAAATCATATGAATTTCATAATTATTAACAATCTATGCTGAGCAAGTCTAAGTAAATTTTAAGTGGAAGCATAAGCAAGTTAACGTCATTGATTAACTATTCTTTATCTTCCTTATACTCATAATCCTTATATTTTAAGGTAATGTTTTTTTGAACTAACAACATTGCACTTGCAAGTACTGACAAATTTGAATGGAATAAGGTAGATTTGAGCAATAATGAATGTTCATAGTTTTTTTTGTGCATGGTAACAACTCTCAATAGATGCTTACATAATTTAAATTGTGGCAGATAATGAGGTGCCCACAATCGCTTCATTATTAAGGAGTCCAGATTTAGAAACATAGAAACATAGAAAATAGGTGCAGGAGTAGGCTATTCGGCCCTTCGAGCCTGCACCGCCATTTATTATGATCATGGCTGATCATCCAACTCAGAACCCCGCCCCAGCCTTCCCTCTATATCCCCTGATCCCCGTAGCCACAAGGGCCATATCTAACTCCCTCTTAAATATAGCCAATGAACTGGCCTCAACTGTTTCCTGTGGCAGAGAATTCCACAGATTCACCACTCTCTGTGTGAAGAAGCTTTTCCTAATCTCGGTCCTAAAAGGCTTCCCCTTTATCCTCAAACTGTGACCCCTTGTTCTGGACTTCCCCAACATCGGGAACAATCTTCCTGTATCTAGCCTGTCCAATCCCTTTAGGATTTTATATGTTTCAATCAGATCCCCCCTCAATCTTCTAAATTCCAACGAGTACAAGCCCAGTTCATCCAGTCTTTCTTCATATGAAAGTCCTGCCAACCCAGGAATCAATCTGGTGAACCTTCTTCGTACTCCCTCTATGGCAAGGATGTCTTTCCTCAGATTAGGGGACCAAAACTGCACACAATACTCCAGGTGCGGTCTCACCAAGGCCTTGTACAACTGCAGTGGTACCTCCCTGCTCCTGTACTCAAATCCTCTCGCTATAAGTGCCAGCATACCATTCGCCTTTTTCACCGCCTGCTGTACCTGCATGTCCACTTTCAATGACTGGTGTATAATGACACCCAGGTCTCGTTGCACCTTCCCTTTTCCTAATCGGCCACCATTCAGATAATAATCTGTTTTCCTATTTTTGCCACCAAAGTGGATAACTTCACATTTATCCACATTAAATTGCATCTGCCATGAATTTGCCCACTCACCCAACCTATCCAAGTCACTCTGCATCCTCTTAGCATCCTCCTCACAGCTAACATTGAACATTCAAATATCTTGTATTAAAAGGGCAACTTTACTGGAATAATTTGATGGAACAAATCAGTCGCCTTCTTGGTGCTCTCCATCAGCTTGCACTTTCCTATCTCCACCCCATCCATGTACCTCATCCATGCCTGCTAATTTGCTCTTTTTATATTGAGGCTTTCTCAGCAAATCACTGCAGGAATTTGGAAGCAAAGAAAGCCTGCTCCGTGGGATGTGAGCATGGAGAGAAAGACTGTAAAGGGACAGAGGAATAGCTGGCAAATCTCTGGATTAGGCCATGGGTTACACATGGGAAACTAATGCAACTCAATTTATTCTGAAGTATGTTTAACAACGAAAGCTATCCTCAGTAGTTGAGGTTCTGATGTATTGGTTGAGTTAGTGCAGTAAAGGAAAACAACTGTTTTTCATATTAGCATCAATCCATTATTATTCCACGATAGAAACTGCAACAAATATAACACTGAATAGCATTTCACTGCTCACAATCAAATTGGAGCACTAAAATTAGAAACATAGAAAACCTACAGCACAATACAGGCCCTTCAGTCCACAAAGCTGTGCCGAACATAATGTATACTTTATACTTTATTGTCGCCAAACAATTGATACTGGAACATACAATCATCACAGCGATATTTCATTCTGTGGTTTGTGCTCCCTGGAGTACAAATCGATAGTAAATATTAAAAATTCAAATCATAAATCATAAATAGAAAATTGAAAAGGGAAAGTAAGGTAGTGCAAAAAAACCAAGAGGCAGGTCCGGATATTTGGAGGGTACGGCCCAGATCCGGGTCAGGATTCAGTCAGCAGTATTATCACAATTGGAAAGAAGCCGTTCCCAAATCTGGCCGTACGAGTCTTCAAGCTCTTGAGCCTTCTCCCAGAGGGAAGAGGGACGAAAAGTGTGTTGGCTGGGTGGGCCGTGTCTTTGATTATCCTGGAAGCACTGCTCCGACAGCGTGCGGTGTAAAGTGAGTCCAAAACTTGTCCTTACTATAGAAATTCACTAGGGTTACCCATAGCCCTCTATTTTTCTAAGCTCCATGTACCTGTCCAGGAGTCTCTTAAAAGACCCTATCGTATCCGCCTCCACCACCGTCGCCAGCAGCCCATTTCACGCACTCACCACTCTCTGCGTAAAAAACTTACCCCTGAAGTCTCCTCTGTACCTTCTTCCAAGCACCTTAAAACTGTGCCCTCTCATGCTAGCCATTTCAGTCCTGGGAAAAAGCCTCTGACTATCCATACGATCAATGCCTCTCATCATCTGATACACCTCTCATCCTCCGTCGCTCCAAGGGAAAAAAGCCCAATTCACTCAACCTATTCTCATAAGGCATGCCCCCCAATCCAGGCAACATCCTTGTAAATCTCCAGCTGCAACATTACCTCATGGCTCCTAAACTCAATCCCAGGCTTGATGAAGGCCAATGCACCGTATGCTTTCTTAACCACAGAGTCAACCTGCACAGCAGCTTTGAGTGTCCTATGGACTCGGACCCCGAGATCTCTCTGATCCTCCACACTGCCAAGAGTCTTACCATTAATACTATATTCTGCCATCATATTTGACCTACCAAAATGAACCACCTCACACTTATCTGGGTTGAACTCCATCTGCCACTTCTCAGCCCAGTTTTGCATCCTATCAATGTCTCGCTGTAACCTCTGACAGCCCTCGACTCTATCCACAACATTCCCAACCTTTGTGTCATCAGCAAATTTACTAACCCATCTCTCCACTTCCTCATCCAGGTTATTTATAAAAATCACGAAGAGTAAGGGTCCCAGAACAGATCCCTGAGGCACACCACTGGCCACTGACCTCCATGCAGAACATGACCTATCTACAACCACTCTTTGCCTTCTGTGGGCAAGCCAGTTCTGGATCCACAAAGCAATATCTCCTTTGATCCCATGCCTCCTTACTTTCTCAGTAAGCCTTGCATGGGGTACCTTATCAAATGCCTTGCTGAAATCCACATACACTACATCTGCTGTTCTACCTTCATCAATGTGTTTAGTCACATCCTCAAATTACTTGCTGATTCTTGTATTCATTTAGAAATATTTCATTTTTTAATATAGACACATTGGTTCAAGCACAATTTGTCTCACTGTTATATTGGGACATTTCCATGTCTTCAGAAAGTAGCACATATTGTTTTATGCTCTCCCAAAAGAGGAGGGATGGAGTCAATTAAATACCTCAGGTGAACAAATTGAGCTAATGACAATTAAACTAATCCCTTCAGCCTACATGTGGTCCATATCCCTCCATTCTTTGCACGATGCCTCTATCACCTCCCTTGATCTTTGCCCATCTCACTTTAAATGCACACCCTCTGGCATTAGACATTTTGAACCTGGGGAAAAGATACCAGCTGCCTTCTTTATCAGTTCCTCTCGTGATTTTATAAACGTCTATCAGGTCTCCCTCGGTTTTTGCTGCTTCAGAGAAAACCACCTGTTTGACCTGTTTGTTCAACTCCTCCTTATCCTCCAACCCAGGCAGCTTGCTAGTACACTGTTTCTCTAAAAGCTTGGATTTTCCAACACTCTTCCCTTGCATTTCCAGAAATCTATCAACCTGTGCTTCAATAAATAAGCCTCCACAGACATCCATACATTCATCACCTTCTGAATGAAGACATTTCTCCTCATTTCAGTTCTAAACCAATCCAATCCTTTTCTAAAATGAGACTATGACACCGCACCCCCACAACCCAATTTGTAGACTCAGTGAAAACATCTTCTCTTCATCCAACCTATGAAGCCCTAGAAGAATTTTGAATATTTCTCTTCTCATTCTTCTAAACTCCAGAAAAATACAGGCTGGTATACTTAATCTCTCATGTAGCAGAATATTGATTCTTTGTTGCACTCCCCTAACCTTATAAAACAAGTACATAATTTTGGTAACTGCACATAAACTCCAAAGTGCGGTCACAACAACACTGTATTAAAAAAGTGAAAATCATAATTTGTGAAGTAAGAATGATCACGATTAGTGCAACTTTATTGAAGGCTAAAAGAGGAAGATTAAAGTTAAATTTAAAAAAGCATTGTTACTGAAACTGCGTAAAAGAAATGGAATAATAGTTTCTGGACATTGCTTTGGTTCAGTGTTTTCATTAACCCAGCCCTATGCAATTTCTCAGCAAATCTGTTACATCTTTATTCCTCCATATTATTTTCCCCTAATTTCCCAACTACTGTTTATACATGAATTTGCATAATGTAACTGAAAAATGATACGCCTTCTGCATAATGAAGGGAATCATCTGCAATGTTTCATAAATCAGTAGAAAGGCAAACAACCAAGAATTGTAATGACCCCATAAGCTCTTAAAGTAAAAGCAAGAAGCTGCATAAGCAATGTGCTTGAAAGAAGGATTTGCCCACAAGATACTCCTGATATCAGATTAGATTTGACTTAAGTATGCTGCTCAATTATACTTCCACAATTTCTTCTTACAAACTTAAAAAATTGTCATATTATCAAGGAAAACATGTTTCATTTTACCTTAACATAAATATTAACATTCAACTCAGTATCCTATAATAATCAAATATGAGTACTTATGTTTTCCATTTTGTAACCAATTCTGCTGTTTTTTTTATTGGTAAGTGTTTTCAAAACTTATGTGCTTCCTAAATAAAAAGTGTTAGTTCAATAATTACAAGGAACTGAAATGTGGGAAAACTAGTAATGCTTTTATAACCTAACATTTTCAGAGGAAATACTGACTAATTTTTCAAAGCAAAACACTGAATGCTGAATACTAAACCTGTGTCATGTTGGATCTCGTCTTCAAACAACTGTCACAAGAAAATAAATCTCAGTCTACCCTTTATACCAAGTAATTGCTAGCAAACATTTACAAGTGCTTATCATCTTTGCATTTTGAATTAATAACATTACTAGGAAGTGCTAAGCACGTAGATGCACAGCAGACTCTTCAGGATTCGATCCCTTTGAGCTATAGCATGGTAATAATCCAATTGCTCAACTAGGGACAAACTGTAATATCAATTTTTTTACTCTGATGATAATTATATTAGAAAAGATGGAGGGAGAAGCAGTGAAATGCCTTTCTTAAAAATGTTGTATCTTTCTACCTCTTTCCACCTTCACAACATCTTTAAAACCTTCCTCTTTTCTGTAGTTCAGTGTCAAATTTGCTTTGACAGCTTTTCTGTAACGCATCAAAAGGATCTTGAACTGCATTGAAAGATGCAAATGTTTTAATGATACAATGTTTAAAAATAATTTCTTTAATGAATAAGTATTAAATGACAATCAAAACGATACAGGTGCTGAAATAAAAAGAGTGCAGAAAACACTCAGCATATCAGATTAATAGAATCCTAATCCACGTAACATTCCTATTATCACAGGAACCGCTTTCCCTTCAATCGCTCATCTAAACTTGCTTGAATATTATAGTTTGTTTCAATAATTTTGGCAATACATCACAGAGCTTCTATGTTAAAGCTGCTCCTACATCTGTTGTGTTTAATTTTATTACCACATTTCTTTGTTCACTCACTTTCCTGCAAATAACTATTAACCTGAATTAAGCAGCAATTACTTGCTGAATGTACTGCAGCTAAAAAAAATCCTTTTCAAATGTTAGCAAAAAAGTTTTGTTTGAATTCTCCTAAGAATCAAAGTGTTAGGATGACTGAAACAGATGGTACACTGCATAAAGTTGGCAAGGTCTGCTAATCCCAAAACTTACTTGGGCAATTTCCATCTTTAAAAATACTAAAATCAATACGCTTGTATTATGATTCAAAGATCTCAGTTTTTATGTATATTTAAGGCAGAGGTTGATAGATTCTTGATTGGTCAGGGCATGAAGGGATACAGGGAGAAGGCAGGAGATTGGGGCTGAGAAGAAAATTGGGTCAGCCATGATGAAATGATGCAGCAGACTCCATGGGCCAAATGACCTAATTCTGCTCCTCTATCTTATGGTCTTAAGGTTACCCTTATGTGTACAGGACCATCTTAATTGTCAACATTTAACAAAGAATAAAATCTACTACATTAGGAAGTGTCTTCTTCGGAGGTCACTTAAAATATTCTCTCTTATCTATAGCAACCTTGATCATGCATTGGAATTGTAGCTTATCCAAATTATCAGAGTCAATGGAACAAGAGCCAGAATTTGAGTTAAATGATAGTGTGACTTTGAGATGTTTCACATGCTAACTTTGGTTAATAATTTTACATGTTAGTAGAAATGGAAGTCATTAACTTTTGAGCAATACATACAAAATGTTGGAGGAACTTAGCAGGTCAGGCAGCATCTATGGAGAGAAATAAACAATTGGTGTTTCGGGCCAAGACCCTACATCAGGATTGGAAAAGAAGGGGGCAGAAGCAAGAATATAAAGATGGGGGAGGGGTGAGGGAGAAACATGTTGGCAGGAAATGGATGCGTCCAGGTGAAGTTCTAAGGTTACTTCAATGAATAAACAAGAACAGTGCAAGTCAATGCACTGAGGGCACAGTAATCCTGTTGTTGCAAACTACTGTCTGTTAAGATATGATTTGGTATAAATTGTGACACAGAAGCAAGCTCTTAGGACCAACCAGTCTAGATTCATCTTAATAAGATTCAGTCTTTCCCAGTTCAGCTGTTCTGTTCCTTTATCACCAGGACCCCTATCCTTCAACTGTGCATCTAAACTTTCTTTAAATATTGATAAAAGTTTGCATGGAGCTTAGAAAAATAGAGGACTGTCAGTAACCCTGGGTAATTTCTAAAGTAAGGACATTCTCGGTACAGCATTGTGGCCCAAAGGGCCTTGTATTGTGCTGTAGGTTTTTTTATGTTTCTAAAAGCAGCAGGATTGATTTTGACTCTATTGTAAAGTGCAGAAATTCAAAAGCATCTGATCTCTATGATTGACTTACTTCTATTGTCTTCTTACTCTCCCTTCCTTCTTCCTCTCACTGAGTATTCCCAAGTATGTCCCTATCAACTCTTTTACTACTACCTTTTAAGTCATCACCTTTGCGCGCTCGCTCTCTCTTTCTCGTATCGCTCTCATACATGTCCCTTTGAGCACTCAGTCTCTAACCAGTAGAATGAACAATAAGGGTTTAAAAGGAAATTCAATTGCTTATCTATAATGCATTGAATTTGAACATTCCTTGTTGAATTTTAGGCTGACAACTAGTCAGCTTTTGCTATATGAGTAACTGTTGGTAATTATTTGAGCTAAACATGTAGAATGACAAAATGATAACTATGCTCTGAAATGTAACAGTATTCCAAATGCAGCTATTTTAAAATGTGTGACAACTTTTCCGTCACACTCAAATATTATGGAGACAAGAGGCTGCAAATGCTAGAATCGGAAGCAACCAACAATCTGTTGGAAGCCCTGTTGAAGGATCTTGGCTTGAAACATCAACGGTACTCTTTTCCACAGATGCTGCCTGGCCTGCTGAATTCCTCCAGCATTTTGTGTGTGTTGCTTGGATTTCCAGCATCTGCAGATTTCCTCGTTTGTGAATCTGTTGGAAGAGCTCAGTGATTCTCCGTTTTGATGCAGGATTTCCACCCAAAATGTTGACAATTCACAGATTTTTTTTTGGCGGACAGCAGGGGTGATACGTGGCCTTGGTCATAGCAAGAACTAGGCCTCAAGGCGTGGGATCACCTGTTTACAGCTGCCCAGGAGAGAGGTGGAGTCGTTGCACTCCACCAGAGGTGGCGTGGCGCAGTGTCTAAACTGGAGTCAGTGCTCCCCTCTAGTGTTCACTTGGCAGAAGATAAGCCATATTGTACTCAACTGCAGTTATCGGCAATATTCTTAGACTATATTTTATTTATTTGACTGTATTTTACTGATATATATGCTTGCTAGCTTATATATGCTTTTGTGCTGTAACTGTTGGTACTGTGTGTCATACCTTGGCCCTAGAGTAATGACGTTTCATTTGGCTGTATTCATAGGTATTCATGTACGGCTGATTGACAATTAAACTTGAACATTGACATTCCTTTTCTTCCACAGATGCTGCTTGTCTCATAGAGTTTGTCCAGCAGGTTGTTTGTAATACTCAATGTCATGTTCAGAAGATATTATGTTGTAAGAGTGCATCTTTAAATGAAAGATTTAGCAAAGATTTTGAAAAATATGTACTTCAAAAGTTTTCCCAGCCTATTTTTATTGCCCATCACTGGTTACACAGATTATATAGCTGCACATCCCATCATCTAATAAAAGTACTGCACTGTGTCAGATTCTCCAGGTTTTGAAATCTGATGTATTCCGCGTGTGATGGAGTAAAAGTTTACTGCATATGCATTCCACTGTAGAACTGAACTTGCACAGAAGTACAAATGTTGTAATAGGCTCAGCCACATAAGCAATATTTGCATTACCATTTTTGGTCAATGGCAACATACACCATACATTGAATTGAAAAAAATTAAACCACTTTGAGTAGATAATATGAAGATGTACTAGTAAGAACAATGTATATGAAATGCCAAACAATGGCAACATCAACTGCATAACTTCATCTGTGTGGTATTTGCAATTATTTTTTTCAATTTAAACAGTTCACTTCCCTTCATCTCTATTATGTGCAAACTTGTTTTTGACTTAATGAATTTAACAGATGCATTTGTTCCTTGTGCTTACAGGCTACTTAGTAACACATAGCATTTCTCCATCCATGAAAGCATAATGTGCAGCCGTCTTTCAACCTTTGAAAGGTTTAGTTTAAGTGAGCTGGACTTTGTATTGCTTTTTCCTTCCCATATTATTCTGTACAACAACCCAGCAAGCAACCTTCATATAGTGGGAGAACAGCCTTTTAGCCACTTACTTAAATGATGGGTAACCAACAGGTATCCTTCTAAATGAAACCAATTGCAATCCCAACTAAACCACCTAAGTCAACTGCTGGCAATTTCTTTTCAAACCATGGGATCGGATTGGATGAATTCCAACATGATATTTAAAAACATTGTAAAATTAAAGTGGTAATAATTCTTGTATATTCAATCCTTATAGTGAAAAACAAATTGAAGGATCAATTTACACACTAAGCCAGGCTGATCTCCAAACTAATCTTGCTTTGCACAGTGTATGCTGGCATTTATTGCAGAAATTCAATTATCTTATTCATTATGCAAGAGACAAACCTTTTTTCTCCCCCAATTATCTTACTCCACTGAAATATTAAATTTGAGTTACTGTTTAAGAACAGTACCAAGACTGCCTAGGGTATGTCATACTTCTTACGTCACATTGAGATGTTTTTGCAGATAAATTTCTGCAATTTTAATCTTTTGTATAAATATTATGAGGGAATCTACTGAGCAATATGATTCTTAAATTTATTTTTGAAGTTTTAGATAAAATATCTAGTTCATCACCACACACTAGATTTAAGACATTTAAAATATATTGTCCATACCTGAGGGACAGATTTTAACTGTTCCATTGCTAGTGTCTGCAGCTCATGGCTATCAGTTTCTATTCCAAGTTTCAATGCTGCCAGTAGGATTGATTGGTCCAGAAGCAGAATATAAATTTGTTTTACATACTGTGGAAGGACACAAAGGTCTTCAGTTAAACAACACAAATACAGGTTTTCACTCTGCTTCTCTTCACTTTCATCATATTTTATATATTAGATAACGAAGACAACTGCAAAATAAAATGTCAATGGTTAGTTTTGTGATAATTATCTATTGATTACCAAGAGTTAAACTGCCCAGCAATCTTGTCCTTGAACTAAATCATTAGTAATCCACTCTCATTATTATGATTCATTATTATGCTCTATTAAAAGATGAATGAACTCAAGTCTCCCTTACTCTGAAAACACGAACAATGCTTTGAGAAACAGCAGGATCTGTAACAAAGCCTTTATAAGGAAATGGCACAGCATTTTCCAATTTGTGAATTGGTTTTATATTCAAACCTAACACAAAAGTTCTGCTGTTTTCAGCGGTCCAATGTGAAATGAGTTTCAGATCTTCCAATGTCTGAATCTAATTTGCTACCGATTAGTTTGAGAATTTAAGTAAACAAATCACATTATGGATCTTAACATTACATCTGGGAATGACTGTTTCATCTGGCCCAGGAAGGCCTTTCCTAAAATGGGAAGAGATTTATACAAATTTCCAGAAAAAGTACCTCTCCCCCACCTCTCCTTCACTATTCCCCATTCCCATTTCCCTCTCTCACCTTATTTCCCTATCTGTCCATCACCTCCCTCTGGTGCTCCTCCCCCCTTCCCTTTCTTCCATGGCCTTCTGTCCGCTCCCATCAGATAACCCCTTCTCCACTCATTCATCTCTTTCACCAATTGACTTCTCAGCTCTTTACTTCAGCCCTCCCCTTCTCCCGGTTTCACCTATCACCTACTACCTTGTATTTCTTCCTCCCCTCCTCCCACCTTCTTACTCTGACCTCATCTTTTTTTCCTCCAATTCTAATAAAGGATGTTGGCCTGAGACATTGACTCTTTACTTTTTTCCATAGATGGTGTCTGGCCTGCTGAGTTCCTCTAGCATTCTGTGTGTGTTGCTGAGGTTTATTCCTGGCCTGAACAGCTATCATTTTGATGAGCATTTAAAAAAGTCTTTACATACATACACATCTACACACACACACACACACACACACACACATATCTATAAACTACCTGTACTCATATATTCTAAGTTGCTCATGGGACAGATCATCAGGCTGAAAGCTCTGATTAAAACCTTTCTCAAAATAAATCTGCTGGTGTGTCAAAGAGAGGTGAGAATGGTGGGATGGAATTGAGAAGCTGGCAGATTTGCCACAAAGTTGATCATTTTTTTTTAAATTATAGAGGATGAGAGGTATAGGATATAGAAAGTAGACAGAGAGTGAAAAGGGCTGACTGTAAAGCTAAGATAGAAGCATACAGGATGATGATGAGGAGTTGGATGGAGTGACACAAAGGCCATCTGATGTTATTTACTCACTCAGCAAGTGCCAGCACACACTGGGCATCTGGAGGTCCTGAACGATTTACTGTCTTTATCTGCCGCTGGATTTCACAAGGAGTTCAATGACAGAGCACAAATGTTTGCAAACTCCAGCTCTTATGCTAAAGAATATGTATAGAATCTGAGCTAGATTAGTTCTAGTACAGCTTTTTCATCTGAGTGCAGATTATCTGGATATGATTATATTTCTGCTTGCTTGAATGTCCTTTTTATAAGTATTTAAAACCTTGCATCTTTAAAAACACATTTTAACTTTGCAAAGAGTTTATTTTGATTTTTAATAGTTGCAGTTACTTCAGTGTCAGGTATAGTCAGATGTACTAAATAAAGATACCTTAACAGTTTTGAGACATAACTTGTGAACAATTACTCCAGAGGTTTGTAGGCAGAAGATTCAATCCTGAAGAAGGGTCTCTGCCCAAAATGTTCACTGCTTTTTAACTTCCATGGATGCTGCCTGATCTGCTGAATTCCTCTAGCATTTTGTGTGTTTTGTCATGGACATCAGAATCAGAAAGAGAATCAGGTTTATTATCACCGGCATGTGTTATGAAATTTGTTCACTTAGCAGCAGCAGCAGTTCAATGCAATGCATAATATAGAAGAAAAAAAGTAAAAATAAATAAATAAGTCGATTACAGTACATGTATATTGAATAGAATAAAATCACGCAAAACAGAAATAATATATATTTTAAAAGTAAGGTACTGTTCATGGGTTCAATATCCATTTAGGAATCGGATGGCAGAGGGGAAGAAGCTGTTTCTGAATCACTGAGTGTGTGCCTTCAGGTTTCTGTACCTCCTACCTGATGGTAACAATGAGAAAAAGGCATGCCCTGGGTGCTAGGGATCCTTAATAATGGACGTTGCCTTTCTGAGACACCGCTCCTTGAAGATTTCTGTCCAGTCAGATTAATTTGGTAACTTCAGCAGAAAGAGCAGTTGGTGAGAAACTTTCAGCAAAGTTGACATCAAAGGAGAAAACTGTAGACTATTGAAGGGACTTCAGTTATAAATTAAATGGGCTGGAACAACTGACCTAACCAACAATGGTCCATTGTCCAACAGTAGTGGCTGCAATGTAGGCCAGATAGCAACATCTCAGGTAACCTACAATTTTCCAGCATCTGAAAATCTATTCCTGCAAAGAACCTATTGCTATGTGTCTCATCAGTGATTGAATCTGCCCCTGCAAAGTTTATTCTTCAACTTGACTGACAATGCTAAAGCCTAAATTTTCTTTATTGTTACAGAATATTGTGGGAATAAAACAGTCTCTCTGCAAATTCTATCACCAGACATTTTATATAAACAGTAAAATGTTTTATAACTCATGAATCTTTATGCACAGTATTATTTTGCAGTATTAAACCAAATAACTTATCTTGATTGTACCCTGATCTCTCAAGTGCAATCAAATCTTCTTAAAGGAAGTTTGAATATTGTTATGTTTCAGTGAAGTTTTTAATAGCAGCTTCTGTCTCGTTAATAGCATGAATCTGTGCAGTCATTCCCAGATGATCCTTTTATAGTATAAAATACTGTACGTCAAGTAAGGTTGTGCATTGCTAAGTCTGCAAGTTTCAAATTCAGCAACAAAGAAAAAATCAAGGCTAACTTGGTGATGACCCAAGGCAGAGAAAACATGCCTTTTCAGCCAATAAAATCACATCTGTTAGCTTCAGCACTGGTACAAGAAGGTGAGGCAGACTTTTGTGTATTTCAAAGAGAGGTGAATGCTACTGAGGGTTGCGTTGGCAATCAGGATGAGTGGATTGGAGTAAAGATTGGCATCAACCCTTCCAACAGTCACTGGCTTGTCAGCTGCATGGAAACAGATCTGTTACTGGTTTTAAGTAAAGTTTTTTTTTGATCCATCATTACCTTAATAATGAGCAGCTGATATACCTTGAACTGTAGCTGCTATTGGACAGCCCTCTCAATACTAACATTCATGCTCACCACTTCCTCTGAGCCAGAGATCCTGTTTATTCCCATGTTTTCACTCAGCTACAGCCATCTAGATTGTATCTTACCACCAAATAACAGAAATACCAGATCGTACACTGCATACCATTATAAATAGGTATATTTAAGAATGTTAATTTAAGCAAACAGTTATTAAATGAAAGAAAAAAACCAAAAAGGGCTCATTACTCTTAAACAGTCAAATGTGCACTTAAGTTGGAGCTCATCTTGAACTTGTCCATCACTCACATGCTGGACCCTCGATCTGCGTGGAAGCACACACCACCTCCCAAATGTCACTCAGAATACATCTTGAACAAATGGGTCTCCCACAGGAGTATTAGTTCTTCCCTCTTGAAGCCATTCATCTGCACAAAGCGCCTTGTGCAACAGGGACAGCACTGTCAGCCATCTTTTTCCCCATTTTCTTCCAGCTCCTGCTCCTGTCCTCTAGAACCTCCTCCTAAAATCTACCATCCTGATTGACAACTTACATTCCTAAGTTAAATAACAAAGCTTCTTATCTCAGCTCAAACCCAAACAAGCTGAGAGCAGTACAGACTGCTTTTACAGCAGCGGTCCTCAACCATTGAGCCGTAAAGTATGTGCTACCGGTATGCGAGGAAACGATACGAGTCAGCTGCACCTTTCCTCATTCCCTGTAACACATTGTTGAACTTGAACATAGGGTTGCCAACTGTCCTGTATTTCCCGGGACATCCGTATATCGGGCTAAGTTGGTTTGTCCCATACGGGACCGCCCTTGTCCTGTATTTCCCCCACTAAGGTAGAGCGTCCCTATGAAACCTTTTGTGCCAAAATGGCGTAAAGTGAAGAAGCAATTACCATTCATTTATATGGGAAAATTTTTTGAGCGTTCCCAGACCCAAAAAAAACCTACCAAATCATACCAAATAACACATAAAACCGAAAATAACACTAACATATAGTAAAAGCAGGAATGATATGATAAATGCACAGCCTATATAAAGTAGAAATAATGTATGTACAGTATAGTCAGGAAGATCAAGCCAAAACCGATTTGTGGAAAAAAATTGGCACGTCACGCATGCGCACACAGGTGCCCATGCAAGGCTTCATATTCATGGCAGTCTTGCCTGGGGTAAACACAAGTGTCCCGGGATTTGACTGCTACTTTTGTCCCTTATTTGGGAGTGAGAAAGTTGGCAACCCTAACTGTAAAAGACATGTTGAGGCGATTTTCAACCCATTTGAACAACACCCACCCACCATTCCCCGCCGGTCGGCTGGTCCGCGAGAATATTGTCAATATTAAACCGGCCCACAGTGCGAAAAAGGTTGGGGACCCCTGTTTTACAGAACTGCTAAAATTAAAT
The DNA here is from genome assembly GCF_030028105.1 of Mobula birostris. Lineage (NCBI taxonomy): Eukaryota > Metazoa > Chordata > Chondrichthyes > Myliobatiformes > Myliobatidae > Mobula > Mobula birostris. The sequence goes on from NC_092371.1 coordinate 194,635,207, forward strand.
ATCTACAGCATAGCAATAAGAATCTTAACCAGGATAAGAGTCTTAAACGTAAGGTTTCCTATCATGTGGTGCTAGAAGGTTCTAATCAGGCATGAACAATAAAGATCCCTAAATGGTCATTTCCCTACAGTAGTTCTTCCCCAACACCCTCCTCCTACATCCACCACGGGGCACATTGACCACAGAACCCTCTTTCTTCCCTTGGTCTCATTTAACCTGAGCCTTTCCGCTTTTTGCAGCTCAGGTGCGGAGACCGCTATTGGTAGAGCTTGGATTGTTGCCAACAAAGGTCACCAGCCAATGTTTTTCACTCAGCATGCAACCCTACCAGTGCAACCTGATAAAAGGGCAGGAGCTGGCAGAAGTTGTTGAAGGATGGGTTGTACTATTAGAGAACTGGGAGCCAGCACAGGTTACCAAGAGAAGAAAACATGGATCACCGGAGCTGAATTTCAGATAAGCAGTGAAAAGTAGAATTTTGGATAACTTTGTACACAGCATTTTTTTGCCCAAACAGCAATAGACATTGCTTGGTTTGATATCCTGATTATAATAAAAAAAGATGACAAAAGCGACACATGTAATCTCAATTAATTTGTATAAAATTATACCTATTTAAAAAATTTCTCCCAACTATGAAATGTTGGAATTTTCTCATTCTACCCTCAACCATGACAAAAACCCATCCACACATCCAAGGTTCTGTTGACAGTCTACAGGATTCATTACAGTCTGTGCAAAGTTCAGTGTTCTCAGGGGAGATGGTATTAAATCTAGAATCAGCTATCAAGGTAATTTTCCTATCTCATCCTCCTCATGCAAAAATCATACTGCATCTAAAGACACACCATGCCCCTTTAAGAGGGGATATACAGTGATTTCAATTTCAGAAGCAATTCAATATAAAAATTTTTTTTTTCCAAAGCAATTTATGTACGTATACATCTTAAAAAGAAAAAAAATACTGCAAAAAAGTTTATTTTAAAGCAATAATGTAATTTAGTTGGATTTCTCATTTGTGGAGAATACATTCTGCTGGAGAAAATTCCTGATGCGAAGGTTAAAGGAGATACAGAGACTGTAAGCCAGTTCATTAGGAACAAGTTTTCAGAAAAGATTCCGGTAAGGAGTCCTTTCTGCAGCTCCAGTATAGCAGGTAACATTTGAGATTTGGGATCACTGCCAATATTTTTTACTCCTGCTGCTTATTCATTCTACTGTTGGCAGAATTATACAGCAACCAAGTAACATTTTGGAGATTTCAGTGCAGCTGCCCAGATCTATGAAAACTATATTTTACTTTGATGAAGCTTCTGGTTTTAGACCAGTGCCAGGTGTCACAGCTCAAGAGGATGCCTTGAGTTCTCAGTGACAAATGCACCAACTAGCATTATACACACTTGAGAGAGCTTAACTTCAAACTTTTCTAAGTGCTGTGACTTCAGCTTTTTTTTAATGTCTATTTATTCATTTTCCTTGCTGTCAAGACCAATATTTATACCCCAATTGTAATTTCCCTCAGGAAGGTGGAAGCAAGCAGGCTTCATATATTAAAAAAAACAGTGTTCTATTTGGAGAGGAGTTCTAGGATTTATATCCAGGGTGGATGAAAGGTCAGTGATATGTTTCCAAGTCAGAATGCTGTGTGACTTGGAGGGAAACATTTGGTGTCAAGAGTTAGCTTGCTTCTGAAGCTCTTGCTCTTCTTGCCGTTAGAGGTTCAAGGCTTAGGATGTACTGATGGAATAGCAATGGTGAGAAACAACATTGCAATTTGTAGATAGCACTTATGACAGTCACTAGTGTAGAGAATTAATGTTTAGGATGATCGTTGGGAGGTTAGTCCTGATTGGTGTCTTGGATAGATGGTTCAATGCACTCTTTGGAGATGGCCATTTGTAACAAAGGCAACAGGCAATGTTACAAAAACACAAGAGGTTTTGCTGATATCACCCCATGCCTGAATGTTATCTAAATCTTGCCACAAACAAGCATGGGTTGCTGCCTTTGTTAAGAAGTGAACAGAACTGAAGAGTGTGCAACTATGAGTGAACATCCACTCTTTCGTACTTACGATAGAAGGAAGTTCATGAGAAGCACCTTAAGATATTTTGGACAAAGGCATTGCAGTAGTGACCAGTTGCAGGATAAATTACCTCCAACATTCAAATCATCTTCTTCTGTATACAATACAACTCCGACCATTACAGTATTTACTCCCCTGAGGTTCAGTGACTTTAGTTTTACAAGTTCCTTTGATGCCACACTCAATCATGTGCTAGCTTGATGTATTTCTCCTCATCCTTGGATATCAAATTTCTGGTCTGTGATTGGAATAAGATTGCTATGAGGTCTGGAGCCAAATGGCCACATTGAAACCAAAAGTGATGACTAATTGTGCTTGACAGGTCTGTTAATGACACCTTCCATCACTTTGCTGCTGTCTGACTGAGGACTGAATGGATGGTAATTACCTAGATTGGATGTTCCTCATTTTTTTGTGAAAAGGACAGATCTGAGTAATTTATAACACTGTCATGATTAACAATGTAATCTAACTGCGGTGGGAATGACAGAACAATTAAACAAATACCTTGGCTGCGTCTTTAAAGAAAAGGATACACGTTCCAGAAATGTTTGGGGACATTTGGGAAGGAGAGGAACTGAAGGAAATGAGTATCAGGAAGAAAACAGAGTTGGAGAAATTTATTAAACTGTAATCCAAAGCAAGACCTGATAACATGCATCTCACAATTATGAATGAGGTGGCTGTGGGAACAGTGGATACATTATTTTCCAATATTGTACAGATTATGGATTCCTGCAGATTGGAGGGAGGTCAATGTAACCCCACAATTTAAAGACATAAGGAAAGAGAATACAGGGAACTACAGTCGATTTACAACAGCAGTGGAGAAAATGCTGCAGGCTTTTATAAGGGAAAATAAGGAGTAGGAATAAATTGGTCTTTATTGGGAGGGCAGGTAGTATCTAGTGGAGTAACAAGAATTAGTGCTTGGGCCCCAAGTATTCATAATGTGCTTCAGTGATTTGGATGAACAAGTCAAATGTAATATTTCTCAGTTAACTAGCGACATGAAAGCGGGTAGAATAATAAATTATGACGAGTTTGCCTGGAGGTTTCAAGAGAATCTAAATTAGGCAAATAGACAGAAATATAACAGAAGCTTCTTCACACGGCATCTCATTTTTAGGCATGCCTGAGTCTGTTCTCTGCGTGTCCATCTGCAATTCTTCATTGATCAGAATGGCAGAGTGAGGATATGTCTGGCCATAAGGTGACAGATCATGGTGTGTACATTCCTGCTGCTGCTGGTGCCAATAACTCCATTGCTACCCAGTTTTCAGATGCTAGATTCGTACTGAATTGCAACAAATAAAGGTTCAGATCATACAGGAAATTACAATTTTGGATTTTCATACAAATGTAATGCTGCTAGTCTATTGTAATTAAATTTCCATCTGCATTTTTACTAATAAAACTGTCTTTCATGACATACTTTAAGGGCAGATTCATCTTTAAAAGAAGATTTAAAAATTACCTGAACTGGTAGTTTGTGCTTTGTCAAGTAAAGAGACCGGCAGATACCAAGTATTTCATTTCCAGTGGTAATTTTGTGTTCAGGATTGCACTTTCCCAACATGGCAGTGACGAGCTTAATCCAAGCATTATCCTTCTCACTTAATCTAGAAGAGCAGAGATGTTTTAATTAGGACACTTCAATTGTATTTCATCAACAAATCCCATGATGAACATTTCCAAAATTTTAAAGCTACATCTAGATTCTTCTGTACAATTTAAAGGAATATATTTCAGGTGGCAGGGATGGGAATTTCCCTGAGAGTTGTCATAGATTCAATGGGCTGAATGGCTTCCTTCGCTGTCATAAAGTAGTCATAGAGTTCGAGATAGAGTCATAGAACACAATAGTACAGGAACAGGCCCTTTGGCCTTTCGAGTCTAAGCCAATCCATTAATTTGCCTAGTTCGATTGACCTGCACTCAGACCATAGCCCTCCACACCTCTCTCACCCAGGCACCTACCCAGATTTCTCTTAAATGTTGAAATCGAACCCGCATCCATTTGTGCTGGCAGCTCCTTCTACACTCTCACCACTTTGAGTGAAGAAGTTCCCCCTCATGTTCCCCTTAAATATTTCATCTTTCACCCTTAACCCATGACCTCTAGTTGTAGTCTCGCCCAACCTCAGTGAAAAAACCTGCTTGCATTTACCTTATCTATAATCTGTCTATCAAATCTACCCTTAATCTTCTATGTTCTACCTTATTCAACGTTTCCCTGCAACTCAGGTCCCCAAGATCCGGCAATATTGTAAACTTTCTCTGCACTCTTTCAATCTTATTTACATTTTTCCTGTAGGTAGGTGATGAAAACTGCACACAATGCTCCAAATTAGGCCTCACCAATGTTTATGCACTTTCACCATAACATTCTAATTCCTCTACTCAATAAATTGATTTATGAAGGCCAATGTGCCAAAGGCTTTTTTACAACCCTCTCTATATGTGATGCCACTTTCAAAGAAATATGAATCTGTATTCGCCAACGTCTCTGTTGAAAAATATGAAAAAGTATGAAAAATTTGCAGCGATACAAGAAAATACAGCAATTTCCATTGAGGACATGTAAATGATTTCATATGACCTACTGTAGGAGGCTGCTATTTTAGCCCATCAAATCTCCGCTCGCTCACAGAATAATTCTAATCTGCTACTGACATTTCTACATTCCTATCAATCTCACTGCTTGCTTACACACTGGGGCAAACTAACCTATCAATCTGAACACCTTTGGAGTCAACTTGAAATACTGAAAATTCCTTTCTTCTCACAGATGCTGCTACATCCACTGAGATCCTCCAGCAGAATTTTAGTTGCTCCAGATTATAGAATATGCAGTGCCCTGTCTGCAGTGAATGATTTTTGGACTCAGACTGGGTGAAAAGTTTGTGCCACAGGGAGAACATGCAAACTCCACACGGATAGCACTAGAGATCAGAATTGAACGTGGACTACTGGACGACAACTAGTCAACAACTCTACTAGCTGCACTACCATGCTTTAATTATGGTTGGGTGCAGCTTTGAGAGAGAAAAGACACAGGTCTTCAGACTGATAAGCAACAAAAATAAGAACAATTTTTCACAGATTATCTCCAACATTGGTGCCCTGCAACTCTACTTCCTGTACACTCATGACTGTGTGGTCAGATTCTGCTCTAACTCCATCTACGTGCTTGCAGATGATACCATCATAATGGGCTGTATCTTATATAATGATGAGAAAGTACAAGAAGAAGATAGAGATTCTAATGGCATGGACTCATTCTTTCGTCAATGTTAGCAAAACAGAAGAGGTGGACATCGACTTCAGGAAGGGGTTAGTTTACATTCTCCTAACTGTATCAACTGAGGTGAGGTCCAGAGTGCTGAGAGTTTCAAGTTCCTAGGAGTGCACATCACCTAAAAGCTTGTCCTGGCACAACTACGTTGACACTACTGCAAGGAACTACAGAAAGCTGTCGACTCAGCACATCATGGAAACAAGCCTCTTCTTCGTGGACTCTGTTTATACTTCACACTGCCAGCACAAACGAAAGGCCCAACCTACCCTGGACATCTCTCTTCTTCCCTCACCCTTCCACGTGCAGAAGATACAAATGCCTGAAAGCACATACCACCAGGCTCAAGGACAGCTTCTAGCCTGCTGATATAAGAATACTGAACAGATTTTTGTTGGATAACACTATTCTGCACTCTGTCATTGTTTTACCTTGTTCTGCCCTCAATATAACAACCTGATCTGTATGAACTGCATGCATGACAAGGTTTTCACTGTACCTCAGTACATGTGACAATACTAAAACAATTTATCAATTTTACTGTTTTGGCAATTTTCCCCTTTGTAATATTACCCTTCTTCAGCCAACTTAGTCTTCCTGAAGCTGCATAGCGTTCATACCCTTCTAAGTCTACTTTGTCACTAGACTAGCTCATCCTAAACTCGGCTGTGAATACTCCTAATTCCACCAAGTGCTATCTACCCAACTCAAGTTTAAAATTCTTATTCATGTGTTCAAATCACTCAATGGCTTTCTATTCACCATATTTGTAACTCTTCCAGCAGTCCACTCCAATTCTGGCTTCGTGGTCTCCTAATTACTTCAGTAGGTTTTAAACAACTAGGCTCTGGAATTTGATGCCTACATTCCTCTTATTATCATTGGTTCCAGTGACGTACATTATAATGGCCCAAAATAGAAACATTTATTATAATTTACAAAAATATTAGAATTACTGTAATTTTGCACAATATTATACAATATCTTTCCTTGGGTATATTCAACCTATGAGTCTTTAATCTATGATTTAAAGATTAGCTTTATTTTTCATATGTACATCAAAACAGTGAAATGCTTTGTTTGTGTAAACCAGGGGTCCCCAACCTTTTTTGCACTGCAGACCAGTTTAACATTGACAATATTCTTGTGAACCGGCCAACTTGGGGGGCGGGGTGTTAAGTTCAACAGTGCGTGACAGGGAATGAGGAAAGGTGCAGCTGACTCATATCGTTTCATATCGCCAAATCATGTTGTTTCCTCGCGGCCCGGTAGCACATCTTTGCAGTCCGGTGGTTGGGAACCACCGGTGTAATCGACCAACACAGTCCAAGGATCGTGCAGTCTGCAAATGTTGTCATGCTGCCAATGCTCACAACTTGCTAACCTGCACATCTTTGGAATGTGGGAGGAAACCGGAGCACCTGGAGGAAATCCACACAGTCACAGGGAGAACATACAAACTCCTTAAAGACAGCAATGGGAATTGCATCCCATTCTTACAGCTAATGCTCTAAAGCATTACACTAACCACCATGCTACCACACTGCCCTAAAGTGTAAATTCTTTTCCAGACATTAACCTTATCAGAAAGTGCAATTAGTTTACAGTATTCCTAAATTTTAGTGCCATTACAAAATCAGAGCAGTTTTTGTAACAGTATTCTGCTTGAACAATTGCAGCTAGTTTAGTGCAACAATTGGAATGTTTAAAACTTTATAAAATGCAAAGTGAAATAGTAAGTGTATTTTCAATTACACGACAAAGCTGGGAAATGTTACCAAGCTGGACTTGTCTCTACAACTTGTGACTGGGAATCACAGGGAAAACAATGCACTGATTTTGAAGCATGCTAGTATGATTCAATTTGCAATTTATTCCATTTCAAACTACATGAAAAATGCAACATCTTGTGATATACATTTACTGTGGTAGAAAAACAGTTTTTCACAAACGCAAACAACAGGAATTCTGCAGATGCTGGAAATTCAAGCAACACACATCAAAGTTGCTGGTGAACGCAGCAGGCCAGGCAGCATCTCTAGGAAGAGGTACAGTCGACGTTTCAGGCCGAGACCCTTTGTCAGGACTCCTGACGAAGGGTCTCGGCCTGAAACGTCGACTGCACCTCTTCCCAGAGATGCTGCCTGGCCTGCTGCGTTCACCAGCAACTTTGATGTGTGTTGCTTTCACAAACAACTTATTCTTAATTTGATTACCTTGATAACAAAATCAATGGTTGCATTGGTACAATCTACAGCCACAATGATAAGATTAAATACAATCAAGTCCTTAAAATTATATTTGACAAGAGTATGATTATCTGCACAACAGTTATTTTATAGCTATTCTGGATGATCTAAGTTTACTTTTATGTCTGGATGGATCATTCTCTTTAAATCAGAATACTTTAGCTACCAGTTAATCTTGGTATTATCAGAAATACAAAGGAGATTAATTCTATCCAACACAATGAGAGATCCATGACAAGTGTTGATTACATATCTACATAATGCTGGGTAAAACCTCAAATGTAAAAATCTTATTAATAATAGAACTTGAGAAATATAAAAATGGTGAAATTATTTTAGGAAAAATGACTTATTTTACAACACAAAAGATGGAAGAAAAAACTGACTCATTTTAAGTGTTTTGCACTGAAATATTGTGAAATAACAAACTATTAGAACGAGACAAAGTACTGCATGAGGTACCGATAAAAATCAAGAGAGAAGGACCATAGGTATATTGTGTACTTGCTGCAGTGTTTCATAATCAAAAGCCAGGCAGCAATCAGATATTTTAATCACAAAAAGACTGTGTAATGCCCTCAACAATTAACTTTGAAACTTTAGGAAATTCTGTTTGCCAGAAAGAATTAGAATTAGATTGGAAACACGCTAATGCTTGGATTATGAGGATAATGTTCTTTTTTCTCTGTCTCAGCTTTCAGATGTTGCTTTGTAAGACTGGCTGCAGAAGACAGCTTTTAGTGAAGAACTAGGCAACAAATGGGAGAAGTTTTCAACAACAGTTATCAGGTGAAATCGGAGCTATTTAAATGATTGGTATATGGTACAATAGAGTACTGCTGTTTTATCTAGTTGTACAAGTTAGAGTGTGCACGCAAGCCTCACTCAGTTTATGCTTGTGAACTTACTAATATGCACTGCAGCACTCTCCCTTGCTGGTAATTTCAAGGTGGGTGCAATAGCTACTTACAAAGGCAACAAAACTTTGCGACAAGATCTGACTTACAGTCGATAGAAAGGTAAGAAAAATGTGTGCAATATTTGGGATGGGCATAGTGGAATTTATAACATTGTTAGAGGGGGCCAGGACAAAAGCAGCATTGTAACAAATAGGGAAATTAATTTTTTTAAATTTAGAATACAGTTACAGGCGCTTATGGCACAATGAGCCTATGCTGACTAATTACACCCATATGATCAATTAACCTTCTAATCTGTATATTTTTGGAATGTGGGAAGAAACTGGAGCACCCAGAAGAAACCAGGTTTCTTCCAGAATTGAACCCAGGTCGCTGATGGTGTCATAGTATTACACTACCATGAGTAGATATATCATGAAGTGTAGGATAATTGTGTACATTACAAAATGGGCAAGTGACCACGTATCATGCGACTTAATGACATTCTATTTTTGTGGTCTCACAAACAAAATTGACTAGAGAGGTCTCTCTTATAGGGCACAATCGAACTGGGCAAACAAAGTGGTAGAATACAGGGTAATTATTGTTGCTCGGGGACAGTGAACAGGGTGTATTGTAAACATCAATGATATATCCAAGGGCTGTCTATCAGCTGTTCATACGATTGTGAAATCATCCCCTTACCTTTATAAAATACCCGGTTGGTTGTGCATATAATGTATACAAGCAACTGTTAATGTTATTGAAAAAAAGGTATAATAAGGAAAAATCAATTCTTTCCTTTGATCTGGGAGATGATTATCCAAGATTTTCAGATATACATCTTACTGGTGGGGTGTCACTGAAAATCTTGGGCAATCAGCTCCCCAGACCAAAAGTAAAAATATTCCTTTTTTTTCTCTCTCTCTCTCTCTCTCTCTCTGCCCTGGTTAAGATTTCTGCTGCTATGCTATGAGGTGTTTTAGGTTAACAGTTTTCTGAGTTTTGCTGTTACAACTGTGGAGAAGATGGACATTTCAAGCTAGATTGTGAGGGACAGGAAAATCTGCATATTCCAGTCAGTGTATCAGGAGAAGTACTAAAACGCAAAACACCATTCCTGAAGGTTTAGTGGAACCAAACTTAATGATCCAAACGGATTGAAGATGTTCATGCTAGAGCCATACTTCACACAGGTTTTCAAGATACTTTGCTTTATAGATCCTTTTACAACCGGTATTTGGTGCATTTAACACTGATGCCATACAGTGCCCTTGAGATTTGGGAGCTTAGTACTGATGAGTATCTGTACGATGGTTACTTGTCGTTGAAACTGGAGTTCTCGGATGCAGATGTTGGAGTAACTGAAACCATTGGCACACTAGTGTTGGTCTTCCCAGATCCAGTTGAAAAAGGTGAAGCTTCCATTCTTGTGGGAACAAATACAGGTCGACCTTCACTAATCTGGCACTATTGGGACCTGAGGAGTGCCAGAATAGTGAAAATGTCAAACTACAGAAGGATCACATTAAGCATAATCAGTGCTGGATTATCAAAGGAACCCGATTACAGGTAGTCGGATTAGTGAAGGTTGACCTGTACTTCCACTGTGAGAAAGCTCATAGCAGCATGCAAGGAGAGAAATGGAGAAAACTTTTTGAAAACTTTGTCCATTCACCCAGTGCTCAGAGCTGCTTTTGAAAGGGTTCAAGTTCTTCCTAAGCCGAAGGATGAGCGTAACTGCATGGTCCTGTACGGTACCATATAGAGGATCTGTATGGTACACCCAGTCTAAACCTGTCATGTTACATCCTAGAGGAGTAACTGGAGTGACAGAGGACCCCTTTCCAAGAGAAGCCGTGCCGGTTAGCACCAGCAGAGGTTGAAGATGTTTGACCTACTTAAACTAAGGGAATCTGAGTTCAGTCATGGGGCAGGGGGACCTGAGCCGTTGGAAAGTGTGAGTGATAGGCAGGGAGAGGCATTGTCTAGTGGCCAGGAAAGATCACAAGGTGGCTGAAGCTGGAGAAGCTGAACATGAGATAAAAGATGTCTCAGAGAGTCTGGAAACCCCCAGCTAAGCTGGCAGAGCATTCACCAGAGTGTTATGTTATTTCCATTTACAAATAGATTGGGGGGAGTCCTATAATCACAAAATTCATTTGAATACTGTGTTATTAATAATGGTTTAATAATATCCAAATTCATGAGAACATGACTATTTTGGTGGTGGGGTGGGGGGGGGGGGGGGGAGAATGTAATGCCCTGGTTAAGATTTCTACTGCTATGCTGTGAGGTATTTTATTTTAGCAGTTTTCTGTAAAAGCAGTGTGTCCTGCTGGTAAGAGTGTTTCGGCTTTGGCTAAAGATAAGGCGCCATGTTGTCCAACTTAGGAATGCTGTGTCAGCCAATTGTAACTTTCTGCCCAGTGAGAGCTAGGCAGGATCAGATTTCAGAAGGATAGTGCTCTGGTTTGGTGGGAGCTGCGGAGCAGGGCACAAGGGAAGATGTCGCAGAATGCTGTTGGAAGGAGAGTCCCATTGCAAGAAGTGCTTTGTGCAGATGAATAGCTCCAAGAAGGAAGGGCCAATCCCCCTGAGAGAGCCAGTTCATTTGGGATAGTCTTCAAGGGAAATTCGGACGGAGGTGGGTGCTTTCACTCAGACCATGGGTCCAGCATGTGAGTAAAGTGATACACCCCCAACTCCTCCAGAAATTAGCTCCAACGTTGATGTGCACATTTGGAATTGTTTAACTACAATGGGCACTTTTATCACTTTTTTCTTTCTCTCTTAGCTGTTTGATAAAGTTGAAAATTGGCAAATATGCAAACACGAGGAAATCTGCAGATGCTGGAATTTCAAGCAACACACACAAAAAATGCTGGTGAATGCAGCAGGTCAGGCAGCCTCTATAGGAACAGCGTCTATCTCTTTTTTTGTGTGTGTGAATTGGCAAATACACTTCTTTTTATAATTTTATGCTTGTGTACGATCTATCATTTCTGGGCTACCAATAAGTGTACATGGGTAGTATTTACACAGCATTCGCTGAAATCAAGATTCTTTTAATTAGAACATCCTGACATCTGTTTGGTTGAACCTGAAATCATACCAACTCTAGACATACATTGTCTATGAAACATGACCTTCTCACTTTTGAGTCATGTGGCTGTTAGCAGAGTTAGCTAACAAGCCAAGTTTGTATATGAGCCCTGTAAGAGGGATGTATATAGACAAAAATAAACCTTTGGCACTTAAAATGAACCTAGTCCCATGTTTCCACTAACACAGTGGTCCCCAACCACCGGGCCGCAAAGCATGTGCTGCCGGGCCGCGAGCAAACTATATGATCTGGCTATATGAAGCGATATGGGTCAGCTGCACCTTTCCTCATTCCCTGTCACGCCCACTGTTGAGCTTGAATGCACGCGAGGTCATTACACATGCTGGACATCACCCACGCCGGACATCACCCACGCCGGAGGTCATCAGCCAGTATGAGTAAAAAACAAACGTTGCTTGAGAATTTCTTTGGAAGAGGACATAAAAGGCCTAACGATGATGAAAACGCAGAGACAGCTGAGGCAGAGGCTGCAAAAAAAAAAGCTTCCTTCAACAGAAAATACGACGAGTTGTACATAAAATATGGCTTATTGCGACCAGTGACTCGCACGCTCCAAGCCCCCTGTGTGTGATATGTGGAGACAAGCTGTCCAATGAGGCAATGAAGCTCTCAAAACTGCTTCAGCACCTTGAGTCCAAGCACCCTGCACTTAAAGAAAAACCTGCTGAGTTTTTTGAGCGGAAAAAATGTGAGCAAGCGGGACAGAAGCAAGTGCTGAGAACCACCAGCTCCACAAATGCTGCTGCTCTGACAGTGTCGTGCTTAGTGGCTAGCCTTATTGCTCAAGCTAAGAAGCCTTTCACCGTTGGTGAAGAATTGATTCTGCCTGCTGCCAAGGGCATGTGCCGTGAACTATTGGGAGAAGCTGCAGCTAACAAGATGGCACAGGTTTCTCTTTCAGCTACCACAGTTTCAAGGAGAATCGATGACATAGCGGAAGACATCGAAGCACAGCTGTTAGAATGGCTTAACGAGCCACCATGGTATGCTATCTAGGTCGATGAGACTACCAATGTCAACAACAAGGCAATACTGCTGGTTTATGTGCGATATATATTTCAAGACGATGTGCATGAGGATATGTTGTGTGCACTGCCACTGCCAACTAACGCAACTGGGGCAGAACTATTCAAGTCTTTGAATGACTACATGTCAGGCAAATTGGACTGGTCATTGTGTTGGAATATGCACAGACGGGGCTGCAGCTATGACTGAACAGCTGTCTGGTTTCACTACCCAAGTCAAAGAGATTGCTCCTGAATGCCAGTCTACACACTGTGTCATACACAGGGAAATGCTGGCTAGCCAAAAAATGTCACCTGATCTTAACAGCGTATAGAGTGACATTGTTGAAGTTATCAATCACATCAAAGCAAAAGCCCTTAACTCACGTCTGTTTGAGCAGCTTTGCGAGGAAATGGATGCAGAGCACAAACGCCTTCTCTTACACACTGAAATCAGGTGGCTATCAAGGGGGAGAGCCCTGGCCAGGGTTTTGAGTTAAGATAGCAGCTGCAGAGAGTTCTTTCAGGAAAAAAAAATCACCACTGGCAGCACAGTTCAGTGACGAGGAGTGGATAGCAAAATTCGCTTATCTGTGTGACATCTTCAACCTGTTCAATGAACTCAATTTGTCACTTCAGGGGACAATGACAACTGTCTTCAAGTTGGCAGATGAAGTGTTTGTTTTCAAAGCCAAACTGGAACGTGGGGACGGCGAGTGGACAGGGGCATATTTGACACGTTCCCAACATTAGCTGGGATTTTGGGAGAGACTGAGGCTGCAGTCTCTGTCTTTCTCACAGCTGGTCCGTGATCACCTAACTTCGCTGTCGACAGAATTCGAGCGTTACTTCCCAAGGGCAAATGACCCAGGGCGTGCAGAGGAATGGGTCCATGACCCATTTGTGAATGTCCCCGGTGAATCATCCATGTCAGCGCAGGAAGAAGGTCAACTCCTCGAGCTTGCAAATGACAGTGGGCTGAAAAGTATGTTTGACATAACATCTCTGCCGGCATTCTGGATCAAAGTCAAGGCTTTCCTGAGATAGTCAAGAAAGCACTGAAAATGTTGCTTCCATTGCCAACATCATATCTTTGTGAAGCAAGATTTTCTGCGATGAATGCAACGAAAACTAAATTGCGGAATAGACTGGACATAAGGAACCCCCTTCGAGTACTGCTGTCTCCCATCACCCCTTGATGGGACCATCTTGTTTCAGGGAAACAAGCCCAGGGCTCCCACTGATTCAGCGATATTGGGTTGCCAACTGTCCCGGATTAGCCGGGACATCCCGTATATTGAGCTAAATTGGTTTGTCCCAAACAAGACCACCCTTGTCCCGTATTTCCCCCGCTAAGGTACAGCGTCCTATGAAACCTTTTGTGACGAAATGGCGTAAAGCGAAGAAGCAATTACCATTAATTTATATGGAAAAATTTTTGAGCGTTCCCAGACCCAAAAAATAACCTACCAAATCATACCAGGCAGCACATAAAACCTAAAATAACACTAACATATAGTAAAAGCAGGAACGACATGATAAATACACAGCCTATATAAAGTAGAAATAATGTATGTACAGTGTAGTTTCACTGAGCAGAATCGCCAAAAATGATTTGTAGGAAAAAAATCGGCACGTACACACATGTGCACGGAATGTATGCGCACGACACGCATGTGCACACAAGTGCCTGTGCAAGGCTTCATGGTCATGGTAGTCTTTCTCAGGGTAAACACAGTGAGAAAGTTGGCAATCCTATCCCCCCCCCACCCCCCGGTTGGCCCGTCTGCAAGAATATTGTCAATATCAAACTGGTCCGCGGTGCAAAAAAGGTTGGGGACCCCTGCACTAACAGGCACACCATAATAATTTTAACAGAATAGAAAGATGTTGTATTTGAGGCATTGTGAAGCTGATTAAAGGACTGAGGAGAATTTCAAGAAAATGTTCTTGTACTCACAAGTGCTTGGAGGTAACAGGATATGGAGAGGAACATCTGTATTTGATAACCTAATTATGTGGAGTGGTGAGAAGGATTAATAAAAGGGAAGTTGAGCACATGAGCTTCTCGGTGGTTAGATAGGACATGGGGGCCACACTGCAGCTAGTTTGGTGTGTACCTAGTTTCCAATATGGGGAAGGGACGTGTGATCCTTTCCAGTTTGCTTATCACTTAAATCGGTCCACTGGTGATGTCATAATGGTTTGCACTCCACTCTGTCCAGTCCCACTCAGAAAATGGTGCCTCATACCTTAGGATGCTGTTTATTAACTTTAATACAATCATCCCTCAGAGACTGGTGGGTAAACTCTCAACGCCCCTCTCTGTAACTGGATCCTGGACTTCTTGACAGAAAGACCAAGAAGCTTCTGTGTTGGCAGAAATATCTCGAGCTCCATCACGCTGAGCACTGGCGCTTCCCAGGGCTGTATGCTCAACATGCTGCTGTTCACTCTGCTGATGCATGACTGCATTGCTAGATCTAATTCAAACCAAATCATCAAGTTCACTGATGATACAATAGTGGTTGGTCTCATTGACAATGAGATGACGTACAGAGAGGAGGTAAAGCTGCTGGTAGAATGCTGTGAGCATAACAACTCGAGTTTCAATTTAGACAAGACCAAAGAGACGACTGTGCACTTT
Organism: Mobula birostris; assembly: GCF_030028105.1. Lineage (NCBI taxonomy): Eukaryota > Metazoa > Chordata > Chondrichthyes > Myliobatiformes > Myliobatidae > Mobula > Mobula birostris. Next base: position 194,650,517 of record NC_092371.1, read on the forward strand.
CGGAAGACAGAGGCGGAACATTCCCCAATGCATATGCATGGCTCCTCTGTGGACAGAGTTAGGAGCACTAAGTTTCTGGGAGTGCAGATAACGGGTTACTCCGCCTGGCCCATCAACATCACCTATTTGGTCAAGAAAGCACAGCACCATCTCCACTTCCTGTGGAAATAGATGTGAGTGAGGCTCCCCACTGCCTTCATTTTAACCAATTTTTACACGAGCACTATCGAGAGCATCTTTACCACCTGTATCACTGTATGGTACAGGAACTGCACGGCATTTGACTGCAAGTCCCTATACAGAATTGGAAGGACTGCTGTGAGGATTATCTGGGTCCCTCATCCACCATTAGAGGTATTCATCTGGACTGCTGTGTACACAGGGCCCTTGTATTGCCAAAGATCCCTCCCATCCATCCAACAATCTCTTTGACCCCCTAGTATCAGGCAGAAGCTGCTGTAGCATTAGGGCAAGAACTGTTAGGATGGGAAACAGGTTGTTCCCCCTCCCTAACTCCCTGCCACCACATATGAATCTCATCATATGGTCTCATTACGTAGGAACTCTCAGTAGTGTTTTACTGTTTATATTTATAATTTGTATTGTACTTGCACCTTATTACATGTTAACTTATTTGTGGTAATATTAATTTATGCGTTCCATGTGTAGACTTTATGTCCTGTGTTGTTCACCTTGGCCCAGAGGAAAGTTGTTTTGCTTGGCAGTATCCATGTGTACAGTTGAATGATGATAAACTGAGGAACTGAGGAAATACTGCAGATGCTGGAAATCCAAAGCAACACACACAAAATGCTGGGGGATCTCAGCAGGTCAGGCAGCATCTATGGAAATGATTAAACTGTTGACATTTCAGCCTGAGACTGTACTACTTGAGTTATTCTTGAGACTGGATTAGCAGTATACAATGAAATTCAGGGTGAACGTTGAGACTGCATTATAAAGAAGTCAGTTTCTGGGAACAGCTAGTGCGCAAGGAAAAAGTTGAAGACTCTTGAGTCAACAGCACTGGCAAATTCTAAGTAGTGGTTTTAAAGCTTTACTCAAAAGATTGCCTTTCCCATGCTATTCATATGCAAATAAAAGTGAATGATAAATTCTGAAATTCTTAACGTTCATTATATAACGTTAGAACAATGTCTAAAAAGAAAAAAAACAGCTGAACATTTCTTTACAACTGAAAACTTAAAAGATAAATAAACTATTAAACAGATCCAAATAAAACAAAAAGAGATAAGGGCTAAATGACTAGATTCTCTGAAAAGCTGCAACAAGTTGAAAACCAGTGAATGACAAGCTTGGTGAGGTAATTAAAAGGATTAAAAGGACCAAAAGAGCATGAGAATGGTTGAGTAACTCAGCGAAAGGCATAACAAAGCAAAACACAATTAAAGGGAGAAATAGGTATTAAAGAGCAGCAACTAAGAATAAACTAACACTGGAATTGGAGTTGTAGAACCAATTGCCCCCATGGCCCTGCATTCACTTGATTGAGATATGCTGGCCTGATCTCACGCACTCTTGTGCTGGATGGCGATTAGATCAACAGATGACATAGTGCAGAGGCCTCTACCCCAAAACAGGGTTCAATAGCCAAGCAAGCTGGAGTGCAGCTAAATCACCCGCAAAAGTTGTCAAATATTTTAGATGTTTTTCTTTAATATATTAGATATTCATTTAATTCAGTCTGAAATATAAAGAACATTTTAAATACCAAGTAAAATAAAAATACATAAAAAGCAGAATTTTGAAAGTTAATTCTTAATATTTGATTTTCTTTGCCTTTAAATCTGCAGGCATGAGATTCTTATTGAAATCTACATGGTATCAGACCCTACATTAGCACTCAATGGGAAGTCCAACTACATAGGATGGTGAATGACGTAATACCATCTGTCACTCAGCAAGTCTGGGAGGTGCTTGTTCAGCAGTGCATCCACTGATGTATAAGCTTCACTAAATTTTCAATAGTAATACCTGAAATTTGGTAGGGAGAAAGTAATGTCTGATGTAGCAGTATTTCAGTGGAGTAAGGGAAATTACTGTGGTATGAGAGAGGAGTTGGCCAAAGTAAATTGGAAGGAGCTGCTGGCAGGGATGTCAGCAGAGTAGCAATGGCGTGCATTTCTGGGAAAAATGAGGAAGGTGCAGGACGTGTATTCCAAAAATGAAGAAATACTCAAATGGTAAAATAGTAAAACCGTGGCTGACAAGGGAAGTCAAAGCTATTGTAAAAGCAAAAGAAAGGGCATATAACAAAGCAAAAATTAGTGGTAATATAGAGGATTGGGAAGTTTTTAAAAACGTAATGATTTTTTTAGTTGCTCTCTGTAGAAGGGAAAAGATGAAATATGAAAGCAAGCTAGCAAATAATATCAAACTGGATAGTAGAAATTTTTTCAAGTATGTTAAAAATAAAGTGTGGATTTAGGACTGCTACAAAATGAGTCAGGAGAAATAATAATGGGGGACAAGGAGATGGCTAATGAACTAAATGACTATTCTGCGTCAGTCTTTACCGTGGAAGACACTAGCAGTATGCCTGATATCATAGTGTGTGAAGGAAGGGAAGTGGGTGCAGTTACTGTCACAATAGAGAAGGTGCTCAAAAAGCTGAAGATACATAAGTCATTCAGACTAGTGTATTTGCACCCTAGCATTCTGAAAGAGGTAGCGTTAGAGATTGTGGTGGCATTAGAAATGATCTTTCAAAAATCATTAGACTCTGGCATGTGCCAGAGGACTGAAAAACTGCAAATGTCACTGCACTCTTTATGAAACGCGGAAGGCAGCAGAAAGGAAATTATAGACCAGTTAGCCTGGCCTCAGTGGTTGGGAATATGTTAGAGTCAATTATTAAGGATGAGGAGTGGTGGAATACTTGGTGACACAGGACAAAATAGTACAAAGTCAGCATGGTTTCCATCAGGGAAAATCCTGCCCAATGAACCTGCTGGAAATCTTTGGAGAGTTTACAAGTAGGAAAGATAAAGGGGATACAGTGGACGTTGTATATTTGGACTTTCAGAAGGCCTTTGACAAGGTGCCACACATAAGGCTGCTTACCAAGTTAAGAGCCCATGGTATTACAGTAAAGTTACTGACATGGTTAGAGCATTGGCTGATTGGTAGGAGGCAGCGAGTGGGAATAGAAGGATCTTTTTCTAGTTGGCTGCCAGTGACTAGTGGTGTTCTGCAGGGGTTGGTGTTGGGACCGCTTCTTTTTATGCTGTATAGAAATGATTTAGATGATGGTATAGATGGCTTTGTTGTCAAGTTTGCAGATGATACAAAGATTGGCAGAGGGGCAGGTAGTGTTGGGGAAACAGGTAGGATGCAGAAGGACTTAAGACAGATAAGGAGAATGGGCAAGAAAGTGGCAAATGAAATACAATGTTGGAAAATGCAGTCATGCACTTTGGTAGTAGAAATAAATGTGCAGACTATTTTCTAAACGGGTGAAAATCCAGGAATCTGAGATGAAGAGGGACTTGGGAGTCCTTGTGCAGAACACCCTGAAGGTTAACTTGCAGGCTGAGTCGGCGGTGAGGAAGGCAAATACAATGTTAGCATTCATTTCAAGAGGTCTAGAATACCAGAGCATGGATGTGATGCTGAGGCTTTATAAGGCACTGGTGAAGCCTCACCTTGAGTGTTGTGAACAGTTTTGGGCCCCTCATCTTAGAAAAGATGTGCTGACATTGGAGAGGGTCCAGAGGAGGTTCACAAGGATGATTCCAGGAATGAAAGTGTTATCATACGAGGAACCTTTGATGGCTCTGGGTCTGTACTTGCTGAAATTCAGAAGGATGAGGGGGGATCTCATTGAAACATTTTGAATGTTGAAAGGCCTAGACAAAGTAGATGTGGAAAGGATGTTGCCCATGGTGGGAGAGTCTAGGACAGGAGGGCACAGCCTCAGGATAGAGGTACGCCCTTTCAAAACAGAGATGTGGAGAAATTGCTTTAGCCAAAGGGTGGTGAATTTGTGGAATTTGTTGCCACGTGCAGCTGTGGAGACCAGGTTGTTGGGCAGAGATTGATAGGTTCATGATTGGGCATGGCATCAAAGGTTATGGGGAAAATGCCGAGAACTGAGGAGGAGGTTAAAAAAGAGGATCAGCCATGATTGAATGGTGGAGTAGATTTGATGGGCCAGATGGCCTAATTCTGCTCCTATGTCTTATGGTCTGATGGTTACAATTGGAAATGCTATTTTTGCAAGTAAATATTTCTCTATTTTTCTGTAAATAATATTGATTTGAAATCCGAGCTATATTACAGGTGATGGTTACATTTTGATTTTATAACCCTCTTTGCAATGTAGTCTTTTTCCTTCTCAAGTTACAGCGACAAAACTCAACAAATTATTGAGAAAACATTTAATCCTATGGCAATGTGGAAACAATTCACATTGAGAAATATAACTGAAAATGTTTCAATTGTTTACTCATCACTTTTAGTAGTTTTCCTTCAAACCATATGTAAATAATGTAAAGGGTCAATAAACACATAGTTCCAAGTTTCAAGTCTACATGTAAGGTCCTTGCACCTAAACTAAACCTGATTCTCCTGAACTCTATCAATGACATTCCACAATGTGGAGCTGAATGCACTGGCACAATACAAGTTGCTCATGGGCCCTTGGGAGCCACTGCTATCAGGTCTGCCAACCTCAATGTGGAGCTGGTTGGTTCCAGTGAGTCAGCTCAGGCTGACCTGAAGCACCACAGTCCTATGTCCTATGCAAGAAGATGGTGTTAGCCTACAGCTCATGTAATCATAACCATCTTTATATTAAATGACCACTGCATTATCTTCTAAGAATACAAAGAACAACTTTACTATACATCTCCACATTATATTGCATTTCGTGGCGCGCGATTTAAAGTCATTTTACATTCAGTCAGTGAAGTGAATGATATATTTTCTATTCCCCTTGTTATGATTTATGCCTCCCTGGACTGTTAACAGATGCAGCAACTATGATCCACATTTTGCTGTCAATTTCAGATTTTTATATTTTTTCTTCTTGTCACTTTACTAAAGTCTCTTTCATCTTGTATTTTAAATTAGAATGTTCCCTCCTTCTGCTCTTTTGCTGTGATTTAACACCACCCCTCATCAAGCTATAATTGAAGCTCACATTTGCTATCTTTGACTGTAACTCTCCATATTCAAATTCTGATTTTCACTGAAGTTGTTTTTTTAAAAAAATTAATAATTTTTATTTGTAATAATTTTTCTCATTTATACTGCCAATGGAAGTCAGGTCTTCACCAACGGTCATAAATTTAGCCTTCCTCACTTCCTTTTGACATTTCCTTTGTGAAAACTGGTCAGTTATACGAGTGGTCTGAAGGTACTCAAGTCTCATCACAATGATAATAAGATCATATGAACACAAGAAAATAGGAGCAGGAATAGGCCACCTGGCACTTTGTAGCCTGACCCATCATTCAATATATTCAGAGTTTGATCTACATTGGTCTCAACTTCTCATTTATGCCATCTCCCCTAACCTTCAAATCACTATTATACAGTATATATTTATCACCACTTTAAGTTCTTCTGAGGATCCAGCTTTTATAATTCAGTGGGGTAGAGAATTCCAGCCATTTAACCACCTTCTGAGAAAAAAAACATTTCTGTGCACCTCTGAAGTACTTGTTGCTTCTGCCTGCTAATATCTGCAAATCATGTATGAGATCCTGTTGAATTTCATTTATTAGTACTCTATTTAAACGACTGAGCCCCATCTTGAAACTATGTCCCCTTGTTCAAGTAGTTCCCACTCTTATCGTCTCTCCCTTGATAAGACAATGCTCTCACTCCAGGAATTAGCCTGGTGAATCTGCTTTGGATTGCCTCCAATGCTACCACATTTTTTTAAAAAAAAGATAAAGATATTCTAGCATTGATAAAACTAAAGTACTTGATATGGGCCTCGCCAACACCTTGCACAATTGTGACTAAACTTCCCCATTTATAAAGTCGGTCTCTCTGCAACATTTGCCTGGATTAAACCCGGGTCTCTGAAGTTGTAAAATAACAGCACAATCTGCCACACAACTGTGTTCCTACTTTTGTGCAATTGAAGAATATCTTTTTGTTATTCTGGGAAATGCACAGAGGAAAAACTTATTCAAAGTAATATGAAGATTTAGGAAAGCATTTGATTAGATTACATTTTACTTTGTAGAATTCAGTTTATATAATAACTGACTTGCAATTTATTGAATATGGAATTCAAATAAAAATTGTATTGTGGCATCTCAACTGCATGAAGCATCAAATATCTATATATAACATAGATAAGTCACTTGATCTGTGTGGATTATACCCTAAGGTTCCAGAAGAGATAGCTGAAGAGATTGAGAAGGCATTAGTAGTGATCTTTCAAGAATAACTCGATTCTTGAAAGAATTACTTAATTCTGGTTACAGAGATCTGGAAAATCACAAGTGCCACTCCACTCTTTTAGAATGGACGGAGGCAAAAGACAGGGAATTATAGGCCGTTTTGTCTTACTTCAATTTAAGTGAAATGTTAGATTTCCTTATTAAGGATGAAGTTTCAGGTACTCTGAAAGACATGATAAAATAGGCCAAGGTCAGCATGGTGTCCTGAAGGGAGATCTTATTGAACAAATCTGTTTTAATTCTTTGGACTAGTATCAAGCAGGACAGGCAGAGGATGTTGTTTACTTGGAGTTTTAGTAGGCCTTTGACATGGTGCCACACGAGGCTGCTAAACAAAATAAGAGCCTATGGTATTACAGAAAAGGTACTAACATGAATAGAAGGTTGGCTGACTGGCAAAACGCAGAGAGTAGGAATAGAGGAGGCCTTCTCTGGTTGGCTGCGGTGACTATCGATGTTCTGCGGGGCGGGTATTGGGTCTGATGCTTTTCATGTTATATGTTAATGATCTGGATGATGGAATTAATGGCTTTGTGACTGTTTATGACAATGCGAAGATAGGTGGAGGAGCAGGTAGTGGTGAGGGAGCAGGGAGTCTGTGGTAGGACTTGGACAGGTTGGCAGAAAGGACAAAGAAGTGACAGATGGAATACAGCACAAGGTAATGTATGGTCATGCACTTGCATTGAAGGAATACAAATGTAAACTCTTTTCTAAATGGGGAGAGAATTCAGAAATTGGAGATACAAAGTTACTGAACCTGCAAGGGAATGTACCATCGTACATCTGGTCCTGTGCAATGAGACAGATAAAATCAGTGATCTTGTAGATGGGGACCCTCCTGGAAAGAGTGATCATAGTATGATTGAGGTTCACATACCAATGGAGGGTGTAGCAGTTTGATCTAAAGCCAGTGTATTATGCTTAAACAATGGAGGCTACAATGGGATGAGGGAAGCGTAGACTGGGAACACAGTCTGGATATGGTGGGACGGTTGAGGAACAGTGGAAGACTTTCAAAGAGATTTTTCATAGTTCTCGACAAAAGTATATTCTGGTTAAAAGCAAGGACAGTAAGGGTGGGGAGAGCCAGCCTTGGATAACTAAGGAAGTAAAAGAAGGCATCAACCTAAAAGCTGATGCGTACAGTCACCAAGTGTAGTGGGAAACTGGAATATTCAGAAAACTTTAAAAAGCAACAAAGAACCACTAAGCGAGCAATAAAGAAAGGGAAGCTAGATTATGAAAATAACCTAGCACAAAATATAAACACGGTTAGTAAAAGTTTTTATAGTTATATAAAGTGGAAAATGGTGGCTAAAGTGAACGTAGGTCCGTTGTAGGATGAGAAGTGGAAATTGATATTGGGTAATGAGGAAATGGCCGAGGCTTTGACTGACTATTTTGTGTAAGTCTTCATGGTGCAGTACGCGTCACGTCTAATGTGCCAAAGAGAGATGTTATGGATGAGAAGGGAGGTGAAGACCTTGATACAATAGCCATCACTAAAGAGGTACTGCTGAGCAAACTTGTGGGCCTGAAATAGATAAGTCCCCTGGTCTTGATGGAATGCATCCCAGGGTACTGAAAGAGATAGCAGGAGTTATAGTTCAGGTTTTGGTGACAATTTACCGAAATTCTTTGGACTCTGGGAACCTCCTGATGGATTGGAAGACAGTGAAAGTCACACCACTGCTCAAAAACGGATGTAGGCAAAAGGCAAGTAACTACAGGCCAGTTAGTTTAATATCTGTAGTTAGGAAAATGCTTGAACCTATCATTAAAGAAGAAATAGCAAGGCATCTGGAAAGAAATGGATCCATCAGGCAGATGCAGCATGGATTGAGCAAAAGCAGGTCCTGTTTGTCAAACTTGCTGGAGTTCTTTGAGGATATAACAAGTGCAGTGGATAGAGGGAAACAGATAGATGTTATTTACGTGGATGTCCAGAAGGCGTTTGATACGGTGTCATATAAAAGACTTATCCATAAGAGTTGGGGGTGATGTATTAGCGTGGATAGAGAATTGGTTAACTAATAGAAAGCAGAGTGTTGGGATATATGGGTATCTTGTTGGCAATGAGTGGTGAGCAGTGTGCCGTAGGGTTGGCACAACAGTACACGATATACATTAGCAATCTGGAAGAGGGGACCAGGTGCAGTATATCTAAATTTGCTGATGATACTAAATTGAGTGGAAAAGTAAATCATGCAGAAGATACAGAGAGTCTGCAGAGAGATATAGATAGATTAAATGAATGGGCAAGGGTCTGGCGGATGGAATACAATGTTGGTACATGCAAGGTCATCCACCTTGTAAGGATAAATGGAAGAGCAGATTATTATTCAAATGATAAAAAATTGCAGCATGCTGCTGTGCAGAGGGACTTAGCAGTGCTTGTGCATGAATCACGAAAGTTGGTCTGCAGGTGCAGCAGGCTGTCAAGAAGGCAAATGGGATGCTAGTCTTCATTGCTAAGGGATTAAATTTAAGAGCAGGTGAGGCTATGCTATAACTGTACAGGGTACTGTGTGCAGTTCTGGTCTCCTTACTTAAGGAATGATACAATGGCTTTGGAGGTGGTACAGACAAGGTTCACCAGGTTGATTCCACAGATGAGGAGGTTAGACTATGAGGAATGATTGAGTTGCCTGGGACTGTACTTGCAGGAATTCAGAAGAATGAGAAGAGATCTTATAGAAACATATAAAATTATGAAAGTGTTAGATAAGATAGAGGCAGGAAAGTTGTTTCTACTGATAGATGAGACTAGAACTAGGGGATATAGCCTCAAGATTCAGTGGAGTAGATTTAGGATGGAGATGAAGAAGAACTGCTTTTCCTAGAGGGTAGTGAATCTGTGGAATTCTCTGCCCAATGAAGCAGTGCAGGCTACCTTAGTAAATATATTTAAGACAAGGTTGGATAGATTTTTGCATAGTAGGGGAATTAAGGGTTATGGGGAAAAGGCAGGTAGGTGGAAATGAGTCCACGGTCAGATCAGCCATGATCTTATTGAATGGTGGAGCAGGCTTGACAGGTCTGATGGCCTACTCCTGCTCCTATTTCTTATGTTTTAGGAGTCACTTTGATTTGGTCTGCAGGATTCCCTAAAGGTTTAACCTGGAGGTTGAGTCAGTAGTAGAAAGGTAAATGTGATTTTAGCATTCATTTTGAAAGAACTAAAATATAAAAACAAGGATGACATTGCCCAGACCGCATTTTAAGTATCGTAAGCAGTTTTGAGCCCTTCAGAGAGGGTCAAGAGGTTTAAAAGAAAGGGTTATCTAATGAAAAACAATTGATGGCCCTGGGCCTATATTTGCAAGGTCTTGATACAGTGGACATGGAGAGGATGTTTCAAATAGTGTGAGACTCCAGACGAAAGCGCACAGCCTCAGAACAAAAGGACATTCCTTTAGAGCAGAGATGAGGAAGAATGTCCTCAGCTAAAAGATAACGAATCTGTGGAATTTATTGCCTCAGACAACTGTGGAGGCCAAAGACATTGAGTATATTTAAAGCAGAGGTTCATAGGTTCTTGATTAGTAAGGGTATCAAAGATAACAGGGAGAAGCCTAGAGAATGGAGTGAGAGGGAAAAATAAATCAACTGACAGAGCAGACTAGATGGGCCAAATGACCTAATCTACTCATACATCTTCTGGTCTTATCATGTCACAAACACAACCTACAAACGTATATACCATCCCAGTTTTCTGATATTAATAGAAATATCCTAGCTTTCTGTTAGAAATAGTAAAACAATGAAAAAAAATTAGTGAACAAATTGAGGATTTTTAAAAATTTAACTCTATGTATTCCTGGTTGACATATCCACCAACTCTCCCATTCCTCACTTACATACGATGGGTGGCTATAGCAAAAAAAGTAACGTTGCACAAAAGTAAAGGAAACACACCAACCGTCTACTAACATCACTGCTATCTGAAACCTGCCACAATATTATGTTCAGAGCAAAGTTTCCTTAACAATTCAATATATCATCATGAAAAACTCTGGTATGTGGAAGTGTTGCTCCCATGGAGTCAGAAGGTGACAGGGAATGCAGTTGGGTGTGCAGCTGGAGTGTAACCAGGTAGGAAAGTGGGAGTGCTAATGAAACATTAAAGGAATTTGCCCAGTTGTACTGAAAACATGCTTTAACACATGTGAATGGATTGTGGCAGAGACTGGGGTCAGCTATGCAGGCAGATTATTGAAGGGAATGGAATCATTTGCGCAGACAGATCACTGTGGGGAATCGGTTCAAGCACACGACTGGAATTTGACCAGGAATGGGGCCATGCTTGCAAATGTAATGTGGCTGGGTATGGCACCAATTGTATGGTCAGAATGTTCAGGGGAACAGAGTCAGAAGAGTGCACGGTATGAAAATAAGGCCAGGTGGGTGGCCAGGAGCCAGGAGCAGGCAGTTGGGAACATGGCTAGGTACATCAAAAGAATAAGGTGATGGAAGGGCAAAAGCCTGGGATGGGGAAAAGTCCAATATCAGAGGACAGGAAGAAATCAGTGAACAGAGAGGTGTTGGGGAAAGGAAACACTAAGTGAAGAAATTCAGGGACAAGAATTGTGTATATAACGGCTCATGGGAAGGGTTAGTTAAAGAGTTGTGTGTATATGGGTTTGCACAGATACTTCTCTTTCCAATATTTTTATTAATTTATATATAAGAATACAGAGTACAGGAAAAAATATGTCAATACATTAAACTAAATCGCATATAAAGACTCCTTACCCTATATTCGTACAAATCAATTAGTTCGTAACATTGAAAAATAATTTTTTATATAAAAAAATCTAACCCCTACCAAGACCGAAGCTGATTAATAGAATAAAAAAGGAAAAAGATTGTTAGTCATCAACTGCGCTTTAACAGGAAATCGAAAGTTTTGAAAATAATTCAGAAAGGGTCCCCACAATGTTTGAAAGTCTTGATTAGATTCAAAGATTGACCATCGAATCTTCTCTAAATTTAAACATGACATCACATTATGCAACCATTGGGTGTGAATGGGAGGGGCCACATCTTTCCATTTAAGCTAAAGCATCCTTTTGGCCATGAGAGACATGAAAGCCAAAATGTGCAAATCAGATGGCTCCAAAATAGTATCCTTTCCTCCAACAATATCAAATAAAGCAGTCAAAGGATTAGGCTTGAAATTTACTTTAAAAGGTATCGAAAAGGTTTGAAATACTTCTTTGCAATATTTTCCAAGACCCGGACATGTCCAAAACATACGAACGAGTGAAGCTTCTACATTATTACATTTATCACAATACGGAGATATATCTAAATAAAAACGAGACAACTTAATCCTTAGTCATATGGGCCCACACAGATATTTCATATGGATTTATGTACTTAGTGGTAGAGATTGGCATCAGTGACGTAACAACAAAAATATTACTTTTAAAATTATTGCTTGCATATATATTTTTATTTTACTACTTTTTTAATAAAAGGAGTACTGCTTTATTACACATGTTGACTTGGTTTAATGTGTAAATCCCAATGCAAAACTACATCACTATGTAGTAAACAGCATTAATTTAGCCACTTGTGGGTGTCAGCTGAAGTCTTTCTTTGCGAGTAATGGCTCTACCAAGAAAATTAATGAAGGACACTGAAATCTACTACACCATCATTAACAAGTTCAACAGCTTTAATATCATTTTACTTTCAGTTCTCAGCACATTTGCATAGCTTTGAATCAATTTATAATTCACTTTTGTTCAACTTTTTACTTTAGCTGAAATGATTTTTGTTACAGTATAGATTCCCCATCAAATTTTACTACACATTTCTACAAATATGTTTCAACAGCTGGTAATGAAAACTTAATAAACTAAAGTGCAAATGCAAACTCAGAACTCACTCCCTTCAAAATGTTGCTGAAGATAGATTAATTGAAAATTTCAAAACTAACAGATTTTGCTTGGGTATTAAAGGATATGGAATGAAAGTAGGTAGATGGAATTAATATACCGGTCAGCTGTGAACTTAATTGAACCTGAAATCTTATGTTGTATTATCACAGGAAGAAAATACAGATGTAGTCCAAACTGGAATTTTTTTTTGGAATTTTGAAGACAGTTCCTCGGACAGATGCATAATTAAATCTTAATTGATAATCCATGACAGTGAAGCACATCCTCATTTTTTTTTTTAGCTATTCCTTCATCTGTTGCCATAACTCTTGCACGTAGCATATTGCTACACAAACTGATACTTACGTGCCTTCGCTGTTCATGGGTGGCCAAGCCTGAAGAAGCAAAACCAAATGCTGAAATTCAGTCCCTTCGTTACTGGTTTCGAGCAATTCCATAAAGAGCTGAAAACGTTTCCCTTCACTTTCAATATCACTCACGTTAACCTAACAATGATAATATTGCACAAAAATAAATTGATGAAATACAACATTTATAAGCATCTCTACAATAAGTTACTATTTTAGCAAACAAAGATGCAGTTTTACTTTAAGGATAACAACTGTGTTTATGTTGTTTTCCTACAATGGGAGCATGCCAATACATGATACTAATGAAAAAATATATTTCTGCTGACAACTATTGCTAAAAAGCAAAATTGCATAGGTCCATGTAATACCTAACTGACAGCATTTTAAAAGAACAGCAAATTGCAATCGGTTACTCTTTTATGGCATCATCCATGTTCAATATATGATATTCAAAAAACTTACCAAAATCACTGGTCACCTACAGAACAAATGGTTAAAGAAGACAGGAAGGAAACATTCTTCTACATCCAGTGCAAATGACACTTTCACAAGTTAAATGAAGCAAAGCATTTGAAAACGGAATCCCTGAATCGTGCTTTATAGAACATGTAATGTACTACCAGAATACACAATTCTCCCTAAAAAGCCCAACACTACTAAACAAATTCAATCTAACCCTGTCAGCTTAAATAAAGAACAATAACTTGTTAAGGATGATAAAATTTCGACTCTGATTCAACATGAAAATAAAAAAAACTGGTAACAATTCAATTTAGAATTCACATTAATGATGATTACATCAAAGACCAGCAAGGGGCAGGCATCAAAGAGTTCAGTAGGATATTTTATAATTTATGCCCATCCCTACCCTAGGGGACAATGGATGCTCTGTTGTTGAGTATCGGAGTTTGAGATCAATAAATCTCTGAACTCTAAAGGAATCATGGATCAGACAGCTAAAAGGAACCATAGAAACTACAGCACAGAAACAGGCCTTCTGGCCCTTCTTGGCTGTGCCGAACCATTTTCTGCCTAGTCCCACTGACCTGCAAACGGACCATATCCCTCCATACACCTCCCATCCATTTATCTGTCCAATTTATTAAATGTTAAAAAAGAACCCGCATTTACCACCTCGACTGGCAGCTCATTCCATACTCCCACCACTCTCTGTGTGAAGAAGCTCCTCACTAATGTTCCCTTTAAACTTTTCCCCCCTCACCCTTAACCCATGTCCTCTGGTTTTTCTCTCCCCTTGCCTCAGCGGAAAAAGCCTGCTTGCATTCACTCTGTCTATACCCATCATAATTTTATATACCTCTATCAAATCTCCCCTCATTCTTCTATGCTCCAGAGAATAAAGTCCTAACCTATTCAACCTTTCTCTGCAACTGAGTTTCTCAAGTCCTGGCAACATCCTTGTAAACCTTCTCTGCACTCTTTCAAGCAAGTTTCAGTCCTGACGAAGGGTCTCAGCCTGAAACGTCGACTGCACCTCTTCCTAGAGATGCTGCCTGGCCTGCTGCGTTCACCAGCAACTTTTATGTGTGTTGCTTGAATTTCCAGCATCTGCAGAATTCCTGTTGTCTGCACTCTTTCAACCTTATTTATATCCTTCCTGTAATTTGGTGACCTAAACTGAACACAATACTGCAGATTCGGCCTCACCAATGCCTTATACAACCTCATCATAACATTGCAGCTCTTATACTCAATACTTTGATTAATAAAGGCCAATGTACCAAAAGCTCTCTTTACGACCCTATCTACCTGTGACGCCACTTTTAGGGAATTTTGTATCTGTATTCCCAGATCCCTCTGTTCCACTGCACTCCTCAGTGCCTTACCATTAACCCTGTATGTTCTACCTTGGTTTGTCCTTCCAACATGCAATACCTCACACTTGTCTGCATTAAACTCCATCTGCCATTTTTCAGCCCATTTTTCCAGCTGGTCCAAGTCCCTCTGCAGGCTCTGAAAACCTTCCTCGCTGTCCACTACACCTCCAATCTTTGTATCATCAGCAAATTTGCTGATCCAATTTACCACATTATCATCCAGATCATTGATATAGATGACAAATAACAATGGACCCAGCACTGATCCCTGTGGCACACCACTAGTCACAGGCCTCCACTCGGAGAAGCAATTCTCTACTACCACTCTTAGGCATTCTTCCATTGAGCCAATGTCTGATCCAAGTTACCACCTCTCCATGTATACCTAGCGACTAAATTTTCCTAACTAACCTCCAATTCGGGACCTTGTCAAAGGCCTTACTGAAGTCCATGTAAACAATATCCACTGCCTTCCCTTCATCCACTTTCCTGGTAACCTCCTCGAAAAACTCCAATAGATTGGTCAAACATGACCTGCCACGCACAAAGCCATGTTGACTCTCCCTAATAAGTCCCTGTCTATCCAAATGCTTGTAGATTCTGTCTCTTAGTACTCCCTCCAATAATTTACCTACTACCGACGTTAAACTTACTGGCCTATAATTTCCCGGATTACTTTTCAATCCTTTTTTAAACAACGGAACAACATGAGCCACTCTCCAATCCTCCGGCACCTCACCTGTAGACAGCGACATTTTAAATGTTACTGCCAGGGCCCCTGCAATTTCAACACCAGTTTCCTTCAAGGTCCGAGGGGACACTCTGTCATGTCCTGGGGATTTATCCACTTTAATTTTCCTGAAGACAGTAAGGACCTCCTCCTTTTCGATCTGTACAGTTTCCATGATCTCACTACTTGTTTCCTCTAATTCCATAGACTTCATGCCAATTTCCTTAGTAAAGACAGACGCAAAAAACCTATTTATGATCTCCCCCATTTCCTTTGGTTCTGCACATAGGCGACCACTCTGATCTTCAAGAGGACCAATTTTATCCCTTACAATCCTTTTGCCCTTAATATACCTGTAAAAGCTCTTTGGATTATCCTTCACTTTGACTGCCAATGCAACCTCATGTCTTCTTTTAGCACTCCTGATTTCTTTCTTAAGTATTTTCTTGCACTTCTTATACTCCTCAAGCACCTTATTTACTCCCTGCTTCCTATAAATGTCATACAACTCCCTCTTCTTCTTTATCAGAGTTGCAATATCCCTTGAGAACCAAGGTTCTTTATTCCTATTCACTTTGCCTTTAATCCTGACAGGAACATAGAAATTCTGCACTCTCAAAATTTCTCCTTTGAAGGCTTCCCACCTACCAATCACATCCTTGCCAGAGAACAACCTGTCCCAATCCAGGCTTTTTAGATCCTTTCTCATTTCTTCAAATTTGGCCTTCTTCCAGTTAAGAACCTCAACCCTAGGACCAGATCTATCCTTGTCCATGGAGTTGAAGCTGAAAATCAGTCATAATCTTAATGAACCTTGGAGCATATTCAAGGGGCTTGTCTGGCCTACACTAGTTCCAGTTTCTTCATTTTAATCATCATCCTTGATCAGCAGCCTATCTGTTTTAAATCAAATGGAATGTCAACTTTGTTTCTATTGTTAAGCCGCTTTTCAATTCCAGTATTTCATGAGAGACAATTATCTGGGTCCTTAGAGCCAAATCTGAATTTGGACAAATCTCAAACTCAATTCTTGGGTGCCAGAAAATAATTTGGTAGACTCTGACAAATATTTTCAAATGGATTCATTCATTTAAAAAAAAATGCCATTGGTAAGGATTACATCAGAACTGAGATATTTCAGATATACAGAAAGGTTGAACAAGCCATGTACTTGTCTTTTTAAAACAGAAGGCTGAACTGATAGAGATCTTTAAGATAAGGGAAGACTGATGGGCTGGATGTGGAAAATGTAATTCCAAAAAACATGGTATCAAAATTGGAGGAGAAAATAAGTTAAAAGGGATATCAGAGATAACAACTTTACTCAATGGAACCTGCAACTTCCTCAACAAGGAAATTGAGGTAAATTGTATAGATGCAGTGGAGGGGCAGCTCGATTAAAACAAGGGAGAAAGATGTAGCAAGGCCGAGGAAAGGCTTAAATGTCAGGTGGGATTATTTGGCTCAATGTCCAATTTCCCTTCTTTTAGATTTATAATTTCCCTGACAGTTTATACTTCATTATCTTACCTATTTTTAAATGACAAAATGGAAAATAAAGACGAAGAATAGCACCGAATTCCATCTGCTTCTTTTATGCACAAATCATTTTATTCACATTGTAATGAAATCCTGCCTATTGTAAAATTAGATTGGACATTGACAGTCATGATTCATTTTAGCTTGGCTGATACCTCCCCAGCATCAATGTTATCAATATGTGCCATATTTATCTCTGCATTATTAACAGACATTAGAGCAACAACATGCAATGTATGATCTTTGTATTCCGCTTTCAATATAAAAACAAACAAGAGCAAATTCTAATTTCTGGATACATGTTTCTTAACAAGGTTTTTATTTCCTGATGACACTATTGTACTGTGAAATTCTAAGAGAAGAGCAATTGAATTTCTTCAGTACCTTCATTGCACTGAACATAGAAATATTTGTCTTTCAACCTTGACAGTAAGGAATAGGAATTGTGAGCATTGGAATTGAACAAAGATATTTGAGAAATGAGAATTGGGGTCGAGAGGAAAAATGGATCAGCAAGATGAAATGGCAGAGCAGGCTTGATGGGCCAATTGGCCTAATTTTGCTCCCATGTCTCATGGTAATCTTCACTTACAGCTTTAAAATATTCCATACTGTAAGACTGCAAATATCTCAAGGTTAAGAAAGATGAGCATTGTACTCAAAATCAGATGGATTAAAATTAGCATTGGTAAGTGAAATGGATCAGTAATAACAAAAGTAAGATCAAGCCAAGAAAAAGAAAGAGAAGGATGGGTCTCAGAGAGTAAATCATAAACACAAGCAATTCTGCAGATGCTGCAAATCCAGAGCAATACACACAAAATCCTGAAGGAACTCAGCTGGTCAGGCAACATCTATGAAAATGGATAAACAGTCGATATTTTGGGTCAAGACCCCCATCAGGACTGGATAGAAAAAAATGAAGAAAGGTCTTGGCCTGAATTGAATTCAGGTTTCCTAACACTTGTACTCAAAGGACAAACACCAATCTATTGTAACTTCAATTAAACACTAGATGATCCAAGTTCAACAGATAGTGAAATATGATGATTGTTACAGATTAGGCATGATGTAGTTGAATTTCCATTGAATAAATTAAGGTTCCAAACCTATAACATCTGCAGAAAAGGCCATTTTTAGATGCTATAATTTAGTCACCATTTTCTGGAATTCAATTACAGATGCAAAATACAATTAGGATATTACAGAACCTACAAACCTTGGTTAAGGTGCAACAAGGGAATTCTAACAGCACATTTTCTCCCTCTAGTGGTTAAATCAAGTCTCTGAGATCTAAAATCAAGGAAGGATCAAATCTGCAGCAAATTGCTTTAAATTATTAACTATATTAACTATTCATTACTGTCGGGCATCTATTATGTCTTACAGTGAAAATACTATTTGCCTCAATGTAGTTTAAATTTTGCAAGAGCTATTTTATTCTTCAGCATCACTGCAATCCACAAGAGCTTATATTTATATTGCTTAGAAATTAATTAAATATTAAAGCTCTCTTTAATGTCCACACAGCCTGACTAAGAGGATTACATACTCTCACACAAATTTAGTGACTGTTAATAAAACTGCCAGCAGGTTCACAGAGATCTGTATTCCTCCAAAGGAGGCTGTAGGGAAAACAGTACAGCAATTTTTGTTCGCACCGTCTGGTGAAAAACAAAACAATGATAGGTTAGGGGAGCAGAAGATTGGGAAGAAGGAAGTGAAAATGAGATACAGTAAGGGATAAGGAACAGGAAGTAAAAGGTAAAAAAAAGGAAGGGTAAAGGAATAGAAGAATTGGAAGGCTAGTGAAGAAAAAAGTGGAAAGAATGGGAAGGCAGGGTTAGCATAAGAGACATAGTACATCAGGAGGAGTGTGCACAAGGACTGGGATCAAGGGAGAGTAAACAGAGCATTTTGGAAGGAAATGTGGAGAAAGATGTTAGAGCAGATAGGGAGAGATGGAGGGGTTGAAGGGGTGATGGGTTCAGTAGGTGACAGATTGAAGCGTGAAAGGAGTCGAGGGAAGGGGGTGGCGAGAGAGCAGGGGTGGGGGTGAGGGGGGGCCAGAGAGGAGAGGGGCAAGAGAGGAGGTGGGGGGCCAGAGGGAGGGGCCGAGAGAAGGGGCAGTGAGAGAAAGGGGGGCCAAGAGAAAGGGGTGAGAGAAGGGATTTTATTTGTTGGTTCCTAATTTTCTTTCATACAAAATCTTGATGGATATTATTACAATATTCTGAAATCATTTTAGAATAACACATTGATGAACATCAATTATTATAAAACAGAATGAATTTAAAATGTACTATCTTTTCTGAGCTTGATTTTGCAGAATAAAACTAACTAGCTATAATGTAACAGATGGTGGTTTGAAATACTCTTCTGGAGAAAATAAATCAGTGCACTTAGGCAAAAATGCTAGAAGTTAATTACTATAACATTTTGATTAAAATTTACTTGAATCTAATTTTGATTTAAAGTTTCATGGTACACTCTGAAGTACTGCTGACACTGTTTAATGCAAACAAGAATTTACTCCTGGCTAATAGCATCTTCTTTCCTATACAGTTGTAAATGGATTTTTCCACTATACAATAACATGGCTGTGTGCAGTTGGAATTTGCTTTAAGTTTCAGCTTGCAAGTATGGTTCAGGATATACAATAACTGCTACTTTCACAAAGTAACCTTAATTTTTTTAATAAGTATTAACAATTTGCATTCCATGGGTGGTGGGCTAGAAATATGTCTGTCCTGAAGAACATGTAAGGCGCTCCTTCCCTCTGCTAGCCTGCAAGTCACCCTTGGGCAAGGTGTAGCACCTACTTATCCTCCTGATCATGGTCATGTGAAGCCACGAGAGCAGGTGGTGGATAGTCATATGAGCAGCTGGTACATATCACAATTCCTGGTTATGCGACCACTGATGCCAGGCAGACAATCTCTGAACAGTATTGATAATGGCTGGGGTCACTCATCTTGTAAAGACACTGCCCAGAAGGCATTAATTGCAAACCACTTTTGTAGATAAATTTGCTAAGAACAATTATTTCCAGTGGTAAAGGTGCGAACATTGCATTTGCCTTACTCACCACAGACTCAACCTGCAAATTAACCTTTAGGGAATCCTGCATAAGGACTCCCAAGTCCCTTTGCACCTCCAGTTTTTTGTATTTTCTTTCCATTTAAAAAAATAGTCAACCCTTTTATTTTTTCTACCAAAGTGCATGACCATACACTTTTCAACACTGTATTCCATCCGCTATTTCGTTGCCAGTTCTCCTAACCGGTCTCTCATTTTGCAGCCTTTCTACTTCCTCAAAACTACCTGCTCTTCCACGTATCTTCATATCGTCTACAAATTTTGCAATAAAGCCATCAATTCCATCATCCAAATCTTTGACATATAATGTCAAAAGAATAGGTCCTAACATAGATCTTCGTGGAACACCACTAGTCACCGGTGGGAACCAGAAAAGGCTCCCTTTATTCCCACTCTTTGCCTCCTGCTAATCTGCCACTGCTCTATCCATGCTAGAATCTTTCTTGTAATATCATGAGCTGTAGCTTGTTAAGCAGTCTCATTTGTTGCACCTTATCAAAGGCCTTCTGAAACCCCAAGTGCACAACATCAACCAATTCTCCCTTTGTCTATCCTGCTGATTCTTCAAAGAATTCCAAATGATTTGTCAGGTAAGATCCTCCCTTGAGGAAACCATGCTGACTACCGGCTATTTTATCATGTGCCTCCAAGTACCCTGAGACCTCATGCTTAATAGTCAATTCCAACACCTTCCCAACCACTGAGGTCAAACTAACTGGCCCATAGTTCCCTTTCTTCTGCCTCTCTCCCTTCTTGAAAGGTGAGTGACATTTGCAATTTTGCTGTCTTCCAGAACCATTCCAGAATCTAGTACTGATCTTTCAAGAATCACTAATGTCTTAACAATCTGTTCAGCCATCTCTTTCAAAACTCGGGCGTATACTATCTGGTCCAGGTGACTTATCCATCTTCAGATCTTTTAGCTTCCCAAGAACCTTCTCCCTAGTAATGGTAACTTCACACACTTCATGACCCTTGACACCTGGAACTTCCACCAACCTGCTAATGTCTTCCAAGGTAAAGACTACGCAAAATACTTATTCAGTTCATCCGCTCTTTTTTGTTTCTCATTACTACCTCTCCAGTGGTCCGATAGGTTTAAAAGGTGCCAAGGTGAGTAATTGTATTGCATGTAACAATTGTTATAAAAAAACAGCGGTATGCCAATAGCAAAAGAAATCAAAGCTTAGAGTGGCATTCCGTGATTAAGACATCAGGCTGTTGCATGACTGGCCTGTGAATCTATTAGTTTAATTTATATCCTGGTTCCTGGATGCCTGAGGATTTTGCAAGGTATATCAGACTGTAACCAATTTTGCTGCATTCTAATTTGGTGGCTGGGTTGACACTGAAAGATCTGGACAGTTTTATCCTTTTTCTAGTTGAACCTGGCAGCTTTGCCCCCTCAATATAAATGTTACTAACGTTTTATCCCATCAGCAAAATAGTTGGCAGGCCGTTAGTAAGGATCTAACCCTTCAACGTCCAGTGACAGCAGGGCTCTAGACTGTGGTCTTTCCCCATAAAGCCTTTATGGCGGCTGTACCAAACTTCATATTGCAAGGTGCAGTTTTATGACCCTCAGCACATAAAACTACACCTCACAATACGCCAGTTGCTGGCATACTCATGGGCACATCTTTTTGCTCTGTAAGGCCAACAAGTTTTCGACAGCTCGAAGTGCTTTTTCATGAAGTTTATATTCTTCTAGCAGCAGTTGATGACTGCCTCAAGTAAATGTTCCTAGGTGCAGTCCTGTGTTATGCAGCTGCCTGGGATGAACCTTGACAGAAATCACTGCATCCCTTTACAGACTTCGGTCTCAAACATGTAGTACACAAGCAAGTGTATTACATGTCTCACATTTTCTGCTGCCAACTTGAGGGCAGTTTGTATTTGTATTAAGACATTGCTTGTGTATCTGATGGGAAGGGCCCTTCTCACCAGCAGCCCAGTAAGATCTTGGTGCTAACCTGAGAGTTCTGCAGATGAGGTCTTCTGCTAAATAACTTTCTGCTTGGGCCATTTCAGAGGGTAGCTTAACATCTTGTAGGTCTAGAGAGATGCAGGCTGGACTAGATAAGGATGACCAACCTCTTCCTAATAGGATAGGTGGGTTTTTACAACAAAATTCCTAGTCATTATAACAATGACTATAATTATAAATTTAAATTCACTGGCTGCATTTAACTTCCTTAGTAACACACAACAAAACACTGGGGGAATTCAGCATGTCAGGCAGCATCAATGGAAGTGAATGAATAATCGATATTTCAGGCTGAGACCCTTCATTACAACTGGAAAGGAAGGGGGAAGATGCCAGAATAAGGTGGTGGAGGGAAGGGATTGAATACAAGATAGAAGGTGATAAGTAAATCCAGGTAGGTGGGGAGGGGGGTTGAAGTAAAAAGCTGGGGAGGTGATAGATAGGTAAAGGGCTAAAGAAGAAGAAATCTGATAGGAATGTGAACCATGGGAGAAAGAGAAGGAGGGGGTGATGGGCAGGTGAGGAGAAGAGTTAAGAGGGGAGCCAGAGTGGGGAATTGAAGAAGAGAGAAAGGGAAGGGGGAAAAGTTACCAGAAGTTAGAGAAATTTCTGTTCATGCCATTAGGTTGGAGCCTACCTAAAAATATGAGGTGTTGCTCTTCCAACCTGAGGACGGTGGCCATGGACTTGCATGTCAGAACAGGAATGGGGATTGGAATTAAAATTGTTGGCCACTGGAAAATTCTGATTTTTACAGATGGTGCAAAGGTGATTGACAAAGTACTCCCCCAATCTACATTGGGTCGCACCAACGTAGAGGAGGCCGCATCAGGAGCACCGGCTACAGTTGATGACACCAACAGAATCGCTGGGTCAATTGGAAGGACTGTCTGGGACCCTGAATGGAGCTGAGGGAGGAGGTGAATGATCAGGTGCAGCACTTCTTCCACTTGCAGGGATTAAGTGCCAGGAGGGAGATTAATGGGGAGGGACAAATGGACAAGTGAATCATAGAGAGAGTGAGCTGTGCAGAAAGCAGAGGGTGGGAGGGGTGGAGAAGGTAAAGAAGTGTTTGGTGGTAGGGTCCCATTGAAGATGGTGGAAGTTGCAGAGAAGTTGTACTTCTGGGACGCCTAGGTGCGACTTGAGTAGCAGCAGTACTCTCAATGGATACAATTAAATATTCCTGTTTCAGCCTGATACAGCTAAAAAGCACAACTGCTTCCAAGGTCAGTACAGTCAACAAAGATGTCTTAATACGTTTAAACAAACTATCGCTGCTTAAAACTGATGGAAACAACACCGATTGTGGTCTGAAGTGCCCACGTAGGATACCTCAGTGGAAGCATGGGTGCAGAGTGGGGTTACAAGTGTGTTTAATGAAACGGTGTTTTAAACTCCCTATACCAACTATCTTGCTGGTGAACGTACAGTCTCTGGTGAATAAAATTATTGGTCTCAGAGCTAGGGTGCTGAATCAGAGGGACATTAGGACCGCGTTTGTCCTTTGTTTCACGGAATCCTGGTTAACCCCTTCCGTACCGGATGCAGTGATTCAGATCGACGGGTTTACTATACACCGTCAGGATAAATCTATAGAGTCTCTCAAAAGCAGAGGTGGAGGAGTATGCCTCATGATCAACTCTTCTTGGTGCACAAATATATCAGTGCTGTCCCAATTCTGCTCACCAGACCTGGAACATCTAGCAGTAAAGTGCCGTCCTTTTTACCTACCACGTGAGTTCTCTGGGGTCAATCCGGTAGCAGTTTACATTCCACCTCAGGCCAACGTCAAGCAGGCTTTAGACGATCTGAGCAATGAGATCAACACGCACGAAATAGCACACTCTAACGCCTTCACCATTGTTTTGGGAGATTTTAGCAAGGCCAGTCTGAAAAAATCACTCAGCAATTACCATCAACAGATCACTTGCAGTACCAGAGGAAACAACACACTGGTTACACCACCATCAAGAATGCCTACCATGCTATTCCAGTTCTCACTTCGGGAAGTCTGATCACCTGGCTGTACTTCTACTTCCTGAGTATAGGCAGAGACTGAAGACTGCAGCACTAGTAGTGAGGACCAAGAAGGTATGAACAAGGGAAGCACAGGAGTGCCTACAGGACTGCTTTGAATCAGTGGACTGGACTGTATTCAGGGATTCATCTTCGAACCTGGATGAGTATGCTGCAGTTGTTATTGACTTCATTAAAACCTGTGTGGATGAGTGTGTGGCCACAAAGACTTGCTGTACATTCCCAAACCAAAAGCTGTGGATGAACCAGGAGGTACGTCGCCTGCTGAAGGCTAGGTCTTTGGCACTGAAGTCTGGCGACCCAGGCCTGTACCAGAAAACCAGGTATGATTTGTGGAGGGCTATATCAAGGGCGAAGAGACAATTTCAAACAAGGTTGGAGGCAACATTGGATGCACAGCAACTCTGGCAGGGTCTGCAAGACATTACTTCCTACAAAGTGAAACCAAGTAGCATGAATGGCAGCGATGCTTCACCACCAGATGAACTCAACGCCTTCTATGCCTGCTTTGAAAAGGAGAACACAACTACAGCTGTCAAGATCCCTGCTGCACCTGATGACCCTCTGATCTCTGTCTCAGAGACCGATGTTAGGCTGTCTTTAAAGACAGTGACCCTCGCCAAGGCAGAAGATCCCGCTGGAGTACCTGGTAAGGCTCTGAAAACCTGTGCCAACCAACTAGCGAGAATATTCAAGGACATTTTCAACCACTCACTGCTACGGGCGGAAGTTCCCACTTGCTTCAAAAAGGCAACAATTATACCGGTGCCTAAGAGGAATAATGTGAGCTGCCTTAATGACTATCGCTCAGTAGCATTCAAATCAACAGCTTTGAGAGGGTGATTATGACTGGACTGAACTCTTGCCTCAGCAAAGACCTGGACCCATTGCAATTTGTCTATTGCCACAACAGATGAACGGCAGATGCAACCACAATGGCTCTTCACACAGCTTTAGACCACTTGGACAACACAAACACCAATGTCAGGATGCTGTTCGCCGACTATAGCTCAGCATTTAATACCATCATTCCCACAATCCTGATTGAGAAGTTGCAACTAGATTCTCAACTTCTTAACCGAAAGACCACAATCTGTGAGAATTGGTGTTAACATATCCTTCTTGCTGACGATCAACACTGGCGCACCTCAGGGGTGTGAGCTTAGTCTACTGCTCTACTCTCCATATACACATAACTTTGTGGCTAGGCATAGCTCAAATACCATCTGTAAATTTGCTGATGATACAACTATTGCTGGTAGAATCTCGGAAGTGGACAGAGTGAGCAGTTTCAAGTTCCTAGGTGCCAAGATCTCTGAGGATCTAACCTGGTTCTAACATATCGATGTAGTTATAAAGAAAGCAAGACAGCGGCTATACTTCATTAGGAATTTGAAGAGATTTAGCATGTTAACACATACACTCAAAAACTTCTGTAGATGTACCATGGAGAGCATTCTGATAGGCTACATCACTGTCTGGTATGGCGGGGGGGGGGGGGGGGCTACTGCACAGGACCGAAAGAAGCTGCAGAGGGTTGTAAATCTAGTCGGCTCGATCTTGGGTACTAGCCTACAAAGTACCCAGAACATCTTCATGGAGTGGTGTCTCAGAAAGACAGGGTCCATTATTAACGTTCTCTAGCACCCATGGCATGCCCTTCTCTCACTGTTACCATCAGGTAGGAGGTACAGAAGCCTGAAGGCACACACTCAGCGATTCAGGAACAGCTTCTTCCTCTCTGCCATCCAATTCCTAAATGGACATTGAACCCTTGGACGCTACCTCACTTTTTAAAATATATATTACATCTGATTTTTGCATGATTTTTAATCTATTCAATATACATATGCTGTAATTGATTTACTTAATCATTTACTATTATTTTTATTTTATCTATCTTTTTTTTCTCTTATATATTATGTATTGCATTGAACTGCTGCTGCTAAGTTAACAAATTTCACGTCACATGCTGGTGATAAACCTGATTCTGATGTGTTGGATGTGGAGGCTTATGGGGTGATAGTTGAGGATAAGAGAAATTCTATTCCTGTTAAGAGGGCAGGAAGGCAGATGAGCACGGAATTCAAATTTGCATTTCTGATGGCCAGTCTAGTCTTCTGGGCAATACATTGGTAACTTAACCATCAACACTGTACCCTTATAATATCTATAAGGTGGAAAATTAGTCCTATAAATCAGAAGAGTTTAAAAAATCCATTTTAATTGAGTTCCCATTTATTTTTCCTGCTTTATGAGATAAAATGTAAGCACAATTACCAATCTGACAAGCTTGGATGCTATGTTTAGGTAACTGCTAACTCAAACACGATAAATCTTTAATATACTTTATTAAGATGATTACAAAGTAGGAAATAAAATAAACATATTACCTGTCTATCTGGCCAGCATGCCTTCAGAACAGCCTGAGTTCTGAACAGCACAAGCAACTTGCTATCCTCATCATTAAGTGGAAATGCCTGTTCAAGAATTTGCAAAACATCAATTCGGGGTTTTACAGGCAAATCTGCATCGCCACAGAAAGGTCTCAGCCATGCCAAGAGGTCATCTGAACATACGAGGTTGTCCCTAAATTACAAAAAGAAAAAAATTTAAATAGATTGAAATAAGGGCATTTGAGCAATTCTTGATTTAGTATCTTCAATGTAAAGTTGTACTTACCCATTTAAAACACTGGAGTGCACAGATTTGACGATACCTTCAAGAACTTGAAGTGGATCCTTTTCTGATGGAACACTTGTGCTGATCCCAGTGGGATAAAAACAACAAAGGTGGAGGTAAATGAATGGACATATACATTCTGCTAATCTAGACAATAATGGGAATAGAATTAAATTGAGCTGAAAATAAAAACTGGAAAATAAATAAGACTTTCCCTTTCCCATCTTGTACACCAAAGGAAATGGACCAAAAACCTAGTCTTTAGTTGTAAAATCCAAATTAGCATTAGGAAAGAAAATTTGCCTTCTCCGAAATTTGCAATCCATTTCCAAACATTTCTCACCATATGAGGAGACACCATCAGTGTGTTGTTCACTTGTGGTGTTCCTCCAAATGCTTGGCCTTTAAGTACTTATCAGTTAATTGGTTGCCATTACAGAAACTCAACTGTGGCATAGGGAAGGTTGTGCTGATTGATTGTGTGACGAACTCTGTGCATTGTCTAACATTTTGCCCGTATTGGTTTAAAAATGGGATCGAGGCTTCAGGACCTGTAATAACGCACAGAAGACAAGCTTTGGAGAATGAAGTCAAATGATGCTGACATTGTGAAATTCTATGGGCTTCCAAAGGTTCACAAAGCAGGAACATCCCTGTATCGTTACCAAGTTCCCCCAATTACATCCTAGCTACATGTTTTCCAAATTATTTCCCAAACCAGTCCTCATTATGGACTACATGACCCCTTTTTCATACAAACAAGAAGAACATTTAATTAAGTTTTAAAGTGATAGCTAGAATAGGAAGAACAATGTATAATAACTTTGACAGAAATTCTAATA
The DNA here is from genome assembly GCF_030028105.1 of Mobula birostris. NCBI lineage: Eukaryota > Metazoa > Chordata > Chondrichthyes > Myliobatiformes > Myliobatidae > Mobula > Mobula birostris. The sequence goes on from NC_092371.1 coordinate 194,677,976, forward strand.
TATCCACAGAACTGAAATAAAAACCATCGAGGTTCACCCAATTCCAACTACTTTGTACAATGTTGTACAATTTCCTTAATGCCTGTCAGATCTGCCTGAACAAATGCATGAAATGTCCAACAGACTTGCAGGTTTTATTTTTATTTTAAAAGGTGAGGATGCTAGAAATACTCAGCAAGCCAAGCAGCACCTTTATAATGATAAAAAATTTATATTTTGGATTGACAACTTTTCATTAGAAATGAGAAAAACTAGAAACTAAGTTGCAGAGGAAGGGCAAGAATGCACAAGACAAACAGACTGTTTGTGAAAGAGCACAGCACAAGGTTTCAGCATCAAAAATGGTGACCGTGAACTTTTGGTTGCCTTTCCCTTTAACCTCCTGCACTGTCACTCTGAGCTATCTCAATCAGACATATTACAATTCTCAGGGCCAAACAATGAATTCTACAATTTCACAAAAAGCAATCTTTGCAGTTCGCAGTTTCTATCTCCCACAGATACTTCTCGATGTGCCATGATCCCCCAGCAGATTGCTTATTGTTCCAGGTTTCAGCATCTGCTGTCTCTTGTATCTTAATGTACTTCTGAGTCGAACAATATGTCTGAACGGCATGCAAAACAAAGCTTGCCACTGTATGAATAAACTCTTCTCGGGCTTCTAGCCAGGTACAGGTATTGATTTTTACTGACGTTTTGATGATAAACTATGCCATCTTCATCAGGGATGATGCCTGAGCAAGTCTAGTCCAGTGGTATTTACACCTCCATCGTCCGTCCCTCCTGATTGGTTAGTCCTCATCCAATCAGGTTTCCGCTATCCCACCTTGTTTACAACCGAATTCCAGTTCTTACTTGGAGGGAGTCCTTCATCTTTGTTAAAATTGAATATGGCAGTTTGTCATCGAAACTCTATCGTGTTAAAATAGATACCTGTACCCAGCTGGAACCCTGAGAAGAGTTTATTTTGTTATAAACGCCGGGAAAGCACTAGATCCTTTTTCACTTCCCTCCACCGGCAGGAAATTCACTGCAATATTTGTCACTTTGAATCATTGCATAATGAGAAGTCGAGGCTTCTTTGTTCTTTAGCTTTCCTTCTGAGATGCTGGGACAACGACATCATCCCCAAGTTCATGAAGTTGCGTTCTGTGGTGGCTCTACGATGAGCTAGCCAAGCGTTGATAAGGGAGTGCATCCATTACATTAGATTTGCTCTGGACATCAACACAAGCAGTCAACTGTCTCTTCACCTGTAGTACTCAGCCCTCTTGTCTCCTAGTGATTAGGAGTACATCGCCAGGTCCACTGCTGCGCAAGGTGAACTAGCTTCTCAAAGGAACACTGCGAGGCAGGTCAGCAAGTACAACAGACTATCCCAACAAAGTGTACCCATCCCACCATTGGACCCAGAAAGGTTTGTTCTCAATCAAACTGGACAAAGCATCGGTGAGGCAACTAGATCGGTCTTTGCCAAGGGGCTAAACCTCACTCCGGTCCCCAGAGCCAAAACTTATTGGGACTATGGTGGCGGAGTAGAGCAAGCAATCTGAAAACTACCACCGGGTACCGAGAAGGAGATAAGGATAGAGATCTGCATGGTCCTCATAAGGGCTGTTTTTCTGAAACCAAACATTACAAGAGGAGAGCGACTAGCCATCCAGACACTATGGCAAAACCCAGCCATCATGATTTTACCAGCAGACAAAGGAAATTTGAGTCCTTGGAGGAATACCACAGGACAGCCAAACAGATTCTGGATGATCCCATCTACAGTGTTCTACAGCGGGATCCCACCGATTCGATTATCAGGATGACCTCCACCTTACTGAAGAAATCTGGACTGGCAGCAAACAAATGCAAGACACATCTGCCTCAGGCTCTGGTACCACCAAGACTTTATGGGCTCCCGAAGATGCACAAGGAGGGATCTTCCCCACCTCCCCCACCCCCCACCACTCCCGAGGCCTATCATCAGTGAAATAGATAAATAGGTTCTCCGACTTACAATCTCATTAAGCATTTAACAACTATGCTGTCTCCCTCTGTTGTGGGCCATGATTAGCACATTACAAATTTGATAGACTTTGTTAAAATGATAACCAATATCCAAACGAACCTGGAGGACATAATAGTCAGTTTCAACGTGGTGTCCCTGTTCAGGAGACTTCCCATTAAGGACAGCTTGGTCCTCCTATGGTCAAGGTTTGATAAGGGTACATTGACCTTTTTAAGCACATACTTACATCAAAGTACTTCGTCCATAAAGGGAACTACTATGAAGAAATGGACGGAGTGGCCATGGGAGTGCCCTTGCTGCTGGCTATTGCTAATTTCTATATAGAGAACTTTGAGGAGAGGGCTCTGAGTTCATTGACCTTAGGCCCCAAATGTTTCTTCAGATATATTGATGACACCTTAGTAGTATGGCCTCATGTTCTCCAGCAATTCAACAGTTCCACAACCACCTGAACAGCAAACATCCAAACATTCAAATTACGACGCAGATGGAGAAGAATGGTTGCCTCCCATTCCTGGACATTCTAATATGACAGAAAGTATTATGATAGCCTCGGACATGGCATCTATTGGAAGCCTACTCACACAGACTCACCTCAACAATAACAACCACCATTATGCCTCCCAACATAAAGCAGTTCTTTATAACTTGATTAACTGTGCAAAAACTATTTTGGGAGTCTCCAGAAGAAAATAAGATGATTTCGCACGATGTTCCTACAGAATGACTACAAGGTGAAGGAAATCAATCGTGCCCTTAAAAGGGCCGATGGAAAAACCAGGAAACCTAACAATGAGGAGGAACTCGTCACTACCGTCTGTCTTCCGTATATTTCCACTGTTTCGGGAAGAACTGCCAGGATCCTGAAGAAATACTGAATTAATATCATCCACAAACCTATAAGAAAGCTGAAATTATAGTTTATGCAAGTCAAAGATAGCCTGGGACTCAGGATGGCTGGCATTTACAGGATTCAGAGCAGCGTATATCAGCTAGAAGTGATTAAAGTCTGTCACGAGCCTTGTGGCCCATCAGGCCGGTGCTTATGCCGGTTTCTGTGGCATGAAGCGAATGAGACTGCCCACCGCCCCCCCCCCCACCATCGTGAAGATAACCCCTAGCATTTTTGCTGGTACCCATTCTCAGCTGAGTAGACTGGAGCATTGTGTGGTTAAGTGCCTTGCTCAAGGACACACACACTGCCTCAGCTGAGGCTTGAACCCATGTCCTTCAGATCGCTAGTCCAACGCTCTAACCACTTGGCCACGCGCCACACAGCCAGAAGTGAAGCATTTTGGAAATCCACATCAAGGAGCATAGGGGGTATATCTGTTTGGGTTACCCGGAGAAATCAGCGGTAGCAGAATATTGCATTTGCAATGGCCATAGGATTGACTCGCCATGCCAACAGCTTTTGGGACCGCCTGGAAAAGGAAGCTATAAAACCAGAGGAAAAGAATTTTAACAAAGATGAAGGCCTCACTCTAAGTAAGAACTGGAATTCGATTGTAAATAAGGTGGGACAGCAGAAACCTGATTGCATGAGGTCTAACCGATCAGGAGGGTTGGATGATGGGGCTGTAAATACTAGACTTGCCCAGGCAGGCATCATCCTTAATGAAGATGGCAGAATTTGTCATCAAAACATCAGTTATAATCAATTTTTGCACCCGTCTCGAAGCCTGAGGAGTTTATTCAGACAGTGAAATCCTTTTTCACTTTTTACTGTATCTCGATATGTAGTTAGAGCTGTAGAACACTATGGCACAGAAACAGGACACTCGGCCCATCTAGTGTGTGCCAAATCATTGATTTGCTTATTCCCATTGACCTGCATCTGAACCATAGCTCTCCATACCTCTCCCATCCATGCATCAATAAGACTTCCTTTTAAATACTGAAATTGAACGCACATCCATCACTGCATTGGCATTTCACTCCACACTCTCACCACCCTCTGGGAGAAATTACCCCTCATGTTGCCCTTAAACATTTCAGATTTCACCCTTAACCCATGACCTCTCGTTGTAGACCCACTCAACCCAACCTAACCTATAAACTGCTAACCTATTCAACCTTTCCCTGTAACTCAGGTCCCCAAGTCCTGGCAATACCCTTTTAAAGTGTTTAACTGGAGTACGTAGAAATATGAACCTATCAGGCAGGAACTTGGAAGCATAAATTGGGAACAGACGTTCTCAGGGAAATGTACGGAAGAAATGTAGTAAATGTTCGGGGGATATTTGCGTAGAGTTCTGCATAGGTATGTTCCACTGAGACAGGAAAAGGATGGCAGGGTACAGGAACTGTGATGTACAAAGGCTATTGTAAATCTAGTCTAGAAGAAAAGAAAAGCTTACGAAAGGTTCAAAAAACTAGGTAATGATAGAGGTCTAGAACATTATAAGGCTAGCAAGAAGGAGCTTAAGAATGAAATTAGGAGAGCCAGAAGGGGCCATGAGAAGGCCTTGCGGACAGGATTAAGGAAAACCCCAAGGTATTCTACAAGTATGTGAAGGGCAAGAGGATAAGAAGTGAGAGAATAGGACCAATCAAGTGTGACAGTGGAAAAGTGTGTATGGAACCGGAGACAGCAGAGGCACTTAATGATTACTTTGCTTCAGTATTCACTGCGGAAAAGGATGTTGCAATCTGGCAATTGTAAGGATGACTTACAGCAGACTGAAAAGCTTGAGCATAAGATATTAAGAAAAAGTATGTGCTGGAGCGTTTGGAAAGCATCAAGTTGGATAAGTCACCAGGACTGGACAGGATGTACCCTAGGCTACTGTGGGAGGTGAGGGAGGAGATTGCTGAGTCTCTGGCGATGATCTTTGCATCGTCAATGGGGACGGGATAGGATCCGGTGGATTGAAGGGTTTTGGATGTTGTTCCCTTATTCAAGAAAGGGAGTACAGATAGCCCTGGAAATTACAAACCAGTGAGTCTTACTTCAGCGGTTGGTAAGTTGATGGAAAAGATCCTGGGAGGCAGAATTTATGAACATTTGGAGAGGCATAATATGATTAGGAATAGTCAGCATGGCTTTGTCAGAGGCAGGTCCTGCCTTACTAGCCTGATTGAATTTTTTGAGGATGTGACTAAACACATTGATGGAGGGAGCACAGCAGATGTAGTGTATATGGATTTCAGCAAGGCATTTGATAAGGTACCCCATGCAAGGCTTATTGGGAAAGTAAGATGGCATGGGATCCAAGGGGACATTGCTTTGTGGATCCAGAACTGGCTTGCCCACAGAAGGCAAAGAGTGGTTGTAGAGGGCCATATTCTGCATGGAGGTCTGTGACCAGTGGTGTGCCTCAGGGATCTGTTCTGGGATCTCTACTCTTCGTGATTTTTATAAATAACCAGGATGAAGAAGTGGAGAGATGGGTCAGTAGATGACACAAAGGTTGGGGATGTTGTGGATAGTATGGAGGGCTGTTGGAGGTTACAGCAGGACATTGAAAGGATGCAAAACTGGGAACAAGAGGCAGATGGAGTTCAACCCAGTTAAGTGTAAGGTGGTTCATTTTCGTATGTCAAATATGATGGCAGAATATAGTATTAATGGTAAGACTCTTGGCATCGTGGAGGATCAGAGGGATCTTGCATGTTGACTCTGTGGTTAAGAAGGCATACGGTGCATTGGCCTTCATCAATCATGGGACTGAGTTTAGGAGCCGAGAGGTAATGTTGCAGCTATATAGGACCCTGGTCAGACTCCACATGGAGTACTGTGCTCAGTTTTGGTTGCCTCACTACAGGGAGGATGTGAAAACTATAGAAAGGGTACAGAGGAGATTTACAAGAATGATGCCTGGATTGGGGGGCATGCTTTATGAGAATAGGTTGAGTGAACTTGGCTATTTCTCCTTGAAGAGATGGAGGATGAGAGGTGACCTGATAGAGGTGTATAAGATGATGAGAGGCATTGATCATGTGGATAATCAGAGGCTTTTTCCCAGGGCTGAAATGGCTAGCACGAGAGGGCACAATTTTAAGGTGCTTGGAAGTAGGTACAGAGGAGATGTCAAGGGGTAAGTTTTTTTATGCAGATAGTGGTGAGTGTGTGGAATGAGCTGCTGGTGATGGTGGTGGAGGCAGATACGATAGGATCTTTTAAGATACTCCTGGATAGGTACATAGACCTTAGAAAAATAGAGGGCTATGGGTAACCTGAGGTAATTTCTAAGGTAAGGATATGTTTAGCACAGCTTTGTGGGCCAAAGGGCCTGTATTGTGCTGTAGGTTTTCTATGTTTCTATGTTCCATTTTATTCACATGTTTCCTGCACATAGGTGACCAAAACTGAACACAATACTCCAAATGAAGCTTCGCCAACATATCCCAACTAGCATCCCAACTCTTCTACTCATGCCCATGGCTGCTGATTGATGGGACAAGGTTTGAGGAGTCAGGGTATTTATAAAGCTTTGAAATTTGCATCACCTGGCCTTTCCTATATGTGACATTATTAAACCAATTACATTTTTCTATAGATGCTGTTTGATCTTTAGGGTATACACAGAGTTCTCTATTGTTTCAGGTTTGCAGCAGTTACAATATTCTGCACGTGTTTCTTTTCTCTCCCCCTAATGCCAGTGGCGATTACATACCTGGATCGATGGTCTCCATCCCACAGATCCCACCCTAGCCACTTCCCATGTCTGCAACTTCAACACTTGATTTCTCACCTTCCGCCGAAGGAGGTTAATTGAACCAGAACATTGACTATGTTCCCTTCTCTAAAACATGCCCTGGCCTGCTGAATGTCTTTAGTATTTTCTGGTTTTGTTTCAGATTTCCAGCAGCTGCAGATCTTTATTTCAACCTATAATGTTGAGAAAACAGGCAGGATGCAGAAGGTCTTAGACAGATTAGGAGAATGAGGAAGGAAGTGGCAAATGAAATACAACATTGGAAAATGCATGGCCATGCATTTTAGTAGTAAAAATAAATGTGTGGACTATTTTCTAAACAGGGAGAAAATCCAAAAATCTGAGATACAGACGGACTTGGGAGTCGTTGTGTAGAACACCCTGAAGGTTAACTTGCAGGTTGAGTTGGTGGTGAAAAAGGCACATGTCATGTTAGCATTCATTTCACGAGGTCTAGAATACAAGAGCAAGGATGTAATGCTGAGGCTTTATAAGGCAGTGGTCCCCAACCTCCGAGCCGTGGACCGATACCGGGCTGCGAAGAATGCAGCAGTGCAGCAGTAGCCAGAATGCATCCAGCACATCTTTAAGAAAAAAGCCGAAATAAACAAGCTAATTAATTAGGTGCCTGTTATAAGGCACTATTGAGGCCTCACCTTGAGTACTGTGAACAGTTTCAGGCCCCTCATCATAGAAAAGATGTGCTGGCATTGGAGAGCGTCCAGAGGAGGTTCACAAGGATGATTCCAGGAATTAAAAGGGTTATCATACGAAGACTGTTTGATAGCTCTGGGTCTGTACTCACTGGAATTCAGAAGGATGAGGGGAAGGATCTCACTGAAACTTTTCGAATGTTGAAAGGCCTAGACACAGTAGATGTGGAAAGGATGTTTCCCATGGCGGAAGAGACTAGGACAGCCTCAGTATAGAGGGGGGTCCATTCAAAACAGAGATGCGGAGAAATTTCTTTAGACAAAGGGTGGTGAATTTGTGGAATTTGTTGCCACATGCAGCTGTGGAGGCCAGGTCGTTGGGTGTATGTAAAGCAGAGATTGATAGGTTCTTGTTTGTACATGGCATCAAAGGTTATGGGGAGAAGGCTGGGAACTGGGGTTGAGGAAGAGATAGAAAGAAAGGATCAGCCATGATTGAATGGCGGAGCAGACTCAATGGGCCAGATGGTCTAATTCTGCTCCTATGTCTTATGGTCTTATGTTAATTCTGCTTCTTGTTGCAGATGCTTTTTGATCTACTGAGTATTACCATCACTCTATTGTTACTTCAGAACTAAAGCGTTTGTTTCTTAATTACTATTTCCCCTCAATAAATTAATAACTGACCATCTCCTGCTTGTAGAAGTCTAACTAAAATATTCAATCTCATGCCCATTCTAAATTGTTGCAAACAACAAAGCAAAGATTTTAAAAATGTGCTGGGAACACAATTTTGCATTTCAAAGCTGTATTAGGTTGAGAAAGTAAGTCCCAATATGGTGAGTGCCAATTCAACAAGTTAAATTTCCAGATATAGCAAGTGACTTCTAGATGAAGCACAGAAATTATGGCACTATAAATAATGGCATTGGTGATTTAGTCTTAGTGCTCCTCTTTGGAAGCAAAATCATTGTGCTGAAATATAAATGATGTGTATTTATTCTAACATGCTATTTTAAAATATTTCAAATAACAATAAATATTCATGGAATGTTTTATCTATCTGAAGTATCCCTTAAACACTTTTGAACATTAGCTGAAAATTGACTCTATACAAGTAAAATCTCACATAGCAAACAGGAGTGGAATATTGCTGCACTGTAGGAAAAAATTGATCAGCATTTAAACTAGAAATTTTCCAACTGTACAACGGAGAAAGTCAGCAGAACCTTCAACCTATCTTGGTCAACTGCAACCTATAAATATATGTCCATATTGTGAAGGGAATGGGTAAAATCAATTAGAATTATTTCCCAGTTCATTGAGAAACCTAGAACGAAACAACATCATTCAAGAATTTGAACTAAGCCTAATAAAAGAGAGTTCAGGAAATAATGTTTTGCTGTTTTGCATTGAAAAAAATTGCAAATGTGTAACAATGCCTCAGAAGGCTATTAATGAGAGTCAATTGGATTGTTTTAGATAAGTGTTAGTTATAAGGCATTAAAATAAAGATCAGGTTTATAACAAAATGGATCTTCTGTAAGTTTCAGGATTGTTCTAACAAATGGAAGATACAGTAAATATTACGCCGAAGTAGGTTCGACTGTTCAAGTATTAAGTTGTGCTCTCCTCCTTGCTGAGCAACCCTTCTACAGGAACATTCCTAATTGCTACAAAGCAGCCTGTGCTGGAAGGAAAGCTAGCCAACAGCCTGCTGTGACTTGTAATTAAGTTTCATGTAATAAACACTTGAGTGAAAGAGCAAAGGATGACAGATGTCTGTGTAATCATACCAAACCATTATGTAAGGAAGGAGAAAAATCATCCACTAGGTTGATCATAATGTCCTTTAGAGAGCAGACAGTGACCCACACTTTGTCCACGTTTAAAAGTTATGGGGAATTGTTATTCACCTTGAACAGAGATGAAAAGTAAAACAAACTAACCAACTCAGGTCAGTATACTTTGGACATAATGTACAATTGCCAGGTGCATACATAACAGGCCATTTCTTGTTGGAAAATGCTACCAGCTCCACATGGATTTAGCAGTAATTCTCCACATATGTAATTGACACCAAATTTAGGATTCCAGTGCTACACAGTTGGTGCTCTTTGCTACAATTCCCCCTGTTCTTATATAGAAAGTCAGTCAGTTAAACCTGTGGCAAATCCAACCTTGGGCAAGAAATTTAGCTCTGTTCATTTGATTTGAGAGATACACTGGGGAGGATTACACTGACAGCTAGCCAGCAATTTTGTAGAGAGGCCAGCTTGCTGCAGAGCGTGCATCAGCACCTTCTGGAAACCTATGCCTGTGCTCAACACATCCTGATAACCTCTCACTCTGCTTGGGATTTATAATCAAGTTCAGAAGTGTTTGGTAATCCCAGAGGCTTGGCCTACACTCGCAGGCTCATCTGCTCCTGGATTATTTTAAATATGTGTTCTAAATTGTTAGAATGTTCTTAACTTCAGTGTTAATTTGTTTAAAAAAACAACATTAGTTTTTTTGTATCTAGTGGCTTCTGTGACATTCAAAAGCACCAAATTTTTTGACATGTTTGACTTTCAGTACATCTGGGTTGTAGGTTAATGAGCAGTCAGTTTAGTTTGCTCAACATTTCTTTCTCAAACAGGGCTTGCACCTCTCTTACTCAACTTGATGTTGCACTAGACTTGGCAAAAGAGGAGAATACATTTAAGGAGTAAATTCACTACCTCATTATTTGTCTTTTGCACTATTTTTGTAATGTACCATTTTTTTAATGTTTTGCAATGTACTGCAGCAACAAAACAACATTCCACGATTTACGCCAGTGGTAAGAAACCAGATTCTGAGAAGGTGGGTCAATAGAATGCACAAGTGGCTCACTGCTGGCGACAAGTTCTAGCCTTTCCTAAACCAGAAATACAGATAGCTGATCATAGTGATTTAGAGCCTCATGAAGAAAATTATTGAATGCGAGTTTCTAAATGAAAAATGGCTTCAGAATAGAAAAAGCAAAGGAGTAGTTTTGTCCGTACGAGTACAAATAGTTGTATGCAGTCCCTCAGAAGTGAGGAGAATAGGTGCAAATGTAAATGTAATTATTAGCTAGAATTAACATAAAAAAGATTTTAACTGGATATACAGTACAACAAATTTTAATGTTAAATCTATCTTCTTCCACTGACTAGCCATTGAATACTTACTGACAAGACTACATTATATTAATTTTTAAAGTGCTCAGTGGAACCCCATACAACAAAATACAATTAAAAAAAAACATGGTCTACCGTATGCCACTCAAGCACAGGAAATAATGGTATAAATTGAGCATTTTGTTAGTCCAGCTACCAACATGTATCCAAAGGTCAGGTAGTCCTAGGCTTATTAGAAGAAGAGGAATCGAGCTGTAGCAGCCCATGTGACAGATGTGATTGCTGTTTCGAATTATATATTTTTAGCACCTCAGGCACCTGGCTCTTAATTGAGCAATCTGACACCAGAAATTATATGGCCATTTTACTAACTTCCACAGTAACCAACTTTTCCCATTTGTCTGCTGTTAATGGTTTTGTAATTCTTCTTTGCTTGGAGGTGGACGCACAAAGGAGGATTCCCTATAAAATATTGGATGACTGCAAATGAGTGATGTAAGAGAGGGGGGTCTAGGTGCTCCGGTGTGGAATCACAAAAAGCTATCAGGCAGATCCAATAAGTAATTAAGACAGCAAATAACATTTTAGCCTTCATTGCAAAGGAGTTAGAGCTTAAAACAGGGAAGTTTTGTTGTAATTGTACATGGTGTTGGTAAGGCCATATTTGGAATACTGCATACAGGTTGGTTACTATAAAGGTATAGTAACAATAGAGGGAATCCAAAGGAGAATCACCAGAATAATTCCTGGAATGATAGGGCTGTCCCATCAAGAGAGACACAATGCTTTGCACCAGCTTTCCTTGCTGAATGATAAAAGAATCATAAAGATTTCGAAGGGGGCTTAACAAGGTTGATGTTGGATTATTTTCACTAATGAGAAGGTCTTGAAGAAGGGGACAGAACTGCAATTTTAGCTTAAACTTTGGGCTTCTTCTTTAAGCACTAGTCACAGGGCACTGATATGAAAATGTTCAGACAATTCAACAAGTCAAAGAATGATCATTAAATGGCACAACAGAGAAGTAAAGCAAAATTATGATTTAAAACAAATAATATAACACCTACATCCTACCTTGTTCTAATACAAGTGTGTTGTTATTCAGTACAAATGAAAATTATGAGAATTGTTCAAGATCATTGAGTCAAGGCAAGGAAATGGTCCAAGCCCAGCAATACTAATATTCAAAACCTGGAGTGCAAGCCTACCTTAGCAAATTTATAACCTTCTGCACAGCATCTTGTACAACAGCTTTCGGTGATATGCCTTGAGATTCTACGGCAACCAGCAACAACTGCTGCATCATATCAAGGGACTGTCCATCAAGAACCATAGTAACTGCCAGATCATGCAGCTTAGTGCTCTCAGACCTTGAAAGGTCATACAAATGATAGTACTTTTGGAATAAGCTCTGAAAATGGAAAAAAAAATCATAAGTTTCATCAGTTTTAAGTTTTAATTTCAGGTTTATATTCAAAATATTCAGACATCTTCTCAGAAACTAATGGATCTGTTACATATCTAACATTTTTGTTTCTCCAGTTTTCACCATTTCTTTTCTCCTGGTACACTCCTGACTAAGAGAAACTTCTAATAAACAGTACACAACAACACAAATTTGCCACTAAAAAAAACATCCTTAATGAACTTTGATAAATTTGTCAGAGTCCTTTCCATGATGTTATGCTGTTTTAGGATCAATCCCAACTTCGGAGAAGTACTCAATGAAATAAATGTGATACAGTTTTTATTCATCTCAAAGGAACTATGAAGCCTACTGGACAATTTGACAGGTAGGTGCACACTGCATCAATTACCAACCTTCATCACAAATGAGAGTGGCTAATTGCATACATATGAACAGTCTGCATGCAAAGATATTCTTTTGACCATAAAGCATAATGACGGCTACTGAAAGAAAAGAGCAATGAGGCACCAAATCAATTATTGGATAAGTAGAAACTGCACACCAGTTTACATAATTCTTACTGCAGTGAAGCACATCAAAAGGATGAACTGGGCAACTCACTGAAGGAAAAGAATATTGAACTCAGATTTGTTACCATGAAAATGATGGTGTTGAATATAATCACAGACGCATTAATTATTAAGAGAACAGGACATCAAACCAGTAATGAAATAAATTATAGCTAATGGGAATTTGTTTAACATGGAAATGAAGGGAAAAAAATGGAAAAAAGCACCTCACAAATCTCATGTTATGGCTATCCAGGAAGTAAAGCTATTGCTGTTTAAAATAAATATATGAAAGATATCTATTGGCTCTAATCAGCCTTATTTTAAGCACAAAAAAAAGATTAGAGATTCTGCCTTGTAGATGCCAGTAATTTATACTTTATGGAAAGTAAACATTGTGCAGTTGGTTGAGAAGGGCAAGATTAGCTTTACCTGGTTGCTGGCCTTCAGGGAGTGTACAAAACTGTGGTTGAGCGTTTCTAGATGAGCTAGCGATTGCTGTAGATGAGTCAAAGCCTCTTCATTGCTGCCCTGGGAATTAAATGCAGGTGGGACGTTGCCTTCCAAAGACTTTTTCTGCCGCTTCTCACTGATCTGTTTGATTGCTATCATCGCTCTTTTAGAAATCTCCAACCTAGTTTCAACATTCAGCTAAAAACATAAAACAGATATAGTATTTAAGGTCCACTCAGTATCAAAATGACAGAAGTGCAAGGACACTCTCTCCATAAATTAAAAAAGACGCTGGCAACAAATTGTTGCATCGAGGATTTCTTTCTCAGTGTTAAGGTAAATTTGAACTGTAAATTATTGTGTGAATAGTTTGTGTCAAACCAATTTGGAATTTTCTTTCAATATTTAGATTTCACAATAAAAATGGGGGAAATGCATTTGAAACTGCTTATGTTTATTTCAATGTGTTGGTATATTTCTGCAGAACATAATATACAACTTCAGTTTCTTGCCTGGAATTAATTTAGTGCAAAAACTTAAAAGCTATTAATGTAATTCAATAATAACATTATTAGAGATATATCTCCAATCAGAGAACATAAAATAATTTTATTAAATAGCACAGAATCGAAGCTCAATTGCTTGCTTTATTATGAAAGATGATTTTGATCTAATGACGTCAATCAATTGAAATGTGGCTTTCAATTGTGTGCTGCTGTGCCACAGATTTGCAAGAAGCACAGAACACTCAGGGTGAAGTCAATTCTCCCGCTACACCCCACTGGCACCTCTCTATAAAACTGATTCATGTATGTGTAATTAACACTCAGAGTGGCCCACTCACAGGAAATAAGGTCTGGACATCAGGGATAAGTACCTGCACCTGCACTCTTTAATGGAATCATCAATTACTTGCAAGTAATTGATGCAAAACTTGTTTTTTCTTGTATCCATCGGCTGGAGCAAAGTGTTACTGGTGCCGAGAAGATTTGCTGGACAGCTTGTAGCACTTATGCTGAAACCAAAGATGAAAGTTTCCTTTTGTAAATTTAGTGGTCTTCTCCAGCATAACAAAAAACAGGAAGAGAAAATCTCAAGGCAAGATCTTTCTTGGAAGGCTGGGAAGGTACATACTCGAAGAAATTATTGGAACAACTAATGCAATTTGAAGGAGAATCCAAAGCAAGTGATCTTTGTAATTTGTCAACAAAGATGCCTGACTAACAACAATAAGGATGTCTGACTATCATGACAATCAACTGGTCTGGTTAGAAGTCACTATTATCCTGAACTAGTTAGCCATGGAGAGTTTAGGTGTGTCTCATATACTATGTCATAGAACACAGCTGCATGAGGTATTAACCAAATACATTCATCAGTGAAAGAAAGAGGTTACCTCCTTCTCTTCAAGGAGCAAGCAGCATACATTCTGGGCTGTGAATGTGCCCAGATTGCATGGCACTTGAACATTCAGGGAATGAGAAATCTAATGCATTTGAGCCGTGCTATATGAACTGCAAAGGCCAACACCTCTGAATGTTTGGATTGTATACAAAGACAAAAAGAGATTGCTATATTAGGAGATGAATGCTCATTCCTCCATTCCAGGCTCATTCCACAATGAATGAGTAATGGGTACAAGCAATTACAGCCATGGCCACAAGGTACTTTAATGGAAAGTGATAAACCATTCTCCTTGGAAGATTCAGCTGTCTAGATTGCTCAAGGAATACTACAGTTTTAGAGAGAGTTTCGTGCTTTGTTCCTATGTTCTGTATGCAGCAAAATCTTGCAAATTAAGTGGAAGCAAGACAAGGCCAGATGACTGCTTCAGATTGCTCTATTACTCCATTAGATCACAGCTGATCATTGCTTTCCATGTATCCCCAGAGTCCTTGAATTGTTCAGGTCAGGCATCGGAGAAAACAGAGCTGAAATTTTGGAAGATGGATTCTTCATTAGAAATGGTAAAATGAACAGACCGATGTAATCGAGAGATGGAATGCCTGTATTAGAGTGTCAGGAAAATAAATCACTTCAAAAATAACCAGCGGGGATAATTTCACTTGCCCCATCACTGAAATGTTCCCACATCTATAGACTCAAAGACTCTTCATCTCATATTCTTGATATTTATTGCTTATTTATGATCATTATTTCATTTTTTTCTCTTGTATTTGTTGTCTTTTGCACATTTGTTGTTTGCCCTGTTGGGTGCAGTTTTTTGATTATATTCTTGGATTACGAAGGAGGCCACAAGAAAATGAATCTCAGGGTAGTATATGGTGCCATCTCTGTACTTTGATAATAAGTTTACTTTGAACTTTGAGGAAAAGAAAATAAAGGTACAGTCAGATAGTGGTATGAAAAAGGTGGAGGGGGTTTGAGGTTGTCAGAAACTGTTAAGTTCAATAGCTAAACAAGAGGAACTCAGCAGGCCAGGTAGCACCTATGGAAAAGAGTAAACAGTTGATGTTTCGGGTGAAGACCCTTCATCAGAACTGGAGAAAAAAGATGAGAAGTCAGAGTAAGAAGGTGGGAAGAGACAAGGCAGTAGGTGATAGGTGAAACCAGGACAGGAGGCGGTGTGAAGTAAAGAGCTGGGAAAGAGATAATGGGCTGGAGAAGGGGAAACTGATAGGAGAGGACAGAAGGCAATGGAAGAAAGGGAACAGGGAGGAGCACCAGTGGGACATGATGGGCAGGTAAGGAGATAGAGAGAGAAAGAGAAATAGAGAGATAGAGAAATAAATACAGTAGAGAGATAAAGAAATAAAGAGAGAAAGAGAGAAAAAAATGGGGATGGTGAAGGGGGGGTGGGGCATTACCAGAAGTTCGAGAAATCGACGTGAGAATCAGTAGGCTTACAAATTTTATTAGTAGACAGGCTGTCTCCATAGATAGAGACAAAGGGATTGAGAAAGGGGAGGGAAGTGTTAGAAATGGACCAGGTAAATTTGAGGGCAAGGTGGTAGTTGGAGGCAATGTTAACGACTTCTGCACAGCTACAGGAAGCAGCACCAATACAGTTGTCGATGTAGTGTAGGAAAAGGTGGGGAGTGATACCAGTGTAGGCTTGGAACATAGATTGTTCCACCTAGTTGATAAAAAGGCAGGTAAAGCTGGAACCCATGCAAGTGCCCATGTCTACACCTTTTGTTTGAAGGAAGTGGGAGGAGCAGAAAGAGAAATTATTGAGAGTGAGGACCAGTTCTGCCAGACGGAGGAGAGTGGTGATGGAGTGAAACTGGCTGGGTCTGGTGTCCAGAAAGAAATGGAGAGATTTGAGGCCTTGCTGGTGGGGTGGAGCCATATAAAGACTGGACATCCATAGTGAAAATAAGATGATCGAGGCCAGGGAACTTGAAATCATTGAAAAGATCAAGAGTGTGTGAAGTGTCAACAGCTGTAAGTGGAGATGGTGTTTTTGACATATTATTTTATACAAACAATAAATAGTTGAGGCTTCAGCTCCAATCACTTTGAGTCCCACAAGTTTTCGAACACCAAATGAAAATTACGCATTTTGACTCCCTGATTTTTCTTATCAACCCTCACAAAGCCAATCCCAGTTGCTGTTAGGAAATGCAAATACACTGTGGTCTTGATAATCACTGGAAGACACCTAGACCTACAGCATCTGGAATGACAAAGGTAGATCATGCTTGGGTTTCACAACATGCAAGGTGGATTCTAGACCACATATCACCAACAGCTGGAACTCTACTACTGTCTTGTACAGTCATTCATTTTGTTTCTTCCCTTCTCAACGGCAGAGTTTCCTTAATGCAAGCATTTCAGTAGGTCAGGAAGGTCGCTCCTCATCAGTCTTAATTGGAAATTGGGATAAGCACCAATATTGACCTTCCTGTGACACACGACGCATATATAAATGCTAATATAACAAAGCCAGTATCGTCAGGGTAAAACAATTTATATACTGTCAGTCCTGTTCATTGATCCTCTGCACAATCATGGAAGGTGGAATCAAGAATCAAGTTAGCATAACAAACATTTTTTTATGCGTACAGCCAAGGCTAAAACCATGCTGCCTATTCTCCACAAGTCTGCCCTATTATTTCTAGGTTTCCCCGGTAGATAGTTGTTCACATGGAACAATTGAGCATTTTGGTTGCTGTTCAAGATAGCCACATGCAGATTTGGACCAAATGCCTAAAATCTCACCACAAGGGGCAGCAATCTGTGCTGGCTGGCTGACAGTGAACTGTAAGGACACTGTTGGAATGCTGGAAGAACAAATCCCATCATATGTGAGATGAATGCTGTTTTGGATTATACAGAGTCACTATCCCTCTCCCTGGAAAGGGCCTGAGCCAGCCAAGCAGTCTGCTGCAGGACAAATTGCTGGAGGACATGACACTTCCAAAGTCCTGCCAAGAGCAGAATCTAGTGTCATGATGGCAGCAAGCTGAATCCATACAGAAAACAAAGCTTCACACAATTGTTCTCATATCGGAGGGATCAAATGCACTGCCAGCTGATCTGTGCTCCAAAGTGGCAGTTCCACTCCCCCGTGGTGAGCACCATCTAACTCCCAAAAGGTCAGATTGACAGGGTGCCATAGCATTCACTGATCCCTCACCAACAGTGGAATCCAAAGACACAATGGCAGTAATCCAAGATTGGACTACAGATGTTAACATTTTCACTGTCTCACTCATACCTTGAGTGGCTTCTGCCTTTGTTGCACTGGAAATTGTAAACTCTGCCAGCAAACACTGCACCATAGCCGGGTCAGCAAACCTTCACAAGAGGAAAATGAGCTCCCACCTCCACAATGACTAGATTTCTATATGCCCCCAGATAATCCATACATGCTTTCCATCTGTAGGTGTATAAACACTGATATATATAACCTGCCCATAGGCATCCACTTAACTCTACTGATGAATGTCATTGTCTTTGGAACGGAAGGCACATGCTTCGCTGGCTTGAATGAAATCCACATGGGTGGTGTCTCATTCCATTAAAGTCCTGCCCTACAACACAGGTAAAGTTCAAACATCTGTGTCAAGTAGTTTTTGTTTTGCTGGTTTTTTTTCTTGCTTTCATCAACCAATCACTTTCCAACACAATGAGAAAAATACTTTCATGCAGGAGATTTAAATTTCCACAAACAAAAACAATTAGCTTCTTAAGTATCTTGCTGTGTATCACGTACTTCTCCAAAGTAGAATGTTTTCAGCTCAGGTCTACTTCCTGCCCCTGTCGGTAAGGAGTACGTACTGTATGTTATCCCCGTGACTGCATGGGTTTTCCAGTTTGTTCCAAAGACATAAAAGTAATGGTTAGTAAGTTGTAGGCGTGCTATGTTAGCTTAGGAGACATGGCAACACTTGTGCACATTCTCAGACAGTGTTGGTCATTGAAACAAAGCAGCACATTCACTTCATATTTCAATGTTTTGATTTTATGTGACAAATAAAGCTAATCTTTAATGAACTGCCCATTTCAAACACTGAGTTGTTCTGGTAACAGGCTGCTTTACTGTTTCAGCCAACGTAGTAAATAGAGGAAAATTCATACAAGACATTTGCCTAGATTTCTGTCAGTTTAAGAGGGGGTTAAATTGGATGGGTTGATTCATATATCCACTAAAGAAATCCAATCTAATGAAATATGTTTTAAAGTTTCCTAGTAGCTGCATATTTTAGTAAGAAACAAGTTTTATTTACAGACAGAATGGGAGAGAGGCAGTTGATCATAAAGCGATTACAGCACGGTGGAGGATTCAGAAAACAAATCAGCAGTTGTTGAGACACATCAAGGCAGGTTGGAGTCATGTGGTCTTTGACTGAGTAAAACTCCAGGCATGAACTAGAGGTGGTGGTGAGCTGGGTGAATGACAGCCACAGCTTGAGAAACCCATTATTTGTTTGCAAGACAGTGATGAACGGAAAGACCTGCTTTCTAAACCAATCTACAGTACTTTCAGACAGCTGATGAAAAGCAGAGTAGCAATCTTGTCCATATATCTTTAAATTTCCATTACAGCTCTGAGCAACACTCATCTCTCCCACATTTCTGAGACAAAGTACACAATAGTTCATCCATCACCCAATACCTAGCTGAAGAAGTAACAAATGTAGTTTTATTGGCCTAATATACGTGTTTGCTCTCTATTTAGTCAGAGAATATAGAAGTAGGGCCTCCAGCCCATACTGAACATTAAAAATAAGCTGTATTAATCCCATTTTATGCTCTCTACATTTCCACCAATGGTTCACAGACATTAACACTCATTTACCCACCTGTGACTATTTATTGTGGCCAATCAACACACTACACCATCTATTTGGGATATGGGAGTAAACTAGAGAATGCAGAGGAAACCTATGTGGCCTGAGGGAGGACATGCAAACTTTACACATACTGCACTGGAGGTCAGGGCTAAGCCTGGATTGCTGAAGCTGAGGGGCAGCTTTCAGGCACTGTACCACCACTGAATATGCTGTTTGCCTGTAGGATTATTAATTGTGTAGTAACATCCTTTTTTGGATTTTTAAATCAATAAATACTGGCAGTATACATAAAAATAAATGATTGGCACATTCCAAGAAAAATCAAAATTGTCAATTTCCAGTGAATATTGAATAGATTAATGTTATCAACCTATCAGGAACCACAATTAAAAACTTTGCTGAAACAACATTGTATAATCTTATTAAAAGATATTTGATTGACTTGAAACATCAGATTATAATCACATTATGTTATTAGGTTTAACACTGCAAAGTTGTAATCTCTACATTAAAATTCAAAAAGTGGTTTATTAAACATTTTGCTGCTTACAAAATATGTAATGTTTCTATAATGAATTTTCTTCTCATTCTTTATTAAAGGAAATTTGTCTGCCTGCATTGCTTATCAATTTGAGAAACTATTATTTTTGAGACAGTGCTTTAATGCTGGCATCTATGCTGGACACGGTGACTTCCTGTGCTCAATAATAAAGCCAGAACGGCATGGAAATTCTAGAAAGAGTCACTGCCAAATTCTGTCAAACATGTGATGTTGTTGACAGGGCCTTGTAATATTCAGATGTGCTCAATATAGTCAATATTTGCTGGTGAGAACCTTCCAAGTAGTGGTCACGTGTTCCAACCCTATATTAAATCCCATAGCTTTATTATTTTCTAAGGGGAAACACTCAGAATGCCAGTGATTAAATCATAGGTTCAAGGGTATGTGCGCATATTTGGCACAACATTTTTTTGGAGGGACAAGAAAATAAAAAATGAGGGTCACGATCAGCCCTCTTGGAAGGTAGCACAGATCAGGAGTTGTGGTGGAAGAGGGTAAAAGTAAAAGGGAATTGAAGCCTGTGAAGAAAAGATCATGGACCAGTATTTTCAGTATGGGGTGGAGGGAGGTAAGATGGTAGAAATTGTAAGGATGGGGGGTGACTCCCAGGGAAATGGCATGTAATTAATTTTCCCCAGAACTCTCAAGCATTGCTTGGGGAATTATATTTTCTTGTATGTCCTAGATATGGAATTCAGATTTCCACATGGGTAGGAAGCGTTCAATATAATTTTTAGAATGATCCTAAACAGTCTAAAATAGTCACGTGTTTTGAGAAAGAAAAAAAAAATTCAAATGCATAGCAGTGAAAGAAAAAGCAGATGTAATTTAGTTCCTCAGCACATATCAAGCCATGATCTGCTTTCTGTTCGAAGCAAACCCATCACCAAACTCGAGACCCTGGGAATCAACATCTCCACTGCAACGGGATCCTTGACTTCCCAACCAACAGATGACAATCAGTAAGGATAAGTAGCAACACCTTTGCCATAATTATTCTAAATACAAGTGCACCATACGGTTATGTTGTCAGCCCTCTACTCTACTCCATATAAACTCCTGGCCAGACTCTGCCCTAGTTCCATCTGCAAATTTGCAGGTAATAACCATCGTAGTGGGTCATATCTCAAATGACAAGTCTGAGAATGGGAAAATGTACTTAGAAACATTTGTACTAAGAAAGAGATAGAGAGTTTAGTAACATGGTGACATGACATCAATCTTTCCCTCAATAACAACCCAAACAAGCTGACATTGACTTCAGGAAAAGGGGTGGTGCACTTGCCTCTGTCTACATCATTGTGTTGAAGTTGAAAGGGTTTCAAGGAGTGAACATCACCAACAGCCCCTGCTGGTCCAACCACTTATATGACACCGGAAGGAAAGCTCACTAATGCCTCTACTTCCTCAGGAGGGTAAAGAAATCTGGCATTTCCCCATTGACCCATACCATCTTTTATTGATACACCATAGAAAACATCCTATTTGGATTCATAACAGCTTTACATGGCAACTGCTCTGCAATGACAACAAAAAACAGCAGAGTTGTAAATACAGCTCAGTACATCATATAGCTCCCTCTCGATGTACTCTGTCTATGTCTGTCTGTCTGATTCACTGTTTACTCTGTTTCTGTTAGACTTCATATTGTTATTACTTTATCTTGTTCTACCTTAATTCACTGTGTAATCATTTGATCCATATGAACTGTAGGCAAGACAAGCTTTTCGCCATATTTTGGTACATGTGACAATGATAAATGCTTGTAAAATATTTGATATTTCAGCTTCTATCTTATGCCAAAATGATTATTTGCTCATATGAATCTTAAATAACTAAAATTTAACATTCTAAAGATTAGAGACAGAATCATAGTCATAGAAAAGTACAGTACAGAAGTAAGACCTATGACCCATCTACTCCATGCCAAGCCACTTAAACTGCCTACTCCCAACAACCTGCACTGGGACCATAGCCCGCCATATCCCTACCATCCATGTACCTATCCAAGCATCTCTTAAAACGCTGAAATCAAGCTTCCTGGCAGCTGGCTCTTCTGTTGGCCGCTTGTCCACACTCTCATGACCCTCTGAGTGAAGAGGTTTCCCCTCATGTTCCCCTTAAGACTTTTCACCTTTCACCCTTAACCCACAACCTCCAGTTGTAGTCAAATTGTGCTAAATCAGCTCAGTGGATCTTACAGTAACATTCAAAGTTGATAGGTAGAAGTCTTGACATGGTTACGGGTTAGTCTGTGGGAAAACATGCCTTGATTTGTCATTATACAGTGCCGAAATTAGAAATGAACACTTTCTATTAGTTCTGCCACTGTTTGAATTGCATATCATGCTACAACTGCCACGTATAAGTTTAGTTTTAAGAAAACTTGATTCCCCTCTTGTATCCAAAAAAAAAACATTTTTAAGTACCTTGTTTACAGCATTAGCAGAGAAGGTGATGTCATCCACAAATTCAATAATATTCGCAGGAGAAAGCCTGTCAAAATATTTTGCACATGTATCATATGCATGCAACCATTCGGTTGCTGTCTGTGGTGGTGTTTTAATAAGCTGGAAATCTCCAATCCAAAAAAGTTTACAAAGCCATGTAGCATAGATGAGATTTGGAGAGAGCATTATAGCATCTTTCCCAGGAATTTTAGAAGCCAGTTTGGAAATTGATAAAACATTCTGGCTAGTGAGAACTGGTTCCAATGATTCCAAAGGATCAGTGTTTCCATCTGTCAGCTTCTTATAATTAAGGTCTAATAAAGAACAAATGAAATGAAGTCAGCATACAAAAGGAACAAATAAGTACTTTTTACAAATAGAATTTTATCATATGACCTTATTAATAAGAATGAGACATATTTAAAAATAATATTTTCAGTCATCTACAAACATTCAAGTTATCCTAAATAAACTCTGAATGCATAATAATCCACTTGGTATCTTCAGTTTCTGAACAAAGTAACAAAAATAATGAATTACACAGATTTCAGCACCACTGTTAGCTCAGTCTTCAGCCTTGAATGTTCCAGAAGTGGGCCCCTGCTCTTTCCTAATGACTGAAACCTCTCAAGTTTGGTTTCTTTTTTAACTCTTACTTCTGCCTTTCCAGTGGCAGTATGGCTTTTAATGGAAAATGAAGATGAGAATTATGTGATGAGTAGTATTCCACTAAATGTGATCTAAGTATATAAACATTGTACCTTTTATTCAAAACTGTGATAGTGGTTGCTTTAAATACCCTTTTTAATCTTGATTATTTAATAATTATTAAATGCATATCCTTGGATCCTTTTCTTACTTGACTATTTAAACAGACCTCCTCTACATGAAAATTAGCCTTTTTTGTATGAAGTATTGCACCTCACTTTTACCTATTAAATATCTGTCGTTTAGCACAGACTTGGACAAGTGTTGGTTGCAGAAGTTATGGAGAAGTATTAAACTGGGAGAGTGCAAATTATGATGCTGCTTAAGCAGGATCTTAGGAGGATAAACACGGGGAAGTGTACAATGGAAATGTGAGGGTTGTTTAGGGAGCACTTGCACGGAGTTCTGGATAGGTTTATCCCACCGAGGCAGGCAAAGGATGGTAAGATGAAGGAAACATGGCTAACAAGAGAAGTAGAACATTTAGTCAAGAGGAAGAAAGAAGCATATTTAAGTTTTATGAAGCAAAGATCAGACAGAGTTCTTGAGAGTTACTAGGTAGCCAGGAAGCAGCTGAAGATGGGACTCAGGAGAACTAGAAGGAGACATGAGACGGTTCAGTTGCTTGGCATTCAAAATGAGGTAGTAAATTGGATTAGACATTGTCTTCGCGGAAGGAGCCAGAGAGTGGTAGTAGATGGCTGCCTCTCCGACTGGAAGCCTGTGACTAGTGTGCCGCTGGGTCCATTGTTGCTTGTCATCGATATTTGGATAATAATGTGAGAAAATGGATCAGCAGATTTGCGGATGACATCAAGAATGGACTGAAAAATGGCAGATGGAATTTAATACAGACAAGTGTGAGGTGTTACACTTTGGAAGGACCAGTCAGGTCTTAAGCAGTGAGCGGTAGAACACTGAGGAGTACAAGGAATATAGATCCATAATTCCTTGAAAGTCCCATCACAGGTAGATAGTCATTTAGAAAGGTTTTTGATATGTTAGCTCTCATAAATCAATGTATTGAGTACAGGACTTGGGATGTTATGTTGAAATTGTATAAGACGTTTGTGAGGCCAAATTTGGAAAATCGTGTGCAGTTTTGGTCACCTACTTACAAGAATGATGTAAGTAAGATTGAAAGAGTACAAAGAAAATTTACAAAGAGGTTGCCAGGAGTTGAGGACCCGAGTTATAGGAAAAGGTTCAATAGGTTAGGACTTTATTCCCTAGAAGTTGAAGATTGAGGTAAAATTTAATAGAGGTATACAAAATTATCAGGAGTATAGATAGTGTAAATGCAAGCAGGCTTTTTCCACAGACTCGAACTAGAGGTCATGGATTAAGTGTGAAAAGTGAATAGTTTAAGTGGAACATGAGGGGGAACTTCTTTATTCAGAGAATGGCAAGACTGTAGAATGAGCTGCCAGCGCAAGTAGCGGATGCAGGGTCAATTTCAACATTCAAGAGAAATTTGGATATGTACATGGATAGGAGGGGTATGGAGGGATATGCAGGGGTGCAGGTAAATGGGACTAGGCAGATTAATGTATTGGCACGCACTAGGTGAGCTGCAGGGCATGTTTCCATGCCTTAGCTTTCTATGATTCAATCGGCTTGGTGAGTTGGATAACGGGAAACGCCAAGGCATTCTGCATATATGTAAAGAACAGAAAGATGACTAGAGTGAATGTAGGACCGATCGGGGTAAAAGAAGAACCATGCACCTGAAGTTGGAGAAGTTAGGCGATGTCCTAAATGAATACTTAGAAAGTTTTATTGATGACTTATTTCTCTCGAGCCTCTTAATTATACATACTAATAATACGTAATAAAACATCTAACAAAAGCCCTGTGACTACATAATATAGATAAATAAATGAACCATTGAAAAGCCAAGTACCCCTACCTGGAGCAATGACCTTGAGTTTTTTCAGCAACTTTATATGAGTGTCTGGTTTGATGGGTTGTTTCATCAATTCAGCACAGCCACAGCTTTCCAGTAGAGTGAAATAATAAAGCAATCGGATATGATCCATACCATCAATCGCTGGGTAGACATATTTTGTCATGTGCTCATGAAATGCTTCTGGCTTGCTTTTCAATACGTCGAAAAGGTTAAGAATCAAGACTCGACTTTCAATTTCTGTAGTTGAAAGCCTGAAATTAAGAACAAAAGGTTCCATGTAGGCTTCAGTGATTAGATTTTGCAATTAAAATTTTTAAATAAACAAGATGGAGACATCAGTATGGAGACAACACTAAGCAAACTATGCCACAAGTACAGTTCAGCAAATTGATGCCTGTGACTCCAATATGGAGTGAATTTTTGAGAGCAAATGTTTTAACTGCTGCACTGCTGATAGTTTCAATGTACGTTTTTTTGTTAAGTCCTTTCAGTTCTAACCTGCTTATTTGTTATGACCATCTACTGCATAGAGAAGATGAGCTTCAGTGCATTTCCACAAGCTAAACTAGTTATCCATAAAGTTCCTCCCCACATCTTCTTTAGCGCATCGGCCAGCTGTTTCTTAAGCATCTGTCTGTTTGATGAGGCAGAATTTTTAGGTTGACGCTCAGTCCAGCACAGGCAGAACTTGTGCAAGGAGCCGGCTGGATTCGATTCTGGGACCTCTTACTCCGAAGTCCGGGTGTGGATGCCACAACACCATCGGCACAGACTAGGTATCCATTAATGCTAGTTAAATCACCCATTGTAAAGTTAGAATAATTTATTGGAAATTAATCCTTTTAACAATCACTCCATGTTATCTCCTACTCTTGACACATGAGCCATTTCATGAAATTATAGCAGTCATTTCTCCCTAATTACATTGTGGGTAAAATGTTTCCCAAAGAGATCCCACCCACCCTACTAATGGCCTATGTGCCTTGTCCCCATCAGGGAAGAGGCTATGCAGCAACCATACCAGGACAACCAGACTCAAAAGGAGTTACTTCCCCCAAGCCATCAGAATGATCAACACCTCCACCTATTAAGTCACCCCACTACACCTTATATACAGATACTCCTGTTACTTCAAGCACATACGATCAGACTATGTATTTAAACTAGTCATATATATATAATTACTGCATTTTTATATTGTGTTCTGTATGCTGTGTTTTTTTTTAATGCTGCATCGGATCTGGAGTAACGATCATCTCATTCTCCTTTACACGTAGGTACTGCAGAATGACAATAAACAACTTTGAATCTTGAAAAGCATCATAAAAGATCAGAGGTTTTGCTCCCCAGTCTAAGCCAAGTTTGTTGTTGTCAGTCAGGCTAATGGTAAAATATTACAATTCTGTATGGATTCCATAAAAAAAATTGAGCTAATCCTTGCTGCTGATTGCTTTACAGCAACTCCTACAAGAAAATGCTTTGTGTGGACATTTTTAGCACAAGTCTCTACTGGGAAGCGAAACCTGCAGTTTCTTTGCTCCCTAAAGCCTTATTTGTCAATCTGTCACACTGATGATTTCTAAAGTTAAGTCTTCCTCTGTCCTGAAGGAAAGCTTGTTTGTCAATAAATCAAGTGTAAAAGTCCATCTCATTCGGGGCTTTGCTCAGAACCACCTTCAGCCTTTCCTTGAGCTTCTGAAGCCTTGCAGCATGAATCTCATATAACTGTCTGTGCTTCGACATCATGGTAAGAGTTCTGGGGAAGAAGTTCTCAGTGAGGGAGTAGGAGACTGTAAAAGACAAATCTAAATTTACTTTGGACTTAAGCAGTGAGCTCAGTGTTGCATCTGAGTGTAAAATCCCATCTATCCAATCTCTGGAATTGCTATCATTTCTTCTTCACGGCAAATGAACATTGAGAATTATGCCTAAATATTATGTGAAATGAATGAGACATTAATATGAATGCACTGATAAGTTTTTATAGCTACTTACCCACTATCTGTGAAAAGGAATTCCAAATGTGTCATGTAAAGTTCCCACAGGGGGATATTGTAACGCTGAGCCAATGATAGAGAGATCTTATACACATTTTCTTCCAATGTTCTATGAAAGGAGAAATTATAAAGAAATGCAGAAAATTTAGGAATTTATATCTTTCTGTCAATAAATTCATTCAATTATATAAAACAAACAGTTAAATAAATCAATTTACAACTATAGTGGCTGAAAATGACTGTCCCCATAGTTTCCTGTCAAAGTCACTGTTGAAGATAAGAAAATTAGTGAAATTTCAGTAAGCACCTTGTTAGCTTTTAGATCTTGGGTTTGGAAAACTAATACCTATAAAACTCTTTATAAACAACAAGGTATTACTGGTGTATAGTCATCAACTTAAGATACCAAATGCAGAAGCTTATTTGTGCAACACACACAAAATGCTGGAGAAACTCAGCAGATCACACTGCAGCATTTATCCAGAGGAATAAAAACTCGATGTTTCAGGCTAAGGCCCTTCATCAGTCCCCCATTTCACTTGAAATGTGCTGAGTTACAGGCAGAGTTTTCAATATACTCAGATTGACAGAGAATAAAACAGGTAATCACCCAGAAGAATTTTGAAAAGCCAAAATAATTAAAACACTGCTGTGGGTTATGAATAAAAACATACCTGAAGTGGAAAGATGCTCAAGGAGTCAAAGGTTTTGCATAACACTTCAACTTAAAAAAGTCTTTGCATGTGAATTACTAAATGTGGAACTGATATTGTTAATTGAGCATTTGTGGTCTTAATGAACAAGGGAACTCATAGCTTATCTCTTTTAACAATTGAAATTTAAGGACTATTATTCTTTGGCTCAACTCATCCATGCCAACCAAGATGACCATCTAAGCTGGTCCCATACTCATCCATGCCAACCAAGATGACCATCTAAGCTGGTCCCATTTGCTCAGTTTGGCCCATTTTCCTCCAAACCATTCTTTACCTGTGATGGGACCGTATCCACTATTTTTGTCTGATTTTTCGTTCAACAGCATTGGTGTTTCCATACCAAGCTTTGATGCAGCCAGTCAATATACTCTCCACTACACCTCTGTAGAAACTTCTGTAGAAGCTTTAGATGTCATGCTAGATCTTCGCAAACTCCTAAGGAAGTAACGACGCTGCTGTACTTTCTTCCTAATTGCACTTATGTGCTAGGCCCAGGTCAGGACCTCCAAAATGATAACACCGAAGAATTTAAAGTTGCTGATCATCTCGATCTCTGATTCTCCACGAAGGACTGGCTCACGGACCTCTGGTTTCCTTCTCTTGAAATCAATAATCAGCTCCTTGCTCTTGCTGACAATGAGTAAGAGGTTGTTGTTGTGGTACCACACAGTCAGATTTTAATCTCGCTCCTATATGCTGATTCATCACCACCTTTGATTCAGTCAATGACAGTGGTGTCTTCAGCAAACTTGAATATAGGATTGAAGCTGTGCTTAGCAACACAGACTTAAGTATAAAGTAACTAGAGAAGGCGACTAAACAGACAGCCTTGTGGTGCACCTGTGCTGATAGAGATTGTGGAGGAGATGTCATTGCCAAATTGAACTGACTGGGGTCTGCAAGTGAGGAATTTGAGGATCCAACTGCACAAGGAGGTATTAATGCTAAAGTATTCGATATTAAAAAGACTTTGTACATTCACCCTATCTATGACCTTGATGATTCATGTGTGAACAGTCACAGGTCATGATTTATATTGATAGCAACATTGTAAAGAAAAGAGATGAACGTTCGCAGAAGATTTTTAAATATTTTAAGCTGCACATGGTAATTTCTGGATTAACCCATATATGCATGCTAGTAAGTCATAGAGGTATGACCTTAAGGTGGCACGGTAGCATAGTGGCACGTACAACACCTTAAAGTACAGACGACTTGGGTTCAATTCCTGCCAACTCTGCCTGTAATGAGTTTGCACGTTCTCCCTGTATCTGTGTGGGTTTCCTCCAGGTGCTCTGGTTTCCTCCCACAGTCCAACCACTCATCAGTTGGTAGGTTAATTGATCATTATAAAATGTCCCATCATTGGGTTAGGATTAACCTGGAGATTACTGGGCAGCGTGGCTCATAGGGCTGGAAGGGCCTATTCCACGCTGTATCTCAGTAAATAAATACATAAAACACAGAAACGAGTCCACATGTAGCTCTTTATACAAATCCTACCCATTTTAATTTCCAAACATTTCTATCAAATCCCCTCCCGATTCTCTCACTCGGGAGTTACACTCCATGGCAATTAATAGTGGCCAATTAACCTTCCAATCAGCACCTCTTTGTGACATGCATCTGTAAGAGCAGGTGAACGCCACATAGGCAGAACCGATAGTCTCAGAAGCTCTGAGCCAACAGCTCTACCAGCTGTGCCACTGTCCTACATTGTTTAGAAATGGTGGATAGTGAGAATCTGGCATTAAGAAAGAAACAAAATAGCAAAGCAAAATTCATGATTTGCACATGATTTTCATTTCCACAAATTGCCAGAAAGATTTTCAAATATTACTTCTAAGTAAATTTACCTTTATTTTGCCGGTATATTCTGGGCCAAACACTTACAATTATAAGTACAAAACTCCCTACCAGTTAAGCACTTCAATAGAAGAAACATTGTGATTGGCAATCTCTTGCTTAGCAGATGCTATCTCCTTCTCTCAATTCCTCAGTCTCTGTCGCATCTGCTCTCAAGATGATGCTTTTCTTGTATACCTTGTATTTCTTCCTCCCCTTCCCCCCCTTCTCCCCCCCACACTTTCTTTCTCTGACTTCTCATCTTTTTTCTCCAGCTCTGTTTAAGGTTCTCGGCCTGAAACGTTGACTGTTTACTCTTTTCCATTGAAGCTGCCTGCCCTGCTGAATTCCTCCAGCATTTTGCATGTGTTGCTTGGTTTTCCAGCTTCTGCAGATTTTCTCTTGCTAGTTGAACACAGTCTTCAAGCACAGTTTGTTGTACTTCTCCAATTTGTGATCATTTATCTTATTTTGGCAGCAGTTATACATAACTATCCCATCTCATTTTAAAACATCCCTTCTCAATCATCTTCTGTTGTTGGAAGCAGATTTCGTTTTCCAACCTTTCTTGATAAATGAAGTGATCTGAAGCCCAACAATCAAACCTCTTGCCACTCTTCACGTTTAACACTTCTATATTGCAATTTTTAGGAAGGCTTACTGAAGATATTTAAAAAAATGAGAGAGTGTTTCCATCTGATTTTCTGTTAACTCCCACCCCACCTCCAGTGAACAAGACTGAGGCAGTTCCATTCGCTAGAATGGGTCATCAATTAAAGGTGATTGTAAGAAAAAATAAAACTTGTGTTAATATGACACTTAATATATTCCAAGATCATAAGACCATAAGACAAAGGAGCAGAAGTAGGCCATTCAGCCCATCGAGTCTGCTCCACCATCTTATCATGAGCTGATCCATTTTATCCTATTTAGTCCCACTGCCCCGTCTTCTCACCATAACTTTTAATGCCCTGGCTACTCAGATACCTATCAATCTCTGCCTTAAATACACCCAATGACTTGGCCTCCACTGCTGCCCGTGGCAACAAATTCCATAGATTCACCACCCTCTGACTAAAAAAATTTCTTCGCATTTCTGTTCTGAAAGGGCACCCTTCAATCCCGAAGTCATGCCCTCTCGTACTAGACTCCCCCATCATGGGAAACAACTTTGCCACATCCACTCTGTCCATGCTTTTTAACATTCGAAATGTTTCTATGGGGTCTCCCCTCATTCTTCTAAACTCCAAGGAATACAGTCCAAGAGCGGACAAACGTTCCTCATATGTTAACCCTCTCATTCCTGGAATCATTCTAGTGAATCTTCTCTGTACCCTCTCCAACGTCAGCACATCCTTTCTTAAATAAGGAGACCAAAATTGCCCACAGTACTCCAAGTGAGGTCTCACCAGCGCCTTATAGAGCCTCAACATCACATCCCTGCTCCTATACTCTATTCCTCTAGAAATGATATTCCAAAGCATTTTCCACCTAATAATTGTGAATTGTGGCAGCTGAGGAAAACCAGTCGGCTTCCACAATTAACAACATTATAATGAAAGATAACTTACTCTGACATGCTAATTGAATGTCCCTGTGTACCAATATAGTACGATTAAGTTCTATATTCACCTTAGATGGGTTAGGGTTTAATGTGTCACCCTACTGGAAGGCAGTTGTCTATGATAGAGAAACACCCCCTCAATATGCCATGTATCTCCAGCTTTTATGATGGTGATTTATTTGAAGTCATACTGAGTACAAAGGAAGATGCTTTCATTTGCTTATGCACAATATCAACATCTATTTCATTATCAGCACCCCCACGACAGAGTCAGAAGTGGCGATTTTCATGAGTGACTATTCAGTTCAATCCATTGATAATGAAGCCCAAGTTAAAAGACTGTAAAGTTCAAAAGTGGGGTAGGCATTGAAAGTGGCAAGTAACATTTGTGCCATGGAAATACCATGGCAATGTGCTTCTCCAGTAAGACAGCATTCAATAGCATGCCTGATAATATAAGCCCCGCCATCGAGACAGACAGGAGCAAAAGGATATGAGGATATCAGCACCTGAGCTCACTCTAGGTTGCACCACTTTGGCTTGAAAAGAGATAGTGACTGGTGGATCAAAATCCTGAAACTAACTACATAAGCCTTTATAGGCAACCTCAATTCCGACTGCAGAAATTCAAGTTGCAAAGCTGCCTAATCTCATCAGTTTGGGAAGTCAATAGATGGCACTGATATCATAGCTTAATCGCACAATCATCTGTCACATATTTCTCTTCCTCACCCCACTACATTTTCTGTAGGGATGGTTCTCTATGTGACTCCCTTGTCCATTCGTCCCTCCCCAATGATCTCCTTCCTGGTACCTATTCCTGAAAGCTTGACAAGTGCCAGACCTAACCCTACATTTCCACCGTCACCACCACTCAGGACCTCAACAATCCTTCCAGGTGAGGCAACACCTCATCTGTAAGTCGGTCAGGGAAATCCATTTTATCTGGTGCTCCCAGTGAGCAAATTCTACATTGGTGATTCTTGGAGCAGATTGGAGGACAACTTTGTCGAGCAGTTTCACTTTATCCTCTACAAAAGGAAGGATTGCTCAAAAGCAACACATTTCAATTTGATTTCCTATCCTGACGCCTGTCTGTTGCCTCTTCTACGCCATGATGACACCAAACTCAAGTTGGAGAAGCAATACGTCATATTTCATCTAGCTAGCTTCCAATCTGATGTCATGAATATTGATTTCTCTAACTTCTAGTAATTTCTTCCTCCTCCATCTTCTCCTTTTTTTTTTTTACCTGTTCTGGTTATCCTCTCATTCCTTTCTCTTCTCGTCTGCCTATCACCACCCTCTAGTGCCCTTCCTCCTTTCCTTTCTTCCATGGTCCACTGTCCTCTCAGATTTCTTCTTCTTATTTCATTCCCCCTTCACCCCACCCCCACCTTACCTATCACCATGTATTCCTTCCTCTCCCCCCGGTTCTTAGTCTGATTTCTGCCCCCTTCCTTTCCTGTCCTGATGAATGGCCTCAACACGAAACTTAAACCATTTATTCTCCTCCATAAATGCTTGCTGACCTGCTGATTTCCTCCTGCATTTTGTGTTATGTAGCTCTGAGGAAAGAGTGATGTCAACTAAAAATTGCTTAAAGCAACTGCACAATGCCTCTACTTGCTGAGGAGGCTGAAGAGAGCTGGACTCTGCACATCTATACTCATGTCATTCTGCAGATGCACTGTAGAGAGCACCTCAGCATGCTGCATCACTGCATGGCATGGAAACTGCACTGTAGCAGTGAGGCAGGTTCTACAATGGGTAGCCAAAACAGCACCATCATCACCAGCCTACCCGCCACTGACATATACAGAAACGTGCTAGCAAAGGGCCAGCAACATCATGAAGAATCCCGCCGACTCTGCTCATGGGCTGTTTGTCCTACTTCCATCAGGGACGTGGCTACGTAGCATTTGCGCCAGGACCACCAGAATCAAAAACAGTTACTTTCCACAAACTGTAAGGCTGATCAATATCGCCACCCACTAACCCACATCTTCACACCTCCCACCACCACTACTTTATCATTTACTGTCAGTCACCTTATGTACAGACACTCCTATGCGCTCGTGTCATTTTATGGATACGTGTATAAAAGCTATTGTGTGTTTTTATATTTATTGTGTTTTTTATTACTATGTTCTTGATCTTATTGTGTTTTTTTTCTGGGCTGCATCAGATCTGGAGTAATAATTATTTCATTCTTCTTTGCCCTTGTTTACTGGAAATGACATTAAATAATCAAACAATCAATGAAACAACCTAATGCAGTGTGATTGTTTTGCACGAAGCCTGCACAGTGAGTTTAGCAGTTGTTAAGACAGAAGTTTCAATTGAAGAAACAATAAATTGAAGGGGACTACTCTCTGCAAGATCTGCAAGACACTGATCACTTAAAAATAAGAGGGAGGGATATGGCAACAAAACTTCTGAAGAAAAAGATGAGGTCATATATAATCTGCTATCTTATTGTGCAAAGATATTTGTTCTGAAAAATATCAGCAGACTCTGGAAAGCCATTCTATAGATAAAGGAATTTCCATTTTCAGTTAGTAGCATGATTTACTAAAAATCCTCAGAGCAACTTTTGACATCTCCTGATGTTTGGACAGTCATTCTGAGTTGTTATCTGTGACCTGCCGGAGTAGGCATTTTCAGTAATATATCCAAACTGATTACATCAAGAATTTAATTTAAAAAAGACGAAGGGTACAGAAAATAAAACATTAATCCCCAATATAGAATCTTACAGATAACAATGATACTGTTACAAACATCAGGAGATGTCATAAGATGCTCTAAGGATTTTTAGTAAACCATGCTACTAACTGCAAATGGAAATTCCTTTATCTACAGAATGGCTTTCCAGAGTCTGCTGACATTATTCAGAACAAGTATCTTAATAAATAGCATTGAATTCAAATCAGTTGATTTCTTCCTGTGCATTGTGCTTTCCCTAAAAATGGCAGAAATATTCTTCTTTTTGAGTGATAAACCTGAAGGAATTGGTACTTTTCATTGCTTACCTTTACCAATTTTTTTGGAAAGAACTGAGCAAAATTTAAGGGTTCAGTGACTGTTGAATTGTGGCAAGTACTGTGTTATTGGTCTTTGCACAATTTGAGTTTGACTGGAATAATTTTGCATAACAATTTGATACTTACTCTGCTAAGCCTAGAATTGTCTCCCTTTTATATTGGCTATCTGTTGCAAATCGCTGCACATCCACACCTTTGCCAAGTCCTTGAAGTGTTTGAGCTTGTGTGAAATCAGTCAACAATTGATTGTAGTAGTCAAAATGATGAATTAATGTCCGTACTTCTTCTGACCAACTGTTGTCTGCATTTTCAGTCACATGCCTTGTGACCATTTTAATTACCTCTTTGGGATCAGCCTGCAAAATTTCAGATTCATTGATAATAATTATTACCACTGCTTACATGATATTCTTCAACCTACTGAAAAAAATAGTAACTAAAATAAATAGGGAAATGTCTGCAAATATAGGGATGTTAGTAGTTCCCTATATTTCTTAAAATTACACATACTTTGAAAATAAACAATTTCTTCAAAATCATTGTAGCCAGGAAAATATCCAGAAGCACCCGAAATTTATGTATGAAAATGATCTATCTCCGTATGAAAGGAGAATGCCAAGCAAAAATAATTCGAGAAAATAAATGAATGCATGTCCAAAATCTTATGGAAAAATCTTCACAACATTGAGTACTTGTATCAAGTATGGTTTTGCTCTTTAATAATAGAAACTAACAAAAACTGAACAGCTAGACACTAGGTAAATGAAGCAGCAAATAATTTCTGCGGGCTTCAATCATCTTGAGCACTCGCTTGTGGGAGAGATGGCAGGAGATTTTAAAAGATCTCTGGGCCTTCTGAGACTTTTCAATGGGCTTCAATCATAACAATCTACTAGGCACTTGGCAAAGGCCAATAAAAACAAATGAGGTATAATCGGAGCGGCTTTGGTGGGAGAGGGCTAGTGCGTGAGTAGTCAGGCTTTGGCTCAAGATGAGGCCAGGCTAAGACTCTAATTAAGTTTCTATTAAGTTTTTAAAAAAATCATTCTTTGTCTACAAGTACATAACTAGTGTGTGAGAATGAGTCCAGAAAAAGTGGTACGTTCTTTGTGTGAGATGTGGGAACTCTGGAAGATCTCCAGTCTCCCTGATAACTCATCTGCATGAGGTGCATCGAGCTGCAGTTCCTTACGAACTTGTTAGGAAACTGAAGCTGCAGCTGGATGACCTTCAGCTCATAAATAGGTGATAGATTGGAGCTATAAAGGGGTAGTCACCTCTAAATTGCATAAGGCAGGCAGCTGGGTAACTGTCAGGACAGAGAAAGGGAAAAGGCCAACAGGGCAGAGTAACCCCTGTGGCCACTGTAGCCGGCTGTTCCACTCACTAACAAGTATGCTGCTTTGGATACTGTTGGAGGTGGGGGCGGAAGAGACTCACCAAGGAAAAGCCGCAGTAACCGTGGCACTGAATCTGGCTCTGTTGTTCAGAAGGCATGGATGGGGGAATTAAAAAAAGAAGAGTGCAGTAGTGATTGGGGATTCCATAGTTAGAGCAGCAGACAGGGAATTCTGTGGACATAAAAGAGACATCAGATGGTACGTTGCCCCCCAGGTGTAAGGGTCAAGATACGTCTCAGAATGGGTCCACAGCATTCTAAGTGGGAAGGATGATAAAGAGAGAGATAGAAAAAAAATGATGAAGTCCTGAAGAAAGAATATGGGGAGTTAGGTAGAAACCTATAAAACTGGAACTCAAGGGTAGTTATTCCTGGATTGCTGCATGTGTCACATGCCAGTGAGGGAAAGAACAGGATGATTTGGCAGATAAATGCATGGCTGAAGAATTGGCGCGGGGAGCAGGATTTCAGATTTTGGAGAAGATCATGTAGATGATCTTGTAGCAGAGTTAAGAGATTGGCAAGTATGGCATTGTGGGCTTTACTGAGTCAGGGCTTAAAAAAGATCATAGAGGAAGCTTAACCAGAGAACATTACAGCACAGAAACAGGCCTTTTGGCCCTTCTGGGCTGCGCCGAACCATTTTTCTGCCTAGTCCCACTGACCTGCACCTGGACCGTATCCTTCCATACACCTCCCATCCATGTACCTATCCAAGTTTTTCTTAAATGTTAAAAGTGAGCCCGCATTTACCACTTCATCTGGCAGCTCATTCCATACTCCCACCACTCTCTGTGTGAAGAAGACTCCCCCCAATGTTCCCTTCAAACTTTTCCCCTTTCACCCATAACCCACGTCCTCTGTTTTTTTTTCTCCCCTTGCCTCAGTGGAAAAAGCCTGCTTGCATTCACTCTATCTATACCCATCTTAATTTTATATACCTCTATCAAATCTCCCCTCATTCTTCTACACTCCAGGGAATAAAGTCCTAACCTATTCAACCTTTCTCTGTAACTGAGTTTCTCAAGTCCCGGCAACATCCTTGTAAACCTTCTCTGCACTCTTTCAACCTTATTAATATCCTTCCTGTAATTTGGTGACCAAAACTGTACACAATACTCCAAATTCGGCCTCACCAATGCTTTATACAACCTCACCATAACATTCCAACTCTTATAATCAATACTCTGATTAATAAAGTCCAATGTACCAAAAGCTCTCTTTATGACCTTACCTACCTGTGACGCCACTTTTAGGGAATTTTGTATCTGTATTCCCAGATCCCGCTGTTCTACTGCACTTCTCAGTGCCTTACCATTGTCTATCCAAATACTTGCAGATAATTCCTTCCAATAATTACCAACTACCGACGTCAAACTTACCGGCCTATAATTTCCTGGGTTACTTTTAGAGGCTTTTTTAAATAATGGAACAACATGAGCTATCCTCCAATCCTCCGGCACCTCACCCGTAGATACCGACATTTAAAATATATCTGCCAGGGCCCCTGAAATTTCAATACTAGTCTCCTTCAAGGTCCGAGGGAATGCTGTCAGGTCCTGGGGATTTATCTACCCTGATTTGCCTCAAGAAAACTCTGCACTCTCAAAATTTCTCCTTTGAAGGCCAAGGACACACATTATATCGAAAGGACAGGTAGGTAGGCAGAGAGGACAGGGTGGCTCTGTTGGTAAAAAAAAATGAAATCAAATCACTTTGTTTCCTGATCTTGTGCACTGTCTGTCTCTGTGACTCAGAAGGGTAGGGGAGAAGTGGAATGCAGTAGTGATAGGGGATTCCATTATTTGAGCAGCAGACAGCAGATTCTGTGGATATGAAAGAGATACCCAGATGGAAATTTGGGTCAGTGATGTCTCAGATCAGGTCTGCAGTGTACTAAGGCGGGCGGGGGGGTGGGGGGTGAAAAGTCATAGTATCTATTGGTACCAATGACATAGGTAGAAAAAGGGATGAGGTCCTGAAGCGAAAATATAGGGATTTAGGTAAAAAGCTGAAAAGCAGGACCTCCAGGGTAGTAATCAAGATTACTTTCAAGATTGCTGCCCGTGCCATGAGCCAGTGAAGGTAAGAACCCAAGGGTGACAAATATCCTTGCAGGCAGGTTTGTTAGAGCTGTTGGGGAGGGTTTAAACTAATTTGGCAGGGGGGATGGGAACCAGAGTGATTGGGCTGAGGATTGAGTAGCTAATATACAATGAGACTCAATGTGTAGTAAGACTGTGCAGAAGGATAGGTAGGTGATGGGGTAAAATTGCAGTAAACATAATGAGACAAAATAGAAAGAGGTGATGAATACAGGAATGAAAATGTTACATTTAAATACACACAGTATATGGAATAAGGTGGGTGATCATGTAGTGCAGTTAGAGATGGTAAGTATGATGTTGTGAGCACCACTGAGTTGTAGCTGAAAGATCTTACTTGGGAGCTTAACATCCAAGGATACAGATTGTATCAAAAGGGCAAGCAGGCAGGCAGAGGTGTGGCTCTGTTGGTAAAAATGGAAATCAAATCCTTGGAAAGAGGTGACATAGAATCAAAAGACGTAGAATCCTTGTGGGTATAGTTAAGAAACTACAAGGGTAAAAGATCCTGGTGGAGATATATACAGGCCTCTAAAGAGTACTCAGTATGTGGGCTACAATCTACAGCGGGAGATAGAAAAGGCATATAAAAGGGCAATGTTGCATTAGTCAGTGGGTTTCTTTCTTTTTCAATCTTTTTATTAATTTCAAAACATAGCAATAATACAAATAGTAGGAGATATATTGTTACACTTAAAAAAGTAATTGCAAAACCAAATAGTGTAAATTAACAAAGCTCCCAATCATATAGAACTAACAACGGTTAATACAAAGCAAAAAAAAACTGGAAAAAAAACATGAAAAAGAAAAAAAACAAAACAGAAAAAAACAAACCCCATCCCCAAAGAAAAGCAGAATTAATCAACTAAACTAAAAGACTTGGGCAGTACTAACAACTTAAAAATGGGAAAGAAGAAAACCTTAGTGTCGGTGATTCCATTCCTCTCCACCAACAGTA
The DNA here is from genome assembly GCF_030028105.1 of Mobula birostris. Lineage (NCBI taxonomy): Eukaryota > Metazoa > Chordata > Chondrichthyes > Myliobatiformes > Myliobatidae > Mobula > Mobula birostris. Next base: position 194,716,409 of record NC_092371.1, read on the forward strand.
CAGAAAGATAAAACAAGTTTGGAAATGATCAAATTACATCAAATGAAAATGCTGAATGAATGGCCTCCAAGTTTTTTCAAACTTAATGGAAGGGTCATAAACCGCACTTCTAATTTTCTCCAAATTCAAACACACCATAGTTTGTGAAAACCAATGAAATACAGTAGGAGGGTTAATCTCTTTCCAATTCAACAAAATGGATCTTCTAGCCATTAAAGTAAGAAATGCAATCATTCTACGTGATGAAGAGGTTAAATTATTTAAATCTATCATTGGTAATCCAAAGATAGCAGTAATTGGATGAGGTTGTAAGTCTATATTCAAGACCGTTGAAATAATATCAAAAATATCTTTCCAATATTTTTCCAACAAAGGACATGACCAAAACATGTAGGTTAAAGAAGCTATCTGGGAATGACATCTGTCACATATTGGATTAATATAAGAATAATAACGAGATAGTTTATCTTTGGACATATGAGCCCTGTGCACTACTTTAAACTGTATCAACATATGTTTAGCACATACAGAGGATGAATTCACCAATTGAAGAATTTTTTCCCATTTTTCAGTCAGTATATTAATCTCAAGTTCTCTTTCCCAGTCAGCTTTAATTTTATTAGAAGCATCAGGACATAAATTCATAATCATATTATATATAATTGCTACTACACTTTTCTGAGAAAGATTTAAATCTAAAATTTTTTCCAAAGTGTCCATTGGATATGGGTGTGGAAAATTAGGGGAGACAGTAATTAAAAAGTTTCTAATCTGTAGATATCTAAAAAAGTGAGATCTGGGTAAGTTATACTTATTAGAGAGTTGATCAAAAGACATAAAACAATTATCCAAAAATAAATCGCAAAAAGATATTATACCTTTGGTTTTCCAATCAAAGTAAGCTTGATCCATAGTGGAAGGTTGAAAAAGGAAATTTGGTATAATGGGACTTGCTAGAATAAATTGATTGAACCCAAAAAATCTTTGGAATTGAAACCATATACGTAAAGTATGCTTAACTATTGGATTATTCATTTGTTTATACGATTTAAAAGAAGTAAAAGGAAGTGAAGTTCCTAAAACCGAACCCAAGGAAAACTCTTGTAATGAATTAGATTCAAGATTTACCCAATGTGGGTTTAAAGATACATCCAAATCTCCTAACCAAAATTTTAAATATCGAGTATTAATTGCCCAATAATAGAATCTAAAATTCGGGAGGGTGAGCCCCCCCTCCTTTTTAGATTTCTGTAGATACCTTTTACCTAACCTAGAATTTTTGTTCTGCCAAATATATGAGGAAATTTTTGAATCTACGTTATCGAAAAAAGATTTTGGAATAAAAATTGGAACCAATTGAAATATATACAAAAATTTGGGCAAAATGATCATCTTAATAGCATTAATCCGACCAATCAAAGACAAAGAGATTGGTGACCATTTAGTAAATAAAAGTTTAATCTGATCAATTAAAGGTAAAAAATTAGCTTTAAATAAATCTTTATATTTTTTCGTAATTGTTATCCCTAAATATATAAATGAATCAGTAACCAATTTAAATGGTAAACGTCCATAAATAGATACCTGCTTATTTACAGGGAATAATTCACTCTTATTAAGATTCAATTTGTAACCAGAGAAGTTACTAAATTGAGCCAACAGACCTAGAATAGCAGGAATTGGCTTCTCTGGGTTGGAGATGTATAACAACAAATCATCTGCATATAATGATAATTTATGTATTTCGTTTCCACGGGTAATACCAAAAATATTTGGCGAGTCATGAATAGCAATTGCTAAAGGTTCAAGGGCAATATTGAATAGTAAAGGACTAAGAGGGCAACCTTGCCTAGTACCACGAAAAAGACGAAAAAAAGGAGATCTATGATTATTTGTACAAACCGAGGCTACCGGGGAGTAATATAACAATTTAATCCAAGATATTAATGTCAAATTAAAATTAAATTTCTCAAGAACATTAAATAAATAAGGCCATTCAACTCTGTCAAAGGCTTTCTCAGCATCTAATGAGATAATACATTCCGGGGCAGTGAGTGAGGGGGTGCAGGTAGATTGGAAAAATCTGGTTGGTGCTGGTTCCCAAGGGAGAGAAGTTTTAGTATGCCTACGAGAGGGTTTTTAGAGCAGCCCACTCGGGCAAAGGCAATTCTAGAATTGGGTGTTTGGTAATGAACCAGATTTAATTAAGGAGCTTGAGGTAAAGGAATCCTTAGGAGGCTGTGTCACTGAGTCTTAGAGCAATACAACTCTAAATTCTCACTGCCACATTTCAACCAATTTTCGCAGCTGGTCCAGGTCCTGCTGCAAGTTTTAATAGCTCTCCTTGCTGTCCACTACACCCCCAATCTTGGTGTCACCAGTAAATTTGCTAATCCAATTTTCTACATTATCATCTCGTTTGTTGATTTAGATGGCAAACAGCAAAGGGCCCAGCCCCGATCCCTGCAGTACACCACTAGTCACAGCCTCCAGTCAGAGACTCACCCATCTACTACCACTCTCTGCCTTCACCTGCAAAGCCAATGTCTAATCCAATTTACTACCTCATCCTGGATGCCAAAAGCGAATGAACCTTCTTGACCAACCACCCATGCTGAAATCCAGGCAGACAACATCCACTGCCTTGCCTTAATCAACTTTTCAAATAATTGCCTTGGAAAACACTATCATGTAATCATATTATGATAGAATTTATCCTGGAGTTTCAGAGGGAGAAGTTAAAATTGAATATTTTAGTATCACAGTGGAGTAAATGAATTACAGAGGCATGAGAGAGCCTCCAAGCTAGCTAAAGTTGACTGGAAGGAGACACTGGCACGAATGATGGCAGAGAAACAATGCTTGGGAGTTTCTGGGGCAATTGGGATGATGCAGGATAGATACATTCCAAAGAAGAAGTATTCTCAAGGGACAATGAGGCAACTGTGGCTGACAAGGGAAGTACAAAAGAGAGAGCATATAAAATAGCGAAAATTTGTGGAAAGTTAGAGGATTGGGAAGCTTTTTAAAACCAACAGAAGGCAAGTAAAAAAGCAATATGGAGAGAAAAGAAGAAATATGAAGGTAAGGGAGCTAATAATTTAAAAGCAGATACCAAAAGGTTTTTCAGAAATATAAAAAGAGGTGAGAGTGGATATTGGACCACTGCAAAATAACACTGATGAGGTAGGAATGGGAGACAAAGAAATGGAGGATGAACTTCATATGTGTATTGCTGTGGTGTTCTCTGTGGAAATCACCAGCACAATGTCATAAAGTCGAAAGCATTGGGGGCAGAAGTAAGTGTAGTTGTTAATAGTAAAAAAGGTGGTGCTTGAGAAGCTGATTTCAGTGTACTTGGAGGCACATGATAAAATAGGTTAAAATCAGCATGGTTTCCTTAAGGAGATACCTTGCCTAACTAATCTGTTGAAATTCCTTGTGGAAATAACAGGATAGGTAGACAAAAGAGATTCAGCGGATGTTATTTACCTGGATTTTTAGAAGGCCACTGACAAGGTGCCACACATGAGCTTGCTTAACAAGAGACCATGATAATATTCTTTTCATATTATATGTCAATAATTTGGATGATGGAAATGATAACTTTGTGGCCAAGTTTGCAGGTGAAATGAAGATAAATGGAGGGGCAGGTAGCTCTGAGGAAACAGACTTTGCAGAAGGACTTAAACTTAGACCAATTAGGAGAATAGGCAAAGAAGTGGCAGACAGAATATAATGCAGGGAAGTGTACAGTCATACATGTTGATAGAAGGAATAAAGACACAGACTATTTATAAATGGAGAGAAAATTCAGAAATCAGATGCCTTGCACGGGCACCTGTGTGCGCATATGTGACGCACAAATCGTTTCTTTCCCCACAAATCGGTTTTGGCTTAATCTTCTCGACTGTACTGTACATACATTATTTCTTCATTATATAGGCGTGTATTTATCATATCATTCCTGCTTTTACTATATGTTAGGTGTTTTATGTGTTATTTGGTATAATTTGGTAGGTTATTTTTTAGGTCTGGGAACGCTCAAAAATTTTTCCCATATAAATTAATGGTAATTGCTGCTTCGCTTTACGCCATTTTAGCACAAAAGGTTTCATAGGAATGCTCTACCTTAGCCGGGGGAAATAAGGGACAAGGGCGGTCCTGTATGGGACAAACCAATTTAGCCCAATATACGGGATGTCCTGGGCAAATACAGGACAGTTGGCAACCCTATGTTCAAGTTCAACAGTGCGTGACAGGGAATGAGGAAAAGTGCAGCTGACTCATATCGTTTTCTGGCAGCCCGGTAGCAGATGCTTTGCAGCCCGGTACCGGTGCGCGGCCCAGTGGTTGGGGACTGCTGGTCTAAATAATCTGCTGGAGGAAGTCAGCAGTAAAGTAGAATCTGTGGTGGCTAGCAATCATCCATGTTTCAGGCTGAAACCCTGCACCAGGATCTTGAAATATCAATAATTTCTCTCCCCTCCCCCATAAATATTACTTGAGACACTGAGTTCCTTGTGCATCAGTAAGTAAACAAAGCTGATATCACAATGGTAAAAAAGGACAGCAAACCAATTAAAGTTCTGCATGCCAAGCTCTTTGTTGCTAAATACGTGAAACTAATTTTTAATGATCACTATTGCTTATGAGATTTCTGCATCAATAAATCACCCTGCTGAACTCCAAGCAAAAACATCGCCAAATTCTGAGACCTGGTCCTCCTCTACAACACCTTCTTCTACAACTTCCTGACCACCAGAACACAATCAATAGGGGCAGGAGGCAACACCACCACCACAATTATTCTAAACACCAGTGCTCCACAAGGTTGCATTATCAGCTGCCTATTTTATTCCCTGTACACGCATGATTGTGTGGCCGGATTCTGCTCTAATTTTGCAGATACCACCAGAGTAGGTCGTATCTCACATAACAAAGCTGGAGACCCAAGTGACATGGTGTCATGACAACACAACCTTTCCCTCAATATCAGCAAAACACAAGGGCTGGCCATTGAGATCAGGAGTATAGGCTTGATGGGAGAGATCAGGATGATGCATATGCTCGTCTCCAAATAGGGTCATAGAAATATACAGCACAGAAACAGGCCCTTTGGTCCATCCAATCTATGCTGAATCATTTAAACTGCCTACTCCCATCGAGCTGCACCTGGACCATAGCCCTTCGTACCCTTAACATCCATGTTCTATCCAAACTTCTCTTAGAGGTGTATAAGATGATGACAGGCATTGATCGCGTGGATAGTCAGAAGCTTTATCCCCAGGGCTGAAATGGTTGCCACAAGAGGACACAAGCTTAAGGTGCTGGGGAGTAGGTACAGAGGAGATGTCAGGGGTAAGTTGTTTTGTTTTTTTACACAGAGAGTGGTGAGTGCGTGGAATGTGCTGCCAGCAATGGTGGTGAAGGCGGATACGATAGGGTCTTTTAAGAGACTTTTGGATAGCTACATGGAGCTTAGAAAAATAGAGGGCTATAGGTAACCCTAGATAATTTCTAAAGTAGCTACATGTTCAGCACAACTTTGTGGGCTGAAGGGCCTGTATTGTGCTGTAGGTTTTCTATGTTTTCTATGCTAAACATTGAATTCAAGCTCATATGCACCACTTGCACTGGCAGCTTGATCCACATGCTCATGACCCTTTGAGTGAAGAAGTTTTCCCTCATGAATCATTATTCTGATTCATTTGTACAGTGAATCAAACTGGCAAGATAACTTAAACACGAGGAATTCTGCAGATGCTGGAAATTCAAGCAACACACATCAAAGTTGCTGGTGAATGCAACAGGTCAGGCAGCATCTCTAGGAAGAGGTACAGTCGACGTTTCAGGCCGAGACCCATCGTCAGGACCCTTCGTCCATCCAGTTCCAGCTCCAATTTCTTAACACGGAGTATTAGAAACCACAACTGGATAACACTTGTCACAAGTATTGCCATCAGGGATACTGGAGGTCTCCCTACCTTCCCACATCCCACAAGAGGAGCATTTAACTATCCTGCCTGGTGTCCCTCCTAAACTAACGTACAAATATTAAGGAGAACAATAAATAAACTGGGGTGGGGGGGGGGAAATAAAATCTACAAACTGCATGTATGCCTTCTCTCACTTAAGCGTCTCCTCACTGAAGCCTCGAAGACCTGAAGCCTCAAAAATCTCACTCTAACATTGTCCACTCCAACAATGGCCACTCCACTTGCCCCTGCCTTATTTTAATTTGTTCTTGCCAATCAATCCCAATCGCTGATTGGCTGCTGTTCAAAGCACCAAACTGCTGCAAATCAATGCCTTATGTACTCAATCAGCGAACCTGAATGAGCTACATCTTCGCAAGCTTCAGATCATTGATCAGCCGCTGCTGAAAAACCTGATGCTGAAGGCTGAGAGTTTCAAGCTCCTAAGAATGAACATCAATAGCTTTATTCTGGTCCAACAACATTGAGCCTATGGCTTAATATGCCTATTTCCTCAGGAGGCTAAGGAAATTAGGCATGTTGCTAACAACCCTTACCAATTTTTATCAAAGACCATAGAAACTACCCTACCTAGATGTATCATGCCTTGGTATGGCAAAAACTGTGCGCATGACCACAAAAAAAACTGCAGAGCGTTATAGTCACAGCTTAACACATCAGGGACTCTGACTATGCTAGCTGCCTTACTGAGGCTGTGAGAAGTATAGACAAAGAACCCATTGACCCTGTACATTTTACACTTCTCCCCTCTGAAAGCATGTACCAGTAGGCTTAAAGACAACTTCTACTACCTCACTGTTATAAGACTATTGAATGGTTTCCTAGTATGCCAAGATGAACTCAATCTTGATCAATCTTGTTATGATCTTGCACGTTAGGGTCTACCTGCACTGTACTTTCTTTATAGCTGTATTCTATTTTGCTTTACCTTGTACCAGCTCAATACATAGTACAATGATTTGATCTGAATGAACCCATCTTAATGAATGTGACAATAATTAACTAATTCCAATTCACTGTGCTAGTTTCCCAAAGCACCTGAGAATCACCTGCTCATGCAATCTTTTATTGGTCATGACAAACAATCTGCTAGAAAAAATCAGGGGATTCAGCAGCATCTGTGGGAGGAAAGGTACTTTTGAAATCTCAGGTTGAAACCCTGCATTTGTACAAAGTTACTCCAGCAGACTGTGGCTCCAGATTCCAGCAGCTGAAGCCTCTTCAAACTCGCATGTAAATGACAACTTAATAAATTAGATAAGAATAGTAGATACTGCAATGAACAAAGTACTTTAGGTAATGACTTCCACTATTTAAGTAAGTGGCCCTAAAAATAATAGATGATTGGTGGTCAGTTTTCAAGGTTTCAGGGACTCCACGATTTCAATGAATTGGCAGATAGCTACTGTAACAAAGCTATCTAAAAAACAGAACTGACAGACAAAACAGAAAACCATAGTCTGAGATCAGAAGTGGTGGTAAGACCATAGTCTGAGATCAGAAGTGGTGGTAAGACCTCCATTATAAAAGATGCAACAGCAGCACACTAGGAAATCAGTGAGCAAATTGTAAAACCTCAATATGGACTTACAGAAAGAAAACAATGCTCTATAAATCTATAGGAATGTTTCAAGTCTGTAATTGGCAGAATAAAAACAATGGATGTTCAGTATTAGGAATTGCAGAAGGCTTTTGATACGGTTGCATTAGCATGTAAAACTAAAGGCATGGCACTGGAGGGAAGGGAGTACGGATATTAAGCTGCTGGGCATTAAAAGATAGAGTAGAAATGACAGGTAGTAAGTTATTGGGCATTCTAATAATTAGCTAGGATCCCAGCTAACCACAATATAGATGATTGGTTTAGACAAAGAAATTACATGTAATATATCCAGAGGGGGATGTAATGGAAACATGATAATGGGGGATTTGATTGGGGGATGGGAGGCTGAAGGAGGGGTATGAAAGACAGAACAAAAAAAGGTAGAAAAAATGGGAAAGGAGAATAAAATAGTACACAACTGGGAGCTGAAAACAGCCATATCTGACAGAATGCCAGCTCTGCAAACCTGCCACCTAGTCTGCACTTGAACTATGAACATAAGTTAAAGAGTAAGCTAGATAATATTCAGATGACAATAAATTTTTTCATTGAGTACTGAACCTAGAGAATTCACTACCATAGGAAATAGTTGAAGAAATCATTAAATATATTGAAAAATGAGTTCCTAGAACTTAACAGATTATGGGATGGGGGGGGGGAAGGTAGTTGTAATGATAAACTATGATCATTACAAAAGGCAGAGCCAAATAGTCCATTTGTGCCCTTATTTTCCATGTTTTTATTTATTTTGTCTCGTGAATTACGTGCTTAATATTGATACAAAATACTTGCACTCAACAGGATTATTTTCATTGAAATACAATAAAATATCTGCTTAACACAGGTATATCTTGGTTAAATTAATTATATTATTGAGAATTTTTAATTTCCCAAAGATATAGTTAATCTTGTTACACCTGAGGTTAGAAGGTTTCACCACAGAAATAATGAATCATCTGAATATACCACTTTTGGAGTTGACCAGTAAATTCCTGGGAACAATTTGAAATAAAAAGCCTCCTTAAACCTACATTTCCCCCCCACTAAAACCTAGGCAATTCTCTTTAGTTTCTTGTACATTAATTGGTTGATTAAGACAACTTTCTTTTATCATTTGAATAATGATTTCTTTACTAGCTTAGGCACTTAGGCAGCAGTTAGTGTTTAATAACAAGTTAGTCTAGTGGAAACAAAAAAAGAATTACTGGAGGAACTCAGCAAGTTTTGTAGAGGGAAATGGACAATTGATGTTATGGATCAGCCTCTGTCTAGGTCAAAAAAGCAGAGGGAGAGAAGCAGAGGTGAGTGGAAGAGCTGCTAAGTAATAGGCAAATCTAGGTGAGGAGGGATGATTGGCAGATGGAGGATGGTAGGGTAAAAACAGGGACAGAGGTTGGGAGATGATAGGTGAAGGTAATAGAAGGGCTGTAAATGATAGAATGAGATAGGAAAGTGGAGTATAGAACCAAATAAGGGAAGTCGGGTGGGCAAGTAGGAACATCTTGTGGAACACACATGAAAGTTGCTGCTGTGTTCACCAGCAACTTTGATGTGTGTTGCTTGAATTTCCAGCATCTGCAGAATTCCTGTTGCTTACATCTTGTGGAAACCTAGGTACAATTGATTGATATGGAGATGTATAAACTAACAGGTGCTAACTTGTTTAAAATCAGATTTTATTTATTTAAAATCAGGCTTTATTTGACAATTCAGATACAGAGAGCAGCTTAGTGATTTTTAAATTTAATAACACCAAGTAAATTTCTTACATGAAATGAGAAATAATTCCACATAACACTAATATTTAAAGCAGATTAAATTAATGACAAGTTAATGCAGCAAATATGAAATTTGATAAGTTCTAATCAGAAATACATGTTTTGGATGTCCTTATATATCCCTTTTCCTCTTCATTGCCTCACTGTTAATTACTTTTATTCTCAAGTAATGCTCCCAGTTGAAACATGACAAACAATATTTCAATTATACGATAGCACTTCTATTACAACTACTTTCAATTACATAGAAAACTAAACACTAACCTTGTATAACGGATGACACTTGTCCTTAAAGCATGGACTTATGCGGACATAAATCTGCAAAGCATAATAATAGCCAGCAAATTGTAGAGATAAAGCTGAATGAGGCAGCTTCTCAAAACACTTGGTAGCATCGACAACCTAGGGAAAATAAACAGGTCACATTTAAAATACAGAGAACACCGTTCACAAGTCAAGCTATTGAGAGCAGTTATCACACAAATCTAACAGAAGCCATTTTTGAAAGTACCATAATTCATTTTCAGCGTTTGTAAATTAAATATTAACATTTTCCAAAATATCACAATTTGTATGAGTGTCATTTCAATTAATTTCTTTCACATTATATAAATTTTGGAACTAATTGTGAGAGAACTTCCACATCCAGTAATTTAAGTCAAGTTAGCCTTTGAAATATTATAGTTTTGAAGATGCTTATATTTCTTGCTCAATACTTACAATGTAGGATGTAGCTCCATATGCTAAGCTTCAGGCTTTTAAATCAAGGGAACTGAAAATTGAGTTAGCCAGCACTTCATTATTTTCAACAGCTACAAGTAATTAAATCATTAATGTCTGTTCAACTTCATGAAATTCTACAGGAAGATGAAAATGTTTATGATATGATCTATGCCATGTCGTTTGAGGTATTGTTCTCAGCTAATATAAACCTGAAATTACTGGAAAATCTCAGCAGGTGAGCAGCATCTGTAGAGGGGAATAGACAGCTGAGATTTCAGGTCCAGACCCAATCTAAGTGACAACTCAGATTCTTCAAACACTTTTTTTTGTATAAACACAAAACACACAAAACGCTGGAGAAACTATGGAAAGGAATAAAGGGTCAATGTTTTTGGGCCAAGACAATTCATCAGGAATGGAAAGGAAGGGGGAAGAAAGCAGAATAAGATAGGAGTGGGGAGGTGAAGGAGTACGAAGTTCAAAGTAAATTTATTATCAAACTACATATACATTGCCATATACTACCCTGAGATTCATTCCCTTACAGACATTCACAGTGAATACAGAGTAACACAATAGAAAACTGCACACAACAGAGACAAGCTACTGCAACTCTCGGTTTGGCTAGCGGCTTAATCTAGGGGAAGACAGCCCCCGGCCCGGCTAAACTTAAGAAATCTTGTTTGGGTGGATGCTGCATGAGGTATTCCCCTGTAACAAATCAGTATCACGAAATAACAAACAGTACACAATATGCGATTAAAAGATCGAGTTTCGTAAGTCTTAATTTGACTATATGGTTAGTAAAGAAACAAAAAAAAGAAAAGGGCCCATTCTCATGAAACAGTCTAATGCGCAACATTGGAGACCACAGTTCTGTCCATTTGTTCCCCGTCGACCTCCTCCGAGCGTAGCTGACACTCGGATCCTTGCTCCGAGTCCACTCCGTCCAGTGGTCTACTAACTCTCTCCATTCACGTCTTCTTTCTTCATCTCTCCCCGACAAAAGACCGTGAAATCCCTACTCCCAAACCCAGAAGACCAACATCCCTCTCATTAGATAGCACACATTCCAAAGCCTCCGTTATCTCTAGTCATAACTCAAATATTGCTGCTGCAGAGAAACCATTACCTTAGCACTGAAACATTACAGAGAGCCCATTACATTAGCAGTGAAACCTTACAGCGCATTACACTCTCCCATCACCAAACTCAGTCATGTTCTCATGACATTGAGATAATTCGTTAACCCTTGCTGCAAAACACAAAGTCCAACCCAGGTGTAAAAGGCAGTGGCATAGCTCTCCAAAACAGGTAGGAGTCACAATCTGTTCCCCCGGCACTACATAGGCCAGTCTATCCGGTGGTTAACTAATTCTCTGAGACCTCTGTACCCCCTCACCTAACTCTTCAGTTTCAGACACAACTGGGGATACTTCCAGTCTACCTGGCGATGCCTCCCCCGACCTATCACTCATGCCCACCTGCAACTTGGACCTCTCTGTCCTGTGGCCAAGACCCGCTTCATCCCTTGCTGGGTCCTGCTGCAACCCAGGTGGTCCCCCCACTTCACCTGACTCAGCAGGAGAAAGGTTGGAAGTCTCTTCCTCAATCAATGGGAAGTTAGCAAAAGAGAGCACATACCACGCATCCAGGTCCTCATCCTCCAAATCTGTATCCCTCTCAGGGGTGGGGGCCGGCCTAACCTTTTCTGCTGTGGGCCTTGCAGTCACTCCGCGTTTCTGCAGAGTTCTCTTACTAGGTGTAGGCTCCAAGTTGGGCTCTGGGTCTACCTGCACCTCTTGTCCCGGGGCAGCAGGTGGTTCCAATGGGGAATCTTGACAGGCCCATTCCCATCCTCTGGTTTCACTCGTAAAACCTCCAATGGGATCCCACCACTAAGCACATCTTTCCCTCCCCCCCGCTTTCCACAGGAATCGCTCCCTACGCGACTCCCTTGTCCATTCGTACCCCCCATCCCTCCCCACTGATCTCTCTCCTGGCACTTATCCTTGTAAGCGGAACAAGTGCTACACATGCCCTTACACTTCCTCCCTTACCACCATTCAGGGCCCCAGACAGTCCTTACAGGTGAGGCGACACTTCACCTGTGAGTCGACTGGGGTGATATACTGCGTCCGGTGCTCACGATGTGGCCTTCTATATATTGGCGAGACCCGACGCAGACTGGGAGACCGCTTTGCTGAACACCTACGCTCTGTCCGCCAGAGAAAGCAGGATCTCCCAGTGGCCACACATTTTAATTCCACATCCTATTCCCATTCTGACATGTCTATCCACGGCCTCCTCTACTGTAAAGATGAAGCCACACTCAGGTTGGAGGAACAACACCTTATATTCCATCTGGGCAGCCTCCAACCTGATGGCATGAACATCGACTTCTCTAACTTCCGCTAATGCCCCACCTCCCCCTCGTACCCCATCTGTTATTTATTTTTATACACACATTCTTTCTCTCACTCTCCTTTTTCTCCCTCTGTCCCTCTGACTATACCCCTTGCCCATCCTCTGGGTTCCCCCCCCCCCTTGTCTTTCTCCCCGGACCTCCTGTCCCATGATCCTCTCATATCCCCTTTGCCAATCACCTGTCCAGCTCTTGGCTCCATCCCTCCCCCTCCTGTCTTCTCCTATCATTTTGGATCTCCCCCTCCCCCTCCCACTTTCAAATCTCTTACTAACTCTTCCTTCAGTTAGTCCTGACGAAGGGTCTCAGCCTGAAACGTCGACTGTACCTCTTCCTAGAGATGCTGCCTGGCCTGCTGCGTTCACCAGCAACTTTGATGTGTGTTGCTTGAATTTCCAGCATCTGCAGAATTCCTGCTGTTCACTTGTAAAACTGGTAGGTTTGGCATTTGACTCTCCATCACTTAGCCGCCCAGCGACCCGCCACCTTATGTTTCCCAGGTAGCCCCAAATTCCTTATGAGGACTCAGTCTCCTGGCAGGAGTTGGGAGAACCTCACCTTTTGATCATACCTCCTCATATTTCCTTGATTCTACTTGGCAGCCGTGACCCCCGCTAATCCATAAGCCCTTTTCAGCTCTCTTCTCATGTCAGACACATACTTCTGATAAGTCTTCAGTGGTAAGTCACCCTCGTCAGTCCCAAAACAAAGGTCAATGGGCAACCTCACCTCACGCCCAAATATCAGATAATATGGCGAGTACCCAGTAGCTTCATTTCGTGTACAGTTGTAACAGTGAACCAGATGTCCAATACGTTGACTCCACCAGCTCTTCTTGCTGATCTCCAAGGTCTCAAGCATGTCTAGCAAGGTCCGATTAAATCTCTCTGGCTGGGGATCGCCCTGCAGGTGATAAGGTGTGGTCCTTGACTTCTCGACTCCAAGCATGCCCAGTAACTCATGGATGAGTCTGCTCTTGAAATCCCATCCCTGATCACTATGTATCTGTCTGGGAAGGCCATAATAAATGAAATACTTCTCCCATAACACTTTAGTCACCGTAGACGCCAACTGGTCCTTGGTAGGAAAAGCCTGTGGATATCTGGTGTAATGGTCCGTGATGACTAAGACATTTGCCATGTTGTTGGCATCGGTTTCTATTGACAGGAAATCCATACACACCAGGTCCAGAGAACCCGCACTCTGAAGGTGGGACAAGGGAGCCGCCCGCGTGGGCAGTGTCTTCCGCCGTATGCAGCAAGTGCATGACTTGCAGTATTCTTCAACCTCCAACTTCATTCGGGGCCAGTAAAACCGGTCTGAGCAATCCGTAGGTCTTTTCCATCCCCAAATGTCCAGAATTATCATGAAGTGACTTCAACGCAATCCTTCGATACTTCTCCGACAGAACCAGCTGGCAATGCTGAGGTCAGTCCAGGGGTGCGTGATCCGGTATAAGATCTGGTTCCTCAACTCCTGGTGAAGCCATTCTCTCAGTAATAGAGACACCGATGCAGGTTTCATCTTCTCTGTCTGAGCCACGTCTTCCTTTTCGACCGCTAACCAAATGGTACTGATGCTCGGATCATCTCGCTAAGCAGCTGCCACTTCTCCAGAACCCAATTCCGACAGTTGATTTGTCTTCCGAGCAGTCAGGTTACAGTAAACTTGGGGGAAGGCATTATCAGAAGCTCCCAAATGATTCACCACTTGATTCTGTCCTTCCTTTCCATCTGTCCTTATGATGATGGTAAACTGACACATGGCTTTCACCTCCGGGTCAGGAACACTCTACAAATCCTCGTCCCTGTCCGGTCCCTCATGCACCCATCAGGACAAAGCATCAGCATCAATGTTCCAGCTTCCCGGCCAGTACTTTAGGCTGAAATCATAGGCAGACAATGCCGCCAACTACTGATGGCCGGTGGCATCCAGTTTCGCCGAGGTCAGGATATAGGTCAGGGGATTGCTGTCCATCCTCACCTCAGACCTGGCCCCGTAGAAGTAGTCACTCAACTTATTCACCACCGCCCATTTCAACGCCAGAAATTGATGCTGATGCTTTGTCCTGATGGGTGCATGAGGGACCGGACAGGGACAAGGATTTGTAGAGTGTAGAGACTCCGGCTGACAAGCACAACGAGTCTTAACCCAGTGCCCTGATCCAGATACAGGACACCCCCCCAGCCCTCTTGGCTGGCATCCATGTGCAGTACATTCGGCAATTGGGGGTCTGCAAAAGCCAACACTGGCACCCTTGGTCAGCAGCTTCTTCAACGACTGAAAGGCTTCTTCACATTTTGCATCCTACCTATCCCAGTCCCAGTGCAAAGGGCTTCAACGGGCTAAGATACTCTCCACCCTCCTGTTCTTTTTACCCCCTCCCTTTCTTCCCCAAGGAAGGGTAACCATACAGAAGCTGATTCAATGGGTAACTCACTTCTGCGTAATTCAATGGATGACTCACATTTGTGTAGCCCTTCACAAACCTCCCATAGTAACCACAGAATCCGAGGAACGAGCGCAGCACACTCACCATCTGGGGTCTTGGCCAAGTGGTCACCACCTCTATCTTAGCTGGATCTGTAGCCACTCTATCCTATGAGACTATGTGCCCAACATAGCTAACAGACGTTTTACAGAACTGGTACTTGTCCAGGGAAAGTTTTAGCCCTTCAACTTTCAAGCGACCGAGTATGTTCAGTCACCTCTCTTCATGTTCCTCTAAGGTGGATCCAAACACTGTGAGGTCATCCAGATACAACAATACCTCAGGCAAGTTTATATCCCCCACTGTCTTCTCTATGACCCACTGGAAGTTTGCAGGGGCTCTTGATATGCCCTGGGGCATCCTTTCAAACTGAAAGAATCCCAGGGGACATATAAATGCTGTCTTCTCTTTGTTGGCCTCACTCATGGGGATCTGGTAATATCCACTCCTCAAGTCCAGCATACTGAACCATTTCGCACCACTCAGACAGGCCAGTGCGTCTTCCATCCTTGCGATTGTATACTGGTCAGGGATGGTGTGCCTGTTCAGAGTCCTATAATCCACGCTCATCCATATCTTCCCATTCTTTTCCGGGCCACTACTACTGGGGACGCATAGGGGCTTTGGGAATTGGTGATGATCCTAGCTTCCTTCAATTTACACAAATGCTGCCGAATGTCTTCCACCTCTGCAGGAGCCAGTCACTGCGATCTCTCTCTAAACAGGGTGTCCTTGGTCAACCAGATAGTGTGACGAATGCTCTTGGAACAACCCACATTAAACTCGTCAGTGGAAAAGACACCTTCCAGCTTCAACATCTTCTCTACCAACCTCCTCTTCCAACCCGCAGGAACTGGGGAGACCCTAAAGTTGAATGATTCAGTGGTCAACTTTCCCCCCTTTTCCAATAATTTTTCCCCAGCTTGTCTCAGAGAGACACTAGACATTACTGTCACCAGGAAAAGATGTGCGAGGGGCATCCCCCGCTTGAAGGTGACCTCCTCTTCACAGTGTTCCTGACAATCACTGCCATCCTGCTCGCCTGTACAACTGAGGGCTTCACCAGTACCCCAGCAGGAAATCCAACTCCTCCTTGTGGTCTTCCAGAGTGTTCACTAACAGGGCCTTGCCCTCAGGCACTCCGGGAAATTTAGGCGTCCTCATCACTCTCACTACTTCCCTGGGCCATACTATCATTGGCTTCAACTGGGTGACTCACACAGCACAAATTCAACCAGTTTCAAAAAGATTAAAGAAACATTTTAAGCAGCAGCCTTTTGACAGCCAACACACTTCAGTGTGAAGAAGCAAGCATTCAAACACTTCATCGTTATTTTGGCATAACTGGTGAAATATTCTGCTGTTTAATGGAGGAGCTTTAATTTTGTTGATAGCAGATATTACAAAAGTCATGTATGGAAAAAGTTGCTGGCTGAGATTTTTGGGTGTAAGATGTTGATGATTTACATAATCGATTGCAAACAGATTTGGAATTCCTTTTTTCATAAATGATACTAAACCCACATGGCGACCTATCATATATGGTGCTCCATCTGTTGTATAAGAAATAGTGTTCCTAATCAGAATACTTTTATCCACAATATACATTTTTAGCTTGTTGTAGACAGATACTCAGTTGATATTGTTTTTAACTTTTTAGAAAAGAGAATCTCTTCATAAGCTCTTCCATTTTTAATAAACCATACATATGCCATTAGCAATGCCTTGTTGTCTTGCACAGATGACTCATCTAATTGTATCCCAAATTCTATTTTTTGTAGCTCTGTGCATAGTTGATTCTCAATGACTGTAGTCATTTTGTCAATATGACCAGCTACAGAGTTATTACTCAGAGGAATTGATTTTAAAATACTGGTATCCATTTTAAGAACAGTGGTGAGCACTTCTGATACAGCAGGCATTATTCATCTTTCACCAATTGTATGAGATTTTCCACACTTCGCTATCATTTTGAAAAAGTTATTAGAAGCAATGAGACCACTATCATGGTCATTTTTAGCTTTCTTGACAAATAACTTGTGTGTGTAATGCTTTTCAAATGCTTCTTTCATCTTCTGGATACCATAAGTAGCCTTTTCAGGGTGTCTTTTATGGAAGTGTTCCTGCAATCTTGATGGTTCCATGGCTTCACTAGACAGTACAGTATTGTAAATAAGGCACAAGGGAACTGATGGGATCAGAATAAAACCATACTCCAGGTATGCAACATTATATTGACGCACTTCCTTTAGTTTCTGTTTCTTAGCAGGATTAGGTTCAAGGCTTCGCTGACTTCAGAGTCATAGCAAGCACACCGCACATATTTATCCATCACTAAAGAGACTAAATTTTTAAAAAAATTAACACAAACCAGGAATGCCTGTTGGAGTTTGACGATGGCAGCAGCTGGACATGGTCCGTCAGGTCTCAGGCCGCTTTACCACCACCTCCTCCCCCCCACAACCCACACCCTTAAACACCTCCCCCCATAGCTTCTATTTCCCCTCACACCCCCCTTAGGAGACGTAACCCCCACCATTGGGAGTCACTGCATTAAACAATTAGGGTAATATCAATGTATATCTTCAGAAAGCCACAGTACTGAACACCACTAGAATAGTCTGAAAGTTCCTTCCAATTGACACATGAGCATGCTTGGCTAAGCCCGTACCTTAGGTTTAACCAGTTTGAACTGAGCAAAAATAAATTTTTTAAATTAAAATAATAAATAAACAAGTAATAACTATCCAAAACACAAGTTGTAGAGTCCTTGAAAATGAGTCCACAGATTGTGGAATCAGTTCAGTGTTGGGGGTGAGCGGTTGAGTGAGGTTATTCTCTCTAGTTCAAGTGGCTGATGGTTGAGGGGGGGAAAAAAAACTGTTCCTGAACCTGGTGGCGTGGGTCCTGAGGCTCCTGTACATTCTTCCCAATGGCAGCGGTGAGAAGAGAGCATGGTCTGGGTGGTGTGGGTTCTTGATGATAGGTGCTGCTTTCCTACAACAGAACTCCTTGGAGATGTGTTCAATGGTGGGGAGGGCTTTACCTGTGATGGACTGGGCTGTGTTTACTGCCTTTTGTAGGGTTTTCTGTACAAGGGCATTGGTATGTCCATACCAGGCGGTGAAACAACCAGTCAGTATACTGTGCATCTATAGAAGTTTTTCAAAGTTTTAGATGACATGCCAAATCTTTGCAAACTTTTAAGAAAGTAGAAATCCGGTCATGCCTTCTTTGTAATGGCACTTACGTGGTGGACCCAGGACCGAACCAAGGAAATGAAAATACCAATAACTTTAAAGTTGCTGACCCTCTCTATCTCTGGTTCCCCAATGAGAACTAGCTTATGACCACCTTCGATTCAGTCAACAACACTGATATCATCAGCAAATTTAAATATGGCACTGGAGCTGTGCATAGCCTCAGAGTCATAAGTGTACAGCGGGTAGAGCAGGGAACTAAGCACACCTGTGCTGATGGTGACTGTGATCAGTGCCGATTGCATCGGCCTCTGTTCTGGGCCGACAATTACGTGCTAGGCGGCACCTAATTAATTAGCATGTTTATTTCGGCTTTTTTCTTAAAGATGTGCTGTATGCCTCCCGGCTACCCCTGCATTCTCCGCGAATTGGTACAGTATCTGGCCGGGGCCCGGGTGTTGGGGTGGTGGGACACGGGGGTGTCATCTCATCGTCGATCAGGGCAGGCAGCTCATCTTCTCCTATGACTGCCTGCCTCGATGTCGAAGGTCGAGATTCGTCGTCTGCTGTGGCTGATGTGGAAGGCTTGCTTGACTGCTGAGCCTCGCGCATTTTCCTATCATACAGTTGTTTGTAAGCACTCAAACCATCCTGCAAATATCCCCTAAACCTACGTCCTCTTTCAAAATTAAAGTTGTACTTTATCATTGCAGCGAAAATCTCACGCAGTTGCTTCACTTTCTGCATTCGGTTGAATTCAGTTTCGATTGTTATCCTTTCCTCTTCCAATTGCATCAGCTCTTCATCTATCAGTTCTTGGTCATAGGATGCCAAAACCTCTTCAACATCATCTTCGTCAACTTCCACAAGCCAAACTCACTTCGTCCTTGCTTCGTTCACCACGATCGAAACGCTTAATTATGTCTAGTTTTACACTAAGTGTAACACCCTTACTCTTTCAGGCTTTTCCGACACCTTAGAACTCATCTTGCTAACGGCTGCTCAATGCAGCGTGTTAAAGCAATGCCGTTCCGAATCCGGGGCAAAGCAACTGCTCGGGGCATGCGCTGCCTTTCTTCGTAATAGTGAAAACACCTTCTGAAAGTGAAAACAGGGTACTAATGTAGGTCTTTCGTAACAGCGAGGTTTCGTAAAGCGAACGTTCGAAAAGCGGGGGGACACCTGTATCCAGTTACACAAGGAGGTATTGAGGCCTAGATCTTGGAGCTTGATAATTAGATTTGACGGGATAATAGTGTTGAATGCAGAACTGTAGTCAATGAAGAACATCCTGATGTATGCATCTTCACTGTCCAGATGTTCCAGGACTGAGTGAAGATCCAATGAATGGCATTTGTTATTGACCTGTAGTGATGGTACACAAATTGGAGTGAAGCCAAGTCACTCCTCAGGCAAGAGTTGATACATTTCATCACCACCCTCTCTAAACACTTTAGCACAGTGGAAGTAAGTGCTACCGGATGATAGTCAATACCACATTCTTCTTGGGCACTGGTATAATTGAAGCAGGTGGATACCACGGACTGCTGAAGCAAGAGGTTAAAGATATCAGTGAAGACTCTAGCCAGTTGTTAGCACAGGTCTTCAGTATGCGTCCAGGCCAGATTTATTTGTAGGTTCACCCTCCTGAAGGGTGCTCCAGCCTTGACTTCAGAGACTGAAATCAATGGGTCGTCGGGGGAGGTAGGAGCTTGTGAAGGTGTCTCTATGCTTTGTTGGTCAAAGCAAGCATAAAAAGCATTGAGCTCATCTGGGAGTGAAACTTTATTGTCTCATGCAGTGCTGTGTAAAATTCATTGGCATACTTCTGCACACTACTGTAGTAAGACTTCTGCACACTACTGTAGTAAATTTATGTATTGCACTGTACTGCTGCTACAAATAAAAACAAATTTCATGACATATGTGAGTGATGATAAACCTGATTCTGATATAGATCTCTATTGTGGACTGAGAGTGGGAAGGGGGCAGGGAGAGGGGAATTATGGTTGGAAAAAGGGGAAGGGAGAGAGAAGGGAGCAGAAAGCACCATACAGATTCTGTAATAATCAATACACCAATTGTTTGGAATCAAATTACCTTGCCTGGTGTGTCAGGGCTGGGTGTGTTTGCACTTGCACCAGCCCCACCCCCACACTGGTACATGTTCTCTACCATCTGCCCCACACCCTTTCCACAGTGCTCCACCCTCACCATTCCCAGCAGTTGAGTATCTTTCTGTGATTCAGGTTTGGTCTGGAGTTGCTACTTTGCATGTTGGAAAGTAGCAACTCCAGATGAGTGAATCCAGATGAGGGTGAGGTATATG
This sequence comes from Mobula birostris, assembly GCF_030028105.1. NCBI lineage: Eukaryota > Metazoa > Chordata > Chondrichthyes > Myliobatiformes > Myliobatidae > Mobula > Mobula birostris. Next base: position 194,736,957 of record NC_092371.1, read on the forward strand.
TGTAGATGTATATGTATATGTGTCCCACTTTTAAATCTCTTACTAGCTCTTTCTTCAGTTAGTCCTGACGAAGGGTCTCGGCCTTAATCGTTGACTGTACCTCTTCCTAGAGATGCTGCCTGGCCTGCTGCGTTCACCAGCAACTTTGATGTGTGTTGCTTGAATTTCCAGCATCTGCAGAATTCCCCGTTTCTATGATACTGGTTCTTCTTGTAAACCTTAGCAGTTAGTAAACTAATTGCTTCTGTTCCAGTATACACCCAGTTAATAAACCAAAATAACATCTTCATGGCTCAGAGTTTTTCCAAATATCATTTTATTTTCAAAAAATTCTGGCCACACACAAAATAAAAGGTTATGCAGGATTCCTAAAGCACTTGAGAATTACCTGCTAATACTATCTTTCGTTAGCCACAAACAAAACCCGCGACAGGAACTGAGTGGGTCAACAGTATCCATAGAGGGAAAGGGCAGAGTGGAGAGGGGAGACTGTCAGTGTAAAGAGGAGAATGGGGTGGTGAGAAAGGAGCGTGAGGTAATTGATGTACTGAGGAGGCGTGAAAGATAGTGGCAGAGGCTGAACAAAAAAAAGGCAGATGGAAACAGGAGTGTGAAGTTGAGATAGCTAGCTGCTGGAGGGTGATAAGCAGGAACAGAAAGGCTGTCATGCTGTAAATTGCTGTAACCTGATAAATTAGGGAGGTAATAATGGAAACCATTAGGTGGAGAGGTAAATGGCCTGTGGGAGAACTATATATGCAGTAGGGGATGGTACTAGTAGAGGGAGGGGTATAAAGAATTTGCCAAAGGGCAAATTGAAAAACTCAATGCTTATAGATGACCTACAACTGTGTCTCCAGAGTGGAGATGGTTATTCCTGTCAGTCAAGCTTGGTGAACATATTGTTGGAGAGACCGATTGGTTTTTTATGTACACAATATGCTGCTTTGTGAAAGAAGAAAAACAAACACATTTGAAATCATATGGTTAAACATAAAATTATATGGGCAAACACTCTCCAGGGAATGCTGGATTTCTGTAAGCTGACAAAAGAATGCATTTGCAGCACGTTTACGAACCTATTATTAGGTGACACAAAATTACACAAACAGCTATCCAGATTGAAATTTTGCTTACTCGGTCGTGACATGATAGAAATTTGACATTAGTTATGAAAAGTGTTATGGCTTACAGAGGCAATATTTTGCTGAAACACAGGATGCATACTACTTTCATAATTCTTGAAACAAATAATATGGGGACAGACGTTTCAAATCATGAAAATAATTAAAAGAAAATTGGCATAAAATGGAGATAGAAACAAAATTAACATTTCAAACCAATGAATTTTCATTATGTCTGTTTCTTGTGACACTTGCTGAGTCTTTCTAACATTTTCTGTTTTTATTGCAGATTTTCAGCATTAGCATTTCTTTGCTTTGAGAGAAAAACAATATTCAGTACAATTAGAAGAATCAGAATTAGTATTAGAATTAGGTTTATTATCACGGGCATGCAGTATGTCATGAAATTGGTTGCTTTACAGTGTAAATACATTTAAAAAAATCAAATTACAATAAGAAATATTAAAAGAAAGTACTGCAAAAAGAAAGGAAAATGTACACGAAAATCTCTGCCATAAACAACCAGTGATGAAGTCTTAAAGCAAATGACAGGGACCTTGATGCTTGCTTGGGAGAGAGGTTAAAAAAAAGTGCAAAGATGCCGAAGATTCTTGGTTGTGGACAAAAACTGCAAATTCTAAACAAAAACAGATATTGTTGGAAGTACTCAGCAAGTTGAGCAGCATCAGTAAGGAGAGATGCAAAGCTTTGAGTCAAGAACCCTTCATTAAAAACAGGGAAAGTGAAGAAACAAGCATGTTTTAAGTTGTAAGAGAGGGAAGTTGGAGAGAACACAACAATATTGTGTAAAAGGTAAATCAGTTTGTCAAGAGAACAATTTTAAAATCTGCTTTTGGAGACAGAAAAAGCCATGTCATTGGAGTAAAACAAAAGGCTGGTTATCTAAGACTGACAATTCAGTATTAAGTCCTGAAGGCTACAATCTACATAATGGAAGAAGACCTGCCGTTCCTTGATCTTCCATTGGGAATTGTTGGAGCAATGATGAAAACAAGGAAGTCAGATTAGGCAAATAAGAGTAAATCTGCAGATGCTGGAAATCCAAGCAATACATACAAAATGCAGGAGGGATTCAGCAGGCCAGGCAGCATCTAAGGAAAAAAGTACAGTCGATGTTTAAGGCCGCGACCTTTCAGCAGGATACATCAGATTAGGTGTGTACTCCTCAAGAATTAAATTGAAAGAGGTGACCAAAAGCTTGAAGGTTGAACAAAGATGTTCAGTAAAGTCACCACCCAATCTGGGTTGGGTTTCTTCAATCAAAGGGATCATGTTATGTACACCAAATATAAGATTGTAGATTGGAAGAACTGTAAGTGAATTGGTGTTTTGCTTGGAAGTACGATTTTGGTCCTTAGAACGTGAAAATGGAAAAAAAGCAAAGAAGAGCATGTGTTGCACTTCCCTTTGGAATGCTCAAACGGGTGGGGAGAAGATGATGTGTCTCATTGTAGAATCTTGCTGGAGGTTGTGGAAAAAGTCTTAGCAAAGAAATAAATGTCTAGATGATGGAAAGCAGAGCCAGAAACAGGTTTCTTATTACTGACTACTTATTATCACTGCTACCACAAACAACAAATTCCTCAACATATGTCAGTGATAATAAACCTAATTCTATGTCATGTAGTACAGTGCAATACATAAAAAAACTACAAACTACAGTAAAAAATTACAAGTTAGAGTAAAAAATATAAATACAGTGTAAAAAGTAAACAGAGTAGTGAGGTAGTGCTCATGTGTTCATGTACGAATCCGCAGGGGTTCCTAAAACACTCACCCGTTTGTCTTTAGGCTCCTGTACCATCTCCTTGATGGCAGTAATGAGAAGGGTTGGTGCACTTGATATTTTTTTGTTATTGTAACCTAGTAATTTTTATGTTTTACACTGTACTGCTTCAACACAAACATTAAATTTCATGACATATGCCAGTGATAATACACCTGATTCTGAAGTCCCTACCAACTAAAATCTCAGTGCTTGCTGAACTACAGTGGTTCTTAGATAAACAAGCTACAGGCATCACACTCTTGTTCCTCCTGGCTCAGCAATCTCCTCTTGCCCAACAAACATGTAAACCTCCTGAACCCTACCAGTTCTGAAATCCTGATCTTCCTCAATTATGGTAAAGTCACTGTATGGAAAGGGGGAATAATTCTATATCATTTGTTGATCTGGAATAAAACCTAAGCTGATAAGATCAAACCTAATGCCCATACAATCATATATGACCTTTACAATGATACCACCTTAGTTCCTAATGTTGAAACTGTTCAACATCAGCAAGTGTAGCAATATATATCTTTTAACAACAGCAAATATCATACAGATGCTGTTCAGGAGGGCTATATTTTCCATAAATTTGGAAAAAAGTAGTAATTTGGGAAACAATTTGCTCTGCTATCAAAACCTGGTGGATAGTGCAGAATATCAAAATAATCTTACAGTTTATCCTGCAGTACACATTAAAAACTACATGTTATGAATCCAACTATAATGTTCAGTACCATACCTGAGGCAAGGCCAGAAGATACGCTAGAGCTAAGGTCATATCCTTCGGTAAAGCATCATTGGCCAGTTGCAAAAGAACTGTTAAAAAAAAATGTAGGATTAAAAACCACAAGACAAATATTTCTTTAAAAAAGTCATCATCTTAATTACTTTATAATAGGCATAGTAACAGGCCCTTCCAGCCCCACAAACCCACGCTGTCGAATTACACATATATGACGAATTAACCTACTAGATCGTATGTCTTTGGAATGTGGGAGAGAAACAAAGCACCCAGAGAAAACATATGTGGTCACGGGGAGATCGCACAAACACCATACAGACAGCAAAAGCGGTGACATAGGGTCTGAGAATGTTGAAACTTTGTGGGTTGAGTTAAGAAGCTGCAAGGGTGAAAAAAAAAAACATTATGGGAATCATATATTCAAATAGTAGCCAAGATGAGGGGTTGAGATTTCAAAGGGAGCTGGAAAAGGCATATAATAAGGGTAATGACACAATTGTAATGGGGACATCAATATGCAAGGGGATTGGGAAAATCACAAGATCACAAGAGAGGGAATTTATTGAATGCCTATGAGATGGCTTTTCACAGCAGCTTGTACTTGAGCTTAGTCAGGGAAAGGCTATCTGAGATTGGTTGTTGTGTAATATCCGAGATCATATGAGGAAGCTTAACATAAAGGAATCCGTAGGAGGCAGTGATAATAATATGATTGAATTTGAGAGGGAGAAGCATAACTCACACGTATCAGTATCACAATGGAATAAAGGGAATTACAGAGGCATGAAAGAGGAGCTTGCTCAGGTGGATTGGAATAGGATCCTGGTGGGGATTGTGGCAGTGCAGAGATGGCTGAAGTTTCTGGGAATGGTTCACAAAGCGCAGGATAGACATGTTCCACAGCCGAAGAAGTTCTCAAATGACACAGGTGGGCAACCACAGCTGACAAAGGAAGTTAAGGATTGCATAAAAGCCAAGGAAAGGGCATATAAGGTAGCAAAAGTGAGTGAGAGGTTGGATGATTGGGAAGCTTTTAAAATTCAACAAAAGGCATCTATGAACAGTTATATAAACAGTAAAAGGGAGGTGAGAGTTGATGTTAGACCACTGGAAAATGATGCTGGTGAGGTGGCAGTGGGGGACAAAGAAATGGCAGGTGAATGTAATGGGTACTTTGCATTCTCTTCTCAGTGGAAGACTCTAGCAGTGGGCCAGTGGTCCATGAGTGTCAGGGAGCAGGAGTGAGTGTCATTGCTATTACAAAGGAAAAAGTGCCAGGCAAACTCGAGGGTCTTGAGGTGGATAAGTCACCTGGGCCAGAAGGACTACATCCCTGAGTCCCGAAGGAGGTTGCTGAAGAGAAAACGGATACATTGGTCATGATCTTTCAAGAATCACTTGATCCCGGAGGGACTGGAAGATTGCAAATGTCACTCCATTCTTTAAGGGAGGAAGGCAAAAGAATGGAAATTATAGGCCAGTTAGCTTAACCTGAGTGGTTGGGAAAGTGTTGGGAGTCTATTACAAAGGATGGGGTTCTGAGGTAGTTGGAAACTAATGATAAAATAAGTCAAAGTCAGCATGGATTCAGTAAAGGGAAATCTTGCTTGACCAATCTGTTAAGAGTTCTTCAAGTAAGTAACAAGCAGAGCGGACAAAGGAGAGGCAATGGATATCATTTACTTGCATTTTCAGAAGGCTTTAGATAAGGTGCCACACATGCAGCCAAACTAAGACAAATTGGAAAAATGGGCAAAAAAGTGGCACATGGAATACATTGCGAAATGTATGATAATGCATTTCGGTAAAAGGAACAATAGTGTGGACTATTATCTAAATGGGGAGAAGGTTCAAACATCTGAGGTGCAGAGTGACTTAGGAGTCCTTGTGCAAGACTCCCAGAAGGATAATTTCCAGGTTGAGTTTGTGGTAAAGAAGGCAAATGCAATGTTGGCATTTTACTTCAAGGGGAATAGAATATAAAAGCAAGGAGACAATTTTGAGCCTTTATAAGTCAGGCTGCTCTTGGAGTATCATCAACAGCTTTGGGACCCACATCTTAAGAAGGATGCGTTGTCATTGGAGAGAGTCCAGAGGAGGTTCACGAGGATGATTCAGGGAATGAAGGGGTTAACATATGAGGAGCATTTGGCAGCTTTGGGCCTGTACTTGCTGGAATTTAGAAGAATATGTGGGTGTATCTCTTTGAAACCTACCAAATGTTGAAAGGACTAGATAAGGTGAATGTGGAGAGGATGTTTCCTCTGGTGGGGGTATACAGAACTAGAGGACACAGACTCAAAATTGAGGAACAACTCTTTAGAGCAGAGGTAAGAAGGTTTTTTTTAAAACCAGAGAGTAGTAAATCTGTGGAACACTCTGTGTAATGTGGTGGAGGCCAGGTCATGCATATATTTAAGGCAGAAGTTGATTGTTTCCTGATCGGTCAGGGCAGCAAAGGATATGGAGAGAAGGCAGGTGTATATGGTTGAGTGGGATCCAGGATCAGCCATGATGGAATAGTGGAGCAGATTAGGTGGGCTAAATGGCCTAATTCTGCTCTTATGTCTTATGGATATATGGTCAGGAATTGAGCTGCAAAGCATTACACTAACCTCTACACTACCAATCTACTATAAATTTTCTGAATGAACAATGACTAGCTTTTCACAATAAAACTAATTTTAATGTGTTTTTTAAATTTTGTACACTTTTTCCTCTTACTTTAAAATTGCACCCTACCACACTAAGCTTGTGGCATATGTGTCTTTCATTTTGGTTTATTATTGAAGCAACTAGAAGCACATATATAACTCACAGATGATATAGTTTGAAAACAATATTGTTCTTACTAAATTATTTTTACATTGCACAAGCATTTTATATTCGCTTTTCAGATCTGTAGCAATAAAAGCAATTAGTTACATTTCTAATTCTCTTCCTAACAGCTTTATATGAACAAATTAATTCTGAATTCATGCATAGTTTATGAGGTCAACTATTCTTTGACCTTTGACTAATGGTTGACTTACAGGAAATTGAAGGAAGCACTCCACTATTAATGACCCACAATTTAAAATGTTACAATCCCCTCTGTTTCTATCTAGAGATTCGAAGGACATTAGACAATGGTCTTAAAATGCAATAACGTATGCCTTCCACAGAGCATCAACAAAATCCTGATAGCATATTATGCAATTGCTTTGCTTGCACGAAGAATAGTACAAGCAATAATCTTAATGAGCTGAAAATTTAAAACTACTTCACTAAAGCAGCACTGACTTGTTTATAATTATATTTCAATATAAGTAATTCAAAATTTCTCCAATCTACATGAAGCAGATGATGAGAAACATTGATCAGGTGGATAGCCAGAGGCTTTATCCCCAGGGCTGAAATGGCTAACACGGGAAGGGGTGGGCATAGTTTTAAGATGCTTGGAAGTAGGCACAAGCAGGGTGTCGGAGGTAAGCTTTCCACACAGAGATTAGTGGGTGTGTGGAATGCACTGTCAGTGATATTGGTAGAGGCTGATACAATAAGGTCTTTTAAGAGACTCTTAGATAGGTACATGGAGCTTAGAAAAATAGAGGGCTATACGGTAGGGAAATTCTAGGCAGTTTCCAGAGGAGGTTACATGGTCGGCACAACATTGTGGGCCGAAGAGCCTGTAATGTGTTATAGATTTCTGTTTCTATGTTTCAGAAAAATAACATTGGAATAAGAAACAAAGTTATTCAATCATCAAGCAGGGTAACGAATCTTGTTGCAGTCTAAATAGATTCAAACCCTAGAGTAATTAATTAATTTTACATCATATGCCCGCTTAAACAAAATATAAAGCTATGAAATGTAATTAAGCAGATGTAGACAAGTTAATTGAGACCATAAATGCCCTTTTAATTACAAGATTCAGGCATTCACATTTTAGGATGCAGCAATTGTCTTCATACAGTGAATCATATTTTGATCATGTGACAGAACATAACGGATCGTTAGTTTTGCTCCTGCATTCATCATTCTTTAGATATAATCTTACAAAGGTTGTAGAATACTCTAATCAATTCGACAAAAAAACACATTTAGCAACTTTCTCGTGTTTATATTTTATTGGAAATATTACTCTTTAATAAACTTTTGCCACCATGTTATCAATTACATTGTATATTGCATTGATAACTAATTTTTCTTTCAAGGTACAATAGCTGAGGTTAACAGTAGGTGTGACGTTAGAATAGATTACATAGTTAAATAGTGAGAAAATTACAACTGAATTAACTCATTCAGATTGCTGATATAGCTAATAACCTGCATTTGACAGCAAGACAAAATAAACACACTTAACCTTGTATTTGGCATTTCCACTATATGATTTTTCATTACATGCTGCTTACATTTTCTTACATATATAATATACATTACAAGGATAAAACCAAATGTGATCTGCATTGCTGTCAGTACATTACACGCTTTCATGGCACTAGTCAATTTCAGAATTGAATGTGGTGTAACATTTTTTCATCATATGGTTTTGAAAGCAAATTTACCTTCAGTGGCAGGAAAAAGATTTTCCCCTTCACTCTTGGTTTCAGACAATTTCCCAGCTCTCAGCAAAACTTCGGCAAAGTTCTCTGGAGCATTGTGTTGGTAACATGCATAGTTTACCTCATTCTGTTAAAAAAATGTAAAATAAATCAGGAATTACGTAAATTTTACAATAACATCTGCTGCAAGGTCCAAGAGGAAAATGAAAGCTTTCCTCATTTTTTTAAATTTCAGTCTTTATTCAATGTTGGAGACAACCGCATATGTTCCATGACCAGAAGATGGTTCATTCAGTAGACTGGAATACATCCATGAAAAGTGACTTCATCCATAATTGCAGTGTAATAAAACATGATAAATGGAGTGACATTAGTCCAACAGTCCTTTTTCAATGGACACATATTTTTAATGATAAACACAAGATGGATGACCCTTCCCCAGGTCTGATGAAGGGTCTAAGCCCGAAACATCAACTCTATTTCTTTCCATAAATGCTGCCTGACTAGCTGAGTTCCTCCTTCATTTTATGAGTGTTTTCATTGTTTCCAATGATAATCTTTTACTGATCTACAAGATTTCTTAACAGAGATGGCATCTTTGTACAGGTTTCCCCCGCCATCCGAAGGTAGAGCGTTCCTATGAAATGGTTCGTAAGCCGAAATGTCGTAAAGCGAAGAAGCAATTACCACTTATTTATATGGGAAAATTTTGTGAGCGTTCACAGACCCAAAAATAACCTACCAAATCATGCCAAATAACACATAAAACCTAAAATAACAGTAACATATAGTAAAAGTAGGAATGATATGATAAATACACAGCCTATATAAAGTAGAAATACTTCTCTACAACGATTGCCTGCACAGATCTCCGTAGCGAAAATCTCACGCAAGTGCTGTTGGCATAAACGCGCTCTCCAGCAACCTTTAAACTATGAAGCTGCCAAATCTACCAAATAACACGTTAAAATACACAGCCTATATAAAGTAGAAATAATGTATGTACAGTGTAGTATCACTTACGGGAATTGGGAAGACATCGAGCACACTGATGATGGTGTGTTAGACTGAGTCGTCGCAGGCTGGGTGATGCAGTGGCCCCCACCCTTCAGGCCGCCGATCAGATACATTGCCGCGAAGCACGCAGGGGTAGCCGGGAGGCACACAGCACATCTTTAAGAAAAAAGCCGAAATAAACATGCTAATTAATTAGGTGCTGCCCAGCACGTAAATGTCGGCGCAGATCAGAGGCGATTGCCGATTGCATCGGCACTGATCTGGGCTGACAATTACGTGCTAGGCAGCACCTAATTAATTAGCATGTTTATTTCGGCTTCTTTCTTAAAGAGGTGCTGTGTGCCTCCCGGCTACCCCTGCATTCTCCGCGAATCGGTACAGTATCTGTCCAAGGCCCGGGGGTTGGGGTGGTGGGACATGGGGGTGTCATCTCATCGTCGATCAGGACAGGCAGCTCATCTTCTCCTATGACTGCCTGCCTCGATGTCGAAGATCGAGGTTCGTTGTCTGCTGTGGCTGATGTGGAAGGCTTGCTTGACTGCTGGGCCTCGTGCATTTTCCTATCACACAGTTCTTTGTAAGGGCTCAAAACATCCTCCAAATACCCCCTAAACCTATGTACCCTTTCAAAATTAAAGTTGTACTTTATCATTGCAGCGAAAATCTCACGCAGTTGCTTCACTTTCTGCATTCGGTTGAATTCAGTTTCGATTGTTATCCTTTCCTCTTTCAATTGCATCAGCTCTTCTTCTATCAGTTCTTGGTCATGGGATGCCAAAACCTCTTCAACTTCATCTTCGTCAGCTTCCACAAGCCAAACTCACTTTGTCCTTGCTTCGTTCACCACGATCGAAACGCTTAATTATGTCTAGTTTTATGCTAAATGTCAGACCCTTACGAGCTCCTTCAGGCTTTTCCGACACCTTAGAACTCATCTTGCAAACGGCTGCTCACAGGCTCGTGTTTAAGCAATGCCGTTCCGAATCTGAGCAGCTGCTCAGGGTGTGCGCCGCCTTTTATCATGCACTGATTTTTTATCGCGCGCTGCCTTTCTTCGTACTAATGTAGGTCTTTCATAACAGTGAGGTTTCGTAAAGCGAACGTTTGAAAAGCGGGGGACACCTGTACTCCACATTTCAAAAATAATTAGATATTAGAATTTTCATGGAATACTTGTATTAAATTATATATCAGATAGAGTAGTTTAGTATCAACACTTCAAAAGGGGCCAGAACCCTGATTTTCAGAAAATTTCTTAATTTTCCTCCCAATTGATATATTGGATGTACTTCCAGCAGAAAACTGAATTACATTCGAGAAACCCACAATACTGGACAACTAAATTAATAAAAAAAAAAGTCCATGTTATTAAATTGATAGAAACAACATTTTACAGATTTGGCACCAAACAAGTTCAATTTCATATCAACAGAGGAGCTGAAAGAGGATCTCAAATCTTTTTTTTAAACACTAGTAAACAGTATCCTACTGTACAGTAGTAGCATGGAATATTGGAGAAACAATATTCTAAGTTAATTAGCTAATTAAAGTGCAGTAAGGCAAATTCTATGGATATTTCCGTATTAAATTTGCCACCGACATAAGCATATAGCAGTAAGCACTCATAATATGCATGTTCCTAACCATCCACAACAAATTACCTACAATCTGTCAAAGACAAATACTCTGTTTTGGTCATTCAAATAGTAAGCCTGAACAATGAAAACCTCAAATTAAAACAAAAGCTGTTTGAAACACACAGTCAATCAGCAATGGGAATTCAAAAGCAATTAATTTCCACAGCAGGACATTCTTGGTCATTTTATATGGTCCAATAAACCCAATATCACAAAACAGAATCTTTGAACAGGATATTTTTCTGAAAACCCAACATAAATCTAAAGGAGACACGTCCCTGCATGGATCCGCACAGCATACGGTGGCCCTGTGATCTTTGTCTTGGAGGCCAACGTCAGAACATCCTTCAAGAGCGTGAACCCTCGCAGGGCATCAGGTCTCAATATTGCACCTGACAGTGCACAGAAAACCTATGCTAGAGAATTCAAGGACTGCGGTCGGAGGTTCCTATCTGCTTCAAAAGAAGGGCAGGGTGAGCTATTTCAATGACTGACACCTGGTAGCACTCACATCTATCCCGGGGCTGGGGTCGAAGCGCTCAGCAGAGATGGTGCTCGGTGTCGGAGGGCTGGTCGGAGGCTCGAAGTTTTCGGACGGACTCAGAGTCGGACTGTGGTCGGGTGCTTCCAGGTTGCTGCATCGGCAAGTTTGCGGCGCTGGAAGCTCATGGCAGGGCGAGTTTCTTCCTTCTTCTGTCTGCATGAGATGATGGGGTATCGGGACTTTGAGGCTTTTTTTTTTACCGTGCCCATGGTCTGCTCTTTATCAAATTACGGTATTGCTTTGCACTGTTGTAACTATACGTTATAATTATGTGGTTTTTGTCAGTTTTAGTCTTGGTCTGTCTTGTGTTTCTGTTATATCATACCGGAGGAACATTGTATCATTTTTTACTGCATGCATTTCTAAATGACAATAAACGAGGACTGAGTGTCCTCATAATCTAATCTACAGTGATGAAGTGCTCTGATGGGTTGGTTATGGCTAAAATTTACTGTTGCCTGAGAAATGACCAGGACCCATTGCAATTTTCCTACAGCCACAATGGGTGTACAACAAATACAATCTCATTTCACTGGTTCTTCACTCAGATTTGGAGCACTTGTTTACTGATCACAGTTTTGCATTTAGCATCATTATCCCCTCAGTGCAAAACAACAAGCTTCAGAACCTGGGCCTCTGTACCTCCCTTTGCAACTGAATTAGTAATAACATCCTCTCCTCACTGATAATCAGCATACTGTAGGTGCCTTTCAAGGATGTGCGCTTAACCCACTACTCCACTCTGTCTACACTCATAACATGCGAGAAGGCAACATTCATTATTAAGGACCCTCACCATTTGGGATACACTCTATTCTCATTACTATCGTCAGGAAGAAGGTACAGGAGTCTGAAGACCCAAACACTTCACAGTGTTGGAACAGCTTCTCCCTCCGCCATCATACACCCTATCCTCGTTATATGCGAGGGATACTTTCCTCGAAGTTGACGCAAAATGTGAATAATTACTTAAATGGAGAAAATTGGGATGCATTCTGGAGGCTTCCTAAATATATTTTATCTGTAATTTATTCACATTTTCATACTAATATGACATAAAAGCAGTACCACAAGGCAACATTCGGATAAATTTCATCAATTTAAGGTAATATCGAACGTAATAAGTCATAGAAAGTTAACATACTAGGGTGTACAGTACTCACCAACAGTGGCAGGTGTGTTCGCTCCAGGAGATGAGTGGTTGTGCAGTGGTATCGGGCAGCTTTACATGGCTGAGGTGAATGGAAGACTCACAGAACTGCCGGCAGCAGGAGATGACACCAGTTTGAAGAAAGTTTACTTGGCAGCAGTTTGTTTTTCAGCATAAATTTGCTTGTAGGGAAGAAGGCTTGACTGCAGGGAATGACTGAGATGCTGACTCTGTTCTAAACTTGGGTCCACGTCCATCGCCATTTGTGCCAAGTGTTCCGCAGCCTTAAAAAATTCTGCCAGTTGCTTCACCGTAAAATCCTTCACCTGCAACTCGACACTTTCTTCTTCATCGTTATCACCTTCAGTCTGAGTTACACGCAGAAGGTCATCCACACTTAATTCTTCATCATGAGAATCCAGGAGTTCTACCACGTCAGCAGTCTTGAGATCTAAGAATCCTTCCCCACCAATTTTACAGCCCAGGGCCACACAATCCTGGACAGCTGCAGTGAAGGCAGGAAACCCCTTGAGGGTGTGCACACACTCCGCCCAAATTGATTTCCACACTCCATTGAGAGGCTTCTTATTCAAACCCTTAAGAGCACTGAGGTTTAGTGAATGGTAAACTAAGAGGCTCTCCATTGAGAGGTTTCATCTTACAGTCTCCTTCGGCATTGGAATACATAAGAAAGGTCAATCTATCCTTTGCTGCCTTGAAACCTGACGCAGTTTTTTCATCCTTACCTATGTAAGTGCATTTCAGCATATGCTTCCAAAAAAGCCTGGACTCGTCTGCATTAAATACCTGCTTTGGTGTGATGCATAACTCAGCTATCAAAGCCTGCAAATGCACAGAGCGTCCCAGAGCAATGTTACCTTCACCTGATGCCGCCCTGTTTATAATTTCCAACTTTTTTCCCCAAGTGTTCAAGCGGTTCTCTACCGCTTGGCTGATGGCCCAGGGCTTGACATCGGACACTTAGGAGGGATAGTTAAATATTTCAAGCACAAAATCACTGCACCCTAGGTAAAAAACAACAAAAGTTTAAGAGCGCAAGATCGCACATCCACGCGTTGCCAAAACCAATGCCAGACTGGCGGGAGTGAAACTGTGAGGCGCGCGTACGTGACTTGTATTGGTGGGAAAACATTGCTCCTCACATAACTGTAAGTTTTGGACACATATAAGGAGAAGTTGGTAGAAATAGGTTCTTCGCATAACTGTGAATCAGCATTGTCTGAAGACGCATATAATGAGGATAGGGTGTATTTCTGAACAGTCCATGACCACTACCTCACTATTCCTCTTTTGTAATATTTATTGTAACTTAGGGTAATTTTTATGTTGTGTACTGTACAACAACAATTTTCATGATCTATATCAGTGATAATCAACCTGATTCTGAAAAAGATCTGTTTTTTTTTTAAATGAACTTGTAAGACATGAAGAACATTATGCATCCTCCTGTGAATCTGTATCATCGGGTATTTTGGTAAGCAAAATCATTCTATCCAGCACATCATATCAATAAATAAGTTGTTAGCCAAACTCAGTACAGGAAAGAGACCATAATTTCAGTTATTCTGTTAGTGTGCCATCAAGTTCCAATTTAAAGGGCCATTCTTATGAGTTCTGATGGAGCCAATTACTTTAAATGAGAATTACAGTGCCTATAAACAGTATTCATTCCCCCCCACCCCACTTAGAAGTTTCCATGTTTTATAGTTTTACAATATTGAATCACTCTGGATTTAATTTGGCTTTTTTGACACTGATCAACAAGAAAAGGTTCTTTCATGTCAAAGTGAAAACAGATCTCTACAAAGTAATCTAAATTCATTGTAAATATAAAACACAAAGTAATTGATGGCATAAGTATTCACCCCCTTCAAGTCAGTATTTAGTAGATGCACTTTTGGCAGCAATTACAGCCTTGAGTCTGTGTGGATAGGTCTGGATCAGCTTTGCACATCATCTGGAGACTAAAATTTTTCTCCTTTCTTCTTTACAAAACTGCTCAAGCTCTGTCAGATTGCATGGGGATTGTGAGTGAACAGCCCTTTTCAAGTCCAGCCACAAATTCTCAGGACATTAACTTCGTTGTTTTTTAAGCCATTCCTCTGTAGCTTTGGCTTTATGCTTGGGATCATTGTCTTGCTGGAAAACAAATCTTCTCCCAATAGACTGCATCAGGTTTTCCTCCAGGATTTCCCTGTATTTAGTTGCAATCATTTTACTCTCTACCTTCACAAGCCTTCCAGGGCCTGCTGCAGTGAAACATCCCCGCAGCATGATACAGCCATCACCATGCTTCAAGCTAGGGATGGTGTGTTTTTGCTGATGGATGGTGTTTGGCTTATTCCAAACGTAGCACTTAGTCTGATGGCCAAAGAGCTTAATTTTGGTTTCATAAGATAATAGAACCTCCTTCCAGCTGACTTCAGTCTCCCACAAAAGCTGAAATTTCATACGAGTTTTTTCAACAATGACTTACTCTGTGCCACTCTCCTATAAAGCCGTGACTGGTGAAGCACCCGGGCAACAATTATTGTCTGCGCATTCTGTTTCACCTAGCGACTGAAGCTTGTAACTCCTGCAGAGTTGTCATGGATCTCTTGGTGACCTCCCTCCTATTCTCCTTCTTGCAAGGTCACTCAGTTTCTGAGGATGGCCTGCTCTTGGCAGATTTGCAGCTGTGCCACATCCTTCCAATTTCTTGATGATTGACTTAACTTGACTAAGGGATATTCACTGACTTGGAAATTTTCTTGTATCCATCTCCCGACTTGTGCTTTTCAATAACCTTTTCGCAGAGCTGCTTGGAGTGTTCTTTTGCCTTCATAGTGTAGATTTTGCCAGGATACTGACTCACCAGCAGCTGAACTTTCAGATGCAGATGTATTTTTACTGCAATCAATTGAAACACTTTGGCTACACACAGGTCTCCAAAAACAGATCTCCATTTAACAAATTATTGGACTTCTAAAACCAATTGGCAGTACCAGTGATGATTTTGTGTGTCATATTAAAAGGGTTGAATACTTATGCAAACAAGCATTTTGCATTTTTTATGTGTAATTAATTTAGATCACTTTGTAGAAATCTGTTTTCAGTTTGACATGAAAGAGTCTTTTTCTGTTGATCAGTGTCAAAAAAAAAGCCAAATTAAGAGCACTGTGATTTAGTGTTGTAAAATAATAAAACATGAAAACTTGCAAAGGGGAGGGGGGTGAATTCTTTTCACAGGCACATTATTTTCAAAGTTTATAATGTAAATCTTAACTCTACTGTTAAACTTACTTTGTCAATGAAGGAATCATCAATAAGGATATCATAGAAAGGATGACAACCTTGTTTTTCCAAGTCTCCATTTAAACCAGTTGTCCTCTGCAACATAGCTGTCTGTGACGCATCCTAGAAAGAAAATATATTTGAAAAAAATTGTCCGATTATCTTCTTCCCTTCTTACTAACATACATTTCAAAGCAACTTACATGTAAAGGTCGCAGGTAACTGAGGGATTTCTTCCACCACTGTGTATCACTGACAGCATGCAGAACTGCCTTTGTTGTCATGGAAGTATTGCTGAGAACTTCCATTGTTTTAGCAGTTGTTCGTTGCAAGAGATCAGTCGATGAACTAGTTGAAGCTTTTGTCTCTATCTAAAAAAGTTTAAAAATAAATCACAAAATGATTTGTGATTTTTAAATGCTCTTAATGAAACTATTATACTCATAAAGATCAACTACTCCTTTGGATACATTTTAGGTTAAATTAATATTTACTATAGGCATTTTAATAATTTTATAATGTTATGAATCCTCCCAATAATTACTAAGCAAAGGTTTAAGACATCCATCTCATCTTACGTTTTACTTCATCCATCCATGACAGGATTTTACAAATGTCCTAGGTTCTTTTCTTCCTTTTATCAGATCATGAATTACAATTTTTAATTGTTAAAATTATAATAAGATATCCCTTAACATCTTGGAATCAAATATATTTTAACTTTTAGAAACAGAGCAGACTGCAAATACAGGGGCAACACACAAAACGCTGAATGAACTCAGGAAGTCAGGTAACATCCATGGGTGGGAATGAACAATTCACATTTCAGGTCAAGACCCTTTACTTGGACTGTAAGTTATGGAGATGCAGCCAGTATGGAAAATGGAGGACGGGGTGGAACAAGAGCTGACGGACCATAGGTAGATCCAAGTGAAGAAGGTGATAAGTGGAAGTGATACAGGCTGAAGGTGATCAAATCTTATGGAAGAAGGTGGAATAAGGGGTGGGCGAAGGTGGGGAGTGGAACTAGTGGGAGGGTGTGGATGATGGCAGATGGAGAGAGTAGAGAAGCAGAAAGAGATAATGCGAAGGGGACAACTTGGATCAGTCAAGAAAAAAGAGAAGTGGAATACGAGGTGCTGTTGCTCTAAGTTGCACTTAGCCTTAACTTGGCAGTAGAGAATTTGCATAATAGACATACTGATGTGGGAATGGGAAGGAGAATTAGAAATGGCTGGCCACTGGGAGTTGCAGGTGACAATGGCAGTTGGAATACAGGTGCTTGCCAAAGTGGTCTGCAAAGTGCTCAGGGAGACTGAATGCAGTTTGCCAGGCGTTCTGAGTTTCTTCAGCATTTTGTGTGCTACTCCACATCTTCACATCTGATTGATTGGAAATGGGGCGTGCAATCATACTTACGCATCTTAATATTAAAAGAAATTCATGCACTTGTTGAAAATCTAATTATTCAAACAAATAAACCCAAAAATGACATATTGTAATATTCACATTTATGAAAGATTATAATATAATAAGTCCATTTTGTGCATGAAATATAAAAGTGACATTCATTTTTAGAAAGGTACTGAGAGTCATGCTCTTTTAAGTCATGCCACTTCTAACCTGCTGATCATGGCCTGTCAAATTCACAGACTCAGTGCTATCTGATGGTTGAATCTGATAGTTCACAGCTTGATACAAAATCTGTAACAGAAAGCAGTGATTTAGCATCAGGCAATGTCATCACGGAGTGCTTCCAACAAACTATTAGCCACATGCACAGAGGTAAAAGTTTTCCCCCCACATAAAATAAATAAAATTTTAATGAATATTGAGTAACTGTCCTTGCTGCAATGAAAATTCCCTGTAGAGAGGAGAGTCGTGGAAAAATATTGCAGAGCAGGAATAAGTACATTACTCTCCAATCGCTAGATAAATTAAGCAAACTATTTCCCTAGTCTGAAATTGCTGCTATCAACATGAATTCAGAACAAGTTCATGCAAAGTTGAACTCTTAAGTTCAAAGGTCCAATCTTCAATTGTTTAGGCTGTTGACCTGAGATACAAATCAATTTACCAATTTGGGAAAATATATGGTCAAAAAGTCTTCTAAACAATTCCAAGACTAAAGGTATACACCATTATTAATGCACATGTAACTCAACAACTTTATTCAAGATATGATTAAACAAAATTACAGAAGTTTCCGACCATAATATGTATCACTCACCATTTATGTGTCGTAGTGGCACAACAGTAGAAATGCTTCCACACGGCTTGAGTGATCTAGGTTCAATCCCAACCACTGTTTGTGTGGCATTTGCATGCTACCTATACCATGTGAGTTTCCACTGGGTGCTCTGGTTTCCTTCCAAATTGCAGTGGTGAGTAGGTTGGCAGATTCAATGTCCCTTGAGAACTGGCCGAATGTGTTGGTGAGTGGTTAAATCTGGGGGTGGGGAGGGGTGTCATTGGGGAACAGGGACTGATTGGAATGTGGGGAAAATAAAGTGAAATGAGTATAAATAGGTGTTTGATGGTAGGAAGAGACTCAAATGTACCGAAGGGCCAGTTTCCATTCTAATGACTCTGACTTTATGAACTTCTGGGGAACACTATCAGCTGTCTGATTCAACACTTGAATGCACTTGATTTTTTTTTTATTACAAATGAGATGGGAACAAAACTTCACAATAAAATTTAGGACTTCTGTTTCAAACTAAGCACCACCTTATAGAAGATGACAGTTTTACTAGTCTAATTTATGCTTCTTGCTTCTGGTATTGGTAACTTGTCCAAGAGGGGACTCTTTCAGCATTATCTCTTTATGGCCACAGATTTCATTTTATTTTCATTTGCTTTTACTCCAAAACTATTTCCTGTATTTATAATGAATTAGAAGCAGGCTAGAGCATTTGATTCATGCCCATCAATTTATTTGGCAACCATTCTGCACAAGAAAAAATTACAACAACTTATCCCAGCATTAACAGGGCAAGTTTTCCAGGGAAATGTAACCCTGACTTGTGGTAAGGTTTTTGAACAACTTACATTTAAAATCTTGTTTGGAAGGATAATATTGGGTGAAAAGTGATTTAAGTTCTGGAGTTAACACCTTCAAAGTTCTTTAGCTATTAGCAGAGTTAAGATTGTTCACTCAAACCTGTGTCTGAAGTGAGCTGCTGACAGCCAAGAGCGACTGGATAACATTGGGAGGACAGTAAGTGCGTGCAAAGGCCATTAATTCCTGACGCACGGCAAGGTCACAATAGCCATCTGACTCTCCCAGTTTGCTGCAAACCTGCCAACCAGCACTGTACCCTTGACAGATAAACAAAGAAGAAAAACAATTGTTAATACTACTAATTAAAATAGAGGTCATTTTCTCTTTTGTGTTATTCTAACCTACTTATTTCAGGACAATAATGCAGCAAATGTTAATTATTTTCTTATAACTAAAGGAAACGGTTAGCTCTTTTCTATTTTATCTATTCAACCTAAAAGGTCTTAAATAATATGGTATTCTTAAAATAATAATACAGCAAATAGTTTATTCAATATGCTTCAAAATATTAAAATAGGTATGTACTACAGAAATTTGCAAAAATAGATGCTTTACAAAATTAGGTTGTCCTCAGAACATGCAAGCTCAAAGTAAAATAGGTTAATGAAATGTTGTTAGCACTACTTTAAAATATTAAAGTTTATAGTAATCACTGTTTGGAGAAGTTGGGTGAGTTAAGTACCCATGCTCTATCTGTACATTTACATGCATGCATACATATACAATAAACGACAAAAGCTTTTCAAATTGAATGGAAAAACTAAAAGAGGTAACAGGTGATCAAAAAGTGGCTGAGATCAATATAAACAAATTAGAAAATGAATCTTCACACTGAGAGTTGTACTCAAATACCATTTGCACTAAAGTTGCTCAATTTCAGACATAAATTACTTCACTGGCAATAACTGAAATTCAGGGTAAAATTCAATGTGAAAGAGGCACTGTTAGCATTTCATGTTTATTCAGTGCAGAATTTCTTCCACTTACCACCTCCCTCGCCTGCATCTACTTGCTCCACTCCTTACCTTCATCTTTTTTCATACTGGCTTCTGTAACTTTCAGTCCAGGTGAAGGGTCTTTGCCTGAAATGTGGACTTTCTATTCCCCTCCACAGAAATAAATACAAATAGCTAACGGCTTAAAAAAACTTGGTGAGACTGCAGGTATTAAGCATGTCTTATTCACTTAACAAGAGAGTTAAAGTAACATCCAACTTGCATTTCTTATTGACTCAGAACTTAAATACCACTTCAGAAGGCTTCTTGGTCTATTATTAGGATTTCAATTATGTGGTATTATTTAAACCACATTCTCAATGCTTTTAAACAAAGTATGCAAATATATCTCTCCAGCCTGTCACCACACTGCTGTGTGGATAGCCATACTGCTTTTAACATTAAAAATTTGCCCTTGCTCTCCCAGTTATACTTTCTGATGAGAAAATGTGAAATTGTAAACTTTTTGAGAAATACATGTGTTTAATAAAGGCATCTGATTTGGATTTGTACTGATTTGTTTCTTAGGAATTGGGAAAGGGATGGCTCTGTCTTATGTAATGCTGAATAGAGAATGAACCTATGAACAATTCCTCAGTATTTAATGAGTGCTGCTATTTCTATCCTGACTCTTCCTTTCAGCTTCATTAAAATTAAAGCTAATAAGCCTGGTTTCTTATTCAGCTCCTACAAAGATTATGAAAATTGATTGTGAACATTATGAATTCAATGTAGGATTGAAAATTAAGATTAGAAAACATAAAATAAAAGCATCAAACCCACATGGAATCAAAATAGAACATCACCTGCAGACATAAGTTCTTGGCAGTGGATACTGGCAACTTTAAAGTCTTGGTAATCAAGGGCCTGCTCAGCCAGAAGAACCAATACTTGCCCTTTCCGCTCTGCTTTATCATGCCCTATTTATATATAAAAAAACAAAAAAAATCACAAGGCAAAACTTAGTTTTCTAAATGTAAAATACTTGGCTTATATATGGCAATCAAATCAATTGCGGTAATCAAGGGATCATGACAAGACCAATTCAGTTTTTGTATGTTTGGCATTATTAAAAAATCCGATTGAGTTAATATGTTCATTCATCCCAGCAGAATACTTATAAAAAGCAATTAACTAAATTCCTTCAAAATAGCTGTTCCCATATGTTTAAGGGGAAATGGTACTAACAAAACATGTTTGAAATAAAATGATTTATTGAGACATAGCCCTAGGTGATAGAGGTGCATAATCTTCCTCTATTTTTATCATTTAATTAAAACTTTGCAACTCAGAGAGACACTAAAATCAAATAAGCAACTCACATTCACTGGTCTCTGTTATTATCATTTACACCTTTATAAAACTACTGAAGTGCACTCTACTGTGAAACAGCAGATCACAAAAAAAAACAAGTACTTACCTCCTACTCTCAACAAATCTGCAAGCCTCAGGAGCTTTTTCGACTGCTTGTAGGCTGTTGGACACTGAGAAATACACTCTTTTATGAGTTTGAGTCTTTCTGAGCACAAACGCACTAGGAGAAATGAAACAGGAAGAAGCAAAAGTAAATAGTATGTTTCCAAAGTCAAAATAAAAGTAATCTTGCTTAAATAAAGTGTCTGTGCCATAACAGAATGTGGCAGTAAAAGCAGTTGGCAAATCTGCTGAATTAACTAAGTTGTTATGGTGAAATCATAATAATTAAATGGTATTTCTGTTGCAAATTTCTTAACATCTCAGTTCACCATTCAATCTCCAAGAGTTTCAACCCTTTTTATCAACTGAAAAGCAAGTAATTCATGTGCAAGTTTGAGACCTCAACTAAAATACAATCACAAAGACAGAAAAATGGATAGACATGGCATGAAATTAAACAAAATGGAAAAAAGAAATGAGTTCAGATACTTGCACCTTTAGATTCACTCATGTACTTATTGTTCCCATGGCATGCTATGAAGAGATTAGATTTCGTCTTCAGAAGGAATCAAAATCTGACTTTAGCTCCATCAGAAGTATTTAAAACTTTTAGTAGTAAAAACAGAAATGAATGAAATGGTAGTTAATAATTTAATCAGTGTAAAAACGAGAAAGTTCTTTTGGAGGAGAAAACTTACTGATTATAAATATTGGAAGTAATATGAATGCAAAGTGGCACATGACAATTAAATCGGCAGGTTTAATCAATACAATGAAAGAATAGACTATTTTCAGGCAAGGTTTAAAAAAAAGGTTTAGAACAACCAGTTCAAAGAGGTTTCATAGCAAAGCTGTTCGTCTCTTGATCGCAGATTAAGTTCTCATCAATAGTCATCTAAATCTAGTAAATGTGCATGAACCAAGGGATTATGAAATTATACTGTTCCTGAACTGTTGACATTTCATATTTACATCATTTTACTCTCATAATTTGCATTTGGCTGGCAGTATATCCTTTATTATGTCCTGAGATGCTAGGACTAATCAATAACTTATGGTGAATTGAAGCAGAGCTTATCAATTTATCAAATATGGATGATCATATTGAAACTTGCTCATATTTTCACATTGAAAAGAGTGATTTTAATTCCAATTCTATGTATCAATGACTACTACAATGTTATTTGGTACAAACCTTTTAATAGTTTATATTGTATATTCAGTAACAGAGCTGGCTACTGGTTCATGACAGCTAGTTAATTATGCAGACATGTAGCAGCACTTGCTAAGGACATGGAAGTGCTTTTACATAAAATGGTGTCTCTCATAAGAAAACTCAGGAGTCAAGTACTCAAACAAGGAAGTTTTTCTTTTCTAAACAATTGAGAAATAATTGAAAAAATTAATTATTCATTGCATGAATCTAAAGCAGGTGAGATACAACTTTTATTAATGAAGGATACTCTTCACTGAAGTTCCTCTATCATACCCATGTCTAAATAGAATTATTAAGTCACAGTAGATCATTCTTCAATGGAGTTCCCCCATAAGAAAACACAGGCTAAAAATCAAAAGTTAGGATTAATTAATAAAATAATGCTCTACAATTCATATTATAAACGTTTTCATGTTTACGTTACAAATTGGATTGCAGCAATTAAGCTACATGTAACAAAATCATTTGGTATTACTTCTTTCTACCATAATTGCTTAACTGTCTTAATTGTTAACACATGGGAGTCAGTTAACAAAGTCAGTGCTAAAGCCTTTGTTACAGACCATTGCACTATAGTGAAAGTATCCTTTATCCCACATAAAATCTTGTAATTGATGATTAATCTCATCAGCAAATTGAGATTTTCATTTAATTTTTTTTGTACTGTTGATGACTTCCAACTTCTAAAAATAGTTGAAGCAATGCACCATTATAAATTCAGGTACTGCTCAATATTCAAAGTAAAGAAAAAGAAGCCGTGTTTATCACCGGTTTTCTATTATTCAGGAGTTCATTTCATTTCCTTGCTTTTTCTTCATGGCTGTGGTTTAAGTTACTGCTCCTTCTTTGAACTGCTCTGGGGACACAGTAAAGCAATACTGATTTAAAACACAGTTGCTAAAGGGAGTCTCGAGGAAGTTGTATTATGAATCAGCGGTGGCAAAAATAAAGGTAGCAGTATATCCAAAACTGTGTCCAAACTTAATGTATAAATCAGTCTAATTACAATATTAGTATTCACTAGATTTATGTTTTTTGAGAACAAATTTTCCAGAGAAAATATAAGCTAAGTTTTAAATTGCACTTTTTTTTGTCCTAAGGGGTCTCACTGAGGGGTCAAGATGGTGCCTGCGTACAACACTCCTTTGGTTGACATCCTCTGGATAGATCATGGAACCATCTTTCCCACTTCTTTTGTCTTGTACATTTGTTCCTTGTCTTGAATGTGATTTTGGAACTACTGGAGACTGTGTTTTGCTGTTCGGAGATCATTTGGGTGCTTCCGCGTTCTGCAGTCTCCATGCTTCCAGGAGGCAGAGGCAGCGTGAGTAAACCTCGTGACAAGAAGGCTGCAGGATGAGCCAATGTTTAACCCCATTTTGGTGATTATAGCTTTCATTGTTTGCCAATTAAAGTGACAAGACGATTGAAACATAAAGGCAAGTGCAGAGGTTTGAAGGTCATTTCAGTTTTCCAGTGCTCTACAGCCTCCAAGAGGCAGAGGCAGCGTGTGCAAACCTCGCAGCGGGCAGACTGCAGGACAGAGCGCAAGCCAATGTTTGGTCCATTTTGCCATTAAAGCTTCCATTGTTCACCAACTAAAGCGATGAGGATAATTGAAGCATCGGAGCGAGTGTGGAGGATGAGCACCAGCTGCCTGTCTTGTGTTTGCTTTGCTACGCTATCAGAGAGGGGGGAGCTTGCCACTGTGGAGAGTGGTGTCCAGGTTTTGTCTGCATTTTGGATGTGGACTTCGACGATAAAATCATTTATAAAGTTTTTATATTGTGTTTTCTCGCCCAATTCTCAGATTATTTTTGTGTGGGAGGAGGGATTTGGGGGCTGATGTGCCTGATCCATTTTGTTAGGTTTTTTTGTACAGGAGGAGGGATTTGGGAGTCGATATGTCTGTTTCATTTTGTTTATTTTTTTCTGTGGGGAGGGGGATTTGGGGGTCGATCTGCCTGATCCATTTTCAAATTTTTTGTGCGGAAGGA
The DNA here is from genome assembly GCF_030028105.1 of Mobula birostris. Taxonomy (NCBI): domain Eukaryota; kingdom Metazoa; phylum Chordata; class Chondrichthyes; order Myliobatiformes; family Myliobatidae; genus Mobula; species Mobula birostris. Next base: position 194,761,489 of record NC_092371.1, read on the forward strand.
AGGACGTGCCAGATCCGTTATAGAAACATAGAAACATAGAAAATAGGTGCAGGAATAGGCCATTCGGCCCTTTGAGCCTGCACCGCCATTTATTATGATAATGGCTGATCATCCAACTCAGAACCCCGCCCCAGCCTTCCCTCCATACCCACTGACCCCCGTAGCCACAAGGGCCATATCCAACTCCCTCTTAAATATAGCCAATGAACTGGCCTCAACTGTTTCCTGTGGCAGAGAATTCCACAGATTCACCACTCTCTGTGTGAAGAAGTTTTTCCTAATCTCGGTCCTAAAAGGCTTCCCCTCTATCCTCAAACTGTGACCCCTCGTTCTGGACTTCCCCAACATCGGGAACAACCTTCCTGCATCTAGCCTGTCCAATCCCTTTAGGATCTTATACGTTTCAATCAGATCCCCCCTCAATCTTCTAAATTCCAACGAGTACAAGCCCAGTTCATCCAGTCTTTCTTCATATGAAAGTCCTGCCATCCCAGTAATCAATCTGGTGAACCTTCTTTGTACTCCCTCTATGGCAAGGATGTCTTTCCTCAGATTAGGGGACCAAAACTGCACACAATACTCCAGGTGTGGTCTCACCAAGGCCTTGTACAACTGCAGTAGTACCTCCCTGCTCCTGTACTCAAATCCTCTCGCTATAAATGCCAGCATACCATTCGCCTTTTTCACCGCCTGCTGTACCTGCATGCCCACTTTCAATGACTGGTGTATAATGACACCCAGGTCTCGTTGCACCTCCCCTTTTCCTAATCGGCCACCATTCAGATAATAACCTGTTTTCCTATTTTTGCCACCAAAGTGGATAACTTCACATTTATCCACATTAAATTGCATCTGCCATGAATTTGCCCACTCACCCAACCTATCCAAGTCACCCTGCATCCTCTTAGCATCCTCCTCGCAGCTAACACTGCCACCCAGCTTCGTGTCATCCGCAAACTTGGAGATGCTGCATTTAATTCCCTCATCCAAGTCATTAATATATATTGTAAACAACTGGGGTCCCAGCATTGAGCCTTGCGGTACCCCACTAGTCACCGCCTGCCATTCTGAAAAGGTCTCGTTTATTCCCACTCTTTGCTTCCTGTCTGCTAACCAACTCTCCACCCACACCAATACCTTACCCCCAATACCGTGTGCTTTAAGTTTGCACACTAATCTCCTGTGTGGGACCTTGTCAAAAGCCTTCTGAAAATCCAAATATACCACATCCACTGGTTCTCCCCTATCCACTCTACTAGTTACATCCTCAAAAAATTCTATGAGATTCGTCAGACATGATTTTCCTTTCACAAATCCATGCTGACTTTGTCCGATCATTTCACCGCTTCCCAAATGTGCTGTTATCACATCCTTGATAACTGACCCCAGCAGTTTCCCCACCACCGACGTTAGGCTAACCGGTCTATAATTCCCCGGTTTCTCTCTCCCTCCTTTTTTAAAAAGTGGAGTTACATTAGCCACCCTCCAATCCTCAGGAACTAGTCCAGAATCTAACGAGTTTTGAAAAATTATCACTAATGCATCCACTATTTCTTGGGCTACTTCCTTAAGCACCCTGGGATGCAGACCATCTGGCCCTGGGGATTTATCTGCCTTCAATCCCTTCAATTTACCTAACACCACTTCCCTACTAACATGTATTTCGCTCAGTTCCTCCATCTCACTGGACCCTCTGTCCACTACTATTTCTGGAAGATTATTTATGTCCTCCTTAGTGAAGACAGAACCAAAGTAATTATTCAATTGGTCTGCCATGTCCTTGCTCCCCATAATCAATTCACCTGTTTCTGTCTGCAGGGGACCTACATTTGCTTTTACCAGTCTTTTCCTTTTTACATATCTATAAAAGCTTTTACAGTCCGTTTTTATGTTGCCTGCCAGTTTTCTCTCATAATCTTTTTTCCCCTTCCTAATTAAGCCCTTTGTCCTCCTCTGCTGAACTCTGAATTTCTCCCAGTCCTCAGGTGAGCCACTTTCTCTGGCTAATTTGTATGCTTCTTCTTTGGAATTGATACTATCCCTAATTTCTCTTGTCAGCCACGGGTGCACTACCTTCCTTGATTTATTCTTTTGCCAAACTGGGATGAACTTTTGTTGCAGTTCATCCATGCAACCTTTAAATGCTTGCCATTGCATATCCACCGTCAATCCTTTAAGTGTCATTTGCCAGTTTATCTTAGCTAATTCACGTCTCATACCTTCAAAGTTACCCCTCTTTAAGTTCAGAACCTTTGTTTCTGAATTAACTATGTCACTCTCCATCTTAATGAAGAATTCCACCATATTATGGTCACTCTTACCCAAGGGGCCTCTCACGACAAGATTGCTAATTAACCCTTCCTCATTGCTCAAAACCCAGTCCAGAATAGCCTGCTCTCTAGTCGGTTCCTCGACATGTTGGTTCAAAAAACCATCCCGCATACATTCCAAGAAATCCTCTTCCTCAGCACCTTTACCAATTTGGTTCACCCAACCTACATGTAGATTGAAGTCACCCATTATAACTGCTGTTCCTTTATTGCACACATTTCTAATGTCCTGTTTAATACCATCTCCGACCTCACTACTACTGTTAGGTGGCCTGTACACAACTCCCACCAGCGTCTTCTGCCCCTTAGTGTTACGCAGCTCTACCCATATCGATTCCACATCTTCCCGGCTTATGTCCTTCCTTTCTATTGTGTTAATCTCTTCTTTGACTAGCAACGCCATCCCACCTCCCCTTCCTTCATGTCTATCCCTCCTGAATATTGAATATCCCTGAACGTTGAGCTCCCATCCCTGGTCACCCTGGAGCCATGTCTCTGTGATCCCAACTATATCATAATCATTAATAACAATCTGTATTTTCAATTCATCCACCTTATTACGAATGCTCCTTGCATTGACACACAAAGCCTTCAGGCGCTCTTTTACAACTCTCTTAGCCCTTATACAATTATGCTGAAAAGTGGCCCTTTTTAATGCTTGCCCTGGATTTGTTGGCCTGCCACTTTTACTTTTCTCCATAGTACTTTTTGTTTCTACCCTCACTTTACATCCCTCTGCCTCTCTGCACTGGTTCCCATCCCCCTGTAGTGAACTAACCTCCTCACGCCTAGCCTCTTTAACTTGATTCCCACCCCCCAACCATTCTAGTTTAAAGTCACCTCAGTAGCCCCCGCTAATCTCCCTGCCAGGATATTGGTCCCCCTAGGATTCAAGTGCAACCCGTCCTTTTTGTACAGGTCACGCCTGCACCAAAAGAGGTCCCAATGATCCAAAAACTTGAATCCCTGCCCCCTGCTCCAATCCCTCAGCCACGCATTTATCCTCCACCTCATCGCATTCCTACTCTCACTGTCGCGTGGCACAGGCAGTAATCCCGAGATTACTACCTTTGCGGTCCTTTTTCTCAACTCCCTTCCTAGCTCCTTATATTCTCCTTTCAGGACCTCATCCCTTTTCCTACCTATGTCATTGGTACCTATATGTACCACGACCTCTGGCTCCTCACCCTCCCACTTCAGGATATCTTGGACACGATCAGAAATATCCCGGACCCTGGCACCAGGGAGGCAAACTACCATCCGGGTCTCTGGACTGCGTCCACAGAATCCCCTATCTGACCCCCTTACTATCGAGTCCCCTATCACAACTGCCCTCCTCTTCCTTGCCCTACCCTTCTGAGCTACAGGGCCGGACTCTGCGCCGGAGGCACGGCCACTGTCGCTTCTCCCGGGTAAGCTGTCCCCCCCAACAGTACTCAAACAGGAGTACCTGTTGTTATGGGGCACAGCCACCAGGGTACTCCCTATTACCCGACCTTTCCCCTTCCCCCGCCTAACCGTGACCCACTTGTCTGCCTCCCGTGGCCCCGGCGTGACCACCTGCCTGCAACTCCTCTCTATCACCTCCTCACTCTCCCTGACCAGACGAAGGTCATCGAGCCGCAGCTCCAGTTCCCTAACGCGGTCCCTTAGGAGCTGCATCTTGATGCACTTGGTGCAGATGTAGACGTCCGGGAGGCTTGTAGACTCCAGGGCCTCCCACATCCAACACCGAGAACAGCAAACTGCCCTCACACTCATACTGCCCCTCTCCTCAAATAACAACAGAAAATGAATGCCAAACCTCCCTCGCCTGTTTCCGCCTAAGCCCGTTGAGCCGAAGCCCTTAAGCCTTCACTCTGCTCCCGGCTCACTCCGCAGCCCGCAAACTCCGCTGCCCGCTCTATGAAGCTCTGTTCCTTTTAAATCTGCCGCGCTGCACTGCCCGACGTCACACGCCTGTGCAGTCCCACCTCTCAGAACGCCGTTGGGGAAAAAAAATAACGAAAATTTCAAAAATGTCTTTCTCGGCACTCCCACTCAGACTCTCAGACTCCTTCTTCGAATCAAACCCGAAGCAGGATGTCTGCCCTTTTAAATCTTTTTTGCAGAGGAGGAGGGATTTGGGGGTCAATGTACCTGATCTGTTTTGTTCATTTTTTTTGTGTGGGAGGAGGGATTTGGGGGTCGATATGCCTGATCTGTTTTGCTTGGTTTTTGTGTGGAAAGACGGATTTGGGGGTTGAAGTGCCTGTTCCATTTTTGTTTTTTTTTTGCAAAAAGATAGGGTTTAGGGGTTGATGATTGTGCTATCTTTCTTTTCTTTCTTGGCTACCGGAGAATTGAAGAATTTGAGGGTCGTATACTTTGATAATAAAATGAACTTCGAACATTTTTAAAAAAACCTTTGACTTGGTTTTGACCCTTGACCTATCAACATGTGGGACATTTAAGAGACTCTAAGACCAGCATGTGGATCAAAGAAAAATGCAGGGCTATTTAGAGGGAAAGGGTTAGATTGATCTTGGGGTAGGTTAAAAGGTTGGCACAACATCGTGGGCTGAAGGGTCTGCACTGTACTGTGTTCTATGTAATAGATCAATCTGAGACTTGCACAGATTACAACAAAATTACAACAAGTTCCTTCACAATTACCTAGAACTATTACACATGGAACAATGTAACTTAACAAGTTCCTCAAATGGATATTCCTTTGGGGCAAAGGTAGCTAAAGTGCCCAGTCAAATTTTCTGACTGATGTGAAATGGACAAGCAATGTCATGTTCCATTCTGAAAAAATAAAATATTGTTGAGTTCCATAGTACTGCAAACACCATTTGGTATTGCATTTCTATTGTTCTATCCTCCAAACTCACTGGATGTATTCTTTACACACCAACCACCTAAAAGATGACTTTCATGCACATTCCTATCTCACCCTCTACCAGCTGTGCAGTTCAGTTTTCCTCTGTCACTTCCTCCCACCATGATCTTTGCTACAACAGTTTAAAAGTTGTTCAGGGTTGAGGGTCCGAGCTTTGAAGTGTGGATTAAGCATCCAAAACAATTCCCTCAAGAGTGGGATCTTGAAAGAGTGTGTGTGTGTGTGTGTGTGTGTGTGTGTGTGTGTGTGTGTGTGTGTGTGTGAGTGTGTGTTTATATACATATATCTATAGTACCAATTACATTAACCAAGCCTTTATACCTTGCATCGGCAAAATCTTCACACTGAATTCCTCCAGCAGACTGAGAGCACTGATGAAGTCCAACTCTTCTTGAATAACTGCAGGGCAGTCAGTGATAAGCTGTAAGCAGCATCTAATAACACAATAAGGAATGCCAGATGGTAAGTGGTTCGCAACCACGCAGTCAAGATGTCAGGCTCAATTTCTTTTACTATCAGTCACCTTAATGGTGCTATTTAATTACATCTTCTCCAAGAGAATATAGTGAACTAAAAGTATGGTGTGCAAATCAATTTCGTACAGAGCTACAAACTTTATTTTATTACTCCAAATGACCACTGTAATGGATTCTAACCACTAAACTAAAACTACCCTGGGGTTTGGACCATTTTATTTAACTTTCAGATTTCTAATCCAGCCATCTGTATCTGTTAATTGTAAATCAATTACACCAGTAAGATGTTGGTGTGCTCGGACACAGCAGCCTCTCCGGGGGATACCAAAGGTGTTTTTGTATTTTTTTTATAATTGCAAGACAATGCTGGACATTAAGAACTTCAAGTACTGCAGGTTAATGTTCCCTCTCAGGTGTGCATGTGTGCATGCGATATCTTTTGTTACTAGCGCACAAAGGAATTTAAACTAAAGGTTGTCACTCTCTTGGCAAGTATATTTCAAGATCGTACACAATCACATTTCCTTTCCGGTTTCTGATATGGACTGTGTTGACAACGTAGAGATTGAGAGGATTTGTCTGCAGATTTTAGAACTGGCTTATTTATACTGTTTTTATTGAATGAATTATTCAGCTTGCACATATTGTTGTCACTGGGCAAAAAATTACACAGCACAAGATTCTCGTGCACACTGGTCAATACAAATTAGAGGGAACATTGCTGCAGGTCTACCCCATTGGTGAGCTGCTCAATGGCAGAGGAGCTGGACTATGGACTGTGTTACTGCCGCTACAGAAAGTCAGTGCACAAAGGAAGTGTACAGGATAATTGTCGTGGACTTTTCTCTTGCAGTCGCAAGGTCCTGTTGGATATTGGTAATGTAGAATACTGCAAGTCAATTTTCCTTGTTTATTGGTGAGACAAATGGTGGGGGAGGTGCGTGGCCATGGCTGTAGCATGGACTAGGCCTCAAGCTGTGGGTTTGCCTGTTGCAGCAGTCCCGGAGAGAAGATGCTGGGGGTGGTGTAGAGCAATGCCCATGCTAGAGTGAGGATGCTGCCCTCCAGGGTTTGCTTGGTAGAAGACAAGCTGGATTGCATGTGTGCAAGTGTACGTCCATTGGTGGACTGCTGAGAACTGCTTGTTCTTGCTCATAATGCCCAATCAATTTACAGGTTATGTCACCCAGGGACATAGGCTATAGATTTTCTTTGTTTTTTGTGTGATTATATGTTCACTGCTATCTTATATGCGCTATATCTGCTTCGTGCTGTGTGTGACTGTTGATAATGTGCTTTGCACCTTGGCCCCAGATGAATTCTACTTCATTTGGCTGTATTCATGAGTATTCATGTATGGTTGAATAACAATTAAACTTGAACTTGAACACAAACTGGCCCTATCACATTAGGTGGCACTATCTTAAATCACTATTACCATAAATTATGCTGATTTTTAATCAACAGTCATACAAATAGCGAAATAACACACAGCAATTATAGTTTAATTTTAAATAAGTGAAAGAATTTTCTTTAAATTTATAGCCCAGAATCACAATGGTTATAGAATGAATGGAGCTCATTTGGCCCATTGATTCCACACAGACAACCAAATGCAATTCCATTCCCTGCTCTTTCCCATAACCATGCCAGTTATTTCCTTTCAGATATAACCCAGCTCTTTTCTGAATGTTACGGTTGAGTCTGAAGACCCCAGCAGTCATCAGATCTTAACCACTTATCAGTTTTGTTTATTTTGCTAATTACCTTCATTCCATGTCCCCTTGTTCTCAACTCCTTCAAAGTGAAAAATATCAAATTATACTTTTCATGATTTTGAAATCATGGTTCCATCTGAGATTCTTGAAGCATCCTCTGCTCCAAAGAAAATAATCCCAGCACCTCCACCCTATATACATGCCTAGAATTCTTCATTCCTGAATAATTTTGATAAATCCCTTCGACACCTTCCTTGTAGCGTGTAATCCAGAACAGAACACAATAATACAGCTGTGGCTGAACAAATATTATTTTTAACAATTACCTTGACATTTTTTTGCGCTCTTGGTGCACTATTCCTTTTTACAGACCTAAGGTCCTATGTTATTTTTAACCTTTAGTTTTTAAATCCTGCTGTACTTCCTTCCATGCATTGTAGACCTCTATTTGTATAATCCTCTTAGCAATGTGTCCTCAAAGTTCAAGATTGAAAATGATGCATTTGATATTATTCATCAGATGTCATCTATCCAGCCCCTCCACTAGCTAGTCTTTAATTCCTTGAAGTTTATGCATTATCTTCATCATGCTTTATGTCTCTAAGTTTTGTGTTGTCTGCAGATTTTGAAGGTGTTTTCTGTATAACCATGTCCAAATCATTTATATTTATTCAGAAAAATTATGGACCCAAAACCAATCCCTAGGGAACATATTCTAATCCATGAACATGCTTTCATTCCAGCTTCCTCTTTCCTGCTACGTGGCCAATTTTCTATCCATGCCTACATGACTTGTTTTTTCTGTGGCATTTATATCATATCAACTGAACTTCCCTCCTCTACCCTTGCTGTGAAGTTCATTAAAACGAATCAAGTTACTCAGTGTGATTTGCTTTTAACTCTATGCAGTTTTCTTTAATTGATCCATATTCCTCTTTGAAACATGCTGCAACATTTGCAAATTTCTTTTCCTTGGGCACCACTCCTAGCTCTGAAGACATCAAGACGATTTTACTCATGGCTTCTGTGATAACTTGCCTGACTTCCCTCAGCAAGCTCAGATGCATCCCAAGCATTTTCTCATGTTTAGGATGCATCCACCCATATGGATTGGATGATTCCTCTTTTAATCCCCTTGTGCCATTTCCTTATTAACATTTAGTTCACCCAGTTTCTCAGCCACATCTTTCTTTGCCTTCTGGTTGTAAGATTCTATCGCTTGTTGAATCTTGCGCTTTTTTTTACGCATTTCCTATTTATTCACCGCTGGAAGATTTTAAGAACATCTTTTATGTTTGCTGCCTCAATCAGTCCTTTTATTTTCTCATTTGTATTAACAGCTTGACATCTGTCTTTGTTGTATTTTACGATATCTTTAAGGTCATCCATGAAACTCTGGTTTAAATTTTATCATCTGCTTAGTTCATGGGAATATTCCCAGAGTGGCTGAAACAATTCCACTTCAAAGGCTTTCCCTTGTTCAATTACAGTTTTACCTGCAGAGCTTTGTTTCCACATTATCCAGGCGAGATCTATCTTCACTCCATTGGACCGACTTGAATCAACTATTTTTTATCTTGAAGAGGCCTCTATTCAATTCCATATCAATCGATATTAGACTGCTTTCCTAGATTCTTTCTTAAATTGTATTTTCAGTACTTGATCTGCCACATTTCCCAGAACTAAAGCCAGTAATACCACCTTTCTACAAGGACTAGGAAGATAAACATTAAGATCTATGAAGACAGAAGCTTTTGTTTTAATTTCATGATTCTTGTTCCTCAAATTGAGTAGAAAGAACTAATAAGTTTTCATGAGTTCAGCCTCAAACTGATGCAGTTTCATTTCGACACTTTACGGTAGGCTTGTTATTAAAATCAGTCAGTCAGTATCAGTTAACAGTGGACCAACTTGTCATTTAACCATTAACTTGCCAAAGTATGTGTTCCTTGACAATATACCATATACATCGTGAATTAAAGCAAAAATGGTGATTTAATTGAACTGCTCCTTTTGAATTCTGTTAATGTCAGAGGGACGTTTTAAGTTTTCATTATTGCAATATTCCATTTGGTTGCCATCTAAAATAAAGCTCCTTATCAGTGCTTTATTTTAAACAGACAAATACAATAATATAACAACAACAGTTTGCATTATACAGCGCTTTTAACATACCAAAACATCACAGGACATTTTTCAGTTTTTGCAAGTAAAGTTTGATGTTAAAACCACACAAGATATATTATTATGTCAGACACCAACAGAATCAACAAACTCATTCGTAAGGCCAGTGATGTTGTGGGGATAGAACTGGACTCTCTGACAGTGGTGTCTGAAAAGAGAATGCTGTCCAAGTTGCATGCCATCTTGGACAATGTCTCCCATCCATGTCTCCCATCCACTACATAATGTATTGGTTAGGCACAGGACTACATTCAGCCAGAGACTCATTCCACCGAGATGGAACACAGAGGAAGTCATTCCTGCCTGTGGCCATCAAACTTTACAACTCCTCCCTTGGAGGGTCAGACACCCTGAGCCAATAGGCTGGTCCTGGACTTATTTCCTGGCATAATTTACATATTACTATTTAACTATTTATGGTTTTATTACTATTTAATTATTTATGGTGCAACTGCCGAAAACCAATTTCCCCCGGGATCAATAAAGTATGACTATGACTATGACTATTGAATAAAAGCTTATTAAAATGATATGTTATTCATTATATGTTATAGAATTCAGGGGTTGAGGGAGGGAATTTCTGACATGGAGTCTAGACATTTAAAGGCACAGACCTTATTAATAAAGCATGAAAATTAAAGATGCTTCAGGTCAGAGTTGGAGATGCACAAATTTAGTAAATTCAATAATGTGAAGGTACATGGTGGAAGGCAAGCCAGGGGATCATTGGGATACAGTTGAGTCTTAAGGTAAGAATGCAATGAAGAAGGTTCTCTGCACCAATTGAAATGAAGCAGAGACAGAGATTGGATTTTAGTAGAGTGAACATATGGGCCGATGTCAGTTTATGGATGAACACGATGCCGAAGTAACAAAAGTAATTTCTATAATCAAATGTTTTACAAGAAAAATTAAGTTTTGTCTAGCTCACTGCATTGAGGAACAAATAATTTTGTAAAAGCCTTGATCTTGTTATTGTGTTTTATTTTCCATTGATTCAACAGTTATATAGTTATCTGTTGAAAAAATCATCAAGTATATTATGCAGCACAAGCCATTTATTTAGTTCAATCATTTATATTTCATTCAAGTCTTCTCCCTTTCTTGCCTAACTATCAGCAAAAGTCTTTATTCCCACACATTCAGGCGTTTACCCAGATTCTCCATCAATGAAACAATGAAATCTATTTACCCTAGGAACAGCTTTTATAACAAGTCCCTCAATCTCAAAGCTTAATGGATAAAAGTGTTTCTTCTGAATTTCCTCTTTGATGTATTAGTCCATTGAAAGTAAAATAGAAGAATTTTTTGCCTGAAATCCGATTCCATAACTAAGCTTTCAGATTTCTAGTTTTTTTTAATTAGGTGATTCTCTACATAAATAATTTACTTCATTGCCCAGCTGTTCAGATTGTATTTTTTTTCAAAGTGTTCTTAAAGACTTCCATATGCATTATTTAATTGATATGCAAATTTTTTTCAGAGTTGGATTAACAATCTGCATCACTTCTGTGGGCCATGCTTTTCAAATGTATATGTTTTTATTCGTATTCACGAAGGCAAATGCAAGTATTTCTTAACAGCCACACCTTTGCTTAGATTGCTGACATACAAGAAGACACTAGCTAAGGCTTCCTTATTTAAAACATTCGCAATTATGGCTGCTATTTTTGTTCAGTTGATTACACAATTTGCTTTTTTTTTTAAGATCTTTTCAGTTCTGGAGATTCAATTATGGCGGGGTTTTGATTCAGCTATTACCTCATCAACAATTACATATTAGTTTGCTTTATAAGTGAATTTTAGTTGCACTAAAATGCTAATTTGTATAACTCCTTCAAGGTCAAATGATTTTGATTGGTACCAATATACCCAATATATTACAAGACAATTTGGGATCCAAGCATGGTTCAGGCTCAAACACGAGGAAATCTGCAGATGCTGGAAATTCAAGCAACACACATAAAAAATGCTGGTGAATGCAGCAGCCAGACAGCATCTCTAGGAAGAGGTACAGTCGACGTTTCGGGCTGAGGCCCTTCGTCAGGACTAACTGAAAGAAGAGACAGTAAGAGATTTGAAAGTGGGAAGGGGAGATCCAAAATGATAGGAGAAGACAGGAAGGGGAGGGATGGAGCTAAGAGCTGGAAAGTTGATTTGCAAAAGGGATACGAGGCTGGAGAAGGGAGGGGATCATGAGATGGGAGGCCTAGGGAGAAAGAAAGGGGGAGGGGAGGCCAGAGGTTGGGCAAGCAGTTATAGTGAGAGGGACAGAGGGAGAAAGAGAGGGGGAGGGAGAGGGGGGAGAGAGGGGGGAGAGGGATGGATAAATAAATAATTAACAGAATGGGTACGAAGGGGAGGTAGGGCATTAACAGAAGTTAGAGAAGTCAATGTTCATGCCATCAGGTTGGAGGCTACCCAGACGGAATATAAGGTGTTGTTCCTCCAACCTGAGTGTGGCTTTATTTTTACAGTAGAGGAGGCTGTGGATAGACATATCAGAATGGGAATGGGACGTGGAATTAAAATGTGTGGCCACTGGGAGATCCTGCTTTCTCTAGTGGACAGAGCGTAGGTGTTCAGCGAAACGATCTCCCAGCTTGCATCGGGTCTCGCTAATATATAGAAGGCCGCATCGGGAACACCAGATTCAGTATATCACCCCAGCCGACTCACTTGGCTTTGTGGAACAATCCATGTTCCAAGCCTATATTGGTATCTGTCCCCCACTTTTCCTTCGCTACATCGACGACTGCATTGGCGCTGCTTCCTGCACGCATGCTGAGCTTGTTGACTTCATTAACTTTGCTTCCAACTTTCACCCTGCCCTCAAGTTTACCTGGTCCATTTCTGACACCTCCCTCCCCTTTCTTGATCTTTCTGTCTCCACCTCTGGAGACAGCTTATCTACTAATGTCTACTATAAGCCTACGAACTCTCACAGCTACCTGGACTATTCCTCTTGCAAAAATGCCATCCCCTTCTCGCAATTCCTTCGTCTCCACCGCATCTGCTCTAAGGATGAGGCTTTTCATTCCAGGACAAAGGAGATGTCTTCCTTTTTTAAAGAAAGGGGTTTTCCTTCCTCCACCATCAACTCTGCTCTGAAACGCATCTCCCCCATTTCACGAACATCTGCTCTCACCCCATCCTCCCACCACCCCACTAGGAATAGGGTTCCCCTTGTCCTCACCTACCACTCCACCAGCCTCTGGGTCCAACATATAATTCTCCGTAACTTCCTCCACCTCCAACGGGGTCCCACCACTAAGCACATCTTTCCCTCCCCCCGCCTTTCTGCTTTCCGCAGGGATCGCTCCCTATGCGACTCCCTTGTCCATTCGTCCCCCCCATCCCTTCCCTTCACACCGATCTCCCTCCCGGCACTTATCCTTGTAAGCAGAACAAGTGCTACACATGCCCTTACACTTCCTCCCTCACTACCATTCAAGACCCCAGACAGTCCTTCCAGGTGAGGCGACACTTCACCTGTGAGTCGGCTAGGGTGATATACTGTGCCTGGTGCTCCCGATGCAGCCTTCTATATATTGGCGAGACCCGACGCAGGCTGGGAGATCGTTTTGCTGAACACCTACACTCTGTCTGCCAGAGAAAGCAGGATCTCCCAGTGGCCACACATTTTAATTCCACGTCCCATTCCCATTCTGATATGTCTATCCACGGCCTCCTCTACTGTAAAGATGAAGCCACACTCAGGTTGGAGGAACAACACCTTATATTCCGTCTGGGTAGCCTCCAACCAGGTGGCATGAACATTGACTTCTCTAACTTCCGTTAATGCCCCACCTCCCCTTCATACCCCATTCTTTATTCATTCATACTTCATTTTTTTTCTTCTCTCTCTCACTGTAACTCCCTGCCCATCCTGTGGGCTCCCCCCTTTTCTTTCTCCCTAGGCCTTCCGTCCCATGATCCTCTCCCTCATCGTATCCCTTCTGCCAATCAACTTTCCAGCTCTTAGATCCAGCACTCCCCTTTCTGTCTTCTCCTATCATTTCAGATCTCTCCCTCCCCCTCCCACTTTCAAATCTCTTACTATCTCTTCTTTCAGTTAGCCCCGACGAAGGGTCCCAGCCCAAAACGTCGACTGTACCTCTTCCTATAGACGCTGCCTGGCCTGCTGCGTTCACCAGCACTTTTTGTTAGGATGGTTCAGTCTGGCTGATTCCCCCCTCAACATCTCCTCACCTCACTATTTCTTGGCTGCTTGGCATCTTCGGGGCATATTGATGTTTGCTGATTGACTACTCTGCTTTTGAAGTAAGATGTTGGATACTCCCTCAGCTTACACAGAAAAAAACATGCAACAGCTTCCAGGTCTTGCGGACATGTCAGACACTCTGCTCTCTGTTATGCATTACATCCTTATTCCATTGTTACTTAATATACCTATAGGATAACTCAGCCAACACATTCCTCTCATAACATTGTAAACTCTGATTCATTGTCATGGAAATTGGAGAGCCCAGCTCTGATATGTGATGCAGAATGAAGAGTATATGCTTAACCAATACAATTTTTTGAAAATGCATCTTTTTTTCACCTGAGCATTTCTAATTTATGTCTGTTTAAGTTCTTGTTATTTTTAAGTGAAGAATCCAGATGAGCAGACAAATTTGCTTTTATTACTTTTTAGAAAAGATATAATATTGTTTGGCCAAATTCAAGATGAAAATGGTGGACACAGATAGATTATTGAATCAGTGATGAAAAGCATACTTGCAAGATACTTATAAATAGCTTTCTCCAGTAATCTAAAGTAAAATACAAAGATTTTTTATGGTGCTTTTCCCATCCCTTTGAGCAAGGGAGGACTTTTGAAGTATGGTTATAATTGTCTTATATCTAGAGATGCAGCTATTTTATGTGTGGTAAACTTCATTAAGCCTCTGTTTTAGATCATTCAATGGGGCTCTGCCATTTTTGTGCAAGTCCTGCCCTAGTTTAACCACCCAAAGTGCATCACTTTGCACTTGTCTGAGTTAAATTCCATCTACCATTCCTTTGCCCACTATCACAATTGACTTACATCCATTTGTAACCTTAGACAATTTTCGTCACTACCCTCATGACCAATTTGTTCGTTATGCTATCTACATTGTCATCCAAATTCCTAATAATGCATGACAAATAACAGGTGCCCAAGTACTGACTCCTACAGTACACCACAAGTCACTATCCAACTGGCTAGCTCACCCTGGATCTTATGTAATTGTAACTTCTTGACCATGCAGTCTACCATGCAGTACTTTGTCAAAAGCCCTAGCCTTGTCTGTTATCTTTTCAAAAAGAAAAACTAATAAAATTCATCAGACATGATTTTTCACACAAAGCCAAGATAACTGCACTTATTCAGTCCTTGCCTTTCCAAACTCAGGTAGGTCTCAGCTCTCAGAATCGTATTCTTGACTCTACCAGGAGTAATATGGCCCTGAACTCTTCCTAACTTTTCAAAACTTCCCACTTGCTGCACATCTATACTTGCTAACAGCCTCGCCCAATCAACCTTTACAAGTTGTTGTCTAATGCTACCAAGATTAAATTTTCCCCAATGTAGGCCTTAATTTGTGTACCAGTCCTCTTTTCCAATACCTAATGTGAAACAAATAGCTTTATGATCACTGGCCCCAAAATGCTCTCTCACCAGTACTTCAGCAACTTGTCTTGCCTCATTTCCAGAAGCTTAAGTGCTGACTTCTCTCTCATCGGGCCATCTGAATACTGCTTGGCAAAACCTTTGATACACTTAATGCATTCTACCATATCCAATCCCTTAGCATTATGTCTGTTCTGGTCAATACTAGTGAAGTTAAAATCATTGAATTGTATTACCCTATTAACCCTTCTGCTAGCTTCTTACATATTAGCTCCTCTAATTTCTGTTAACTATTGGGGGAGAGGGACGATAGTACAGTCCCAAAGAAATCCCCCCCCCCAATTCTAGGTTCTACCCATACAGCCTAAACAGAAGTTCTCCACGAATATCCTCTCCAAGTCCTACCAACATGTTCTCTCTGATCAGAAAACAGAATGCAGCACCCAGCCCCCACCTCCTCTTATCTCCCTAGATACCTAGATCCAACAGATACCTATTGAATCTGTATCCCAGAACACTGGGCTACTGATCCTGTCCATGTTCAAATCATGTTTCTGTAAAAGACATAATATCACAATTTCATATGCCTATCCATGCCTTGAGCTCACCTTTTTTACCTGTCAGGCCTCTTTCATTAAAATGCAAGAAACGCTACACTACCTTGGGACACAATGGTAGCTTAGTGCTTCGTACAATACTACTGCAGCTTGGGGCATCAGAATTTGGAGTTCAATTCTGACATTATCTGCAAGGAGTCTGTACATCTTTCCCATGGAATGTGTGGGGTTTTTTTTCCAGGTGCTCCGGTTTCCTCACACAGTCCAAAGAGATACAACTTAGAAGGTTAATTGGTCATTGTAAATTGTCCTGTGATTAGGCTAGGGTTAAATTGGGGGTTGCTGGGTGGCATGGCTCATAGGACCGGAAAGGGCCTGTTCCATGCTGTATCTCAAAAAATAAAAAAATAAATTATTTAACCTAAAAGACCTTTGTCACTGCTTGTACTGCTCATGCTTGTTCTGCTGATTGGACTTGCTTGCTTTAGTTTCTGTATTTGCCTTAACTTTCTCTTCTGCCACACTACCACCCCTCAGCCACACGAGTTTAAAACATCCTAAGTCGCTCTAGCAAATCTCCTTGCCAGGATATTGGACCCTCCAGTTCAGGTGCAATGACATTGATATGATATTGCACAGCAATAATCTACCAGGCATAATGCAGAGATAATATTCGATTATTTTATCTTTACGGCAAGTTGAGAGGAAGCAAGTTGAAAAGGAAAAAGGATCCATTGCAATTTTTAACAAGAAATTGTTGCATCAAGGCAGCTATAAAATAGGCATATAAGCCTTCATCAATGAAATAATGAGATAGAGGATGCAACTTCCAACAAAATCTCTTTACCATTATTCACTTCAATACCTATGGCTCAAGCATTAAGAAAATAAATATACAGAGAAGACTTTTACTGCAAAGTTTAAATACTGGTCTTCATGACAAGCAAAAGGGCTTGCAGAAAACACTGCACCATGCAAAAATATATATAATTTCATTGGAAATATTAATATAGTGAGCAGTATAGTGTCATGGTGGGAGGCTCAGTGGTACAACTGATAGAGCTGCTGCTTCACAACCCTATTGATCAGGGTTTAATTTTCACCTCTAATGGTAACGCGTTGAGTTTACTTGTTCTTCCTACCAAGGTTTTAACCAGTTCCATCAGTAAATATTTTATGATTTAATGACAATTAAACTAATCGCTTACAAGATTTTAACTTCACGTAATTCTTGCCTCTCTGTACTCAAACATGTAATGAAGACAAAAATATTAAAATATCATGTTTGTATTTCACACCCTCAATGTTAAAAATAAATTACAGATCTGATATCCGTTTTTGAAAAACCACTATTAATCAACTGATCATAAATGGGGAAAGACATAAGACCATAAGACATAGGAGAAGAATTAAGCCATCTGGCCCACTGAGACTGGTCCACCATAAAATCATGGCTGATCCTGTTTTTTCTCCTCCTCAACCCCAGTTCCCAGCCTTCTCCCCGTAACCTTTGATGCCAAGTCCAATCAAGAACCTATCAATCTTTGCCTTAAATATATCCAATGACTTGGTCACTACAGCTGCATGTAGCAACAAATTCCACAAATTCACCACCCCTTGGCTAAAGAAATTTCTCCACATCTCCCTTTTGAAAGGGTGCCCCTTTATCCTGAGGCTGTGTCCTCTTGTCCTAGATTCTCCCACCATGGGAAATATCCTTTCCACATCTACTCTGTCTAGGCCTTTCAACATTCAAAAGGTTTCAATGAGATCCTCACTCATCCTTCTGAATTTTAGCGAGTACAGACTAAGAGCCATCAAACGTTCCTCGTATGATAACCCATTCATTCCTGGAAACATCCTTGTGAACCTACTCTGGACGCTCTCCAATGCCAGCACATCTTTTCTAAGATGAGGGGCCCAAAACTATTTCCAATACTCAAGGTGAGGCCAACATTGTATTTCATTTGCCACTTTCTTGTCCATTCTCCTAATCTCTCTAAGTCTTTCTGCATCCTACCTGTTTTCTCAACCCTACCTGCCCCTCCACCAATCTTCATATCATCTGCAAACTTGGCAACAAAGCTACCTATTGCATCATCTACAGTAAATCATTTATATAAAGCATAAAAAGAAATGGTCCCAACTTCGACCCCTATGGAACACCACTATTCACTGGCAGCCAACTAGAAAAGGATCCTTTTATTCCCACTCGCTGCCTCCTACCAATGCCCACTGCCAATGATCTAACCATGTTAGTAACTTTACTGTAATACCAATGGTTCTTAACTTGGTAAGCAGCCTCATGTGTCGCACCTTGTCAAAAGCCTTCTGAAAGTCCAAATATACAACATCTACTGCATCCCCTTTATCTATCCTACTTGAAATCTCCTCAATGTATTCCAACATGTTCGTCAGGCAGGATTTTTTCTGAAGGAAACCATGCTGACTTTGTACTATCTTGTCCTGTGTCACAAAGTACTCCATCACCTCATTCTTAACAATTGACTCTAACATCTTCCCAACCACTGAGGTCAGGCTAACTGGTCTATAATTTTCTTTCTGCTGCCTTTCTCCTTTCTTAAAGAGTGGGGTGACATTTGCAATTTTCCAGTCCTCTGGCACAATGCCAGAGTCCAAAGATTTTTTTGAAAGGTCATTTCTTATGCCACCACAATCTCTAATGCTACCTCTTTCACAACCCTAGGGTGCAGTTCGTCTGATCTAGGTGACGTATGTACCTTCAGGTCTTTCAGCTTTTTGAGCACATTTTCAACCTCTCACTGCTACGGGCAGAAGTTCCCACTTGCTTCAAAAAGGCAACAATTATACCAGTACCCAAGAAGAATAATGTGAGCTGCCTTAATGACTATCACTCAGTAGCACTCACGGTGACATGATGAAATGCTTCGAAAGGTTGGTCATGACTAGACTGAACTCCTGCCTCAGCAAGGACATGGACCCACTGCAATTTGCCTATCGCCACAATAGGTCTACAGCAGATGCAATCTCAATGGCTCTCCACACGGCTTTAGACCACCTGGACAACACAAACACCCATGTCAGGATGCTGTTCATCGACTATAGCTCAGCATTTAATACCATCATTCCCACAATCCTGATGGAGAAGTTGCAGAACCTGGGCCTCTGTACCTCCCTCCGCAATTGGATCCTCGACTTCTTAACCAGAAGACCAGTACCTGTGCAGATTGGTGATAACATATTCTTCTCATTCACTATCAAAACCGGCACACCTCAGGGGTGTGTGCATAGCCCACTGCTCTACTCTCTATATACACATGACTGTGTGGCTAGGCATGGCTCAAATACCATCTATAAATTTGTTGATGATACAACCATTGTTGGTAGAATCTCAGGTGGAGGTAAGAGGGTGTACAGGAGTGAGATATGTCAACTAATGGAGTGGTGCCGCAGCAACAAGCTGGCACTCAACATCAGTAAGACGAAAGAGCTGATTGTGGACTTCAGGAAGGGTAAGACGAAAGAACACATACCAATCCTCATAGAGGGATCAGAAGTGGAGAATGTGGACAGCTTCAAGTTCCTGGGTGTCAAGATCTCTGAGGATCTAACCAGGTCCCAGCATATAGATGTAGTTACAAAGAAGGCAAGATAGTGACTATACTTCATTAGGAGTTTGAAGAGATTTGGTGTGTCAACAAATAAACTCAAAAACTTCTATAGATGTACCGTGGAGAGCATTCTGATGGGCTGCATCACTGTCTGGTATGGTGGGGGGGGCTACTGCACAGGACGGAAAGAAGCTGCAGAAGGTTATAAATCCAGTCAGCTCCATCTTGGGTACTACCCTACAAAGTACCCAGGACATCTTTAGGGAGTGGTGTCTCAGAAAGGCAGCGTCCATTATTAAGGACCTCTAGCACCCAGGGCATGCCCTTTACTCACTGTTACCATCAGGTAGGAGATACAGAAGCCTGAAGGCACACACTCAGCGATTCAGGATTCCCTTCTGCCATCCGATTCCTAAATGGACATTGAACCCTTGGACGCTACCTCACTTTTTTAATATACAGTATTTCTGTTGTTGCACTTTTTTTTAAATCTATTCAATATATGTATACTATAATCAATTACTTATTTTTTATTATTATTTTCTTATTGTTATTCCGCTAGATTATGTAGTGCATTGAACTGCTGCTACTAAGTTAACAAATTTCACGTCACATGCCAGTGATAATAAACCTGATTCTGACATTCTCTCTTGTTATAGTAACTCACCCACTTCTCTTCCTTCACGCACTACGTCATCAGGCATACTGCTAGTATCTTCCACAGTGAAGACTGAAGCAAAATAGTCATTTAGTTCATCAGCCATCACCTTGTCTCCCGTTATTATTTCTCCTGCCTCATTTTCTAGCAGTCCTATATCCACTCTCTTTTCTCTTCTATCTTTAACATATTTGAAAAAAACTTTTGCTATCCACTTTGATATTATTTGCTAGCTTGCTTTCATATTTCATCTTTTCCTTTCTACAGACAGCATCTAAAAAAACATTAGGTTTTTAAAAACTTCCCAGTCCTCTATCATACCACTAATTTTTGCTTTGTTGTATGCCCTTTCTTTTGCTTTTACAATAGCCTTGACTTCCCTTGTCAGCCACGGTTGTACTATTTTACCATTTGAGTATTTCTTCATTTTTGGAATACACATCCTGCACCTTCCTCATTTTCCCTAGAAACACACGCCATTGCTACTCTGCTGACATCCTTACCAGCAGCTCCTTCCAATTTACTTTGGCCAACTCCTCTCTCATACCACTGTAATTTCCTTTACTCCACTGAAATACTGCTACATCAGACTTATCAAATTTCAACTTGAATATAATCATAGTGTGATCACTTGTTCCTAAGGGTTCCTTTACCTTAAGCTCCCTAATCGCCTCTGGTTCATTACATAACACCCAATCCAGTATAGCTGATCCCCTCGTAGGCTCAATGACAAACTGCTTTAAAAATCTATCTCTTAGGCATTCAACAAACTCACTTTCTTGAGATCCATTACCAACCTGATTTTCCTCAATTGACCTGGATGTAAAAATCTCCCATGACTACCATAACACTGCCTTTTTGACTCGCCTTTTCTATTTCCTGTTGTAACCTATGGTCCACCTCCCAGCCGCTGTTGGGAGGCCTGTATATAACTGCCATCAACGTCCTTTTACCCTTGCAGTTTCTTAACTCAACGCACAAAGATTCAACATCTTCCGATCCTATGTCACATTTTTCTACTGATTTGATACCATTCTTTACCAGTAGAGCCACACCACCCCCTCTGCCTACCTTCCTATCCCTCCGATGTAACGTGTAACCTTGGACATTCAGCTCCCTAATACAATTACCCTTCAGCCACGATTCAGTGATAGCCACAACATCATGCCTGGCAATCTGTAATAGTGCAACAAGTTCATCCACCTATTTCTTATACTACGCGCATTTAGATACAACACCTTGAGCATCATATTTGCTAAAAGAGGGAGAAACAGGAAAGGATGCAAGGAAAGGCTGACAAGATTAACTCCTTTTATTATAATGCAAGGAACCTCAAAAATAAAACAGATTAGCCAAGACTGTGGATCATTACATAGGATTATGATATAGTTGCAATTATCGAAACATAATTATCACATGCCGGTTGTAATAAACATGATTCTGATTCTGAAGAAGGGCAGGACTGACAACTCAATGCTCCAGGGTATAGACATATGACATCAACAGGTGATGGTGCAAAATATGAGGGGATGTGGCAATACTGATCAGGGAGAACAAAGAGCAATATTTATGAAAGGTGCCTGAAATGTTTCAGCCAATGAGGTTTTGTGGGCAGAATTTAGGAATAAGAAATGGGTGTTCATATTGATGGGATAATACTATAGCCTCCAAATAGTCAGTGGGAGTTATAAGACAGATAGTGTTGGATTCTGAGGTTTTAATCCAAGAATGTTTTTTAGAAGTGAGGAAAGAGACACAGAACTTGTGCTACATGATTGTTTCATTCAACATAGATGGAAACAAAGAGAAATTGAAATGGACAGTGATAGAGGTCTACTGGTGAAAGGAAAGCTAAGATCAAAGATGGCACTGCCGTATAGTCAGCTATTTTTATATTATAGAAATAAGGAAAATGCCATTCAATTTTGTAGAAAAGAGTTAACCAATGAGGTAGCACTTATTCAAATAATGCAGTACAAAGAAGTTTCCAGAGCTTTCCAGAATTATACTTGGTATAACCACTAGAAGCACACGCTGAACTTGCATAGACACACTATTAACACCAAGAGACATAGTAGACAGCAATTTGTATACAATTATATAAAATACAAGTAGACAATTAATTGTTAAACTACAAAGAAAATAACAAACAATCTAATCAAAGAATTAAATAGTCGGATCCAACAACAGGTACACAGAACACACAAGGTTGTAATAGCAGTACGGCTGTATGCACCATGGGATTTAAACTTTCCCGATATCAACTGGGATTGCCTTAATACAAACAGCTCAGATGGGAAGGAACTTGTAAAATTCATTAAAGGAAGTTTTCTGAAGCAGTATGTGGAAGGTCATCAAGGAAATAGGCTATACTTGACCTTATCTTTCAGAATAAGGTCAGACAAGTCAAAGTCACAGAGCACCACAGCACAGAAACAGGCCATTTGGCCTAGTCAGTCTGTGCCAATCTGGCTTTCTGCGTACCCCATCTACTTGCAGCTGGACCAGAGTACTTCATACCCCTCTCATCCATGTGCCTATATACATTTCTCTTAAACGTTACAACTTACCACTTCACCTGGCAGTTCACACTACCATGAGTCAAGAGGCTCAATCTCAGATCCCCCTTAAATATTTCACCTTTTATCTTAAATCTACGATTTCTAATTCTAATCTCACCAAACACAAATGGAAGAAGACTGCAAGCATTCATTCTATCCATACATCTCAATTTTGTATGCCTCTGTAACATCTCCCCTCATTGTCCTACACTCCAGGGGAAAAAGTATTTAACCTAACTGACTCAACATTTCTCTACAATTTGGGACATTAATATACCAGTAAATTTTCTTAACAACCTTTCAAGCCTGTGAAACACTTCACCTGTGAATCTGTTGGGGGTCACTTATTGCATCCAGTGTTTCTGATGTCTCACATTGGTGTAACCTGACATAAATTCTGAGACTGCTTTGTTGGGCACCTCCACTCTATTCGCCAACCATTTGAATTCCTACCTCCGCTCTGTTCGTCAACAATTTGAATGCCCACTCCTATTCCAACATATCAGTACGAGTCCTCTTCTTTTGCCATAGTGAGGCCACTCTTAGGGTTGAGGAACAACACCTTGTATTCTGTCGAAGAATCCTCTCGGATGACATGAACATCGATTTCTCCTTCCGATATTTTTTTTTCCCCTCTCCCTTCTTGTATTCTTTAGGGATGTATAGAATCACTGCCAGGGGCTTGTGAAACATGCACAGAGAGACCTCCTTAAAAATGGCAACGTAGCTCCCTCCAAGTCCCAACATAGCTGGATAGGGTATTGAAAATGGTGTTTCGTATGCTTGCCTTCCTTGGCCAAGACACTGAGTATCAGGGTTGGGACATCACACAACACAAAACACTTGTTAAACCACACTTAGAGTATTGTGCACAGCTCTGGTCATCACTTGACAATATACAGCAGCAATAGGGAGAGAGCGGAAAAGAAATTCACCACAACATTGCATGGAATGTTGGACCATCGTTAAAGGAGAGAAAGGATAGGCTGGGTTTATTCTTACTGGAATGTGGGAGCTTAGAGATGACCTGATATAGTTTCACAAAATTATGAAGGGTATGGATGGAAAATATCATAAGAATCTTTTATCCTGGCTGGGTGAGTCGAGAATTAAGATTTAAGCTGTGAGCGGAGAAATTTTAAGATATATTGGGTGGAACTGAGAAATGAGAAAGGTATGACCACGTTAATGGGGCTATATTACAGATTACTCAACAGTCCTAGGGATTTAGAGGAACAAATTTGTAAAGGGATCACAGACCGTTGCAAGAAACATAAGATTGTTATAGTAGGTGATTTTAACATTCTACATATTGACTGGGACTCCCGTACTTTATAAGGACTATATAGGATAGAGTTTGTCAAATGTGTTCAGGGAAGTTTCCTTCATCAGTACACAGCAGTCCTACGGAGAGATCATGTGATACCGGATCTGCTATTTGGTAATGAGACAGGGCAACTGACAGAAGTTTGTGTAGGGGAACACTTTGCATCCACACACCACAATGCCATTAGTTTCAAAGTAAATAAGCAAAGAGATAGGTCTGGTTGGTGGGTTGAGATTCTAAATTGTTACTGTATATGACAAAAACTTCACGAAAACTAGTACTAATGAACATGAACTGTTCGGTCCTCTTAAAAAACGAATCTAAGTCAAGGCAACCTGTCCGTGGTGATAAATGGAATGGATGAAGAACGTACCAACTGTTATGTTTCACCTGTTCTAGTCAAGAAATACGTTACAAAAATATACAAATACAATGCATTGGGAATGAGTTTCAAAACTACGAAAAAGAAGTCATTACAATAGCAATCATTCATTCTATAGGAATGAAACTGCTGTGTATACTTGAATGAACATGTCAAATGCCAAGTTCTGTTTTTTTTATGCATTTGCTTTCAAGGACCTGAATGGAATCAGCAAGTAAGCTGTAACAAAAATTGTGCAAACCAAAAATGTTTCAAAATCTTTTTCTGCCATCACCTTGCTTTATAAAATTCCAAGGACAAAGTACAAAATAAACATGATTTCATAAAAAGAATCTAGTTACAAAGCCTGATGAAGTATCTACCTAGTAGCACTGTCTATGAGTTAGAGGAGTGGCTTAGATGAAATATTAAATGATGATTCTGTTTGTTCTCCTTGCCAAACATTCAAATTAAAACCACAAGACACTAAAATAGCTTTCTAAACTAAAAGCTAAAGGTTCTCCAGATTCTGAATACAGTATTCAACTTGTAAAAAAAATCTCTACTCCTGTTTTAGTGACACTAACCTTGCACCAGCTGACAACTGCATTTGCTACATGACACTACGATGCAAACAGAATTAATCAGCTTTTAGAGATCCATTTGCTATGTTTGAATAGTAATTACTGTTGCATAACATTTGGTTTATCTCTGCACTGTAACTGCATTTTCACTCTTAAGCTCAGCATGTTTTGGTATTGTTATGAATTCACAACATGCATATGAAATGCTCTTACTGAATATTAAGCAGTCTGGCCCAATTGAGTCCCTGGAGATACGTCTTGATTACAATCATCCAGCAAGCAAATATCTAGTTTGAACATATTTAAAACCAAGTTCTTGATTAACTTGGATTTCACCATGATCAGTCAAGAACTTTGATGCCACGTGCCTATAACTCTTCCATTTACAAGTTCATTTCATTTTTCAAATTTATTCTGTTTAAATTCTATGCTGTCTGTGGTGACCCTTGTTTTATTCAAAACAGAACTCACATGGGATGGATGGAAAGTGCAATTGGGTGAAATTCCCAAGTCTCTTCATGTATTGTTAAGACCACAGAAAGGAAATTGGGTATCAAAGTTGTAAATAAGCAATTTGAAGCATTGTTTAAAAGCTATTGCTTACTAACTTTATGTAGTCCCACTCTATCCTTGAAGATACAGGCGACAAATTTCAACTAGATCTTCTGATGCTGTTTACCTGCCCAAACTTCATAAGCCCAGTATCCTGCACCATTTTCACATTGACAGAAACATTTTAACTATTCCTGAAATTTAGCAGGGATTTCCCATGTTATTTCATTGGGGGAAAAAATAACCGTGCTTCGGATTATTGTTGCTTGAATGCATACCATGGGGTGCAACCATATGAAGGTCTGGACACAACCAAAACAAGGAGTTTGAATGTTTTTGACTTATTGTTTGCACTATTATCTGAACTTTTGTATACATCAAACTTATCCAGCAGTATTTTGCAGGGAAAATAGAAGGTGAAGGTTTATAGCTTGCATTTTATGTTAATCAGTCTTGGATCATCTTAACTGCAGGAACAGCAAGTTATGCATCACCAGCAAAATCAAATCTGGTATTAAAACTATCAACTCTCATCAGACATAATCATACTGAAGAATTAAAAAAAAAATAAACAACACATGAATTTATAGATTACCTGGCTAAATCCATGCAACTATCAGTCAAAGTGGCCGATGAGTCAAAATACTCTCTGGCAGCAGCAAGAACCAATTTGAGGCTTTTCTCATAGTTAACCTTGGACTGTATCTTGCTTCTGTAAGGAGCATTAATGGGTGGGTCAACAGATACACTGCTGCAATGCATCATTTGTCCAGCTAAGCGGATATTCTCCAAACGACTGGAGCACAATAGGCTCTCGGTAAATATCTGAAAATTAAAATATCTGGTCACTTTAAGTTCTCCTTTTTCAGAAGGCAGGGATTAAAAACATTTTATAGAATACACCAGGTTTTAAAGTTAAAGAATGAAATTATCTGTTTAATTCAGTAAAATAAAAATACACATTAATTGAACGGTAATGTGGTTACTATATACAAAAGTTGACATTGGGTTATTTCCTTTGTTTCCAACAGCAAATAATTCCTTCAAAACAATTGGCTTTAATTTACTAAGAATAGCATGACTGCAACTAACTATTCAACTATCTATAATTAGAATAGATATATAGCTGAAATATTCCATCAGTATTGCGCATGCAGGAAGTGTTTTAAGCTTCATGTTAAAATTAACCTTTTTGTCTCAAGAAAACCAAAATTGCCCACAACTTTGCATGGCAGCTCAACTCTGACCACACATTTTGAAGGAACAATCACCGTTATTATTTCAAGCATCCTTTGTTCTTGGAAAACTTTCATTCAGATTAAACTTTTAACTACCAAAAAATTTTGACATCTATCATCACGAAATGTACAGTTTCAGACAAGGCATCAAACTGGAAGAACTTTCAGAAGTCATTACCTTTTCAGTGCCCACATACTAACTACAGTGAATTTGAAAAGCACTGCTGTGATCAGGAGGCACTGTGGAAACCTCATGTGCCAGCTCCAGAAAGACCACATCATACCCAATAATATCCACCAGCCCATCATAAAGAAATTATTTACTTCCTTCACTCTGAGAATACAGCATCTCCTTCCCCGCCTATCATGCTTGACAACCACCCACCCAAAAGAACAATAGATTTGAAAACACTTCCACTCTAAACGACTTAGAAGAAATCCTAACGAATACCTTTATTGAGAAAGTATTTGCACACTCATTTGAGACTTGTAGCTCTTGTCCTTTTCCTCCTTTATAGATTGGGAGACAATTCTAGACCCGAAGGGAAATTCCCAGAAGACTCAAGCCAGACAAATACACACCTGATCATAAAACGGGAACAGTGGCAGTGCAGTAGTTAAATTGCCAGACTTGTTACCTGATCTAACAATCTAGAGAGTACATTTAATTTTTACCATGGCATCTGCTGAATTTAAATTTCGTTAATAATTTAAAAATAACAAACTAGTCATCAGTCATAGCCTTACTCATGAAATTAAAAAATAAATTCACCTAAACTTAAGACCATGAGGATTGTGCAGTAGGAAATAAATTGGTCCCTGAAGCCTGCCCCAACACTTAATAAGATCATTAAATGATCCACCCGGAAATTTATTTTGCATTCCTGGTAATCTTTCATACATTTGCTTATCATGTATCTGTCCATCTCTGCCTAAAAAATATTTAAATATTCTGCTTCAAATGACCTTGGAAGAAAAGTTACGGATTCCCTGCCTCATCTGTCTTAAAGATGCAACAATTTATTTTTTAAAGTGATTTCAGTTCTGGATTCTCACACAAGAATAAACATTTTCTCCACATCTATCCTGCAAAAACCCTTCAAGTCACTCCTCCCCACCCCCCTCGACCAATATCACATAACAAAAGGGAGTCTCATCATCTACATCTGATGGAACAATCAATGTTGAAACCCCACAGTCAACAATTTGAGTTCCTAGATACTCAACTGGACCAGCCACATAAATGCCAGAGCAGATAAGAAGCAAGGTACATGGCAATGACCCACCTCTTCACAACTTCAAGATCTTTTCACCGTCTACAAGGCACAAGACCGAGGTCGTGGAATACTATTGTCTTGGCTGGATGAGAGCACTCAAGAAGTTCAACATCATCCAAGTCAGAGCTAACCATCCCATGTACCACTGGTTTAAAGTGGCTGATTTGTTTGCAGACTGAAAGATTTAAACTAGTCCATCATTTAAGCAATACCATAACCTCCACACTGAGAAGGCAAGGGTTGCTGGCACAATAGATTCCCACTATCTGCAGGTCTTCTCCAATCTGTACTTCTTTCCAGCTCGGGAATATATCAGTATTCTTGTATCATTGCTCTGTCCAAATCCATGTAGCTCCTACACATGATGGAATTACCTTCACCAGAAGATACAGGAACTCAAAAGTGGTGGTTGACCACCACCTTCTCAAGGGAAGTAGGTATTGTCAATAAATGCCAACATTGCTAGTAATGCCAAATACTAAAAAAATGAAAATAAATACAATAATTTTTCTGAGAATCCACTGGTACTTAGCTATACCAAAAGATAGTTCTGGAATTAAAGAGACCTGCTACAATCTGAGACTTACTGAGTATCAGATGACTGTGTATCTGTCAACAGACATGACCATTTAATCTTACTGGGGCTCTCCATCTCACATTGGAGAATCCTCCCTCTCCCTAGCTTAGGAGTAGGGACTTCATTCACTTCAATGGGACTCGCAACCATTAAATTATTTCAAAGACAAATATTTTTATTACTTTATTTTTGTAATTATTAATAACTGATTTAATTATTCATTTTTGGTTGAGATCTACGAATGTCAGATAAAGGTAAAATTTTCTAAAACCAAGTAGGTTGAGATGAAGTAAAGCTCAATTCCCAATGCTGTCTGCTGTCAAAGCATTCCAGGACTATGCTTACCACACTGTAACCATTGTTGGAGCAGAGGCTTTGCCCCCCAGTTTAAGGATTTATGAGTTCAGTTGGTGAAGAATGAATGCAAAGTTGAGGTTAGAAAGATCTAGTAGTGTAAAAGGAAAACTACTTCCACCTTACTTCTCAAAGTCATCACTACCATTGAAGAATGCTTATACAGGTCGACATTCACTAATCCGACTACCTGTAATCCGGTTCCTTCGATAATCCGCACTGATTTCAAATATTCCACGCAACTGTAATTTCAAATTTTCCGGGCCACCGTACCAATCTGCTGCGCATTGTTTTGGTTGCGCTAGATCTGTTCACTTGTTGGCGCACTCTTGTAAGCACAGACAGGCGATTCCTGCTTGTTTTCCTGCATTTATTAATATCATTTGCGTGAGGCGCGGCCGCCCGGCACCCGCCCGTCTCACAAGCCAGCGGCGAGGGAGCTGGCGTGCGCTGGGTTGGTCTGTCTTCTCGCCCGCCTGCCGGCAGTCGCGCACTGCCCTCCGGCGTCACCCGGCTGGCACTCTGTTCTCTTCTACATATGACCTCAGATCAGACATGGTGACCCGCTGAATTTAAGCATATTACTAAGCGGAGGAAAAGAAACTAACGAGAATTTCCTCAGTAACTGTGAGTGCAATGTAGTCTTTGGGGTAACTGCAAGTCTGTGTCTTTGCTATCGTTTAGCTCACGCTTGAGTGCTGGTAGTGGGTGCGCTTTATTTTTTGCCAGTGGGGAGGGGAGATTGTTGCTCGCTGTCGCTTACGTGTGGGAGAGAGGGGAGCGGGGGGGGACTTAGGGGTTCTAACGTTTAACTGTTGTTTATTCTTTGGGGCACTCCTCTGTTTTCGTAGATGGTTGCGAAGAAAAATCATTTCAGGATGTATATTGTATACATTTCTCCGACATTAAATGAACCTTTGAATCCTTTGATATTTTAAAGGTATGATGAGGCCGTTAGGTATTGCTTAATGTGATCCTTCTGTAATTTGGCATTTTCACTAATCCGGCACTCCTCAGGTCTCAATGGTGCCGGATTATAGAAGGTCAATCTGTAATCTATCTTGGCGCATCATTTCAGAATTACATGCTGATTTTAATCTACCTTGCCTGATTCATTGTAATAAAAAAAATCTTCAACAAAAAGATGTCTTTCTTTTGTTGTTAGCCAGGTGGCTTACATTATTTCCAATATAATTTACAATTGACAAGAGCAGTGGCTTTTACTTTATCTTATACTTCATAAGCTTGCTAGAAGCACTTCTTGATAGCATTTTGAGAATGAAATTAGTATTTGCCATGCTTCTAAAGAAGGAATTTCCTTCAGTTTTATTCACGAAAAGGTTGCCACTTTTAAAGCTCATGAAAAGCTTTTAAAAACCCATTCTCCATAAAACAGAGGTACAACCTTTTGGAGCGGTCTTCGTGGGAGCGGCTGTCATCAGAGTAGTCTGAGGCAGAGTAGTAAGGCTTTGGCTCAACAAAGCTTTGACAAGAACAGGCAGACGTAACGCAAGTAAGTGAGTTCATTACTTATTTTACTCTAGAAAGAATAGGGAGTACGTCTCAAGAGCCAGTGTTCTGTTCTGGTGTCAGATGTGGGATTTCCAGGAGATTCCCAGCCTCCCCAATGGCCACATCTGCATCAGGTGCATCAAGATGCAGCTCCTTAGAGACTGTTTTAGGGAACTGAAGCTGCAGTTCAATGACCTTTGGCTTGTTAGGGAAAGTGAAGCAGTGACAGAAAGGAGCTAAAGGGAGGCAGTCACCTCAGGCTACAGGGGACAGATAACTGGGTGACTGTCAGGAGAGGGAAGGGAGAATGTCAGATAGTGGGGAGCACCTGTGGTCATCCGCCTCAACAATAAGTACTTCATTTTGAGTACTGTTGGGGGAGGGGGAGATGGTCTACCTGGGGGAAGCAACAGCAGCTGTACCTCTGGCACTGAGTCTGGCCCTATGGCTCAGAAGGATAGGGAACATAAGAGGATGTCAGCAGTAATAGAAGACTTTATGGTCGGGGGACAGATAAGCGATTCTGTGGACTCGAAAAGGAAACATGGATGGTAGTTTGCCTCCTATGTACCAGGGTCCATAATATTTCTGCTCGTGTCCACAATATCCTGAAAATAGAGTGTGAGCAGCCAGAAGTTGTGGTACATATTAATATCAATGACATAGCTAGAAAGAGAGAGGAAGTCCTGAAAAAAGAATACAGGGAGTTAGGAAGGAAGCTGAGAATCAGGACTTCAAAGGTAGTAATCTCGGGATTGCTGCCTGTGCCATGCAGTAATAGGAATAGAATGAGGTGGCAGATAAATGCGTGGTTGAAGAATTGGAGCAGGGGGTAGGGATTTAGATTTCTGAATAATTGGGACCTCTTCTGAGGCAGGTGGGACCTGTACGAAAGGGACAGATTGCACTTGAAATTAAGGGGGACCAATATTGTTGCGGGTAGATTTAATAGCGCTGTTGGGAATGGTTTAAACTAATATGGCAGGGGGATGGGAACCAGTAGGATAGAGCTGAGGATGAGCAAGCAGGTTTAGAAGTAGATGATAGGTGTAATATGAGTGTAAGAAAGGACAAGCCAATGATTGGGTACAAATGCAGACAGAGCAAAGAGAT
The DNA here is from genome assembly GCF_030028105.1 of Mobula birostris. Classification (NCBI taxonomy): domain Eukaryota; kingdom Metazoa; phylum Chordata; class Chondrichthyes; order Myliobatiformes; family Myliobatidae; genus Mobula; species Mobula birostris. The sequence continues at coordinate 194,792,965 of NC_092371.1, forward strand.
AAATTGTACCACAGAGGCAAAATTCAAAAGGGTGAAGAAAGTAGGACTGAAGGTGCTGTATTTAAATGCACGTAGCATTCAGAATAAGGTGGACAAACTCATGGTGCAATTAGAGATTGTTGGTATGACACTGTGGACATCACTAAGCCGTGGCTGAAAGAAGGCCATTGTTGGGAGCTTAACATCAAAGGATATACTTTGTATTCAAAGGATAGGCAGGGAGGCATAGACAGTGGTGTGGCTCTGCTGGTATGAGATGCAATTACATCTTTAGAAAGATCTGACATAGGGTCAGAGAATGTTGAATCTCTGTGGGTGGAGTTAAAAAACTGCATGGGTGAAAAAACCATTATGGAAATCACATATGGGCCTCCTAATAGTAGATAAGATTTGGGGTTGAGATTGCAAAGGGAGCTGGAAAAGGAATGGAATAAGGGTAATGTCACAATTGTAATGGGCGATTGGGAAAATCACATCGGTGTCGGATCGCAAGAGAGGGAATTTGTTGAATGTCTGTGAGATGGCTTTTTGGAGCAGGTTCTGCTTGAGGCTACTTGGGGAAAGGCCACTTTAGATTGGGTGCTGTGTAGTAACCCAGATCTTATTCAGGAGTTCAACGTAAAGGAGCCCTCAGGATGCAGAGATCATAATATGATTGAATTCATACTGCAATTTGAGAGAGAGAAGCATAACACACATGTATCAGTCTCGCATTGGAATGAAGGGAATTACAGAGCTTTGAGAGGTGGATACTGGTGGGGATGATGGCAGAGCAGGGATGGTTGAATAGTTCATAATGCACAGGATAGATATGTCCCACAGAGAAAGAAATAGCAGGGGTAGGCAACCGTGGCTGACAAAGGAAGTTGACGACAACATAAAAGCCAAGGAAAGAGCATACAAGGTAGCAAAAGTGAGTGGGAAGTTGGATGATTGGGATGCTTTTAAAATCCAACAAACGGCAACTAAAAAAGTGATAAAAAGGGAAAAGATGAAATATGAAGGCAGACGAGCCAATAATATAAAGCAGGATACCAAAAGTTTTTTCAGTTATATAAAGAGTAAAAGGGAGGTGAGAGGCTATTGGATCACTGGAAAACGATGCTGGTGAGGTAGTAATGGGAGACAAAGAAATGGCAGATAAACTTAATGGATACTTTCCATCTGTCTTCACTGTGGAAGACAGTAGCAGTGTGCCAGGAGTCCGTGAGTGTCAGGGAGCAGGAGTGAGTGGCATAACTATTATAAAGGAAAAATGCTAGGCAAACTGAAAGGTGAATAAGTCACCCGGACCAGATGGACTACATTCCACAGTCCTGAGAGAGGTTGCTGAAGAGATAACGGATCATGATCTTTCAAGAAAAACTTGATTCTGGCATGGTCCCAGAGGACTGGAAAATTGCAACTGTCACTCCACTCTTTAAGAAGAAGGCAAAAGAAAGGAAATCATAGGCCAGTTAGCCTAACCTCAGTGGTTGGGAAAGTGCGGGAGTCCATTATTAAAGATATTTCAAGGTACTTGGAGACTAATGATAAAATAAGTCAAAGTCAGCATGATTTCTGTAAAGGGAAATTTTGCCTGACATACCTGTTAGAGTTCTTTGAAGAAGTAACTAGCAGGGTGGACAAAGGAGAGGAAGTGAATGTCATTTACTTGGGTTTTCAGAAGGCATTTGATAATGTGTTTGATAAGCATTCACACATAAGGTTGATTAACAAGATAAAATCCTATGGCGTTACAGAAAAGATACAGGCATGGATAGTGGAATGACTAACAGGTAGGAGGCAGCGAGTGGGAATAAAGGGGGCCTTTCCTGGTTTGGCTGCCAGTGACCAGTGGTGTTCCTCAGGGGTCAGTACTGGGATTGCTACTTTTCCCATTGCTTGTCAATGATTTACATAATGGAATTGATGGCTTTGTGGCAAAGATCGCGGATGATACGAAGATAGGTGGAGGGGTAGGTGGTGCTGAGGAAGCAATGCAAATGCGGCAGGACTTAAATAAATTGGAAGAATGGGCAAAAGAAGTGGTACACGGAATACAATATTGGGCAATGTATGATAAATGCATTTTGGTAGAAGGAACAATCACGTGGACTATTAGCTAAATGGGGAGAAGGCTCAAACATCAGAGGTACAGAGGGACTTAGGACCCCTCATGCAAGACTCCCAAAAGGTTAATTTACATATTGAAGCTTTGGTAAAGAAGGCAAATGCAATGTTGGCATTTATTTCAAGGGGAGTAGAATATAAAGGATCAGTATTATCTCCTTGCCTTTATAAGACACTAATCAGGTCGTACTTGGAGTATTGCCAACGGTTTTGGGTCCCATTTCTCAGAAAGGATGTGCTATCATTGGAGAAGGTCCAGAAGAGATTTACGAGGATGATTCCAGGAATGAAGGGGCATTTGGCAGCTTTGGCCCTGAATGCAATGGAATTTAAAAGAATGAGGGGGGACCTTATTGAAACCCACTGAATGTTGAAAGGAACACACATAAAAATTGGTGAACGCAGCAGGCCAGGCAGCATCTACAGGAAGAGGTTCAGTCGACGTTTTGGGCCGAGACCTTTCGTCAGGACTAACTGAAAGAAGAGATAGTAAAAGATTGGAAAGTGGGAGGGGGAGGGGGAGATCCAAAATGATAGGAAAAGACAGGAGAGGGAGGGATGAAGCTAAGAGCTGGAAAGTTGATTGGCAAAAGGGATATGAGAGGATCATGGGACGGGAGGCCTAGGGAGAAAGAAAGGGGGAGGGGGGAAGCCCAGAGGATGGGCAAGGAGTATAGTGAGAGGGACAGAGGGAGAAATTGACAGAGAAAATATAAATATATAATAATAAATAAATAACGGATGGGGTATGAAGGGGAGGTGAGGCATTAACGGAAGTTAGAGAAGTCAATGTTCATGCCATCAGGTTGGAGGCTAGTCAGACGGTATATAAGGTGTTGTTCCTTCAACCTGAGTGTGGCTTCATCTTGACAGTAGAGGAGACCGTAGATAGACACATCAGAATAGGAATGGGACGTGGAATTAAGAAATGTGGCTACTGGGAGATCCTGCTTTCTCTGGCGGACAGAAAGGACTAGATAGGGTGGATGTGGGAGGATGTTTCCTATGGGGGGGGGGAATCCAGAACTAGAGGGCACAGTTTCAAAATTGAAGGGTGACATTTTAGAACAGAGGTAAAGAGGATTTTTTTTTAGGCCAGAGAGTAGTGAATTTGTGGAATGCTCTGCCACAGACTGCGGTGGAGGTCAAATCCATGGCTATATTTAAGGTGGAAGTTGTTTGTCTCCTGATTGGTCAGGGCATCAGAAGATGTGGCGAGAAGGCAGGTGTATGGGGTTGCATGGAATCCAGAATCAGCCATGATGAAACAGCGGAGTTGACTCAATTGGCTGAATGGACTAATTCTGCTCCTATGACTTGTTGTCTTATGGACGCTGTAGTTGGTGCATTGCACTCCGCTCCAATTCCGAAAACAGTAAAGCAAGGGGAAATTACGTACATGTTTTTAAAGATACTTTTATTCCATAAAGGTGGATTATTAATTGATCTCAAAAGGTGCATCTTACTGTGGTTCAATTTCTCTAACACTTTGTCCTATTCCATTACATTTATGAATATTTTAAGCAGGCCACATTCATCCATGCATGAAATTTACTTCAAAAGAAAAAGGTCATTTGGACCAAAACACTTGTCAAGATGTCTGTTGTCTTGTCTGCACAGATCACTCTTTCTCAGCAAATGCACATAATTAATATTATTCCATTCTCACTTACCCAGGCAACGAACTTTCCTTCAAGGGGATCATACTATACATCTTGAGGGAAGCATATTGTACCTTCTCCATGCTAAAAAAACTTTAATAAAATAGTTCTTGGATTTGTTGGTGACTACCTTAGATATGTAGTCCCTAATTTTGGACATTCCCAGAAATAAACACATAACTCAGGAGGAGAAGATGGCAGCGCGACGGCAGAGCACGCGGCCTCTCTGGTGAATGGTATCTGTAATCTGTCAAGTAGGGGACCATGCACAATTCTGATTTGATGGAGACAGACATGAGAGTACAGAGGAAAACTTTTGAAATGCCCGCTTCGCTGCCACTGCTACTATGTGGTAACTGGAATGCCCAGAGCAGAAGGCCCCGAATCCTCGGCTTTGCTTGTTTCAGCGGCTGGGACTAGGTCGAAGGCGCTTGGCAGAGGATGGCGCTCGGGAGGCTGTATCGGAGGCTCAAAGTTTTTGGATGGACGGACTCAGTGTCAGCTGTGGTCGGCTGCTTCCAAGGCATCGGCAAGTTGATGGTGCCTGGAGGTTTATGGCAGGGAGTTTTTCCCTTTTGCCGCCTGCTATCGGGGACTTGGGAGTCGATCGACTCGGAGGCTTTGAGACTCTTTTTTTTTTACCATGCTCATGGTTTGTTCTTCATCAAATTATGGTATTGCTTTGCACTGCTGTAACTATATGTTATAATTATGTGGTTCTGTCAGTGTTAGTCTTTGGTTTGTCCTGTTTTCGGTGATATCACTCCGGAGAAGCATTGTATCATTTCTTAATGCATGTATGCATTTCTAAATGACAATAAAAGAGGACTGAGTGTTCTCATAATCTAACTTTAAGAGTTACTCTATTAAATCTCTTCAGAATTTTAAGACTTCTAAAAGTTTGTCTCTCAACTTCCCTTTTCTAATGTAAGGAGTTCCAGTTTGTGTATATTTTCTGATAATCAGCACCTTAAAGTAACATTTTTGTCCAATGCTTCTTTAACCTCATTATAAGAACCACAGTATTCGCTGCAAATCAATTAAATGTTCTATGCATCTTTACAGTTTTCTAGCTTTTCATTCCATTCCTCCACAAAGAAAACTTAGCCCTTTGTTTCTGTATTTTCAGACTGATGATGTATGGTACTATTTTTAACAATCTGTGAAGGTGTAGCCTCATATCCCTGATGCCCTATACTTCATTTAATACCTCATGTAAAATGCATGATTGAACATGTAGAGTCTTCATTTTGAAATCAAAGTCATCATTTACACTATTCTAAAAAATTTATTAGTGTACTTACTTTATTAGTGGATTTATCTCATAGGTATTAACACCCTAATTTGTTACCTTCACATTTACTAAACTGTTAAACGGCAAACTTCAGCCAGTTCCCAAATTTTTGTTACTGCAACTATTTTTGACTACTGTTTTTTGTAGCCAGGTTGATTTCCCATCCACTACTTGAGTCCCGACTCCACATGCTTTAATATTTATCATTAATCCACAAAGGCACCTTGTCATAAAGTTTTGGAAAATCCAACTGTGTTATATCTACAATATTACCATAATTTCTTAAATGGCCTTCTGTTATGAACCCACAAGTAGGTTCTTAAAGACAATGCATCAGCTTGACTACAGCAGAGAGGTTACAGGCAAAGTTTTTTTTTGTAAACTAATCATCTCTTGAACTAAGTAGCTACTACTATTCCATAACTGCTATAGAATTTTGCATTCCGCAACTAATCTTTTGCTAATGTTTTAAAAATTTATGGGAAAATCTGTGTACCTAGACTTCCACAAGTTAGGTCTCCCATAATCCAGTGAGCAACAATATGTTGCCATTCAAAGTTATATTTCTGGATTATTTTCTCCTTTGAACTCTATAGTGTGTGCAAATTCATACAAGAGTGAACTTTTACCTCATAACAGACATCCAAGTCCAGGCATTTGTAGACTGTCATTTGCATTTCCAACAGGTCGTGCAGCAAGCCTCTCCATTCAGTCTCACTTACAGGTGGGTTCCTAAGTGCAAGGTACAAGAGAAAATTCCAATTTCACAACATCCTTTATGGTGGAAGGTTAGTTACTGATCACAATCAAAAAAATAACACCATCTTACTTCTCTCTTGCTAACAAAACTATGAAAGTCAGAATCTAGCTTTAATTCAACTGAAAAAAAAACTACATAGACTCTGTATGATGGGAACTGTACTACTGAGGTGGCCAACTGCTTCAGAAAAGCAACAGACAAAATTCTGGAGGAACTCGGCGGGCCAGGAAGCATCTATGGAAAGGAGTAAACAGTCGACGTTTCGGGCTGAAACCCTTCAGGAGAGTCTGGGTACATCTTTCAGTGGAATGGACCAACTGGTTCTGTCCAGTTATGCTTGTACCCAGAATAATCTGAGCAATGACCCCTTCTCCAAGCTCAATCGTGATTCTTCTCCCCCTTGTCTTTGTCTTAACAGCAATGCTGAAAGACGAGTCAGCTTCTACATTTGAACTACAATAATCTTTCAGCACCTCACTGCAGCCTCGCAACTGCGGTTCAGTTGTCAGACAATATCCGGTCTTGCATGAGATACAAATTCCTCCAGTTCCTTTCTATGATTCAGTAATTACCACCCTTGACTGCACCAGTGACCAATATAGAGAGAGCGCCACAGTAACATAGTTATTAGCATGATACTATTACAGCTTGGGGCATCGAAGTTCAGAATTCAATCTCAGCATTGTCTGTAAAGAGTTTGCACATCTTCCCCATGAAAATCGTGGGTTTCCTCTTGTCCCATGATTAAGCTAGGGTTAAATCAGGGATTGCGGGTGACACAGCTTGACAGGGTAGAAGGGCCTATTCTGTTGCATGTGTCTTCAAATAAATAAATCAATCAATCAATCAATCAATCACAATCCTCCACACCTCCGCCTCGATCAGGAAGTTCAGAATGCCCTCTGCTTCTCCTGTGAACTGAGGCCCAACTAGTTCCTCTCCACCACAATTGCTTGTCTGTACTTATCCTCACAATGATAACTTTTCCCTCAACTTTACAAACAAGAGAAAATCTGCAGATGCTGGAAATCTGAGCAACACGCACCAAAAGTTGGTGAAACTCAGCAGGCCAGACAGCATCTATGGAAAAAAAAGTACAGTCAACATTTCGGGTTGAAACCCTTCGGCATGACTCAACTTCACCTGTTTTCTCTGAAGTTTAAATGTGGGCACCACACAGGCCTAAACCTGAATAGTTTCTTTGTGGAGAATGTGAAACAGTCTGCTTCAAATGCCCATGGTACATCAATGGCAGAGCAGTCATCAATCATCAAAGAGTCCCACTATCCACACCATGCAATTGTTTTGTGGCTACCATCAGGCAGGTGGCACAGAAACCTGAAGATCCACACCTCCAGGTACAAGAACAGCTAATTCCCTTCAGCCATTTGAATCTTGAAACGTCTGGCAAAACCCTGATCTCTACTTCGATCTCCTTGCATTAAACTGGACTCCTTGTTGTTCTTTCTTGTAAAAAAAAATGTGCACTATTTATGTTCTACGAATGATGCTATGTGCACGTAATGCTACCAGAAGTTTTCAATTCCAACTATGCAATATATATATATACACACACGTGTGCATGATAATAAATTCAACTTACAGCAGTTCCCTTTTCACAGATGCTACCCAAACTTTTGAGAGTCTCCAACATATTTTGTTTCAGATTTTTAGCTTCTGCTTTTTCTTTTAAGTTCATTTACAGTAAATCCACATGTACTCACTTGCGCCCAACATATCTTGTTAGCCGCACCATAAGCAAGTGTGCTTCCTCTGGACTTGACTGGGTATTTTTTACAAATGAGATTGGTTTCTGCAGACCATGCTTTTCCAAAATTTCTGACACACTGAAATAAAGAATTACAAATAATCAGTCAAAATAATTCACTTTAAAATGTAACTTTCTGTTGAGTTATGGCTTTTTATGTTGATGATTCATGCATTATTAATAAGAGCAGAAAACAGTTCAACTTCCAAAATAATTCAAGATGGAAAATCATGTACACCATACACACTATCAAACAATACATAAATTGCATAATAATACTCATTCTTTCAATTGACAATCATCTGTTAATTTCTCCTATAACGAAAATGATATAATAATGGTTGAATTGGTAGGGAGTTCAAAGGTTTAAAGGTACATTTTATTGTCAAAGTATGCATGTACAATACAACTCTGATATTTGTCTTCTCCAGACAGCCATGAAATACAGAAAGAAAACACAGACATCAACCCTTCTCCCCACAAAAAGAAAAAAGAAACAAAACTCGCAAACCCCAACTCCTCCCCCCCCAATCCCTCACACAAAAGCTAATAGATCACCGACATGGAAAACGATTGCTGGAACATGAAACCCCAAATGCCCAACCCCCCTCCCTTGCAAAAAAAACAAGGCAAAAATAGCATCAAACCCCAACCCCCCTCTCATGTACAAAAGATCGCCCAAAAACAAAAACCAATATGAACATCAGACCCCAAGTCCTCAACGCCTCCCCTTCACAAGAACTAACATATCGCCCACTGGACTTGAAACAAACGAACGGTTCCCTGTTTTTGGTGAGATCGCTAGAGACACCAAGTGAACCAGAAAAATAAAGATATCTAGAAGCTGTTCGGTTTTAAATAAATAAATCATTAAAGCAAAGAAATCATTCCACAATATTATAAATTATAATAATATGTAATGATATTTATAATAATTTATAATATATATGCAATAATTGTAATACAGGTCGACCTTCTATAATCCATTGGGACCTGAGGAGTGCCGGATTAGTGAAAATGCCGAATTAAAGAAGGATCATATTAAGCAATACCTAACCACCTCATCATACTTTTAAAATATCAAAGGATTCAAAGGTTCATTTAATGTCAGAGAAATGTATACAATATACATCCTGAAATGCTTTTTCTTCGTAACCATCTACGAAAACAGAGGAGTGCCCCAAAGAATAAACAACAGTTAAACGTTAAAACCCCTAAGTTCCCCCACCCCTGCTCCCCTCTCTCCCGCACATAAGCGGCAGTGAGCAACAATCTCCCCTCCCCACCGGCAAAAAATAAAGTGCACCCACTACCAGCACTCAAGCGTGAGCTAAGCGATAGCAAAGACACAGACTTGCAGTTACCCCAAAGACTACATTGCACTCGCAGTTACTGAGGGAATCCGCATTAGTTTCTTTTCCTCCGCTTAGTAATATGCTTAAGTTCAGCGGGTCACCACGTCTGATCTGAGGTCGTAGGCAGAAGAGAACAGACTGCCAGCCAGGCGACACCAGAGGGCAGTGCGGGACTGCCAGCAGGCGGGCGAGACGGCAAACCAACACAGCACGCGCCAGCTCCCTCGCCACTGGCAGGTGAGACGGGCAGGTGCCGGGCGGCCGCGCCTCACGCAAATGATATTAATAAATGCAGGAAAACAAGCAGGAATCACCTGTCTGTGCTTACAAGAGCACGCCAACACGTGAACAGGTCTATCACAACCAAAACAATGCACAGCAGATTGGAACTGATCTGCCTGGAAAATTTGAAATTACAGTTGCGCGGAAAAGGTAGTTGGATTAGTAAAGGTCGACCTGTAATATAAAACTGTAATAATGTCTCAGTCTGCTGTAAACAATTTTTTTTTTGCAGAACTGCTGAAGCCTTAGAAATGGCAAATACAAGTACACAAGAAAATAGAGCAGAAGCCCAGAAGGTCCCTCAAGCCTGCTCTGTCCATTTAATAGAATAATTGCTGATCAGTGAGGATTGGTAGCGACATCTTCTCCTCATTGATCATCAGTGCAGGTGGCCTCCAGACGGCATCTTTGATATCTGCTCTACTCCCTATACACACAACTATGTAGCTAACCATAGCTTCAAAGCCATATACAAATTTGAAATGTCACTACAGTCGGCCCTCCTTATCCAAGAGGGATTGGTTCCAGGACCCCTCGCGAATACCAAAAAACGCAGATGCTCAAGTCCCTTACTCAACCTGTACAAATGAGGTGGATCTTAGGACCCAGCGGAACCCCGGACCTTATTTAACCTGTCTCAGTGCGGTGGGCATTAGGACCTGGCGGCGAAGCTCTGAATCCGCAGTGTTTCTGTTCACAAAAATAATCACGATCGCGATTTAAAATAAAGTCGAAATGATAACGCGATCAGAAAGAAGTGAAATGCCATCGGTCATTGGAAAAGCATTAGGCTACATTCGGTCAATGAGCGGAACAATTTTATGGGATAAAATGAGAAAGGCCCTGTCCGATTAAAGCTACAATTATTACTAAGCAATGCAGTGGTTTAATTATTGGGTTGGGGTTTTGGGTTTTTCATCCTCCACATCAACCCAGCAGGGATGGACAGCACGCTCGGGAACGATCTGTCACTGGATCAAACTCGACGCTGAAACATACATTTCTTAAGTATTTTATATGCATAGAAAGGTAAAATATATACTATATACTAAGACAAACGTTTGACTAACTGACGCTAAATAACACCGAATGTACCTGTTCCGACTTAGTTAGAGAACTTACGTTTTTTTCTCGATCCCAATCCACAATAACCTACGCACATCCTCCCGTATACTTTAAATCATCTCTAGATTACTTATAATACCTAATACAATGTAAATGCTATGTAAAATAGTTGTTATACCGTAATGACAAGAAAAAAAGTCTGTACATGCTCGAACAGCAAGTGCTGGAAGAGCACTTCCTGGATTTCCCGATTCGCGGTTGGTTGAATTCGCATATGCGGAACTCGCGGATAAGGAGAGCCGACTGTACTAATGTTGTACTAATCACAGGTGGCAATGAGTCACCTTATTGGAGTGATATAGGTCACCTGGTGAGTGGAAAAACCTCTCACAAAACGTCAATAATAATTACTGGCCAAGAGTTATAGAGAGCCAGAGGACCACACGACAGAAACGGGACATCTGGTCCATCCAGTCCATGCTAAACTGTTATTCTGCCTATCCTATTGACGGGCTCCTGGAACATGCCCTTCCCATCCATCAGCCCCAGATCCACTACTTCTGCTGGCAGTTCTTTCCACATTTGAACCATGCTCTGAGTGAAGTTCCCCCTCAGGTTCCCCTTATATATTTCACCTTTCACTCTTAACTTTTGACCTCTAGTTCCAGTCTCAACTTCAGTGAAAAAAGCCTGATTGCTTTTATCCCCTCCAATCTACTCCCCTCATAATCTTGCATATCTCCATCAAATCTCCCCTCATTCTCCTGTGCTCCAGAGGAAAAAAAGTCTTATTATATTCAACCTTTTCCTATTACAAATGTCTTCAAGTTCTAGCAACATTCCTGTTAATTTTCTCTGTAACTTTTTGATTTCATATTACTGTAGGTATGTAACCAGAACTGCACAGAATATTCAAAATCTGGACTCGACAATATCTTATTCATCTTCAGCATAACATCCCAAATGCTGTACTCAATACTCTGATTTATGAACGCCAATGTACCAAAAGCTCTCTTTAAAAGCCATTTACTTGTGACGCCACTTTCAAGAAAGTATGGATGTGTATTCCCAGATCCTTTTGTTCTACTGTACTCCTCAGTGCCCTACCATTCAGTATGCAAGTTCTACCATGGTTTGTCCTCCCAAATAGCAACACCTCACAGATGTTTGCATTAAATTCCATCTGACATTTTTTAGCCCATTTCATCAGATGGTCCAAATTCTGCTGCAAACTTCACTAGCCTTCCTCCTTGTCCACTATGCCCCCAATCTTGGTGCCACCTACAAACCTGCTGATCTAGTTTACCACATTATCATCCAGATTGTTGATAGAGATGGCAAACATCAATGGACCCAGCACTGATCCCTGTAGCACACAACGAGTCACATGCCTCTAGTCAGAGAGGCCACCATCTATTAACGCTCTCTGGCTTTTCCCACAAAGTCAATGTCTAATCTAATTTACTACGTCAGCCTGAATGCCAAATGTCTGAACCTTTTTGACCAGGACTCCATGCGGGACTTAGTCAAAGAGCTTGCTAAAGTCCATGTAGACAGCATCCACTTTCTTTCCTTCATCAACATTCCTGGTAACAGTTTTGAAAAACTCCAAGATTGGTTAGACACAATTTACCATGCATAAAGCCACGATGACTACCCCAAATCAGCCCGTCTATTGAAAAGCTTACATATCCTGCCCCTTAGAATACTTTTCAAAAATTTACTCATTACTGATGTCATTAGCTATTCTCCTGCACTTCACCCATGGTAAAGGGTGTCTTAAATACCTTTGCCAGGGCCCCTGCAATTTCTGCACTAGCCTCCCACAGGATCCGAGGGGACACTTGTCAAACTCTAGGGACTTGCCCACCCTAATTGGTTTCAAGCACTGCATCTTCTGTAATCAATATATGGTCGATAACATCACTACTGCTTTGCCTCAGTTTTACAGACTTGTGCCTGTCTCCTGAGTAAATATAGACATGGACATTGAAGGAGGGCATACATGTGCCTGTCTTCATTAGAGGGTTGGCAACGGAAAGAGTCAGCAGCTCTAAGTTTCTGGACTCTAAATATTGGATGATCTGTCCTGGGCTCAACACAGATGCAACCATACTTAAAGTGCCGCAGTGTACTTACTTTCTCAGGAGGTTAGGCCTGCCATTGAACACTAACAAACTTCTACAGATGTACTATTAAATGTACCCAGACTGGTTGCATCATGGTCCAGTTTGACAATTTGAACATACAGATCATGGGCAGCTGCAGAAAGTAGTGGACTCTGCCTAACACAACATTGGCTTAACCTTCTCCACCATCAGTTGTATCGATAGGAGGCAACATCTATCTCAGACCCCGGCCATCCATGCCATGCCATCTTTTCGCAACTGCCACCGAGCAGCGGGTACAGAAGTCTGAAGTCCCACAGCACCAGGATCAAGAACATCTACTTTGCTTCAACCAGATGCACAACCCTAATCACTACAGTTTAAAAACTCTATGACCTCTTTGCACTACAATGCATATTTTTAATTTGATTTTTTTGGGGGGAAAAATAGTTGTCTTTATGTTTTTTCCTGGGAATGTTGCTTATCTGATAGTATGTGCCTGTGATGCTGTTTCAATCAACTTTGAATCTCTAAGCATTGTGCTAAAAGATTCAACCTTGCTCATGTATTTCAATGGCAACACGCAACAGATCTCAGGCGTGTGTGCTCAAGCATGCAAGCCTGGGTTTGCTGAATGACAGATTGCACTGCATCTGTCAGTATACTCCAGTGGCAGGGCCCAGTCTTGCAGCAATCCTCCGGTGTTATCCGAAGGAACTGCCATCCACATCCTCTGCCAAACCTGAACCTGGCCTAGAATCTAAAACCAGATTTCCGTGCTAATTTTAGGCTTGTAGAACAAGAAACAAAGGAGGAGGGAAATATCTTTTGTGATATATTGTTTTGGTTTCATGTTTTTAAATATTTGCACTTGACCACACTCTTTTAAATAATATTTTATTTACTTCCAAGATCAACTATTTTCTAAGTGATTCTCAATGTCGGACACACTTATAAGCAGACCTCATAGATTTTATACGTGTCACAGCTTCATCCTGTTAGGATTCAGCATTCTCACTCATCAGCTATCCAGACCTCAGTACTGAATCCAGTGGTGTTGAATGCAGAGGGTAGGCCAGGTAAGTGGCACTGAATGTAGAAGGTAGACCAGGTAAGTGGCATTGAATGCAGAGGGTAGGCCAGGTAAGTGGCGTTGAATGCAGAGGGTAGGCCAGGTAAGTGGTGTTGAATGCAGAGGGTAGGCCAGGTAAGTAGTGTTGAATGCAGAGGGTAGGCCAGGTAAGTGGCGTTGAATGCAGAGAGTAGGCCAGGTAAGTGGTGTTGAATGCAGAGGGTAGGCCAGGTAAGTGGCGTTGAATGCAAAGGGTAGGCCAGGTAAGTAGTGTTGAATGCAAGAGGGTAGGTCAGGTAAGTGGCATTGAATGCAGAGGGTAGGCCAGGTAAGTGGCGTTAAATGCAGAGGGTAGGCCAGGTAAGTGGCGTTGAATGCAGAGGGTAGGCCAGGTAAGTGGCGTTGAATGCAGAGGGTAGGTCAGGTAAGTGGCGTTGAATGCAGAAGGTAGGCCAGGTAAGTGGCGTTGAATGCAAAGGGTAGGCCAGGTAAGTGGTGTTGAATGCAGAGGGTAGGCCAGGTAAGTGGCATTGAATGCAGAAGGTAGACCAGGTAAGTGGCGTTGAATGCAGAGGGTAGGCCAGGTAAGTGGCGTTGAATGCAGAGGGTAGGCCAGGTAAGTGGTGTTGAATGCAGAGGGTAGGCCAGGTAAGTAGTGTTGAATGCAGAGGGTAGGCCAGGTAAGTGGCGTTGAATGCAGAGGGTAGGCCAGGTAAGTGGCGTTGAATGCAAAGGGTAGGCCAGGTAAGTAGTGTTGAATGCAAGAGGGTAGGTCAGGTAAGTGGCGTTGAACGCAGAGGGTAGGCCAGGTAAGTGGTGTTGAATGCAGAGGGTAGGCCAGGTAAGTGGTGTTGAATGCAGAGGGTAGGCCAGGTAAGTGGTGTTGAATGCAAAGGGTAGGCCAGGTAAGTAGTGTTGAATGCAAAGGGTAGGCCAGGTAAGTGGTGTTGAATGCAGAGGGTAGGCCAGGTAAGTGGCGTTGAATGCAGAGGGTAGGCCAGGTAAGTGGTGTTGAATGCAGAGGGTAGGCCAGGTAAGTGGTGTTGAATGCAGAGGGTAGGCCAGGTAAGTAGTGTTGAATGCAAAGGGTAGGCCAGGTAAGTGGCGTTGAATGCAAAGGGCAGGCCAGGTAAGTGGTGTTGAATGCAGAGGGTAGGCCAGGTAAGTGGTGTTGAATCCAGAGGGTAGGCCAGGTAAATGGTGTTGAATGCAGAAGGTAGGCCAGGTAAGTGCAGGGACTGCAGGTGGTGGTGGTGGTTACATTGTTTAATTAGTCGTAGAAATCAATTAATTCCTCTTTGTTTCTTCATATGGTAAAATATCCCTGAAAAGCCTCATTCAGCAGAATTTCCTTAATTCCCATTATTACTGTAATACTGTTCTACCAGTTTTACCATAAAATATGAGGCCATAAGACCATAAGATATAGGAGCAGAATTAGACTATTTAGCTCATCGAATCTGCTGCACCATTCTATCATGGCTGATTTATTATCCCACTCAACCCCATTCTCCTACCTTCTCCCCGTAACTTTTGGCATCCTAACTAATCAAGAACCTCTCAACCTCCACTTTAAATATCTCCAGTGACTAGGATTCCACAGCTACTTGTGGCAATAAATTGCATGAATTCACCACCCTCTGACTGAAGAAATTCTTCCTCAGCTCTGTTCTAAATGGATGTTTCTCTATTCAGAGGCTATAGGAAATATCCTCTTCACGTCCACTCCACCTAGGCTTTTCAATATACCTCTTATTGCTCTAAACTACAGCGATTAGGGGCCCAGAATAATCAAACGCTCCTCATATGTTAACCCTTTCATTCCAGAATCATTCTCGTGAACCTCCTCTGGAACCTCTCAAAGGCCAGCACATTGATAAGGCACCCAAAACTGATCGCAATATTCCAAATGTGGTCTGACCAATGCCTTATAAAGCCTCAGCATTATATCCTTCCTTTTATATTCTAGTCCTTTTGAAATGATTGCTAACACTGCATTTGCCTTCCTTACCCCTAAATCAACCTGCAAGTTAATCTTTGCAGAATCCTGCATGAGGACTCCCAAGATGCTTTGCATTTCTGATTTTTGAATATTCTCCCCATGTAGAAAATAGTCTGCACCTTTATTCCTTCTACAAAAGTGAATGACTATACTCCCTACACTCTACTCCACCTGCCACTTCTTTGCCCATTCTTCTAATCTGTCTGTCCTTCTACAGACTCCCTGCTTCTTCAAAACTACTTGCCTCTCCACCCATCTTTGTATCATTTGCAAACTTAACAACAAATCATTCAATTCCGTCATCCAAATCATTGACACACAAAACGAAAAGAAGTGGTCCGAGTAATGACCACGGCAAAACACCACTTGTCATCGGCACACAACCAACTGCTTTATTGTGATTATTTGCCTCCTGCCAATCAGTCAATCCTCTATCCATGCTAGCACCTTTCCTGCACTATACCATGGGTTCATATTTTGTTAAGTAGCCTCGTGTGTGGCACCTTGTCAAAGGCCTTTTGAAAATCCAAGTAAATAACATCCACTGGCTCTCCTTTGTCTATCCTGCCTGTTATTTCCTTGAAGAATTCCAACAGATTTGTCAGGCAAAGTTTCCCTTGAAGGAAATCATGATGACTTTGGCCTATTTTATCATGTGTCTCCAAGAATCCTAAAATCTCATCCTTAATAATCGAATGCAACATCTTCCTAACCAGCCCATAATTTTCTTTCTTCTGTCTCCTTTACTTCTGAAAACATAGAGTGATATTTGCAATTTTCCAGTCCTCTGCAACCTATGTTATTTTCCATTTTGTATTAATTGCTTATAAATACAAATCATAACATATGGTAGATGTGAAGATATCACACACATTTTAAATAATACATTCTGTATTATGTCTTTGTTATTTTGTGACAAAATTTACATTCATTCAGAAGTTGTATCTGTAATGCAAAGGAATAAGGAACACATTCCTGAACATGAAACTGGTTGAATCTTAAATTAAGTGCCAGGAATGCTGGAGGACATAATTAATGTGAACACTGACACAAATTAGCAATTCAATTTATCTTTTCTTAAGAAGGAAGTTCAAGAATCCAAGTGGCTGAAGAATGTATTTTTTCCACTGTCACAATATAATATAGTGAGCACACATTAAGCAGTTTCTCTGAAACGTTTCCACTGGTGGAAGTGAACCAATAAAATCTAAGATTTTTTTTCTTGTCCAACAGCCTAGTAAATTTATATTAAAAGAAAAGCCCTATGTAGGGGGAGCAGAGAAAGTTGAGATAGATTAATACAAGATTCAAGCTTTTATATAGCAAGGTTATCATGGTTACCTCAACTCTGGTTGCCGATATCATGTAACCAGCTGTGGGCAACAATTTCAGCTATCATTTCAGAATTGCATATTTACTGTATTTGAATTTTACCACGAGTTCCTTCCACCCTCTCGCTTCACCTCTTTATTTTCCAGGCACAAAATTATCACAGAACGACAATGAATTAACTTTCCTTTAACCTGAATGCATATTTTGAGAATGCAGGTGACTGCAGATTTTTAACAAATGTGTAAGTGAAGGTGCAATTTAAATATATTAGTAGCATGGTAGAATTAGTGAATTACCCAGTGGTCTACACAACAACCTTATTCTTCATCACCTTTCTGCATGCATGCATCATCATCATGTGCTGTATCGTATGATGTTGGCGATCATAGTCTCCATGACCATGATTGGTCTTGACAAATTTTTCTACACAAGTGGTTTGCCTTTGCCTTCCTCTGGGCAGTGGTTTTACAACGCGCGAGGACGTCCACACTCCACCCCACCCCCCAGCTATTATCAATACTCTTCAGAGTCAGTGGTTTCATAACCAGGACTTGTTATACACACCAGCTGCTCATACTACCATCCACCACCTGCCCTCATGGCTTCACGTGACCCTGGTCAGGAGGTTATCAGGGTGATCTGCAGGCTAATGGAGGGAAGGAGCACCTTACACCTCCTTTGGCAGAAACGCATTTGCACACAGCCACCCAGCAGCCTCCTTAGCAGGGAGATTCCGCTCTAAATCTCAAAAAGGGTAATCATGGGCATAAGTCTTGCTTCTAACAGATTTTACTCTTTCCCTGATAGTTATCTCTGTAAACAAACGTTTTCAAAAGACCCAAATTGCAATTAATTGTCAAACTGAAAGAGGCTGAAAAAGAAAGTAGTAGTGAAAAAATCTTAAAAAAGAGACTACCTTGTTACAATTAATACCTTATAACAAGAAGAGAGTTATATATTATATTCCGGCAAAAAATATATATAGTATCACAAACAATTTTCTAACATTAATTATCTTCTACTTTAAAGGAGAATATATATTTAAGAAAACTATAAAATTCTACCTTAGATGTTGTTCCAACAAGTCAATCTGATCATGCAAAACATTAGTCACTTCTGTTTCTTGACTGTAGTAAAATCAAAATGACAAAAAGAACATTTATAACAAAACATGTAATTGACATGCTGGCAGTCGTTTCACAAATTTTAGATTGTCAGTTTCAGGTTTTATTTCCTCAAATATGGTTTCAAATGATTAAACTCCACAGTGTTAAGGTTAAGGTTAAGGTTGTTGGATCTCTCATTTTGGCAATATTAAATCCTAATTACCTCAAAACCCTGATTTAAAAAATCCAAAATTAAGCAATATTTCGGCCCAAAGCCAGATCAGCCTTTTCTGAATAACTAGATCAAAATACTCCTTTGAAAATTGTAGCCAAATTGTGAGCCATTCAAGATTCCCCAAAATCCTTTTAAATACCATTATGCAATAAGCAGAGATGTGTTGGGGGCGGGGGGGGGGGGGGTCACTAGAACTTAAAGCAAGAGCTATGGTCCTGGTTTTTATTACAGGTATTCAAGAATTTCTTTCACACAAAGATTCCGTTTGTAACTCATTAATAAATGTGGAGAATGGGTACTGCATCAGTTCACCTACTAAGTCATTTTGGATGTATCAACAGCAATCCTCCAAAATAAAATTTGATACAGGTCCATCAAGCCAATTCCAATGTTGCAACAGAAACAAAAGATATAAAAATTTAAAAATAAGAAAACTAGACCTAATAAATCAGTCCTGTGAAAACAGACTATCCAATACACCTCATGCAGCTTTAATTAATGAGACAACAATATGCACCCATTTGTGACTGTAAATAAATCAAGCTCCGGTTAATCTTATTCTCAAGAGTGATATACTCACAGCCAAAAATATGGAGACCATTCTGAATGCAGAAACAATTAAATGACAAAAGTGTTCAGTACAGTCAACCAGCTGCTTGTGGTTACATTAGCATATGCCAAAACAAAATGCTGGTAAAACCATAACCAATTGGCCAAGTGCTGAACTTGCATCATATTCTACCTACATAAATTACAGCAAACTGTGAAAGTTTTAATGCATTTACTTTTTTTTAAAAAAAGTATGTTCAATAAAAATATATTCAGAAATGTAGAATAGACAAAGGGATTCTCAGTGATGATATTTTAATAAGACACTTCACAATAAAAATAATAAATATAATTTATAAGCTGGAAGGTTTGGGATAGGCTGAGGTAATTACACAATACATTCAAAAGTCTAACTTGAAAAACAGAAATGGAGTTAGCTTGCTGAGGGTTTTGAAAGAAATGATCAAAATCTGCATAAAGAACAGGAAAAACATAGGAGTAATGTAAAAAAAAAAGGACAAAACACTCACACATGAATTTCACTACTTGTGTTAAAGAATTCCATTAGACACTTTAAATGCATTCAGGGTATCCCAGTATCCCACTTTAAATGCACTCAGGGTATCCCAGTATCCCAAGCCTTGCTCGTTTCTCACTGCTGCCATTAGGTAGAAGGTACAGGTGCCTCAGGATTTGCACCATCAGGTTCAAGAACAGATACTACCCCTCAACCATCAGGCTCTTGAACAAAAGGGGATAACTACACTCATTACATTTCTGGTGTTCCCACAATCAATGGAGTCTACTTAAGGGACGCTAACTTGTTACTTCGTGCCTGTTACTTATTGCGATTTATTTAAGTTTGCATTTGCACAGCTTGGTGTTCATTGATCCTGCTTACAGTTACCGTTCTATAGATATGATCAATATGCTCGCAGGAAAAAAGAATCTCAGTGTTGTATGTGGTGACATTTAAGTACTCTGATAATAAATTTCACTTTGAACTTTGGATTTTTTGAACTTTGTATTCAAAGTATACAAAGTATTCAAAGTATTTGGATAAACAATGTCTAATTAGAAATAGTCAGCATGGCTTCGTGTGTGGTAGGTTGTGTCTAACCAATCTGATATAGAGTGTTACGAGTAAGTTAACCAGGAAAATTGATGAAGCAAGGCAATGGATGTTGTCTACATGGACTTTACCAAAGCATTTGACAATGGGAGTCAGGAAGGCATTAAAGATGAGGTAGTAACTTGGATTAGACATTGGCTTTTGGGAGAAGCCAGAGAGTGATAGTAGATAGTTGCCTCTCTGGATGGAGGTCTGTGACTAGTAGAGTGCTGCAGAGATCAGCGCTGGGTCCGTTATTTGTCACCTACAGTAAATCAAATGATCTGGATGAAAATGTGGTTAACTGGGTCAGCAAATTTGCAGATGACACCAGGATTGGGTTCTAGTAGACAGAGAGGAAGGCTATCAGAGTTTGCAGCGGGATCTGGACCAGCTGGAAAAAAAAAGAAAAAAAAAAAAAATCGGCTGATAAATGAAAGATGGAATTTAATGCAGACAAGTATGAGGTGTTGCACTTCAGCAGGACCAACCAGGGTAGGTCTAACACTGAAGAGTGCAGTGCAACAAAGGGGTCTGGGAATATGGGTCCATAATTCACTGAAAGTGGCAGCAGAGGTAGACAGGGTCATAAATAAAGCTTTTGGCACACTGACCTTCATAAATCAAAGTATTCAGTAGAGGAGATGGGATTTTATGTGGAAGTTGTATAAGGTGTAGGTGAGGTCTAATTTGGAGTATTGCGTAGTTTTGGTCACCTGTCTATAGGAAAGAGGTAAATGAGGTTGAAAGAGTACAGTGAAAACTTACAAGGATGTTGCTGAGACTGGAGGACCTGAATTATAAGGAAAGATTGAATAGGTTACGACTTTATTCCTTGGAATATAGAGGACTGAGGAGAGATTTGATAGAAGTACACAAATTTATGAGTGGTATAGATAGGGTAAATGCAAACAGACTTTTTCCACTGAGGCTGGGTGGTACTACAACCAGCGGACATGGCTTAAGTATGAAAGGTAAAATGTTTAAGGCGAACATGAAGGGAAACTTCTTCAGAGGGTCGTGAGAATGTGGGGTGAGCTGCCAGCACAAGTGGTGTCTAGAGCTCAATTTCAATGTTTAAGAGAATATTACATGAATGGGAGAGGTATGGAGGGCTAAGGTCCAGATACAGGTCGATGGAACTAGGGCGTTTGAATGGTTCAGCATGGGTGAAGTACTCTTCTATGAGTCTAGTCAGGAAGAAAAGAAAAGCTTACAAAAGGTTCAGAAAGCTAGGTAATATTAGAGATCTAGAAGATTATAAGGCTAATAGGAAGGTGCTTAAGAAGGAAATCAGGAGAGCCAGAAGGGGCCATGAGAAGGCCTTGGCGGGCAGGATTAAGGAAAAACCCAAGGCATTCCACAAGTATGTGAAGAGTAAGAGGATAAGACTTGAAAGAATAGGACCTATCAAGTGTGACAGTGGGAAAGTATGTATGGAACCGGAGGAAATAGCAGAGGTACTTACTGAATACTTAACTTCAGTATTCACTATGGAAAAATCGTAGTGATGACTTGCAGCAGACTGAAAAGCTTGAGCATGTACATATTAAGAAAGAGAATGTTCTGGAGCTTTTGGAAAGCATCAAGTTAGGTAAGTTGCCGGGATCAGATGAGATGTACCCCAGGCTACTGTGGGAGGTGAGGGAGGAGATTGCTGAGCCTCTGGTGGATCTTTGCATCATCAATGGGGACAGGAGAGGTTCCGGAGGATTGGAGAGTTGCGGATGTTGTTCCTTTATTCAAGAAAGGGAGTAGAGATAGCCCAGGAAATTACAGACCAGTGAGTCTCACCTCAGTGGTTGGTGAGTTGATGGAGAAGATCCTGACTGGCAGGATTTATGAACATATAGAGAGGTATAATATGATTAGGTATAGTCAGCATGGCTTTGTCAAGGACAGGTCGTGCCTTACGAGCCTGATTGAATTTTTTGAGGATGTGACGGAAGAGCAGTAGATGTAGTGTATATGGATTTCAGCAAGGCATTTGATAAGGTACCCCATGCAAGGCTTATTGAGAAAGTAAGGAGGCATGGGATCAAAGGGGATATCGCTTAGTGGATCCAGAACTGGCTTGCCCACACTAGGCAAAGAGTGGTTGTAGACAGGTCATATTCTGCATGGAGATCGGTCACCAGTGGAGTGCCTGAGGGATCTGTTCTGGGACCCTTACTCTTCGTGATTTTTATAAATGATCTGGATGAGGAAATAGAGGATGGGTTAGTAAGTTTGCTGATGACACAAAGGTTGGAGGTATTGTGGATAGTGTGGAGGTCTGTCAGAGGTTACAGCGAGACATTGATAAGGTGCAAAACTGGGCTGAGAAGTGGCAGATGGAGTTCAACCCAGATAAGTGTGAAGTGGTTCATTTTGGAAGGTCAAATATGATTGCAGAAAATAGTATTAATGGTAAGAGTCTTGGCAGTGTGGAGAATCAGAGGGATCTTGGGGTCCGAGTCCACAGGACACTCAAAGCAGCTGCGCAGGTTGACTCTGTGGTTAAGAAGGCATACGGTGTATTGGCCTTCATCAATTGTGGGATTGAGTTTAAGAGCTGAGAGGTAATGTTGCAGCTATATAGTACCCTGGTCAGATCCCACTTGGAGTACTGTGCTCAGTTCTGTTCACCTCACTACAGGAAGGATGTGGAGACCACACAAAGGGTGCAGAGGAGATTTACAAGGATGTTGCCTGGATTGGGGAGCATGCCTTATGAGAATATGTCAAGTGAACTCGGCCTTTTCTCCTTGGAGCGACAGAGGATGAGAGGTGACCTGATAGAGGTGTATAAGATGATGAGAGGCATTGATCATGTGGATAGTCAGAGGCTTTTTCCCAGGGCTGAAATGGTTGGTACAAGAGGACACAGGTGTAAGGTGCTGGGGAGTAGGTACAGAGGAGATGTCAGGGGTAAGTTTTTTACTCAGAGAGTGGTGAGTGCATGGAATGGGCTGCCGGCAACTGTGGTGGAGGCAGATACGATAGGGTCTTTTAAGAGACTTTTGAATAGGTATGTGGAGCTTAGAAAAATAGAGGGCTACAGGTAAGCCTAGTAATTTCTTAGGTAGGGACATGTTCGGCACAACTTTGTGGGCCGAAGGGCCTGTATTGTGCTGTAAGTTTTCTATGTTTTAACACAGACATCTGCAGCACATTACAGGCTTTTCAACCCACATGTTGTTGCGACCATGTAACCTACTCTAGAAACTGCCTAGAATTTCCCTACCACATAACCCTCTCTTTTTCTAAGTCCCGTGTACCTATCTAAAAGTCTCTTAAAAGACCCTATTGTATCCACCTCCACCACCATCACCAGCAGTGCATTTCATGCACCCGGCACTCTGTGTGAAAAATCTAACCCTGACATCCCCTTTGTTCCTACTTCTAAGCACCTTTAAACTATGCCCCTTGTGTTAGCCATTTCAGCCCTGGGAAAAAACCTCTGGCTAGCCACATAATCAATGCCTCTCATCATCTTATACACTTCTGATCCTCTGTTGCTCAAAGGAGAAAAGGCTAAGCTCACTCAACCTATTCTCATAAGGAATGCTCTCCAATCCATCCTTGTAAATCTCCTCTGCAGTCTTTCCATAGTTTCCACATCCCTCCTGTAGCGAGATGAATAGAACTGAACACAGTACTCCAAGCAGGGTCTAACCAAGGTCTTGTATAACTGTAACATTACCTCACAGTTCTTGAACCCTATCGCATGGTTGATGAATGCCAACACACCATACGCCTTCTTAAAAACACTGTCAACTTGCGCACAGCTTTCAGCGTCCTATGAACATGGACCCTAAGATCTCTCTGATCTTCCACACTGCCAAGAGTCTTACCATTAATATTATATTCTGCCTTCAAATTTGACCTTCCAAAATGAACCACTTCACACTTATCTGCATTGAACTCTATCTGCTATTTCTCAGCCCAGTTCTGCATCTTATTGATGTCCTGCTGTAACCTGATACCCCTACACACTATTCACAACACCCCCAACCTTGGTGTCATCAGCAAATTTACTAACCCATCCTTCTACTTCTTCATCCAGGTCATTTATAAAAATTACAAAGAGAGGTCCCAGAAGAGATCCCTGTGGAACACCACTGGTCACCAACCTCCATGCAGAATATAAACTATCTAAAACCACCCTTTGCCTTCTGTGGGCAAGCCAATTCTGAATCCACAAAGAAAGGTCTCCTTGGATCTCCATGCCTCATTACTTTCTGAAGGCATGCCTCATTACTTTCTGAAGGAGTTTCGCATGGGAAATCTTATCAAATCCAAAAACACTACATCCACTGCTCTACCTTCATCAATGTGTTTTGTTATTTCCTCAAAGAATTCAATCAGGCTCATAATGCACAACCTGCCCTTGACAAAGCCATGCTGACTATCCATAATCAGATTATGTCTTTCCAAATGCTCATAAATCCTGCTTCTAAGGATCTTCTCCAACAACTTGCCCACTGCTGAAGAAAGAATCACTAGTCTATAATTTCCTGGTTATCACTACTCCCTTTCTTGAACAAAGGAACAACTCTCCGATCCTCCGGTATGTCCTCCGTCCCTATCGATGATGCTAAGATCATTGGCAGAGCTCAGCCAAACTCCTCCCTTGCGTCCCACAGTAGCCTGGGGTACATCTCGTCCAGTCCCAGCGACTAATCTAACTTAATGCTTTTCAAAAGCTCCAGCACATCCTCTTTCTTAATGCATATATGCTCAACTGTTTCAGTCCACTGTGAGTCATTCTCACAATTACCAAGGTCCTTGTCCCTGGTGAATACTGAAGCAAAGTATTCATTAAGTACCTCTGCTATCTCCTCCAACTCCATGCACACTCTAGCTCTGGAACATAGTTTGGTTAGTGATTCAGAGCTGGATCTGGGGTGCTTTGTACAATACATTTTTTTAAAAAGCCACTGGGTTCACTGATATAGTACTGTGTAACATGATAAAAATGTGAAAAATTGCATTTGGGTATAACGTAATAATATCAGATAATCTGGAAAATCTGTTAGCTGGCACTATCAAAGTCACAAGAGCACCAAATAATTGGATGTATCTACATCAATGATCTTATTCATTTCATCTTTGCATATTAATTTAGGTTTTTTT
The DNA here is from genome assembly GCF_030028105.1 of Mobula birostris. Lineage (NCBI taxonomy): Eukaryota > Metazoa > Chordata > Chondrichthyes > Myliobatiformes > Myliobatidae > Mobula > Mobula birostris. Next base: position 194,817,895 of record NC_092371.1, read on the forward strand.
CTAAATGCATCACGGCACATCACTTCAGCTGCTCCAGTCAAATTGATTTCTATTCTTCTGCATTCCTTCTGCAATCTGCACCCCATACATCTCCCAAATAGTAATAAGTAATAAGAAAGTCTCATGTTAATCCTAAGGAAACAAAATGGACTTTGTGAATTTGAGGTTTCTGTTGATCATTTACTTTTAAATATATTAATATTTTTGGAGCAATAATTCATTAAGAATACTTAAAAAAATTGTAACTTGTAATTCTTCATTGACTTGATCATACTTACCCAAAACCCCTCTGTGGTAAACACTCAAGTACATCATAACAAAGAGCTAGCTGATCATTTCGCTCACATTTATAGAGACATTCTAGGGCTACTGCCATCAACTGTTGTTGATCAGGAATAATTTTCTGCTGACACTAAAGAGGAATACAAATAAGGAATAAATCAATGAACAGAATAAAATATATTTGAGAATGTGTACCGCATATAACGTCACTAACTTAAAATTTAAAATATCTGGGTGGACAAATCACAAAATTAAAAATTCACCAGAAACTTGTATGCAGGCATGAAATGCAGAATGCAAGACCTACCAACTTCCAAAAGATGAGTAAGATAGAGATTGCATACATTTTCAAAGATTAAAATAATGCCACAGTAAATCTGACATCATGCTGTCTGTGTCAATGCATCCAGTTGTCTCAATAAATATAAACAATATGAATTGGTTATATGACTGCATTAAATTTAATTCATTATATTAACCTGCTACATGGAACCCTATCAGACCTTAAGGATGCACCATGTATAGTGGATTCTGGATTATTGCGACACATCAGCACTAGTACATTTTGGCCTAATAAAGCACCTGTCCCAATTAGCGAAGTTTCATGGAAATAGTTAGAAAGGTATAAAAAAGACAAGTTACAGCTTAACTGGAGAAACAAATAGTGTGTTTAAATTAAATACAGAATATATTAGAACGCTACCAAAGCTAGTACAGTACTGTAAAACTGTATTAGTTCCTGAAAGTTATCAATGGAGGAATTCATTCAGGGATGTGTTCTTTTGTAAATGAACAAAATCAGTGCAGACACCTGCAGCAGATAGTGGACTGCCTTCAAACAGTGCTTTTGATGACTGCATCCTCCAAATTTTCATTTTAATTGTAACATCGATACCTTCAAATTCAATCTCTCACACAATGTCAGCAGGACCAAGGAGCTGATTATTGACTTCAAGAGGAGAAAACCAGAAGTCAATCAGATAGGTCTCATTGGGCTATCAGAGGTGGAGAGGGTGAATGCTGTTAGAGTAAATAGCATCCATCAAGGACCACCACCATCCAGGCCATATTTGCTTCTCACTGCTGCCATCAGGAAGGTAGTACAAGATCTCAGGACCCACGCCTGTTAGGTCAGAAGCTGCTATTACCCCTCAAACATCAGGCTCCTGAACCAGAGGGCATAGCTTCACTCACCCATCACTGAACTGCTATGGGCTCACTTTCAAGGACCTTTGATCTCATGTTCTCAATACTATTGCTTAATTATTTATTTTTAATTTTTTTTTATTTGCACAGTTTGTTGTCTTTTGCACATTGGTTGGTTGTCCATTCTATTGTGTTTCTTATATTTTCTGGAAACACCCGCAAGAAAGTGAATCTCAGGACTGTATGTGGTGACATACGTATACTTTGATAATAAATTTACTTCTAACTTTTTGAACTTTGAATTCTTCGTAGTTCCTAACTTGACGTAGTAAAATAGTTTCATTTTCACTGCCACGTTTGGCATCTCCAAGCTTGAATGCCAGAAACTGCAGTGAGCAAAACAGTTCTGAATTCCAGTTTATTACTCACCAACTACCAATGACAAAATTCACTGCTTTTTGAACACAAACAACTTTATTTAAAAACTGTTCCCTCCAAGCATGGTGAAGTCGTATGGCCATTAGACACGTGCATGAGACTGATGCTAGCTACAAAATATTCGGCAGCAGTCTCTTTCCCCAACTAAGTAGCATAGTGTCCCAAATAAATGAAGGGACTCCCAGCTATTTTCTCAATTTGTTTTTGTTCTTTAAGAGTTGTCACAAATAAGCAGCTTGTCCGATTAACCAATGGCCACTGTATTAGTGATGTGGAAGGTGCATTCTTCTCCACAATTCTCCTCCTCAGCAATATCAAAGAAATCATCTGCCAGACCTTTTACAAAAATGATGGATGCAACTTTTTTTTAAACGTAACATACATAATAGAACTTGTAAGCTGGCTGCTTGATTCTGACATTGGTAAAACAATTTCAAATGGAAGAGGTCTGGTTTAATACTTATGATAATAATTAAATAAAAATGTAATAAACATACATCAGGTTTTGATTGCTGAAATATCTTCAAAGGGTACTTTAAGTCCTCTTTTGCCTCTGTTACTAAATATTCTTTCAGCAATTTGTCTGCAAATCTCGCCTTTTTACTTTCACAACGGTGCAGGAAGGGAACCACCCACTGGTACACGTTTTTTATATACATTTCTTCAGATGACTGCCAAAATATAATTCCACAAAAAAAAAAATCAGCATGCAGCATTAACTATATACAGGTTTCTTTTACAGGGAAAAAAAGAATTTTAACTCAATAATCTGCTGAACAAAGATAACATTGAAAACTAATATAACTTAGTAAAGTGTACAAAATAACACTGTCAGTATGGAATGGCTAGACACTAGATTTTACATGGGTTTCATTCCCATCAGGTTAAGACCAGAAGAAAACAAATCTGCTTAAAAATGATCAAACTTATGTTGCAAATAATGCTAAAATAGTAAAGACTTGAGAACAAATGAAGCACCTGTTCTTCATACACAGCAATTAATGGAAGGACTAAAGAAGAGTTATTATTTTTTAAAAGTTAATTACAAAGAAAACCTCATACAAATTGCAATTGTTTGGTAATTTTGATTATGTTACATCAATTACTGAAATACAATGCTAATAATCTCAGGCTGAATTTATATTTGAACGTCTTACGTTTATCAACAGTTGCCTCAGTTTATCAATGTCATTCATCTGCTGCATGTCCTTCAAAGAAAGAGTTGGATCAGCCCCTGCTTCATACACAAGTGTTTCCAGAGTAATCAGATCATCACAGAGAACCTCTAAACCTGGGATATTCCTTTCCTTGCCAAGTCGTATCAGAGATAGGGCACAATCCACCTAAAAGTATATTAAGAGTGCTGTTAAATGGATCAAAAGTTTTGGCACATGTAGTTCATAATAAATGTTATTTTCAGTTTTCCAATTCTTCTAGTTCTGCCTATATTGTCTGACACACAATCTCTCTCCAATTAAACTTCAATTTTACTATAATGTCTACAATTTAATATTCTAACATTTTTCAAACTCAGTGAGACTACTACCTCAATGAGAATTATAGTGCATTATAACTGCATTTCAGAGACTTGCTTTTTGCCACTTAAACTGATTTCACTTGAGACTCCTCAATGAAACAGAATTTGCAGAAAGGAGCAAGATATAGCAAAAAAAAATAATAAAAATGAATTAAATCTAACACTAGTTAGGAAGGTTAATAAACATAGTTAATGCACAAAAATAAATTACAGAACCAATGTCCTGGCTGTTGCAAGATCTGTTCATATTTGATCCCCTCTTTACAAATGCTAAGTCTAAACAAATTCAAGTAATTATATTAAACTAAGTTATTCATTGCTTCCTTTTACCTTGTAATCTATGTGAAAGTGTTGTACTGTAGATTTTAAATAATCATTGTTTTGAGGTTTAGATCATTCTGTGATCAAATTATTTTGAAGCCGGTGCTGCAAATTGAGATTTGGTGCCACCACGTGGTACTTAAAAGCAGCACAGCTTTTGCTGACCAGGAAAGTGTTGGATAGAAAACTGGTAGACATGTGAAAAAAAGAAAATTGGTCCAATAAATTCTGCACCATTTTCTTATTTGAATACTATTGCAGGCCTCTATCTACCTGTCATTCGGAACATGGGGCTCATATGTTATTGATACAAACAAAGTAATGTTTGTTCACCTGTATTCAAATGAAAGTGAATTTCAAATTTTGCCAAAAAAAAGGAAAGTTGCTCATTTGGAAGCTCAGACTTCAGTTGTGGTTATAATTAAATTTTGTATTATCACAAAGCTGAAGGTGACGTGATGACAGAACATGGAGTATAATTTCCCAGAGATTCACAGTCAATCCAATTTCCTCAACTTCTCCTTCAATTTGTAATCCCAAATTCTTCATCTTTTCCAAAATAATTTTTGATCTTTTTATTTCAGAAACAAATTCCCATGCCATTAACAATCCTAAGTTACTTAGGAAATCAGAAGGAATTCCAACAATATACAATATTTTAGCATGAAAGTAAACACACTAAACACGTTATTGTCCAGCTTCTCACCTGCCTAGAATAACTCTCAATCTCCTCTGCACGTTTCAGATACCATTGAGTGAGTGTATCAATAAAGGGAACAGCAGTTCTATATTTCAACAGTTCAGGCTGCTCTTCATAAAGAAACTCAGCCACATCTTGTGGACTACAACCTATTATCATTCTGCAGGGAAAAAAACAAGCACCAAATATTATCAGAATGAACAGGAAGCTCACACATCCATTGCTATAATATACCTATAGTGAAAGGCAATACTCATTTATCAGCAAAATAGTCATGGTGAAATAACATGTTGAAGCAAGAATTGTTCTGTACTACTAATCAAGCAATAGCACTTTTCCAAAAAGTTTATTAATAGACCAGTGAAAATAATTATTCCAGATCAATTAATTTTAATATATTGCCATTTTGTTTTATGTAGGCTTGATGATTTTTTTTTATTTTAGTTTCACAAGTTTAGTTCTTAATATCAGCATTTACTTTCTTGAAATGTAATAGGCTGGATCATACTGACTCAAACGGAACCACTGACATTCAGTTGTTGAATTAAACACGTCCTAGATTCCCATACATATGCTATGAAACAGAAGTTCATGACTTACTGACAGGTTCAGAATGCCAAAGCTAACACTAGACTCCACAAAGATCCCCCACTATTTAAACTTGGGGTGAAACCTGAAATACCATTAATTTCTTTGGGATTATGATGAACATATTTGGAAGATAATAAGGAAGGTAAGATAACTTTTAATCATTTTACCTCATTTTAATGTGATTAGTTATTTATCAAGCTTAAATATGCCTGAATGTTCATTTAACTTAATGATAGCTTTCAGCCATCCCTACTTTGGCAACTGTCAGAGGATGCCAGTCTCACTACAGAAAGGAACTTTCACTGAGCTACCTGAGGACCACACCAACAGCATCCAGAGTGCTACAGGCCAGCAGAATCAAAAGCTCGGTTTTAGGTGCACGGACATTAGAAAACTAGTAAATAGGAAGATAGTTGAATTATATAGAAAAATAAGATTGAATATAAAACAAAATTGATTACATTAGCTTAAAAATAAAATATAGTGAAATTAATTAAAACCCAAAAAATATTTTAAGATTGTTAATTGAAATATCATTTTCATCATATATTTTAATGCTACACTATACTTTTTGATTACAGTAGCATTTAACAAAATTCTATTTGGATTTATAGAAATATACTGAATGGAAAATATCTCATGGCACAATCTAGTCAGGTTTTGATCAGGTCTTGTAGCAATATATTATTAGATAGGTTGCGAAAAGATTGGAGACTGAGGCACGTTTAGATTTTAAAATAGATGAAAAACAATAATGGTAGAGGAAGACAAAACTATAGAAAGGGAATCCCCAGATTGAGGTCAGTGTATTTGAAGGGCAGCTACCGATATTCGACTTATTAAAACCAAGGATCCCTGGATAACAAGATCTATTGTAGCACTGGGTTTTTGGAGGGTTTGGACATCTGGAGGTTAAGAGACTTTCACTATAAGAATAACATATTTTGCATTCAAAGAATTTAAATTATTGAAACAAATATATGGTATTGCTGAATGATAACCATCCAGAACAATAAAGATTCTTATTTCCTTGACACACATCAAAGTTGCTGGTGAACGCAGCAGGCCAGGCAGCATCTGTAGGAAGAGGTGCAGTCAACATTTCAGGCCGAGACCCTTCGTCAGGACTAACTGAAGGAAGAGTGAGTAAGGGATTTGAAAGTAGGAGGGGGAGGGGGAGATCCAAAATGATAGGAGAAGACAGGAGGGGGAGGGATGGAGCCAAGAGCTGGACAGGTGATAGGCAAAAGGGGATACGAGAGGATCATGGGACAGGAGGTCCGGGAAGAAAGACAAGGGGGGGGGGGAGGACCCAGAGGATGGGCAAGAGGTATATTCAGAGGGACAGAGGGAGAAAAAGGAGAGTGAGAGGAAGAATGTGTGCATAAAAATAAGTAACAGATGGGGTACGAGGGGGAGGTGGGGCATTAGCGGAAGTTAGAGAAGTCGATGTTCATGCCATCAGGTTGGAGGCTACCCAGACGGAATATAAGGTGTTGTTCCTCCAACCTGAGTGTGGCTTCATCTTTACAGTAGAGGAGGCCGTGGATGGACATGTCAGTATGGGAATGGGATGTGGAATTAAAATGTGTGGCCACTGGGAGATCCTGCTTTCTCTGGCAGACAGAGCGTAGATGTTCAGCCAAGTGGTCTCCCAGTCTGCGTCGGGTCTCGCCAATATATAAAAGGCCACATCGGGAGCACTGGATGCAGTACATCACCCCAGTCGACTCACAGGTGAAGTGTTGCCTCACCTGGAAGGACTGTTTGGGGCCCTGAATGGTGGTAAGGGAGGAAGTGTAAGGGCATGTGTAGCACTTGTTCTGCTTACACGGATAAGTGCCAGGAGGGAGATCAGTTTCTTTTTGGATTCCAGACCTAATCAGTTCCCCTCTACCACCACTCTGCTCCATCTAGCAGAATTAGTCCTTACTCTTAATAATTTCTCCTTTGGCTCCTCCCACTTCCTCCAAACTAAAGGTGTAGCTATGGGCACCCATATGGGTCCTAGCTATGCCTGCCTTTTTGTTGGGTTTGTGGAACAATCTATATTCCATGAACCGCCACCTCCAACGGGATCCCACCACTAAGCACATCTTTTCCTCCCCCCTCTCTCTGCATTCCGCAGGGATTGCTCCCTACGCAACTCCCTTGTCCATTCGTCCCCCCCATCCCTCCCCACTGATCTCCCTCCTGGCACTTATCCGTGTAAGCAGAACAAGTGCTACACATGCCCTTACACTTTGATGTGTGTTGCTTGAATTTCCAGCATCTGCAGAATTCCTGTTGTTTTTGTTTTTATATCCTTGAAGCAGACTAACACATTGAAACAAATATGTTACTATATAGCCATAGTAGTGCAATCACTCAAGTTGATTCTGTCACTATATATTGAATACATGTATGACAAAAAATGCAAAATCCTAAAGGACAGTATTGGCAGAGATTAGTTTAAGTAATGTAAATCATAGACATGAAACAAAATATTGAATATTTTCAATCAGAGTTCCCAATTCCAAATATCAAAACATTAACTCTTTGATACTGTGTTACCTATTTATCTATTGTGCAGTAAAACAATGGTGTTGACATTCTATTAGATTTGTTTCCACAGGTGATGTAGTCAAAGTAAAAATATACTTGGTTCTTTTCCAAGACCATTCAACCAAGCCACACAACTGAAATAAAAAGTTGACTTGGGGTGCATGTGCCTGGGCATTATTTCACCCCTTCCTTCTCCCAAGGCAATCTCCGATACAGCAGTTGACTCCACACAAATCAATGGATTGAAAGCCTTAAGGAATGCAATGAGTGGCCGAGCACTAAAATTAATAAAGACCAATTTCTACCGCAGTAAGTCATAATGGATTTTTACAGTAAATATCAGTCATTTTGTTAGAATTGTTTAAAAGTTAAGCCCTTCATCAGACTGCAAACTTAAATCAGAGTTGCAAATTTAGTATTTTTGTCCCTCATACACTTCCAATGCATTCAGCTTTGTCAGAAATCTTTTTGACATCAAGGACATTAACACTGTTATGCATGTCGTTTCCTTCTAAAATAGTAAAAGTTGTTACTGGTCTTAATGACTACCTTTTACTTATGATGATTTGATCAAACTGTGCATTTCCCCTAAAATCTCACACAGAATCTAAACTATTCGTGAACTTTCTACCTTCTACCCCCTTTAAGATCCATAATTCATTAGTGCATCTAAGACTGTTTATGACAAACTTGTTAAACACAGCAAAGAGATTAATAGAATTAAATAATAAATTATATCATTTTACCTTATGTTTGGTTCCTCACACCAGTCTAGATCTTGATGTCTTTGTTCATTCCATGGCAATGCCACCAAGTCATTACAGTCATCAACAAATCTGAAAAGAAGTGGAATGCAAAATCCATTATTTCAGCAAGAGTAAGAAAATGCACTTTTGAATAAGTTTTCTTGAATCACAAATTCAAAATTTATCACCAAGTATAATTTATTTTCAAGTTGCTTTTCACTATTAACTTAAGAAACTTAAAACACATTTTACACATTTACCAAAAATAAATGTTTCTTCAGTAAATAAAATAGGTGGCATTTAAAATTAGTTAAACTACAGTAAAGTTGGATAACAATACTGAAACTTGTGTGATAATGATGAACCTCAAGGTTGTATATAGTACATACTTCGATAATAAATTTACTTTGAACTTTGATAATGTGAATGGTTGCCTTGATAAACATTCACAGAAGCTGGACAAATCCAAACCAGCAATGTCTACTCTATCATCAGCAACGAGAAGGAAGTGGCATTCTATTATATTACAGCATCCAATAACCTATTCAATACCCAGCCAGAGCCACTTGGCACTGTGGCCCTTGAATTCAAGGGCTTAAAGTAACTGGCCTTGCTATTAAGATTGAATTTGACCAAGTGTAGCATCAAGACCTCCTGGTAAAACAGGGCTCATAGTGGATGGAGCCATACTGAGCACAAAGGAAGATGACTATGTTTAGCTGATGTCAATAATCCAAATCCCAGAACATAACTGAAGGAGCTCCTCGAGGCAGTGTTCTGAGCCCGACAATCTTCAGCTGCTTAAAATGAATTCCCATCCACATTATGAGCAGAAATGGCATGTTTGCTCATGTATTCTCAAGTTCAACTCTATTCACAACTCCCCAGCAAATGAACCACTCTGTGCTGCATGCAATAAGGCTTGGACAATGTTCAGGCAAGGACTAGTAATTGAAACGTAACATTTCTGCCACAAAAATTTCCATGCAATGTTCATCTCCAAAAAGACAGAATCTGAATCCTACTCTTTAATGACAAAGCGATGACCAAGTATTCAATTATTCACCAACTTGGAGAAGCAGGGATGAGGGTCACCATTGCCAAAACACTTAACTGGACAAGCCATGTAAGTACTGTGGCTACAGGAGCACTTCTGAGGCTAGGAGTCACCCTAAACAATCACATTCTTCACCACCGTTGCACAGAAAAAGCAGTGTACACCATCTACAAAATGCTCTGCATTTAATTGTCCAGGCTAGTCTAGCTGGATCTTCCAAACACATCGTCTCTATCATCAAGGAAAAAGGGCGGCTGGTGCATGGGAACGCAATTACAAGCAGATTCTCTTCCAAGTATCACACCATCCTTACCTAGAAATACAGTACATTGCTAGACTTTCAGGTATAAATCTTGGAACATTCTATCCAACAGTATTACTGGAATACTTTTGCCAATAGGACTCCAGTGGCCGCTCACCCCCACCATCTCATGGGCAATTAGGAATGGATAATAAATGCTGGCTTTGCTGGCTATAACGGAGATCTGCCCCACCCTTCAAAAACACAGGCATCAATTGTATTATCCAGTGAAGTAACAATGTACCACATGTAGGACAGAATATATACATGAAAGAAACTTTAAGAAGATACAACGGAATACTGGGGGGGATTCTGTGAAAGCATGAATTGGTTTCTCCAGTTGGCAAATTTCACAGAGAACTTTTTTCTTGCACTTACATTTGCACAAAACCAAAGAAAGAAAAGCAGAATATTAAGGAGGCATACAGTAAAACAAATAGATGAAAAGGAACTCACAGAAAATGCTGGAGAAACTCAGGAGGTCAGACAGCATCTATGGAAAGGATGCCGTTTCCTCCTTTCCACAGATGCTGCCTGACCTGTTGAGTCACTGCAGCATTCTGTGTGTATTGTTCTGGAGTTCTAGCATCAACAGAAACCAGTGTTTGGGTAAGGAGGAATGCAAGAATTTGTAAGGAAGACTTGTTGCATCTGTCATACAATCCTCTGCAATCATGCTGGATTCAGTACATTTATATTAGATGCATTTTCAATTGCAGTACCAATTAAAGATCAAAGTATTTGGCTTGTTTGCAGACACTCGAAAGGGACAAATCAGCTTTCCATTTCCAGGCAAATAGAAATGTTGACAATTTTTACTATTTTTGAACAGGCCTTGTGAAATGAGAGTAATTGATTTTATACATTAACTACAGACTAATTAATATCATGTGAGAAAAAGCAGTTTGGGAAATCACTTCTAATAATACAGCCATTACAATTGAACTATCTTCAAAACATTTTCATTAACACAAAATGAGACATAAAATTAATTTAAAATTTATAAAACAGATGCATCAACCATTTTATTGGTAAAGGCAATTGTAATATGTTATCTTTTACCAATCATTTTTCAACACTCAAACAAAAATATGTTGATACATTGCCAGTCTCATCAGAAAACAATGGAATATGATCAGTGATTGTATGTGTCCAGACTTAGCATAATAAATATACTGGAGCTGCTAATAGTTAGTAAATGGTTATAAATTATTATTCATTACATTTCTAGTTACATTATTTCTTCATTAGAGACATAACAATATACAATGATGCTTTCAACATTAACGTCAAAAGAGAAATAAAAATTAAAATAAAACTACTATGATTATTCATATAAAACAAATGAATGTAAAAAACGCAAGGGATTCTTTTGAAGGCTACAGGTGTTTACACTCAGTGGCCATTTCATTAGGTATACAACTGGAACCTGGTGTGGCTATCTGCTGCTGTCGCCCATCCATTTCAAGGTTCAACATGTTGTGCATTCAGAAATGCTCTTCTGTCATAATGCATGGTTATTTGAGCTTCTGACACCTTCCTGTTAGCTTGAACCAGTCTGAACATTCTCCTCTGACCTCTCTCATTAACAAGATGAATTCACCCACAGAACTGCAACTCACTGGATGCATTTGCTTTTCATGCCATTCTCTGTAAATTCTAGAGACTGTTGTGCTTGAAAATTCAAGGAGATGACCTATTCTTGAGATACTCAAACCTCCTCATCTGGTCGAAGTCACTTAGTTCATTCTCTTTTCCATTCTGATGCTTGGTCTGAGCAACAACAGAACCTCTTCACTATATCTGCATCCATTTATGCATTGAGTTGCTTCCACATGATTTGCTGATTAGATATATGCATTAATGAGGTGTACCGGTGATCCTAATAAAGTGGCCACTGAGTATACTACATAGATCCATCAAATCATATTATACAATTCAAGTCTATAAACATAGATTTTAAACTAATAACTGCCAGTATAAGCTGCTTTAGAAGACAGAATAAATATAATTCAAGACTTTCTATTTAACTGAAATTTTAGTTTCAATCATGAATTAATATTATATAGTAATACACAGCTCTTTGTATTGCTGAATGGTCTACAGAAGTATTTAATAACCAATTTCAGAAAGTCACTTACACAGCTGAAAATGCTTGCATGCTAAGATTTCCATTTCATTTACGAAGCTTGTTTTTAGCACTACTACAAAAATGTTAAGGTTTTTTTCCTGGATGTTATAATAGAATTTTCAGGCTAAAGGAAACAAATTTGAAGGTGCATCTACAGTCATAATTACTTTAAGCTGGGGTCTGATCAGCCCTGGCTGGGTCACCTGAAGGAGGCTGTATGATGTTGAAAGACCCGAAAAACTCGATGATTCCAGGAACATCACTGAAGATGTATCCAGCAGCATCAGTAGATGTATGTACACAGCTTACAATAAGGAAAATTGAGAAGAAAATCGACAGTTTTTTTTTCTTCTCTTCACTATTTATGTCTTTCATTATCATACAAGATTATCTGTGCTCAAAACAGATGAAGAATTTTTTTTTAGGTAAAGCTACAATAGCACAAAAAACATTAGAGAGAAATCCAAAATGGCGACGCGTTCACACTTCATCTCCGGATGTAATAGTTCATTCATGTCCTATACGTCTTTGTTATGATCGGAAAATGCTGCCTGCTGTTAAACATACTGTGCACAGTGATTCCAACTTGCTAGTGAACTGTTGGAGCTCCACAGCTTGGGTTTCTCGGGATGCCATTGATGCCGTAGGAAGAAGTGCACAAGGAAACAAAAAAAGGGAAAAATGCACTGGAATCCGGGAATGACTTTCCCCTTCAGGCCACCTCTCCCTTTGTTCTTTCTGGCAAACGTCCACTCACTTGAAAATAAACTGGACTACCTGCGCTTGAGATTGAACCAGCAAAAGAAAAACATCGGCACACTCATTCACGAGGAAATCTGCAGATGCTGGAATTTCAAGCAACACACATAACAATTGCTGGTGAACACAGCAGGCCAGGCAGCATCTATAGGAAGAGGTACAGTCGACGTTTCAGGCCGAGACCCTTCGTCAAGACTAACTGAAAGAGATAGTAAGAGATTTGAAATCTCTTACTATCTCTTCTTTCCATTATGTGTGTTGCACACTCATTCTCACAGAATCACGGCTTCAAGAATCCATACCAGACATGGCCATCCAGCTGGAGGGTTTCAGCTCATTTTGGGCTGACAGGAATCCAGCTGTGACTATATCCATATTTACATAAATATGAACTAGTGTATCGAGGCTTTAGCAGTGGTATCCCATTGTTCACTGATGATTGAGTTTATTTTTATGAAGTGCAGACTATTTTATATACCAAAGGAGTTCAATACAGTAGTATATCCCCTCTCCTCTGCTAGTGTCAGCGAGATACTGCGTGAGCTCTACAGCACCATCAGTGACTTCCAAAGCAAACACCCAATGGTATCTTCATTATCACAGGTGATTTTAACCATGTGAACCTAAAGACAATCCTGCCTAAGTTCCACCAGCAGTTGATTTTGCTACCAGAGGTGAAAGCACTAGACCTAAGCACTAACATACCATGTTGCCTAAAAAGCAGTCCCTCAACCTCACATTGGTCCCTCAGATCAGAATGTTAATTCCAGCATACAAACCAGTGATCAAATGGGTCAAACCAGTTCTTAAGGTAGTGAAAGCCTGGCCTGAGGGTGCAATCTCTGCACAGCAGAACTGGAGAACGTCCAGGGAGGCTGCTACCCAATGCAAACATGTTAACATCGAGGAATACGTGATTTCTATGACCAGCAACGTAGAAGTGTACTGAGGATGTTGTCATCATGAAATACATCCAGGTGGGGGCAAATTAGAAGCCATAGTTTACTACAGAGGTCCGTGCCAGGCTGCTGGATTGTGATGCTGCTTTCAAATCAGAGATGCGACAGTTCCCATGGAAGCAAGAGCTGTTTTGTCCCGCTCCATCAGGAAGGCAAAATGGGAGCATTCTCAAAAAATTTATAGTCACTTCTGCAATACCAGAGACATGAGGCACATGTGGCAGGAAATTCAGAGGGTTACAGACTACAATTCTACCCTGTACTTCAGTGACCAGGATGCTTCCCTCTGGGAAGCTGAATGTTTTCTAAGCCTGGTTTGATGCACAGAAGAAACTGCTGGCGAGAATGGTACACAACTCCCCTGGGGGTGCAGACATTCCGTCCAGCTGAAGCTGAGGTGAGGAAGACCCCAGCCAGAGTCGACCCACACAAAGCTGTGGGGCCTGATAATATACCAGGTTGGGTTCTGAAAGACTGCACATCCCAGCTAATGGAGGTGCTGACAGATATACTTAACATCTCTCTGGAACAATCTGTTACCCCCTCAGTTTTCAAGGCACCAACCATCATTCCAACGCCAAAGGTGGCAACAGTAACCTGCCTAAATGACTATCTACTGGAGGCATTAACATCAATCATTATGAAAAGCTTTTAGCAGCTGGTTGTGGAGCACATTAAAGCCTTTCTCCCAGCTACACTAGACACTTTCCAGTTTGCTTACTGCTCAAATCGATCTACTGATGATACAATAACCTCTGACTTCCACCCTGAGCTGTTCCACCTGGAAACTGGGGGCTCATATGCCAGACTGCTGTTCATAGACTTCAGTTTAACATTCAGCACGATAATACTGCAGAAACTGGGGGCAAAACTGTCCTTGCTGGGTCTCAACACCTCCCTCTGCAATTGGATACTGGACTTCTTAACAGTAAGGCCACAGTCAGTGGGCAGCAACATCTCTCATCCCAAGGCTGTGTGCTCAACTCGCTGCTAACGTACGAACATGTTGCAGGATCCAGCTCAAACCGTGTCATCAAACTTACGGATGACACAACAAGTGATTGGCCTCATCAAGAACGGTGACGAGATGGAGTATAGACAGGAAGTGGAGTGGCCGGTGGATTGGTGTGAGATGAACAACCTAAGCCTGAACGTGGAGAAGTCAAAGGAAATCATTGTGGACTTTAGAAAGGTGCAGTCAAACCATCCCCCTCTGCAAAGACATGTCTCCTCCGCATTCACATTACAGTGACCTCATCTGGTCCCTTAATATCACCTCCCTGAACAAGAAGGCACAACAGTACCTCCACTTCCTGAGAAGATTGAGGCAACCAAGGTTTCCAGCCCCGCCCCCCCATCTTAACTGCATTTTACAGGAGCACCATTGAGAGCACCCTGACAAGTTGTAACTCCATCTGGTATGGCAGCAGTTGAGTATCAGACCTGAAGGTCTTACAAAGGTCTGTGACAATAGCTGAGAGGATCAAAGGGGTCTCGCTACCATCCATCAGAGATTTATCAGGAGCGCTGCACACAAAGGGCCCTTAGTATTTTTAAGGATCCCACCCACCCATCCAGCATCCTCTGACTTTCTACCATCAGGTAAGAAACTACGACGTAGAAAAACAAGAACCATCAGGATGAGCAACAGCTTCCTCCCCCAGGCCATTAGACTTCTGAACCTCCAGCCGCATCGCATTTGAAGTGTCACTGGTTAATATATTCCATAACTTGCAATATTTAATATTAATACACTTTAGTTTGCTGTTTATGTGTGATTCATCTGTAGATTTTATTCTTACCTTCGTAAGTTTTTGTCTGTTATGTGCTTTACATCCTGATTCAAAGAAATGTCTCATTTCTATACACATAGTATGCATTATGTACATGTATGTAGTTAAATGACAATAAACTTCACTTGACTTGAAGATTTCATCATGACAGAAAATCAAGCAGTCTTTATTATTGGAAATTACTTCACCAATTTCCTACCATTTGCTTCACTCAAGACAATAGTGTTTTTCTTCGCCAAAAATAGTGTTACGTGTTGCCTATAATACATAAGGTTGCCTCAACTGATTGAAATGCGGCTTTAAACGTTTCATGAACAATATTAATTAGAGGCCTTTTAATGTAATTGAAAATGAATTGAAAGAAAATAAAAATAGAAATACTTAGCAGGCAGAGCAGAATTGTGGAAAGAAATAGAGTTAATGTTTTAGGAATGAGTAATGAGTGTGATGAAAGGATGAATAGAAGAAAGGGTTTATCTCTGATAGGATGAGACTGGATGATTTTATGTGGCAGTTAAGCAGCAGCTAAAATCAGATTAAGTACCATGCAAATTGGTTAAAGACTGACGTCAATGATAATGAGCAGTTTACAGAGAAGAGGTGGAACCTCCATTTGGTACTTCTTGCTACACATGACTGTAAATGCTTCAACTCTGTCTTTTTAACTTGCGAAACTAAGCCATATTTGAGGCGAGTGATTTCCACCTAGCTTTTAATTGTCCATCACTATTCATGATCAGTGTGGCAGAGGTTGCCGGAGAGCTTAGCTGTTTATTGGATGCAGTTTTTTTTTTCTGCTACTTCCTAGGCCCAGGCATGTAGTATGTATTGCAGTTTTGCCAGGTTAGAAGTTTATCCTTAGAAATACCTGGGGCTGCTGCTGATATGCCCTTCTGCATTCTTCACTGATCCCTTACTTGGATACTAATGATGGAGCAAGGGATGTGCTTGTTTAGATTACAGAAAATGGTGGGTGCACATTTCTGTAGTAGATGGCACCACCTTTTTAATATCTCACATCTATACCAAGTTTGTTCTATTTAACATGATGGTGGTGCCAACCAACACAACAAAGGTTATCCTTTAGTTATTTTTGTTTATTGTATTTTCCTCCCCAAAAATCTAAGTGGGTGAAATTACCATAGTTGACTCACAATGGAGGTATTTAAATTCTTTTTTAAAAATTACTTTGGAATGTAGTTCTACAATTCTTTTGTTCATAATCTGAAAATCTATAATGTCTCACTGTCTTAATGTAAATAGAAATCAGTATTTTAACTTTTAAGAACTGTGGATGCAAGTAAGTGGATCTTATCGAAATAAACACAGTATAATTTTAAGGTGTAACTTAAAGGAATAAAATCTCATTGATATCTATTTTTTAATCCAAACTATACCAAAACTGAAAGAGGATCTAATGCTTTTCCAGCATATCTGACGAATAAACTCTTCTCGGGCTTCCAGCCAGGTACAGGTATTGACTTTAACCAATGTTTGGATGGCAAACGCCACCACCTTCATCAGGGATGATATGATGCTGAGAAACATTTAGTCTAGTGGCATATATACCTCCGTCATCCGGCCCTCCTGATTGGTTGAGGACAAACCAGTTTTCCGCTATGCCACCTCTTTTATGATCGAATTCCAGTTCTTACTTAGAGCTAGATCTTTGTATTTGTTATTCTTATTCCCTAGTTTTATTTCAATAGCTTCTTTCACCAGACAGTCCCTAAAGACATTGATGCAGCACAATAGCTTTGTGCAGTCAAAGTCAATCCTATGGCCATTGTGTATGTATTGCTCTGCCGTGACCAATTCTCCGGGTAACACAAATGGATACACCTCATGTGCTCCTTGAAACAGATTTCCACCATGTGCCCCATCTGACCAATATATGCTGCTCCGGATTCACAGGGAATCCTGTAAACGGCAGCCAGGTTATCCAGAGAAATCAGCAGTAGCAGAATATTGCATACACAATGGCAGTAGGATTGCCTTTGACTGCACAAAACTACAGTGCCATGCCAATGGCTTTTGGGACCATCACCAGATCTTTGTACTTGAAATAAGACTAGAGAAAAACAATTTTAGCAAATACAAAGATCTCACTCTCATTAAGAACTGGAATTCATTTGTTTATAAATGGGGACACTGGAAAACTGGTTGGTTGAGGACTAACCAATCAGGAGGGACAAACAACGGGAGTATACAATGAGTCTCTCATCGAAACGTCGTTTAAAATTGATACCTGCACCCCGCTGGAAGCCCAAGAAGAGTTTATTCATATACCAGAACTATATTCATTAATGACTCTTCAAAATATTTAATTCATTGCTTAACATTTAGCTTTTAAGAAACACTCTACAAATAAAAAATTGTGGCCTAGCATTACATTCTGCTTTGTTATAATAAAAAAAATGTACTGCATTACACCATTCATCGGATATAGTTTGATTTTGCTATGCTGTACTCATACACCAAATCGATTATATCAACTATTCTTATGGTTCTGCAAACTATATCTCGCTGTAGAAATTTAACTATATTAACTCCAAATAAAATGAATTTCAGTTGCAGAGAGACATTGCTTTTCAAGATACCATTAGAAATTCTGGTCTGTTCTAAACGTGAACTCAGTAAGGTCAGTCACATTAGTTAGTCAGAAACTTTTTTTAAAAATGGGAATCAACTCATTATGCCGTTTACTAATTGACACAATTTTGGCAGTGTGATGTTATATTTTAAGGCAATATTAGTATCTTAAACTGTGGTATTTCTTTAATCCCCTGAAAGCAGAATTAGCCACTCCCTAGCAATTATTTGTTTGGACAGGACTCCATGTAAAACTCAAGCTGCTTTATTTCACATTATTGCATTTTGGAAGGTCAAACGCAAGAGGAAAGTATACAATAAATGGCAGATCCTTAGCCGTATTAATATACAAAGGAGCCTTGGGGTTAGGTCCATACCTCCCTAAAAATGGCAACAGAAACAGATAGCATTATTAAGGTGGCTTTTTGTTTTAAATTATACTGCACAGAAACAAGCCCTTTGGCTCCATGCTGATAAAGACGTCTGTCCAAGCCCATTCCATTTACTGTGTTTGGCCAAGTCCCTCCAAACCATTTCTACCCACGTACCTCTCTAAGTGCTTTTAAACATCTACAACTTCCTCTGGCAGCTTGTTTCATATGCTCACCATCCTCTGTGTAAAAAAAGGTCTCCCCTCAGTTCCCTTTTAAATCTTAAATCCTCTCACCTGAAATCTACGTCCTGAACACTGAGCAGCACAGCTCAGGAACAGGCCCTTTGGCCCACAATGTTCTGCCAAACCAATTATACACCCAACTAAACCAGTCCCTTCTGCCTACACAGTTTCTATATTCCTCCATTCTCTGCATATTTATGAGGTAATACCAAATATTGAAAGGCCTGCATGGATTGGACATGGAGAAGATGTTTCCAGTGGTGCAAGCGTCCAGGATCAAAGGACACAGATTCAGTATAAATGGTTATCCCTTTAGAACAGAGATAAGAAGGAATTCCTTTAGCTGGAAAGTGATGAATCTGTGGAATTCATTGCTGGAGTTGGTGGTGGAAGCTGAGCCATTGGTTATACTTAAAGCAGAGCTTGATAGGTTCTTGATCAGCAAGAGTTTCAAAGGTTATGGGGAGAAGGCAGGAGAATGGGACTGAGTGGGAACAATAAATTAGCCATGATTGAATGGTGCTGGTAATCAATGAACCAAATGGCCAAATTCTGCTCCTATGTCTAATAGTCTTTACCATACTGTCTCCACCACTACATCTGGCAGCAGATTCCAGATATTGGATATCTGTAAAAACAAAGCAACGTGCTCTGCACATTTTCTTTGAATTTATCCCCCCTTACCTTAAAATACATGCCTCCTACTGTTAGAAATTTCAACCCTGGGAAAAAAGATACAGGCTGTCAATTCTACCTATGCCTTTCATAATCCTATCACCTGCTGTCATGTCTCCCCTCAGCCTCCACCACTCCAGATAAATTTAAAAATGTTTAATAATGTTAAAATTATTAAAAATAACCTTATCCAACCTTTCCTTACAAAACATGCACTCTAATACAGGGAAGATCCTGATACACGTTTTCTGTACACTTTCCATAACCTCCACATCCTTCCTATAATGGGCACAAGAAACAAACATAATATATTAGATGCAGCCTAACCAGACTTTTAAAAGGCTACAACACAACCTCATGACTACTGAACTTGCACAGTCTATGCATTTCTGGTCACCTATTTTCAAGAAGGACGTGAAGGCTTCAGAGAGAATGCAGCATAGGATTACCAGAATAGTGCCTGGATCAGAAGGTAACGCTTATTTTCTCTGGAGCAGAGGCTAAAGGAAGACTTGATATTGGTTTATAAAATTATGAGAGACCAGATACAGTCATGGACAGAATCTGTTGCCTGGATACAAGTGCTAAATACATAAAGACATAGCATTAAGGAAAAGGAGAGGAAGTTTAAAGGGGGCATGCAGGACAGGCTTCTGTTTTAAATACATGGAGTGTGGGAGGTGCGTGACCCAGGCTGCCAGGGTTGGTAGTGGAAGCAGATACTAAAGTGGCATTTAAGAAGCTTTTAGATAAGCACATGAATATGCAGAAAATGGAGGGATAAAGATCATACATAGGCAAAAGGATCAGTTTCATTTGGAATTATGTTCAGCATAGACATCGTGGACCAGGTGAACTGTCCATGTGCTGTATTCTTCGATTTATAAGACCATAAGATACAGAAGCATAATTAGGTCATTTGGCCCATCGAGTCTGCTCCACCAGTTCATCATGACTGATCCAATTCTGCTCTCAACTGCAATCTAGTACCTTCTCCTCATATTCCTTCATGCCCTGACCATCTCCGTTCCAAAAGCACATCCCTCTACTCTGAAACTATGTCTTAGACTTTTCCACCACAGGAAGCATCTTCCCCACATCCATCATATCAAGGCCTTTCATCATTCGATGGGTTTCAAAGAGGTCAACATCATTGTTCTGAATTTGAGTGAATGCAGATGCAGAGGCATCAAACACTCTTTATATCAAAAGACCTTCAATCCTAGAATCATTCTCATGAACCTCCTTTGAACCCTCTCTAGTTTCAGCACATCCTTTCAAAGGGGCCCAAAACTGTTCATAATACTCCAAGTTAGGCTTTAGAAAGTCTCAACATTATATGACTCGGATTTTACGCCGAATAAAATGGATGCTAGATTTAAGGACTGGATAGCTAAAGGAATAACAGCTATTTGCAATATAATGAAAGAAGGAACACTGTTCAGTTTTGAAATGCTCAAACAGAAACACTTATGAGAAAAACAAGACTTTTATCGGTATTTACAGATGCGACAGTATGTTAATAGAATGGTTAAAAATGTAACCAAGGCAAGTACATGTTTGATAGAGTTATTTCGAAAAGCATATAATTCAGGCAATGGTAGTAGAATCATTTCAAGTGTGTATAAGGGTTTGTCAAATATTAAAACACATTCGACTTCATATATTAAAACAAAATGGGAGAAATAAGGAGAGATAATAATATCTGAGGAAGAATGGACAATAATATGGAGGTATCAATGGAAGTGTACCAATTCACAGAAATGGAGGGAGTTCGGGTGGAAAAACTTGATAAAATATTTTATTACACCCTCTCAGAAATCCCATTATGATAGCAACCTCCCTGTTTGCGGGAGAAATTGTGGAAATCAAAATGCAAACCATTATCATTTTTTCTGGGAATTCCCTGTTATCAAAGACTATTGGAGTGGGATACATAATGCCCTACAAGACATCTTTAAATGTAAAATACTCTTAGCAGGTCAGACCATGTATTTTGGGTATATGTCTCAAGAATGGTTTAAAAGAGATAAATATTTAATGAATATACTGCTGATGGCTGGTAAAAAGACCCTTAGAAGGAAATGGTTATCACAGGAGAGCCCAAACTTAAATGTATGGTTGGAAATTACAATGGACATTTACAAAATGGAGAAGATAACAGCATCTGTTAATCATAAGTTGGAACAATTTGATTCATACTAGGAAAAATGGTTTAACTACATAACACCTCATAGGCCTGATTTTACTCTCACAAGTCAATGAATATGCTGTAAAAAAAAAAGATCACTCCCTACTTTGTACATAGTTTTCTTCTTTTGATTGTTCTTTCCTCTCCTTTCCATAAGTGTACACCTCAGATAAATATTATGTGGAAATTTGTGACAAATATGACTATATGATATATATGTAGTATCTGAAATATACCTTATGGAAATGTTTATTTGATGATGAACTTCAAAAAATAAATTACAAAAAAAAGAAAGTCTCAACATTGCATCCTTGCTTTCATATTCCAGTTCTCTTGAAATGAACACTGACATTGCATTTGCCTTCCTAGCCACAGACTCAACATGCAAATTAACCTTTAGGGAATCCTGTACAAGGATGTTTTTGCACCTCAGTATTTTTTCTATTTTCTCTGCAGTTAGAAAATAGGCAACCTATTCACTTCTTCTACCAAAATGCATGACCATACACTTCCTGACACTATATTCCATCTGTCATCTCTTTGCCCATTCTCCTAATCAAAGTCCATCTGTAGCCTCTCTACTTCCTCAAAACTACCTGCCCCTCTGCCTATCCTCATATCATCTGCAAACTTTGCAACAAAGCCATAAATTCCAACACCCAAATCACTGACATAATGTAAAAAGAATCAGTCCCAACACCAGCAGCCGGTCAGAAAAGGCTTTCTTTGTTCCCACTCCTTGCCTCCTGCCAATCAGCCACTGCTTTAGCCATGCTATAATCTTTCCTGTAATACCATGGGCTCATAGCTTGTAGATTTGTAGCTTGTCAAAGGTCTTCTGAAAATCCAACTACACAACATTAACCAATTCTCCTTTGTCTTTGCTGCTTGTTATTTCTTCAAAGAATTCTAACAGAGGAATTTCCTTAAGGAAACCATGCTGACTACAGGCTATTTTTTCATATGCCTCCAAGTACCCTGAGAGCTCATCCTTAGCAATCAACTCCAACATACTTCCAACCACCAAGACCAGACTAACTGGTCAATAGTTTCTTTTCTTCTGTTTCTCTCCCTTCTCACAGAGTAGAGTGACATTTGCAATTTTTCAGTCTTCCAGAACAATTCCAGAATCTAGTGCTTCTTGAAAGCTCATTACTAATGCCTTCAGCCACCTCTTTCAGAATTCTGGGGTGTACATTGTGGTCCAGGTGACTTATCTACCTCCAGACCTTTCAGTTTCCCAAGAACCTTCTCTCTAGTTATGGTAATTTCACACACTCCTTGCCCCTGACACCTGGAACTTCCACCACACTGCTAGTACCTTCCACAGTGAAGACTGATGCAAAATACTTATTCAGTTCATCCATCATTATGTTGTCCCCGCTTACAACCTCTCCTTTCCAGCAGTCTGCTATCTATTCTCGCCTCTCTTTTACACTTTATGTATCTGAAGTAAGAGTTGGTATCCTCTCTAATATTATTAGCTGGCTTACTTTCGTATTTCATCTGTACCTTCTTAATGATTTTTTTAGATGCCTTCTGGTGCTTGTTAAGAGCTTCCCAATCCTCTTAACTTCCCACAGATGTTTGCTTTGTTATATGCCCCCTCTATGGCTTTTAAGTTGGCTTTGACTTCTCTTGTTAGCCACGTTATGTCATCTTAACTTTAGAATACTTCTTCCTCTTTTGGATGTATATATCCTGTGCCTTCTGAACCGCTCCCAGAAATTCCAGCCATTGCTGCTCTGCCATCATCCCTGCCAGTGTTCTTTTACAATCAATTCTGGCCAACTCCTCTCTCGTGCCTCTGTAATTCCCTTTACTCCGGTGTAATACTGATACATCTGACTTTAGCTTCCCTTTCTCAAATTGCAAAGGGAATTCAAGAAATTATGAACAAAAGAAAATCTGCAGATGCTGGAAATCCAAATAACTCAAAGCTAGTAATCTCGGGATTACTGCCTATGCCACACAACAGTAAATATAGGAATAGAGTGAGGTGGAGGATAAATGCGTGGCTGAAGGATTAGAGCAGAAGGCAGGGATTCAGATTTCTGGATCATTGGGACCTCTTTTGGGGCAGATGTGACCTGTACAAAAAGGACAGGTTGCACTTGAATCCAAGGGGGACCAATATCCTGGCAGGGGTGTTTGCTAAGGCTATTGGGGAGAGTTTAGAATTGCTGGGGGGGGGGTGGGAACTGAATGGAAGAGAAAGAGGAAGGGGCTGTAGGCTTACAAATAGAGAAAGCTTGAAGACAGTGCGAGAGAGAGGATAGGCAGGTGGTAGAGAAGGGATGTGCTCAGACCAATAGTTTGAAATGTGTCTATTTTAATGCAAGAAGCATCATGAACAAAGCAGATGAGCTTAGAGTGTGGATCAGTACTTGGAGCTATGACGTTGTGTTCATTACAGAGACTTGGATCGCTCAGGGGCAGGAATGGCTACTAAGAGTGCCAGGCTTTAGATGTTTCAGAAGGACAGGGAGGGAGGCAAAAGAGGTGGGGGCGTGGCACTGCTGATCAGAGATAGTATCACAGCTGCAGAAAAGGAGGAAGTCATGACGGGATTGTTTACTGAGCCTCTGTGGGTGGAAGTTAGGAATAGGAAAGGACCAATAACTCTACTGGGTGTTTTTTTCTAGACCACCCAATAGTAACAGGGACATCAAGGAGCAGATAGGAAGACAGATTCTGCAAAGGTGTAATAATAAGAGTTGTAGTGGTGGGAGATTTTAATTTCCCAAATATTGATTGGCATCTCCCTAGAGCAAGGGGCTTGGATGGGGTGGTGTTTGTTAGGTGTGTTCAGGAAGGTTTCCTGACAGAATATGTAGATAAGCCTACAAGAGGAGGCGCTGTACTTGATCTGGTATTGGGAAATGAACCTGGTCAGGTGTCAGGTCTCTCAGCAGGAGAGCATTTTGGAGATAGTGATTACAATTCTATCTCCTTTATCATAGCGGTGGAGATGGATAGGAACAGACAAGCTAGGAAAGCGTTTAATTGGAGTAAGGGGAAATTTGAAGCTATCAGTCAGGAACTTGGAAGCGTAAATTGGGAACAGATGTTCTCAGGGAAATACATGGCAGAAATATGGCAAATATTCAAGGGATAGTTGCTTGGTGTTTTACATAGGTACGTTCCAATGAGACAGGGAAAGGATAGTAAGGCACAGGAACTGTGGTGTACAAACACTGTTGAAAATCTAGTCAAGAAGAAAAGGAAAGCTTATGAAAGGTTCATAAAACTAGGTAATGATAGAGATCTAGAAGATTATAAGGCTAGCAGGAAGGAGCTTAGGAATGAAATTAGGAGAGACAGAAGGGGCCATGAGAAGGCCTTGGCAAGCAGAATTGAGGAAAACCTCAAGGCATTCTACAGGTATGTGAAGAGCAAGAGGATAAGACATGAGAGAATAGGACCAATCCAGATGAGATGCACCCCAGGCTACTGTGGGAGGCGAGGGAGGAGATTGCTGAGCCTCTGGCAATAATCTTTGTATCATCAATGGGGATGGGGGAGGTTCTGGAGGATTGGAGGGTTGCAGATCTTGTTCCCTTATTCAAGAAAGGTAGTAGAGATAGCCTAGGAAATTATAGACCAGCGAGTCTTACTTCAGTGGTTGGTAAGTTGCTGGAAAAGATCCTGAGGGGCAGGATTTATAAACATTTGGAGAGGCATAATATGATTAGGAACAGTCAGCATGGTTTTGTCAAGGGCAGGTCGTGCATTACAAGCCTGATTGAATTGTTTGACGATGTGATTAAGCACATTGATGAGGGTAGAGCAGTAGTTGTAGTGTATATGGATTTCAGCAAGGCATTTGATAAGGTACCTCATGCAAGGCTTACTGAGAAAGTAAAGAGGCATGAGATCCAAGGGGACCTTGATTTTTGGATCCAGAAATGGCTTGCTCACAGAAGGCAGAGAATGGTTGTAGATGGGTCATATTCTGCATCGAGGTCGGTGACCAGTGGTGTGCCTCAGGGATATGTTCTGGGACCCCTCTCTTTGTGATTTTTATAAATCACCTGGATGAGGATGGGTTAGTACATTTGCTGATGACACAAAGGTTGGGGGTGTTGTGGATAGTGTGAAGGGCTGTCAGATGTTACAGCGGGACATTGATAGGATGCAAAACTGGGATGAGAAGTGGCATCCAAATAAGTGTGAGGTGGTTAATTTTGGTAGGTCAAATACGATGGCGGGATATAGTATTAATGGTAAGACCCTTGGCGGTGTGGAGGATTAGAGGGATCTTGGGTTCCGAGTCCATAGGACACTCAAAGCTGCTGCACAGGTTCATTCTGTGGTTAAGAAGGCACACAGTGCATTGACCTTCATCAACCGTGGGATTGAGTTTAAGAGCCGAGAGGTAATGTTACAGCTATATAGGACCCTGGTCAGACCCTACTTGGAGTACTGTGCTCTTTTCTGGTCACCTCACTACAGGAAGGATGTGGAAACTATGGCAAGAGTGCAGAGGAGATTTAGGAAGATGTTGCCTGGATTGGAGAGCATGCCTTCTGAGAATAGGTTGAGTGAACTAGGCCCTTTCTCCTTGGAGCGGTGGAAGATGAGAGGTGACCTGATAGAGGTGTATAAGATGATGAAAGGCATTGATTGTATAGATAGTCAGAGGCTTTTTCCCAGGGCTGAAATGGCTAACATGAGAGAGCACAGTTTTTAGATGCTTGGAAGGAGGTACAGGGGAGATATCAGGGGTAAGTTTTTTTACACAGAGAGTGGTGAGTGTGTGGAATGGACTGCCGGTGGCGGAGGCAAATATGATAGGGTCTTTTAAAGAGACTCCTGGATAGTACGTAGAGCTTAGAAAAATAGAGGGCTATGGGTAACCCTACATAATTTCTAAAGTACATGTTTGGCACAGCAGTGTGAGCCGAAGGGCCTGTACTGTGCAGTAGGTTTTCTATGTTTCTATATTCTAACACACACAAAATGCTGGAGGAACTCAGCAGACCATGCAGCATCTATGGGAAAAAGTACAGTCAACATTTTGGTCCAAGATCCTTCAGCAGGACCCTTTGATCATATTATGATCACTCGCCTCAGGGTTCTTTTACCTTAAGCTCTCTAATCAATTCTGGTTCATTGCACAACACCCAATCAAGAATAGCTGATCCTCTGGTGGACTCAACCACGAGCTGCTCTAAAAAGCCATCTCACAGGCACTCTAGAAATTCTCCCTCCTGTAATCTAGCACCAACACGATTTTCCCAATCTACCTGAATACTGAAGTCCCATGACTACTGCAACATTGCCCTTTTGCAGGCATTTTTTAACTCCCATTGTGATTTGCAGGCTCTGTATAAAACTCCCATCAAGTTCTTTTTACCTTGCAGTTCCTTAGCTCTATCCACAATGATTCAACACATTCCGACTCTACGTTATCCCTTTCAAATGATTTGATTTCATTTTTTACCAACAGAACAACACCACCCCTCTGCCTTCTTGTTTATCCTTTTGATACAATGTAAATCCATAGACATTACGCTCCCAGCTATAATCTTTCAGCCATGATTCAGTGATACCTACAACATCATACCTGACAATCTGCAACTGTGCTGCAAGTTCATCTACCTTATTCCATATACTGTGCGCATTCAGGTACAATACCTTCTGTCCTGTATTCACACTTTTCGATTTTCTCTGCCTTTTACGTTGCAACTCATCCTGTTGACTGCAATTTTGCCCTATCAACAGCCTCTCCTCACTACACATTATCTCTGTTTGTAAGCTAGCTACCTCATCTTCAGCATCTATTATCCACCTTTCCTATGATACTTCTTGTATTGAAATATAAGCTCAGGACGCTAGTCGCACTATGCTCAACCTGCTGATTCCTAATTTTGTCTGAGGTCTTACCATTATCTCCCTCCACAACCTCTCCATGAACTGTTCTGGTACTCTGGGTACCATTCCCCTGCAACTCTAATTTAAACCCCACCGTGCAGCATGAACAAATCTTCCTGACAGAATACTAGTCCCCCTCCTGTTCAGGTGCAAACCATCCCTTCTGTACAGGTCCCACCTTCCCTAGAAGAGAGCCCACTGATCCGAACACTAACTCCTTAGCCATATATTAAACTGTATAATCTTCCTAGTTCTTGTCTCACCAGCACGTGGCATGGATAGCAATCCTGAGATCACAACCCTAGAGGTCCTATCCTTTAACTTAACACCTAACCCTCCGAACTCCCGATGCAAAAACTCATCACTCATCCTAACCACAACATTGGTACCTACATGATCACAGCTTCTGGCTGCTCACACTCCCACTTAAGACTGCTGAGAACTCTCGCACTGGGAGGCAACATACTATCTGGGAATCTCTTTCTTGCCCACAGAACCTCCAGTCCATTCCCCTAAACCACAGCATCCCTCTTCTCTCACCTTCCCAGAGATCCAATCACTGTGACTTTCCTCTGTTAAGTCAGTAATTCTAAATTCCTCCATGTTATTACTTCGGAGACCTGGCCTGGGCCCAGAAGATTAGTGCAATTATGAAGAAAAAATGGCAACACCGCTACTTCCTTTGGAGTTGCGAAGATTCGGCATGACATCTAAAACGTTGACAACCTTCTATAGATGTGCGCTGGAGAGTAAATTGACTGGCTGCACCACAGATTGGCATGGAAACACCAATGCACTTAAACGGAAAATTCTACAAAAATGTATGGCTAGGTCTCAATCCATCATAGGTAAAGCCCACGCACCATTGAGCACATCTGCAGGAAATGGTGTCGCAGGAAAGCAGCATCCCCATCACCCAGGACATGCTCCCTTTTCACTGCTGCCATTAGGAAGGTGATACAGGAGTCTCAGGATTCACATCATCATGTTCAGGAATAGTTATTACCCCTCAACCAAAGGGGATAACTTCACTCAACTTCACTTACCCATCATTCTCACAGTCTATGGACTCACTTTCTAGGACTCCTCATCTCATGTTCTCAATATTTATTGCTTATTTATTATTATTCTTTATTTCTCTTCGTATTTGCACAGCGGATATTATTCTACTATGGATTTACTGAGTATTCTCACAAGAAAATGAATTTCAGGGTTATATATGATGGCATACACATACCTTGATAATAAGTTTACTTGACTTTTAAGGTCAGGGGCTACAACTTTCATTATGATAACTTTAAAAAATATAAATACCAAGCAAGATATTTAGATGTAAGGGGTTTCTTTTTTTTTGTCACTGCATAGTGTAATTAAAATGGCTTCTTTGTTATGTTATAATTGAAAGAGCTAAGAAAGTCCTTCCCGCTAGCCGTTTGTTTTGGATTATCTATTGACATGAGGACGAGTGAACCAATTGCGATAGTTGTTATGCTTTTGGAGTGTCTGAAGGTATTGTATGCGCGAGGTTTTGGGGTAGAAGGCGGGAGAGAGAGACAGAGGATGGACGAGGTGCTGTGAGTCCGCTAACGGGGTCGGACCCCGAGCGGGGCGTTCGGCTGGGAGAGAAGACGGAGACGGACTCGTGTGGAGCATCTGGTCGATCACCGTTGTTGGTCCCAGGCGGCCGGTCAAGGTGGTCCGAGGGGTTGCAGGGTGAAGAAGAAGGGTCCTGAGCTCCAACTGTTTGTGCACTAAGAAATTGAACTTTGATAAGTGTGGCGCCTTTTATTTTCCTGTTATATTTTATTCTCTATTAATTATATAGTTCCAGTAATATCTATAAATTGTAAAGCATTTAATCATATCTGGTGTATTGTCTGTTATTTGGGCGGGGTGGGGTACATCACACAGCATCCACACAAACTTTTTACCCAGTTTGGCAGGGCCGAGAGCTGTTTCCCTAGACGACAGCGAGCCGAGCGACCCCGAGGCTGGCCAGGGGGGCTACATTGTGTGGGCTTTTGTCCGGGATTGGATCGACTGGTATGCTGTGTGGGTGCCCTGTTTAAATTACTAATGTGTGTCTCTGTGGGTTATTTGCTGGTTATTGCCGTATGCATGATGGGTGAGGTCTTTGCTCGCGTTCAGACTAGCATTGACGAGTTGGAGGTGGAACTCGGGGCTGTCCATGCTGTTGGGAGAGAGAGGAAAGAGTGGCCAGATTCGGAGGTAGTGTCTGCGAATAAATGTCTAGCTCTGGTAGTCTCCGCCTGGCGTCTGGGATAGTGTCCACCCCAAGAGGGGCGGAGGCGTGCGAGATGTGGGCGGAGCAGATCTCTCAGTTGTTAGAAGAGTGGCAGTGCTTGGTTGAGGGAGAATGACAGGGATTGGTTGAAAGTTTAAGTAGGCGGGCTGGTGACGGTGTTAGAGCTGT
This sequence comes from Mobula birostris, assembly GCF_030028105.1. Classification (NCBI taxonomy): domain Eukaryota; kingdom Metazoa; phylum Chordata; class Chondrichthyes; order Myliobatiformes; family Myliobatidae; genus Mobula; species Mobula birostris. The sequence goes on from NC_092371.1 coordinate 194,847,585, forward strand.
CAGGTTCACTTACACCGAGGTGACAGCTGTCAGTTATTTGAAAGAGGGGAGAAAGTTTTCAGTGTGTCTTCTCTGGCTAGGAGGGCGGCTAAATTGCTTGCAGTGCCAGGGGGATCATTTCAGGGTATCAGCCCCTCCTTCAGTTGTTCAGCTGATCAGAGAGGTGTCGGGAAACTTAGTGGAGGCCCAGTGGGGGAACGGCTTGGGGTCTCTGGGGAAGCACGTTCCCAGCAATGTACCAATGAACTTCTGAAAGACCCTATTCCTGAAGGCTTAGAGGGACCACGCCCCAGGATGTCGTTACGGATAGAGGGAAGCGATGCTAAAGCCAGGGCGCAGGTCAAGTTGTTGTACAGTTCGTTTTACAACCGGTGTCTGAAGCATTTACCCTGGACAACCGCAAGGGCACCAAAGATTTTGGGTACCAGTGCCAGTAGTTATCCAGAAGACGATGATTGGTTAATGATCCTGGAGTTCATGGGGGCATTGTCTGGGCACCCAGCGTGTCGAGTTGCTCCTGCAGACGTGTGTAGCAGCCTTGAGCTGGTACCGAATTTAAAAGAGACCCAGCGGTGGTACAGCCTGGGGAGAGTAGCTGAGGGTGAGACCCTCTTAGTAGACGCTCCGAACTACCACAAGGGAGGGGAGTTGACCGCTGAAGACACCTCAGTGAGAGAGAGGTCGCGGCAACCGGACCCTGGCACCGTGGAAGATGTAAGCAGTGTGTGTATTATGCGACATGGTTTAATGTGCTGGATCTGAGGAGTGGATGTTGCCAGATCCCAAGGAGTGCGGCTGTCGAGCCAAAGATGGCCGTTATTAGTTCCCTAGGATTATTTCGATCCGAAAAGATGCCCAAGGGCATACCCGCATCCTTCCCACAGGGCATGAGGAAGACCATGGGGGAAGTGAAGGTGTGTGAAGTTTTGGCATATGTGGATGACCGCCTAGAGCTTGGATTCGCCTGGGGGGACTATGAGGCGAGGTGAGTGGCTGAGCCCGGGCGATAGAAGCGAAGTGTCACATGTGGAGGAGTTTTTGGTCGGAGGAGTTTGGTGCAATGTGAGAAAAATGACCCGACATACCAGTTGAACTTCCTGGTGTTGGAAAAGACGGTGGTGCATCTGGGGATGGAAACCCAGATTGTCAATCTGAATGAGACACAGGGGAGAGAGGGGATTTGCACCGCTGAACTGAGCGCTCAGAAATGCTGGCCAGAGACTGAGTGCCGCACTTGTGGAACGACCATTGCAGACTTGGAATTTATGCTCGTCAACGTGGAGAAGGAGCAACGGAACTCTGAGTCGACACTGCGGTCATGTACTGAGGAATTAATCCAGCGAGAAGAAACAATGACCTATCTTCGAAGGGATCAGCAGAAACTCAAGACGTCGATTCAGAAAAGACTGGAAGACTTACAAGTTGGGGAAGATCAAGGAAGTGTTCTGACTAAGCCAACAGAAAACCGAGAGCCCAGGAAGGGGAGTTTGACTACACTCCCGAGGAGGTGACGAAACGAAGGACAGATCTCGGAAAAGGGAGGCGGACCCTTGAAAGGAACCTGAAGATGACTATCGACAGTTTAAATGAAGTGGAAAAACTGAAAGTTGACCTGGAAGGCGTCATCAGGAATAAAAAACTGAAGGCTGAACATCCTTTAACTGCTGCTTTCCAGGTCAGGGTGGAAGAAGCTGGTGGGGTAACTGCGTCCTAGATTGGGATGGCCAAGAAGCATGAGTCAGAACTGCTGAGGCTGTGGCGAGGGTTGAAGGAGTTCCCGAAAAAGCTGACATCTCGACTGCAGGAGGCTGAAGGGGTAGCCCCGGCTAAATGTTTCAGTTTGGAGACACTCAAACAGCAGCTCCTGATCGAGGGGATGAGGAAGTCTACCGATTCAAAGGATGATGTGCTGGACATGTGGTACATGCTGCCTTTCGCTAACTTCCCCATGATTGAGGAAGAGACCTTTGGCCCTTCTCTCACTGAGTCAGGTGTAGTGGGGAGGGCTAGCTGTGGGCAGTCTGAGTTACAGCAGGACCAGGAAGGAAAAGAAGCAGGGCCCCGGACACGGGACAGGGGGCTCCGAGTTGTAATGGTGGCCTGAGTGGAGTTGGCAAGCAGGCCCAAGGTATCCCTAGTAGTGTCTGAGCCTTTAGGGTTTAGGTGAGGGGGTACGGAGGTCTCGGAGGATTAGGAAGCTCTCACCTAGGTTGGCCTATGTAGCGCCCGTGGACGGGCGGAAGGTCCACTGTTTCAGGAGCAATGTCACTGTGTGTATTTGGATGGGTTTCTGTGTCTGTAGGACTGGTCGGCGAGTTATTTAGAAGTCATGAGGATATGACTTTATTTGGTGGGGGGACAGTGTAAGGGGTTTCTTTTTTTTTGTCACCGCGTAGTCTAATTAAAATGGCTTCTTTGTTATGTTATAACTGAAAGGGCTTCTTTGTTATGATAACGGCTGAGAAAGTCCTTCCTGCTAGCAGTTAGTTTCGGATTATCTATATGAGGACGAATGAAGCAATTGCGATAGTTATTATGCTTTTGGTGTGCCTGAAGATATTGTATGCGCAGGATTTTGGGACAACACGGGAGAGAGAGACAGAGGATGGACTAGGTGCTGTGAGTCCGCTAATGGGGTCGGACCCCGAGCGGGGCGTTCGGCGAGGAGAGGAGACGGAGACGGACTCGTGTGGAGTGTCTGGTCGACCACCGTTGTTGGTCTCAGGCGGCCGGTCGAGGTGGTCCGAGGGGTTGCAGGTTGAAGAAGAAGGGTCCTGAGCTCCAACTGTCTGTGCACGAAGAGATTGAACTTTAAATGTGGCACCTTTTATTTTCCTGTTATATTTTATTCTCTATTAATTATATAGTTCCAGTAATATCTATAAACTGTAAATCATTTAATTGTATCTGGTGTATTGTCTGTTATTTGGGCGGGGTGGGGTACATCACATAGCATCCACACAAACTAATTACCCAGTTTGGCGGGGCCGAGGGCTGTTTCCCTAGACGACAGCGAGCCGAGCGACCCTGAGGCTGGCCAGGGGGGCTACACAGAAATATAAAATATATAATTTTATATTTTAAAATATAAAAATACTAAGAAAAGAGAATACACTGCTGGAAAATAACATTAGGGTATCTGTTCCCCTCTGGGCTTGTGACTAAAAAATAAAGTGTCATGTAAATTTAAAATATCAACCAACATGAAATGTAACAAAAATTGCTTTCAATTCTTGTTCAGATTTCATCACCTCCCTCCACTGTTTAGAAAACTAATTACTTTTTCTCCCCCAAAAGTCTCAAATTTTAAATCAGATAAAATACCAACTAATCTCTTGAACTATTATTAATGTGTCAAAATTCTTACACTTGTTACACCAAATAAACTTTCTGATGAAAGGTCAGAAATAATATTACCTATTTCTCTCTCTCAACATACATTTCTTAGCCTGTAGAATATGACCTGAATTATATGTGTGATACTACATTTTCAGCTTCTGTACTTTTTTGCTTTCTGATAAATCACTTCCAATTTTAGCAGTCAATTGTAAACCATTTTATCCAATGACACGTTTTTTCTAATATCCATATGCAGGGTAGCTTATTCACTAAAGATGACATTAATAACTACCAATTAAGTACTGTAATACAAGCAATTTATGCACTGAGGTTTTTTTAATTCACATAATTAATATTCCAGTCTAATTTTTAAAACAGCTTTAAATTCACTATAATTGCAATATAATCCACCACAGTTTAATTCAAGCTATGCTTTATCACTTCTGTCAGTTTGGAATCTTTAGTGAAAATAACTGTATTTGTGTGTGCACCTGTGTCTCTGCATTTGCCTGTGTCTGGACAGAAGAAATGAATTGTCAATGTGTCAAGCTGAGACATTGCGTCAGAACAAAGTGGAGCAAAAAAAAAAAGCCGTTCAAAAGGAAGGTGAGCTAAGGAGGAATGAAGGATGATGTGCAAATGGAACCAGATAGGACAGAGGATCAGGTTAGTGAAATGTGTTGAGAGAAAATGAGCAAGAAATTGGAAAATTTAATGCTCACCTTTGGAAATTTAAAATCACCTGTAATTTCATATTATAACTAAGTCTATTTTAAGGATCCACTCAAAATTAAACTTCAAAAACAAACACGTAAAAAAACATGAGATTACTTTAATATGAAATCTTCAGTACAAAGGAATAAAGTTGTTTCAGATGCTTTTGAATACTCCTACCTTGCTTCTGGCAGAAGAAAAGAATACTCATGAGGAGTTGTTGTCTCAGGAAAGTTTGAAAGAATAGCCAGCCGATGAGGCAATAGATCAGAACCATGGTAGGTGAAAAGAATCTCCAAAGCACGGACATTGCTCTCCTATTTGAAAGAAAAAAGCACAGTTGGTAATATTATTCAAACACCACCAAACACTTCTACTCAGATTGACCAAGTTCATTCTTGTCAAAAGCTTTGAGACAGTTAACAGTTAAGAGACAATGGGCTTTACTTTTTTCATTTTCTCTACCCCAACATTTAATGTCTACTGTTACAAAGCCAGCTACTTTCACAATCAACACTAGCAGAATATATCCAAGATGTGATCTACTTGCTGTCAGCTTTGACAGCAATTTCTCCCTCATCATTGTTCTCAAAAGGACACTATTCCTAGAAATGTTTTCCCAAATGAAATTTGTGGGCATTATTATATTTGCTTGCAATAGTCTACAAAACAAAGGGGGGGAATTCTATCTTTGTGATAAAAGATCAATCAAAAACTTAAAAGTTTTCTTTTTTCATAGATAACCTTCACTAGCCAAGTGTTTTTTTAAAGTATTTTTAATTATAGTTTTACTCAACTTGAAGAAATACAGTCTTCTGAAAGACAGTAAATGGTCTTTGGAAGTACAATTCTATGAAAATGTGTTCAGTGTTATTATTGCTAGAACAAAATATATTAGATTCTTTTGATTAACTATCCCTTTATTTACATCTTGGTACTAGTCAGTTAAAAACCATCACCAAAACATAACTGTCAGGATTCAAAAGATGAATTCTAGCAAATAGGGATGCTCTAAAGTTGAATTCAAGTAAAGGAAGGAAAGTTACAGGATGATTGTTTGAAAGAGTCTGAAAGTCTTTATTTTTAAATAAAAACTTAAAGACAGGTATGTTGAAAGCAAATTTGAAGGAGATGGAAAGAGTACCCAGGAGATAAACTATATTTTTTATATATAATGTCAGCAAATGTGCAGTCAAAAAAGACAGCTGACGGAACAGAAAGTGTCAACTGAAATAACAAAAGCTGAGCTCAGAAAAGGAATGAGGGGAGAAGAAAGAAATTGGAGCGAGATGAAAGTTTGAAATTCGAGTTTAGTAGTTTCACTTGCTAAATTAAAGAAGAAAGTATAGTCACAGTTTACCATGTGGTTTAAATCTTAGTGACAAGTCCAGTAGCTTATTGCACCAGTTGGAGATGAGTATGGACACAATACTTCTATTAAGTCTTTGAAACAGAAGAGTGTTCCAAAAATGAGCAACTTTGGAGGGGCCCAATCCTATTTTTGTGTTAAAGCCAGATCAGACTTCACATGGCGAAAATCTGCCTCTCTTGAATACAAGGTTTAAGCTGAGGAAAACAGTAATTGTTCGAAAGAGAACAGCTGAAGGTTGAGACTGTTTCAGCTGACTTCTCTTACAACTCTACCTCCCACAACCATTATCATTGCTGCTGCCTCATTTCATCCATTGTTGAAACATACATATCCTACTAAGACTTTATCATTAATTATCTGCAGGATCCAACTGCCCTAACTGTTATCCCAGTAAGTGTTGAGGTCATGTTCTTCTGCAATTCATTTTAAGACCGTAAGATATGGGAGCAGAATTAGGCCATTTGGACCATCAAGTCTGCTCTACCATACTGTCATGGCTAATCTAATTTTCCTCGCACCTCTAATATCTTGCTTTCTCCCCATATCTCTTCATGCCTTGACCAATCAAGAACTTATCAACATCTGCCTTAAATATACATAAAGGTTTAGCCTCCACTGCCACCCGTGGCAAGGAATTAGACAGTCTCACCACTCTCTGGCTAAAGAAATTCCCACTGAAAATACACCTGTTGTTGAGGGGGGCTAGCCACAGGGGGGCTAGCCACTGGGGTGCTCTGCACTGGCTCCTTAACTCCTTTTCCCTTTCTGTCACCCAATTTCTTGTCTCCTACACCTTGGGTGTAACTACTTTTCTTATATGCCTTATCCATTACCCCTTCAGTCTCCCAAATCCAGTTCAACCAGTTCCAGCTCAACGCGGATTGTTAAAAGCTGCAGCTGGATGCGCCTCTCACAGCTGCAGTCATCAGGGATACAGGAGATCTCCCTACCTTCCCACATCTTGCAAGAGGAGCATTCAACAATCATGCCTGGCATCTCTACCTTCCTAACTGAGCAGTTGTAAGGGGAAGGGAAAGGAAGGGAAAAAAATTTAACCCAGACCTTTTCTTTGAAGCCTCTCTTCGCTGAAGTCTCAAAGAGCTAAAGCCTCAAGATCACCACTCTGACGATGGTCACTGTGCTTGCCCTTGTCTTCCTTTAATTTGCTTTTGTTAATCAATCACAAACACAGGTTGGTTGCTGGTCAAAGCTTTCTTACACTGCCGCAACACGCTGCTGCTGCCTTTTTCTGCTGGGGCAGTGGACCTGAGTGAAATCCCATCTTCTCAAGCTTCCAACATCCTGGCTGCTGGTGAAAGCTCTCTTACAGTTTCAGACACTTCTGGTAATAAGTACTGAACAACCACTCTCCTAGAACACATTCAGTATCCTCAGTGTTTCTGCCAAGTGGCACAAAATATTCACCACCTGGGAGAAATCACATGGATGCAATATTGGATCTCCTGTTAGGAAACGAGTTGACAAGTGACAGAAGCCTGTGTAGGGGAGCACTTTGGTTCCAGTGATCATAACACCATTAGTTTCAACTTGATCATAGACAAGGATAGATCTGGTCCTAAGGTTGAGGTTCTTAACTGGAAAAAGGCCAAATTTGAAGAAATGAGAAAGGATCTAAAAAGCGTGGATTGGGACAGGTTGTTCTCTGGCATGGATGTGATCGGTAGGTGGGAAGCCTTCAAAGCAGAAATTTTGAGAGTGCAGAATTTGTATGTTCCTGTCAGGATTAAAGGCAAGGTGAATAGGAATAAGGAACCTTGGTTCTCAAGGGATATTGCAACTCTGATAAAGAAGAAGAGGGAGTTGTATGACGTGTATAGGAAGCAGGGAGTAAATAAGGTGCTTGAGGAGTATAAGAAGTGCAAGAAAATACTTAAGAAAGAAATCAGGAGGGCTAAAAGAAGACATGAGGTTGCCTTGGCAGTCAGTGAAGGATAATCCAAAGAGCTTTTACAGGTATATTAAGAGCAAAAGGATTGTAAGGGATAAAATTGGTCCTCTTGAAGATCAGAGTGGTCAGCTACGTGCGGAACCAAAGGAAATGGGGGAGATCTTAAATAGGTTTTTTGCGTCTGTGTTTACTAAGGAAACTGGCATGAAGTCTATGGAATTAAGGGAAACAAGTAGTGAGATCATGGAAACTGTACAGATCGAAAAGGAGGAGGTCCTTGCTGTCTTGAGGAAAATTAAAGTGGATAAATCCCCGGGACCTGACAGGGTGTTCCCTCGGACCTCGAAGGAGACTAGCGTTGAAATTGCAGGGGCCCTGGTAGAAATATTTTAAATGTCGCTGTCTAGAGGTGAGGTGCCGGAGGACTGGAGAGTGGCTCATGTTGTTCCGTTGTTTAAAAAAGGATCGAAAAGTAATCCGGGAAATTATAGGCCAGTAAGTTTAACATCGGTAGTAGGTAAGTTATTGGAGGGAGTACTAAGGGACAGAATCTACAAGCATTTGGATAGACTGGGACTTATTAGGGAGAGTCAACATGGCTTTGTGCGTGGTAGGTCATGTTTGACCAATCTATTGGAGTTTTTTGAGGAGGTTACCAGGTGGATGAAGGGAAGGCAGTGGATATTGTCTACATGGACTTCAGTAAGGCCTTTGACAAGGTCCTGCATGGGAGATTAGTTAGGAAAGTTCAGTCGCTAGGTATACATGGAGAGGTGGTAAATTGGATTAGACATTGGCTCGATGGAAGAAGCCAGAGAGTGGTGGTAGAGAATTGCTTCTCTGAGTGGAGGCCTGTGACTTGTGGTATGCTACAGGGATCAGTGCTGGGTCCATTGTTATTTGTCATCTACGTCAATGATCTGGATGATAATGTGGTAAATTGGATCAGCAAGTTTGCTGATGATACAAAGTTTGGAGGTGTAGTAGACAGTGAGGAAGGTTTTCAGAGCCTGCAGAGGGACTTGGACCAGCTGGAAAAATGGGCTAAAAAAATGGCAGATGGAGTTTAATACTGACAAGTGTGAGGTATTGCACGTTGGAAGGACAAACCAACGTAGAACATACAGGGTTAATGGTAAGGCACTAAGGAGTGCAGTGGAACAGAGGGATCTGGGAATAGAGATACAAAATTCCCTAAAAGTGGCGTCACAGGTAGATAGGGTCGTAAAGAGAGCTTTTGGTACATTGGCCTTTATTAATCAAAGTATTGAGTATAACAGCTGGAATGTTATGATGAGAATGTATAAGGCATTGGTGAGGCCGAATCTGGAGTATTGTGTTCAGTTTTGGTCACCAAATTACAGGAAGGATATAAATAAGGTTGAAAGAGTGCAGAGAAGGTTTACAGGGATGTTGTCGGGACTTGAGAAACTCAGTTACAGAGAAAGTTTGAATAGGTTGGGACTTTATTCCCTGGAGCGTAGAAGAATGAGGGGAGATTTGATAGAGGTATATAAAATTATGATGGGTATAGATAGAGTGAATGCAAGCAGGCTTTTTCCACTGAGGCAAGGGGAGAAAAAAACCAGAGGACATGGGTTAAGGGTGAGGGGGGAAAAGTTTAAAGGGAACATTAGGGGGGGCTTCTTCACACAAAGAGTGGTGGGAGTATGGAATGAGCTGCCAGACGAGGTGGTAAATGCGGGTTCTTTTTTAACTTTTAAGAATAAATTGGACAGATACATGGATGGGAGGTGTATGGAGGGATATGGTCCGTGTGCAGGTCAGTGGGACTAGGCACAGCTAAGAAGGGCCAAAAGGCCTGTTTCTGTGCTGTAGTTTCTATGGTTTAGTCAGCAGCATAAGTTTTATTCAGCCATGCTTACCCTGAAATCATGACTTTTTCAAGCTCAAATATGTCTTTGTTGGGAATTAATTTGCTGCGTGGATCAAAACATAGTAGTCTGTCTGATTTTATTCTTATTAATTAAAATGTTTAATATAACTAAGTGCATTGTCAGGCCACTTCATATACTAATTAAGATTCAATCATTTTAAAGTAGGACAGGAGATAAGCCAGTCCAAGCTAGGAAACATATTTGCTTCTCCAAAAGGTTATTAATGAACCAGCTTAGTTTTTATGATAATCTGGTAGCAAGTTGGCCACTCTTACCAACGTGAGTTTTTAAAAACCAATTTGAATTCTCAATCTGCTGTGGAGACACTGTTTATTCTCTAGATTATTGCACTATACCTCCGCTTAATTCAGCAACAAAACTATTATATTGCTTATGGAGTTTGGTATGAAAATAACTAGGTCTTGAGACCCAAAAATCCATTTGCATTAATTGTACTGTTTTGGCTGCTGATTTTGCTTTTAAAAGACAGAATAGCAAACCAAATTAATTACCTTGAAGAGAAGAAATCTTAATACGACTAACATTTGTATTTTCAGAAAATTTACTATACCCTCGCATATGTTCTTGCTGATAATACAATGTTCTGACTCCTAAATTTTTTGAAGAATTCTGAGTCATATCTTTGCTCTGCAGCATGAAGCCCTCCAAGGATTTCCTGCGAACAAAAATTACAAATCACTTCACCCAAGTATTAGAACAAAGCCATACAGTATTGAGTCTGTGTATATTTAACTTCTGATTATTACTGTGAACCACTATCATTTCCCAAATAACAAAGTCAATGCCTCACAATGACAGCAGCAATTAAACTCAAAAAATATGCAATATCACAATTCCCTTTGGCAGGTCTACTAAACAAGCAAAAATCAAACTAACTGTTCATGCTGTAAGTCTGAAATAAAGAACATTCCTTCATCAGATAATGATCCACAAGCTGATGAAGAGTCTTCGACCTGAAACTTTAACTATCTTCCTCTTTGCGTAGATGATGCCTCACCAGTTGAATGTTTCGAGTATCTTCCATTTTTATTTCACATTATATGAAAACCATGACTTTAAGTCCTGAAATAATTAGATTTATAGGATAAAATTTAATGAAATATTTTCATACCTCATAAGTTGCTAGACGATTTAAGTAGGTTAATAGCTTCAATCTACAACGACAAAGTTCTTTTTGTTCAAGTGTCAACCTGGGAAAAGAAAGCTACTGTTACAATTGTCAAATGGTGTAAGCTGAATCACCTGAAGCTTAACATCAAAAGGCAAAAAAGTTGGCACTGGACTTTAGGGAGATTAAGCCTGCACTGCTCCGTTACTACTGATGGTGGCGACGTGGAGGTGGTGAAGGCCTACAAATGCCTGGTGGTGCACCTGGATGACAGACTGGAGTGGAGCAACACAGAAGCTGTGTACAAGAAGGGCCAGAGTTGCCTCTACACCCTGAGGAGACTGAGATCCTTTGATGTAGGCCTTTCCTTCACATGTTCTACCAGTCTGTTTTTTCTAGTACAATCTTCTATGTGGTGGTGTGCTGAGGCAATGGCATCAACACGGGTGATGCCAACAGCTCAAACTGATTAGAACGACTGGTCCTGTTATAGGAGTCAAACTGGACACACTGGAGGCTGTGGTAGAACAAAGGACCTTACGGAAAATCCTGGCAATTCTGGACAATGTTTCTCATCCCTACATACCACCTTGGGTGAATAGAGGAGCATTTTTAGTAATAGATGAAGACCACTGCACTGGTCCAAAGAGTGCTATATGAGGTTATTCTTACCCTCAGCATTAGATTCTATAATGAGTCAACCTACAACTGGGGAAGTGATGACTTCCTCCTGTTAGACTGCTTGAGGCCATGAGACCATAAGACCATAAGACAAAGGAGCAGAAGTCAGCCATTCAGCCCATCGAGTCTGCTCCGCCATTTTATCATGAGCTGATCCATTCTCCCATTTAGTCCCACTCCCCCACCTTCTCACCATAACCTTTGATGCCCTGGCTACTCAGATACCTATCAATCTCTGCCTTAAATACACCCAATGACTTGGCCTCCACTGCTGCCCGTGGCAACAAATTCCATAGATTCACCACCCTCTGGCTAAAAAAAATTCTTCGCATTTCTGTTCTGAATGGGCGCCCTTCAATCCTTAAGTCATGCCCTCTCGTACTAGACTCCCCCATCATGGGAAACAACTTTGCCACATCCACTCTGTCCGTGCCTTTCAATATCCGAAATGTTTCTATGAGGTCTCCCCTCATTCTTCTAAACTCCAAGGAATACAGTCTAAAAGCGGACAAACGGTCCTCATATATTAACCCTCTCATTCCCGGAATCATTCTAGTGAATCTTCTCTGTACCCTCTCCAACGTCAGCACATCCTTTCTTAAATAAGGAGACCAAAACTGCCCACAGTACTCCAAGTGAGGTCTCACCAACGCCTTATAGAGCCTCAACATAACATCCCTGCTCCTGTACTCTATTCCTCTAGAAATGAATGCCAACATTGCATTCGCCTTCTTCACTACTGACTCAACCTGGAAGTTTACTCTAAGGGTATCCTATACGAGGACTCCCAGTTACCGTTGCATCTCAGAACTTTGAATTCTTTCCCCATTTAAATAATAGTCTGCCCGTTTATTTTTGTTTCCCAAAGTGCATAACCATACACTTTCCAACATTGTACTTCATCTGCCACTTCTCTGCCCATTCTTCCAATCTATCCAAGTCTCTCTGCAGACTCTCCATTTCCTTAGCACTACCAGCCCCTCCACCTATCTTCGTGTCATCAGCAAACTTAGCCACAAAGCCATCTATTCCATAATCTAAATCGTTGATGTACAATGTAAAAAGAAGCAGCCCCAACACGGACCCCTGTGGAAAACCACTGGTAACCGGCAGCCAACCAGAATAGGATCCCTTTATTCCCACTCTGTTTCCTGCCAATCAGCCAATGCTCTATCCACGTACGTAACTTTCCTGTAATTCTATGGGCTCTTATCTTGTTAAGTAGCCTCATGTGTGGCACCTTGTCAAAGGCCTTCTGAAAATCCAAATATACAACATCCACTGCATTTCCCTTGTCTAGCCTACTGGTAATTTCCTCAAAAAATTGTAATAGGTTTGTCAGGCAGGATTTTCCTTCAAGGAATCCATGCTGAGTTCTGCCTATCTTGTCATATGCCTCCAGGTATTCTGTAACCTCATCCTTGACAATTGACTCCAACAACTTCCCAACCACCGATGTCAAGCTAACAGGTCTATAATTTCCTTTTTGCTTCCTTGCCCCCTTCTTAAATAGCGGAGTGACATTTGCAATCTTCCAGTCCTCTGGAACCATGCCAGAATCTATCGACTTTTGAAAGATCATCGCTAATGTCTCCGCAATCTCCACAGCTACTTCCTTCAGAACAAGAGGGTGCATTCCATCTGGTCCGGGAGATTTATCTACCTTTAGACTATTCAGCTTCCTGAGTAGTTTCTCTGTTGTAATTGTGACTGCACACACTTCTCTTCCCTGCCACCCTTGAGTGTCTGGTATACTGCTGATGTCTTCCTCAGTGAAAACTGATGCGAAATACTCGTTCAGTTCCTCTGCCATCTCCTTATCTCCCATTACAATTTCTCCAGCATCATTTTCTATCGGTCCTATATCTACTCTCACCTGTCTTTTACTCTTTATATACTTGAAAAAGCTTTTAGTATCCTCTTTGACATTATTTGCTAGTTTTCTTTCATAGTTAACCTTTTCCCTCTTAATGACCTTCTTGGTTTCCTTTTGTAAGGTTTTTAAAACTTCCCAATCCTCTGTCTTCCCACTAATTTTTGCTTCCTTGTATGCCCCCTCCTTTGCTTTAACTTTGGCTTTGACTTCTCCTGTCAACCACAGTTGCACTCGAAAATTTCTTCTTTTTTGGAATATACCTGTCTTGCACCTTCCTCACTTCTCGCATAAACTCCAGCCACTGCTGCTCTGCTGTCTTTCCCGCCACTGTCCCTTTCCAGTCAACTTTGGCCAGTTCCTCTCTCATGCCACTGTAATTTCCTTTACTCCACTGAAATACCGACACATCAGATTTCGGTTTTTCTTTTTCTAATTTCACAGTGAACTCAATCATGTTATGATCACTGCCTCCTAAGGGTTCCTTCACCTCAATCTCTCTAATCACCTCCGGTTCATTACACAATACCCAATCCAGTACAGCTGATCTCCTAGTGGGCTCAACAACAAGCTGTTCTAAAAAGCCATCTCGCAGACATTCTACAAATTCTCTCTTTTGAGATCCAGTGCCATCCTGATTTTCCCAATCCACTCGCGTTAAAATCCCCCACAATTATCATAACACTGCCCTTCTGACAAGCCTTTTCTATTTCCAGTTGTAATTTGTAGTCCACATCCCTGCAGCTGTTTGGAGGCCTATAAATAACTACCATCAGGGTCCTTTTATCCCTGCTATTTCTCAGCTCAACCCATAAAGATGCTGCACCTTCCGATCCTATATCACCTCTTTCTAATGATTTAATATCATTTCTTACCAATAAAGCCTCCCCATCTGCCTACCATCCTACCCTTCCGATACATCGTGTATCCTTGGACGTTCAGCTCCCAAAGACATGCATCCTTTAGCCAGGTCTCAGTGATGGCCACAATATCATACCTGCCAATCTGTAGCTGTACGACAAGATCATCCACCTTATTCCTTATGCTGCGGGCATTTAAGTATGACACCTTCTAAGACCAGAGTATTTGATACACTTTGATTCACTGCAACTTTATTGCACTGCAACTCATTCCAATGGCTACAAATTTGCCCCATCACCTGCCTGTCTTTCCTGACATCTTTACTGCTCACTACCTTAGATTTATTTCTGTTTTCCCCTTCCTCCACTCTGTCATTCCGGTTCCCATCCCCCTGCCAAATTAGTTTAAACCCTCCCTAACAGCTCTATTAAACTTTCCGCCAGGATATTGGTCCCCTTCGGGTTCAGGTGTAACCTGTCCATTTTGAACAGGTCACACTTCCCCTAGAAGAGATCCCAATTATCCAAGAATCTGAAGCCCTGCCCCCTACACTAGTCTCTCAGACTGATTCTACTATTCTTGCCCTCGCTAGCACGTGGCACAGGTAGCAATCCCGAGATTACTACCCTGGAGGTCCTGCTTCTCAGCTTCCTTCCTAACTCCTGGAAATCTCTCTTCAGGACCTCCTCCTTTGCCCTATCGACGTCATTGGTACCAACATGTACCAAGACAACTGGCTGCTCACCCTCCCCCTTCAGAATATTCAGGACCCGATCCGAGACATCCCGTACCCTGGCACCTGGGAGGCAACACACCACGCGGGGTATCTCTATCAGGCTCACAGAATCTCCTGTCCGTTCCCCTGACTATGGAATCCCCTACGACTACCGCATTCCTCTTCTCCCTCCTTCCCTCCTGCACGACAGCGCTAGGCTCTTATTTTTTATTCTTTCTATTTCTCTTCTAATATGTATATCTGTGCACTTGTAATGCTACCGTGACACTGTAATTTCCTTTAGGATCAATATATTATCTATTACTGTGCATCTCATTTTCTTATATATTCTAGTATTTTCTTTGATGCTTCCAATACAATGTATTGCCACAAATACAGAATTGTACACATTCCTGGGTAACAGAAAAGTACTATCAGTAACAAAACCAAGTAGTTTGAACCTTATTTTGTTTAGCTGATTGATACAGTGCAAAAATGCAATAGTTTAATGAATGATCATATGCTGAAAAACAATAAAATTACAGGTGAAGGAAATAATAACCATAATTTTAGCACTGTTGATGCTTCACACAAGGACCCAAGAGCAGAATTTCATTGTATTAACAGGCTGGTGTTTCATTCAAATATTCAAACAATAAATATAAGTAAACTTTTCCATTTAAAGCGTTGCCTATACAAATATACAAGTAATATAAAAGGACAATCTACTGTTAACCGCAAGACCTTTAACACTGTTGAAATACAAGCAAGGCTGCAGGCCCGGATGGTGTCAGTACCAGGGTGCTCAGAGCCTGTGCCCCTCAGCTACGTGGAGTACTTCGCCATGTATTCAACCTGAGCCTGAGGCTCCAGAGGGTTCCTGTATTGTGGAAGACGTCCTGCCTCGTCCCTGTGCCGAAGACGCCGCGCCCCAGCGGCCTCAATGACTACAAACCGGTGGCATTGACCTCCCACATCATGAAGACCCTGGACAGACTTGTTCTGGAGCTGCTCCAGCCTATGGTCAGGCCATGCTTAGATCCCCTCCAGTTCGCCTACCAGCCCCGACTAGGAGTTGAGGATGCCATCATCTTCCTGCTGAACCATGTCTATGCCCACCTGGACAAGCCAGCGAGCACTGTGAGGGTCATGTTTTTTGACTTCTCCAGTGCGTTCAACACCATTCGCCCTGCTCTGCTGGGGGAGAAGCTGACAGCGATGCAGGTGGATGCTTCCCTGGTATCATTGATTCTCGATTACCTGATTGGCAGACCACAGTACGTGCGCTTGCAACACCATGGGTCCGACAGAGTGATCAGCAGCACTGGGGCTCCACAGGGGACTGTCTTGTCTCCCTTTCTCTTCACCATTTACACCTCGGACTTCAACTACTGCACAGAGTCCTGTCGTCTTCAGAAGTTTTCGGATGACTCTGCCATAGTTGGATGCATCAGCAAGGGAGATGAGGCTGAGTACAGGGCTACGGTAGGAAACTTTGTCACATGGTGTGAGCAGAATTATCTACAGCTTAATGTGAAAAAGACTAAGGAGCTGGTGGTAGACCTGAGGAGAACTAAGGTACCGGTGACCCCTGTTTCCATCCAGGGGGTCAGTGTGGACATGGTGGAGGATTACAAATACCTGGGGATACGAATTGACAATAAACTGGACTGGTCAAAGAACACTGAGGCTGTCTACAAGAAGGGTCAGAGCCGTCTCTATTTCCTGAGGACTGAGGTCCTTTAACATCTGCCGAACGATGCTGAGGATGTTCTACAAGTCTGTGGTGGCCAGTGCTATCATGTTTGCTGTTGTGTGCTGGGGCAGCAGGCTGAGGGTGACAGACACCAACAGAATCAACAAACTCATTCGTAAGGCCAGTGATGTTGTGGGGATGGAACTGGACTCTCTCACGGTGATGTCTGAAAAGAGGATGCTGTCTAAGTTGCATGCCATCTTGGTCAATGTCTCCCATCCACTACATAATGTACTGGGTGGGCACAGGAGTACATTCAGCCAGAGACTCATTCCACCGAGATGCAACACAGAGCGTCATAGGAAGTCACTCCTGCCTGTGGCCATCAAACTTTACAACTCCTCCCTTGGAGGGTCAGACATCCTGAGCCAATAGGCTGATCCTGGACTTATTTCATAATTTACTGGCATAATTTACATATTACTATTTAACTATTTACGGTTCTATTACTATTTATTATTTATGGAACAATTGTAACAAAAACCAATTTCCCCCAGGATTAATAAAGTATGACTATGACTATACAGAGAGATTTTGGGGACCAAGTCCATAGCTTTCTTAAGCTTACAGTTCTTCCAAACTCCAAATATTCTCCCTGCAATTAATAGATTCAGTAAGTGTGTTATCTTTAGTGAACTCAGGAACGCTGGCACCACATGACTATATACTCAAATGCATGCTTGGAGCATTTACAAGTCCAAAACTAAATTAATAAAACTCTAAGCAAGCAACACCTGCATTTATGATTATCTACTGTCAGTAACAGCATATAGATACAAAAAAAATCCTGCTTTGCCATGACATGTCAATGAGGAGGGAAGAGGAGAAGATAAAGAGAAAAGCAAAAATAATTTAAATAATTCGATCCCATTTCCAATGTTGCCATACTTTGCTGGAAATTGAAAATCAATGCATGGACTCACATGGAAAAGTCCACAAACTGGAGCAGCTCCTGCCTCTTTGTAGCCTCCCGTTCTTTTCTTCTCTGCACTTCCTCAATTGGTGACATGAAATCCTCATAGGGAAGTTCATCAAAGTCCAGATTCCCAGGCAAAATGAATCTGTTAAAAAGGAAAATGAAAAATACTCTCATGGACCATGTGGTATTTCGACTTCTATTATATACACAATTATAAACCTACTACCTTTGTAATGAACTGCAATAATTCTATCAGATAAAAGATTAATATGCCAGTTTACTGCCTGATTTTATAACACTGTGCAAAATTATTGCTCCCCAAACAATATTTCACAGGGGTTACAGTAGAACAGTAGATTTTATGAGTGTTGTAAGGATATCTATGACATTTTCTACCAACTAAGGTTCAAATAATTAAAGTGAAACCACTGTAGCCTTGAATTTTAAGTTATGGACATACTGGCTTGAGAACATCAACCAACAATTATAAAAATAAAATATATTTTGTTTGAAATAAATTAGAACAAAACAGGTACACAGAATACAACGAAAACATTTGTCACCATGAAAATCGCAATATTTACAATGTGTAACTGTGAAAGAGATAGGAACAGACAAGTTAGAAAAGCGTTTAATTGGAGTAAGGGGAAATATGAGGCTATCAGGCAGGAAGTTGGAAGCTTAAATTGGGAACAGATGTTCTCAGGGGAAAAATACGGAAGAAATGTGGCAAATGTTCAGGGGATATTTGTATGGGGTTCTGCATAGGTACGTTCCAATAAGACAGGGAAGTTATGGTAGGGTACAGGAACCGTGGTGTACAAAGGCTGTTGAAAATCTAGTCAAGAAGAAAAGTTTACAAAAGGTTCAGAGAGCAAGGTAATGTTAGAGATCTAGAAGATTATAAGGCTAATAGGAAGGAGCTTAAAAAGGAAATTAGGAGAGCCAGAAGGGGCCATGAGAAAGCCTTGGCGGGCAGGATTAAGGAAAACCCCAAGGCATTCTACAAGTATGTGAAGAGCAAGAGGATCAGACGTGAAAGAATAGGACCTATCAAGTGTGACAGTGGGAAAGTGTCTATGGAACCAGAGGAAATAGCAGAGGTACTTAATGAATACTTTACTTCAGTATTCACAATGGAAAAGGATCTTGGTGATTGTAGTGATGACTTGCAGCAGACTGAAAAGCTTGAGCATGTAGATATTAAGAAAGAGGATGTGCTGGACGTTTTGGAAAGCATCAAGTTGGATAAGTCGCCGGGACCGGATGAGATGTACCCCAGGCTACTGTGGGAGACAAGGGAGGAGATTACTGAGCCTCTGGTGATGATCTTTGAATCATCAATGGGGATGGGAGTGGTTCCGGATGTTGTTCCTTTATTCAAGAAAGGGAGTAGGGATAGCCCAGGATATTATAGACCAGTGAGCCTTACTTCAGTGGTTGGCAAGTTGATGGAGAAGATCCTGAGAGGCAGGATTTATGAATATTTGGAGAGGTATAATATGATTAGGAAGAGTCAGCATGGCTTTGTCAAGGGCAGGTCATGCCTTATGAGCCTGATTGAATTTTTTGAGGATGTGACTAAACACACTGATGAAGGAATTGCAGTAGATATAGTGTATATGGATTTCAGAAAGGCATTTGATAAGGTACCCCATGCAAGGCTTATTGAGAAAGTAAGGAGGCAGGGGATCCAAGGGGACATTGCTTTGTGGATCTAGAACTGACTTGCCCATAGAAGGCAAAGAGTAGTTCGAGATGAGTCATATTCTGCATGGAGGTTGATCACCAGTGGAGTGCCTCAGGGATCCGTTTTGGGACCCTTACTCTTCGTGATTTTTATAAATGACCTGGATGAGGAAGTGGAGGATGGGTTAGTAAGTTTGCTGATGACACAAAGGTTGGAGGTGTTGTGGATAGTGTGGAGAGCTGTCAGAGGTTACAGCAGGACATTGATTCTGCCGAAAAACTGGGCTGAGAAGTGGCGGATGGAGTTCAACCCAGATAAGTGTGAAGTGGTTCATTTTGGTAGGTCAAATATGATTGGCAGAATATAGCATTAATGGTAAGACTCTTGGCAGTGTAGAAGATCACAGGGATCTTTAATCATTAATCGTGGAACTGAATTTAGGAGCCGAGAGGTAATGTTGCAGCTATATAGGACCCTGGTCAGACCCCACTTGGAGTACTGTGCTCAGTTTTGGTCGCCTTACTACAGGAAGGATGTGGAAGCCATAGAAAGGGTGCAGAGGAGATTTACAAGGATGTTGCCTGGATTGGGGAGCATGCCTAATGAGAAAAGGCTGAGTGAAGTCCGCCTTTTCTCCTTGGAGCGACAGAAATGAGAGGTGACTTGATAGAGGTGTATAAGATGATGAGAGGCATTGAGCGTAAGGATAGTCGGAGGTTTCTTCCCAGGGCTGAAATGTTTGCCACAAGAGGATACAGGTTTAAGGTGCTGGGGAGTAGGTAGAGAGGAGATATCAGGGGTAAGTTTTTTTACTCAGAGAGTGGTGTGTGTGTGGAATGGGCTGCTGGCAACGGTGGTGGAGGCGGATACGATAGGGTCTTTTAACAGACTTTTGGATAGGTACATGGAGCTTAGAAAAAATAGAGGGCTATGGGTAAGCCTAGTAATTTCTAAGGTAAGGACATGCTTGGCACAACTTTGTGGGCTGAAGGGCCTGTATTGTGCGGTAGGCTTTCTATGTTTCTATGAGAGAAATACTAAATAGGTGAATATGAGAAAACAGCATTAAATCATGTCAAAGTAAGGTATGCTTGCCACAAAATTCTTTAATCATTCACAAAATAATTTCATCCAGTTTTAACCAATATCAAAGGAAAACTAAGAAACAGTAGATTTTAACCTGTTGATATTTGGAAACAGAATACCATAACTTTTTGCAAACTGTAGAAATTAATGCCACACTAAAAAATAAAACTAGATGTTACATTGCATATATGGGTAGAGAAGGAGGAGCAGGAAGTCATATAATTCTTAAAATCAACTGACAAACCTGCCTCTATCTTCTCCTTTTCCTATAGCAATAAGTGCCTCCAAGTCAGTGCCTTTCAGTCCATATTGAAGCAACTCCCTGGCTGCATCAACATTTTCAGGTACTCTTTCCACACATTCATGTAGGACCCAGGAGCGTTTCTTAATTTTACTCTGAAATAACAAGTGATATTAATTTTAAATAACAATCCTATTCACTTACTCAGAAATCAAAAGACAAAACAAATCATGAGTCTTAAATCGAAACTGTGTCATCTGATAAGACACTGAGAACCAATGAAAATACAAATCAGAAATTGGTGGATGTTGGAGTTGCAAGATGATATCTGCAGAGTTCATTATGTGAGATGAAACTCATAACCTTAAAGAAATAACTCGTAAAATATATTGCTCTTTGTTAGAAGGTAATAAAGCTCTACTTGAATTAAGACCAAACTGTTAATTACAAGATTCTTGGCAGATAAAACAAATTATCAGGCAAGTCCATTAAAACAAATTTAAAGTAGATTTAAAATGCACTTCACAAAGAAAAGCTGAACTCTGGTGATGCAAAAATAAAATCTAAAAGCTAAACATGTGAAATTAGGTAATCTGCTGAAATAGTCAAGTCTTATGAAGAAAACATACCAGGTAATCCTGAATAGAAGCGATATTAACAGGTGATTTTCTCCATTGTCTTTGATATACTAGATCACTGTCAAGGTCATAGGCTTGTGCAAGACTCAATGCTTCACCATATTCTTCATTGTCAATCTGAAGAAGTACAGTTTTAAAAAGACAAATATACACAATGATTAATGATATTTTAAGACTAAAGCATGTCTGCCCAATGCAATCATTTTCTATCCAGCATTGCTTTAATATTTCTGACATTTCATTAGTTAGCATTTTATTTAAATACTCTAGTCAATAATTCCACACAAAAAAAAAGGAATCCAGATTTATTACCATTAATGGCTTTATACAAGACTGCATGCTAGATCAATTGTCCTTCAAGGAAGGTAATCTGCCATTTTCATCTGACACTGTCTCTATGTGATTTCAGATCTATGGCGAAACGGTTGACTCATAGTTGCCTTCTGAAATGACCAGTCAAGCTACATACAAACCCCATTTCCAGAAAAGTTGGGATATTTTCCAAAATGCAATAAAAACAAAAATCTGTGATATGTTAATTCACGTGAACCTTTATTTAACTGACAAAAGTACAAAGAAAGGATTTTCAATAGTTTTACCGACCAACTTAATTGTATTTTGTAAATATACACAAGTTTAGAATCTGATGGCTGCAGCACACTCAACAAAAGTTGGGACAGAGTTAAAATAAGATTGAAAAGTGCACAGAATATTCAAGTAACACTGGTTTGGAAGACTCCACATTAAGCAGGCTAATTGGTAACAGGTGAGGTATCATAACTGGGTATAAAAGTAGCGTCCATCAAAGGCTCAGTCTTTCCAAGCAAGGATGGGTCGTGGCTCACTCCTTTGTGCCAAAATTCGTGAGAGAATTGTTAGTCAGTTCAAAAGGAACATTTCTCAATGCAAGATTGCAGAGAATTTAGGTCTTTCAACATCTATTGTGAAAAGATTCAGAGAATTCAGTGTGTAAAGGGCAAGGTCGGAAACCACTGCTGAATGCGCCTGATCTTCGAGCTCTCAGGCGGCACTGCCTAAGAAACCGTCATGCTACTGTGACAATTATAGCCACCTGGGCTCAGGAGTACTTCGGAAAACCATTGTCACTCAACACAGTCTGTCGCTGCATCCAGAACTGCAACTGGAAACTGTATTATGCAAGGAGGAAGCCATACATAAACTCTATGCAGAAACCCCGGTGAGTTCTCTGGGCCCGAGCTCATCTCAGATGGACCGAAAGACTGTGGAACCGTGTGCTGTGGTCAGATGAGTCCACATTTCAGCTAGTTTTCGGAAAAAACGGGCGTTGAGTTCTCCGTGTCAAAGATGAAAACGACCATCCAGATTGTTATCAGTGAAAGGTGCAAAAGCCAGCATCTGTGATGGTATGGGGGTGCATCAGTGCCCACGGCATGGGAGAGTTGCATGTATGTGAAGGTACCATTGACTCTGAGGCGTATGTTAGGATTTTAGAGAGACATATGTTGCTATCAAGGCGACGTCTCTTCCCAGGACCTCCATGCTTATTTCAGGAGGACAATGCCAGACCACATTCTGCACGAGCTACAACAGCGTGGCTTTGTAGACACAGAGTGCATGTGCTTGACTGGCCTGCTGCCAGTCCAGATCTATCTCCTATTGAAAATGTATGGAGCATCATGAAGAGGAGAATCAGACAACGGAGACCACGGACTGTTGAGCAGCTGAAGTCTTATATCAAGCAAGAATGGACAAAATTTCCAATTGCAAATCTACTACAATTAGTATCCTCAGTTTCAAAACGATTAAAAAGTGTTATTAAAAGGAAAGGTGATGTAACACAATGGTAAACATGCCTCTGTCCCAACTTTTGTTGAGTGTGTTACAGCCATCAAATTCTAAATTTGTGTATGTTTACAAAATACAATTAATTTGGTCAGTAAAACTATTAAAAATCTTTTCTTTGTACTTTTGTCAGTTAAATAAAGGTTCACATGAATTAACATATCACAGATTTTTGTTTTTATTGCATTTTGGAAAATATCCCAACTTTTCTGGAAATGGGGTTTGTAATTAAATCAACATTTAAGCATGAACAATAAATGTTAGCCTTGTCGGCATATCCACCCCTCCCCACCCCCATCTAGTATTTGATGCATTTCGGCTATCTCTACATATCCATTCAAAGGGTGGGGATCAAAACAGTGTGCATGCTGTAGTACATTGGTTCACATACTGATCTCTTCTGTGCCTTGGCCAACAAGCGATACATTTCCTATATGCTTTCACAATTAATATATTTATCTGTCCTCCTATATTTAGATAACTACAGGCATCTCTACCCTTCCAAGTTTCTTAACATTTTTCATGTTTTCCCCTCTCCAAATTCATCAGGATGGACACAATCAGTAGATCGTACCTGAGGTACAGTGAAGTAGAAAATTCTATCAGCCAAATTGCCCATATTGGTTTCATCTGAAAACTTCTATTCACGGTCTTACACCAAGTCCAAATCATTGAAACTAACCATCATTGCTAAAGAGGATTGGCACTGATTCCTTTGGAATCCTATCATACGTTTTACCAATATTTAGAGATCCCATATACCTTTATATTTATAATTTTAAGAAAGAAGAAACAGTGAATGTCAATGAATTGTATCATCCCCTTTAATGAAGATGAATCTGAAGTATACAAGTAGAATTAAAGGTGTCAAACTTTGATAAGCCTAAAAAATGACAACAACCTTGTCATGGTTTGGAGGCTTGTGTGACTCAGTGGCCCAGAGAGCCATGTTAGCTGGAGTCATGGCTTTATGCTTTGGGGCTTGGTAGGGTCACCCATCCCAAACAGGTCAAAGAGTGGAGGCCAGACTAAGAGTTGTCCACCGGTCCTCCAGGTTCAGAGGTTCGGCTCAGGGCTAACAACCCTAACTGGTAAAACAAAATTGTTACAGAATCAGTAATGAAGAATCCTTCTACATCTGAGTGTGATGGCATTCCTCAGTCTTCACCTGGGACTTGCATGACTGACAGTAGTGAAAACCAAGGTGAAGCTACTGACATAATGAAGAAAGCCATCAACACCTCTAGAGATGGAGGACCATCGTTGCTGCCCTAAATGCCAGCTACATAACAATCACCAAGTAAGTAGAAATCCAACAAAGGTATAAGGTGTTTTAAGAAATGTTATTGTTTATTGGCAAAGCCTTAAGAGCTGAAGGAAAACAAAATGGAAATACGACAGACTACTCAAATTTAAACGTCTTGGATGCAAAAGTGCACGTTTGCATCACCAACATTACTAGTCTGGTTGATTTAATTCTAAGGAGGCCACTTATGGAAGATTGTAGCTCACATGAAATCACTGTTTAGCAATTCTCACTCAAAAGGAATAAAACAAAATACATCCCATTTTCTCACACTACAAATAAGCTCTCATATCTTTTGCAATGCATAGTTACCCAACAGTTCACAATAATACATTTCAAAGTGATACAAACACTGATGAGAAAAAAACAGGAAGCGGGAAGCTTATTCGATATTCTTGTATTCAGCATACTGGACCACCACCTTTTAACATATTTCTTCATTTTACTGGTCAGCCCTGTCTTTCTTCCATTATGATGAAAGAGCTTTACCCAGAAATGAAACAAAAAAATCTGCAAAAAGCTTCTACCATTGGTATAGTACTTTCCTTTGGCATACATCTTTCACCAAAAGATTAAAATTGTTATACATTACTCAGAAATGCAAGGTCTAGTATAAAGACCAAATGAATAATTAACACGTTAAATCAAAGTGAGATTCACTCAAGCACAAAAAGGCTTCCTATGGTTGACTAGCATCTAGATTCTATCAACAATGAGTTGGTAATAGAAAAAGACTTTTTTTTCGAACAAGTTTATGATCTGATACTATCTTCATGAGAAAAATTCTCCCAAACATTATCAGCAACATCGCTGGAGATGCTAAATATTATTTTTAAAGAAGATCAAAAACATAAATGTATATGATTTAGGGTAAAAATACTAACATTTATATCAACCAAGTTCCAAGTTTATTGTCATTCAAACATGTACGCGTATACCACCGAACAGAACATCATTCCTCCAGACCAAGATGCACAACACAGTACATATAACTCTCACACAACACAAAGTAATATTACCACAAATAAATTAACAAATAATAAAATGTATTCCAGAAGATTGGCATATAGCATAAGGTGTATTTACAATACAAATTAAAAAGTAAACAGTATAATGCTCCTGGCACTTCATACATGACGAGATCTGGGGGTGATCAGGAAGTTCAATAATTTCACAGCCTGGAAGAAGTTATTTCCCATCATAACAGACATTGTCCTTATGCTACTGTATCTTCTGGCTTATGGTAGAGCATCAAATAGATTGTAGGATGGACGGGAGGGATCTTTGGAATTGTTCAGAGCCCTGGGTATGCAGCAGTCCTCATAAATATCTCGGATGGGTGGAAGAGAGACCCTGATGATCCTCTCAGCAGTTTTCGCAATTCTTTGTAGGGTCCTGCAGTCAGATGCCTTGCAATTCCTGTACCAGATAGTTATGTAGCTGGTCCAGACACTCTCAATGATGTTTCTGCAAAAATTGGTTAGAATGGCGAGTGGGGGGGGGGGGGGAGCCTCATTTGCCCCTCAATCTCCTTAGGAAGTGGAGTCGCTGCTGTGCTTTCTTGACTAAAAAGGTAGTGTTGAGGGACCAGGTGAGATCATCTGTTATGTACACTCCCAGAAAGTTGGTGCCCAACTCTCTCCATAGAAGAAAAAAAAAGCAACACACATCAAAGTTGCTGGTGAACGCAGCAGGCCAAGCAGCATCTGTAGGAAGAGGTGCAGTTGATGTTTCAGGCCGAGACCCTTTGTCAGGACTAACTGAAGGAAGAGTAAGTAAGGGATTTGAAAGTTGGAGGGGGAGGGGGAGATCCAAAATGATAGGAGAAGACAGGAGGGGGAGGGATAGAGCCAAGAGCTGGACAGGTGATAGGCAAAAGGGGATACGAGAGGATCATGGGACAGGAGGTCCAGGAAGAAAGACAAGGGGGAGGGGGACCCAGAGGATGGGCAAGAGGTATATTCAGAGGGACAGAGGGAGAAAAAGGAGAGTGAGAGAAAGAATGTGTGCATAAAAATGAGTAACAGATGGGGTACGAGGGGGAGGTGGGGCCTTAGCGGAAGTTAGAGAAGTCGATGTTCATGCCATCAGGTTGGAGGATACCCAGACGGAATATAAGGTGTTGTTCCTCCAACCTGAGTGTGGCTTCATCTTTACAGTAGAGGAGGCCGTGGATAGACATGTCAGAATGGGAATGGGATGTGGAATTAAAATGTGTGGCCACTGGGAGATCCTGCTTTCTCTGGCGGACAGAGCGTAGATGTTCAGCAAAGCGGTGTCCCAGTCTGCGTCGGGTCTCGCCAATATATAAAAGGAGCATCGGGAGCACCGGACGCAGTATATCACCCCAGTCGACTCACAGGTGAAGTGTTGCCTCACCTGGAAGGACTGTTTGGGGCCCTGAATGGTGGTAAGGGAGGAAGTGTAAGGGCATGTGTAGCACTTGTTCCGTTTACACGGATAAGTGCCAGGAGGGAGATCAGTGGGGAGGGATGGGGGGGGACGAATGGACAAGGGAGTTGTGTAGGGAGCGATCCCTGCGGAATGCAGAGGGGGGGGGGGAGGGAAAGATGTGCTTAGTGGTGGGATCCCGTTGGAGGTGACGGAAGTTACGGAGAATAATATGTTGGACCCGGAGGCTGGTGGGGTGGTAGGTGAGGACCAGGGGAACCCTATTCCTAGTGGGGTGGCGGGAGGATGGAGTGAGAGCAGATGTACGTGAAATGGGGGAGATGTGTTTAAGAGCAGAGTTGATAGTGGAGGAAGGGAAGCCCCTTTCTTTAAAAAAGGAAGACATCTCCCTCGTCCTAGAATGAAAAGCCTCATCCTGAGAGCAGATGCGGCAGAGACGGAGGAACTGCGAGAAGGGGATGGCGTTTTTGCAACAGACAGGGTGAGAAGAGGAATAGTCCAGATAGCTGTGAGAGTCAGTAGGCTTATAGTAGACATCAGTGGATAAGCTGTCTCCAGAGACAGAGACAGAAAGATCTAGAAAGGGGAGGGAGGTGTCGGAAATGGACCAGGTAAACTTGAGGGCAGGGTGAAAGTTGAAGGCAAAGTTAATAAAGTCAACGAGTTCTGCATGCGTGCAGGAAGCAGCGCCAATGCAGTCGTCGATGTAGCGAAGGAAAAGTGGGGGACAGATACCAGAATAGGCACGGACCATAGATTGTTTCACAAAGCCAACAAAAAGGCAGGCATAGCTAGGACCCATACGGGTGCCCATAGCTACACCTTTAGTTTGGAGGAAGTGGGAGGAGCCAAAGGAGAAATTATTAAGAGTAAGGACTAATTCCGCTAGACGGAGCAGAGTGGTGGTAGAGGGGAACTGATTAGGTCTGGAATCCAAAAAGAAGTGTAGAGCTTTGAGACCTTCCTGATGGGGGATGGAAGTATATAAGGACTGGACATCCATGGTGAAAATAAAGCGGTGGGGGCCAGGGAACTTAAAATCATCGAAAAGTTTAAGAGCGTGAGAAGTGTCACGAACATAGGTTGGAAGGGATTGAACAAGGGGTGATAAAGCAGTGTCGAGGTATGCAGAAATGAGTTCGGTGGGGCAGGAGCAAGCTGAGACAATAGGTCGGCCAGGACAGGCAGGTTTGTGGATCTTGGGTAGGAGGTAGAAACGGGAAGTGCGGGGTGTGGGAACTATAAGGTTGGTAGCAGTGGATGGGAGATCCCCTGAGCGGATAAAGTCGGTGATGGTCCACAGAGGAGCCATTTATGTGTATTGAGGAGTGGTCAGCCTGCACTTTCCTAAAGTCCACAATCTTGTCAACATTGAGACTCGAGTGGGTATGCTCATACCATTCTACAAACCACTCTACCTCCTCTCTGGACGCAGTCTCATCGTTATTGCTGATCAGGCCAGCCACTGTTGTCATCAGCGAACTTGATTCGATTTGAGCTGCATCTCAATGTGCCCAGTAAGGTGTCAGCAGTGTGAACAGCAGCAGGCTGAGCGCGCAACCTTGGAGATGTGATGATTATCATGATGTAGCTAAAGATGTTGCTGCCAATACGGACTGACTGTGATCTTTCTGTCAATAAGGTGCAAGATCCAATTCCAGAGAGAGGTACAGAGATCCAGTGAGGACAGTTCACCCACCAGCTTCTGAAGATTGATAATATTAAACGCCAAGCTGAAGTCGATAAACAGGATGCTGGTGTATTCCTCCGTCTCCGCGGCATCTGTTCTCAGGATGAGACTTTTCATTCTAGAATGAAAGACTCATCCTCCTTTTTCAAAGAACGGGGCTTCCTTTCCTGCACCATCAACGCTGCCCTCAACTGCATCGCTTCCATTTTGCGCACATCTGCCATTACCCCACCCTACCAGGGATAGGATTCCTCGTTCTCAACTACCACCCACCAGCCTCTGCGTCCAGTACATAATTCTCCAAAACTTCCACCACCTCCAGCGGGATCCCACCACCAAAGACACCTTCCGCCCCCACAACTTTCTGCTTTCCGCAAGGATCACACCGTACACCAGTCCCTTGTCCATTCGTCCCTCTCCACTCATCTTCCTCCTGGCACTCATCCCTGCAAGCGGAACAAGTGGTACAGCTGCCCCTACACCTCCTCTCTCACTACCTTTCAGGATCCTGTACAGTCCATCCAAGTGAGGCAACATTTCACCTGTGAGTCTGTTGGGGTCATATACCATGTCCGGTGCTCCCAGTGTTGCCGCCTGTATATCGGTGAGACCCAACATGGATTGGGAGACCACTTCGCTGAGCACCTGCTGCCTGAAAAAGCAGGATAGCCCAGTGGCCACCCACTGTAGCTCCACTTCCTACTCTAATATGTTTATCCCTGGCCTTCTCCACTGTCGTGATGAGGTCACACTCAGGTTGAACAACACCTTATATTCCACTTGGGTAGCCTCCAACCTGATGGCATGAACATCGATTTCTCAAACTTCCGGTAATCCCTCCCACTGGCCCGCTCCTTCACCATCTCCCATCCCCTTATTTCCTTGCCCGCCCATCGCCTCACTCTGGTGCTCCTCCCCCCTTTTCTTTCTTCCATAGCCTTCTGTCTCTTTCACCAATTTACTTCCCAGCTCTTTACTTCATCACCTCCCCCTTTAGGTCTTACCTATCACCTTGTGTTTCCCTCTCCCCTCCCCCCACATTTTAAATCTACTCCTCAGCCTGTTTTTTTCTCCAGTCCTGCCAAAGGGTTTCAGCTCGAAACATTGACTGTCATCATTTCCTAGATGCTGCCAGGCCTGCTGAGTTCCTCCAGTATTTTGTGTATGTTGCTTGGATTTCCAGTATCTGCAGATTTTCTCTTGTCTGTGCTGGTGTATGAGGCACCATTTTTCAGATGGTATAGGACGGAGTGGAGGGCAGAGGGGATGGCATTGTCAGTGGACCAATTTGAGCGATAAACCAGCTAGAAAATGTCCAATGTAACAGGAAGATGGGATTTAATGTGATCCTCAAGCAGCTGCTCAAAGCACTTCATTATTGCTGAGGTTAGTGCCACTGGACAGCAATCATTAAGGCAGGTTACTGCCACCCTCTTGGGCACTGGGTTGGTAATAATTCATTGAAAATGATTCGTTGTAAGCAAAAAATTCTGACAGATAGTTTACTATCACCTAAAGATATGATGTTGTCAATACCAAAACCTCAAAGGCATGCAAGACAAATTCTTAGGAGTGAGCATTGGCCACCAACCTGAAAAATGAACTCTGTTTCCACAGATTATGCCTGTCCAGCTGAGTATCGCCATTTGTATATCAGTTCACTTTTGCACGTTGTGGATATCAAAATCTCATTTATGACACTGTGATCCACTAATATCTAATTAACACATTAGTTACTCAATGCTGTTTTACAATCAGTATATAAATCAATTGAACTTAATCTGGTGATATATTGTTTTGAACTGGACATGAACACTTCAAGTACATTTCCAATGTATTTCTTGGTTATTTATTTTCAAATTTATACTGACCTTTCTTTGATAAAGCTCCTCTGGAGTTGTGGACTTCAAACTTACAAGCCTATAGGTTTTTGTGATTGTTCGTGGTCGTTTTCGAGGTGGCGCAAATCGCTCCATTTCTGTGAGGTAATACAGGCCCTGTTTTACATAGCCAAAGTATCGAGCTTTGGCAGAGCACTCATCATCGGAGTCAGAATCTTCATCACCCTCATCATCTATTGAATTATTTTCCAAACGATATCTCTTGTGAGCCAGCTTTACTTCACACTGAAAAGTATATATACAAAAAAAATAATAATGTATAGGGAAATCTTAAGCATTCAAATATCCAGCTTTTCCTTGTGAAAAGTAGCCCTAACTTACGGAACAATTGACAAAAGAGCAGAGATACAAAATCCAGCAAAGCAGATCTGACACATGCAAAGATCACATCTCCAACAAAAGCACATTTTAAGCCTCTGCAAATATTAAATAATATTTTCTATTCAATGTACATAATGGTGTGGATATTTCATTCAGCAAAATACAAAAACTCTTCAACGATTAAGAATGACTGTGGAGAATATTTTTCTTCCCCAGTAGTCAATGATGTGCTGAGGGGATTCCTGCAAACAGACATGTTTTCAGAGATCTCACCAATGGAAAGAATGCAGATGAGAAGAGAGAGAGGCCAACAATATATCGTTAGGGATCATGCAAGGCAACACAGAGAAGGAAGTAAAGCCATAGCAGCTATTTCACTGGCTACAGCTGAATACATGAAAGTGGAAAACAAACAAGCATCATGCCATCATAGGATGACAGTGAAAAGGTAAGGGGTTAAAGAAAAAGGTGTAGACAAAAGCCAAGATAAACCATGAGGCAAAAACCCAACAGAAGACTCAAATATCTGGCATTCTGGAAAAGTTGAGCAAGTATATGGAAGATTACAATGCAGTCAAGAATACTGAGTAGGAAAAATGGTTGGAGACGAGGGAATAAGGGTTGCAAAAATAAAGGTTCAAGTGCTGCTTTGTTATTAGGCGAAGAATTATCCCAGCGGTGTTGGGGAGGAAAAGAAATTGGGCCCATTGTAAAATATTCAACAATTAAAAAATCTTGATTAAAATATGATAAAAGGCATGAAGGTTTTTTAAAAAATGAAAAAGAGAATTATTAAACATGTTCTATTATTAAAGTTTAAAGTTCTAGACATTCACAATTTTCATGCAAATCCACACAAATCAAAAATAATCAGTACCTCTAAGCTCATAAAGCTTCCGTCATGGGCTGCAGTAACTTGAGGTGAAGGTTCAAACCATTCACAAGACTGTCCAAGGAGGTTTTTCAATGTTTTCACAGAGGAAACAGTAAGAGCGCCAGAACAGCGGGCCAGAATAACAGAATTATTGGCCCACCAGTTTACATCATTGAGGGGATAAAATGATGATCTGTCTGAAGGACAAGTGATATTGTAAAAATTAAAGTTCTTCCAAGGTAATTAAACAAGACAAGCTTAAGGAGATTTAAATACCCAGAAAAGAAAGGGAAATTTAATCTTGAAAATACTATCAAGGATCTTGAGCTTTCAGGTGCATATGACATATAAATTCTTCTCGGGCTTTCAGCCGGGTCCAAGTGTCAATTTTAACCAACGTTTGGCTTCATCAGGGATGATGACTGGGCATGTCTAGACCAGTGGTGTACATATACTTAACTCCTGTCATCTGTCCCTCATGATTGGTTAGTCCTCAATCACTTGTTTAAAATTGTATTCCAGTACTTATTTAGAGCGAGACCTTAGTGTCTTTGTTGAAATTCTTATTCTCTATGATTCCTTCACCAGGTAGTCCCAAAGGCCATTGGTGTGACACAGTATTTCTTGTGCTATCGAAGTCAATCCTGTGATAATTGCGTATGCAATGCTCTACTGCACCAACTTCTCTGGATAACCCAAACGGATACACCTTCTACGCTCTTTGATGCAGATTTCCACCCTTTACTCCGCATTCAGAGGGAATCCTATAAACGTCAGCCATCCTGAGAACCAGGTCATCTCTGACCGGCATAAGCTGGGATTTGAGCTTCCTTATGGGTTTGTGGATGGTATTTATCTGGCATTTTTCCAGTATCCTGGCGATCCTTCCTGAAACAGTGGAAAAATAGGGAAGGCAACTGGTTCCTCCTCATTGTTATGAGGTGGAAACCTGTACTGAGGAGCATAGGTGGTGTATCTATTTGGTCACCTGGAGAAATCAGTTGTAGCAGAACATTGCATACACGATGACAACAGGATTGACTTCAACGGCACAAAACTTCTGTGCTGCGCCAATGGCTTTTGGAACTGCCTTGTGAAGGAAGCCATTGAAATAAGACTAGAGAATAAGAATTTCAACATAGATGAAGGTCTCCCTTGAGGTAAGAAATGGATTATGATTTCAATTAAGGTGGGAAAGCAGAAAACTGATCGGTTGAGGACTAACCAACCAGGAGGGACAGCAGGTGAGAGTTAAGTATAGATACCACCAGACTAGACGTGCCTAGGCATCATCCCTGATGAAGATAGCGGACTTAGTCATCGAAACATCAGTTAAAATTGACACCTGGGCCTGGCTGGAAGCCTGAGAAGAGTCTATGTATTGAAAATACTAGGCACACAAGTTACCCTGTGAACAGAGTTGCTGACTGACAAGTCAGTTAGAGCTAACTTTTTCTCTAATTTGTCTGGTGCCTTGTATCTGTAAGTATAATACCTTTTATTTATGCGCAAATCCTACTGCATGCGAAAAGTGGTTTTATAGGAGTCCTGTCATCAAACCAAAAAAGCGTACGGAATTTTAATTGAAAAGTTAGCATGCTCAGAGTAGAAAACACACAAATTAGAAAATACGAAATTTCTAATCAGTTTACAAAATATGAAATTACCATTTCGATGACAATCTCCCAAAATGACACTGTTGAACAACATTTTAAAAAATTCATCCTTATAAAAATTTGAAAGAAATCATCCCATTATTCAGAATATCTCTTACCCTTCATTTTTTTCCTCTTTTCCACTGATTTTGACCACTCGGGATTAATGGCATCAAATCCATCCTAGGCAAAACATTTGAAAGTTACAAACCTTTTATCCAAACATGAAAAAGGGACACAAGATCTATTAATAACATAAGGATAAAGTTTTATTTTCCTTTAATTGGAAATTGTTACCATTTTCAATAGCAATACAGCCTATACACTTGACTTAGAGAGTTGCTTCAAAGAAGTTATGGTGTGAGGGGATCCAGGAGTGCCCCTATTAACTGTTTGAAGAGAGAGAGAGAGTTATTTATCATCAATGGTTTGTTTGGAAAAGAGAGAGAGACAAAGATTGACGGCTGGACTGTCACGGGAGGTAACTTTGGAGATAACACTGAGCAGCTCGAAGGTTGCTATGGTGGCCGACAGCACATTATTGATGTTACTTTCAAGGACTTGTTGTTTGCTTGCATTTCTTTGCAGACAAAGAAAGGAGGGACTCTTTGAATGACAGCTGATGCTCAGCCTGATGAGATAAATAGGAGGTCAGATGATACAGACCTCAGACACATGATCAGGACACTGAGTGAGCATTGTTGTGCCCGTGGAGAAAGTGGGTTTTGGAGGATCGATCAGGCAGATTGATTCAATTGCTCTACCAGTGAAGGAGAAGGGGTTGACTGGTGGGGAGTTGTCTATGTGTCCACCCTTGCCGGAGTGATAGCTCCACCACGGGAAAACCGGTTCCCCTTGTTAAAGTCACAGTCGGTGACTTGTGAAGGATTTCAGAGGATGACGAGAAGTTCGACGGCAACAGCTCACCTGAAGACTCAACTCACTCACTCTCTCTCTCTCTCTCACCATCGCTACTCAACTAAATTCCACGAACTGAACTAAGCTGAACTTTA
Source organism: Mobula birostris (assembly GCF_030028105.1). Lineage (NCBI taxonomy): Eukaryota > Metazoa > Chordata > Chondrichthyes > Myliobatiformes > Myliobatidae > Mobula > Mobula birostris. Next base: position 194,881,402 of record NC_092371.1, read on the forward strand.
CTTAACATCGTAAGACTGTATTTTTTCACCCCCAGACTTAAAGCTTGGTTTTTCATACATATTTTTCCACACTTACTGATTTACTTAGTTATATATATAATTCTTGCTAACCTGTTTGATTTATCTTCACTTAGTTTACTGTATTGCGTAGTTATTAATAAATATTATTAGTTTACAGCAATACTAGACTCCAAAGTAGTTTCCATCTCTGCTGGTTCTTTATTCCCGTCAAGGGGTACGTGACAATAATCTAAACTGGAAGTAAGATATTAAAAAAAGTGGTCCAGGTTAAATGTCCTAATAATATGTAAAGTGTGTAGTAATAATTACCTGATAACCAAGATATCAATTGGTTATCAACAACAGACCCTGAATAGCATCGCTAAATGATGCCCATGCAATTCTACATCTTAGTAGTGAAACAAGTTAACATGATAATGAGCTCATGAGCTTGATATGCAGTACATCTATTCCCACAACTCAGCACATCAGCAGTCCACTGTTGCACATAACATTGAGTCCAGCAGGATAAATGGATTGTCAAATGCACTAGCCAAAGGCACGTATGATTCAACCCAAAAAGTGGGTACAATTACAAATTAAAGAGATGTGTTATAATGCTACAATTCAGAGTTACAGTGGGGTACAAGAGCCAGCTGCCTTCTGAGAAATTATTGCTTGGATCCCACAAATAAAACAATGGGGAAATTTGGACAGTAAGGAATATGTCAAAAAAGTTCATTAAATCAAGTAAAATAAAATCAGAGCACTCTAATGGGAAAAGAACTTGTTAAATTTAGTCAAAAAGATAAGATTTAAAGGAAACAATTGACTCTAGATCAAACCCCAGGACACCATCCTCAGCACATTTAGGTAACTATGTGTAAAACTTGTGCACCTGATAAGAACAGAGAGAAGGTCTCCACTGTCAAATGTTTGGTGATCAAGCAATATATGTATCCAAAGATAAAAGAAGGGTTTTAGTTGCCAGAGCTAGAAGCAGAGTAGGATAAAGCCTGTTTTAAGATATCTGTGTCACACCCCTTACCCTCTGTAGAAACATAGAAAACCCACAGCGCAATACAGGCCCTTCGGCCCACAAAACTGTGCCGAATATGTCCTTACTTTAGAAATTACCAAGGGTTACCCACAGCCCTCTATTTTTCTAAGCTCCATGTACCTGTCCAGGAGTCTCTTAAAAAACCCTATCGTATCCGCCTCCACCACCGTCGCCGGCAGCCCTTCCATGCACTCACCACTGCGTAAAAAACTTACTCCTGACATCTCCTCTGTAGCAACTTCCAAGCATCTTAAAACTGTGCCCTCTCGTGCTAGCCATTTCAGCCCTGGGAAAAAGCTTCTGACTATCCACATGATCAAAGCTTCTCATCATCTTATACACCTCTATCAGGTCACCTCTCATCCTCCGTTGCTCCAAGGAGAAAAGGCCAAGTTCACTCAACCTATTCTCATAAGAGAACATTCTTGTAAATCTCCTCTGCACCCTTTCTATGGTTTCCACATCCTTCCTATAGTGAGGCAACTAGAACTGAGCACAGTACTCCAAGTGGGGTCTGAGCAGGGTCCTATATAGCTGCAACATTGCCCCTTGGCTCCTAAACTCAATTCCACTATTGATGAAGGCTAATGCACCGTACAACTTCTTAACCACAGAGTCAACCTGCACAGCAGCCTTGATTGTCCAATGGACTTGGACCCCAAGATCCCTCTGGTCCTCCACATTGCCAAGAGTCTCACCATTAATACTATATTCTGCCATCATATTTGACCTGCCAAAATGAACCACCTCACACTTATCTGGGCTGAACTCCATCTGCCACTTCTCAGCCCAGTTTTGCATCCTATCAATACCTTGCTGTAACCTCTGACAGCCCTCCACACTATCCACAAGTCCCCCAACCTTTGCATCATCAGCAAATTTACTAACCCATCCCTCCACTTCCTCATCCAGGTCATTTATAAAATTCACCAAGAGAAGGGGTCCCAGATCAGAACCCTGAGGCACACCAATAGTCACAGACCTCCATACAGAATATGACCTGTCTACAAACACTCTTTGCCTTCTGTGAGCAAGCCAGTTCTGGATCCACAAAGCAATGTCCCCTTGGATCCCATGCCTCCTTACTTTCTCAATAAGCCTGGCATGGGGTACCTTATCAAATGCCTTGCTGAAATCCAAATGCACTACATCTACTGCTCTACCTTTATCAATGTGTTTAGACATATCCTCAAAAAATTCAATCAGGCTCGTAAGGCACGACCTGCCTTTCACAAAGCTATGCTGACTATTCCTAATCATATTATGCCTCTCCAAATGTTCATAAATCCTGTCCCTCAGGACCTTTTCCAACAACTTAACCAACCACTGAGGTAAGACTCACTGGTCTATAATTTCCTGGGCTATCTCTACTCCCTTTCTTGAATAAGGAAACAACATCTGCAACCCTCTGATCCTCCGGAACCTCTCTCATCCCCATTGATGATGTGAAGATCATTGCCAGAGGCTCAGCAATCTCCTGCCTCGCCTGGGGTACATCGCATCCAGTCCCGGAGACCTATCTAACTTCATGCTTTCCCAAAGCTTCAGCCCATCCTCTTTCTATATGCTCAAGCTTTCCAATGTGCTGTAAGTCATCCCTACGATCGTCAAGATCTTTTTCCATAGTGAATATTGAAGCAAAGTATTCATTAAATATCTCTCCTATCATCTCTGGTTCCATACAGACATTTCCGTTGTCACACTTGATTGGTCCTATTCTCTCACGACTTATCCTCTTGCTCTTCAAGTCAATTCAAGTCACTTTTTATTGTCATTTCAACCATAACTTCTGGTACAGTACACAGTAAAAATGAGACGACGTTTCTCAGGACCATGGTGCTACATGAAACAATACAAAAACTACATTCAACTACCTAAAAACACAAAAACTACACTAGACTACAGACCTACCCAGGACTGCATAAAGTGCACAAAACAGTGCAGACATTACAATAAATAATAAACAAGACAATAGGCACAGCAGAGGGCAGTAGGTTGGTGTCAGTCCAGGCTCTGGGTATTGAGGAGTCTGATGGCTTGGGAGAAGAAACTGTTACATAGTCTGGTCGTGGCAGCCCAAATGCTTCGGTGCGTTTTGCCAGATGGCAGGAGGGAGAAGAGTTTGTATGAGGGTGCGTGGGGTCCTTTATAATGCTGTTTGCTTTACAGATGCAGCGTGTGGTGTAAATGTCTGTAATGGCGCAAAGAGACACCCCGATGATCTTCTCAACTGAACTCACTATCCGCTGCAGGGTCTTGCAATCCCAGAAGATGCAGTGATGCAGCTGCTCAGGATGCTCTCAATACAACCTCTGTAGAATGTGATGAGGATGGAGGGTGGGAGATGGACTTTTCTCAGCCTTCGCAGAAAGTAGAGATGCTGCTGGGCTTTCTTTGCTATGGAGTTGGTGTTGAGGGACCAGGTGAGATTCTCCGCCAGGTGAACACCAAGAAATTTGGTGCTCTTAACGATCTCTACGGAGGAGTCATCGATATTCAGCGGAGAGTGGTCGCTCCATGTCCTCCTGAAGTCAACAACCATCTCTTTTGCTTATCAACCATCTCAGAGACAGGTTGTTGGCTCTGCACCAGTCTGTCAGCAACTACACCTCTTCTCTGTATGCTGACTCCTCGTTCTTGCAGATGAGACCCACCACGGTCGTGTCATCAGCGAACTTGATGATGTGGTTCGAGCTGTGTGATGCAGCACAGTCGTAGGTCAGCAGAGTGAACAGCAGTGGACTGAGCACACAGCCCTGGGGGGCCCCCGTGCTCAGTGTAATGGTGTTGGAGATGCTGCTTCCAATCCGGACTGACTGAGGTCTCCCAGTCAGGAAGTCTAGGATCCAGCTGCAGAGGGGGGTGTTCAGACCCAGTAGGCCCAGCCTTCCAATCAGTTTCTAGGGAATAATTGCGTTGAATGCTGAATTGAAGTCTATGAACAGCATTCGAACGTACGTGTCTTTTTTGTCCAGGTGGGTTAGGGCCAGGTGGAGGGTGAAGGCAATGGCGTTGTCTGTTGAACGGTTGGGAGGGTACGCGAACTGCAGAGGGTCCAGTGAGGGGGGCAGCAGGGTCTTGATGTGCCTCATGACGAGCCTCTCGAAACACTTCACAATGATGGATGTGAGTGCAATGAGACAGTAGTTGTTGAGGCAGAACACTGAAGACTTCTTCACATACTTGTAGAATGCCTTGGGGTTTTCCTTAATCTTGCTTGCCAAGGCCGTCTCATGGCCCCTTCTGGCTCTCCTAATTTCATTCTTAAACTCCTTCCTGCGAGCCTTATAATCTTCTAGATCTCTAACATTACCTAGTTTTTTTGAACCTTTGTAAGCTTTACTTTTCTTCTTGACTAGATTTTCAACAACCTTTGTACACCACGGTTCCTGTACCCTACAATCCTCCCACTGTCTTATTGGAACGTACCTATGCCGAATGCCACACAAATATCCTCTGAACATTTGCCTCATTTCCCTGAGAACATCTGTTTCCAATTAATACTTCCAAGTTCCTATTTACTTATTTATTATTATTATTATTTTAATTTTTTTTTTCTTCTATATTATGTATTACATTGAACTGCTACTGCTAAGTTAACATCACATGCCGGTGATAATAAACCTGATTCTGATTCTGAATAAAGGCATAAATGACCTCCTTTTATCTTGTAAGAAATATTAAGTATGTGTTACGCTGAATCTACCGTAAACACTATATTCCATTGTTTAACTTTCCATAATGAAAGTTAAGGAACATTTCCTGAAAACAGCTCAGTTTGAAATAGTTTTACAATATGCCCATGTAAAAGTGAATCCAAAATTCCTCAAATCAGAACACATTTTCCCCAGATGGAAGTTCAAATTTATCACTTGTTTTGGTTGAAAGCAATACATCCCGGAACTATTTCTCCCCCTCTGTATTGACTGAAAACTCAACTTCACCTGCATTTCCTGTTTCCATTCTTTCTGTTGCCTTAAAGAAGGAATTTCCCATAAAGTGAGTTGCCCAGAGAGATGGATGGCTGCCAGGAGTGTTCCATCAGGCGATAATCTCATTTTGAAAACACCATCCTGCAAAGAAAGGACCCAAGATGCAAAATGCTGTCTATCACCATGAAAACTTGCAATAATAGTCATCTACTTTTACTTTGAAATAACATGCACTCAATGGTATTATTATTAGAGTTATGAAACTGTTGAACATCTATCCTATAAAAGCAACCCAGAACTTCATTCTGATTAATTGGATTGTGATCAACAACCGGACCTCAAAATTTCAAAGTCACAATTAGCAAGTTTCAAATTGAAAAGGTGGTCTCAAGAACTACAGAACTTTCTATTAACAAAGCTGGAATTATCTGAACCTTAAAAGCCAGTCATACAGTCAGAAGTGAAAAGAAATTAACATTAATCCAATTGTATACACTACTGAAACTGCACAAAAATGGATATGTTTTGTGGACACCATTGATTAATAGGCACTCTTGTGCACAAACTAAATGGGCTTTGATCCATGACAAACAAAAATTTGAAATACAAACAAGAGAAAATCTGCAGATGCTAGAAATCTAAACAACACACACAAAATGCTGTTGGACTGGAGAACACACACACAGAATGCTTGGAGACCTTGAGGGGTCTCGACCCAAAATGTCGACTGTTTACTCTTTTCCATAGATGCTGCCTGGCCTGCTGAGCTCCTCCAGCATTTTGTGTGTGTTGCAATAATTTGAAATAATTATTTTAGTGCATCATCCAAGACAGGATATCTGAAACCTGTTTTTTTTTTTGTTGGACAAGTTGGACGTATGCTTAATGAGTTGAAGAATTTTTTGTGAGGAACCTAGTCCATATCAGGCAGAGTTAGAACATGAATTAAATTCCAAACTCTATGCAGAAGCAAAATGCAAAGGAATGAAAGCGATACAAGATAAAGCAACTGAAGGGATTGAAAGAAACTACTGAATTAACATTTTTTTAATATATTCAGCATAGGGCTTTACTCTTTGGAGAGAAGGAGGATGAGAGGAGACATGATAGAGGTGTACAAGATAATAAGAGGAATAGATAGAGTGGATAGCCAGCACCTCTTCCCCAGGGCACCACTGCTCAATACAAGAGGACATGGCTTTAAGTTAAGGGGTGGGAAGTTCAAGGGGGATATTAGAGGAAGGTTTTTTACTCAGAGAGTGGTTGGTGTGTGGAATGCACTGCCTGAGTCAGTGGTGGAGGCAGATACACTAGTGAAGTTTAAGAGACTACTAGACAGGTATATGGAGGAATCTAAGGTGGGGGCTTATATGGGAGGCAGGGTTTGAGGGTTGGCACAACATTGTGGGCCGAAGGGCCTGTACTGTGCTGTACTATTCTATGTCCTATGTGCTATTAAAGGCAAACATTGTTGAAGGACAGAGGTTTCACATTTCTGAAAGGCAAGTTCTGCTGTCTGGAGTTGATCAGTGGTCACGAAGTTAATTATACACTTTTACTGGAATGGATCAAAGCAATGTTCAAAAACAAGATGCTCTTTTTGAATGGCAAGTCCTTTGAAGCAAATTCTGAACAAGCAAGATGCCTACAATCTGGAGGGTTTTTTTTTTCCATTTAACTGAATGTCACTGAATTCTACAGGAACTGCCACTCCTTAATGCAGATCAGCACCACAGTTATACTATGAAAATAATTTTTTTTTAAAGATTTATTTCTTAAAAAATCATTTTTGTTGATAATTTTATAGTAAGTTTAATGGATCAATGCACATTTTGATCTCAGAGTTTGTTATTCTAAAATAATTGCTGTTAAGAAATTGGTAAGTAGTCCGTAATGCACTCTCCAACTTACGGACACACATGTGGAAATATATTCAAAACTTCGAGCTTTTTATGTATTTAATTGTGTAATGTGACAAAATGGAACCTGTATAACCCCACAGTACCTTGCTATAAGCCAAACATATATGTGGCAAGAGACATGTAATGTCTTGATCATTGTTCATTGTGTAATTAAAGGGAGATTAATATACTACAGGCTTTGGTACTGCAGCTGTACTGCAGTGGCAGAGCTGACCTCCAGGAGTGAGAACAGCCAAAGAATAGCCTGAAAACAATTGCCTGCATGCACTAATCTCAAGACAAAATAGCCTATCCAACAGACAAGAATGCATGACGAACGCAAGAACTGGACTGACTCCAAGAGATTCTGAAGATGCTGAAAATTCTGAGCACACAAGCAAAATGCTGTTGGAACTCAGCAGGTCAGGCATCATCCATGGAGGGAAATGAAGAGTCGATATTTTGGACAGAGTCCCTTCATCAGGACTGCAAAGGGAATAGAAGCCAGAATAAAAAAGTGGAGTCAGGAACAGGGACATAGTCTCCTCTACTGCTAAAATGAAGCCAGACCCAGGTTGGAGGAGCAACACCTCATATTCCATCTAAGTAGTCTACAATCTGACAGTATGAACATCAATTTCTCTAACTTCCAGTAACCATTTCCCTCATGCCTTTGTTCTTTCCCTGTCAGATTTCTTTTTCTTCAGCCCTTTATCTATTCTAATCACCACCTCCTAACTTCTCACATCATTCCCTTTCATCCCACACACCGACCTGCTTATTCTGGCTTTCTTCCTTTCCAGCCCTGATGAAGGGTCTAGGTACGGAATGCCAACTGTTCATTTTCCTCCATTGATGCTGCCTAACCTGCTGGGTTCCTCCAATATTTTATGGGCATTGCTGCTGGACTGACAGATTCAAAATAACCATTTCTCAGCTAATTGCACCATTGGTTGCAACAACAGAACTGAGCATTAAGATTCTTCAGCATAGTGATTTAAATTCGATTTCATATTTTTGTGCATTTCTTTCAGAAGTTTAGTTTACTTTTTTTCTTTACAATTCAAAAAATGTCATCACTATGAAATGAACCTTAACAGTGACAGTCAGAAAGATGCTAATGTTCTCAGGGTTCTGCAGGAGTTGGCATGCTTCATTATGATAATGGAAGCTCCACTTCAATTCAAACTTCAACTCTCAAATCTGGGGTGCTTCAGGCCAGGCTTTGTAATATCAAGGTCTGCAATTCTGAGCAGGGAGACCAGTCCGAAAAGTTGCGGCCCATTAACAGATATGAAAATAATGATTACATTCATGGCTTAGTATGCTTATGTTTTATGTGTTATGTTTTAAAGAGTGCAGCAAAACCAATTTTTGGGGTTAATGTACAAGAGGCATTTGATGTCTCTGGGCCTGTACCCTCTGGAGACAGGAAGAATGAAGGGGGGTTTCATTGGAACCTATCAAATATTGAATGGCTGAGATAGAATAGATGTGGAGGGAATGTTTCTGATAGTGGGGGAGTCTAGGACTACAGCCTCAGAATAGAGGGTCATCCATTCAGAACAAAGATGGAAGAGAAATTTCTTCAGCCAGAGAGTGATAAATCTGTGGAATTCATTGCCACAGATGGTTGTGGAGGACAAGTCATCGGGTATATTTAAAGTGGGGGTTGACAGTTTCCTGATTAGTCAAGGCATCAAAGGTCACAGAGAGAAGACAGTAGAATTGGGTTGAGAAGAATAATAAACCAGCCATGATGGAATGACAGAGCAGATTTGATGGACTGAATGGCCTAATTCTGCTCCAATGTCTAGTGGTTAATCTTAAACCTTTATAGTAAAAATTTTCTAATCACAATACAAAATGCATGATTGTTATCAATTTTTTTTTGTTGTTCCATTCTTTCCAATGTATGACCAACTCCAGATAAGACAAGTTTTCGTGCAGAGGTCCTTTCAACTTGATATACAGAGCCAGCACAATAGATTATTTTGGCTGATAATAGATCCAAACTTAAATCTACTAGAATAAGAAAATATAGTGCAGCAAGTCCAAGGAGCAGAACAAAAGAGGAAGGTTAAATGGAATGAAATGAATTCTACTGCACAAGTGTCTACCTACGCAGACATACACACAGTGAGAAAACAAAAGAGGAAGAAGTGTAGAAAGACAAGAGGAAGAAAATAAAACAAAAGACAGTGCATGATAAACACAAGAGATTCTTCAGATGCTGGAAATCCAGAGTAACACTCAAAAACTGCTGAAATAAATCAGGTTAGGCAGCATAAACAACTAACATTTTGAGCTGAGACTCTTCATCACACAGGAAAAGAAGTGGGAAAAAGCCAGATTAAGAAGATGGGGAGAGAGCATGATGCTGGAAAAAGAACAGCAGGAGGAAAGAAAATTGAGAATGGTAGCTATCTTCACATGCAGAAAAAGGATAATCTTTTAATCGCATTAAATAGCATTAATTGCTACATTATAATCTTTCCCAAATGAGAGCTACAAGCAACTAAAATTCCTTTGACTCAGCAATCCAATCATATTTTTTCATATAATCTTACCTGCTCTGGTTGCCGCCGCCAGAAGGCTCGAACACTAAGCATCCGTAACAAGCTTCTTTGTGACTGGTAGCAAAGAACAAAATGGATGTTTGTTGAAAGTTTAATAAACATGATTTAATAACACAGAAATTTTGAAAACAAGCTTTGCAGTAAAGAATTCTTTTATAATGAGGCATTTCTAACAATAACTTTAAAACTTCAATAGACACGCATGGAGTGCAGTGTGATGAGGATACAGGGTACGTGTCCTACACCCATGTTTTAGATAAAATGAATAATCCAACACCAAACCTGAGAAGAAATATAAGGAATCAACAATAAAAGCCTTAGTTTATTAAGCTTAAAAGTTTAGATACTTCAATAATTCTAACAAACATTTAATTTTTTAAAAATCCCTAATGGTTTGCTACTTTAGCTTGTTTTAAAATACAGTGGATTCTGGTTAAACGGGACAGCCACTTATTTGGGACACAATGCCACTTAATCGGGACAGGAGACTGTTTCTGAACAGTTTCTAACTAGCGCCAATTGTATGCATGTTGTGTGGCCGATAGACACTAAACCTTGATTAGGGCGAACAGTTTTTTTTAAGATAGCATCAGTTGCATGTGCTCATGTTATCCACTTGGGCCAGCATTCGCCGATTCCAAAGACTGTGATTTTTGATAATACTGTTTTTCATCATTATCATCAGGTGCCATGCCCAGTTTGAGCTTTGACTGCCATGGCCCACACACTTCTGTTTCGGGTCAAGTGGATCAATTCATTGGTATTCATTTCCAGTTCTCTGGCTGCCGTCTCCATCATCATTGGTCTTTGTCTTCCTCTTGCTTTCTTCCCTTCAATCATTCCCATAATTACCATGCATTCTAACTCCTCTTTCCTAATCACATGTCCAATGAAATTACATTGCCTTTTCATGATCTCATACATTCTTTTTATGTTTGCTCTGTTCATAACATCTTCGTTAGATATTCGTTTCGCCCATGATATTCTGTCCATCCTCCTCAAAAACCACATCTCTGCTGCTTCAATTCGTTTCCTCATGTTACTAGATATTGTCCAACATTCTGACCCATATAACTGGATAAACGTAACATTTCAGTACTCTGAGGCGTGTTGTCATGCCTAGTTTAGTATTTGTCAGTATACTCTTCATTCTTGTAAAGGTGCCTTTTGCCATCCCTATTCTTCTTTTGATGTCCATGTCGTACCTGCCATCTGATGTCACGCAGCTTCCTAAGAAGCAAAAGTTCTGTACTTGTTTTATGTCTTCCCCATTTATTCTCAGCCCGCAGATAGGATTCTCCTTCTTTTTGTTGTTTTTATTTTGATTTAAAAATAATATTCATACCTTTGCCAAAATGCCAGAAAAATATTTGACACAAACTGAAAAAAAATTACCCTACTGGACCAAATTAAAGGCCATCTGCCCAGCACCACTCATCATCATCTGGAAATTTATTGTTAGATTACAACGTTACTTCATGCAAAAAGCCGATGAAAGCAGTCCATCATCTGCTCAGTGTCTGTGATGGTTTTATCAATTTACAGTCAATCAAAAGAACACGGCAATGTAAACTGGATGAATATTTTCATCAACAACTATAAGGAACTAATACACATTTGCATCGTGCTGCAGGAGTACTGGTAGTGTTCTAATTTATTCTGTATTTTATTTAAATACATAATTTCTTAATCAGTTAGATGGTATTTTGTCTTTTTACAACTTTTTAAACTATTTCCATGAAACTTCAGCTAATTGGCAACTGCTTAACTGAGCTAGAATGTACTGGTCCTGATGTGTCCCAATTAACCAGAATGTACTGTACATACAGTACTGTGCAAAAGTCTACAGCACATATATATAAACAAGAGGAATTCGAAACATAGAAACATAAAAAATAGGTGCAGGAGTAAGCCATTCGGCCCTTCGAGCCTGCACCGCCACTCAGTATGATCATGGCTGATCATCCAACTCAGAACCCTGTACCTGCCTCTCTCCATACCCCCTGATCCCTTTAGCCACAAGGGCCATATCTAACTCCCTCTTAAATATAGCCAATGAACTGGCCTCAACTGTTTCCTGTGGCAGAGAATGCCACAGATTCACCACTCTCTGTGTGAAGAAGTTTTTCCTAATCTCGGTCCTAAAAGGCTTCCCCTTCATCCTCAAACTGTGACCCCTCGTTCTGGACTTCCCCAACATCGGGAATAATCTTCCTGCATCTAGCCTGTCCAATCCCTTTAGGATTTTATACGTTTCAATAAGATCCCCCCTCAATCTTCTAAATTCCAACGAGTATAAGCCTAGTCAATCCAGTCTTTCATCATATGAAAGTCCTGCCATCCCAGGAATTCTGCAGATGCTGGAAATTCAAGCAACACACATCAAAGTTGCTGGTGAACGCATTAGGCCAGGTACCATCTCTAGAAAGAGGTACAGTCGACGTTTCAGGCTGAGACCCTTCGTCAGGACTAACTGAAGGAAGAGTTAGTAAGAGATTTGAAAGTGGGAGGGGGAGGGGGAGATCCAAATATATATAGCTAGGGTGCCTAAGACTTTTGCACAGTATTGCAATAATTCTTGGCATTGCACTGTCCTGCTGCCGTAAATAACAAATTTCATGACAAATGTGAGTGATGGCAAACCTGATTATGATTGAGGACTCTACTGAGGGAGAGAGGAATCATGGTTGGGAAAAGGGGAAGGGAGAAGGGATGGAGCAGGGAACACTGGGACACTCTGTAATGAATATTCCAATTGTTTGGAACACACACACACACACACACACAGACATCCAAGACTTTAATACAGTACTGTATTTTGTGGTGTTTTTAGACTTTTCTTGATACTTCTTCCTGAGTTTTTAACATTAAGTTATTAATCCTATTGAAATTCTCAAAAATATTGTGAGACTTTGAGTGCTTAATTTGACATTTCACACTAGGTCTGGAAATGCCTTTGTGAGATGGGTTTGTTAGCACTAAGTTGTGTAAGATACAAAAGCTTTTTTGACCTTAAGACCTCTGACAAGGTAAATGCTCCTTGGAAAAATAATCACTGGAGAATAGTCAGATTAAAATTATTATTTTTTAAAATCTGGAATATTTAATTGTTACAGTTGTTACTGAGCAAATACTTGATCTTCAAGATGCTGCATATCTGTGAATAATGTATCCCATACCAAGGTACTTCTGCAGTGAATCCTAAAGGAACAAGATTCAAAATGGACTGCAATCACACAATTTCAGCATTAACTGCAGATGCATGAACCATCGAAGGATGGAGAGGAATGACAATCCCTCTGTATTCCCACATAGTAATATTGATTTATGTATGAAAAATACTTTAAAATGGAATTTGGAATGCTTCAAAGAGATTCTGAACTACATAAATACAAAAAAATTCATGTGCAAGAATCCTGCAAAAAAAAATTAACAGCTCAGATACAGTGTATTAAATTCACAGGAATTTAACTTCAATATTCTCTCAATTCTGATACGAAATTCAACTATTTCACATATAATTATTAAGCAAACAAAAATGGATGATAAAAAAAGACATTCTTTCACTTACAGCACCAACATCCTCTTCATAGTTGGTGACTTGCTTATAGTAAGGTGCACCAGAAAGAACCCGCCAGGAAGTTATTCCATAACTGGTGGCTTTTGAGAGTCCTTCTTCATTGGTTTCATAGCCCCCAACTAGCAATAATCTGCATTATTATAAATTATACATTGATTAGAGTAAATGGAAGAATAAAGCATCACACATTAAGAATGCATGATTGAGCGAGCAAAATAGTAAATGTTAAAGGTTTGGAAAGTAAATGTAGTATCAAATAGCAAATTTCATTTTCAGACTTATAAATTCACATTTGCTTAGAGACATTATAAATTAATCATTTATAATATTATATTACAAGGGTACTTTTTTCTCCCCAAATTAAGATTACACAGGGAAAAACAAACTAATGTTTTGTTGACTACTGAAGATTGTTAAAATTCTTATCCGCTGGATCTTAAGACACCCGAATGGAGCTTCTAATTTCAAGTCTGTGGAACAATTTAATTCAAAGTTCTTCCACAACCTTCAATTCCTCTCCTCCCCTGCTGTCATGGAAGTTACAGTTGAAATATTTGAATACAGGAGATAAATTCAACTTTTATGCTTCAACTTTCTGACATTATACTCTATCAGAATTTAGATTCCTTGAACCGGCAGAGCAAGTTGTTAACTTACTAAGTTCACATTATATTGAAATGCATCAAGTGAAATCACAAAGTGTGCAAATTTATCTGAATAGCTGTTTTTCCTATGGACTTAAAAAAAAAGGAAACAGGAAAAGCTGGTAAATTGGTTTATTGTTGTCACATGTACAGAGGTACAGTGAAAAACACCGTTTTGTATGCCATCCATACAGATCATTTCATTACATAGTGCATTGTAGTAGTACAAAGAAAAAAATAACATTAATGCAGAATAATAAGTGTTACAAACTAAAACATATGCAATTATACTTGACTAAAGGCAAACACCAATCAACATCTCATGGTGAATTTGTATATCATTCACCCACATAAGACCATAAGACATAGGAGCACAATTAAGCCATTCAGACCATTGAGTCTGCTCCACCATTTCATCAAGGCTGATTTATTATCCTTCTCAACCCCATTCTTCTGCCTTCGCCCTGTAACCTTTGAGACCCTGATTAATCGGGAATCTATCAACCTCCGCTTTAAATATAGCCAATGACTTGGCCTCCACAGCTATCTGTGGCAATGAATTCCACATATTCACCATTCTCTGGATGAAAAAATTCCTCCCCATCTCTGTTCTAAATGGATGTCCTAATATTCTGAGGTGGTGTCATCTGGTCCTAGACTCCCCCACTATAGTAAGCACCTTCTCCACATTCATTCTACCTAGGCCTTTCAATATTCAATAGGTTTCAATGTGACTCCTCTTCTTTCTTCTGATCTCCAGTGAGTAGAGGCACAGAGCCATCAAATGTTAACCCTTTTATTCCTGGAATCATTCTTGTGAACCTCCTTTGGACTCACTCTAATGGTAACACATCCTTTCTTAGATGAGGAGCCTCAGCGTCACATTCCTGCTTTTATATTCTAGTTCTCGCGAATTGAACGCTAACATTGCCTTCACTTAAGGTGCTCATCAAACCTGTGATTCAAAAAGTGCTTGAAATGTGATACAATTTTCTGGAAGTCATATGTTAAACCCCCAAAATTTATTTTGTAATGTATTGGGGTGTTTGGGATCCATCATGCTAAGGTTGTTTCTTGTACTCTGTATATACAGTGTACGTCAAGTACACATGAACAAGGCGCACCATTTGCTTAAAATTGATTAAGATTTTTCAGGGTTTTTTTTTAATTTGTAAGGATACATTTACAATTATAAATATAAAAGAAAGTTTACCTGTGACCAGAATGGTAGATCACTGTAATTACACCATGAGAAATATAGTTGTTAAAGTTGAAGCTGTGTTTTTCTTGGAAAGGTTGATTGGTTCCAACACTGGACAGAGAGAAATAAAGACCCAAGAGCTTCAGGTTTTGGAGAAGTTTCAAAACATTTGCATTAATTTTGAAGCAAAAATAAAAAGTAGCATCTGTAAACAAATATGATCATCAAGGAAGAAATCAGATAACAACTTCTAGCTTGACACATTTAGAGATAAATATGGAAATCAGCGCCCAAATTACGTACTACTACCAGGTCTAACTACACCAATGTCAGAAAGCTTTGGTGTTAAAACACAGCTAAAGTTCTGAAGCATGGTTACTTATTTATGTATAGATTCCCATTAAAGGAGGCTATAAGCATACTGGATTGCTGGTTTAATTTGATGCTTAAATAAACAGTAACAACTTTGCATTTATAGAAGTGCTCTATTTAATAAATTCAATGGACCACAATACTTATGGATTGGTTTTGCAATGAAACCCATGATATACAAGTTTCTACTGAAGTGCATAATACTGGTGATAATATATTGGTGAGGACTGAGGGATTTGCTAATAGAGAGAAAAGAAACATGCTAGATAGAATATCATATGGTAACATATGATATTTCATAGCATCGGAGTTTGTTGTTCAATTCTGGTGCCACCAGTAAGAAGTCTCTGTACATCCTCCCTGTGGAATGCATGAGTTTTTCCCAGGTGTTGCGCAGTGGTAGGTTAATTTGTCATTACAAATTATTCTGTTATGAGGTTTGGATTAACTCGGGGCTGTTAGGGCTTACTGGGGTGGCGCGGCTCAAAGGGGTGGAAGGGCCTACTCCACGTTTTATCACCAAAATAAATCATTAACTTCAGCAAAAAAAAGGCAAAATTTAAATGCTGAAAAGTTGAAAGATGCTGGTGTTCAAAGAATGTGCGTGTCTTTCTGCATGAACAACAGAAAGTTAAGATGCAGTACAGCAAGCTAAATAATATGTTGGTCTTTATTGCAAGAGGAGTTGAGTGTAACAACATATCTTGAACTAATTATATATGCTTTGTTGAGTCTGCACCTAGGATATAGAGGATAGGTCGAAGAAAGGATAAAATTGAGCTAGAAGTAAAAGTTCACCAGCGTGATACTCAACAAATAATACTAAGTTTGTTGAACGAGCAGAGACTAAACGGACTAGCCCTATACTCCCTGGACTTTTTTTTTAAAATCAAATCCTATTGAAATATGTGAAATCTTTATGCAGCTTGATAGAGTTGGCAGAAGCAGATAGAATTGATGGATCTGGGCAAATACTGAAAATAAATAAATAAATACTCCAGTTACTTTCAATTTCTAACCTGCAGATTGCTCAATGCCAAAAAGTAAAACAAAAAGAGTTGATTTTTGACTTCATCCAGAAAAGACCCACCTTAGTTTATGAAGAACTTTATTGATATATTGGATTTGGACACCAATTATAAATGTGTGTACCTGCCATCAAAACAATTTGTTTTTGGAAATGGAAATTATGTCTATGAACATAAGAGTTAGACAGTTAATGACTTCACATGATTGGCACACGTGGAGTCAAATTCAGATTAGAGTGCTGTGCAGCAAAATAGGGTGCAGATTAATATCAAATGTCAAGACTTTACCTGACCAAATAGCTCTTCAGCTGACCACGGTAGTTGACTACCAGAAGTTCTGCTGAGTACTGAGCAGAATCAGTGGACTCCAGGAAGATCAACCCTGCCACAGCATGACTGAGGTCGCCTGCAAAGCTAGTAGGCTTAAAATCATTTGAAAAACAGGTCATTTGTAGGCTATTTATTTCATTAAAACAGAGAAAACATCCACACTCTCTCCACAAAATTTATAGGTTTAACAAGAAACAAAGTTTTCAATACACTGCAGTTTTTCCAATCACTGTTTTCGCCTTCCCCTCAATTTAATGATTATTTCCTTAAAATGTTATACTTGGCTTTGGAGCAGGTTACACCATAACATTCTGGATGAACTACTGTCCCAAGTGGTAAAATGAAATAAAGTCAGTCATGCCTTCACTTACTCTAATCCCATCTCATTCTCCCCCACATACTTGTCAACTCCCCAAGGTTCCAACCCATATATTTTGGGACATAGCAGCAAAGCACAGAATCCAAAGAAAACTTATGGTCACAGAGATGAGGCACAAACTCGAAATGCCTGCCCGTTGTTTCACCTTGCCCTGGTGTACGGTACGAATACACTGAATTTGCTTCTAAGTTATTACTTGCCATTATCCCAATTATAACCATAAAATTGATAACAGTATCTTTATTTTTTCTGAAAACATTGTAAATTACACTTTTTGATTGAGAAACTCATCTTTTTAATATTTTTATCAACCAGAAATATGCCTCCAATAAAATAAATGTTTAGCTGGGAAAATGATGTTTTCAAATACCATTTTACGCAATCGCATTAGAAGATAAACATTAGTAGTACCGGTGAAATTACGAAGAGTTCACTGCCCATCAAGTCAAACACTCTCACTGTGCCTGAGCTCTCAGCATAAGCCAGCAATGTACAATCGTGACTCCATGTCACACGACGCCACTGAGGGTAAGGATCCTTTGGAACTAGAAATAAAAACAAGAAGTGAACTTCTCAACTTTTGTAATAAAGGCTCATTATTAAGTACTTCAAAGTTGTATGCTATGAAAATAAAAGCTTTTTTAAAAAAATAAAGTGCACTCCTAAATAACTGCTGTAAAAATAAACCATTATTAACTGGTTCATTTCTATAGTGGTGGTATTTTCTTGAAGCAGATCCATGAACAGTAACTCTACTCTGATTAAGCTAATATCTCTCTGTCTACTTCACGAAAACAACTGTAGTACTCATTATCAAAGAAGGCAATTATCCAAGTCCAGCTTGCAGTAGTTAATGTTCCATGTTATCATCAAAGCAGATGGCTATCACCAAGCTTAGGTTATTACATAATTCAAAGAATATACAGCATTGAAATTGTTAAAAAGCACTGTATATAACGCCAGTGGTGACATTCTTCACAGCCAACAAAATAACACTCCAGGACTAATATCTAGGAGTTGAAAAAAAATATTTCAGATTATGGTACAAATTGATACTTAAACAAATGAACAATCTATTCTCCCACCCACCAACCCCTCCAACTACATCCCATGCCCGCCCGTCTCTGCCAACATTATGTTTCTCTTTCAAATACTTATCAAGTGGATCTGTCTGTCCCCTATAAGTATTCGACATATTGAAGATTATCAAATTCAATTAAAGAAATTCCAGCTTTAACACAGCCTGTGCAGATTACCTGACCAGATGGTATGCAGTGGGCTGTGCTTGCCCCAATTAAAAATGTAAGATGCCATAAAGATGATTTTCATGTGGCAATTAAGCTACAGAAAGATAAGATTTGGGAGGATAACCAGAAGCTGACCTGTTTCAAAGTAAATATTGGTTATCACAAACCCAGGTTCAGCTAACAAGTAAATCTCAGCTTCCACCACCCTTTTAGCTGCAGAGTCTTTAGGCACAATAATTAATCAAAAGTTACAAGTGTGTTACCTATACATTTTCCAATGACAGAGCCAAATTCATCTTTTGCAGATCTGTAAAACATTTTGCAAAGATTAGGAAAAGAGTCACCTAATTTTTTAATCAAGATTTAAGCTTTAAGATTGTTTAATGTCATTTTCAGTACATTCTTAGACCGGATCTAATGCAGCACAAATAAACATAACAAATATAAATACATCAGATAACTTATTTTGATTATAATAGCTTATTGTACATAGATTGATTCTATGTATATAAAGTGACGCTAGGTACAGGAACGTCTGTACATAAGACAACTTGAACAGGAAATGATCCGGTAGTAGTGGTGGATGAGTAGATGGAAGATGTTGATCAGCCTTACTGCTCAGGAAAAAGTAACTCTATTGAGTTTGGTGGTTCTGGCAAGGATGCTACGTACAAACAGTCCATGAGCAACCATGAGCAGGGTGGGTGGGATCCTTAGTGATATTGCTGGGCTTTTCCCAGCAGTTTTCTGTATACGTAAGGGAGGAGGGGCAGTCGGCTGGTGCCAGTAATGCGTTGGGCAGTCTTGACTACCTGTTGTAAAGCCTTCCTGTCTACCACAGTGCAGCTTCCATACCATGCAGTGCTGCAGCATGTTGGGATGCTCTCCACTGTGCATCTGCAGTAGTTTATGAGTATAGATAGGTATAGTCCAGTTCATTTCAGCCTTCTCAGAAAGTAGAGGCACTGGTGTGCTTTCGTGATTGTGCAGCATGTGTTCTGGGGCCAGGAAAGGTTGTGCGAGGTGCACTCCCAGGAGTTCAAAACTGCTCGCAGTTCCCACTGCTGTGTTGTTGTTGTAAAGAAGAACGTGAGTGGTGCCAGTTCTCTGGATGTCGATAACTATCTCCTTTGTATTGCTGGCATTGAGGAAGAGGGTATTTGCTTGGCAACAGCCCTCAAGCTCTTCCACCTCCTTTTTGTGAGCCATCTCATCGCTGTTGGTGTTGAGCCCCACTACTGTCGTGTCATCAGCAAACTTGACAATGTGATTACTCATGCAGTTGTGTGTGAGCAGACTGTGCAGCAATGGACACAACACATATTCTTGGGGGCACCTGTGTTGAAGATGATAGGGAGGGGAGCAGTTATGCATCCTGAATATCTGAGGTCTATTGGTTAAGAAGTCCAACACCCAACTGCACGGCAGTGTACTTAGACCGAGGAGGAGGAGTTTGTTCACCAAGTTCTGTGGGACAATAGTGTTGGATGCCAAAATGAAATCCAGAAACAGCAATCTGACCCATGTTCTTGATTTTTTTTTAAGGTGTGTCAGGGCCAGGTACATGTCAGATGACAGATGCTGTCAATAAGCTTATTGGTGAGTGTTATCCCATAATCATTTAAGAAATCCATGTAAACTGAATGATAAAAAATAACTTTGTGTGGCACAATGTATGAATTGGCTTAAGTGGTCAGGATTTGTTATTATGCTCATCTCCACATTATGTTAGTTGACCTCTGAGGGGGCCCAAACCAAGCCAATTAATCTTAGTGTCTCCAAATTGAAAGAAAATAGACAAAATAAAACAATCAGGTTTTCAGTTTTTGGTAACCTCTCGAAATTTTATGGAAGGGGGCTTTGGACAAGGATGACATAATCTTTCCCTTTGATATCCCACACAAGAATAATCTGTGACATTCATAGACCAGGCTCAAAGAGAAAATCTACTTAAGAAAACGGGGACTATGCCCAGAAGCAAAACCATCATTAGTAATCACCTTAAGAACAGAAAAAAAAATTGAAAGACAAAGAGGAGATGAATTGTAATACTGCCCCACCATTTCATCATGGTTGAACTATTTGCCCCCTTAACCTATTCTCCTGCCTTCTCCCCGTAACCTTTCATGAACCGATAAACCTCCAGCTTAAATAGACTCAATTGCTTGGCCTCAACAGCCACATGTGCCAATGATTTCCAAAGATTCACCACCCTTTGGCTAAAGGAACTCTTCCTCACCTCTATCCTTTGATCCTAGATTCCCCCACTATGGGACACATCCTCTCCACATTTACCTGATCCAGGGCTTTCAACATTCGATAAGTTTCAAAGAGATTCCCCCCTCATTTTTCTAAACTCCAATGAATACTGGTCCAGGGCCATCAAACAGACCTCAAACAATAAGCCTTTTATTCCCAGAATCATTTTTATCATCAGTGCCTTATAAAACCTCAGCATTACATTCTTGCTCTTATATTCCAGCCCTCTCAAAATGGATGCTAATATTGCACTTACCTTCCTCACCACCAACTCAACTGCAAGTAAACCTTCAGGGAATCCTGCACAAGGACATCCAAGACCCTTTGCATCTTGGATTTTTTAACTTTCTGCCCATTTAGAAAATAACCTATGCTTTTGTTCCTTCTACCAAAGTGCATGATCATACACTTCCTGACGCTAATCCATTGCCACGTCTTTGCCCATTCTCCGAATCTATCTAAGACCTTCTGCAGCCTCCCTGGAGTGGATAGGGGAGAACCAGTGGATGTGGTATATTTGGATTTTCAAAAGGCTTTTGACAAGGTCCCACACAGGAGATTAGTGTGCAAACTTAAAGCACACGGTATTCGGAGTATGGTATTGATGTGGATAGAGAATTGGTTGGCAGACAGGAAGCAAAGAGTGGGAATAAACGGGACTTTTTCAGAATGGCAGGCAGTGACTAGTGGGGTACTACAAGGCTCAGTGCTGGGACTCCAGTTGTTTACAATATATATTAATGACTTAGATGAGGGAATTAAATGCAGCATCTCCAAGTTTGCGGATGACACGAAGCTGGGAGGCAGTGTTAGCTGTGAGGAGGATGCTAAGAGGATGCAGGGTGACTTGGATAGGTTGGGTGAGTGGGCAAATTCATGGCAGATGCAATTTAATGTGGATAAATGTGAGGTTATCCACTTTGGTGGCAAGAACAGGAAAACAGATTATTATCTGAATGGTGGCCGATTTGGAAAAGGGGAGGTGCAACGAGACCTGGGTGTCATTATACACCAGTCATTGAAAGTGGGCATGCAGGTACAGCAGGCGGTGAAAAAGGCGAATGGTATGCTGGCATTCATAGCAAGAGGATTTGAGTACAGGAGCAGGGAGGTACTACTGCAGTTGTACAAGGTCTTGGTGAGACCACACCTAGAGTATTGTGTGCAGTTTTGGTCCCCTAATCTCAGGAAAGACATTCTTGCCATAGAGGGAGTACAAAGAAGATTCACCAGATTGATTTCTGGGACGGCAGGACTTTCATATGCGGAAAGACTGGATCGACTAGATTTATACTCGTTGGAATTTAGAAGATTGAGGGGGGATCTTATTGAAACATATAAAATCCTAAAGGGAATGGACAGGCTAGATGCAGGAAGATTATTCCTGATGTTGGGGAAGTCCAGAACGAGGGGTCACAGTTTGAGGATAAAGGGGAAGCCTTTTAGGACCGAGATTAGCAAAAACTTCTTCACACAGAGAGTGGTGAATCTGTGGCATTCTCTGCCACAGGAAACAGTTGAGGCCAGTTCATTGGCTATATTTAAGAGGGAGTTAGATATGGCCCTTGTGGCTAAAGGGATCAGTGGGTATGGAGGGAAGGCTGGTACAGGGTTCTGAGTTGGATGATCAGCCGGTGCAGGCTCAAAGGGCCAAATGGCCTACTCCTGCACCTATTTTCTATGTTTCTATGTTTCAACACTACCTGCTCCCTACACCTATCTTCGTATCGTCTGCACACTGAGCCACAAAGCCATCAATTCCATCATCCAAATCACTGAATTGAATTGACTTTATTACTTACATCCTTCATATACATGAGTAAAAATCTTTACATTACATCCCCGTTCAAATGTGCAATTATAGTAATTTATAATAAATATTATGTACAACAGGATAGTCAATATAACATAGAAATACAGTTGTGTCAGCATGAGTTAATCAGTCTGATGGCCTGGTGGAAGAAGCTGTCCCGGAGCCTGTTGGTCCAGGGTTTTATGCTGCAGTACCGTTTCCTGGATGGCAGCAGCTGGAACAGTTTGCGGTTGGGGTGACTCGAGTCTACAATGACCCTTCGGGCTCTTTTTACACACCTGCCATTGTAAATGTCCTGAATTGTGGGAAGTTTACATCTACAGTTGCGCTGGACTGTCTGCACCACTCTCTGCAGAGTCCTGCGAGTGATGTAATATATAACGTAAAAAGAAGCAGTCCCAACACCAACCCCCGTGGAGTACCACGAGTCACTGGCAGCCATCAGAAAATACTCCCTTTATTCCCACTCTTTGCCTCTTTGCAATCAGCCAATCCTCTATCCATTCTAGTATCTTTCCTGTGATACAATGGCATGTTTGGATGCAGTGGCTTCTCAAGGGCTAACCAAAAGGTTTTTTTTTTCTTTGTTAAATATCATTTTCCAATCACAGGACAATGCTGGACTCCAAGAACTTTGGGCACTGCAGATCGACCCCATCAATGAGCTGTTCATTGGAGTAGAGGTTGGACTGGGTGCAGACCATGTTGCTGCCTGCTACGGGAAGGCATCAAGTTTGTGCACGAAGGTGGCATGCAGTATAACTGTGGGTATTGTCTTGGATGTTTACCTTCCAATCGCAAGACCCTGTTGGACATTGAAAATGCAAGAAGCCGCAGGCCTGTTTCCCTAGTTTGGTGGCACAACAGATGGCGTGGCCTTGAGGACTAGGCCTCAAGCCATGGGCTTGCCTGCTGCTGCAGTCCATGAGAGAAGACACTGGAGGCGGTGTAGCATGGTGTCCATCCTGAGTTGGGGGCTGGCCTTTCCTATTGGTGTTGCTTTCCAGTGTTCGATCGGAGGAATGACAGGCAAGATTGTCTGTGCACGTTAATCTGCGCACTGCCAGGAACTGCACCATCTGAGGGAGAGGCCATTCGGCCCATTGAATTTCTCAGCCACTTCATCATGGCTGATCCATGATGCGCCGAAAGGATTTATTGCATTGAGATGGAAAATACCTGTGGGGAGCATTAACACAGTCCAACCGGCCATTTCCACAACAGTCCACAAAGCTATGAGTACTACCTTATTGTTGCTGTCAGTTCACACTATTTACTTTGTAATGTATACTACTTTTATGTTTTGCTCTGTATTGCTGCTGCAAAGCAAGAATTTCACATCAAATGACAGATTTTTAAAAAACTGATCTGAACAGCACATACTATTTACACATAGGTAGAAAAGAGAAACAACTTCACCTGAAGCTACCAATTATTAAAACTTAAAAAAGGAAAACAGGGATACAAGAAGTAGCATATCCTTTGGACTTGATGATACAGTACCTGATCTCAATGCATTGGTCTTGAACTACAGCAAGCAACTTTCCATTGCTGTCCAAAAACAGATAATATATTGTCAAATTTTAGATAGATAGATAGATAGATATACTTTATTAAATCCCGAGGGAAATTTGGTTTCGTTACCGCCGCACCAACCAAAAATAAAGCATAGAACTAAAATAAAACTCTAATGCCAATTTCTAATTATTTTTGCCAGTACCCCGAAAAGAATGCATTACTTTCAAAAGCACTAACAAAAGGTCTAAATTACAACTACATGAATTCAAAGCAAAGTCAATATTAACCTCATCATTCAAATGAAAACTATGCAACATTTAGAGGTTTTGAGGCCATTATATACTGAATTCCTGCCCAAATGGTCATTGGTACTATTAATCAAAATAATTAATATGAGAAGAAAAACAACCTCAATTTAAGGTTAGTGCACCCTTTGGACTGTGATTCACTATAATCAGGTCAATATATATGCATATATCGCAGCAATTGTACACAAGGTCAAATGCATGGTTAAAACTCAAACAGAAAAAATTCCATCAGAGAAGCATTTCACCACTTTAACTTTGAAATAGTAATCATTTTTCATGGAAAAAATACTAAGTGCTTACAATATTTTCACAATGTTTCTTCCCTTTCACTCCCTTTCATTTTATTTAGCAGACTAACAGAAAAAGGGGTTTTGTTAAAATGTTAACAGGTTTACTACATATTATTTGAGGGTTTCAAAATTACTATTCAAAATAAAAATAATATTGTTTCAGAATAAACGGTGTAAAGACAGTAAGGTAGAAGGGCTAAAGTGTGTGTACCTCAATGCAAGAAGCATCAGGAACAAAGGTGATGAACTGAGAGCTTGGATACATACAAGGAATTATGATGTAGTGGCCATTACAGAGACTTGGCTGGCACCAGGGCAGGAATGGATTCTCAATATTCCTGGATTTCAGTGCTTTAAAAGGGATAGAGAGGGCGGAAAAAGGGGAGGAGGGGTGGCATAACTGGTCAAGGATACTATTACAGCTACAGAAAGAGTGGGTAATGTAGCAGGATTCTCTTTTGAGTCAATATGGGTGGAAGTCAGGAACAGGAAGGGAGCAGTTACTCTACTGGGGGTATTCTATAGGTCCCCTGGTAGCAGCAGAGATGCAGAGGAGAAGATTGGGAGGCAGATTTTGGGAAGGTGCAAAAATAACAGGGTTGTTATCATGGGTGACTTTAACTTCTCTAATATTGATTGGCACCTGATTAGTTCCAAGGGTTTAGATGGGGGCAGAATTTGTTAAGTGTGTCCAGGATGGATTCCTGTCACAGTATGTGGACAGGCCGACCAGGGGGAATGCCATACTAGATCTAGTACTAGGTAATGAACCGGGTCAGGTCACAGATCTCTCAGTGGGTGAGCATCTGGGGGACAGTGACCACCGCTCCCTGGCCTTTATAATTATCATGGAAAAGGATAGAATCAAAGAGGACAGGAAAATTTTTAATTGAGGAAAGGCAAATTATGAGGCTATAAGGCTAGAACTTGCGGGTGTGAATTGGGATGATGTTTTTGCAGGGAAATGTACTATGGACATGTGGTTGATGTTTAGAGATCTCTTGCGGGATGTAAGGGATAAATTTGTCCCGGTGAGGAAGATAAAGAATGGTAGGGTGAAGGAACTATGGGTGACAAGTGAGGTGGAAAATCTAGTCAGGTGGAAGAAGGCAGCATACATGAGGTTTAGGAAGCAAGGATCAGCTGGGTCTATTGAGGAATATAGGAAAGCAAGAAAGGAGCTTAAGAAGGGGCTGAGAAGAGCAAGAAGGGGGCATGAGAAGGCCTTGGCGAATAGGGTAAAGAAAAATCCCAAGGCATTCTTCAATTATGTGAAGAAAAAAAGGATGACAGGAGTGAAGGTAGGACCGATTAGAGATAAAGGTGGGAAGATGTGCCTGGAGGCTGTGGAAGTGAGTGAGGTCCTCAATGAATACTTCTCTTCGGTATTCACCAATGAGAGGGAACTTGATGATGGTGAGGACAATATGAGTGAGGTTGATGTTCTGGAGCATGCTGATATTAAGGGAGAGGAGGTGTTGGAGTTGTTAAAATACATTAGGACAGATAAGTCCCCGGGGCCTGACGGAATATTCCCCAGGCTGCTCCACGAGGCGAGAGAAGAGATTGCTGAGCCTCTGGCTAGGATCTTTATGTCCTCGTTGTCCACGGGAATGGTACCGGAGGATTGGAGGGAGGCGAATATTGTTCCCTTGTTCAAAAAAGGTAGTAGGGATAGTCTGGGTAATTATAGACCAGTGAGCCTTACGTCTGTGGTGGGAAAGCTGTTGGAAAAGATTCTTAGAGATAGGATCTATAGGCATTTAGAGAATCATGGTCTGATCAGGAACAGTCAGCATGGCTTTGTGAAGGGCAGATCGTGTCTAACAAGCCTGATAGAGTTCTTTGAGGAGGTGACCAGGCATATAGATGAGGGTAGTGCAGTGGAGGTGATCTATATGGATTTTAGTAAGGCATTTGACAAGGGTTCCACACGATAGGCTTATTCAGAAAGTTAGAAGGCAGGGAAGTTTGGCCAGGTGGATTCAGAATTGGCTTGCCTGCAGAAGGCAGAGGGTGGTGGTGGAGGGAGGACATTCAGATTGGAGGATTGTGACTAGTGGTGTCCCACAAGGATCTGTTCTGGGACCTCTACTTTTCGTGATTTTTATTAATGACCTGGATATGGGGGTAGAAGGGTGGGTTGGCAAGTTTGCAGATGACACAAAGGTTGGTGGTGTTGTAGATAGTGTAGAGGATTGTCAAAGATTGCAGAGAGACATTGATAGGATGCAGAAGTGAGCTGAGAAGTGGCAGATGGAGTTCAACCCAGAGAAGTGTGAGGTGGTACACTTTGGAAGGACAAACTCCAAGGCAGAGTACAAAGTAAATGGCAGGATACTTGGTAGTATGGAGGAGCAGAGGGATCTCGGGGTACATGTCCACAGATCCCTGAAAGTTGCCTCACAGGTGGATAGGGTAGTTAAGAAAGCTTATGGGGTGTTAGCTTTCATAAGTCGAGGGATAGAGTTTAAGAGTCGCAATGTAATGATGCAGCTCTATAAAACTCTGGTTAGGCCACACTTGGAGTACTGTGTCCAGTTCTGGTCACCTCACTATAGGAAGGATGTGGAAGCATTGGAAAGGGTACAGAGGAGATTTACCAGGATGCTGCCTGGTTTAGAAAGTATGCATTATGATCAGAGATTAAGGGAGCTAGGGCTTTACTCTTTGGAGAGGAGGAGGATGAGAGGAGACATGATAGAGGTGTACAAGATCATAAGAGGAATAGATAGAGTGGATAGCCAGCGCCTCTTCCTCAGGGCACCACTGCTCAATACAAGAGGACATGGCTTTAAGGTAAGGGGTGGGAAGTTCAAGGGGGATATTAGAGGAAGGTTTTTTACTCAGAGAGTGGTTGGTGCGTGGAATGCACTGCTTGAGTCGGTGGTGGAGGCAGATACACTAGTGAAGTTTAAGAGACTACTAGACAGGTACATGGAGGAATCTAAGGTGGGGGCTTATGTGGGAGACAGGGTTTGAGGGTCGGCACAACATTATGGGCCGAAGGGCCTGTACTGTGCTGTACTATTCTATGTTCTATGTTCATGTATGAAAGTGTAATAAAACTTAAAAATACCATTAATTACCTGGTTACAACAAGCTGCCAGGTGATCTGTTTTGCAACCAGCTGGAAAAAACTAGGAGAGAGCAAAGACCTGGAAGAGCTACAGGGAAGAGAATTCAAAAAGTGATTATTAAAAAATATCTTAATCCTATTAAGAAATCAGTCATATTAAACACTATATCAATGCAAAAGTATTACAATTAAAAGGAACAGTCAATTGGTGTTGATGCTTAAAAGTGATCAAAATGGAACACAAAATTTACCGATAAAAAAAATTATAGTATACCATGTCAGATTAAATAGACAAGAAACCCTGTCAGAGTTATCAAAATACTATGGCTGCCATAAGAGGGCACAATTTAAAGGTGCTTGGAAGTAGGTACAGAGGAGATGTCAGGAGTAAGTTGTTTTTTTTTAATGCAGAGAGTGGTGAGCGCATGGAATGGGCTGACAGCAGCAGTGGGGGAGGCAAATATGATAGGGTCTTTTAAGAGACTCCTGGATAGGTACATGGAGCTTAGAAAAATAAAGGGCTATGGGTAACCCTAGGTAATTTCTAAGGTAAGGTCATGTTTGGCACAGCTTTTCGGGCCGAAGGGCCTGTATTGTGTTGTAGGCTCTCTGTGCTTCTATGTTTCTAATACTTTCAGTCTAATTTTCAATAATATTACTAAAATAGCTGAAACAGAATCAACCACCTAATGCCTCAAAGGAGGAAAAAATGCAAGGAAATGAACAGCTATAGTTACCTGTGTCCAACATATTGAAGTATAAACTTGAAGGGTGCTAAAAAGAAAGAAAATAGTTTTAATAATGCTGACTGAATTTATTCATTAAGCTAAACAGTTAAAATTGAAGGGTAGGAGTACTGTATTACTTTTGTAACTGCAAAGCTAACGCACCAAGTCATTTACGTGATCACTATCATCATTAATAATAAAGATAGCAAGTTCACACCTGAAAAAGTACTTGACCATCACAAACGTGTCTGATATCTTTTCACAAGCAAGCGCCTTTCATTACAGGATACAAAAGTATACTAGTTGTTTAGCACAGATACCAAAAGGTGATAGAAAAATTAACTATAATGAGCAAGATGATAAAAGATCCAGAAATCATGATCTATGAACAGCAGCTGCTATTTACTTAAATGAACATTTGTGGGAGAATATATGCACATGAATGGATATTTTTAAAATGCCAACTGGAAAGGAAAAAATAGCCAGAATACTAATGTGAACTCATCAGCAATACAATGCTGTGGTATCCATTGCATCTGTCCAACATCTGATGTGAAAGAAAGCACCTCAAACAATGTAACACAGCCTCTGTTATGCACTAGAACCACAGTCTACATTTGTGCTCAATGTTTGGACAGTGACGTAAACACACAATCTTCCAGCTCAAATGTAGTAATATTACTAATTGATTCACAAGTTGAAAACAACTTCCTTATAAAATGATACAACAAATCCCAGTGGAAATAGAACCAAAAAAAAGTTCCAAAAATAACATTAACTTTCACTGCAGAACAAAAATTCTAAATTCTGCTTCAAAGATTAGAAAGGTATCGAATGTGTAAAATTCTCAGTTTGGAGGATTTATGTTTCTTCTATTATGAAAGCATTTCTGTTGCTAATATAACAATCTTAAATAACCAGACTCATATGTATTATTACATCTTGTGTTAGAGTGAGTTTTTTGGGTAGATGATTCCTTTACACTTAAATGACTTTGGCTGCCAGACTTCTATTTGACAAAGTACTGTGGATTGAGTCCACAACAATGCGCTTCCTAAAAAAGGTGTGAATACCAGATGCTTCTGGCGCCGTAGTTTGACCAAGTACTGTAGTTTCGAAGGCAGTATTATCTATACTTTATGAATATTAATTGTCTTCTATGTTAGCATGTAAAATGCCAGTACTGTGGATTTAACTTGCATTCCTAAAGGCTGTGGATACCAATTCAGACATGCTGGCGTTGGAAGGAAAGGATGAAGTCAGGTGTGATGTTTGTATGTAGCTTCAAAAGGAAGCATTGTCTATAACATTTTAAGTAGCGATTGCCTTTGTGTTTAGCATATAAATATTGAGCCCACATTGGGCTAGCAGACCTTTCTACCGAAAGCATCTCCGTCCATATGATGCCTGCTGTACCTTGTTGTGTAAAGAAGCTGCTTTGTATCTACCAGTGACTTTGTCTCTCCGGTGATTTCAACCACGCTACAACATCTCGTAACAGTCTTTTCCCCAGGGGACAGCAAAACTAGGGTAAGGGAGTAAGGGGGGAAAGCTCTAAAGGGACCCAAGGGCAACTTCTTTATGCAGAGAGTGGTAAGTTATGGAACATGCTGCCAGGGAAAGTGGTTGGTGCAAGCACAGTAATATCATTTAAGACGCACATGGACAGGTACATGGTGGAGTGCAATTTAGAAGGATATAGGGTGAACACAAAAAATTGGGAGTAGCTTGGTGGGCACTATGGCCGGTATGGGCCGAAGAACCTGTATCTGTGCTAAATTGCTCGATGATTCTAAAAACTCATCTTCTGTAAAACTGGGTTTAACGTTTACTCCAGACTGACAAATACACCTCGCAGATTTCAAACATGACTCACCAGAAATAGTCTTTGCAATAACAGATCCATGTTCTCGATTGTTTCTGGGCTGCAAACAAATAAAACAAGGCAAATTCCAGATTAGAGTCAAATGATGTCCTTGGATACACGGTTCAAAAATTTAGTGGTGTATTACATCAAACATCAACACAAATCAACCATTAGGCAAAATTCTTGAAAGGAGTCCAATCATTAACTATTCCCATATGTCAATCCATGACCTCCTCTTCTGTCGTGATGAGGCCACACTCAGCTTGGAGAGCCAACACCATATATTCCATCTGGGTAGCCTCCAAGCTGCTGGCATGAACATGGATTTCTCTAACTTCCAGTAATGGCCCCACTCCTCCTTCACCATTCGCCATTCCCTTTTCGCTCTTTCACTTTATCTCCTTGCCTGCCCATCGCCTCCCTCTCGTACTCCTCCTCCTTTTCTTTCTTCCATAGCCTTCTGTCCTCTCCGACCAGACTCCCCCTTCCCCAGTCCTGTATCTCTTTCATCAATCAACCTCCGGCTCTTTATTTCATCCCTCCCCCTCCCAGTTTCATCTAGTGTTTCTCCCTCTCCTTCCCCCTAACTTTAAAATAAGACCATAACACCATAAGATATAGGAGCAGAAGTAGGCCATTTGGCCCATCAAGTCTGCTCTGCCATTCAATCATGGACTGATCCAATTCTTCCAGTCATCCCCACTCCCCTGCTTTCAGCCCATACCCCTTGATGCCCTGGCTAATGAAGAATCTATCTATCTCTGCCTTAAATACACCCAATAACTTCGCATCCACAGCCGCTCGTGGCAACAAATTCGACAGATTTACCACCCTCTGACTAAAGTAATTTCTCTGCATCTCAGTTCGAAAAGGATGTCATTCAATCCTGAAGTGATGCCCTCTTGTCCTAGAATCTCCTACCAAGGGAAATAACTTTGCCATATCTAATCTGTTCAGGCTTTTTAACATTCAGAATGTTTCTATGAGATCCCCCTCATTCTCCTGAACTCCAGGGAATACAGCCCAAGGGCTGCCAGACATTCCTCATATGGTAACCCTTTCATTCCTGGAATCATTATCGTGAATCTTCTCTGAACCGTCTCCAATGTCAGTATATCCTTTCTAAAATAAGGAGCCCAAAATTGCACACAATACTCCAATCTACTCATCCTTTTTTTTTTTGCAAATCCTGCCTAAGGGTCTCAGCCCAAAACATCAACTGTTCTTTTTCCCATAAATGCTGCCTGGCCTGCAGACTTCCTCCAGCATTTTGTGTGTGTTGAAAGTTTTCTAGTACAGGTGCACATTCCTTTATCCGAAATTCTGAAATCCAAAGAGCTCTGAAAACCGAAGTTTTTTTCGCCAACAGCTGACATCACCGAAGTGTGACATGGCAGCACTAGCAGAGGCTGCCAGACGTCAGTTGTGGCTCAGCGCTCGCACTGGTTACACGTGCATTTGCTGTTCGCTGATATTTTGCGTTCACTGTTGACTTTGTGTTTAATTTCACTGTGAAAATGTCAAAAAGTGCTGCAGATACCCCTATGGGTAACAATGAGAAAAAGAGAAGGAAGTGTCTATCATTATCAATAACACAGAAAGTGGAGTTATCGCAGAAGCTTGATCGTGGTGTGTCTGTGTGGCGTCTTACTGAAGAAAATAGTGTCACATTTGATAAAGTGTTGTAAAAATAAAACTTCAGTGTAGATGGTTACATACTGGCATTGACAGAAGATTGACTAACAGGAAACCGAGCACACAGACAAAGATAGGTAGGAAAGTCATACACGGGTTACACAAGTGATAATAGAAGAGTTTAAGCCCACTCAGTTAAGTCTGATAAAATGAAGGATCGTGTGAGAAGGATAAAATTGTCTAAATTAGCATAAAAAATAAAAACAAATGGTGAGATTGAAGTACTCTGAAATGTAGTCTGAGTACATGCTTTGTAAATGCTAACTTGCTGATACAACCCGTAATTAGGAATGACATAATTGAATTTATTGGTTAGTGAAATCAATATACAAATGGAATAAACAAGAGATTCTGCAAATGCTGGAAATCGAGCAACACACACACACACACACACAGGAATTCAGCAGGTCAGGCAGCATTTATGGAAATTACTAAACAGTTGACATTTCAGGCCAAGGCTTGAAGGGGGAAGATGATAGAATAAAAGGTTGTGCGGTGGAGGGGGGTTAAGGAAGAGGACATGCTAGAAGGTGAAGGTGAAGCCAGGTGAGTGAGAGAGGAAAGATGAAGTAAGAGGCTGGGAGGTGATAGGTGGAAAAGGCAAAAGGCTGGAGAAGAAGGAGTCTGATAGGAGCGGAGAGTGAACCATGGGATAAAGTAAAGGAGGTGAGGCACTGGGGAAGGTGATAGGCAGGTGAGGAGAAGAGGTACGAGGCCAAAGTGAGGACTAGAAGAGGGATGGAGAAATCAATGTCCATGCCATCAGGTCAGAGACTACCTAGATTGTACTTGAGTTGTTACTCTTCTACCCTGCGAGTGACCTCATCATGGCAGAAGATGAGGCCACAGAATACATCATCTGCAAATCTGTTGGCATCATGTTCCCATTGCAGCCTCCTCTACACTGGTGCCTGCCCGTTCACCTCCTCCCTCATTTCCATTGATGGTTCAAGCAGTCCTTCCAAATGAAGCAACACTTCACCTGTTTGGTTTGTCTACAGTATCTGGTGCTATCGATGCAGTTTCTTCTACATTGGCCAGACTCAATGTAAATTGGGGTAAAGTGGAATTTCCTGAAGTCCAACCAATTTAATTCCTATCCCCATTCCTGTTCCAATGTCACAACAAGGCCTTCTGCCACAATAAGGTCACCTGGAGGAGCAACACCTCATATTTGGAGCTGTACTTAGCCTCACGGTCTTAACTGTAAAGCAAGTAGATCGGGGAGTTCAGCACACAGCTTTGTGGTGCACCTGTGCTGATGGTGTTGTTGCCAATCTGTACTGACTGGGTCTGCAAAAGAGGAAATCAAGGATCCAGTTGCACAGGATGGTATCGAGGCCAAGAACTTGAGTTTCAAGGGGATGCAATGTTGAATGCTGAGCTGTAGCCAGTGATGAATATCCTGATGAATGCATCCTCAGTGTCCAGGTGTTGCATTGTCGATCAAAGAGGCAATAAATTAGCATCTGCTGTTGACCAATTGCGACCGTAGGCAAATTGAAGTTAATTCAAGTCACTCCTCAGGCAGGAGTAACCAGCCTCTAAAAGCACTTCATCACAGACAGTAATTGCTATAACAGTCGGCAAGATGTACTTTATGAAGTCCTTCAGTTAGTTACAAGAATTGCAAATCAGGGAGGTCAGGTAAAATTTCTATGGGTTCCAGCACATGTAGGGGTGAAGGGGAATGAGAGGGTGGATGAGTTAAAGAGGGCGTTAAAGAAAGAAAATGTGGAAATGCACATTATTATCAGTAAAGCAGAGGTTAAGTGAGTAATCTGGGAAAAAGTCAACCAAATGTGGCAAGAAAGATGGGACAGGGAGGGGAAAGGGAGGCATTTATATCAAATACAAAAGAGTGTTGCAGTTACTAGGGTAGGTAATGGAAACAGAAGAGAGGAAATTGTGTGGACTAGGTTAAGGCTGGGGCATTGTGCATTAAACAAAACATTGAAAATGATAGGGAAACACCAGACAGAATTGTGAGAGGAATGTCAGGAAGAGGAGTCAGTAGAACATGTAGTTCTGAGTTGCAGGAAGTATGGGATACAGAGAGAGATGATGAGAAATAAATTAAGGGAGTTGGGGATGCAGGAATTCACATTAAAAGGGTTGCTGGGCATGGGTGAGAGAGCACAAGTCCGGGTATTTTTAGTGTTTTTAAGGGGTACAGGTGTTTTTTATAGAATATGATGAATAAACAGGAATAGGATACTAGGATGGTCAAAGATGGGAGGGTGAAGTGTAGGTTTGTGTGTGTGTGTATATGTATATATATATATATATATATATATATACACACACACACATACATACACACATATATGTGTGTGTGTGTGCGCGCACGAGATTGGGTGAAGGGATTTAAAATGTATGTCTAGTGCACATTCTGGAGCAGAGGGTGGCAGTAATGCACCATTAAGCTGGATGCCAACCACCGTAAAACAAGATACAGACAGACGGACAGTAATTGCTATTGGACGAACTCTGCAGGCGTTAACACTTTGTTCTGCATTCTGTTACTGTCTCACCTTGCACCATCTCAATGCAGTGTGCAACGATTTGATCTACATTAACGGATGCAAGACACGCTGTATCTCGATACATACAGTATGACAATAATAAACCAATTCCAACCCACAGCACCTTTCCTCCACCCCCACCCCAGTAAAGCCATTTATCTTCTCCGTACACTAATAATCCTCATTCACCATCCTCCCCAATTCCCTGTCAAGACCCAGGCCCTCCATCCACAACATCGCTCTTCCAACCCCTGCCCATTCTTCTCCCCTCCCCATGAACCACAACACTCCACACTACCACCCTCCCTGGTCCCTAGTCGTGTCCTCACCAGTGCCTCGCTTTCCTGTAACCATTCGCAGTGCACCAGCAGATCATACAAGATGTTCTCCTCCTCAGTCGCCATCGTCAGCACCGGAAGTGGTGCGGGGAACCTCCAACGGTGTTACACCGGAGAAATCGCCCATACATCCGTTACTGAACGACTGCGTACTCGTCTCAAACAGAATCCGGTTTGGTATAATCGGACTCGGTGGTAGGCCGCTCCTGCTCTGCTGTTGTTCGACAACTCCGGTTCAGTTCCCGACAGTCCGGTTGATCTCCACGGGAACAGATAAAGTTACCGGATTTTTTAAGGAGCTGTGCAGACGCTGTGGGCGGAGCCCAGTGCAACTTCCGCAGGCAGAGCAAGCGGTGAGGATGGCGGCGTTTGCAGGTGAGGTGCCGCGTCAGCGTGAGGCTTGGGCTCTGCAGCCGGGATCCGGCTCGGCAGCAGGGGGTCTGGAGAGCCGGAGACGCCGAAACCTGGCCCAGGGGTGCCGGGCCCCGGTCTCGAAAAACCTGAGCTCGGCACCATCTCATAAGGCCGCCCAGACCCCACTGATAACAACTGCTTGCTTTAAAATGAATCGTCGTGCATTTTCCACTCGCCTTGGCTCCGTTATCTGGCACACCATGGGCAATGGAGGAGGGCGGTACCGGAGTGAGAGTCCGGCTCTGCGCCTGGACTTCTTATCCACTCCAGCATGGCGACGCATTAATTTCGTGAAGCGGGATAATCTCGCCCATAACTTCACCATCCCCCAGTTAGAGCGCAAAGCGAGTTCATCGGTGATGCATTATTCTCAAACGATGGTGCTGTTTTAATGTTTCTTGTCAAACTAAATTGCTCATTTTAGACCTAAGCTGAAACTTTGGTCCCATATCAAGCAGACACGATGGTTGGATGGCCTGATTCTGCTCCTATGTCTTACGGTCTTATCCGTGCTATCGCAGCAAATGATTTCTACCTCTATGACACAAGAAAGAAACAAATCGGCTTTCATGCACAACTGAGCTGTCGTGAGTGACTTGAGTTTGCCCTGAATTCAAGCATTCGACTGTCCTTCAAAGTACTGCAAGAAGTGTCTTAACAATGGAAGATGCTGAATAAATGTAAATTGGTTCTGCGTTGTGACCTTTGCCAGGGTGCCGACAAGGTCTGACATTGACCCACTTCCTCTTCATGATCTTTGAAATCTGGGTAAAAATAATATAAGTCCTCATGATTAACAAGCACTATGACTTGCCATTAGATAACCAAAATGTGTATACCTCTTGGCCACTTATGGATGTGATGACATTAAGTGCAATTTATCTTTTATTATTTCTCCCCTTCGTACCCCATCCGTTATTTATTCTCCCTCTGTCCCTCTCACTATACTCCTTGCCCATCCTCTGGGCTTCCCCCTCCCCCTTTCTTTCTCCCTAGGCCTCCCGTCCATTCTTTGAACCTCTCGTATCCCTTTTGCCAATCAACTCTTAGCTCCATCCCTTCCGGTCCTGTCTTCTCTTATCATTTTGGATCTCCCCCTCCCCCTCCCACTTTCAAATCTCTTACTATCTCTTCTTTCAGTTAGCCCTGATGAAGGGTCTCGGCTCAAAACATCGACTGTACCTCTTCCTATCGATGCTGCCTGGCCTGCTGCAATTTTGCTGCACCAGCAATTTTTGTGTTTCAGTTTGTTAAAGTAAACATGGCTTGCTTTTGATTTACTGCACCCTTGCGACTTAGGACTTTCCTCATCATCTACAGCAGCAAGCAGCAGAGTCATCAGCAAAACTACCAACGTCTGGTTCCAAACTGCCTCCATTTCTGAGCACAACCTCGGCTATGTCCACACACCTGGCCTGCTTTCCACACCCAGCCTCCAATTGCAAGTCCGGCCACACTCCTGATCTCTCCATTGGTTCTGGAGAGATCGGGACTGGGGTTAGATTTGTGTGCCTAGTCCATGCTATGGACATGGGTTCTGATTTCATATTGTCCATTAATATCTCACTGCGTACCAGCACACAAGATCAAATGGAATCTATCTTCCGTTAAACAGGATTCACTAAGCATAAAAAGGAAAGACCTTGGCAGAAACACACGCATTATTTGCCAAGACTTAGCCATACATGGATAACTGCATGAGTAGGCAGATCAGTAAATAGGAACTCAGTGGAGATACAAAAACTTGTGGATGTGCTTCCAGTTCTGAAATGCCCCAGGGTTTTGAAGTGCCAGCATGTTAAAAATTGCGGAGAAGCATAACAGAATTTAGTGTCTTTTTGAGCTTGCTGTTAACTGATAATCATTTTTACCCCACTCATAAATGCACAAATAATGCCTTCAAATACTGGTGCACAGAGTACAAACCTGATATGTAACCTAACTGCTTATAGAAACATAGAAAATAGGTGCAGGAGTAGGCCATTTGGCCCTTCGAGCCTGCACCGCCATTTATTATGATCATGGCTGATCATCCAACTCAGAACCCCGCCCCAGCCTTCCCTCCATACCCCCTAACCCCCGTAGCCACAAGGGCCATATCTAACTCCCTCTTAAATATAGCCAATGAACTGGCCTCAACTGTTTCCTGTGGCAGAGAATTCCACAGATTCACCACTCTCTGTGTGAAGAAGTTTTTCCTAATCTCGGTCCTAAAAGGCTTCCCCTCTATCCTGAAACTGTGACCCCTCGTTCTGGACTTCCCCAACATCGGGAACAATCTTCCTGCATCTAGCCTGTCCAATCCCTTTAGGATCTTATACGTTTCAATCAGATCCCCCCTCAATCTTCTAAATTCCAACGAGTACAAGCCCAGTTCATCCAGTCTTTCTTCATATGAAAGTCCTGCCATCCCAGTAATCAATCTGGTGAACCTTCTTCGTACTCCCTCTATGGCAAGGATGTCTTTCCTCAGATTAGGGGACCAAAACTGCACACAATACTCCAGGTGTGGTCTCACCAAGGCCTTGTACAACTGCAGTAGTACCTCCCTGCTCCTGTACTCAAATCCTCTCGCTATAAATGCCAGCATACCATTCGCCTTTTTCACCGCCTGCTGTTCCTGCATGCCCACTTTCAATGACTGGTGTATAATGACACCCAGGTCTTGTTGCACCTCCCCTTTTCCTAATCGGCCACCATTCAGATAATAATCTGTTTTCCTATTTTTGCCACCAAAGTGGATAACTTCACATTTATCCACATTAAATTGCATCTGCCATGAATTTGCCCACTCACCCAACCTATCCAAGTCACCCTGCATCCTCTTAGCATCCTCCTCACAGCTAACACTTCCACCCAGCTTCGTGTCATCCACAAACTTGGAGATGCTGCATTTAATTCCCTCATCCAAGTCATTAATATATATTGTAAACAACTGGGGTCCCAGCACTGAGCCTTGCGGTACCCCACTAGTCACCGCCTGCCATTCTGAAAAGGTCCCGTTTATTCCCACTCTTTGCTTCCTGTCTGCTAACCAACTCTCCACCCACACCAATACCTTACCCCCAATACCGTGTGCTTTAAGTTTGCACACTAATCTCCTGTGTGGTACCTTGTCAAAAGCCTTCTGAAAATCCAAATATACCACATCCACTGGTTCTCCCCTATCCACTCTACTAGTTACATCCTCAAAAAATTCTGAGGTTCGTCAGACATGATTTTCCTTTCACAAATCCATGCTGACTTTGTCCGATCATTTCACCGCTTTCCAAATGTGCTGTTATCACATCCTTGATAACTGACTCCAGCAGTTTCCCCACCACCAACGTTAGGCTAACCGGTCTATAATTCCCCGGTTTCTCTCTCCCTCCTTTTTTAAAAAGTGGAGTTACATTAGCCACCCTCCAATCCTCAGGAACTAGTCCAGAATCTAACGAGTTTTGAAAAATTATCACTAATGCATCCACTATTTCTTGGGCTACTTCCTTAAGCACCCTGGGATGCAGACCATCTGGCCCTGGGGATTTATCTGCCTTCAATCCCTTCAATTCACCTAACACCACTTCCCTACTAACATGTATTTCGCTCAGTTCCTCCATCTCACTGGACCCTCTGTCCCCTACTATTTCTGGAAGATTATTTATGTCCTCCTTAGTGAAGACAGAACCAAAGTAATTATTCAATTGGTCTGCCATGTCCTTGCTCCCCATAATCAATTCACCTGTTTCTGT
The DNA here is from genome assembly GCF_030028105.1 of Mobula birostris. Taxonomy (NCBI): domain Eukaryota; kingdom Metazoa; phylum Chordata; class Chondrichthyes; order Myliobatiformes; family Myliobatidae; genus Mobula; species Mobula birostris. The sequence continues at coordinate 194,920,220 of NC_092371.1, forward strand.
CTGCAGGGGACCTACATTTGTTTTTACCAGTCTTTTCCTTTTTACATATCTATAAAAGCTTTTACAGTCCGTTTTTATGATGCCTGCCAGTTTTCTCTCATAATCTTTTTTCCCCTTCCTAATTAAGCCCTTTGTCCTCCTCTGCTGAACTCTGAATTTCTCCCAGTCCTCAGGTGAGCCACTTTCTCTGGCTAATTTGTATGCTTCTTCTTTGGAATTGATACTATCCCTAATTTCTCTTGTCAGCCACGGGTGCACTACCTTCCTTGATTTATTCTTTTGCCAAACTGGGATGAACACTTGTTGCAGTTCATCCATGCAGCCTTTAAATGCTTACCATTGCATATCCACCGTCAATCCTTTAAGTGTCATTTGCCAGTCTATCTTAGCTAATTCACGTCTCATACCTTCAAAGTTACCCCTCTTTAAGTTCAGAACTTTTGTTTCTGAATTAACTTTGTCACTCTCCATCTTAATGAAGAATTCCACCATATTATGGTCACTCCTACCTAAGGGGCCTCTCACGACAAGATTGCTAATTAACCCTTCCTCATTGCTCAAAACCCAGTCCAGAATAGCCTGCTCTCTAGTCGGTTCCTCGACATGTTGGTTCAAAAAACCATCCCGCATACATTCCAAGAAATCCTCTTCCTCAGCACCTTTACCAATTTGGTTCACCCAATCTACATGTAGATTGAAGTCACCCATTATAACTGCTGTTCCTTTATTGCACACATTTCTAATCATTTATAAATGATTATATTGCATCAAATGCCACGTCATTGATGTTTTGCTAATGCATCTTTTAAATTTATTTAGATTTATTTATTTAACTGCAAACAGTTCTTAAACATGACTAAGTATGTAATCAAAGCTGTAATTAGAGAATGAAAATTTTATTTCCTTTTTAATATTATTTAAAATATATTGTTATCCTTTCTAGAGATGGGTGTTATGCCGGAAATTGCCCAGGCAGTAGAACAGATGGACTGGCTGTAAGTATGATTGCAAAATTCCTTTTGACTTGAAAAATATTCAACATTTATATACTGTAAGGCTTAAATGAATTTGCTCCGGTGAATTAGCAAGCTATTCAAACTTGCCTGGAAACTGAACAAGTACCGCAAAAAGTTAAGGGCAGCGCAACTAAGGATGTGGCCTGATCTTGATAAATAGATCTTTGATCCCCTTTTGAGTAGTTACTTTGCTTATAGAAGCAATGAAAACTCCAGCCTGGCACATACAACATGGATATAAAATGTGGGAGAATGGGACTGATGAGATTTCGTTATTGGGAATGAGCAATTGGGCCAATTACCTCCAGAATTGTTGTAATAAGTATGTGCAGAACTGGCAGTGGAGCCAAGTTTTATTGCCAGTTTAGAAAGAAGTACTTTTCATTAATTGTGTCCATCTTTTTATAGTATTGTCATTGGTTATTCAGTATCGCACATTCATTCTTAATAATCTATTGGCTTTCAGCCATCCTGTTACAATGTAGGAAAAAGACTGGAAAAATAATTTGCAAAGAAAAAACATTCACATTGGATAAGTTCCTCTCTTTACTAATGAAACATTAGTAATTTTGGAATATAATGGGTGGAATTTATGAATTACATTGCAAAACCAGAGTTACATCTTAAAGTTTTACGAATTATTTTGGAAAACAAACTTTAACCACAATAGGAAAATATTTCTGATTACGTTGCAAAACAGTTGCATCCTCCTTCGTCCCATACCCATGCCTCCGCCTCCCACCAAGTACTCACAAATATTAGGAATTTTGCAGTCCCACTTTATAAATACTGGCATTTGTCTTCTCATCACCCCTCCATTCAAAGTCTGCTAAATTATTTTTACTTCATTTATTTATTGAGATACAGTGTGGAATAGACCCTTCTGGCCCTCTAAATCACGCTGCCCAGCAATTCCCTGATTTAGTCCTAGCCTGATCATTAATTTACAATGACCAATTAACTTACCAACCTGTACATTTTTGGGCTGTGGGAGGAAGCTCACGTAGTCACGGGAAGAACGTACAAACTCCTTACAAGGTAGTGGCTGGAAATGAACCCGGTATTATAAAGTATTAAATGAACCCTGTATTATAAAGTGTTGTGCTAACCACCATGCTACCGTGCTGCCCAGTGAAATGTTTATTCAACTATACTGCTTTAATGCTGTATTGCCTCTTTAGAGAGATCACTGCAATTACGTTGAGGTTTTTAAAGATAAAAATTGTATTTTACAATTGATTCCTCATCATTATTAACCACCTTGTATGTATGTTTTCATCAGTCTGCCAACAGATATCCAAGCTGAGTCCATCCCTTTGATTCTGGGTGGCGGTGATGTGCTGATGGTGAGTTGAATCTGTTTACTTATTATAAGAAATAAAGTATTTTCAAATTTATGTCATCAAATATTATGACCAACTGGATTAAAATATATAATTCATATGAAATGGTTATTGATAGTTTAATTTAGATATTTTAATTTCTCATTAATACAGGCAGCAGAAACTGGCAGTGGCAAGACTGGCGTAAGTGTCGTGATTTTACTTGAAGTTGCATCTTTACATGTTTGCTCTGAAAATAAATGAGGCCATTATTATAAAGTGATCATTCTTTCTGTAAATCTGAACTCCAATAAATAAAATACGTGGTTAATCCTAATACAGAATTGCCATGTTGTTAATTAAAACAATGCTTACTTTTAGGCTTTCAGCATACCTGTTATACAGATTGTATATGAAACACTCAAGGACCAGGAAGAAGGCAAGAAGGGGGGAAAATCATCTGTCAAGACCGGTGGTGCAGGTAGTGACACTAAATTGATTTGTGAGATGAACTCAGTCTCCAGAAAAGTAACTGTTCCAAACATTCAATTACATTTGCATAAAGCTGAATTGTGAACAATATTTTTAAATCAGAATGTGGCATTCCTTACTTGAATTATAATAGCACACTTTTTAAAATTCACTTAGCCTATTTTCGAAACATTGCTCTTACCTGTTGGAATTTAGTACATTTGAAGCTTATAAGAAATGTGTCCAAAGATAATCCTGAAAATTATTTAAAAGGACAAGAGGTTGCTTCACTAAATTGTCTGTTGGACGTTTTGAATATTTATGGAGATATAGAAGTGTATTTCATTTGGGCAAAAGATAACTTTCATTTTAAAATATTGCCTGTTCGGAAAGTAGATTGTTTTATTGGGATGTCTAAGTAGTGAAAAGTACTATTAATTTAGTAAAACACAACCTAGAATTTTATAAATTTTTCAGTCAGTGTTTATTTTTTTTTGCCCTAGTGTTCAACAAATGGCAGATGAATCCTTATGACAGAGGATCAGCTTTTGGTAAGTTGAAACCATTGTTCAGGTGAAGTTGAGATATGAAACTATTGTATTCTATTTTATACTAGCTCGGGTCCCCAAACTTTTTTGCACCATGGACCGGTTTAATATTGACAATATTCTTGCGGACTGGCCCACCAGAGGGGAGGGGAGTTCAAGTAGGGTTAAACTCACCTCAACATGTCTTTTACAGTTGGGGTTGCCAACTTTCTCACTCTCAAATAAGGGACAAAAGTAGCAGTCAAATCCTGACGAAGGGTCCCAGCCTGAAACGTTGACTGTACCTCTTCCTATAGATGCTTCCTGGCCTGCTGTGTTCACCAGCATTTTATGTGTGTGTGTACCCCGAGAAAAACTACCATGACCATGAAGCCTTGTGCGGGCACCTGTGTGCGCATGCGCATACGTGCCAATATTTTTTTTCCACAAATCGGTTTTGGCTTAATCTTCCGGACTACACTGTACATACATTATTTCTACTTTATATAGGCTGTGTATTTATCATATCATTAATGCTTTTACTATATGTTAGAGTTATTTTAGGTTTTATGTGCTCTTTGGTATGATTTGGTAGGCAATTTTTTGGGTCTGGGAACGCTCAAAAATTTTCCCCATGTAAATTAATGGTAATTCCTTCTTTGCTTTACGCCATTTCGGCACAAAATGTTTCATAGGAATGCTCTACTTAGCGGGGGAAATACGGGACAAGGGTGGTCCCATATGGGACAAAACAATTTAGCCCAGCATCTGGGATGTCCAGACAAGTATGGGACAATTGGCAACCTTATGCTCAAGTTCAACAGTGCGTGACAGGGAATGAGGAAAGGTGCAGCTGACTCATATCGTTTCCTCGCGGCCCGGTGGTTGAGGACTGCTGTACTAGTTATTGTATTGATATAATCATAATCACAAATGAAAGCATGATTAAATTTATCTTAAAAACTTTCAAATAAAATATATTACACAGGATGAGTTCAATTGCAAGGCATCTGTTGATTTTTTTTTTAAATCTCTGGAAGGAATAGTGCAGTCCAAGGAACAAGCAACTAGAAACTTTGTGGCAGCAAATGATCTGCTCCACCAGTCAAAGCAAAATAGACAGCTTTAAAGTAGACCTTACGAGTAAACTTCTTTATTTTCCACTGCCTGCTGTTTTGAAGATGGTACATTTTGCTACCAGAGCAAATGTATTCTATGCTCACTTTGCAGGTTTTCTTCTTTCAAGCTCATTACTTCTGAACCTGTCATTGCAAAAATCCAACAGTTATTTAAACTTACAAATTGCACAATAGTAGAAACTGAGCAATTTCAAACTCCTGGGAGTACACATCTCGCACCACCTTTCATGGTCCCAGAACGAATTCTACAAGGTCAGGAAAGCTCACCAATGCCTCTACTTTGAGGAGGCTGAAGAGAGACGCACTATGCACATCTATACAACCAACATACACAAAGTGCTGGAAGAACTCAACAGGCCAGGCAGCATCCATGGAAAAGAGTGAACTGTCAATGTTTCGGGCCGAGACCCTTCATCAGAACACACCCATTCTCAGGTTTTTGTACAGACGTGCATTAGAGAGCATCCTAACATGCTGTTTCACTATCCATTTTGAAGCATCTAAACCCAAAAACATCAAGCAGCCAATCTTGCCCTTTAGACAGCCAAGTCTCAGTATTGACCATAACACCATAATTCCATATACATGGCCTCATTATTATAATTACATTTGAATAAATTCACATGGAGCACTGCCACAAGAAAGCTGCATCCGTCATTAAAGAGCCCCCACCATCCAGGTCATGCCCTCTTTTCACCACTACCACCTGATGGGCCTCAGGTTCAGGAACAGTTACTATCCTACAACCGTCAGGATCCAGTGTGGATAACTTCAATCACCACTATTCTGAACCTATAGACTCACTTTCAAGGACTCTTTACAACTCTTGTTCTCAGCATTTTTCTTATTTCCAGTTATCTTCTTTTGCACATTGGTTGTTCTAAGCCTTTGTTTATTTATGTATAGTTCGTTGTGGTAGAATCTGGGAAGAATTGATGGGAATGTCAAAAGAATAAAATTATATGGGTACTTGTTGGTGGATTTGGCAAGCTGAAGAGCCCACTTCTGTGTATCCAACTAACACAATAATGAAGCAAACTGCATTTATCACATAATCTTTGAATACAGGTTTCCCCCGCTATCCGAAAGTAGAGCGTTCCTATGAAACCTTTTGTAAGCTGAAATGGCGTAAAGCAATGAAGCAATTACCATTAATTTATATGGGAAAAATTTTTGAGCGTTCCCAGACCCAAAAAAAACCTACCAACTCATACCAAAGAGCACATAAAATCTAGAATGACAGTAACATATAGTAAAAGCAGGAATGATATGATAAATACACAGCCTATATAAAGTAGAAATAATGTATGTACAGTGTAGTTTCACTTCTTAGAATCGTGAAGATTTAGCCAAAACCGATTTGTAGGAAAAAATCGACACATACACGCATGCGCACACACCTGCCCGTGCAAGGCTTCACAGTCATGGTAGTCTTTCCCAGGGTAAACACAAGTTTAAAGCGGGTGCCTCTTATGGTGAAAGCGAAAATCCTTTTCGGATTTCTTTCAGCTAGCGAAAACAGGTACTAATGTAGGTCAACACACATAAAAGTTGCTGGTGAATGCAGCAGGCCAGGCAGCATCTCTAGGAAGAGGTACAGTCGATGTTTTGGGCCAAGACCCTTTATCTGGATGCCTACACTAATGTAGGTCTTTCATAAAAGCAAAGTGGATTAAATCGAACTTTCGTAAAGGGGGGACACCTGTAATAAGAGTATTCTTTACAGAAGCACTTTAACAGTCGAGTATGAGAACAACCACTGTAAAGCGAACTGCAAGGAATGGTAGATTGATTACTGTTGCATGATGTCAATGAAGTGTTTTTCCTGGAGTAATTTGGAGAATAGGCATTGTAAAGGGAATGGATGCAAAACTTATTCTTGAATTAACATTGTGTAAATCAAAACTAAAATGACATTGAAGAAACCAACTGAAAGGACAACTCATTGCTATGTTTAAAGTCATTGTCTACAGACAATATGTGTAACTACAGCTCACCATTCAATACCATCATCCCCTCAAAACTAATCAGTAAGCTCCAGGACCTTAGCCTCAAAACATCCTTGTGCAGTTGGATCCTGGATTTCCCCATTGCTGATCCCAGTCAGGTCGGACTAGCAACAATGTCTCCTCCACAGGTGCACCACAACGCTGTGTGCTTACTCCTCTGCTCTACAAGCTTCACACTGAAGACTATGTCACCAAGCGTAGCTCCAATGCCATATTCAAGTTTGTTGATGACACCACTATCATAGGCCGAATCAAAGATGGTGATGAATCAACATATAGGAGGAAGGTTGAGTGAGAGGTTGTTATTGTAGCATCATTCAGCCAGATTTTTAATGTCAGCAAGACGAAGCAGCTGATTATAGACTTCAGGAGAAAGAAGCCAAATAGTCCAGAAACCAGTCCTCATTGGAGGTGGAGAAGGTTAGCAACTTTGAATTCCTATGTGGTGTTATTTCACAGGACCTGTCCTGGGCCCAGCACATAAGTACAATTATGAATAAGTACAGCAACGCCTCTACTTCTTTAGGAGTTTGCAGAGATTCAGTACGGCATCCAAAACTTTGTCAAACTTGTATAGATATTTAGTGGAGGGTATATTCACTGGCTGCATCATAGCCTGGTATTGAAACACCAATGAGCTTGCGTGGAAAATCTACAAAAAGTAGTGGATACAGCCCAGTCCACCTCTGGTAAAGCTCTCCCTACCATTGAGCGCATCTACATGAAACGCTGTCGTAGGAAAGCAGCATCCATCTTCAGGAACCCCTACCTCCCAGGCCATGCTCTCTTCTCACTGCTGCCATCAGGAAGGAGGAACAAGAATCAGGAGAAGAAGAATTTCAGAGTTGTATACTTTGATAATAAATGAATCCTTGAATAAGAGCCTCAGGACTCGCAGTATCAGGTTCAGGGACAGTTACTAATCCTCAACCATCAGGCTCTTGATCCAAAGGGGATAACTTCATTTGCCTCATCCCTAAAATGTTCCCACAATCAATGAACTCACTTTCAGGGACGCTTCATCTCATGTTTTCAATATTTATTGCTTTTTTTGTTTCATCTTTGTATTTGCACAGTTTGCAGTCTTCTGCACTCTGGTTGAAAGCCCTAGTTGGGCTGTCTTTCATTGATTATGTTGTAGTTATTATTAGATTAGATTATGAGGACACACAGTCCTCTTTTATTGTCGTTTAGTAATGCATGCATTAAGAAATGATACAATGTTCCTCCAGAATGATATCACAGAAACACAAGCCAAACCAAGACTAAAATAACTGACAAAAACCACATAATTATAACGTATAGTTACAATAGTGCAAAGCAATACAGTAATTTGGTAGACTTATTGAGTATGCTCAGAAGAAAATGAGAAAATGAATCCCAGGGTAGTATATGATGACGTATATGTACATTGATAATCTACTTTGAACAAAGTTTCTCACAAATTTCTCATTTTGACATTTCTCCAGCTATTGGGGCAGATGGACTGTGCTGCCAAAGCAGGGAAATAAAAGAGTGGCATGGATGCAGATCCACTAGGGGAGTGAAAAAAGGCAAGTCTTGTGTGTCAAAGATAATTAAATCAATTTCTATGATATGAGCATCTGAATTATAGCTCTTTAATGATTGTCATATCAAAGATTGATTTGTCTCTATTAACTTGGATCATAAGCCCTAACATAACTTTGGAAATGTAGCCTTTTAGTATTGCTTAAAAAAACAGATGTTAGGAAAGAGTTATGATGTGCTTTGTTTTCATCTGTTCCAGATGATGGTTTAAATACATTAATTAGTTTAATTGGATCAAGAACTTGCTCAAATGACAGCATAGGTTTTCTAAATCTATAGATGTGTTAGTGCTTTTTGAAGAGAAGATAGTGTGTGTTAAAATGTGTTTTATTGTGTTGTGTAGGTAAATATTACTATGAAGTGAATTGTCATGACCAAGGCTTGTGCAGAATTGGATGGTCTACTATGCAGGCTTCACTGGATTTAGGTGAGTTAAGTAACTTAAATGTCTATTTTCAGTAGTCTTATTCAGTAGCATTTTCTTTTTTCTTGGAATATATTTTTCCTGCACTTTCCTTACTCCTTGTAGGAATTTCTTCTAATTCTGCTCTACCGTCCCTCCATCCAGCTTACTTTTCCAATGGACTTGGTCCAGTTCCTCTCTCATACCACTGTAATTTTCTTTGTTCCACTGAAATATATATACACTTGATACCAGCTTCTCCTTTTCAAATTTGAAACTGAACTCAATCATATTATGATCACTAATTCCAAGGGATTGCATTACCTCCAGCTCCCTAATCGCCTCAGGTTCGTTACACAGCACCCAATCCAAAACAGCCGGTCCCCTGGTGGGCTTATGGACAAGCTGCTCCAAAAAGCCATTCCATAGGCATTCTACAAACTCCCTTTCCTGAGATCCAGTACCTTCCTGACTTTCCCAATCCACTTTTATATTAAAATCCCCCATAATTATCTTGACGTTTTCCTTCTGACAGTTTCTATACTTAGGCCAAATAGCCTTATTTCAGTAGATGGGAGCTATGCATGTATTTTTTAAAAACAGAGACTAGGGACCATCTCCTTGTAGACTCACGATTCATATCAGCTGTTCAGGTTTTTTTGTTTGTAACAATGTGGTTGAAACATTGCTTACTATTGCTAATTTTATATTACACTTAAATTGTCACTCTTATTTTTGAGAGATGAGACCAGTGCAAAATACTCCATTAATATTTATGCTATGCTCAGCAAGTCATTTGTGATCTTTGAAGCATCTTTAAACATTTGTGCTCTACTTGTCAGTTTTTTTAAATTCATGTAACAGCATTCCTTATACAAAACAATGCTCTGTTCTGTTATATTTTTACCTCATCTGAATTGTTTATACTTGAGAATTGTTGACAAAGGTCAACTGCACAGAATGCTATATATATTGTAATTTGTTGTTATGCACATTTCTAATATGTCAAAATTGTTCTAAAAGGCAAGTTTTATTGCCTAAGAAAACATGTACTGCACAGATTCCTTTAAGAAAAGTGTAGATTGAGCAGTAACGGACAGTACTCTTTAAGATTATTCAGATGTGATTATCTTTACTTTGTGAACGTAAAGATGTTTCTACTTGTAAGGTGAGCTAAAATTGGAAACTTCAATGCACTAACATCTAATGAATCTGGAAGGAAATGAGTGGAAGCTCTCTCATGCAGATTATTATCAGAAGTGGAAAAGAAGCAAATTTCATATACCTAAGAGGGAGCTAAGATGAACAGCTGATGGTTAGCTTGTGGTTGGCAAATTTTTAGTTGAAATGTGATCAAGTAGAGCTTTGACACTAGAAAGGAATACACTTAAAGGACTAGTTTTCATGCTGTAAATATTGCTTGCGAACACCTTGGCTTAAGTCATGAATTGATATGTTTTATTTTGGGGTATTTCTGAACAGGAACTGACAAGTTTGGCTTTGGCTTTGGTGGCACTGGAAAGAAGTCCAATTGCAAACAGTTTGAGAGTTATGGAGAGGTACTGATATATTATAAAACTTCTTTTATTCAGCTAATTTCAACATAAATGTCTTTAATATTTCATGCAAAATTGCTTTTATTTAGGAGTTTACTATGCATGATACGATTGGATGCTACATTGATCTTGATTCCGGCATTGTAAAATTTTCAAAAAATGGTAAGTTTGCTTCAAAGTATTCTGCATCTTATGCTTTCAACTTGATAATGCTGGTTTATAAGAATATTTATGGTTCTGGCTTTAGATTCAAGTTATAACCTCGTCTTTCCTAATCTAGCAACTTAATTTGATTGTTAGACATGCTACTCTTAACAGTTATGACTGATGAAGTAAAGGGATAATTGACAACTAAGCTGTATTTGGAAGAAATATGCGCTTCAGATACGTGATTAGTAATTTCACTTCTCCTCCTGTCCCATAAATATTTAAGAGGAGATTTGTAGTTTGGCTAACATTGTTAAAAGCTTAAACAGGCTGCTTCAACACACAACTGCCTCTCTTATTCTTACCAAATAGTTGGAAAAATAACTACTCAAAAGATTTTCTTTCTTTAACTAGGAAAAGACCTCGGTCATGCTTTTGATATTCCTTCACATCTGATGAACCAAGCTTTCTTTGCCGCTTGTGTTTTAAAGGTAACTTTCCTAAACATTTTAGAGGGAAATGTCTAGAAAATGTTTTCAATAAACTGAAAGCTTTTGTTGTTGGATCCTAGAATGCCGAGCTCAAGTTTAACTTTGGTGAAGAAGAGTTCAAATTCCCTCCAAAAGATGGCTTTCAGGCATTAGGCAAGGCATCTGATGGTCATGTTGTAAAAACACAGCAAACGGGTATGTTGCCAGTAACATCCTGAGTTACTAAATGATTTTAATTTATTTAAATATTGCAGCAATTAGTCTTACATGTTTTACCAATATAAATATCATTAACAGTTAAGTCTATTGCATTAGGAGTTGTGAATTCTAGATTATGTCGTCACATTGGTTCAAGGTAAAATTTGAGGAGAAACTTGATCTTAGTGTGGCAGCAATTGAATGAAATTAGAAAAATCGCTAATTCTTGATTTCCATCGCTATCCTACTAATACTTGTCTTACTTATCAACACATTCAAGCATCACTATTTGCTTCATAAAGCCGTGTGCCTGTCTAATCATCTTTATGAAAAATCCTAAAATATTCATGGTAATAAAAAGGGGTTTCAGCATTTTGTCAGTGTTAGGTTAATATATTTGTTCCCTGTTTTCACTGTGTCATCTTTCTTGCATGGAGGTTTGATGCTACTCAATTTATTGGGACCATTCAGAATCCAGACACTTCTGGATAATCACTGCCAGTGCCTCCTCTGCAACATTTCTTATAGAATCCCCCAAGACATGGGTTATTAGGTATCAGATTCTGCTCAATTAATTTCTACAGTTTCTGCTTTAAATATTTGAAGTTTCTCTGTCTTCACTTAGTTCTTCGCTATGTTGTATCTATTTGTACTGTAAAGACAGGCAAGATATTTACTATTCTACCTTGCTATTCCGCTAATTATTATCTTTTCTTTCTTGGGGCTCATGCTTACTTTTACTACAGTCTTTCTATTTGCTTTAAGCTTTTTAATTTTGATTTATTTCCTATATTTTACATTTTCACTCTGTCTCTACTTTTTCTTCTTGATCCTCTTTAGGTTATATCATTACTGACAATTGAAATTCTAATTTTCATGTTTGTTTCTTTTGCAACTTTTTTTTTAACTAACCTTAACCTTTGTTTCATTATCATGAACCTTATTTGGGTGTCTTTCCTGTGGAGGGTTTTACTTTACAAATTAAAATTTTATATTTGTATACCTACCTTATTACACACTAATTTCGCAAACTACTTCATCCATCTTGGTCTTCATAACCAAATAAGTTACATTTAAGACATTAGTTTTATATTCAGTTTTGCTCTTGACCTTGGTTTAATCAACAGGAGGTTGCTTATTATGACATAACAAATGAATTTTCCTACACCACAGAAACACTGATTCCCATTTTGATCTGTGATAGAATGTTATGGAAACTCTCGAATGCATTTTATAAACTTGCTGTATAAGCTAATTTCGCAGTTTGATTTGTCCAGTGTTTAAAATTCAAAATCTCCCATGTCTGCATCCTCTTTGTTATGAACGTCTCTTCTGCAAATTTCCCACAGTGTGTCTGCTATTGGAGGGAACTCTATAATTTCCTTCAATTTTTTTTAACTACGACTGTTTCATCCATTCACAGATATTCAAACAATTCTGACTAGCAATATTCTTAATAGTCTCCTAGAGTTTATATTCAACAGTTTTGAGAAGAATTTCGAAATGAGATAGAAAGCTCGTAGCTGCAGCAGCATAATCTCCTTCTAACAAATTAACCACTGTTATGTTCTGTACTTTTTGATTTTATCTGATTGAGATAACTTGCAGTCACTTAATTTTGTATTTATTCTTTGTCATATTTAGTAAAGATCACCATTGAGAATTTGTAGATTGTATTTTTGAATCTTACCAGCAAAGACTTAGCTTTGCTAACCTCTAAAGCAACACGCTAATTTTAATATATTTGTATTGAGATTTTCAGGCCTGGCATAACTTGCTTTTAATTTGCATTTGAAAGTTGTTTTTAACTATTTTGTAAAGAATCCCAATACTCCTTTTTAATTTTTTTATATTGGGATACAGTGCAGAGTAGTCCCATCTGGTCCTTCGAACCACGCTTCCCAGCAATTCCCCAGTTTAATCCTAGCGTGATCACAGGACAACTTACAATGACCAATTAACCTACCACATCTGTGGACTGTGGGAGGAAACTGGAGCACCCAGGGGAAACTCATGCGGTCCTCATGGGGAGAATTTACAAACTCCTTGCAGGCAATGGCAGGAATTGAATCCATTTTGCCTGTACCATAAAGCATTGTGCTAACCACTGCACTACCATGCTGCCCCATAAATACCATAATGCTAATCTTAATGAAACAAAATTCTGCAAGACGTTTCGCAGAACACCGTGAATCAAATTTTGGTGCTGGTTTACATAAGGGGACATTAGATCAAGCTGCAAAATACTTAGTGAGCAAAATCTGTTTTAAAGAGTATTGTAAAAATATGGAGAGAATCCCAGTACTTTTGTACCCAAACTAAGGATTATGTCATGATTACCTGTCTTAGAGCAGTTTTAAAATCTGAGATGGAACCAGAATTGAAGAAAATAGATCTTAATGATTGAGGAAAATTGGAAAAACAGATTTTTTTTTATGGTTGCTAAGCATTAAAAGTATGGGCTGATTTCGATCATAAGTACGAGATTGATGGGTGAGTGGGAGACAGCCAGAAGTTCGGCTGGTGAAAATGTAAACTTGGTAGGACAACACTGTTATACTCTATCTTTGGAGTAAAATTTGGAGGCAAATGCTGATCCATGGAGGAAAAGGTTAAAGGTGATGCTGAAATGTTAATCAGAAAGATATCTTTGAAGGAAGCCTTTAAAGAGGAATGAAACTGAAACGAGGGATTTTAAGAAGGATTTCATAAAGTGGAATTAAAGTGTTTGAAAGCAAATGAAAGTTGGAGGATGATACAGAGATTCCAAACCTTGCACATTACCTTGCCTCAGGATATGTCTTAAAATGGAAAATAATTTGTCTCCTTCCCCTCCCCCCACCTTTTTATTCTGGCGTCTTCCCTCTTCCTTCTCAGTCCTGAAGAAGGGTCTCGGCCCGAAGCGTCTGCTATTTATTTATTTCCATCGATGCTGCTGACCTGCTAAGTTCCTCCAGCGTTTTGTGTGTGTGTGTGTGTGTGTGTGTGTGTGTTGCTTTGGATTTCCAGCATCAGCAGATTTTCTCATATTAATAATTTTGCTAAATTATTATATGATATACCTTCATTTTTAACTCTCCCTGCAGTCTGCTCTCACAGTGCAGGTGCATAGAAATATGCTTGCAGCTGTTGTGAATTTCATGTTATTAATTCATTCTTTTCAGGCACTGCGCTTGTGGGTCAAGCTAAAAACTTGCCAAATGCTCCTAAAGCTCTCATCATTGAACCATCCAGGGAATTGGCAGAACAAACGCTCAATAATATCAAGCAATTCAAGAAAAATGTTGCTGATCCCAAGCTAAGGTAATTTCTATACTCTTTCTCCTCTTTCACATCCATCTTCAGATGTGTTGGTCTCTCTTTTTCTGTTTCACCATTCTCTCCATTTAGGGATGATTTTGTTACTGATGCTCCTCCACTCATTTTGGCATTATCTTGTTTCATTTCAGAAGTTGAACTTTAATGTATCCTTGTACCTTAGTCCATCGCTGTTTCAGCTTTACATCTCTGGGAGCTCTTTCAGTCTTCGTTGCTGGCATCGTTGAATCAGTTGTTTGTAATTTCAACTCCCTTTCCTATTCCCATACCAACCTGTCCATCCTTTGCCTCACTCCAACAGCGGAGAAGGCCAAGTGCAAACTGAAGGAATCACACCTCATAATCTGCGTGGATAGTCTACAACCCAATGGTTTGAATATTAAATTCTCCAACTTTAGGTAACTACCTCCTGTGTTCCCCTCTCTCAATCCTAAATTCACCTCTTGTCCTTAAATTTTTTAATTCCCTCTCCCACCCCTCCCTCTCCTGGTTCCATCCACCTACTGACTCACTCTTCCATCTGCTAATCTCTCCCTTAAATGGTTCATTTTGTCACCAAACTTATCAGACTCCAGCACTCTGTGTCTTCACTCATCATCCTTCAGCCTCTGTCTCCATCTTCATCCTCTACTCCCCCCAGTGGGCTCCATCTGTCCCTCTGCTTTTTTTCTTATGTTGGCTTCTACCATCGTGTCTCCCAGTCACACCCCTCCACCCAGCTTCATGTGCCCATCACCTCTCAGTCTACTTATCTACTAGCCCCTCTCATCCCCTCACTGTCTCTTCTTTATATTGGCTACCTTCCCTCTCCAATCTTATGTCCTGATGCAGGTTTCAAACAGAAACAATTCCTTTTCCTGCACAGATGCTACTGGAACTGCTGAGCTCCTTCAGTAGTTAGCATTTTGATTTTAGTTACATCATTTGCAGTCTCTGTGTTTCTGTCTTAGCATCCCACTGTTCTCCTCTTCAGATGTGGGAAGGTTTCAGGGTTTAGTTCAGAAAAGACAGGATGTCATCATCTGAAAATTCATCTTTATTGCTTCTGAGATGTTCAGACTTCACTCATCATACTGGAAATATGAAAAATAGCCCCCAAAAAAGCCAATTTTAATTAGATGTGCAAGGAATGTGTATATTAATTTGCTGTAGCCTCTGGGTTAAATGTCAACTTAACACCGATTAATGATGACTTGTCATGGTCATGTTCTCTTTTTTTTTGGTCTTGGGAAACTTTTAATTATCTATTCTTCTAGAAAGATTCCTTAGTTTTTATGTTTATGTTTGTTTTAGGGAACTCCTAATTATTGGTGGTGTGTCTGCAAAAGATCAGCTGGCTATCCTAGAGCAAGGAGTAAGTTTCGTAGTTCTTCTGGGAGTTGTTTACAAATATATTGGTTCTTACTTATCTAGCATTTTTTGGAAATGTCAGCTGAATAAAGTAATAAAAACAAATTCTGCATGAATTAAAAAAAAAATTTCAACCAACTGTAATTGGCATTCTTTGCATTGAACATATGATATTCTGAACATCTTAACTGGCTGTAAAACACACTGGGCAAGTCATGAAAAGTAGTATAGAATTTTCATTCCTATCTAGAGAAAAATGCAGTTTAATTTTCGTCAAAACACTTTTTACTCCCTTTTGTTATTAACAAGATGTATTCTGCTAATACTAAAGTTATTGTGTTGTGATGGAGACGCATTGATTTTAGTTGAACATCAGCTAGCACAGCTACGTGACCAAACTCAATTGAATGATCTCTGGTTCATCATTTGGCATTTTCTAAAATTTGACCTTGTTAAGTATTAGTCTTTTAAGAGGAATATACAAAGGACCATTTATCAGTTATTGTTCATGTGGCTTGCATTGTCCTACATCTACAATCAGTATAAAAAAATTTGACTTTTTTAAAATGCACCTTAAAGATGAGAAAAGTGTGGTATAATCTTAGACTTTATTTTTATATAGTTATTTAAGTGAAGTCTGGATACATTTGAAGTTCAATATGGAAATATTTGTGTCTGTTTTGTAGGTGGATATTGTTGTTGGAACTCCAGGAAGAGTTGATGACCTTGTCTCAACAGGAAAACTAAATCTTTCCCAAGTTAGGTTCTTTGTGCTAGATGAAGCTGTAAGTGATCATTTATCAAAATTAAAAATTCATAATCACCTAATCTCAATTGAATAATATTTATGTTAACAGTGGTATTGAATTTTTCTGTTCATTCCCCATCCTCTTTAAATTTCCTTTGTTTCATTATTAATTATTCCATTAGGTAAACAATGTTAGGTGAACATTGTGTGAGCATGTGGCCAAGTGGTTAAGGCATTGGACTAGCAATCTGAAGGTCGTGAGTTCGAGCCCCAGCAGAGGCAGCGTGTTGTGTCCTTGAGCAAGGCACTTAACCACGCAGTGCTCTGCGATGACACTGGTGCCAAGCTGTATGGGTCCTAATGCCCTTCCCTTGGACAACATTGGTGTCGTTGAGAGGGGAGACTTGCAGCATGGGCAACTGCCGGTCTTCCATACAACCTTGCCCGGGCCTGCGCCCTGGAGAGTGAAGACTTTCCAGGCGCAGATCCATGGTTTCGCAAGACTAACGGATGCCTTTATTTAGGTAAACATTGCATATGTGAATGTTCAGCAGCTAATTTGGTGCTTGGTGAGATGGACAATTATTTGTTCCAATTTATTATTTTTTAGTGTTCAAAGTCGGCTCATAATATTATTACTTAATGCTGGGCATATTATATGTTTATTCTACATTCTCTGAGAAATCCGGAAGTGTTTCTAAATGAAGTGCGTTCTCGTCAACACTTTACAGTATTGCATTTTGTTTTAATGTTGCTGTGCCTCTTGCTTAAACTATACTAAAATGGATCAATATGTAAAGAAAGGATTATACAAAATCATGCAAAATCCTTGTGCTGGTGGTAGGCAAACCAAAACAAAAGGAACTTTTACAACTGTTGTATAGGCAGAATGGAATTATTCTGAAGTACTATTCTGAATAAATGATATACAAGTAAACTAAACACAATTCAGAATAATTCCATTCTATCTTTTGTTTTTTATTATGACTAATAAGGAGACATCTAAAGTGGTTGCCGTTTTGTAGGATGGATTACTTACACAAGGATACTCTGACTTCATTACAAGAATGCATTCTCAGATCCCTCAAATAACATCTGATGGCAAGAGATTGCAGGTAATGCAAATTCAGTCATGTACTATATACCTCTCTTGTATATGGAAGCCTATATGTACATTGAAAGCAATTCAGAAATGATCAGTAGATTGATTCCTGGAGTTGAGAAGACTGAGGTGTTATCTTAGGGAAGTTCCCATTCCTAAGTGGGCTTGACAGAAAAATGCAAAGGAAATGCTGATGCTTTTGTGGGAATCTAAAACTAGGAAGATAGTTTTCAAATAAAGAGTTGCTTATACTGAGTTGGGAGGAATTTTTACAGAGCCTTGTAAAATTATTCAGCATCCAAATCTTTGTTCACATAACTGAGTATCACAGTATTGATTTTGATCAATTTAACTGAGGATTTTTATTTATAGATCACATGCTCCTTTTATCGCTATTGAGCCCAAAAACAGGAAAAATGGCAAAGCATGAAAAATGTAAAAACTCACATGTCAACAATTCCAAAGTACCCATCCCCCTTTGCTCAGTACTTAGTCGAACAACCTCTCGCAGCTATTACAGCCAGTAGTCATTTTGGGTACCGAATTGTCTCTATTAGCTTTGCACAACTTGATGGAAAAAGATTTGCCCATTCCTCCTTGCCAAATTTCTCAAGTTGTGTCAGGTTAGTTGGGGAGCAGTGGTGGACGGCAATCTTGAGGTCTTGCCAGAGACGTTCAATTGGGTTAAAGTCAGGACACTGGCTGCGGCATTTCAAGGACATGAATTCTCTTTCTTTGAAACTACTCCATGGTTGCTCTGGCATTGTGCTTTGGGTCATTGTCCTAATGAAAGGCAAACTTCCTCTCCAATTTAAGCTTTCTGGCAGAGGCTAGCAGGTTTTTATCCAGGATGTCTGCCTTTAGGAGCATTCTTTTCCCCATCAACCCTGACCAGATTTTCAGTCCCTGCTGCTGAAAGCATCCACGTAGTATGATGCTGCCTCCACCATATTTTACTGTAGGGATAGTGTTACTTGGCTGATGTGCAGTATTAGATTTTCACCACACCTACCATTTAATGTTGAGGCCAAGAAGTTCCACTTTAGTCTCATCCAACTACAAATCCTTCTTCCACGTCTTTACAGTATCTTGCAAAATCTTTCAGGGCAAGGATATACTTCCCTTTTTTCAGCCAGGGATGCTTCCTTGCCACTTTTCCATAAGTACCCTTTTTGTGCAAGGTCTTAGAGATTGTGGAGCCATAAAACTCATCTCCAGTTGAAGCCACTGAATTCTGCAGCTTACTCAGAATGACTGTTGGTGTCACAGTAGTCTCTCTTACAAGTACTATTCTTCTTCAGTGACTAAGTTCCAAGAGACACCCTGACCTAAGCGGTATGGTTTAATATTTTTTTCCACTTTTTCACGATGGACTGCTCTGAGGTATGTTCAGTGCCTTTGAGTTGGTCTTGTACCATTCCCCAGATTTGTGCTTATCATTTCCCTGCCTTGTCTGGAAGGCTCTTTTGCCTTCATTTAGGTTTGGTCTGTTGAAAATCTACCATGCTGTTAGACCTTACAATGAGAGGGGGTGTTTATTCTTATGAATTCATTGAAAACAGGTGATCCTCCAATATTTTTTACATCAACAGATTGAGTGAGTTGGTAAGGTAATATATTGTTCTTGAGGAAAGTTAGCATGGTAATTACAAAGAGGACGAATACTTTATCCAACCTCGCTATTTTGATTTTTAATGAATTATTGACAGGTTTTGGAATTTTTCTTTTGATTTATATGATGAACAATGTTTTGTAGATTAGATCAAAATCTTACTTCAATATTATTTTAAATTTAGGAAATAAGATAGTAAAATGTAAAAATATTTGCAGGAGCTGAATACTTTATCAAGGCACTATAGAACCCTCTATGCCAAGGAGAGGTGTGGTGGCTAAGTCATTAAATATAATCAAAGTTAAGATATATTTTTTAATTAACTGCTGAAGATCACGGTGACAGGCATCAGGAACGTGAAGCTGAAGCCGGGATCAGATTAGCCATAATCTTATGTATTGTGGAACAGACTTGAAGCACCAAATGAGTTGCACCACTTTTTTTTAGTTATAATTGCAACATTAATTCCATTTGGCACATTGGCATTTCTCATTATAAAGATGATGTAGGTGTGCAGTAAATCTAATGACAGGAGCTATTACAGTACAAATTCATAGCAGGTTTGCAATTTTCCTTGATTATTGTGAAATTAGCCTTTCCGATTTTGAGTATTATGGCTTTTATTTATCATTCTTCACCTAGGTGATTGTTTGCTCTGCTACGCTACATTCATTTGATGTTAAGAAACTCTCAGAGAAAATCATGCACTTCCCAACCTGGGTGGACCTGAAAGGAGAAGACTCTGTTCCTGAAACTGTACATCACGTTGTTGTACGAGTTAATCCAAAATCAGATCGAAACTGGGAGAAATCTGGACGACATATCCGGGTAAAAAGGATAGATTACTTGCCTTAGTGTACATGGCCTGTAACCTCAACAAAAGTTATTTGTCAATTTACATTGATCTTTTTTTTAACAAAAGTTCCTTTTATACTATTGTCTTCCTTTTCCTCCCTCTAAACCACCTACTTAGCCAACTCCTTTGGAAATGTACTTCTTAAAAAAAAACATCAAGTATAAATTAGCGGAATGTCAAAATACGTAATCTGTTTTGTTTCTCCTCCTCAGACCGATGAAGTTCATGCTAAAGATAACACAAGACCAGGTGCCAATACTGCTGGTCAGTACAATTTCATTATGTGTTTTACATCCTCACGTCAAATTAGTTTACAAAACTTGATATTTTGTGCAAGCAGACATTCTGAAATGTGAAAGTTTCAAGTTCAATGAACATTAATTGAGTTCAAAATCATTAAGACGCACAAGAAATAATTTTTTCAGAGAGATGTTAGAACATTTAGTACCTTGAGGACATTCCATATATAAAGGGTCTCCTGTCATAGGAAAGAATTTCCTTTATCCTATTAAATCTTAGCACAATCATTTGCAACATCATAATTGCCTTACTCCTCAACCTCCTAAACTAGAAGGAAGAGAAACCAATTGATATAATTTATCCTCATTAATTTATTATTTTAGTTTCTGTATACTTCTAGTGAAATTTCAGTACACCACCTGCAAAGATAGTTTATCCTTCCTGAGATTTGGTGCTCAGAATTGATTCAACCTAAGTAAGGCATTTTGTACTAAAGCACAATTTCCTCTACAAACATTATATTCTCCCCCTTGAGATTTTTTTTAAATGAAACCGTACCACATGCATTGTAAATAACAGTTTTGCATGGACTGGAGCAGCACCGCAGTCTCATCTTGAGCAGTGACACAATGAGATCTTGCCAGAGATGTCCAATTGGGTTAAGGTCAGGACACTGACTGCAGCACTCAAGGACATGAATTTTCTTCACTTGAAGCTACTCCATGGTTGCTCTGGCATTGTGCTTTGCGTCATTGTCCAACTGAAAGACAAACTTAGATAGAGACATAGAAAACATGACAATCAGACATTGATCATGTGGATAGTCAGAGGCTTTTTCTCTGA
Organism: Mobula birostris; assembly: GCF_030028105.1. Classification (NCBI taxonomy): domain Eukaryota; kingdom Metazoa; phylum Chordata; class Chondrichthyes; order Myliobatiformes; family Myliobatidae; genus Mobula; species Mobula birostris. Next base: position 194,941,137 of record NC_092371.1, read on the forward strand.
GCTGAAATGGCTAGCACTAGAGGGCACAGTTTTAAGGTGGAAGTAGGTACGGAGGAGATGTCAGGGAGTAAGTTTTTTACGCAGAGAGTGGTGAGTGCATGGAATGGGCTGCCAGCAACGGTGGTGGAGGCAGATACGATGGGGTCTTTTAAGAGACTCCTGGACAAGTACATAGAGTTCAGAAAGATAGAGGGCCATGAGTAACCTACAGCTTTGTGGGCCAAAGGGCCTGTATTGTGCTGTAGGTTTTCTATGTTTCTAAGTTCCATTCTCTTCGATATTCCCTCAACTTTCTTATTTTTTGTTACTTTTATACCTTTCCACTATTTTTATTGAATGTACTTTTGTAGTTGCTGGCTTCATCTAACAAACTCTGATGACATTTGGGCGCTATGATGGGCCCATCAAATGATGACAGCATCAACTGCAGAGTTAACTGGTATGATATCAGTGGGAAACCTACTCATGAATTTGCTTTCAACACTTCAGATTGTTCGTGAGTCACTGAAGGAGTTAGATGTTTTTATCTATAGATCCCTTGCTGTTGTTTTGCTCTTGGCACTTAACTGTTTAGTTTTAATTTTGCATACTATATTGTCTGTTTAATTAATTTCTCTATTGCTTCTCTAGAGATGTGGTCTGAAGCTATTAAAATACTAAAGGGTGAATATACTGTACGCGCAATCAAAGAACACAAGATGGATCAAGCAATCATCTTTTGTAGGACAAAGATTGACTGTGATAATATGGAACAATATTTTATACAGATGGGAGGAGGTGAGTTAGTTCTGAAGGCTTGTTTTGGTTATTTGCTTTGAGTGTGTGTTTCTCACATCAAGTCAATTTCCTATTTCAGGCCCAGATAAAAAGGGACATCAGTTCTCTTGTGTTTGTTTGCATGGTGATAGAAAGCCAAATGAAAGAAAGCAAAACTTGGAAAAATTCAAGGTACTTGTGACTTACTTTATGTTGTTTATATATTGGTGCTAAATAGCTGGAAGATGTTTTAGCAATTCTAACTCTTGTTACGTACCCCGTAACTGGGTTGCCAAACCAGCAGAAATGGATCACTCAGTTGGAGTCTGGATTACTAGAACTAAGAAAGTTTTATTAAAGAAACAAGCAACACAGTACTCTAATCAAAAGGATAATAAATGCAACAGGTCAGCAATGATAAACACACATGTACACAGAATTAAGATAACAGGATCAATCAAGCTCTATCGTTGTCTAGGGGTAAATGACCAGTTTCAGAGTGACGCAAAGTTCAGTTCAATTTAGTTCAGTTCAGTTCGCAGTAATCGCTGCCGTGGGAGATGGACAGTGGGGGGAAGGAGAGAGAGAGAGCAAAACGAATGAATATTCAAACGGCTTCCACACAGACCTTCGACATTCTTCTCAGTCAGCTTTTGTGCGAGCCTTTTGTGATGTCATCTGAGGTCACCGACCGTGACCCCTCCGTTTCCAGATACGATCGTTTCTCTGCGGTGAACCTGGCACCCAGGCAAGGGTGGACATACACCAGGTTCCCGCCGATCGTGCCTTTCCACCCTGTGCGTCTATGGCTTGTCCCGCGACTAGCCGTTCAAAACTTCCCACCGACTTGTGGGAGATGCACCGCTTCCAGGGTCTCGTTACCTCGGGGTGTCGTGTGTGTGTCGCCTTAGCGAACCTGTCCCTTTTTATCCCCCTGCTGGGGTATCGCCTGTCCATCACTTCAAACAGTTCAGGGTTCAAAGGGGGAGCCGATCTTGACAGCTCTCCTTCCGTTACTCTCTCCCGTCCCTTCATTAACATCTCCAAATGCTGCTCCATTGTTTCCCTTATCTTTCTTTCTCCTGAAGACAGGTGGCAGACCAACGGCTGATCCCACTGGTGCCAGCCCAGGCCAGCTAACATCTTAATTTATGTGTATTCTCGTCACACTTCCCACCTTTAAGGATTTTTACCGGGGTAAAAATTACAAACATGAATACATTATTTGATACACACAAATATACATCTTTATCAGCTATTTGGCTAATACAGTGAATTTGAAGTTGTCAACACCTGACAGACAGTCAGCCATCACATTTTCTGTTCCTTTTATATGTGTTATTAATAAACCCTTAGACCAGGCTCCAACTTAACAAACTTCATAGTGGCCAAAAACACTGATGAATTGTGATCAATGTAACCTCTCATTGGGTTTCGTCCCAGACCACAATAACAAGGGTCGTCCCATTCCGACTTAGTTTTCTCTCGCAAGGGCTTAGTAGGAGGGGGAGGGGTAGTAACCGCAGAGTTATTGCAAAACTTCCTACAGTACCCCAACATCTCCAAGAGCCTTCTGAGGGCCCTCTTGTCTGTCGGGGTTGGGATGTCAGAGATAGCCCGCACTGTAGCTTGCATCGCTGCCAGCTGCCCCTGTGTCACCACAATTCCCAGGTAAGTGACCTTCGTGTGGCCGAACTCATTTTTCTCAAGGTTCACTATCAAGCTGGCTTCAGACAGCCGTATTACATCGCCAATACACACCTCTGCATTCGTCAGCCCTTTCGTCACTGAATTACTCATTCTATAGGAGGGTTGCTCGCTAGGCTGACCTAGTGTAACAGACACCACCCAGCATCCCAGTTCTTTGCATCGCCTCGGGATAATCAAACACACGTGTGCGAGTCGTTTAATTACTTCTCCTAAAGAGTCGCTTTGTTCGGGGATTAAGGGAAAGACATCAGCAGAGCTGGCCAAAACAATAGCCTTCTCCCATCTGGTCGATACCATACTCATCTTTTCAAAATGGTTTTTTTCTCTTATCGGGGGACCCTAGCTTCATTGATTTCCGCGCTAACACTGACTAGGTTTGTTAGCATATCAAAAGCCTGTGACCGTCTCAGTTCGCGTCGGCCATAATCAATAACATCCTTCCTCCGGTGCAGCCGGTAAACCTCTTTCATGATTCCACCAACTGTTTCCTCCAGCACCTCAAAATGTCCACCGGGGGGTACCTTGTGGGCCAGGTTAAAAATCTCATCCCCATAACTCTTTTGCACCACCCCCCATTCCTCATCTGCGGGTACGGTACTTGGTCTCCCTTTCTTCCTTAGCACTTCCTCCTCCACCAAAACCAACAGCGGCTCATTTCGCTCCTGTGCCTGCACAAATTCTTTCCTGGCTAATGCTAAGTCTGTCTCAGTTCCCTCACTACCTCTTGTTTCACTACACTCCTTCTTTTCACTTTCTACCCCCTTCTCGTACAAGGCTGGCAGAAACGTCTCAGCTAAATTTACTACCGCAGTCCCGTGATGAACCTGTGAGCCATGGGCGGGGCCTCAATGCTGGCAGGCTGACCTGTCAATCTCACGGCTGGGAACACAATTCCCCCGGCGAGGTCATTACCGAGCAAGACTTCCACGCCTTTCATCGGTAATTCGGGCCTCACCCCGATCGTGACTAGTCCAGAGACCAGGTTGCTTTGTAAGTGTATCTGGTGCAAAGGGACTGCCTCTGTCCCTTCCCTGATACCTTTGACCTGGACCTCCCCAGTCTGGGTCTCTGAGCTAAACTCTAATACACTCTTCAGTATTAGCGACTGACACGCTCCCGTGTCTCTCCAGATCCGCACTGGGACTGGTTTTAACCCCTCCTTCACTGACACCAATCCGGCCGAGATAAACTTCTCGTGCCCTTCCCGAACTTTGGCAGACCTGTCCTTTCCTAGCGGTTCGTTTACCAGCTCGATACAGCCAGTCAAAATCGCCGTTTTTCCTTTTCCCATCTCCTTCTTTGGGGCAAAGCACCTGGACGCAAAGTGTCCGACTTTCCTGCAATTATAACAGAGGACCCCAGGAGACTTCCTACCAGACTGCTCCCGGTCTACCTTATCCTTCTCACTAGTCCCCGGCTTACTTTCTGACTTTTCTGGCGGACTCTTCCCGCTGTCCTGACTACCCTTCTGGTAGCCTTTACTCGGGGCAAACTTCATTTTATGCGTCAACACATACTCATCCGCTAACTTAGCAGATGCAGCTAACGTGGCTGCCTCTTTCTCATCTAGGTAGGGTCTCATACCCTCAGGGACACAACCTTTAAACTGCTCAATCAGGATCAGCTGTAGCAGTCTGTCATAATCCCCCTCTACCCCCTTCGAGGCGCACCAACACTCACAACATGTCTGCATCTCACGGGCAAACTCTAAATACGTGCGGTCCCACTGCTTCCTCGCATTCCGGAACCTCTGCCGGTATGCCTCCGGGACCAACTCATAAATCCTGAGGATGGCCTCTTTCACCACCTCATACGTCTGGGCATCTTCCGCGGACAAAGCTGAGTAAGCTTGTTGGGCTTTCCCTTTCAGTACACTCTGAAGCAAAACAGCCCACTTATCCCTCGGCCAGTCCTGACTTGTAGCAACTTTTTCGAAATGGAGAAAGTACCGATCCACGTCGGTATCGTCAAATGGGGGAACCAGCCTAACCTCTTGGGTCGCCCGGAACCCTCCACCTTGGTTCGGCACGGGCCCCTGCTCTGCCCTTATCCTTAACTTCTCCAGCTCGACTTCCCTTTCCCTCTGTTTCTCCTCTCGCTCCACCTGTGTGTGTGTGTGTGTGTGTGTGTGTGTGTGTGTGTGTGTGTCTCTCTCTCTCTCTCTCTCTCTCTCTCTCTCCCCCCCCCCCCCCCACCTCTAGCTCGCCTTGGGGAAACACACCTTTAGATACATAGTGCTCTACAATAGCGCTGTGTATCTCCTCTCTCCTCATGGTCGACTTCCCCTTAGCAAGATTCAACCATTTGGCCACAGCTACCAATTCCATTTTCCTGGCATCCTCTAATGCCTCAAAGGTCAGCACCTTTATAAATTCCTCAGCCTCCATTTCTGCTGTTTGTCTTTTCTTTCTTTCGGGAATTTTAACCCAATCAATTTACTCCGTCCCAAATTTAGCGTTCAAAATCCCGGACGAGCCCCCACTTATGTTACATACCCTGTAACTGGGTTGCCAAACCAGCAGAAATGGATCACTCAGTTGGAGTCTGGATTACTAGAACTAAGGAAGTTTTATTAAAGAAACAAGCAACACAGTACTCTAATCAAAAGGATAATAAATGCAACAGTTCAGCAATGATAAACACACATGTACATAGAATTAAGATAACAGGATCAATCAAGCTCTATCATTGTCTAGGAGTAAATGACCAGTTACAAAGTGACGCAAAGTTCAGTTCAATTTACTTCAGTTCAGTTCGCAGTAATCGCTGCCGTGGGAGATGGACAGTGGGGGGAAGGAGAGAGAGAGCAAAACGAATCAATATTCAAACGGCTTCCACACAGACCTTCGACATTCTTCTCAGTCAGCTTTCGTGCGAGCCCTTTGTAATGTCATCTGAGGTCACCTCTCCGTTTCCAGATACGATCGTTTCTCTGCGGTGAACCTGGCACCCAGGCAAGGGTGGACACACACCAGGTTCCCGCCGATCGTGCCTTTCTACCCTGTGCGTCTATGGCTTGTCCCGCGACTAGCCGTCCAAAACTTCCCACCGACTTGAGGGAGATGCACCGCTTCCAGGGTCTCGTTACCTCGGGGTGTCGTGTGTGTGTGTCACCTTAGCGAACCTGTCCCTTTTTATCCCCCTGCTGGGGTATCGCCTGTCCATCACTTCAAACAGTTCAGGGTTCAAAGGGGGAGCCGATCTTGACAGCTCTCCTTCTGTTACTCTCTCCCGTCCCTTCATTAACATCTCCAAATGCTGCTCCATTGTTTCCCTTATCTTTCTTTCTCCTGAAGACAGGTGGCAGACCAACGGCTGATCCCACCGGTGCCAGCCCAGGCCAGCTAACATCTTAATTTATGTGTATTCTTGTCACACTCTCAATGCATGACTATTGTTATTGTATTTTACTTGTGTGATTTTTCTAAAAATAAGATTTAACACTAGGTGTTGAGTAGTTTTTCAAAGTAAATAACTTCTTAAAAAAAATGTAATTCTAAGAAAATCGTCATCAGTGATTCAGTGTGCTTAAATGTGTATTCAGTTCAAATGCTAATGTGAAGTAATAAGAGCTGAAAATGTTGGAAACACTCAGCAAGATGGGAAATGTCTGTGGGCAGTTAATGTTTCAAGATGAAGATTCTTTGTCAGAAGCTTACAGTTTTACGTCCACAGATGCTGCTTGATCTGTTAATTGTTTCGCACATTTTCTGCTTTAAACTGCATCAAATGCAGCTTTTTTTTTACCTTTCACTTACTAGATGCTAGTGGTTGCTTTATGTGATTAAGTAGAAAAAGGGCAAAATGACTTAACAGCCAGTAACAAAAGCTACAAAATCTTGTATTAAAGCGATGGTTTCATTTTATGTCTTGGACGAGCTCCATAGCGTCAGTTCTTTGAGGAAAAACTAATTTATTTTGTAAACATTTGAAACATCTGGTAATTGATAACTTGTAGCTTTTAAATATGAAGAATTCAATGTTTACTCAAGTAATGAGTATTCATTTATATATTGAACCAACTTTAAGCTGAGATCATGTGAAACTTGCTGTTGTATTTTTAGAAATCTGGCTATTGTGCTAATTTCTTTGTTACATTGTCCAAGGATTTGTGGTCAATTGTGTGTTGTTTACATTCATCAGTAACCTCAAGATGTATACACTTAGCTCATCCTGTTGCTGAAGTGGAAAACTTCTAAAATAACTATTTCTATCTATCACTGCAGACCTTCAATGGCAAATTGGTACTCCTTAATGTAAAGGCATAATATGAGGTAGCAAGAAGAACAAGCCTCACTCACAAAACAATTGAAAAGGCCACCACCCATCTGGAGTGTCAGAGCTGTCATAGAGTCATACAGGATACTGGCCCTGTGACCCAACTGGTCCATACCGACCAAGATTCCCATCTAAGCTAGTCCCATTTGCCTGCTTTTGGCCCATATCCCTCCAAGCCTTTCTTAACATGTACCTGCTTAAATGCCTTGTAAATGTTGTTAATGCACCTGCATCAACCACTTCCTCTGGCAGCTCATTCCATATACAGACCACTTTCTTGGTGAAAGAGTTGTCCTTGGGTTCTGAGTAAATCTCTTCCCCCTCATCGTAAACTTTTGTCCTCTGGTTCTTGAATCCCAAACCCTAGGGAAAAAGAGTCAATGTGCACAATCTCTACCCCTCATAATCTTAAATGCATCTTTAAAATCACCCTTCATTGTCCTACCTCCCCAGTGAATAAAGTACCAACGTGCTCAATCACTCTAACTCAGTGCCACACGTCCCAGTCACAAACTGGTAAATCTCCTCTACACTCTTTCCAGCCTAATGGCAACTTTCCAAAAGCAGGTTAATCAAAACTAAGCACAGTATTCCATATGTGGCCTCACCAACATTTTGATACAATTGCAACTGAATATTCTGTACTCAGTGCCCTAACTGAAGGGTGACATGCCAAAAAACACCTTTGCCATTCTGTCTTGTGATACCACTTTTTGGAAACCATGTATTTGCACTCCTGGGTCCCTCTGTTCTACAGCACTCCCCAGAGCCCTACCATTCACTTTGAAAGTCCTGCCCTCATTTATCTTCCCAAAATGCAACATCTTTCACTTACTCAAATTAAGCTTAATGTTCCATTCCTTGGCCCACTTACACAGCTGATCAAGATCCTTCTATAATTCCTGATAGCTTTCTTCATTGACTATGGCACTACCTATTTTTTGTGTCCCCTGCAAACTTACGAACCATGCTTTGTTTATTTTTATCCGAATCATTGCTGTAGATGACATATAGCAGTGAGCCTAGCATCAAGTCTTGGAGAACAACTCTAGTCGTAGGTCTCCGATTCCAGAAGCAATCTTCCAACATCACATACTGTATCACATACCATCAAGCCAGTTGTGTATCAACTTACCCACCTGTACCTGGGTCCAACGTGATCTAACTTTCCATAGCCTACCATGCAGAGCCAAATCAAAGGCCTTACTGATGTAGACCACATCTACTGTCCTGATCTCTTTGATCTTCTTGACTACTTGTTCAAAAAAACTATCGGATTCATTAGACGTATCTCTCACATACTAACTATCCCTAATCAACCCTGTCTTTTCAAATGAATATATTATCTTATCTCTCAGAATCCCCTTTAGTAACTTGCCTACCACAGACAGTGTTGATTAGGGATAGTCAGTGTGTGAGAGAACACGTCTAATGAATCTGATAGTTTTTTTGAACAAGTAGTTTTTTTGTTCTCAGATTTCCCTTTTCAGCTTTTCTTAAATAACGGCATGTCATTAGCCGCCCCGGTGTCTTCCGCACTCCACATGTCTCTCATGACGATGCATGTATCTCAGCCGGTTTCTTCTCTAGCTTTCCAAAGCATTCTTGCACATACCTGATCAGGCCCTAGAGATTTGTCTATCCTCATATACAAACGTTTGTATTTTAAGACATCCTGCACTACCTCTGCTGTAATATGGACTACCCAAAGACACCTCCAATAATTCTCTCAAGTTCTGAACTCTTCATGTGTATTGCCACAATTAAACATAGGAGGACCTTGACCGTCTCCTGCAGCTGCACACGAAGATGTCCACTTCAATCTTCGAAGGTCAATGTTTAGTGCTGTTCATTTCATTGGATGGAAACACTTATGCCAGAAGGCAACTTCACCACAGAACAGTTCTGAAACTAGTTAATCAAATTGTCTGATAAATCTGAAAATTCATTAATGGGCTTTTCATTTGTATAATCTTGAAGAACTGCTTGTTGTCTTATTGGAAATCAGTGAAGATATACAGCTTGGAATGGCAGCATAGCATTCACTCATCATGTTCTGTTCAGAGTATAGCAGTTAAGCAAAATCTTGAAGCCTGTAAACTGAATATATTGATGATTTTTGGATTTTAGAAAATGGATGTAAGATTGCTGATCTGTACTGACGTTGCTGCCAGAGGGATTGATATTCGTGGTGTTCCTTATGGTAAGTGAATTATCTAATAGTTGTATTGTTGCTGTTTTAATTTTTCACAATACTAATTTTTTTTAAATTTTCAAATGTAGTGATTAATGTGACTCTTCCTGATGAAAAACAAAACTATGTTCATCGGATTGGAAGAGTAGGAAGAGCTGACAGGTAAGACACCAAAATTGTGTTAATGCAATTTTTTGTGCCATTCATAATACAATTCTTTATCTTGATTATTTTTAATGCAACTAAGTAACCCATTTTTTTTTGTATTTAGAATGGGTTTAGCCATTTCCTTGGTGGCATCCGAGAAGGAAAAGGTAATCAATTTGTTGTTTGAGATGTTTTATTTTTTAAGTGATTTTACATTATAATGCCTGTAAGTGAGCAGCTTTTAATATGAAGTAACTGCTATTTTAATTTTTCTGACAGCTGCTTATAACTTATGTAAGTAGCAAATTGCTTTGGACATTGGTCGGATGGTATTTATTGCGCAGTTCTTTACTTTAAAATCAAACCTGTGAAAAACCCTTGCAGAGTATACTCATAATATCATTCTTTAATGCTTTTGAAAATCTATAGTATATGATAAACCCAGAAAATAATAAACTTTAACATATTATCTTTAACTTCTGAAATGATGACTTTACCTGTATTCATGTCTTTTCCACCATACTTCACTGACTGCCATTGTCCCTCTGAGTTGTCCAAAATTGATTTTAGCACCTTGTTCTTCAGATATTAACATGTCACTTTCCTCAGCTTAAGCCTGACAGTTTCTATCTCCCACACCCATCATTTCACAGTCAATATTGGTCCTAAGGAAACTACTTCTTAGATTTTGCACTATATCATATTCTTCGATTTTCAAAGCTTCTTCAAGATACACCCAGAAAAAGAAGTCAGTTCATTCACTAATGGTTGTTCCTTTATCTGCACTAACACAGTTCCCTTGGTTTCCTCAATATGTAAAAGTCTACTGATCTCTTTGACATGTAGTCAGTAAGTAAGCCCTATTCAATACCCTATTGGGTATAAAATTCCAAAGGTATATTCACAGCACAAGGGAATCTATTTCTCATTTGTCGACTCCTTTCGGTGAGACAGCCCCCTATTTCTAGACATCCACTGAAATTAGGCATGAACCAAGCATCTGTACTCCCAAACCCAGTTAGATTTTAATACTTTTCATTGCGATCTTCTCTCAAGATTCTAAATCCCTCGTCTCTTTTATCTAACCTTTTTGAAAACCATATAAAAATCCATGTGTGTCACATCAAAAGGTTCATCTTTATCAGCAGTATTCTGCTCATAACCTCAAATTGTTATGATTTGTCAAAAATTATTCCAGTTTCTTTGGAACTTTGATCCATTTCAAGAAACTGTCTTCTGTGAAGATGGGCACAAGTCAATTATAATTTCTCTGCCATTTCCTTGTTGCCCAACATAACCTTTTCTTGTCAGACAAGGACCTGAATTAAATTTAGCTCATCCTTTTATTTTTTACATATAGGTAATTTTAAATCTGTCTCACTGGTTCATGCATTTTTGTACCTTCCCTCTTCTTTCTTCCTCAACATGGGCAGGGTTTCCAAGTGTTCCTGATGTGTAACTTCAGGGTTCTTGTATCATTCTAAATATTCTTTCTCCATTTTGAGCATGTAGTGATGTGCTACAGACAGCACTAGAATAACCACACGGAGTTGGGAGTTGGAGTTGCGATAAAAAGATTTATTCAAACTTCGCGGCCTGTTTTAAAGCCTTCCCGTTCCCGCCCTCCCTGGAGCGGGACTGCTGTGGGGAATGCATATTCCCAGACCCTTTCCGCGCGTGGGATTTTCTCCCTGCTGGTGAAGATGGCCTGGTGCCCTTTTTGGGGCCGGCCCTCTGCCTGCGCGCGCTGTTTTGTGAGCCAGTTCGTGGGTGCTAGAAAGTGGGTCGCCACATAGCCCCCCCCCCCCCCAGAACCGGCGATACCTCCCCCAATGTCCACAGTCTGGATCGGCCTCTGTTTGGGAGGTCTGCCCCGGCACTGCGGTGCCTGAGCCTGGGCCGGCTGTGCCAAGTCCACATGGGCTGGTTTGAGTCGGTCCATCGTGAAAACCTCCTCTCTCCCCCCAATATCCAGCACGAACGTGGACCCGTTGTTCCTGATCACCTTAAACGGCCCCTCATAGGGCTGCTGTATTGGTGCCCGGTGTCCGCCCCGTCGTACAAAAAGAAACTTACAGTCCTGCAGGTCTTTGGGTACGCAGGTTGGGCTCTGTCTGTGCTGTGAAGTGGGGATGGGGACAAGGTTACCGAGCCTCTCCCGTAGTCTGTCCAGGACTGCTGCGGGTTCTTCCTCTTGCCCCCTTGGGGCTGGTATGAACCCTCCTGGGACTACCAGGGGTGCGCCGTACACCAACTCGGCCGACGAGGTGTGCAGATCCTCTTTGGGCGCCTTGCGGATTCCGAGCAGGACCCAGGGAAATTCGTCCATCCAGTTCGGCCCCTCCAGGTCCATGACAGCCAACTTCAGGTGACGGTGAAAACGCTCCACTAGTCAGTTCGACTGTGGGTGGTAGGCAGTTGTGTGGTGTAGCTGCGATCCTAAAAGGCTGGCCATAGCCGACCACAGGCTGGAGGTGAACTGGGCGCCCCTGTCGGAGGTAATGTGGGCCAGCACCCCAAAGCGGGCTACCCAGGTTGCGATCAGTCCTCGGGCGCAGGATTCGGAGGTGGTGTTGGTGATCGGGACTGCCTCTGGCCATCTGGTGAACTGGTCTGTCATAGTTAGGAGGTACCGCGCTCCTCGTGACACTGGCAGGGGTCCCACGATATCCACATGAATGTGGTCAAACCTCCGGCGGGTGAGTTCGAACTGCTGCGTCGGAGCCTTGGTGTGCCACTGCACCTTGGCCGTTTGGCACTGCATGCACGTTTTGGCCCATTCACTGATCTGTTTACGAAGCCCATGCCACACGAATCTGTTGGAGACCAGCCGGACGGTTGTCCTGATAGAGGGGTGCGCTAAGTTGTGAATGGATTCGAAAACCCGCCGGCGCCAGGCTGCTGGGACGACGGGGCGGGGTTGGCGGGTAGCTACGTCACACAGTAGGGTCCTCTCACCTGGACCTATGGGGAGGTCTTGGAGCTGTAAACCGGAGACTGCAGTCCTGTAACTGGGGATCTCAGCGTCTGTCTGCTGTGCCTCTGCCAGCGCTGCATAGTCCACCCCCTGGGACAGGGCCTGTATGGTAGGTCTGGATAGTGCGTCCACCACGACGTTGTCCTTTCCAGAGACATGCCGGATGTCCGTCGTGTACTCGGAGATGTAGGACAGATGTCGCTGCTGGCAGGACGACCAGGGGTCGGACACCTTCATGAACGCAAAGGTTTGTGGTCTGTGAACGCGGTGAAGGGCCTACCTTCTAAGAAGTACCTGAAATGCTGGATTGCCAGATATAGTGCCAATAACTCCCGGTCGAAAGCACTGTATTTGAGTTCTGGTGGTCGTAGGTGTTTGCTGAAGAACGCCAGGGGTTGCCAGCGACCCTCGATGAGTTGTTCCAGCACTCCACCAACTGCTGTGTTGGATGCATCCACCGTGAGAGCAGTAGGAACGTCCGTTCTGGGGTGCACTAGCATTGCGGATTTTGCCAAGGCTTCTTTGGTTTTAACGAAAGCGGCTGCGGCCTCTTCGTCCCAGGTAACGTACTTGCCCTTACCCGACATTAGAGTGAACAGGGGGCGCATGGTTCGAGCTGCTGAGGGGAGGAAACAGTGGTAGAAATTCACCATACCCACGAATTCCTGCAGGCCTTTGATTGTGTTGGGTCGGGGGAAGTTGCAGACCGTGTGTACCTTGGCAGGCAGTGGGGTTGCCCCGTCTTTAGTAATCCTGTGGCCCAGGAAGTCGACGGTATCGAGTCCGAACTGGCATTTGGCTGAGTTGATTGTAAGGCCGAATTCGCTCAGGCGGGAGTAGAGCTGGGGGAGGTGGGACAGATGCTCCTGCCAACTACTGCTGGCTATGAGGATGTCATTTAAATAGATGAATGCAAAGTCCAGGTCGCATCCCACCGTGTCCATTAACCGCTGGAAAGTCTGTGTGGCATTCTTTAGACCAAACGACATTCGGAGAAATTCGAAAAGTCCGAACGGGGTGATGAGTGCTGTTTTGGGGATGTCGTCCGGATGTACAGGGATTTGATGGTATCCCCGGACGAGGTCTACCTTGGAAAAGATCCTTGCGCCGTGTAGGTTTGCTGCGAAGTCTTGAATGTGCGGCACAGGGTAGCGGTCTGGCGTTGTAGCCTCGTTCAGTCTGCGGTAGTCACCTCACGGTCTCCAGCCCCCCGTTGCCTTGGGCACCATGTGCAGGGGGGTGGCCCATGGGCTGTCGGACCGTCGTATGATCCCTAATTCCTCCATCTTCTTGAACTCCTCCTTCGCCAGTCGGAGCTTGTCCGGGGGAAGCCTTCGAGCACGGGTGTGGAGGGCTGGTCCCTGGGTCGGGATGTGGTGCTGTACTCCGTGTCTGGGCATGGCTGCCGTGAACTGCGGTGTCAATACTGATGGGAAATCCGCCAGGACCCTGGTGAATTCATCATTGGACAGCGTGATGGAGTCCAGGTGTGGGGCTGGCAACTTTGCTTCACCCAGGGAGAACGTTTGAAAAGTCTTGGCGTGGACAAATCGCTTCCTTTGCAGGTTGACCAGCAGGCTGTGGGCTCGCAGAAAATCCGCTCCCAGGAGTGGTTGGGCCACGGCGGCCAGTGTGAAGACCCACGTGAACCGGCTGGAGCTGAACTGTAGCCGCACCGTGCGGGTGCCGTAGGTTCGTATTGTGCTGCCATTTGCGGCCCTCAGGGTGGGTCCGGGTTCTCTGTTGCGGGTGTCGTAACTCATTGGAGGTAAAACGCTGATCTCTGCTCCGGTGTCGACCAAAAATCGGCGTCCCGACTGCTTGTCCCAGACGTACAGGAGGCTGTCCTGATGGCCAGCCACCGTAGCAATCGGCGGCAGCTGGGCCTTGGCGTTTCCCGGGAATTTGCAGGGTGGTCTACAGCGGCGGGCCTCTGTGCCCCACCGCTGGTGGTAGAAGCACCATTGTTCGTTGGGCTCTGCTGCCGGGCCTGGTCTGGTCTGTCGTTGGGCACGCGGCTTGGTGATCTGTGCAACGGATGCCCCTCTCTCCTTCTTGGCATTCCACAACACACCTGCTCGGGCCGCCACCTCCCGGGGGTCGCTGAAATCTGTGTCGGACAGCAGCAGGCGTATGTCCTCTGGCAGTTGCTCTAGGAACGCCTGCTCAAACATGAGGCGGGGTTTGTGTCCTTCAGCCAGGGCCAGCATTTCGTTCATTAATGCTGACGGCGGCCTGTCTCCCAAACCATCCAGGTGCATTAAGCAGCGTGCTCGTTCGCACCGTGAGAGTCCAAAAGTCCTTATGAGCAGGTCTTTGAATGCTGTGTATTTGCCGTTCTCCGGGGGCGACTGTATAAACTCCTCAACTTGTGCAGCAGTCTCTTGGTCGAGAGAGCTCAGCACATAGTAGTAGCGAGTGGACTCCGAGGTTATCTGCCGAATGTGGAATTGTGCTTCTGCCTGTTCCAACCACAGACGGGGTCTCAGCGGCCAGAAGCTTGGCAGTTGTAACGAAACTGCGTGAACGGATGCGGCGTCGGTCATCTCTGGCCCAAATATCGTTTGGGCCGTCGGGGTCACCAAATGTAGCGGTGTGCTACAGACAGCGCTAGAATAACCACACGGAGTCGGGAGTTGAAGTTGCGATAAAGAGATTTATTCAAACTTCGCGGCCTGCTTTAAAGCCTTCCCGTTCCCGCCCTCCCTGGGGCGGGACTGCTGTGGGGAATGCATATTCCCAGACCCTTTCCGCGCGCGGGATTTTCCCCCTGCTGGTGAAGATGGCCTGGCGCCCTTTTTGGGGCTGGCCCTCTGCCTGCGCGCGCTGTTTTGTGAGCCGGTTCGTGGGTGCTAGAAAGTGGGTCGCCACAAGCACATCCTTGAATCCTATTCTCTGACTGCCTTCCCATGACCCAAGTTCAAGAGTCCTTGTTCTTTGAGTCTGAATGGCATGCGAATGCCCGTGTAGCCAACTGTATAACTAGGGTGTCAGTGCTAGGGTTGTTGGCTTTGGAGATGACGCTGATATTAGCCTCTGTCTGCAGTGACTTTGAAGGATTTTGCAGAGAAATGGGTGATGATATTTTCCTACAAAATAATACAGGAGTGCACTGTTGCCTGATAGAGTGTGGGTTTTGTGCATTTGCCTAGGCGTTGATATTTGAAAATTCTTTTCCTTATACCCAAAACTGTATTGGTACATTGAAAGCATCCAGCATCTGCAGAACCTCTTGTGTTTAGAATTTTATTTTTGGTGCTTGCTTCACTGAGAGTTGGTTCTCAAGATGTGTAAAATGATCTGTTCATTTAGACTCTTGCCGTGAATTTTTATTGTCAGAGGCTAGTACTTTGTAGTGGGGTCAGGTTGGTAAAGAACTATGGACCTACACTTTCCTACCACCCTGAACCCTGCAAATCACAATTCAAAGTTCAAAAATGGTTCGAAGTAAATTTATAAGTCATATGCAACCCCGAGATTAATTTTCTATGAGGCATACTCAATAAATCCGTAATAGAGTAGTAACCATAATAGAATCAATGAAAAACTGCACCAATTGCGCATTCAACCAGTGTGCAAAAAGCAACAAACTTCGCAAATACAAAAAGATAAATATAATAATAACAAGTAAACAATAAATATCAAGGACATGAGATGAAGAACCCTTGAAAGTGAATCCTTAGGTTCTGGAAACATTTCAGTGATGGGGTAAGTGAAGTCGAGTGGAGAGCTTGATGGTTGAGGGGTAATAACTGTTCCTGAACCTGCTGTTGTGAGTCCTGAGGCTCCTGTACCACCTCCCTAATGATGGATGCTGATTTCCTGTGACAACACTTCATGTAGAAGTGCTCAGTGGTGGGGGAAGGCTTGAACTGATATGGACTGGGCCATATCCACTACTTGTAGGATTTTTCATTCAAGGGTGTTGGTGTTTCCATTCCACTCTGTGATGCAACCTATCAATATACTCTCCCGCACACATCAATATACCTCTTCCCATGTATTCTGTGTAAAAGAAAACTTACCTCTGACATCATCCCCCGCCCCCCAACATACTCACCTCCAATTCCCTTAAAATTATGCCCTCTTGTATTAGTCATTGCCACTCTGGGAAAAAGGCGATGGCTTGTCCACTCAATTGATGCCTCTTATCAAGTTACCTTGCATTCTCCTTTGCTCTAAAGAGAAAAGCACTAGCTTGCTCAGCCTTTCCTCATAAGACATGCTCTCTAATCCAGACAGTGCTTTGGTAAATCTTCCACATCCTTCCTATGATGAGACAACCAGAACTGAACACAGCAAGGGTGGTCAAACCAGAGTCTTACAGAGAGCAACGTTACCTCATGTTTTTAGATCTCATGAACTAATGAAGGCCATCACGTTATTTGCTTTCTTAACCACCCTATCAACTTGCTTAGCAACTTTGAGGGATCTAAGGAAGTGGACACGAAGATCCCTCTATTAAGAACTGCTAAGAATCATGCCATTTAACCTTTCACTCTCTCTTCAAGTTTGACCTTCCAAAGTGTATCACTTTGCACTTCTCTGGAGTGAACTCCATCTGTCACTTCTCAACCCAGCTCTGCATCCTGTCGATGTACCATTGTAACCTGCAACAATCTTCTACACTATGCATGGCTCCACTACTAAACTTTGAGATCTTTATAAATGACTTGGATGAGGAAGTGCAGAATGACGCAAGGAGATCTCTGTGGACACCACTAATTGTGGATTTCCAGGTAGAATCCACTCCGTGTTCTATCACCTTTTGCCTTCTGTGGGCAACCTAATTCTGAATTCACACAGCAAGTTTCCCTGAATCCAATGTCTGCTGAGCTTATTCCATTCTGTTCACGTAGCCAGCATTTAGAAACTACTGACAAGGAAAGTCATTTACGTTTATAACCATTTATAGGTCTGGTATCATTCCTGTCCAAGCCGTGGAAGAGGTTGCTATAATACCAGGCTGAAAGATCAAGGCGGATGTACCATTTGGTACAATGAAGTGCAGGTACATTAATTTACTATATTTTGTATCTTACAGACATTTACTTTTTAGGTTGCTGTTGTCAAAATATTATCAATATTTTTTAAAAAGTCATTTTGCAATTTTCTGTGATGTTCACACTGTACATCTAAATATTAAACTTCTCTTTAAGGCAACCAGACATTTTGAGCTTTGAAAATGGGTAACCTTTGAACTGGTTCTAAATGTAATAAACAA
Source organism: Mobula birostris (assembly GCF_030028105.1). Taxonomy (NCBI): domain Eukaryota; kingdom Metazoa; phylum Chordata; class Chondrichthyes; order Myliobatiformes; family Myliobatidae; genus Mobula; species Mobula birostris. The sequence continues at coordinate 194,958,423 of NC_092371.1, forward strand.
TAATGAGGATTAATCTGTTAAAACATTTAATTACCAATTATGGTAAAGTTGGCCATCTAGAACATGGGGGTAAGGATATTATGCTGTGAAATTTCCTTGCAAAAGCATGATCCATAAGTTCATATATTTGACTCTATGCTGTCTGTCGTCATGCTAAGGTATTTATAACTGCTAATAAGCACACCTTGAGGCTGCATAATTTGTTTTGTTCCCAAATGAAAATGGGTATCTTTTCTACAGTGTTGAAACTACATGATTAGATTCTAATAGGGTTATTTTACCTCCAGAACAAGGTATGAATAATCCAAAATAACTCATTCATGTTCACGTTAAATCAGAGTGGAACCACAGCTATTCAAGTAGAAGGTTTACTAGATTGTATATTTAAGAGCAGAATTGACCACATCTCCTGATCCAACTCCTGTTTTTTTTAAAAGAAAAAGTTAATCTGTGCTGCATTTCCATCTTTGTTCCTGGAAAGTGAAAAGGTTGGCCAAAATAAGCCTGTCCACAGAGTAAGATGTCTATTAAAATATGGAAGATTCTGAAAGGGCATGACAAGAGAGCATCACTTTGACCCAGCTCTGGGCACTTGGGTTCAATCGTGTCCTCGGGTGCTGTCTGAATGAGATTTTATGTTCTCCCTATGACTCTGTGGGTTTCCACTAGGTGCTCTGATTTCCTCCCAAAGATACGCTGAAGCATTAACTAGTTGTTATAGATTGCGCAAGTATACATGATTGCAGTGAATCGGGGGCATGTGACAGATTACAAAGAAGTAACTTTGGGGAATGGGACTGATAGGAAAGGCTCAATGACATGAATAACTTCCTAATTTGTAAGCAAATAGGAAAATGATTCTCTTTGTGTGAACATTTAGAGCAGGAGATAGATTCAGAAGGGGTTACCCAGTTTGGAGATGAAGAATCCTTTAATAAAGATTGTTAATATTGTTTGGTATTGTCAAACTCAAAGAGCAATGAAGACTGACCATAAGGCTGTTGAGAAACCTGGGAAGTGGTGTTGAGACTAAGATTACTTCAGCCATTCTGATTTATCCACGGAACTGTATAACCAACTTCTATTTGTTATGTATCGTCAAACACATGAACTATCTCATTCCCCTTTAAAAATGAGATTGAACTTTCTGATGTGAATATTGGTAGAATACAGTAAAAGGGTTCTGTACCACTATAGTACTAATTTTAATGCCACGTGAGTGAAAAGACCTTGAGTGGATTGACAACTAAGAAATGTTCTCTCTTATTATTTTTCCATCCATCCATCCTGGTGAACCTTGTTTTTAAACAAGTTGTTGACTGACATTGAAGAGCACTTAAATGTCATCATCACTCAAGTAGAGCCTGATCTAAAAATTCCAGTGGATGAATTTGATGGTAAAGTAGTCTATGGACAAAAAAGAGCACTAGGAGGTGAGTATTTTGGATATGCACTTTTATTAGAATGTTGCATCTCAGTTTAAAAAAAATCATTAGTCTATGCAACCATAATTTTTGAATAAAAGCATAAAGCAGAGGCCATTTTTATGTGTGATATCATACTTGTTCTTTGAAAAACATCTCTGTTACTCAAGGCCTTTGCTCTTATCCTACATATATCTTTATAATTTTTTCCTTTCAGGTAATTAACCAATCACCTTCTAAAAGTTGCTTTCGAATTCTCCACCTCCATGCTTTTAGGTAGTGCAGTCAGGATGCAACAATTTGGCTTCTTTAAGCATTCTAAATTGCGTCTGCTCCTTTTGCTATTTGGATTAAATCTGTGCCCTGTAGTTATCAATGCTTCTGCTGCCTCGAAAGATTATTTTGTGAATTCACAGATGGTATGTGGTTTTTATTGCCCAAACTCAATTGCCGTTGAAATTTTCAAGTAATCCATTCAAGTTATAGAGCAGATGGCAAAGACATTTTAATCTACAAATTGAACCAAATGCCCCTTTCTTATAAAAGTCTGGTACTTGTATCGACACTATTACTTAAGTTTTTCAATCTTAGGTTTACTTATTTAACCGAATTTAAATGTCCCAATGGAATGGTGGGAATTGAACTTGTAAAGCAATGCTCAGGCCTCTGGATTACAGTTTTATATTTTGCATTGCTTGAGTTCAGCCCCTCTGCTTTTGCCTCCTGCAGATTTAGAAAGTAAAGTCTTAGTTAGGTGTGCTGTACCTTGGCACATACCTTGGAGAAAGAAAGGAGCAATAGTCAACTGGGGTCACATTGCCTACGGACGTGAAAAAGCATTCAGTCTGAATCAAAATCAGTTGGAATAGCACACAGAATTCTTCCTACATGTTTTATGTTCTTGCCAATTTTGGTCTTTCTTCACTACTGTCAAAGAATGGGATTTTAGATATTGTATGGATACATATTTACAAATTTTATTTGGGTCAAGTACATTTGTTAAGCTACTTCCATCAGTCAAAGAACAGTAACCTGAAATGGCTTCTTTGGTAATGAATGTGTGTCACAAAAGCTGAGTGTTTTAACTCTAACCAAGTGATTTAAATGCCTTAATTTTCACTTTCTTACTCTTCCTCTTGGCAGGTGGCATGTACAAGGGTCACGTTGATGCTTTGGCACCTTCAGTACAAGAGCTGGCTGCTCTTGAAAAGGAGGCTCAATCCTCTTTCTTACATTTTGGCTATCTTCCCAACCAACTGTTTAGACGCTTTTGATTGCAACGTGTTGTAATTTAGTTCAGCAGAGAAAATGATAAGTAACTACAGAAGCTTGAAGGTGTTTATTTCTTCAAAATGTCATCTAGAAATGGTTAACAATGACTAGGGTCTGCACGTTGATCTCTGTTTCAGAACTTGACAGTTTTTCCACCAATCTAATGTGACAATGAAACATCAGATGTCAGAATTGTTCTGGTGAATAAACTGTTCAAAAATCTTGTGTGTTGTATGATTTGATGAAATATGGAAAGTGATCATTTTAAATGGTGTTTTTTTTTGTTAATCCTATGTAGGAAATGATTGTTTTCTTGTCAGCTGGACAGATTCAAGAATTACTACAAAGTAGCAGTTTCTGAAACTTGGTTATTCACAGTTCAGTGTATGGCTTATAGTAAGTCTGTTTTAATTCAAGAGTTTACTGTTGCAAGGTAGAATGGGATATTATTTTATAATGCTCTTTATACTCTATTGCCATGGGGACTTTAAATATGGATTCAGTTTGGCCTGACTTTAATATAAGTAGCATCAATTCGATGCAATTATGCTATTTATAGTATTTCTGGACCAAATCCATAATGTGGCCTAAAAGCAGTTCATGTTAGAATCCATTCTCTACCACAAACATAATCTATCAACACAGCACACTCCAATACCAACACACTTTGGGAAAACTCATCTTAAGTCACCCTAACAGGTGTATGTAACAGGTACTCTTTGAATTAAAGACTCTTTATTGCCTTAATGTAGACAATAGCCAATAAAATGTGTAGATGTGATTGCAGTTCCTCAGCCTAGTTCTCTTGATCATTGTGTGCACTACAAGCACTACCTGTTGCCTGCTGGGAAAGTTTGTACAGCTAAATTTGAAAATTGGCAGATTAGTTTCCTAAGATTTGTAGACGAACTTTAACAAGCTGTTCATTAAAAAATATCTTTTTTTTGGAGCCGATAATGTTTCAGCTGACTTTGAAGTGGTCATGCAACTCTACAGTGGCCTCAGCTAATCATGCAAATCATTCAAAACCATTTGCTTATTGGACACTGTGGGTAGTACTTTATTTATGTACAGTTCAGTACTATGTAGCAACGTCCTTTGGAGCCACTAAGAGGAGACTAACATTGCAAATTAAAAAATGGAAAAAGTGTAAATGCTGGCAATACGAAATATAAAAAAAACTGGAAAAGCCTTGCAGGTCATGCAGCATCTCTAGAAGGAAAAGCAATGTATTTTCCAGATTTTAAAAACCAAAATCAAATCAAGTTTAATTATTATTCAAACCATGCATGGATACAGTTGAACAAGACAATGTTCCTCTGGGGTCAAGGTACATAACATGTATTCAAAATAGTAAGAGAAAAAAAACATAGTTATGCAACAAATCACATGTGTAGTCCAAGACCCTGAGCAACATGCAATTTGATGGTACGGCTCCAGGCAATCTGGCCTGTCATTCCACCAGTTGAACACTGGAGGGCAGCACCAACAGGAGAGGCCAGCCCCCCAACTGAGCACAGACACCACGTCTCCTTACCTGGACTGCAATAACGGGCAAGCCTGCAGCTTGAGGCCTATTCCTCGCTACAACTGAGGCCATGCTGCTGTTTCGTAGCCTGTCTTGCCACCAAACAAGAGAAACAGGCCTATGGCATCTCACGTTATCAATGTCCAACAGGGTCTTATGATAAGAGAAACATCCAAGACAGTCACTCATGGTTATGATGCATGCAGCTTTCTCACGCCAACCCTGATGCCTTCGAGTAGCAGACAGCAACATGGTCTGCACTCAGGTCAGTTCCACTGAACCTTTGCTGGCTTCACTTTCTCAGACCCAAACCTTTTTGTCAGATCTGGCACTTAATCAAAATTAAGTTTTATCATTTTTTTTTAGTACCTCTTAATAGTAATGGTATCTCATTACTCCTGACACTGTTTCTTCTTCAAAACCAGGAGCCATTGTTTTTAAAATAGTTATTTTTAAATAACACTGCTGATGTTCTGAAATCCACAGTCCCAAGACCCTTGGCATTATTGGTTCTAGGAAAGTGGAACATTTTTCACAATATTATTGAGCAATTAATGTTTAATCTTTTAGTTCATTGTGTTGAAGAGGAGGATAACTCTCCTGGTTCTATTTGAACAAGCTAGGCAGCAAGTCATGAACTACTTTTTACCTTAATGGTTTGTTTTGTAAATGACTCAGCCTTGGGCATGAAGCCGAAGTGGAAAACTGCTTGAGAAAAAGGTAAGCGTACAAAATAGTGAAATATTTAAATCTGTAAAAGGAGTAAGATACAAAAAGCATACTTGGATAATCAACAAAATAGATAGTAATTCAGATCTGATAAATTATCAGGGCATCTTTATACCATACTCATTCAAATGCCTTAATGATGTGGGATTTGATTAGCATCCCACGTCTGGAATACAGCTACTTGTTAGGATCAAAACTGTAATAAAGTCTGGAGGAAAATTTCCTTGCTAAACCCAATTTAAGATGGTTATATAATTGAAGATGAAAATGTTCTTGCAGTTGCCACCTTTCAGCTGATTAATTGCTCGTTATTATTAGTATTAAGATGTAGGATTGCAGAGCTTTAATCAGATCCATTGATTGTGGATTTTTTTTACCTCTATCTGTGACATGCTGTATTGCAGCTTCCTCTGGATGCACGTCACTTTTTAGAAATGCCTGGTGCAGCTTGTTTGGTTTGATTGTAACTTGCGGATGTGGTGGTACCATAGTACCATAAGACATAGGAGCAGAATTAGGCCGTTTAGTCAATCGAATCTGCTTCGACATTCCAACATGGCTGATCCCGGTTCCCACTCAACCTCATACACCGGCCTTCTTGCCATATCCTTTAATACCTTGGCTGTTCAGGAAATTATCAACTTCTGTCTTAAATATACCCATGGATTTGGACTCCCCCCGCCCCGCCTGTGGCAGAGCAGTCCATAGATTCACCATTCTCTGGCTAAAAAATTCTTCCTTGCCTTTGTTCTAAAAGGTCACCCCTCGATTTCAAGGTGCTACCCTCTATTTCTGGATACCACCACCATAGGAAACATCCTCTACACATCCACCCTCGCATTCTTCTATATGCCATTGAGTACAGGCTCAAAGTTGCCAAACACTCCTCATATGTTAACCCCTTCATTCCTGGAATCATGCGAAAGAAGCTGCAGAAGGTTGTAAATCTAGTTAGCTCCATCTTGGATACTAACCTACAAAATATCTAGGACATCTTTAGGGAGCAGTATCTCAGAAAGGCAGCATCCATTATTAAGGACCTCCAACAGCCAGCGCATGTGTTTTTCTCACTGTTACCATCAGGTAGGAGGTACAGAAGCCTGAAGAAATGCACTCAGCGATTCAGGAACAGCTTCTTCCCCTCTGCCATCCAATTCCAAAATGGACATTGAATCTTTGGACAGTACCTCACTTTTTTTTAACATACAGTATTCCTGTTTTCGCACGTTTTTTAATCTATTCAATATACGCAATTGATTTACTTTACTTTTTTTCTCTCTGCTAGATTATGTATTGCATTGAACTGCTGCCTCTAAGTTAACAAATTTCATGTCACATGCTGGTGATAATAAACCTGATTCTGTTTCTGATCCTTGTGAACCTCCCCTGGACTCCCTCTAATGACAACACACACTTTCTGAGATATGGGGCCCAAAACTCTCTCCTTGCTTTTATACTCTATTCCCCTTGAAATAATGCCAACATCACATTTGCCACCTTTACCACAGACTCAATGTGTATATTAACCTTGCACAAGGACTCCTAAGTCCCTCTGCACTTCTGATGTTTGAACCTTCTACCCATTTAGATAATAGTCTACACTATTGTCCTTTTTACCAAAATGTATTTTTCATGCATTTTTTAGATTAGATTAGATTCAACTTTATTGTCATTGTGCCAAGTATAGATACAAAGCCAATGAAATGCAGTTAGCATCTAACCAGAAATGCAAAGAATAGTGTTATTTACAAAATAACTGAATAAAAAGTAAGTGCTACAGCACACAAATATAGAAGTACTGAGACAGTACAATATGGGTGCAATACTGCTCAGCACTGTGATGTGAGGTTGAGCAGGGTCACAGCCTCAGGGAAGAAGCTCTTCCTGTGCCTGCTGGTGAGGGAGCAGAGGCTCCTGTAGCGCCTACCGGATGGGAGGAGAGTAAAAAGTCCATGGTTAGGGGTGAGATGCATCCTTGATAATGCTTCTTGCTGCCCAGGCAGTGTTTATGGTAGATGTTCTCAATGGTGGGCAATTGGGTGCCGATAATCTGGGCAGTTTTCACCACAGGCTGGAGTGCTTTGCGGTTCGATACAGGACAATTGCCATACCACACTGAGATGCAGTTGGTGAGTATGCCCTCAATGGTACAGCAGTAAAAACCCGTCAGTATCCTGGGACAGAGGTGAGCTTTCTTGATGCTCTGCTGGAAATGCCTTTTTGATCGGGATGGAGGAGTTCAGGGACCAGGTGAGATCCTCGGAAATATGAACACCAAGGAATTTGAAGCTTGATACATGCTCCACTACAGCTCCGTTGATGTAGATGGGGACATGAGTGTGGCTCCTAACATGCCTGAAGTCCACAGTGATCATCTTGCTCTTCTGGGTGTTTAGGACCAGGTGTTGGACCTCGTCCCTGTAGGCCGTCTCATCATCCTCTCTGATCAGTCCAACTACCGTGGTGTCATCTGCGAACTTGATTATGGAGCTAGAACCATGTACAGGAACGCAATGAAAAGGGAGTACAGAAGAGGGCTCAGCACACAGCCTTGAGGCACGCCGGTGTTCAGGGTGAGAGTGGAGAAGGAGAGGTTGTCTAACTTAACTGATTGGGCTCTGTTAGTCAGAAAGTCCAAGGTCCAATTGCCATCTGCCCCTCTTTTGTTCATTCTTCCAATTTATCTAAGTCCTGCGGCAATCGCAATGCTTCCTCAGCACTACCTTCCCCTCCATCTATCTTTGTATCATCTGCAAACTTTGCCACAAAGCCACTAATTCCATTGTCCAAATCATTGACAAACAGTATGAAAAGTAGCGGTCCCAATACTGACCCCCCCCCCCCCCCCGAAGAACACCAGTAGTCACTGGCAGCCAACCATAAAAGGCCCTTTTTATTCTAACTCACTGGCCTGTCAGTCATTCCTCTATCCATATCAGTATCTTTCCTGTAACGCCTTAGGATTTTATCTTATTATACAGGCTCATGTGTGGAACCTTATTGAGTGCCTTCTGAAAATCCAAGTAAATGACATCCACTACCTCTCCTTTGTCCACCCTGCTTGTTCCTTCCTCAAAGAACTCAACAGGTTTGTCAGGCAAGATTTCTCATTACAAACACCATGCTGAGTTTGACTTACTTTATCATTAGTCTCTATGTACCCCAAAACCTCATCCTTAATTATAAATGCCAACACTTTCCCAACCACTGAGGTTCGGCTAACTGACCTACAATTTCCATTGTTTTGCCTTCCTCCCTCCCTTTAAGAGTGGGGTGATATTTGAACTCTTCCATTCCTCTGGGACTATGCCAAAATCAAGTGATTCTTGAAAGATCATGACCAATGCATCTGTTATCTCTTCAGCAACCTCTCTCAGGACTCTGAGATATAGTCCATCTGGTCCAGGTGACTTATCCACCTTAAGACCTTTCAGTCTGCTTAGTACTTTTTCCTTTGTAACAGCTATGGCACTCACTCCTACTCCCTGACACTCACGGATCTCTGGCACACTTCTCATGTCTTCCACAGTGAAGATTGATGCTAAGTATCATTTCTGTAGTTGCTCATAGCCTACAGCATATTGTGAATGCTCAGCTCTGAACTCTGTTCTGTTTACGATTATTGTGATGTTGCACTAAAGGAAGAGAGTGTCATTAGTGTCAAGGTAAGATGGTGGGCTATCAGCAATCCTATCATGACTAGGTGTGTCTACCACAGATTGCAAAAGGTGAAGTGAGGGTGGTTTATCCTTCATGCCATTCACTGTCTACCCAGCTGGCCGTTTGTCCTTCTGGACTCGGCCATTCAGCGTATACTTATACTTCACACTTCATTGTCGCCAACCAATTGGTACTAGAACCTACAATCATCACAGTGATATTTGATTCTCCGCTTCACACTCCCTGGATTACAAATATTAAATATTAAAGATATTAAAATAGTTAAAATTAATAAATATTAAAAATTTAAATTATAAATCATAAATAGAAAATAGAAAAATGGGAAGTAAGGTAGTGCAAAAAAACCGAGAAGCAGGTCCGGATATTTGGAGGGTACGGCCCAGATCCGGGTCAGGATCCGTTCAGCAGTCTTGTCACAGTTGGAAAGAAGCTGTTCCCAAATCTGGCTGTACGAGTCTTCAAGCTCCTGAGCCTTCTCCCGGATGGAAGAGGGATGAAAAGTGTGTTGGCTGGGTGGGTCGTGTCCTTGATTATCCTGGCAGCACTGCTCCGACAGCGTGCGGTGTACAGTGAGTCCACGGACGGAAGATTGGTTTGTGTGACGTGCTGTGCTGTGTTCATGATCTTCTGCAGCTTCTTTCGGTCTTGGACAGGACAACTTCCATACCAGGTTGTGATGCACCCTAGAAGAAGGGTGTTCTATGTTGCTCTATGCCCGTGTTACCTCCAAAGCTACAAGTATTGTTCAGCATGGAACAGTGATTGATTCTCAGCTGAGGGAGGGTGATTGGTTGTTTAGAAGAGGAAATGCTTCTTGTTCATATTTCATCCTGTTGGAAGAGGATCCCAGTGCAACTCACTCTACCACTCTATGCAGGTTTTTGTCTGCAGGACAAGATGTAGTCAGGGAACATCTACAAGGTAAGTGATCTTTGAAAACTGCTACAGTTGCAAGAAAAAGTTTGTAAGCTCTTTGCAGTTACCTGGTTTACTGCATTAATTACTCATAAAATGTGGTCTGATCTTCATCTAAGTAACAATAATAGGCAAACGCAGTCTGCCTAAACTGATAACACAAATAATTATATTTCTCATCAAATCTGAATATACCATTTAAACAATCACAATCTGCGTTCAGAAAAATATGTGGACATCTGGGATAATGCCTTCTACAAAAGCTATTGGGAGTCAGGTTTTCCAATCAATGAGGTGAGATTGAAGATGTGGGATGTAGAGGTGCCCTGTCCTGTTTAAAAAAAAATACACAAAGTAGGGTTACTGACAGCCTGCTCCTCTCAAGAAAGATCTGTTTACGTGCACCATGCCTCAATCAAAATAACTTTCAGAGGGCCTTCGAAAAAGAATTGTACAGATGCATGAAGCTGAAAAAGGCTATAAAGCATTTCTAAAGATCTGAGTCCACTAAAAGAGAAATTGTCTACAAACAGAGGAGATGCAGCACAGTTGCAAAGATCACACCAAGAGCACAACACACCATGCTGAAGGAGATGGAAAAGTACCCAGGGTAACAGCAAAAGACGTGTAGAAATCTCTGGAACTTGCTAAAGTCTCTGTTCATATGTGCACTGTAAAAAAAAGCTCTGAACAAGAATGGTGTTCATGGAAAAACACCACGGAGGAAACCACTGCTCTCCAAAAAAACCTTACCATACGTCTCAAGTTTGCAGAAGACCACCAGGATGTTCCACAATGTCCTGTGGACAGATGAGACAAAAGTTGAACTTTTTTGGTGAAGTGCACACTGCTGTGTCTGGAGGATAAAGGACACTGCACACCAACACCAAAACTTCATCCCAACTGTGAATCATGGTGGAGGAAGCATACAGTTTGGGGCTGCTTTGCTGCCTCAGGGCCTGGACGGCTTGCAGCCATTGATGAAACAATGAATTCAAAAATGTATCAAGACATCAAGCCTCTGCACTGATCTCCCTCCTGGCACTTATGCTTGCAAGTGGAACAAGTGTTATACCTCCTCTCTCACTATCATCCTGGGCCCCAAACAGTTCTTCCAGGTGAGGCGACACTTCACCTGCCAGTCTGTTGGGGTCATATACTGCAGGGGTCCCCAACCTTTTTTGCACCGCAGACTGGTTTATTATTGACAATATTCTTGTGGACTGGCTGACCCTGGGGGTGGGGATGGGTAGGGTTGCCAACGGACAAGAGTAGCAGTCAAATACGTTGTGTTTACCCCGAGAAAGACGACCATGAAGCCATGTGTGGGCACCTGTGTGCACATGCGTGTACATGCCAATTTTTTTTTTTTTTATTATACAAATTTAGAAATTTTGAGAGTGCAGAGTTTGTATGTTCCTGTCAGGATTCAAGGCAAATGGAATAGGAATAAGGAACCTTGGTTCTCAAGGGATATTGCAACTCTGATAAAGAAGAAGAGGGACTTGTATGAAATATTTAAAAGGTCGCTGTCTACGGGTGAAGTGCCGGAGAATTGGAGAGTGGCTCATGTTGTTCCGTTGTTTAAAAAAGGATCGAAAAGTAATCCGGGAAATTATAGGCTGGTGAGTTTAACGTCAGTAGTAGGTAAGTTATTGGAGGGAGTACTAAGAGACAGAATCTACAAGCATTTGGATAGACAGGGGCTTACTAGGGAGAGTCAACATGGCTTTGTGCGTGGTAGGTCATGTTTGACCGATCTATTGGAGTTTTTTGAGGAGGTTACCAGGAAAGTGGATGAAGGGAAGGCAGTGGATATTGTCTACATGGACTTCAGTAAGGCCTTTGACAAGGTCCCGCATGGGAGGTTAGTTAGGAAAATTCATTCGCTAGGTATACATGGAGAGGTGGTAAATTGGATTAGACATTGGCTCGATGAAAGAAGCCAGAGAGTGGTGGTAGAGAATTGCTTCTCTGAGTGGAGGCCTGTGACTAGTGGTGTGCCACAGGGATCAGTGCTGGGTCCATTGTTATTTGTCATCTGTATCAATGATCTCGATGATAATGTGGTAAATTGGATCAGCAAGTTTGCTGATGATACAAAGATTGGAGGTGTAGTAGACAGTGAGGAAGGTTTTCAGAGCCTGCAGAGGGACTTGGACCAGCTGGAAAAATGGGCTGAAAAATGGCAGATGGAGTTTAATACTGACAAGTGTGAGGTATTGCACGTTGGAAGGACAAACCAACGTAGAACATACAGGGTTAATGGTAAGGCACTGAGGAATACAGTGGAACAGAGGGATCTGGGAATACAGATACAAAATTCCCTAAAAGTGTCATCACAGGTAGATAGGGTCATAAAGAGAGCTTTTGGTACATTGGCCTTTATTAATCGAAGTATTGAGTATAAGAGCTGGAATGCTATGATTAGGTTGTATAAGGCATTGGTGAGGCCAAATCTGGAGTATTGTGTTCAGTTTTGGTCACCAAATTACAGGAAGGATATAAATAAGGTTGAAAGAGTGCAGAGAAGGTTTACAAGGATGTTGCCAGGACTTGAGAAAGTCAGTTACAGAGAAAGTTTGAATAGGTTAGGACTTTATTCCCTGGAGTGTAGAAGAATGAGGGGAGATTTGATAGAGGTATATAAAATTATGATGGGTATAGATAGAGTGAATGCAAGTAGGCTTTTTCCACTGAGGCAAGGGGAGAAAAAAACCAGAGGACATGGTTTAAAGGTGAGGGGGGAAAAGTTTAAAGGGAACATTAGGGGGGGCTTCTTCACACAGAGAGTGGTGGGAGTATGGAATGAGCTGCCAGACGAGGTGGTAAATGCGGGTTCTTTTGTAACACTTAAGAATAAATTGGACAGATACGTGGATGGGAGGTGTATGGAGGGATATGGTCCGTGTGCAGGTCAGTGGGACTAGGCAGAAAATGGTTCGACACAGCCAAGAAGGGCCAAAAGGCCTGTTTCTGTGCTGTAGTTTCTATGGTTTCTATGGTTTTTGGCGATACTTTTCGGGGGGGGGGGGTGGTGGTGGCAGGGTGTTAATAATGACCAGAATATAGGTGATAAGTGGCTAATGCACTCAATTTCGTTTCTAAAAGGGTTTATGTAACGAATTTAATATTAAACACACAGCGCATATTTTCCTTGCATGAATATAGTGATAAGTCAATTATCAGGGGAGCTTGAAGTAAGCGTTGAACGAACTTCCAGTAGAAGTGGTTGAGGCAGGTTCGATATTATCATTTAAAGAAAAATTGGATAGGTATATGGGCAGGAAAGGAATGGAGGGTTATGGGCTGAGTGCAGGTCGGTGGAACTAGGTGAGAGTAGCATTCGGCAAGGACTAGAAGGGCCAACATCGCCTATTTCCATGCTGTAATTGTTGTACGGTTATATAAGTCTCTTATAAGTCAATAGCATCATAACATTTTAAGTAACATTTGAATATTAAACACACAACACATATTTTCCCTGCATGAACATATAAAATCACTGCAACACACGAATATCGCTGAATCAGTGGGAGCCCTGGGCTTGTTTTCCTGCAACAAGACGGTGCCATTGAGGGGTGATGGGAGACAGCGATACTCGAAGGGGGTTCCTTATGTCCAGTCTATTCCGCAATTTAGTTTTCGTTGCATTCATTGCAGAGATATGTTGGAAATGGAAGCAACGTTTTCAGTGCTTTCGTGGCTGTCTCAGGATATTTAGCCTTGACTTTGATCCAGAATGCTGGCAGAGATGTTATGTTGAATATACTTTTCAGCCCGCCATCATTTGCAAGCTCGAGGAGTTGATCTCCTTCCCGCGCTGACATGGATGATGCGTGCGTATTGACCTCGCATGCGTTCAAGCTCAACAGTGCGTGACAGGGAATGAGGAAAGGTGCAGCTGACTCAGATCGCCAAATCATATCGTTTCCTCGCTGCCCAGTAGCATATTCTTTGCAGCCCGGTGGTTGGGGACCGCTGATATACTGTGTCCGGTGCTACCGGTGTGGCCTCCTGTATATCAGTAAGACCCATGTAGATTGGGGGGCCACTTTGCCGAGCACCCTTGCTCCATCTGCCTGAAGAAGTGGGATCTCCCAGTGGCCACTCATTTTAATTCCACTTCCCATTCCCTTTCTAATATGTCAATCCACGGCCTCCTCTACTGTTGTGATGAGGCCACAATCAGGTTGGAGGATCAACATCTTATATTACATCTGGGTAGCCTCCAACCTGATGTCATGAACACTGATTTCTTGAACTCCTGGTAATGTCCCCTCCCCTCTCCTTCACCATTCCCCATCCCCTTTTCCCTCTCTCACCTTATCTCCTTGCCTGCCCATCAGCTCCCTCTGGTGCTCTTCCCCCCTTTTCTTTCTTCCATGGCCTTCTGTCCTCTCCTATCAGACTCACTCTTCTCTTCACAGCCCTGTATCTCTTTTACCAATCAACTTCCCAGCTCTTTACTTCATCCCTCCCCCTCTCAGTTTCATCTATCACCTTGTGTTTCTCTCTCCCCTCCCCCACCTTTTAAATCTACTCAAGCAACACACATCAAAGTTGCTGGTGAACGCAGCAGGCCAGGCAGCATCTCTAGGAAGAGGTACAGTCGACGTTTCGGGCCGAGACACTGGACTCCTCATTTTTTTTTCTCCTGTCCTGCAGAAGGGTCTCGGCCTGAAGTGTCGACTGTGCTTTTTTCCATAGATGCTGCCTGGCCTGCTGAGCTCCTCCAGCATTTTGTGTGCGTTCCGTGGCTTCCCTGCATTCTCAGATTTTCTCGTTTGTCACTTAATAGAAAGTTTGGTACGGGCCTTCCATGTGATGGCGCTCTTGCTCCAGCACAGAGCTGCATAACTTGCACAGTCATCTGCTTTTTACACGTTCTTAGATGTGATTTTGTTTCAACTGCTTACAGTTTAATTACAAGCTTTTAAATGTTGAAAATAATTATAACATTACTAATGCCTTTCATCACCAGCATAAATCATAACTGCCTAAATTCTCTAAACTATAATAGAAATTGAATTTGTATTAATACTTACTTAAAAAATATTTTCATTATTGACGTGTTCCTTCATTGACAAATACACTAGAAATTTGCACCTGATTTCTTTTTGCCCAGCGTTCTGATTTACAATGGCAAGTTAGTGAAAAATGTACAGGAGTGACATCATTGTAAAATCAGAATCAAATATATAACCAAGACTAAAATGAAGTGAATTTTGTCTTGGGCAGTGCAGTGCAAACTTGTACAGTGCAAAGATGTTCAATTGCTATAAATTACAAAACTAAATAGAAAAAAAAGGAATGGTGAGATAGTGTTCATGGATTGACAGAGGGTAAGAAGCTGTTCCTTGTTGCTGAGGGTGGGATTTCTGCCTTCCTCTGATCATTGTAACAAGGATAGGGCATGTCTTGGACAGTGAGGGTCCTTAGTGATCGATGCAGCTTTACCATAGAAACCATAGAACCATAGAAACTACAGCACAGAAACAGGCCCTTTGGCCCTTCTTGGCTGTGCCGAACCATTTTCTGCCTAGTCCCACGGACCTGCACACGGACCATATCCCTCCATACACCTCCCATCCACGTATCTGTCCAATTTATTCTTAAATGTTAAAAAAGAACCCGCATTTACCACCTCGTCTGGCAGCTCATTCCATACTCCCACCACTCTCTGCGTGAAGGAGCCCCCCCCAATGTTCCCTTTAAACTTTTCCCTCCTCACCCTTAACCCATGTCCTCTGGTTTTTTTCTCCCCTTGCCTCAGTGGAAAAAGCCTGCTTGCATTCACTCTCTCTATACCCATCATAATTTTATATACCTCTATCAAATCTCCCCTCATTCTTCTACGCTCCAGGGAATAAAGTCCTAACCTATTCAACCTTTCTCTGTAACTGACTTTCTCAAGTCCTGGCAACATCCTTGTAAACCTTCTCTGCACTCTTTCAACCTTATTTATATCCTTCCTGTAATTTGGTGACCAAAACTGAACACATACTCCAGATTCGGCCTCACCAATGCCTTATACAACCTCATCATAACATTCCAGCTCTTATACTCAATACTTTGATTAATAAAGGCCAATGCACCAAAAGCTCTCTTTACGACCCTATCTACCTGTGACGACACTTTTAGGGAATTTTGTATCTGTATTCCCAGATCCCTCTGTTCCACTGCACTCCTCAGTGCCTTACCATTAACCCTGTATGTTCTACCTTGGTTTGTCCTTCCAATGTGCAATACCTCACACTTGTCAGTTGAGGCAAAGCTAAAGATAACTCTTGAAGATAACTTGATGGTTGGGAGGGTTGAGCCTGCGGGAGCGAGGGCTGCAGCTGGCTTAATACATAGGCCTCACCAGTCGCCAGCCACTTGCAATCCTGTGCATTGGAGCCTCCATATCAGGCAGTGATGCAGCCAGTCAGAATGATCTCCACCATTTTGAAAGAAATTTGCAAAACTTCACTGACAGACTGAATTTCTGTAATACTCCTAATATAGTAGAGCTCTTGGCATGCCTTCTTCATGATCGAATTTTGAAAAATCATATGGAGTCTTAAATAGGTTTGTGATAAAGAAATACTATGCCGTTATGTTGCAAACCTGCGTTTGACTGTACTAAAATTGTTCTGTAATTGTGTTTGTTACATTCAACTGCTCACAACAAATGTAATTAGATTATTACATCAACATGATAATTTTCTCTGAGATGTTCTCTATTGTATGCAGAAGTGCGCAATTCTATCAATTTGTTTTTGCTTTGAACACTCTCAATCACACAGCACAGAGCAAGATCTGTCAAAGTACATTTACTATCAAAGTATGCATGCAATATATAACTTTGAGATTTGTTTACATGCAGGCAGCCACAAAACAAACACAATAGAATCTGTTGAAAGAAAAAAACCCACACAGCTAATACTAACACCCAATGTGAGAAAAAAGGAACAAATTGCACAAACAACGAAAAGTCAGTAAATAACACACAGAATATTAAGCATCAAACTGCAGTTTCCAAAAGTGATTCCACAGTCACGAGCCGCTGAGATGAGCGAAGTCGGTCCAGGAACCGATGGCTGCCAGCCACAACTACTAAGTAGTCAGTGCCATGCCACCTCAATCAAATCACACAAATAGTAAACAAGAGTAAAGAAAAACAAATGCAACGTAAACTGCAGAGGCCCCAAAAGTGAGTCCACAGCCATGGAATGAGTTCTATGCTGAGGTGAGTGAAGGCCAACAGGAGCCTGATACTTCTTCCAAACACTGAAGTGTAGGACTCGAGATTCCTGCACCTTCCACTGGCAGCAACGAGGAGAGGGAGTTGGATTAACTGCAGGCAGACAGTGCCAAACACCCTATTTTCCACTCTCGTCCATGACAATTTTAATCTTTCCTCAATGCTTTAATTGACATGGAGTAATAGAGCCAACCACAGGTTTGCATTCCGCCATTAGGAATTGATGGACGACCCTGCACACTCTCCTCTCGACCTCACCGAATTCCCCAAGAGATCGCAAAAGCACTAGTTTGCTTAGCTGGCTCAAAAATACATGATTAAAATGGAAATTAAAGGCCGCAATCAATCGCAGTTCAGAAGAAATATGTTTAGAAGAAGAAGAGTATCAAATAGTTTTGTGAGCTGTCTGCAAGATATCACCGTTGTCGCTGGTTCTGTCTTTTAGGAAGGCTGAGTGGAAAGCCTGCAGTGTTAGCTTTGAAAATGCTATTCAATCAATTTTATTTGCCTATGTGGAATTCTGCAGATGCTGGAAATTCAAGCAACACACATCAAAGTTGCTGGTGAACGCAGCAGGCCAGGCAGCATCTCTAGGAAGAGGTACAGTCGACGTTTCGGGCTGAGACCCTTTTTATTTTATTTTATTTGCCTTCTGGTTCCATATTGCCCTTCTACCATTATGCTTTCAATTTACGTTTGTACAAATTACTTTCACTGCTTACATGCTTACTTTTATATGCTATGTATTTATATTATTTAAACTCCTGTTAGTGACAACAGTTTTATCCATTTACTGGTATCAAAACTTATCATATTCTTGAATTTTTAAATTTCACTGCCATTTTTTAAATCTAAGGACAATTGCTTCAGTTTCTCTATTTAAACTCCTGTCTTCTCTATCTTAGGTCCCATTCAAATACATTGCCTTGGCATGACCTCGATGTCTTTACTTTCTCTCTCAAGTCCAGAGATCATTATATGGATCACACAGAAATAAGGGCTGTTCAGAACAGAGGAAATCCACAGCAATGCACATCCAGAGTTCTTAGGATGGTGTTGTTTACAACCTTCCCAGCGAGCCCAAAGAAATTCATTGAGTGAGGGAGAGGGGGTCATTGATGCCTTTGGCAATATGTGGGTTTATCACGGACATCTGTTGGCTCACCAGGAGAGGTCAAAACACAGATTCTGGCTGGAGGCAGTGCATGTGTCATGGGGGGGGGTGGCGCGGGTGCGTATTTTATTTAAGACACTTTCAACTTAAGTCTTCTTGGGGTCAAGGAGACATGGTAATTGAAACCTTGGATGATTCTATATCAACTTTTCTTAGTGAGGTATGGGTGATAAGCCAGGTATGCTCAGACAACATCAGCAAACATGCTCAACTAACTCTCACCTGGAGAACAAGACCAATCTGCCATTTAGATCAATGTTGCAGTGCTGGGTTGGACTCATCATTAGAAACTACATCCATTTTATCAGCAGCCCAGCAGAAGTTGTGGCTGTCTTTCTCTATATTCACTGAAATATTGTTAGCAAACCAATAGATTGATAAATATTTCCAATGTTTTTACCCACAAAAGGTAGTCATTGTGTCATAGTTACACAGTATAGGAATAGGCCCTTCAACCCAACACATCCATCCAAGCCAATTTGCCTAGCTGAGCAGTCCCATTTGCTTGCATGTTTATTCACATTGTAACAATAACATGATGTAAGTATTTCACAACTTGACCAGGTTATTACATGCAATAAGCAAGAACAGGAATACATATATACATCCCTAAAACTTCAAGCCTGTCCCACCACTCAGTATGATTGTGCTTGATAACATACAGTTTGCATCCAAAAGAAATTCATCTGACCACTTTCACTAGTCTTCCGGTTCCATTCAAAAGAACTTTGGATCATGCAATCTCCAAAGCAATAGCAAAAATCATTAAAACACAATTTGTCTTCAAACTTATAATTTGACTCTTATTGTAAATTTTACAGAATCTGGTCATACTGTATTTCAAGCCCTGAATTTTAGATCATAACACATGGGAATGGAATGAGGCTATTCGGCCCATCAGTAGAAGAAATCTTGACCATTTGTTTCTTGAATGCAAAATGGTCAGCTGTTGTGTTAAGTTTCTTCCTCACTGTATTAATTTAAGGAAAATGTTATTAGAAGGGAAGCACCACTCTATTTTGTTGCAGCATTCATTTTGTCTTTCAGTTACATGTATGTAGGGGACTAAAACATTTCTTTTAAGATTTTGGTCGCCAACATCACATACTTACAGGCTAAGTACTTTGGAACTTAATGGAGAGTAAAGTTCACTCTCCCTTGCTTCAAAGGGAATGAAAGTGTTCTCCCTTTTTTTATATAGAGAGAAATGGTTCTGTCAAGTATACTTCCTGATCTTTCTTTTCAAAGCATCAAGATGGTTGTAACAATGGAAGCCTTCAATTAAGTTGCTGCTAGACCATGCCTTTGACGGCAATTATTGGGAACATTTTGGAGGGTTTCTATTGTAAAGGTCAGAGAGAGAGGCGGGGAATCTCTGGGAGCCAACCGAGGGCTTTTTGATCTGAGGAAACTGTGCGATAGGACAGGAATGCAAATTTCCAGCATGCAACACAACCTTGTAGTTCAGGGTTATACTCAGACCAGTTTGAAATTCTTCTTCGGCTATTTATGAATGAAACACAAACTCCAAATAAGAATAAGAGTCCTTTGAACCAAAGATTTTCTTCCTTTTTAACGAGGTCTGATTTCAGGAGAGTGTTATTACTGAGCTATTCTTATAACCTGATTGAGGTTGCTAATTAATTCTCGTCAGCATTGAATCGGTGGCATCTTTAATGCTAATTGGCATTTTCCACTTATTTGAGCTGCCTAACAACAAAACTGTAAACCAATTTGTCCTACATCAAATGTGGGAAATCTTTCACCATCCATATTGCAGGAGAAATGAGGCAGCATTTAGAAACGTAATAGGTTAATCACAAAATATCAGTATTGAATTGTTAATAGCAAACCAGCTTTGATTACATTTGATGATGTGTGTACTGATATTCAAAAGGTATTTGATAATTTGTTTATTTTAGCCTTGTTAAAAAGAAATTGAGCTGGCATTGAGATAAGTTAACAAAGTGTAAGTAGGTGTTGCTCACACTAGGAAGAGTTGACACTAATCTACTTGAGTTTATGTTGGCTCTTCCTTGTTGATATGTTTAATTGATTCGAATTGAGTATAAAAAATAGAATTGAAGAATATACTGACAATTCCAATCTAAGAGATTTGGCAAGAAAATAGGTAGAAGACTTCAGGAGATATGGACAGGTCACTGTAATTGGGCAGACAAGTGTGACATATTGCTAAGTATTGGGAGAAATGAACAGTAATTTCAACTCAGTGGAAAGACATTGCATGATTAGGATGAACAGAGGGGAGTTTAAATACATGAATGAAAAACTTAACAGTAGATAAAATTATGATATACTTAATAATAATCAAAATCAAGTTAATATCACTGGCATATGTCATGAAATTTCTTTTGTGGTAGCAGTACATAATAAAAATCCATAAATTACAATAAGAAAATATATATCCTTAATAACGAATGTTCCCTTTTTGAGGTATTGCATTTTGAAGATGCCTTTGATGCTAGGGAGGCTAGGGCCCATGATGGAGCTGGCTAAGTTTGTAACTTTCTGCAGCTTTTTCCAATCCTATACAGTGGTCCCTCCATACCAAACGATGATGCAAGTTAGAATGCTTTCCACAATACAACTGTAGAAACTTCCAAGTCTCTTCAAACTCATAATGAATTACGTTCACTTTTCTGACTTCTATGTAATTGCATCTATATGTTGGGCCCAGGATAGATTTTCAGCGATGTTGACACCAAGGAACTTGAAACTGCTCACCTTTTCCACTGCTGATCCCTTGATGAGGACCAGTGTGTGTTGCCTTGACTTCCCATTCCTGAAGTCCACAATCCTTGGTCTCATTGACGTTGAGTGCAAGGTTGGTGTTCCTTGGTCTTACAAACATTAGGTGCAAGGTTGTTAATAATAAAAGAAGTCTGGGATTTTAAATAGGACCATTTATAACCTCCTACCCCAGCCCCAACATTAAGAGTACCCGAAGAGTAAATTTTTGGAAAACATTGAGTCGGCTATTGTTCGGGATTTTATGTGTAATTTAGGTGGGTAGAACAATATTGTAAAGAGTTAATACTGTCGAGAATACAGGCATTAATTCACTCAGATGTTGTCAAGGACAAAAAAAACACTCTAGGTACAAGAGCTGGGCTGAGGTAATGAAACCATGAGACCATAAGACAAAGGAGCAGAAGTAGGCCATTCAGCCCATTGAGTCTGCTCCGCCATTTTATCATGAGCTGATCCATTTTCTCCTATTTAGTCCCACTCCCCTGCCTTCTCACCATAACCTTTGATGCCCTGGCTACTCAGATACCTATCAATCTCTGCCTTAAGTACATCCAATGACTTGGCCTCCACTGCTGCCCGTGGCAACAAATTCCATAGATCCACCACCCTCTGACTAAAAAAATTTCTTCGCATTTCTGTTCTGAAAGGGTGTCCTTCAATCCTTAAGTCATGCCCTCTCGTACTAGACTCCCCCATCATGGGAAACAACTTTGCCACATCCACTCTGTCCATGCCTTTTAACATTCGAAATGTTTCTATGAGGTCTCCCCTCATTCTTCTAAACTCCAAGGAATACAGTCCAAGAGCAGACAAACGTTCCTCATATGTTAACCCTCTCATTCCCGGAATCATTCTAGTGAATCTTCTCTGTACCCTCTCCAACGTCAGCACATCCTTTCTTAAATAAGGAGACCAAAACTGCCCACAGTACTCCAAGTGAGGTCTCACCAGCGCTTTATAGAGCCTCAACATCACATCCCTGCTCTTATACTCTATTCCTCTAGAAATGAATGCCAACATTGCATTCGCCTTCTTCACTACTGACTCAACCTGGAGGTTAACTTTAAGGGTATCCTGTGCGAGGACTCCCAAGTCCCGTTTCATCTCAGAACTTTGAATTCTTTCCCCATTTAAATAATAGTCTGCCCGTTTATTTCTTCTGCCAAA
Organism: Mobula birostris; assembly: GCF_030028105.1. NCBI lineage: Eukaryota > Metazoa > Chordata > Chondrichthyes > Myliobatiformes > Myliobatidae > Mobula > Mobula birostris. The sequence continues at coordinate 194,980,334 of NC_092371.1, forward strand.
GTGCATAACCATACACTTTCCAACATTGTACTTCATCTGCCACTTCTCCGCCCATTCTTCCAATCTATCCAAGTCTCTCTGCTGACTCTCCGTTTCCCCAGCACTACCGGCCCCTCCACCTATCTTCGTATCGTCAGCAAACTTAGCCGCAAAGCCATCTATTCCATAATCTAAATCGTTGATGTACAATGTAAAAAGAAGTGGCCCCAACACTGATCCCTGTGGAACACCACTGGTAACCGGCAGCCAACCAGAATAGGATCCCTTTATTCCCACTCTCTGTTTCCTACCAATCAGCCAACGCTCTATCCACGTATGTAACTTTCCTGTAATTCCATGGGCTCTTATCTTGTTAAGTAGCCTCATGTGTGGCACCTTGTCAAAGGCCTTCTGAAAATCCAAATATACAACATCCACTGCATCTCCCTTGTCTAGCCTACTGGTAATTTCCTCAAAAAATTGTAATAGGTTTGTTAGGCAGGATTTTCCTTTAAGGAATCCATACTGAGTTCTGCCTATCTTGTCACATGCCTCCAGGTACTCTGTAACCTCATCCTTGACAATCGACTCCAACAACTTCCCAACCACGGATGTCAAGCTAACAGGTCTATAATTTCCTTTTTGCTTCCTTGCCCCCTTCTTAAATAGCGGAGTGACACTTGCAATCTTCCAGTCCTCCGGAACCATGCCAGAATCTATCGACTTTTGAAAGATCATCTCTAATGCCTCCGCAATCTCCACAGCTACTTCCTTCAGAACACGAGGGTGCATTCCATCTGGTCCAGGAGATTTATCTACCTTTAGACTATTCAGCTTCCTGAGTACTTTCTCTGTCGTAATTGTGACTGCGCACACTTCTCTTCCCTGCCACCCTTGAGTGTCCAGTAACTGCTGTCTTCCTCAGTGAAGACTGATGCAAAATACTTGTTCATTTCCTCTGCCATCTCCTCATCTCCCATTACAATTTCTCCAGCATCATTTTCTATCGGTCCTATATCTACTCTCACCTGTCTTTTACCCTTTATATACTTGAAAAAGCTTTTAGTATCCTCTTCGATATTATTTGCTAGCTTCCTTTCATAGTTAATCTTTTCTTTCTTAATGACCTTCTTGGTTTCCTTTTGTAGGGTTTTAAAAACTTCCCAATCCTCTCTCTTCCCACTAATTTTTGCTTCCTTGTATGCCCTCTCTTTTGCTTTAACTTTGACTTTGACTTCTCTTGTCAACCACGGTTGCATCTTTTTTCCACTCGAAAATTTCTTCTTTTTTGGAATATACCTGTCTTGCACATTCCTCATTTTTCGCATAAACTCCAGCCACTGCTGCTCTGCTGTCTTTCCCACCAGCGTCTCTTTCCAGTCAACTTTGGCCAGTTCCTCTCTCATGCCACTGTAATTTCCTTTACTCCACTGAAATACCGACACATCAGATTTCAGCTTCTCTTTTTCTAATTTCACAGTGAACTCAATCATGTTATGATCACTGCCTCCTAAGGGTTCCTTCACCTCAATCTCTCCAATCAGCTCCGGTTCATTACACAATACCCAATCCAGTACAGCCGATCCCTAGTAGGCTCAACAACAAGCTGTTCTAAAAAGCCATCTCGCAGACATTCTACAAATTCTCTCTCTTGAGATCCAGTGCTGACCTGATTTTCCCAATCTACTCGCATGTTAAAATTCCCTACAATTATCATAATACTGCCCTTCTGACAAGCCTTTTCTATTTCCAGAAACCATGGCCATTGGAATAGCAAATGCTAAGAGCAGATTAATTTCCATTTTTTAAAAATCATTAAGCATTTTGGAAAACAATATATTTGACTTGGTCAGGGAGTTAGTGAGAAAATACCTTTAATTCAAATTTATCATTAAAATTATTTTCAAATGTGTTTCAGTTTATTCCTCAGGTCAAAGAGCATGTTGGGAATGTACTCTGCATTGGTCTCTAATAGGTTGCTTTGATATGAGCAAAATGTCCTGAGTGATTTGTCGCTCAGTTGTACATTCTTGAGAATAGATAAGACTTTGCTGGTCAATTCTTTTCCCACTGACAAGAGCAGCAAAGTTCCCTGATCATCAAGGATTCTATAAACATATTTGAAAATGAATGGTCGGCAGTTGTTCCTATATATATGTGGCATCCATTAGTCTCACAAGACCATGGATCTGAGCTTGGAAAGTCTTGCTTCATCTCTAGGGCACAGGCCTGGGCAAGGTTGTATGGAAGACCGGCAGTTGCCCATGCAGCAAGTATCCCCTCTCCACGACACCGATGTTGTCCAAGGGAAGGGCAAGGGCCTAATCAGCTTGGCACTGGTGTCGTTGCAGAAGTTGCCAGAACAAGATTGAAGGCAACATCGGACTGACTTAGGGACTCCAGCTCTGGATTTGTCCTCAGGGTTTACTCCCGAAGCCTTTCCCATGAGTGGGTATGGCCGCAAGGCAGCGGAGATTTGAAATCAAAGTTCTCCCTCTCTTACATGGACTGCCTTCCCAGGCTGACGAGCTCTATCTACCCGAAGCACTGGTTTTAAGGCACCAGGACCCGCCCTCATCCCTTCTCCTGTCAGTAGAACCACCAGAGGTAGCCAGAGTTCAAGGCAATCTCTTCACAATATTGAAATATGACTGTACTTCATTATAACAATATAAAATTAGATACTGCTGTTAAGTGATGTGTTCAAGCAACTAAAATATTGGAGATTGAATTAAAATATTGCGCTGAAGATAACAGACTGAGCTAGCGGTTAGGATAAGGATTCACAGATGGAATTTGAATATTAATTTATATCATGCAGTAAACTTGTGCACAAAGCAGTAGTTTTGTTTGGTCACAAAATGTGGAAAGGATATCAATGGGCTCACTGATCAGTTTGCTGAAACTGGTGTTAGCAAATCTAACTCATACAGTGATATACTTTGAACTAATTGAATCATCTAATTCAAACCAGATCAGAATCAGAACTATTTTATTGCCAGTGTGTTAATCAAACCAGAATGCATTTTGTGGTTTGATGCCAAGCATGAAACATAGGACAATACTATAACACAACAGTAGCCAAAAATCAACAATTAACAAACATGCAAACCTCAGTAATCCAACTTAAGTGAATGTGAACATTTGAACAGACTCAATAATTATCAACAGAACAAGAAAAGCAGGAAAGACCATTTAACGAATGTTGTGCGGGGACAGTGAGGGCATTCCACCTGAATAAGTTTTGTTGAGAAGCTGGATAGCTACAGGGAAAAAGCTTCGGGGATGACGTGTGGTGCTGGTGGTGATGGACTTGCAGCGTCTCCCTGGTGGCAATTTGGTGAATAGGTGACTGCTTGAGTGGGCAGAGTCAGCAATAATTTTTTCAACTCTTTTCTTCACTGTGGCGGTGAACAGATGTGTTAATATCGGTGGCTGACAGTCAATTACCTTCTCCACTGTGTGGATCACTCGCTGCAACCTGGAATTGGCGAGGGAAGAGGCAGCAGGAAACCAAACCGTGGTCACAACCTCTCAATGATGGCTAAGTAAAAATTCATCAGGATAGGCCCTGAGATGTTAAGTTTCCTAAGCTGGTGTAGAAAGAACAATCTCTGCTTTCCTATTGATGAACTAGTAATAGTAGTCCCCTGGAATTTGAATGATTCCACCACAGACACAGCCTGTCCATTAATTTCCAAGTTGGTGGGGCAGGTTGTTGGTAGAAATCAATCCTCATTGCCACTGTCTTGATAGCATTAGGCTTCAAGTTGTTACAAGCACACCATGCTGCAAGATGAACTTGCTGCTTTTGAAATTGCCTTGGAATCAAAGGAAGTTGAGAAGTGTACTGTTACAATGTTTTAAGAAGGGGCTCACAAAACTGATTTCTGTTTTAACTAGAAAGCAAGATAGCATTGGAAGCATCATCCAATTTTTTAAAAATTGTGGGACATTTTTGGCATAGATTCATATTTGACAGGGAAACAGAACTAGAGGATGTATGTTTAACACATCTTAAACAAAGTGAAAGCTAACAAGAAGCTACAATTGAGATTTTGGCATTTAATTCCATGAGAAAGGAGCAATTGCTTAAATTACAAACAGATGTAATTAAAACCTGCATGGCACAAGTCCTGAGTGTCAGAGGTAGGAGAAACTGGTTGTCTGTGAAAGCACAGATACAACAGGGATGTGGGGATGAATAAACATTTTTGAGTTTTGCTTGATTATGTGTGGGGCTCAGGGAGTTTTCTGTACAATTGTCCATTAGGAACTAACATAATTAAGATACAGCCAGTGAAATTTTAACTTGCTATGTGCTTTGTGCACTGATTTTCAGATTTCATATTGTTTTATATCAAGGTGGTTACTCACTAATCCTCAGCCAACCACTACAACCTTTGTTATCAGTCTTCAGACTTTAAAACTTGAATGTTAACTATGACACAGCGTGATCATTCTGTTTTCCTTTTTCTTTAAATGTAATTGAAAAAACTATTATAGGGAGTACTTCCTGACGAAAAATTTGAGTTTGGACTCCTTGTTCATATTTTAAGTTCATCTAGAAATACTCAAAAAGTTTAAAATGAAGGCAACATGAAAGATCAGGCACAGTTACCCTACTGAGGGGACAGGAACGTGAGTGCTCTTCCACAAAGTCAGAATGTTGATAAGGAGTTGGTCTGTAAATTCCCTTCTCTGCTTTCAAAGCCTTAACATAAATTTCCAGCCAGGGTTGTGTGCTGGTACCATATGACATGCATTCATGATCCAACAAATAATCTTGCTTGTATGGGTTTTCAATTCATCAGATATCGCAATTCAGTTAAATTACTTTCACGTGAAGCCAGGAGCAGTCACATGGTGAATTTTGTACAGGTTTTGGTGACTGACACTCTGATATATTGGGTTGAGGCTAGGAAGTGGACTACCCACTATTGTTCTTAAATAGTAAATTGGCAGTGATATACTTAAAAGATGATAAATATTGGGGTTAGGCAGGATACCAAAAGGAGGACCAACCTTTATTTATTTTGCTACCATTTGAATCAGGAGGTCCTTTAACCCATTGGTGCATGCTAGCTTCCAGCAGAGTAATCCCATCAATTCCATCCCCGTTCTCCCTTTCCCTGTACAACTGCAATTTTTCTCTCTCATTCATACCCATTACCAGCTCTTTGATTCTTCTGCTGCTTAGTAGCCAATTAACATATCAGCTTGTCTTTGGGATACGGGAGGAAGCCTGAGCATAAGGCAGAAACCCATACAGAGAAAATTCACACTCCATACGGACAGGACTGGAGGTCAGAATCAAACCCAGGCGAGGTAGCAGTGCTAACTCCTGAAACACTGTGCTTCCGTCTGTGTGAAATATCTGTGATTGGGATCAGTATCTATCCCAACAGCACCAAACTGCACTAAGTATTTTTCTTGTAAACCTGATGAGGCAGATACGAGGAAGCAATTGCTCTGGCATTGTGCCTTAGGCTAGTAGCTCATACAGACTATGCTTCACGGGAAGTAGCCACGCCATAAATTCGTGTATTCTTCTAATTTTTTAATTCCTTTGATTATAACAAACTATATGAAGCTTCAAAAGCAACAAAAGTCTCATTTAAATATTTTAAGCCTGTGAGCAAAGAGATGTGATTGAAGTAAGTTTGGACACAGCTCCTGGAATGTGAAAATACCAGGGAATGTCACATGAATACAAAAGTGACCAATGGCCTTGGAATTAACTGCTGAGAATGTCAATAGAGAATAGGGGTCAAGCTCCTTGGATCTTAAGATCAAACCAGTGAAATCTGCTGCTTTTAACTTACCCAGCAAGCCATTCCATACATTATTTCTTGAAGCACAAGAATAGTACATGATCTTTTATTACTCTACATTTTTGACATTGCTCTTAAATGTTTGAAAAGGGTTATTGAGAAAATATATCTTACTTTGGTTAAAGCAGGTTTATTGTGCAGGACAAACATATGACTCAGCAGGGGTTAAAATACTTTCTTTTGCACTCTGAGCAGAAAACTTCATATATTGCGACTGCATATTACAACTTGGTGCTTGTCTTTATTTGCTAAACTAAGAGCTATGCTGGAGTAAATAAATATAACAATAAGAATTGCTATTGAGAACATAATTTATTATTTATTAGTAAGTAAGCTAATTAGTTTTAGTATGCTTTCTCTGTGACAGTTCTTCTCCTGTTGAGGGGTCATGAGCTGAAGCCCCAACACAGGGGTTGATCTATCTATACATGTGCAATGCTGACAGCGTGCTGAATTGTTGGAAATGTCATCCTTTGGATTGATAGTTAACTCTTGTGCTTTTCAGCTCTCCCTGATAGACATGAAAATCTGAAGGCATTGAGAGAGCTGCAGTGTTCAATTATCCTGGCCAATGTTTATTCATCTATCAATGACACTGAAGAGAATTGACAATGGTCAAGATGATCACATTGTTCAGTATTACATAGTACACCTGGTTTGTATACCACACTCATTATCTAGATAACTCCAAACCATGTTCTTTCCTTATTGACACTGTATGTTCACTGTTATCTACTGCTGCAGCCCATGCACTTCAAGGTTCATGTAACACACATGAAAGTTGCTGGTGTCCTGACGAAGGGTCTCGGCCTGAAACGTCGACTGTACCTCTTCCTAGAGAAGCTGCCTGGCCTGCTGCGTTCACCAGCAACTTTCATGTTTGTTGCTTGAATTTCCAGCATCTGCAGAATTCCTGTTGTCAAGGTTCATGTGGAGTGGTTCACTTTTGTGTGGTTATCTGAGGTGCCTTTTGTCTTTCACCTCATTCTTTGTAAACTCTAGGGACTGTTGTGCATAGGAATCCCAATAGGCAAGTAATTTCTGAGCTGCTCAATTGCTGTTCCTGGCACCAACAATCATTTCACGGTCAAAGTCACCTAGATCACAGTTCTTCCCCATTCTGATGTTTGGGCTGAACAACAACTGACCCTCTTGACCGTGTCTGCATGTTTTTCTGTATTGAGTTGCTGCCACTTGATTGGCTGATTAGATATTTGCAATAACTGACAGGTGTACAGCTGCACCTAATAAAGTGGCCACTGAGTATATGTTGGCTTCTGTTAACTTTGGAGACCCTGGACTAGATGCCTTCCAATCTGATTGCTACCCAATGAACTGTTCTTGAAAATTCCCATGTGTAGAGGACATGCTAAGTACTACAAGCCCTAATCAAAAGCTTGATGCTGCCAATAGTGAACTAATCCGTAATAGTGTTGTGAGGTGGTTACTTTGACGGAAAGTCCTATAAAGATTTTTATATCTGATGCCTGTTCTTAAATCAACGAACAAAGTGTATAAGAGCCTTCGGATAATTTATGATTTTTGGACTTCAAGTTCCCTGCAGGAATAATATTAAAATTGAACAAGCTGATCTGCAAGTTTGGGGAAAGAACAGAGAATTATTACATAGTACTGCTTACTGAACAATTGCTCATGAACAGCAGTGACTATCAATATCTCCATTTATTAACAATTAACATCTGAACACAGATCAGTGATCCGGGGACAGATGTGGGGAAATTCAAAAGTTTGAGCAGCTTCTGTGGGAGGGAAGGAATTGTGGATATGTTGGGTCAAAGCAACACACACAAAATGCTAGAGGATCTCGTCTATGGAGTGGAATGAACAGTTGATGTAGTGGCCGAAATCCTTCATCAGAACTGCAAAGGAAGGGGATAGCAGCCAGGAGGAAAGAAGGGAGCGGAAGGAGTACAGGCTGGCCGGTGGTAAAAACAGATGAGGGAAAGTTGGGTGGGGGAGTGGGGAATGAAGTGAAAAGCTGAGAGGTGATAGGTAAGAGGTAATGGGCTGAACAAGGAGGAATCTAATAGGAGAGGATAGTGGACCATGAATTAAATAAAAGGAGGAAGGGCATGAAAGCAAAGTGATGTACAGGTGAGGAGAAGAGAAGGGGTGAGAAGGTACCCAGAATGTGGAATGGAAAAAGAGATAAGGGGGAGGGGCAAGTAATTATCAGGAGTTAGAGAAATCTATTTTACGCCTTCAACTTGGAAGATGGAATATGAGGTATTGCTCCTCCAACCTGAGATTTTTTTTGTCATCGTGGCAGTAGAGAAGGCCCTGGACAGACATGTTGGTGTTGGAATGGGAAGCTGGATTGAAATAGGTAGCTATTAGGAGAAGCTACCTTTTATGGAGACAGAGCCAAGGTGCTCAGTGAATCAGTCCCCCAGTTGGCACTGAGTCTCACCAATGTAGAGGAAGTCACACGGGAGCATCGGATGCAATATATGACCTGACGGATTTGCAAGAGGAGCTTGCTTTAGGACTGGGAGTGGAAGGATGAGAAGGCCAGTGTAAAGAGTCCTTCTCCTCTCACCTCTCTCCTTCCATTCTGTACACCAGCTTTCTCACTTCGCCACTCTGAATCCTGATGCAGAGCTTTGTTCCAAAGTATTGACAAATCCTCTGCTCCAACAGAGGCTTCTCAGCCTGTTGACTTCCTCCAGCAGATTGTTCGTTGTACCAGATTCCAGCATTTGCGTCTGGTCTGTGTCCTCGTGAAATTTGTTGCTTTGTGGCAGAAATACATTGCAATACATAATGATAAAAGCTCTATATTACAATAGTAATTATATATTAAAAAATTAAATAAGTAGTCCAATAAGAGAGGGAAAAAATACTGAAGTGTTCAGGAATTCATTGTCCATTCAGAAATGTAATAGTAAAGGGGAAGAAGCTGTTCCTGAAACATTGAATGTGTATCTTCAGGCCCTTGTACCTTCTCTTTGATGGTAGAAGTGAAAAAGAGGGCATGTCCCAGGTGATGAGGGTCCTTTATGATGGATGCCAATTTTTTTGAGGCATTGTCTTTTGAAGATGTCCTCGATGCTGGCAAGGCTAGTGCCCATGATAGAGTTGGCTGAGTTTACAACTGACTGCAGTTTTTTTCCCTGATCTTGTACAATGTCCTCCGTACCAGACGGTGATGTAACCAATTAGAAATTCCAAACTTGGTGTGTGGGCAGTTGAAGCCTATCTCTCACCTGTTGTATACTGTATAAGAACTAATCCTGGATCCCAACACAGATGTAAAACTTTGGAAAACACATTCAGGGTTTGGGTGAAAGATCTGAACTATACCAGGGGTCCCCAAACCTTTTTGCAACACGGACTGGTTTATTATTACAATATTCTTGCGGACCGACCGGGGTGTGGGGGTAGGGATGCCAACAGACAAGAGTAGCAGTCAAGTACGTTGTGTTTACCCTGAGAAAGACTACAATGACCATGAAGCCTTGCGCTGGCACCTGTGCGCATGCGTGTATGTGCCGATTTTTTTTCTACAAATCGTTTTTGGCGATTCTGTTCGGGGGGGATGTTATTCACGACCGGAATATAGGTGATAAGTGGCTAATACACTCAATTTCATTTCTAAAAGGGTTTATCTAACGCATTTAATATTAAACACACAGCGCATATTTTCCTCGCATGAGTATAATGATAAGTCAATTATCAGGGGAGGACAGGGGAGATTGAAGTAAATGTTGAACGAATTTCCAGTAGAAGTGGTAGAGGCAGGTTCGATATTATCATTTAAAGAAAAATTGGATAGGTATATGGACAGGAAAGGAATGGAGGGTTATGGGCTGAGTGCAGGTCAGTGGGACTAGGTGAAATTAGCGTTCAGCACGGACTAGAAAGGCAGAGATGGCCTGTTTCCGTGCTGTAATTGTTATATGGTTATATAAGTCACCTATAAGTCAGTAGCATCATAACATTTTAAGTAACGCTTGGATATTAAACACACCGTATGCTGGATGAACTCAGCAGGTCGGGCAGCATCAGTTAGAAATGATGAGTCGATGTTTCGGGCCAGAACCCTTCGTCAGGACTGAAGAATGAAAGATGGGGAAGGATTTGAAGAATGCTTGTAGCTTCAGTTGAAAAACCAGTAATTTGAAAGACAAAGGGGTGGGGGAGGGGAAGCATTGACATCATAGCCCTTGAAAACAATGGGTAGTAGAAGAAGGAGGTGGGACCATTGTTTTCAAAGGCTATGACGTCTATCGGTGAAACCCAACACAGATTGGGGGACCGCTTCGTCGAATACCTCCACTCCGTCCGCCACAACAGACAGGATCTCCCGGTAGCCACCCACTTCAACTCTGCTTCCCATTCCCATTCAGATATGTCCATACATGGCCTCCTCTACTGCCATGATGAGACTAAACTCAGGTTGGAGGAGCAACACCTCATATACCGTCTAAGTAGTCTCCAGCCCCTTGGTATGAACATAGAATTCTTCAACTGCCGGTAATTCCCTTCCCCTCCCTTCCCCTATCCCTATGTCACTCTACCCCTCCCCCAGCTCCCTCATGGTTCCACCTCCTTCTTCTACTACCCATTGATTTCAAGGGCTATGACGTCAATGCTTCCACTCCCCCACCCCTCTGTCTTTCAAGTTACTGGTCTTTCAACTGAAGCTACAAGCATTCTTCAGATCCTTCCCCATCTTTCATTCTTCAGTCCTGACAAAGGGTTCTGGCCCAAAACATCGACTTATCGTTTCTAACTGATGCTGCCCGACCTGCTGAGTTCATCCAGCGTACTGAAAGTGTTGCTTTGATCACAGCATCTGCAGATTATTTTGCGTTTATTAAACACACAGCGCATATTTCCCCGTATGAACATATAAAATCATTGCAACAGACCAATATCGCTGAATCAGTGGGAGCCTTGGGCTTGTTTTCCTGCAACAGCATGGTCCTATCGAGGGGTGATGGGAGACAGCGATACTCGAAGGGGGTTCCTTATGTCCAGTCTATTCCACAACTCCTCCCTTGGAGGGTCAGACACCCTGAGCCAATAGGCTGGTCCTGGACTTATTTCATAATTTACTGGCATAATTTACATATTACTATTTAACTATTTATGGTTTTATTACTATTTATTATTTATGGTGCAACTGTACCGAAAACCAATTTCCCCTGGGATCAATAAAGTATGACTATGACTATGACTACTAATTTAGGTTTCGTTGCATTCATTGCAGAGGTATGTTGGAAATGGAAGCAACGTTTTCAGTGCTTTCTTGACTATCTCAGGGTATTCAGCCTTGACTTTGATCCAGAATGCCGGCAGAGATGTTATGTCAAACATACTTTTCAGCCCGCCGTCATTTGCAAGCTCGATGAGTTGAACTCCTTCCCGTGCTGACATGGGTGACGCGCGCGTAATAAACTCGCGTGCATTCAAGCTCAACAGTGGGCGTGACAGGGACTGAGGAAAGGTGCAGCTGACTCATATCGCCAAATCATACCGTTTCCTCGCGGCCCAGTAGCGCATGCTTTGCAGCCCGGTACCGGTCCGCGGCCTGGTGGTTGAGGACTGCTGAACTATACGATTGGTCCATGGAGGGAAAAATAAAGGCATGATGGTCAAACCCATAATTTTCTCATCCAGTGAGTTGGTTAATATTAGACTTTTTTTCTTTCTTTTTCTCTCTGCACGTTGGGTGTTCGATGGTCTTCTTTTGTTTTAATGGGTTCTATTGGGTTTCTTTGTTTTGTAGTTACCTGCAAGACTAATCTCAAGGTTGTATAAGGTATACATACTTTGATAATACATGTACGTTGACTTTGAAAAAAAGAGAATTCTCTCCACAGTATATCTGTAGAAATTTGCAAGTGTCATTGGTAACATACCAATTCTTTACAAATTCCTAATGAAATATAGCCACTGTCATTCCTTCTTGAGTCCAGCAGAGATCCTCAGAGATATTGACACTCAGGAACTTGAAACTGCTCACCCTTTCCACTTCTGATCCCTTGATGAGGACAATTAACTTGTTGGTCTTCCTGATGTTGAGTGCAAGATGGTTGCCGTGACACCACTTAACCAGCTGATTTATCTTGCTCCTGTATGCATCCTCATCACCATCTGAAATTCTGTAGTAGACAAATTTATAGATGCTGTTTGAGCTGTGCCTAGCCATGCAATCATGGGTGTAGAGAGAGTTGCTGTTGTTGTTGTTCGTCCTTCATAGTCGAAGATGACCATGGCTTCAAAGTCAAATAGGAGGTTGGTGGCTGTGGGTCCGAAGGTGACTGATGAGGCCAATCCGGGCCCTGAAGTCTCGCCCACATGTGGGACACAAGTGGATGGGTGCTGTCGTGGCAGTGGTGGAAGCTGCTCGGGCCTTGTGCACAGCACGTTTTCGTTGCACCTCGATGATGCGCTTCAGCTGCATGGGTTCCTGTGGTGATCTTGCTGCGCCAAGCTGGACGGTCGAGGGCAAGCGTCTCCCACGTGTTGATGTCGACACTCAGGCCTTTGAGGGATGCTTTGAGGTAGTCTTTGTAACGTTTCTTCTGCCCCCCGACTGAGCGCTTGCCCTGACACAGTTCTCCGTACAGCAGCTGCTTAGGCAATTGGCTGTCTGGCATTCTGACCACATGTCCAGCCCACCTGGCTTGGGCTTTCAGCAGGAGGGTGTAGATGCTGCAGAGCCCAGCTCGTTCCAGGATTTCTGTGTCGGGGACTTTGTCCTGCCACCTGATGTGGAGGAGTCTGCAGAGACAGCTCAGGTGAAAATGGTTGAGCTGTTTGGCGTGTCTGCTGTAGACAGTCCAGGTCTCGCTGGCGTAAAGGAGGGTGGTAAGGACCACTGCACAGTAAACCTTCAGCTTGGTGGTAAGGCTGAATCCTCTCCGCTCCCAGACGTTCTCACGGAGTCTCCCAAAGGCGGTGCTGGCTTTGGCAACCTCAGCGTCTATGTTCACTGCGCGAGAGAGTATGCTGCCCAGGTAGGTGAAGTTGTCGACTGCCTGGAGGCTCCGGCCTTTCACCGTGATGCGCAGCTCCTGGTATGGCTTTCCTGGGGCAGGCTGGTACATAAGTTCGGTCTTTTTGGTGCTGATCGTGAGTCTGAAGTTGTTGCAGGCTTGTGAGAAGCAGTCTACTTCACGCTGCATCTCCTGTTCTGTGCTGGCGTTGAGTGCGCAGTCATCAGCAAACAAGAAGTCTCTGATGACAGTCTCTCGCACCTTTGTAACTGCCTGCAGGCGCCTAAGGTTGAACAACCTGCCGTCAGTCCTGTACCTGACGTGGATTCCTTCTTCCTAGTTACGGAAGGCATCTGTCAGCATGGCAGAGAATACCATACTGAACAGAGTCGGGGCAAGAACGCAGCCTTGTTTGATGCCATTTGTCACTGGAAAGGCCTCCGACTCGTCACCCTCATCCAGAACTTTCACCATCATACCGTCGTGGAACTGCCGGACGATTGTGATGAACTTACTGGGACAGCCAAACTTCTTCATGATCTTCCACAAGCCTTCTCTGCTGACCGTATCGAAAGCCATGGTTAGATCAACAAAGGTCATGAAGAGGTCGCTGTGTTGCTCCTGGCATTTTTCCTGGAGTTGGCACGCAGCAAAAATCATGTCTGCGGTCCCACATTCAGCACGGAAGCCGCACTGGGTTTCTGGGAGCAGACCTTGCTCAAGATGTTGGAGAAGGCGGTTGAGCAGGACGTGGGCCAGAATCTTCCCCGCAATGGACAAGAGGGAAATGCCTCGGTGGTTGTCGCAAGACTGGCGGTTGCCTTTCCTCTTGTAGATGTGGACTATGCTGGCATCTTTCAGCTGTTGCGGGACCTGTCCCTTTTTCCACATGGACTGGAAGAGAACAGTCAGCTTTTGCATCATGACAGGGCCTCCTGCTTTGTATACCTCAGCAGGGATTGCATTGGGTCCTGGCACTTTGCCACAGGAGAGTTGCTTCACTGCCTCCCTGACTTCATCTACTGTGGGGAGGGTATCGAGGTTCTTGTTGATCTCTACCTGGGGCAGGCGGGCAATGGCCTCGTCGTTGATGTCGGCAGGGCGGTTAAGGACGTTGTTAAAGTGCTCAGCCCACCGATCCAGAATCTGCTTCTTCTCTGTCAGCAGTTGCGTCTCATCTGTGTTGAGGAGAGGTGAGGAGCCGGAGGACTGGGGTCCGTATACAGCCTTAAGCGCATCGTAGAAGCGCTTTGTGTCGTGGCTGTCTGCATAGCCCTGGATTTCATCGGCCTTCTTGCTGAACCAGCTGTCCTGCATCTCGCGAAGTTTTTTCTGCACCGTTCTTCTTGCGTTGGTAAAGGCATCTTTCTTGGCCTTTCTTGTAGAGAGAGTAGAGCAGTGGGCTAAGCACACACCCCTGATGTGCACTAGCGCTGATTGTCAGCGAGAAGGTATTATTTCCCATCCGCACAAACTGTGGTCTCCCAGTGAGGAAGTTAAGGATCCAGTTGCAGAGAGAGGTACAGAGGCCCACTTTTAGAGGTTGTTGATTAGAACTGATTGTGTTGAATGTTGCTGCACTTTGCTAATTTGAATCAGAATCAGGTTTATTATCACCGGCATGTGTCATGAAATTTGTTAACTTAGCAGCAGCAGCAGTTCAGTGCAATACATAATCCAGAAGAAGAAAAAAAAATAAGTAAATCAATTGTAGTATACATAAGCAACAGGAATTCTGCAGATGCTGGAGTTTCAAGCAACACACATCAAAGTTGCTGGTGAACGCAGCAGGCCAGGCAGCATCTCTAGGAAGAGGTGCAGTCGACGTTTCAGGCCGAGACCCTTCGGCGCTCACCAGCAACTTTGATGTGTGTTGTAGTATACATATATTGAATAGATTAAAAATTGTGCAAAAACAGAAATATATTAAGAAATTGAGGTAGTGTTCAAGGGTTCAATGTCCATTTAGGAATTGGATGGCAGAAGGGAAGAAGCTGTTCCTGAATCACTGGCCTTCAGGCTTCTGTACCTCCTACCTGATGGTAACAGTGAGAAAAGGGCATGATCTCGGTGCTGGAGGTATTTAGTAATAGACGCTGCCTTTCTGAGACACTGCTTCTTGAAATTGTCCTGGGTACTTTGTAGGCTAGTACCCAAGATGGAATCAACTAAATTTACAACCCTCTGCAGCTTCTTTTGGTCCTGTGCAGTAGTCCACAACCTCGCCCCACCCCATACCAGACAGTGATGCAGCCTGTCAGAATGCCCTCCACAGTACATCTATAGAAGTTTTTGCATATCAAACAAAAACATGGCAAGGTAAACATAGTTCTACCTAGAAAATCTCTGTGCAGGTTTAAACATTTTAGAAGGGGAATTCACCAGGCAATTTCAAGAACTGGACAGAATTAGTGTAGTTACTCACAGCTCCAATATCATCTACATACCTCTGATATCATAGTTATTATTGGACAAATCATGGGTGATAAGTCAGCGTACAGTTGGGAGGTGAAACACCTGGTTTAGTAGTGTCACAATAATAACCTCACGCTCATTGTCAACTTGATGCGTAGACATCCACCATATCATTGCATACCCTAGATTTTAGATTTATATAACTTTAATTTAAAACGGACCGTTTATTATTCGGGATAAATGAAGTTTCATCTTATCTTATTTTCTTGGGAGTAGATCTCAGGACATAATTATATCCAAAAGGTGATCTTGTACACGAAAATTAGGACATTACTGATAACAGCTAGGGTGTAACTTGGCAATAAGCAGAACCATGAGTGGCCACTCTTGTTCATGAAGCAACCAATCAGTGTGAAGTACTAGTGTCACAAAGGGAAAATAATCTTGATAATATTAAATATTTCATATTGAATGGATATTGAAGTAAGATCATCAGCAATTAAATTATGTATTTTTATTATTCTACTTTCCAGAATTATAGTTAAATTTTAACTTAAACCATTATCTTTGTATAATCTATTTTAAAAAATGTATATATTTAAAAATTTATTTTGTTATCTATCAAAATGTTCATATATGTTTTATATTTTTATAGTATGCTTCCAAATACTTTTAGTGCAGAGTCCATAACCTTCTGATACTTAAAATATATTTACATCATAATGCAGACAATGATACATTTATTGTATGATCAACAGAACATTAGAAACTATAAATTTTATTCTGGTAATAAATACAGTATAATCAAAGCAAATTGCATATTGTCAGGTTCTCTTAATTATAAATACACAAAGTCTATATATTTTCATGACAAAATACTTCATCAAGTTTAAAGTTGTTGTTTTCACCCTGCTCGCCCTTCTGCACAATTCTTCAACAAGTCTTGATTCTGTTCTCTTTATTTTTACCCCTGTTTCCGCTCCGTGTCAAGGTAGCAATCCGAACATCTAACCTCCATCTCAATTACCTCCTGACAGGATCCCATTCCCCACTATCTAAAGAGCTATTGCCCAAGAGATCCATTGAAGTTACGAACAAGGTTAACCTATACATTATGGGGTGCTGGTCTCTCTGTATCCTGACCATTTGGTAGTGGATACGGATAAACCTGCTTCCACTTACTTCTAGCTTTTGATGCTTTGCATCCACGAGTCCTGGAAAATCTCATGGGTCATCAAAGATGTGGAAGTAATTTTGGACAAAACTCCTGGAATGTGAAAATAACATAGAGTGTCACATGAATGCAAAAGTGACCAGTGATATTGGAATTTAGTGCATAGAAGGTCAATGGTTAATAGGGGTCAAACTCTTTGGGTCTTATGATCTACCCAAATGAAATCTGCTGCTTGTTAGCTTACTTTGAATGCCATGCTTCAGAAAAGTGTTTTGTATTATTTCCCGCCGTGTAGAAAAGTATGCAGCCATTACTCTTCATTTATAACTTTACTTATTTAAGATTTATTTTTTGGAGGCTGTATTTCCAAAGGCAGAATCAAATTCTCTTCCTAAGCACTGTTGATTGTGATGGACATTATCAAAATGTCATTCTATGCCCCTGGAGGAAATACGCTGGATTGATTTCTTTGACCTAACATTGTTCAATGCCACAAGGCGCACCACCAGTGCTGTTGAAGTTGAGATCAATTCATTGATGACCCAAGAAAGCAAAAAATCAACCTGTCTGTATTCTTCGTCTATTCATTTAGAGTCACAGACCAACACAGCACAGATACAGGCCCTTCAGCCCAATTAGTCCATGCTGATTTGTTACTTTATCTCATCCCATCAACTTGCATCTGGGCCGTAGTTCGTCGTACCCCTCCCATCCATGTACTTATCCAAACATCTTCAATGTTCCTATTGAATGTGCATCCACCACTCATGCTGTCAGCTGATTCCACATTCCCACCACCTTCTGTGTAAAGGAGTCCCTCCTCAGTTTCCCCTTAAATTTTGAACCTTTCACCCTTAACTTATGACCTCTAGTTCCAGTCTAAGACCTGGTGTAGAAGGAATGGCCCTGAGTTACTGTGGGATGCAAATGTGCTTACCTGTGCCTACTTGACACAATAATTCAGGTCAAGGTGGTTGCAGAGCTCTTAATTCACAAAAGTTAATGATTACCAAGAGCACCATCTTCTATACCTACTATTTCACAGACATGCAATTCACTGGAGTCCACTGAGAACTGTTAAATTGTTCAAGTATTTGCTTGTTCACCACAAAATAATATGTCAAGTCTGAATAACTATTTAATAGCATTGATTCCAGATATTTTGAAAATATTAGGTTCTGGCACATTTTCATTCTGATTATCATCTTTCTTTTCCTCTCTATTTCTCTTTCTGTAACTGATTTGGTATTGTTATCATCCGCTGAATACACTTTCCAGTCCTTGCACTGTTCATTTCATAATCCTTCAATAATATCAACTGAGGATACACACAGTTGATTGCTTGTTCATTCAAATCCCAGTTGCTCAGTTTTCCTCATGGCAACATTATCAGCTTGCACTTAGCTAGCATGGCCCACTTCCAAAGCAGAGCACTCTTGTCATGTTTTAGATGGCTGCTAAATTCATCTCACGAGATTCTGGTCTCTACAGTTATGCCAGCAATGAGCCACTGCAGTAATTATAGGCAGGAAGTTTTTCTTTCATAAGTAGATTAATCTAAAAGCTTTAGCTAGGGCATAATGTCTGATTTTCAAATTTATGGGCAGCATAAAGAGGATGCTATGTCATATTAATATACAAATGCTTATTATAGGTCTTTAATCCACTAACTCACTAGAACAGCTTATCTGTTTATTTTAAATGGGTTGATGACCCATTGAAATAACATACAAAGTTATGCTACTGTAGCCTGGCAGCTGGCATGCTATTACAGCTCAGGAGTAAGAGTTTGAAATTTTCTGTAAGAAGGTTTGTATGTCCTCCTCGTGAAGTGCACGTGATTTTGTACTGTGCTCCGATTTCCTCCTACTGTCCAAAGACATGATGATTAGTGGGTTAATTGGCCATAGTAATCTGTTCCGTGATTAGGCTAGGGTCAACTTGATGGGTTGCTGGGTTGCAAAGGCCTGTTCCATGATGTGTCCTTAAATAAAATAAATAATTTCATAGAAATGAGTCTGTTCACTGATATTTGATCAATGTAAATTCTAGGCTAAATCAACAAACTGTAATTGCTAGATTACACTGTCTAAGAGAAAGAAAGCAGAAGAATGATAACAGCAAGGCACTTCTAAGGAATATAAAAAGTGGATAAGTCTCCAGGTCCTGACAGGATATTCTCTAGGACCTTGAGGGAAGTTAGTGAGGGAATAGCGGGGGCTCTGACAGAAATATTTCAAATGTCATTAGAAACATGCATAGTGACAGAGGATTGGCATATTGCTCATGTTGTTCCATTGTTTAAAAAGGGTTCGAAGAGTAAACCTAGCAATTATCGGCCTGTGAGTTTGACATCAGTGGTGGGTAAATTGATGGAAAGTATTCTTAGAGATGGTATATATAATTATCTGGATAGACAGGGTCTGATTAGGAACAGTCAACATGGATTTGTGCATGGAAAGTCATGTTTGACAAATCTTATTGAATTTTTTGAAGAGGTTACTTGGAAAGTTGACGAGGGTAAAGTGGTGGATGTGGTCTATATGGACTTCAGTAAGGCCTTTGACAAGGTTCCACACGGAAGGTTAATTAGGAAGGTTCAATGCTTAGGTATTAATATTGAAGTAGTAAAATGGGTTCAGCAGTGGCTGGATGGGAGACGCCAGAGAGTAGTGGTGGTTAACTGTGTGTCAGATTGGAGGCCAATGACTAGTGGTATGCCTCAGGGATCTATACTGGATCCAATGTTGTTTGTCATATATATTAATGATCTGGATGATGGGGTGGTAAATTGGATTAGTAAGTATACAGATGATACTAAGATAGGTGGAGTTGTGGATAATGAAGTAGGTTTTCAAAGCTTGCAGAGAGATTTAGGCCAGTTAGAAGAGTGGGCTGAAAGATGGCAGATGGAGTTTAATGCTGATAAATGTGAGGTGCTACATTTTGGAAGGACTAATCAAAATAGGACATACATGGTAAATGGTAGGGCATTGAAGAATGCAGTAGAACAGAAGGATCTAGGAATAATGGTGCATAGTTCCCTGAAGGTGGAATCTCATGTGGATAGGGTGGTGAAGAAAGCTTTTGGTATGCTGGCCTTTATAAATCAGAGCAGTGAGTATAGGAGTTGGGATGTAATGTTGAAATTGTACAAGGCATTGGTGAGGCCAAATTTGGAGTATTGTGTACAGTTCTGGTCACCGAATTATAGGAAAGATGTCACCAAAATTGAGAGAGTACAGAAAAGATTTACAGAGTACAGAGAATATCGCCTGGGTTTCATCTCCTAAGTTACAGAGAATGGCTGAACAAGTTGGGTCTTTATTCTTTGGAGTGTAAAAGGTTGAGGGGGGACTTGATAGAGGTATTTAAAATTATGAGGGGGATAGATAGAGTTGACGTGGATAGGCTTTTTCCATTGAGATTGGGGGAGATTCAAACAAGAGGACATGAGCTGAGAGTTAAAGGGCAAAAGTTTAGGGGTAACATGAGGGGAAACTTCTTTACTCAGAGAGTGGTAGCTGTGTGGAACGAGCTTCCAGCAGAAGTGGTTGAGGCAGGTTCGATGTTGTCATTTAAAGTTAAATTGGATAGATATATGGACAGGAAAGGAATGGATGGTTATGGGCTGAGTGCGGGTCGGTGGGACTAGGTGAGAGTAAGAGCTCGGCACGGACGAGAAGGGCCGAGATGGCCTGTTTCCGTGCTGTAATTGTTATATGGTTATATGTTATATGGTTATAAGGCAAAATTAATGGGGGAATGGTTTTGCTTCGTGAGCTGACATGAACTTGATAGGTCAACCTGTCTTCCTCCTCTGTTGTAAGAAAATATGGAAAGTTGAATATGTTCCCAATCAATCTGGGGAAAAGCCCTCCCCACCATGGAATGCATTCATATGGAGTGCTGCCACAAGAAAGCATCCTTCAGGAGGGTGAACCCACAGAAAGCGTCTGACTCAAAGAGCATACCTGCCCAATTTCTGAAGACCTGTGCTGGAGTTCACTGAGATCTTTAACCTCTGACTTAGGCAGTCTGAGATATCCACCTGCTTCAAACAGGCTTGAAGTGATGATCAATGATTATCATCCAGTGGCACTTGGTAATGAGTGATTCGAGAGGTTGCTGATGAAACATATCAACTCCTGCCTGAGGAATAATTTGGATCGACTCCAACGTACCTACCACCACAACAGGCAAATAGAAGATGCCATTTCATTAGCTCTTCATTCAATCCTGGAAGATCTGGACAGTGAAATTGCATACATCAGGATGCTCTTCATTGAATACAGCTCAGCATTCAATACTAACATCCCCTCAAAACTAGTCAATAAAGCTTTAAGATCTCGGCCTCAATACCTCATTGAGCAACTGGAACTATTAGCACAGTTTGTTGCCTTTTGCACATTGGTTTGTTTGTCTGTCTTGTCATGTGTGGTTTTCCACTGATTCTGTGGTGTTTCTGACTTACTGTCAATGGCTGCAAGAAAATGAATCTCTGGGTTTTATATGGTGACTTTCACAATACATTTATTTTGAAATTTGAAAGCAGCAAAGTCGTTACGAACTCCCACAATGCAGGCCATTCCCTCCTCTCACTACCTAAATCAGGCAGGAGGTACAGGATCCTTATGTACCACACCAGCAAGTTCAGGAACAGTTATTACTCTACAATCATTTGGCTCCTGAACCTATGTGAATAATGTCACTCACAGCTCTGAAGTGATTCCACAACTTACAGACTCACTTTCAAGGACTCTAAAGCTCACCTTCTCATTATTATTTATTTGTTATTTGCACAATTTAACTTCTTTTGCACATTGGTTGTTTGTCAGTCTTTATTTGCATATTGGTGTTCATAAATTCTATTGTATTTCTTTGATAATAAATTTACTTTAACTTTGACGTTAAATTATTTTGGTTGTAAATTATTTACATCTTTCTCATAGGTTCTAACCATCCTGGAAAGTCTTTCAAAACATTTGAAATTGCTTCACAGCTGTGATAGGAGATAAATTTTCACCCACAGATTCACCTTATGTCTGGGCGTGTGCTGTGAGTGCTCAGCATTCACTGTCCAAGTTCAGGACGCAGAGAGCCAGCAGGGGCAGAACTCTGCATCAAACACAGGAGAATGCAAGTGTGTGAGCACCCAGGGACACAGTTTTGGGCAATAGACTGGCTCTGGCAAGATCCAGAACAATGATCCTCAACCAGCAATTTTCCATGGAGAATATTAGGAAAATGGGTAAAAACAAGAACTGCTGGAAGTACTCAGTTTGTCAGCCAGTATCTACAGGTAATGCCTCAGCTCAATGGCCTTTCATCTGGTGTAACATCACTGTTTTTTCCTGTCAGAGTAGAGAAGAGCTTAATTGTCAGAGGTGTTGTCTTTCATTAAAGCAAGGTCCTCTTTCAAATGTGAATCTTTAGTCTTTTATTCCCATTTGAAAAAGGAACTTGCTTTAATGAAAGACACCACCTCTGACAATGAAGTTCTCCCCGATTCAGTACTGAACAATCAGCTCAGAATTTTGTGCCTAGGCATTTAGAGTGGCAAGTGAACTATTTGTTTATGCCAACAGAAGGAGGATATCTTTGCATTGCTTCATGGAACAATTGGGAGAAGATTTTCGACAGAAACATCTAGAAAAGTCGGTGACAGAATAAACTTTGTATTGCGGCAGTATTTTTAGTTCTCAGTAGCAATGCTAATGCAGCATTCATAGGGTTAATTCTGTGAAAATGACCCATGAAACTGACCTAAAATTGACAGGCATATCACCAAAAAGTGGAAACAGCAACTTTAAAGCCAAGTACTGAACTAAATATGAAAGCTGGTATTCTCTCATAACCTGAATTCCATTACTGAAATATGAGCATGCAATCCCATGGACCATGAACATGGTTATATGAGGATGCTGGTAAATCTATCCACTCGTTGTTCACATAGAGTTCACACTGGTGGTCTGTCAGGAACTGAAAGAAAATAAAGGAAATCAAATGTGCTGAAAGATTGTATTGTAGACAGTGAGTAAAAGGTTACAGAAGTTAGGTCAGTCTGAACCAGACTCCACTGGAGTAAATTATTCATGGCATATAAACCCTTACAGACATTTACAATCGGTGAAATTGAGAGAAGGTTGGTCTTTCCTTTATTATTTTTGCTTTTATTGCACACCAGTAACACCTTAAAGAACTATGCAAGGAGCTGATTCCGTCGAGTGGCGACTGAAATTCCAGGTGAATTACACGCTCCACTGCAACCACATGCTGCAATTCATGAATAGCTTTACAATCTCAATTTCTTTCATCTGGGAAAATTAAGGTTTTTTTTACAAAACAGACCTATTGCTCTTTTTTTAAACTGGAGGGTCAGATTAAAGATGTAAATTTCATCCATCTGGATTTCTTTGTAAATGGTTCAACTGTCAGCAGTATGTGAGAGGTGAAAATGAACTGTGGAAAGGCTAGCAGAGTGGAAATGTTGGGTGATGGGACAGGGAGGGGAGTGTAGGGTGATGGGACAGGGAGGGGTTGTGGGGAGTGTAGGGTGAGGGACAGTGAGGGGTTGCGGCGAGTGTAGGGTGATGGGCCAGGGAGGGGTTGTGGAGAGTGTAGGGTGATGGGACAGGGAGGGGTGGTGGGGAGTGTAGGGTGATGAGACAGGGAGGGGTTGTGGGGAGTGTAGGGTGATGGGATAGGGAGGGGTTGTGGGGAGTGTAGGGTGATGGGACAGGGAGGGGTGGTGGGGAGTGTAGGGTGATGGGACAGGGAGGGGTTGTGGGGAGTGTGGGGTGATGGGACAGGGAGGGGTTGTGGGGAGAGTAGGGTGAGGGGACAGGGAGGGGTTGTGGGGAGTGTAGGGTGAGGGACAGGGAGGGGTTGCGGCGAGTGTAGGGTGATGGGCCAGGGAGGGGTTGTTGGGAATGTAGGGTGATGGGACAGGGATGGGTTGTGGGGAGTGTAGGTTGATGGGACAGGGAGGGGTTTATGGAGAGTGTAGGGTGATGGGACAGGGAGGGTTTGTGGGGTGTGTAGGGTGATGGGATAGGGAGTGGTTGTGGGGAGTGTAGGGTGATGGGACAGGGAGGGGTTGTGGGGAGTGTGGGGTGATGGGACAGGGAGGGGTTGTGGGGAGAGTAGGGTGAGGGGACAGGGAGGGGTTGTGTGGAGTGTAGGGTGACGGGACAGGGAGGGGTTGTGGAGAGTGTAGGGTGATGGGACAGGGAGGGGTTGTGGGGAGTGTAGGGTGAGGGACAGGGAGGGGTTGCGGCGAGTGTAGGGTGATGGGCCAGGGAGGGGTTGTTGGGAATGTAGGGTGATGGGACAGGGATGGGTTGTGGGGAGTGTAGGTTGATGGGACAGGGAGGGGTTTATGGAGAGTGTAGGGTGATGGGACAGGGAGGGTTTGTGGGGTGTGTAGGGTGATGGGATAGGGAGTGGTTGTGGGGAGTGTAGGGTGATGGGACAGGGAGGGGTTGTGGGGAGTGTAGTGTGATGGGACCGAGAGGGGTTGAGGGGAGTGGTGGGTGATGGGACAGGGAGGGGTTTAGGTGGTGTGTAGGGTGGTGGGACATGCAGGGGTTGTGGGGAGTGTACAGTGATGGGACAGGGAGGGGTTGTGGGGAGTGTAGGGTGATGGGACAGGGGTTGTGGGGAGTGTAGGGTGATGGGATAGGGAGTGGTTGTGGGGAGTGTAGGGTGATGGGACAGGAAGGGGTTGTGAGGAGTGTAGTGTGATGGGACCGGGAGGGGTTGAGGGGAGTGTAGGGTGATGGGACAGGGAGTGGTTGTGTGGAGTGTAGGGTGATGGGACAGGGAGGGGTTGTGGGGAGTGTAGGGTGAGGGACAGTGAGGGGTTGCGGCGAGTGTAGGGTGATGGGCGAGGGAGGGGTTGTGGAGAGTGTAGGGTGATGGAACAGGAAGGGGTTGTGGGGAGTGTAGTGTGATGGGACCGGGAGGGGTTGAGGGGAGTGTAGGGTGATGAGACAGGGAGGGGTTGTGGGGAGTGTAGGGTGATGGGACAGGGAGGGGTTGTGGAGAGTGTGGGGTGATGGGACAGGGTGGGGAGTGCAGGGTGTTGGGACAGGGAGGGGAGTGTAGGGTGAGGGACAGTGAGGGGTTGCGGCGAGTGTAGGGTGATGGGCGAGGGAGGGGTTGTGGAGAGTGTAGAGTGACGGGACAGGGAGGGGTTGTGGAGAGTGTAGGGTGATGGGACAGGGAGGGGAGTGTAGGGTGATGAGACAGGGAGGGGTTGTGGGGAGTGTAGGGTGATGGGACAGGGAGGGGTTGTGGGGAGTGTAGGGTGATGGGATAGGGAGGGGTTGTGGGGAGTGTAGGGTGATGGGACAGGGAGGGGTTGTGGGGAGGGTAGGGTGATGGGACAGGGAGGGGTTGTGGAGAGTGTAGGGTGATGGGACAGGGAGGGGTGGTGGGGAGTGTAGGGTGATGAGACAGGGAGGGGTTGTGGGGAGTGTAGGGTGATGGGACAGGGAGTGTAGGGTGATGGGACAGGAAGGGGTTGTGGGGAGTGTAGTGTGATGGGACTGGGAGGGGTTGTGGAGAGTGTAGGGTGATGGGACAGGGAGGGGTTCTGGGGAGTGTAGGGTGATGGTACAGGGTGGGATTGTGGGGAGTGTACGGTGATGGGACAGGGAGGGGTTGTGGGGAGTGTAGGGTGATGAGACAGGGAGGGGTTTATGGAGAGTGTAGGGTGACGGGTCAGGGAGGGGTTGTGGGGAGTGTAGGGTGATGGTACAGGGTGGGATTGTGGGGAGTGTACGGTGATGGGACAGGGAGGGGTTGTGGGGAGTGTGGGGTGATGGGACAGGGTGGGGAGTGCAGGGTGTTGGGACAGGGAGGGGAGTGTAGGGTGATGGGACAGGGAGGGGTTGTGGGGAGTGTAGGGTGACGGGACAGGGAGGGGTTCTGGGGAGTGTAGGGTGATGGTACAGGGTGGGATTGTGGGGAGTGTACGGTGATGGGACAGGGAGGGGTTGTGGGGAGTGTAGGGTGATGAGACAGGGAGGGGTTTATGGAGAGTGTAGGGTGACGGGTCAGGGAGGGGTTGTGGGGAGTGTAGGGTGATGGGACAGGGAGTGTAGGGTGATGGGACAGGAAGGGGTTGTGGGGAGTGTAGTGTGATGGGACTGGGAGGGGTTGAGGGGAGTGTAGGGTGATGGGACAGGGAGTGGTTGTGGGGAGTGCAGGGTGATGGGACATGGAGGGGTTGTGGGGAGTGTACAGTGATGGGACAGGGAGGGGTTGTGGGGAGTGTAGGGTGATGGGGCAGGGAGGGGTTGTGAGGAGTGTAGAGTGATGGGACAGGGAGGGGTTGTGGGGAGTGTAGGGTGATAGGACAGGGAGGGGTTGTGGGGAGTGCAGGGTGTTGGGACAGGGAGGGGAGTGTAGGGTGATGAGACAGGGAGGGGTTGTGCGGAGTGTAGGGTGATGGGATAGGGAAGGGTTGTGGGGAGTGTAGGGTGATGGGACAGGGAGGGGTTGTGGGGAGTGTAGGGTGATGGGACAGGGAGGGGTTGTGGAGAGTGTGGGGTGATGGGACAGGGAGGGGTTGTGGGGAGTGTAGGGTGATGGGACAGGGAGGGGTTGTGGGGAGTGTAGGGTAATGGGACAGGGAGGGGTTGTGTGGAGTGTAGGGAGACGGGACAGGGAGGGGTTGTGGAGAGTGTAGGGTGATGGGACAGGGAGGGGTTGTGGGGAGTGTAGGGTGAGGGACAGGGAGGGGTTGCGGCGAGTGTAGGGTGATGGGCCAGGGAGGGGTTGTTGGGAATGTAGGGTGATGGGACAGGGATGGGTTGTGGGGAGTGTAGGTTGATGGGACAGGGAGGGGTTTATGGAGAGTGTAGGGTGATGGGACAAGGAGGGGTTGTGGGAAGTGTAGGGTGATGGGACAGGGAGTGGTTGTGGGGAGTGTAGGGTGATGGGACAGGGAGGGGTTGAGGGGAGTGTAGGGTGATAGGACAGGGAGGGGTTGTGGAGAGTGTAGGGTGATGGGACAGGAAGGGGTGGTGGGGAGTGTAGGGTGATGAGACAGGGAGGGGTTGTTGGGTGTGTAGGGTGATGGGACAAGGAGGGGTTGTGGGGAGTGTGGGGTGATGGGACAGGGTGGGGAGTGCAGGGTGTTGGGACAGGGAGGGGAGTGTAGGGTGATGGGACAGGGAGGGGTTGTGGGGAGTGTAGGGTGACGGGACAGGGAGGGGTTGTGGAGAGTGTAGGGTGATGGGACAGGGAGGGGAGTGTAGGGTGATGAGACAGGGAGGGGTTGTGGGGAGTGTAGGGTGATGAGACAGGGACGGGTTGTGGGGAGTGTAGGGTGATGGGACAGGGAGGGGTTGTGGGGAGTGTGGGGTGATGGGACAGGGTGGGGAGTGCAGGGTGTTGGGACAGGGAGGGGAGAGTAGGGTGATGGTACAGGGTGGGGTTGTGGGGAGTGTACGGTGATGCGACAGGGAGGGGTTGTGGGGAGTGTAGGGTGATGGGACCGGAAGGGGTTGAGGGGAGTGTAGGGTGATGGTATAGGGAGTGGTTGTGGGGAGTATAGGGTGATGGGACATGGAGGGGTTGTGGGGAGTGTACAGTGATGGGACAGGGAGGGGTTGTGGGGAGTGTAGGATGATGGGGCAGGGAGGGGTTGTGGGGAGTGTAGAGTGATGGGACAGGGAGGGGTTGTGGGGAGTGTGGGGTGATGGGACAGGGTGGGGAGTGCAGGGTGTTGGGACAGGGAGGGGAGAGTAGGGTGATGGTACAGGGTGGGGTTGTGGGGAGTGTACGGTGATGCGACAGGGAGGGGTTGTGGGGAGTGTAGGGTGATGGGACCGGAAGGGGTTGAGGGGAGTGTAGGGTGATGGTATAGGGAGTGGTTGTGGGGAGTATAGGGTGATGGGACATGGAGGGGTTGTGGGGAGTGTACAGTGATGGGACAGGGAGGGGTTGTGGGGAGTGTAGGATGATGGGGCAGGGAGGGGTTGTGGGGAGTGTAGAGTGATGGGACAGGGAGGGGTTGTGGGGAGTGTAGGGTGATAGGACAGGGAGGTGTTGTGGGGAGTGCAGGGTGTTGGGACAGGGAGGGGAGTGTAGGGTGATTAGACAGGGAGGGTTTGTGGGGAGTGTAGGGTGATGGGACAGGGAGGGGTTGTGGGGAGTGTAGGGTAATGGGACAGGGAGGGGTTGTGGGGAGTGTAGGGTGATGGGACAGGGAGGGGTTGTGGGGAGTGTAGGGTGATGGGACAGGGAGGGGTTGTGGGGAGTGTGGGGTGATGGGTCAGGGAGGGGTTGTGGGGAGTGTAGGGTGATGGGACAGGGAGGGGTTGTGGGGAGTGTAGGGTAATGGGACAGGGAGGGGTTGTGTGGAGTGTAGGGTGATGGGCCATGGAGGGGTTGTTGGGAATGTAAGGTGATGGGACAGGGATGGGTTGTGGGGAGTGTAGGTTGATGGGACAGGGAGGGGTTGTGGGGAGTGTAGGGTGTTGGGACAGGGATGGGTTGTGGGGAGTTTAGGGTGATGGGACAGGGAGGGGTTGTGGGGAGTGTAGGGTGAGAGACAGGGAGGGGTTTATGGGGAGAGCAGGGTGATGGGACAGGGAGGGGTTGTGGGGAGTGTAGGGTGAGGGACAGGGAGGGGCTTATGCGGAGTGTAGGGTGATGGGACAGGGAGGGGTTGTGGGGAGTGTCGGGTGATGGGACAGGGAGGGGTTGTGGAGAGTGTAGGGTGGTGGGACATGGAGGGGTTGAGGGGAGAGTAGGGTGGTGGGACAGGGAGGGGTTGTGGGGAGTGTACGGTGATGGGACAGGGACGGGTTGTGGGGAGTGTAGGGTGATAGGGCAGGGAGGGGTTGTCGGGAGTGTAGTGTGATGGGACAGGGACGGGTTGTGGGGAGTGTAGGGTGAGAGACAGGGAGGGGTTTATGGGGAGAGCAGGGTGATGGGACAGGGAGGGGTTGTGGGGAGTGTAGGGTGAGGGACAGGGAGGGGCTTATGCGGAGTGTAGGGTGATGGGACAGGGAGGGGTTGTGGGGAGTGTCGGGTGATGGGACAGGGAGGGGTTGTGGAGAGTGTAGGGTGGTGGGACATGGAGGGGTTGAGGGGAGAGTAGGGTGGTGGGACAGGGAGGGGTTGTGGGGAGTGTACGGTGATGGGACAGGGACGGGTTGTGGGGAGTGTAGGGTGATAGGGCAGGGAGGGGTTGTCGGGAGTGTAGTGTGATGGGACAGGGAGGGGTTGTGGGGAGTGTAGGGTGATAGGAGAGGGAGGGGGCTTATGGAGAGTGTAGGGTGATGGGACAGGGAGGGATTTATGGGAGTGTAGGGTGATGGGACAGGGAGGGGTTGTGGGGAGTGTAGGGTGATGGGACAGGGAGGGGTTGTGGGGAGTGTAGGGTGGTGGGATAGGGATGGGTTGTGGGGAGTGTACGGTGATGGGACAGGGAGGGGTTGTGGGGAGTGTAGGGTGATGAGACAGGGAGGGGTTTATGGAGAGTGTAGGGTGACGGGACAGGGAGGGGTTGTGGGGAGTGTAGGGTGATGGGACAGGGAGTGGTTGTGGGGAGTGTAGGGTGATGGGACAGGAAGGGGTTGTGGGGAGTGCAGTGTGATGGGACCAGGAGGGGTTGAGGGGAGTGTAGGGTGATGAGACAGGGAGGGGTTTATGGAGAGTGTAGGGTGACGGGACAGGGAGGGGTTGTGGGGAGTGTAGGGTGATGGGACAGGGAGTGGTTGTGGGGAGTGTAGGGTGATGGGACAGGAAGGGGTTGTGGGGAGTGTAGTGTGATGGGACCGGGGGGGGTTGAGGGGAGTGTAATGTGATGGGACAGGGTGTGGTTGTGTGGAGTGTAGGGTGATGGGACAGGGAGGGGTTGTGGGGAGTGTAGGGTGAGGGTCAGTGAGGGGTTGCGGCGAGTGTAGGGTGATGGGCGAGGGAGGGGTTGTGGAGAGTGTAGGGTGATGGAACAGGAAGGGGTTGTGGGCAGTGTAGTGTGATGGGACCGGGAGGGGTTGAGGGGAGTGTAGGGTGATGAGACAGGGAGGGGTTGTGGGGAGTGTTGGGTGATGGGACAGGGAGGGGTTGTGGGGAGTGTGGGGTGATGGGACAGGGTGGGGAGTGCAGGATGTTGGGACAGGGAGGGGAGTGTAGGGTGATGGGACAGGGAGGGGTTGTGGGGAGTGTAGGGTGACGGGACAGGGAGGGGTTGTGGAGAGTGTAGGGTGATGGGACAGGGAGGGGAGTGTAGGGTGATGAGACAGGGAGGGGTTGTGAGGAGTGTAGGGTGATGGGATAGGGAGGGGTTGTGGGGAGTGTAGGGTGATGGGACAGGGAGGGGTTGTGGGGAGTGTAGGGTGATGGGACAGGGAGGGGTTGTGGGGAGTGTGGGGTGATGGGACAGGGAGGGGTTGTGGGGAGAGTAGGGTGAGGGGACAGGGAGGGGTTGTGTGGAGTGTAGGGTGACGAGACAGGGAGGGGTTGTGGAGAGTGTAGGGTGATGGGATAGGGAGTGGTTGTGGGGAGTGTAGGGTGATGGGACAGGGAGGGGTTGTGGGGAGTGTAGTGTGATGGGACCGAGAGGGGTTGAGGGGAGTGGTGGGTGATGGGACAGGGAGGGGTTTAGGTGGTGTGTAGGGTGGTGGGACATGCAGGGGTTGTGGGGAGTGTACAGTGATGGGACAGGGAGGGGTTGTGGGGAGTGTAGGGTGATGGGGAAGGGAGGGGTTGTGGGGAGTGTAGAGTGATGGGACAGGGGTTGTGGGGAGTGTAGGGTGATGGGACAGGGAGTGGTTGTGGGGAGTGTAGGGTGATGGGACAGGAAGGGGTTGTGGGGAGTGTAGTGTGATGGGACCGGGAGGGGTTGAGGGGAGTGTAGGGTGATGGGACAGGGAGTGGTTGTGTGGAGTGTAGGGTGATGGGACAGGGAGGGGTTGTGGGGAGTGTAGGGTGAGGGACAGTGAGGGGTTGCGGCGAGTGTAGGGTGATGGGCGAGGGAGGGGTTGTGGAGAGTGTAGGGTGATGGAACAGGAAGGGGTTGTGGGGAGTGTAGTGTGATGGGACCGGGAGGGGTTGAGGGGAGTGTAGGGTGATGAGACAGGGAGGGGTTGTGGGGAGTGTAGGGTGATGGGACAGGGAGGGGTTGTGGAGAGTGTGGGGTGATGGGACAGGGTGGGGAGTGCAGGGTGTTGGGACAGGGAGGGGAGTGTAGGGTGATGGGACAGGGAGGGGTTGTGGGGAGTGTAGGGTGACGGGACAGGGAGGGGTTGTGGAGAGTGTAGGGTGATGGGACAGGGAGGGGAGTGTAGGGTGATGAGACAGGGAGGGGTTGTGGGGAGTGTAGGGTGATGGGACAGGGAGGGGTTGTGGGGAGTGTAGGGTGATGGGATAGGGAGGGGTTGTGGGGAGTGTAGGGTGATGGGACAGGGAGTGGTTGTGGGGAGTGTAGGGTGATGGGACAGGGAGGGGTTCTGGGGAGTGTAGGGTGAAGGTACAGGGTGGGATTGTGGGGAGTGTATGGTGATGGGACAGGGAGGGGTTGTGGGGAGTGTAGGGTGATGGGACAGGGAGGGGTTGTGGGGAGTGCAGGGTGTTGGGACAGTGAGGGGAGTGTAGGGTGATGGGACAGGGAGGGGTTGTGGGGAGTGTAGGGTGACGGGACAGGGAGGGGTTGTGGAGAGTGTAGGGTGATGGGACAGGGAGGGGTTCTGGGGAGTGTAGGGTGAAGGTACAGGGTGGGATTGTGGGGAGTGTACGGTGATGGGACAGGGAGGGGTTGTGGGGAGTGTAGGGTGATGAGACAGGGAGGGGTTTATGGAGAGTGTAGGGTGACGGGTCAGGGAGGGGTTGTGGGGAGTGTAGGGTGATGGGACAGGGAGTGGTTGTGGGGAGTGTAGGGTGATGGGACAGGAAGGGGTTGTGGGGAGTGTAGTGTGATGGGACTGGGATGGGTTGAGGGGAGTGTAGGGTGATGGGACAGGGAGTGGTTGTGGGGAGTGCAGGGTGATGGGACATGGAGGGGTTGTGGGGAGTGTACGGTGCTGGGACAGGGAGGGGTTGTGGAGAGTGTAGGGTGGTGGGACATGGAGGGGTTGAGGGGAGTGTAGGGTGGTGGGACAGGGAGGGGTTGTGGGGAGTGTACGGTGCTGGGACAGGGACGGGTTGTGGGGAGTGTAGGATGATAGGAGAGGGAGGGGGCTTATGGAGAGTGTAGGGTGGTGGGACAGGGAGGGGTTGTGGGGAGAGTACGGTGCTGGGACAGGGACGGGTTGTGGGGAGTGTAGGGTGATAGGGCAGGGAGTGGTTGTCGGGAGTGTAGTGTGATGGGACAGGGAGGGGTTGTGGGGAGTGTAGGGTGATAGGAGAGGGAGGGGGCTTATGGAGAGTGTAGGGTGATGGGACAGGGAGGGGTTATGCGGATGTGTAGGGTGCGGGACAGGGAGGGATTTATGGGAGTGTAGGGTGATGGGACAGGGAGGGGTTGTGGGGAGTGTAGGGTGATGGAACAGGGAGGGGTTGTGGGGAGTGTAGGGTGATGGGACAGGGAGGGGTTGTGGGGAGTGTAGGGTGGTGGGATAGGGAGGGGTTGTGGGGAGTGTAGGGTGATGGGACAGGGATGGGTTGTGGGGAGTGTAGGGTGATGGGACAGGGAGGGGTTGTGGGGAGTGTAGGGTGAGGGACAGTGAGGGGTTGCAGTGAGTGTAGGGTGATGGGCCAGGGAGTGGTTGTTGGGAGTGTCGGGTGATGGGACAGGGATGGGTTGTGGGGAGTGCAGGTTGATGGGACAGGGAGGGGTTGTGGGGAGTGTAGGGTGATGGGACAGGGATGGGTTGTGGGGAGTTTCGGGTGATGGGACAGGGAGGTGTTGTGGGGAGTGTAGGGTGAGGGACAGGAAGGGGTTTATGGGAGAGCAGGGTGATGGGACAGGGACGGGTTGTAGGGAGTGCAGGGTGAGGGACAGGGAGGGGCTTATGCGGAGTGTAGGATGATGGAACAGGGAGGGGTTGTGGGGAGTGTAGGGTGATGGGACAGGGAGAGGTTGTGGGGAGTGTAGGGTGATGGGACAGGGAGGGGTTGTGGGGAGTGTAGGGTGATGGGATAGGGAGTGGTTGTGGGGAGTGTAGGGTGATGGGACAGGGAGTGGTTGTGGGGTGTGTTGGTTGATGGGACAGGGAGGGGTTTATGGAGAGTGTAGGGTGATGGGACAGGGAGGGGTTGTGGGGAGTGTAGGGTGATGGGATAGGGAGTGGTTGTGGGGAGTGTAGGGTGATGGGACAGGGAGTGGTTGTG
Source organism: Mobula birostris (assembly GCF_030028105.1). NCBI lineage: Eukaryota > Metazoa > Chordata > Chondrichthyes > Myliobatiformes > Myliobatidae > Mobula > Mobula birostris. Next base: position 195,012,994 of record NC_092371.1, read on the forward strand.
GGGAGTGTAGGGTGATGAGACAGGGAGGGGTTGTGGGGAGTGTAGGGTGATTGGACAGGGAGGGGTTGTGGGGAGTGTGGTGTGATGGGACAGGGTGGGGAGTGCAGGGTGTTGGGACAGGGAGGGGAGTGTAGGGTGATGGGACAGGGAGGGGTTGTGCGGAGTGTAGGGTGACGGGACAGGGAGGGGTTGTGGAGAGTGTAGGGTGATGGGACAGGGAGGGGTTCTGGGGAGTGTAGGGTGATGGTACAGGGTGGGGTTGTGGGGAGTGTACGGTGATGGGACAGGGAGGGGTTGTGGGGAGTGTAGGGTGATGAGACAGGGAGGGGTTTATGGAGAGTGTAGGGTGACGGGACAGGGAGGGGTTGTGGGGAGTGTAGGGTGATGGGACAGGGAGTGGTTGTGGGGAGTGCAGGGTGATGGGACATGGAGGGGTTGTGGGGAGTGTACAATGATGGGACAGGGAGGGGTTGTGGGGAGTGTACGGTGATGGGGCAGGGAGGGGTTGTGGGGAGTGTAGAGTGATGGGACAGGGAGGGGTTGTGGGGAGTGTAGGGTGATAGGACAGGGAGGGGTTGTGTGGAGTGCAGGGTGTTGGGACAGGGAGGGGAGTGTAGGGTGATGAGACAGGGAGGGGTTGTGCGCAGTGTAGGGTGATGGGATAGGGAGGGGTTGTGGGGAGTGTAGGGTGATGGGACAGTGAGGGGTTCTGGGGAGTGTAGGGTGATGGGACAGGGAGGGGTTGTGGGGAGTGTGGGGTGATGGGACAGGGAGGGGTTGTGGGGAGTGTAGGGTGATGGGACAGGGAGGGGTTGTGGGGAGTGTAGGGTAATGGGACAGGGAGGGTTTGTGTGGAGTGTAGGGTGACGGGACAGGGAGGGGTTGTGGAGAGTGTAGGGTGATGGGACAGGGAGGGGTTGTGGGGAGTGTAGAGTGAGGGACAGGGAGGGGTCGCGGCGAGTGTAGGGTGATGGGCCAGGGAGGGGTTGTTGGGAATGTAGGGTGATGGGACAGGGATGGGTTGTGGGGAGTGTAGGTTGATGGGACAGGGAGGGGTTTATGGAGAGTGTAGGGTGATGGGACAGGGAGGGGTTGTGGGAAGTGTAGGGTGATGGGACAGGGAGTGGTTGTGGGGAGTGTAGGGTGATGGGACAGGGAGGGGTTGTGGGGAGTGTAGTATGATGGGACCTGGAGGGGTTGAGGGGAGTGTAGGGTGATGGGACAGGGAGGGGTTTAGGTGGAGTGTAGGGTGATGGGACATTCAGGGGTTGTGGGGAGTGTACAGTGATGGGACAAGGAGGGGTTGTGGGGAGTGTACGGTGATGGGGCAGGGAGGTGTTGTGGGGAGTGTAGAGTGATGGGACAGGGAGGGGTTGTGGAGAGTGTAGGGTGATAGGACAGGGAGGGGTTGTGGAGAGTGTAGGGTGATGGGAAAGGGAGGGGTGGTGGGGAGTGTAGGGTGATGAGACAGGGAGGGGTTGTGGGGAGTGTAGGGTGATGGGACAAGGAGGGGTTGTGGGGACTGTGGGGTGATTGGACAGGGTGGGGAGTGCAGGGTGTTGGGACAGGGAGGGGAGTGTAGGGTGATGGGACAGGGAGGGGTTGTGGGGAGTGTAGGGTGACGGGACAGGGAGGGGTTGTGGAGAGTGTAGGGAGATGGGACAGGGAGGGGAGTGTAGGGTGATGAGACAGGGAGGGGTTGTGGGGAGTGTAGGGTGGTGGGACAGGGAGGGGTTGTGGGGAGTGTGGGGTGATGGGATAGGGAGGGGTTGTGGGGAGTGTAGGGTGATGGGACAGGGAGGGGTTGTGGGGAGTGTACAGTGATGGGACAGGGAGGGGTTGTGGGGAGTGTAGGGTGATGGGGAAGGGAGGGGTTGTGGGGAGTGTAGAGTGATGGGACAGGGAGGGGTTGTGTGGAGTGTCGGGTGATAGGACAGGGAGGGGTTGTGGAGAGTGTAGGGTGATGGGACAGGGAGGGGAGTGTAGGGTGATGAGACAGGGAGGGGTAGTGGGGAGTGTAGGGTGATGGGACAGGGAGGGGTTGTGGGGAGTATAGGGTGACGGGACAGGGAGGGGTTGTGGGGAGTGTAGGGTGATGGGACAGGGAGGGGTTGTGGGGAGTGTGGGGTGATGGGACAGGGAGTGGTTGTGGGGAGTGTAGGGTGACGGGACAGGGAGGGGTTGTGGAGAGTGTAGGGTGATGGGACAGGGAGGGGTTGTGGGGAGTGTAGAGTGAGGGACAGGGAGGGGTTGCGGCGAGTGTAGGGTGATGGGCCAGGGAGGGGTTGTTGGGAATGTAGGGTGATGGGACAGGGATGGGTTGTGGGGAGTGTAGGTTGATGGGACAGGGAGGGGTTTATGGATAGTGTAGGGTGATGGGACAGGGAGGGGTTGTGGGGAGTGTAGGGTGATGGGATAGGGAGTGGTTGTGGGGAGTGTAGGGTGATGGGACAGGGAGGGGTTGTGGGGAGTGTAGTGTGATGGGACCGAGAGGGGTTGAGGGGAATGTAGGGTGATGGGACAGGGAGGGGTTGTGGAGAGTGTAGGGTGATGTGACAGGGAGGGGTTGTGGGGAGTGTAGGGTGAGGGACAGGGAGGGGTTGCGGCGAGTGTAGGGTGATGGGCCAGGGAGGGGTTGTTGGGAATGTAGCGTGATGGGACAGGGATGGGTTGTGGGGAGTGTAGGTTGATGGGACAGGGAGGGGTTTATGGAGAGTGTAGGGTGATGGGACAGGGAGGGGTTGTGGGGAGTGTAGGGTGATGGGATAGGGAGTGGTTGTGGGGAGTGTAGGGTGATGGGACAGGGAGGGGTTGTGGGGAGTGTAGTGTGAATGGACCGAGAGGGGTTGAGGGGAGTGTAGGGTGATGGGACAGGGAGGGGTTTAGGTGGGGTGTAGGGTGGTGGGACATGCAGGGGTTGTGGGGAGTGTAGGGTGATGGGGAAGAGAGGGGTTGTGGGGAGAGTAGAGTGATGGGACAGGAAGGGGTTGTGGGGAGTGTAGGGTGATAGGACAGGGAGGGGTTGTGGAGCGTGTAGGGTGATGAGACAGGTTGTGGGGAGTGTAGGGTGATGGGACAGGGAGGGGTTGTGGGGAGTGTGGGGTGATGGGACAGGGTGGGGAGTGCAGGGTGTTGGGACAGGGAGGAGAGAGTAGGGTGATGGTACAGGGTGGGGTTGTGGGGAGTGTACGGTGATGGGACAGGGAGGGGTTGTGGGGAGTGTAGGGTGATGAGACAGGGAGGGGTTTATGGAGAGTGCAGGGTGACGGGAGCGGGAGTGGTTGTGGGGAGTGTAGGGTGATGCGACAGGGAGGGGTTGAGGGGAGTGTAGGGTGATGGGACAGGGAGTGGTTGTGGGGAGTATAGGGTGATGGGACATGGAGGGGTTGTGGGGAGAGTACAGTGATGGGACAGGGAGGGGTTGTGGGGAGTGTGGGATGATGGGGCGGGGAGGGGTTGTGGGGAGTGTAGAGTGATGGGACAGGGAGGGGTTGTGGGGAGTGTAGGGTGATAGGACAGGGAGGGATTGTGGGGAGTGTAGGGTGATGGGATAGGGAGGGGTTGTGGGGAGTGTAGGGTGATGGGACAGGGAGGGTTTGTGGGGAGTGTAGGGTGATTGGACAGGGAGGGGTTGTGGGGAGTGTGCGGTGATGGGTCAGGGAGGGGTTGTGGGGAGTGTAGGGTGATGGGACAGGGAGGGGTTGTGGGGAGTGTAGGGTAATGGGACAGGGAGGCGTTGTGTGGAGTGTAGGGTGATGGGCCATGGAGGGGTTGTTGGGATTGTAGGGTGATGGGACAGGGATGGGTTGTGGGGAGTGTAGGTTGATGGGACAGGGAGGGGTTGTGGGGAGTGTAGGGTGATGGGACAGGGACGGGTTGTGGGGAGTTTAGGGTGATGGGACAGGGAGGGGTTGTGGGGAGTGTAGGATGAGGGACAGGGAGGGGTTTATGGGGAGAGCAGGGTGATGGGACAGCAAGGGGTTGTGGGGAGTGTAGGGTGAGGGACAGGGAGGGGCTTATGCGGAGTGTAGGGTGATGGGATAGGGAGGGGTTGTGGGGAGTGTAGGGTGATGGGACAGGGAGGGGTTGTGGGGAGTGTCGGGTGATGGGACAGGGAGGGGTTGTGGAGAGTGTAGGGTGATGGGACAGGGAGGGGTTGTGGGGAATGTAGGGTGGTGGGACATGGAGGGGTTGAGGGGAGTGTGGGGTGGTGGGACAGGGAGGGGTTGTGGGGAGTGTAGGGTGAGGGACAGGGAGGGGCTTATGCGGAGTGTAGGGTGATGGGATAGGGAGGGGTTGTGGGGAGTGTAGGGTGATGGGACAGGGAGGGGTTGTGGGGAGTGTCGGGTGATGGGACAGGGAGGGGTTGTGGAGAGTGTAGGGTGATGGGACAGGGAGGGGTTGTGGGGAATGTAGGGTGGTGGGACATGGACGGTTTGAGGGGAGTGTGGGGTGGTGGGACAGGGAGGCGTTGTGGGGAGTGTACGGTGCTGGGACAGGGAGGGGTTATGCGGATGTGTAGGGTGCGGGACAGGGAGGGATTTATGGGAGTGTAGGGTGATGGGACAGAGAGGGGTTGTGGGGAGTGTAGGGTGATGGAACAGGGAGGGGTTGTGGGGAGTGTAGGGTGATGGGACAGGGAGGGGTTGTGGGGAGTGTAGGGTGGTGGGATAGGGAGGGGTTGTGGGGAGTGTAGGGTGATGGGACAGGGATGGGTTGTGGGGATTGTAGGGTGATGGGTCAGGGAGGGGTTGTGGGGAGTGTAGGGTGAGGGACAGTGAGGGGTTGCAGCGAGTGTAGGGTGATGGGCCAGGGAGGGGTTGTTGGGAGTGTCGGGTGAGGGGACAGGGATGGGTTGTGGGGAGTGCAGGTTGATGGGACAGGGAGGGGTTGTGGGGAGTGTAGGGTGATGGGACAGGGATGGGTTGTGGGGAGTGCAGGGTGAGGGACAGGGAGGGGCTTATGCGGAGTGTAGGATGATGGGACAGGGAGGGGTTGTGGGGAGTGTAGGGTGATGGGACAGGGAGAGGTTGTGGGGAGTGTAGGGTGATGGGGTAGGGAGGGGTTGTGGGGAGTGTCGGGTGTTGGGACAGTGAGGGGTTGTGGGGATTGTAGGGTGAGAGACAGGGAGGGGTTGTGGGGAGTAAAAGGTGATGGGGCAGGGAGGGTTTGTGGGGAGTGTAGGGTGAGGGACAGGGAGGGGTTGTGGAGAGTGTAGGGTGATGGGACAGGGAGGGGTTGTGGAGAGTGTCGGGTGATGGGACAAGGAGGGGTTGTGGGGAGCGTAGGGTGATGAGACAGGGAGGGGTTGTGGGGAGTGTAGGGTGATGGGACAGGGAGGGGTTTAGGTGGAGTGTAGGGTGATGGGACATTCAGGGGTTGTGGGGAGTGTACAGTGATGGGACAAGTAGGGGTTGTGGGGAGTGTAGGGTGATGGGGCAGGGAGGGGTTGTGGGGAGTGTAGAGTGATGGGACAGGGAGGGGTTGTGGGGAGTGTAGGGTGATAGGACAGGGAGGGGTTGTGGAGAGTGTAGGGTGATGGGACAGGGAGGGGTGGTGGGGAGTGTAGGGTGATGAGACAGGGAGGGGTTGTGGGGAGTGTAGGGTGATGGGACAAGGAGGGGTTGTGGGGAGTGTGGGGTGATGGGACAGGGTGGGGAGTGCAGGGTGTTGGGACAGGGAGGGGAGTGTAGGGTGATGAGACAGGGAGGGGTTGTGGGGAGTGTAGGGTGATGGGACAGGGAGGGGTTGTGGGGAGTGTAGGGTGATGGGATAGGGAGGGGTTGTGGGGAGTGTAGGGTGATGGGACAGAGAGGGGTTGTGGGGAGTGTAGGTTGATGGGACAGGGAGGGGTTGTGGGGAGTGTGGGGTGATGGGACAGGGAGGGGTTGTGGGGAGTGTAGGGTGATGGGACAGGGAGGGGTTGTGGGGAGTGTAGGGTGATGGGACAGGGAGGGGTTGTGTGGAGTGTAGGGTGACGGGACAGGGAGGGGTTGTGGAGAGTGTAGGGTGATGGGACAGGGAGGGGTTGTGGGGAGTGTAGGGTGAGGGACAGGGAGGGGTTGCGGCGAGTGTAGGGTGATCGGCCAGGGAGGGGTTGTGGGGAGTGTAGGGTGATGGGACAGGGAGGGGTTGTGGGGAGTGTAGGGTGATGGGACAGGGAGGGGTTGTGGGGAGTGCAGGGTGATGGGATAGGGAGGGGTTGTCAGGAGTGTAGGGTGATGGGACAGGGAGGGGTTACGGGAAGTGTAGGGTGATGGGACAGGGAGTGGTTGTGTGGAGTGGAAGGTGGTGGGACACAGAGGTGTTTATGGAGAGTGTAGGTGGATAGGGCAGAGTGAGGTTGTGGGGAGTGGTGGATCCTGACACACAGTGGGGTAATGGTGAGTGTACCCTCGTGGAATAGAGAGCGTCTAATGGCATTGTTGGTGGTGGAGCACAGACGGTTTGGTGTAGTGTTGGGTAAGAGGGCGTGGAAGAGAGTTGAGTATTTTGTGTAGCATGGTGTCGTGGTGGGAACGTCATTGGTTGGACAAATGATGTGTTGGGTGAAGAGGTGAAGGGGAAGTTGGACCGTTGGATAAGCGAGTTTGCTGTTTTTCCACATGGGAGTGGTATGAAAGTGGTTTTGGTGGGGTTGGTGATTTGTTGAGAGAGGGGCTGAGTGAATGGGAACCGTTGTGAATTAGATATGGAGGAAGTGGTGGGTTTTTTCTCATTCTTATCTACTTGTGTTTTTCCCGCACTTTTCAAGTTACGGTACCAGGTATTTTGTCACATCACTCTACTCAATAATCCGGACTATTCTGATCCTCAAATAATGTGCTCAATCTCACAAGCAACTGTGCCATGCTGCTTTGTGTTAAATTTGTCTTTAACCTTCTCAGTTGTTAGTAACGTCATAATCAGCATCACTCGTCTAAAGAGACTACCATGCAGTGCAAAAAATGTTGGGGACCCCTGTTATAAGGAGTCGGAATATTGAAGTCGAGGTTTGGCTTTCCTCATTGATCCTAGTTTACCTGGAGACATTTGAGACCAGCCCAGGGCAGATGTGGCTACCTGCTACACAAATGGAAACAGCAAAGTTCTTGTCGCAATCACGGATGCATCAAGTACATCACCGTTTCTGACCTGGAGTTCAAACCATTAGCACACTGCTGTGATCCTTTGGACCAGATAGGGGGGAAATGAAATTCAATCACAAGTGTACATATTTGGCCAATAATGGGTGTGTGTGTTGGGAATGGTGGAGGGGTGGAGGGGAGGAGGAGGTGGTGTAAATATGATAATACTTCTTCCCACCCCTGAGGTTGCTGTTTTGTATATATATTCTATTTCCCGTGTGTGAAAAGAAATATTAGAAATTGTGCAATTGAAATGAAAAGGAAGAACTATTATTGAATTACACCATAATTCAGTTGATATTTAAATGTACTGTTGAAACTAAAGTGCAATTTATCCACAGATGTCAAAGCTGAACGAACTCTTGCTGTGAAGTTTACAGTTGTGAGTCATATACTTAAACATCCACTGAAACCAAAAGCAAACATGACCAAGGGCGGCATAGGTCAAAGAGGTTGGTAAGTTTTTTTTATCCCTATGGTTGGATGTCTCCAGGAGAAAACTAAAATTACCCAAACAATAGATGTTATATCAGTGGAATCAATTGGCTTAATTGGCTTACAATCAATTGGCTTACAGCTCTCGTATTGCATGTAGTTTAGTTCTGGAGTGATATTGGAGGAAAAATTTACCAGTATACCATTCTTTCATTTGGTAAAAGGGCCAGCATATCCTTTTTAATGGCAATCAAAAATAAGAAATAAACGTCGGCTTGAGCAGCAAGCACTCAAATCCTGGGTGTTAATAATTTGTTAGATATCAATGGTTTATCTACAGTTAATGTGAGGCAAATTAGGCAAAGCAGGTTGGATGCAAACACGAGGAAATCTACAGATGCTGGAATTTCAAGCAACACACATCAAAGTTGCTGGTGAACGCAGCAGGCCAGGCAGCATCTCTAGGAAGAGGTACAGTCGACGTTTCAGGCCAAAACCTTTTGTCAGGATGCAACTCCATTTGGAGGTATTTATAAAACTTGAGGGCATTGCCATTTAGCAAAGGTGTAAATGTGAACAATAACTTTTCCACTTCATCAGATATCTAAGTACATTTTAATAATTCTCATGGTAGTTTAAAATCATTATTAGTAGTCATTAATGCTCATTTGGCAGCATTTTCTATTGCAGACACAAGGAAGTTTTGTTTTAATCCACTGTAATATGTCTGGCAAAGAAGAAATCCTGCCAGGCACTGCCCTCTCCAAACACTCAATGTACAGTGCTGGAAAAAAACATCAGATTAGAAATAAAATTCAGATAAGGGTGACTGTCCTGTACTTCAGGGAACAGATGGATTATCCACACAGAGTAATGATTTTTACATCATGGTTTGGAACAGAACTAATGGCCAACATAACATGCTGTTAACCTTGATTGTCATCCTCTTACAGAAAAATAATGCTAAGATACTTCCTCTTGTTCATATAGGAATCCAAGGAATTATAATGTAGTGCCATTCCTCTGGACAACTTTTCAGCTAGAAAGTAAAGTAATGGTATTAGCAAAAGATTTGAGCTACTGATCAGTCAATATTGTTGACCAGAGAGATTGTTGGGGAGACCAGTAAAGCAAGAGTGAAATAAGTGTAAAATGATTCAATGGTTTATCACTCTCAAAAAATCTGTGTAACTGGTAATATTATTATGTAATGTTAAATTTTTTGTGGGAAAAGGTGTAAAATCTCACAGTTTCTTTCTGTCTGTTGATAGTAATAGAGTTCTGTTCTTCCAAAAAATGCTTGAAATCAAATGCCCCAGACTAAAGATCACTGTCTGTTTGTGAAAGAAGAGGGACATAAATCATTAGATCAAAGCTCAGCTGTTTTATTTCACCTTTCAGCAACAAACTGCAATAGTTCTCACAATTCTATGACACAGGCCTATGATTGTAAGACAGCAAACAGAGCAGAGTAGCAAAAGTCCATCTGCTTAGGTTAGCTCTCTCTAATTTTAATTTTAATCACCAGGTATGATGACTGATCCTAACTCCACACTCAGGACGTTAGGGTTAAAACATTCTTTGGTTATGTGGGGATTTAAAAAATTTCACATTTGCAGTGTCATTCACCCTGAGTCTCTTTTCAAAAGTATTGAACAAAAGTTACACACATCAAAGTTGCTGGTGAACGCAGCAGGCCAGGCAGCATCTCTAGGAAGGGGTACAGTCGACGTTTCGGGCTGAGACCCTTAACGTCGACTGTACCCCTTCCTAGAGATGCTGCCTGGCCTGCTGCGTTCACCAGCAACTTTGATGTGTGTTGCTTGAATTTCCAGCATCTGCAGATTTCCTCATGTTTGCATTGACCAAAAGTTGACTGAATAGTTTTTATTCTGATTTGGCACTTGGAGTCCTGAAATGCTTCCAACATGGTATCTAATATGCACATTTGTGGTTCCTTAAGGTTATTATAGCTGGGGACAAGCTCCCACTACCTATTAAATGCTTCCAATGGCGTGTGCCTCCAATAGCTTCTGACAACCAAGTCCAGCTCTTTGCCTTCACGTGTGGTTTAGCTACTAAGCCCAGCTGAACCATTTCTACTGACAGGAGAAGGGGCAAAGACTGGTGACTGGCACCTTAAAACCAGTTGCTTCGGGCAGAAGGGACTCATCAGCCATGGTTGGTCGCTCGTCTGGGAGAAGGAAAACTCTGATCTCAAACCTTCGCTGTCCCACTCATGGGGAAGGCTTCGAGAGTAAGCCCCAAGGGAAAAATCTGGATTTGGAGTCCTACACTGAGTTCAACACTGGCTGGCAACTCTTGCCATGCTGCTGGTGCCAGACTGTATCGGTCTCTCCTGTTCCTTTGGGTTCATCAGATGCATGGAGAGAGGGAGCTTGCTCTCCATATCGTATTGCCCGGGCTTGCGTTTGTCGACAGCTAGGATGGAGGCCTCAGCAGCTCAACAGTACAGCCAACGGATCAGTCGGTGAGGAAGGACATGCCCTGCTAATGCCCACTGGAATTCTGTAAATTAGACAGATTGTGATTGTAAACCTTGTGCAATGCGAATTTGATGCAAGCAATGTCAGTTTAAATCTCAATGATACTGGTTATTCTTATAAATAACTGTAGGAAGAAGCCCTGTTAGCACTGTTGAAAGGAATCTTCACTTTTCTGTGCATTAGCTGCTAATGGATTTCTGTGGAATTTTGGCATAAATGGTATTTGGTGTTTGCATAGTCTAAAGGGAATATATTGCCAGTAGCTGAGACATTAGTGCTAAAGGTTGCCGTAGTAGCTAGGTGGCCCCAGATCTGGGTGTTTTACTGGCTATTTCCCCAGGAGTGCAACATGACCAGGATGGCTTTGCCTGCGTTATGAACTTCCCAGAGTATCACAATCCACACTCATTGTATTTTGGGAATGCTGCATGTCAATTTCAAACTCTGCCTTAAAAGCCTTAATTAATTAATTAATTGTTTATTTAGAGGTACAGCACAGATATTGTTCACACTGCTGATGCATGACTGTGTCGTAGGATAGAGCTCAAACAGTGTCATCAAGTTTGCGGATGCGCAGCAAGTGTCTGGCCTCATCAAGAACAATAACAAGATGGAGTAGAGAGAGGAAGTGAAGCAACGGGCGAATTGGTGTGAGCAGAATAACCTCAGCCTGAATGTGGGGAAGACAAAGGAAATGAATTGTGGACTTCAGGAAGGTGTGGACAAACCATCCCCCTCTGTGAATACATGGCTCCTCTGTAGAAAGAGTTAAGTGCACCAAGTTCCTGGGAGTTCACATCATGGATGATCTCAGCTGGTCCCTTAATATTGCCTCCACTTCCTAAGAAAATTGAGGCAAGCAGGGGCCCAACTCCACATCATTTTAACTGCATTTTACAAGAGCACAATTGAGAACATCCTGACAAGTTGTATCTCCACCTGGTATGGGAGCAGTTTGGCAAGGAACCTGAACCCCCTACAAAGGACCATGAGAATGGCTGAGAAGCTCATAGGGGTCCCCCTACCATCCATTGGAGACATTATCAGGAGTGCCGCATATGCAGAACCCTTTGTATTATTAAGGATCCCACCCATCCATCCAGAGTCCTTTGACTTTGGACTATCAGGCAGAAGACTATGATGCATAAAAACAAGAAAGGCCAGAATGAGAGATATTTTCTTACACCAGATCATTAAGCTTCTGAACTCCTGGCGCATCATATTCAAAGTGTCACTGGTTAATCTGTTCCAATATTTAAAATTAATGCACTTTAGTTTGTTGTTTATGTGTGATTCATCTGTAGATTTTATCCTTACCTTCATAAGTGTGTTACGTGTATCCTGTGCCCTACTGTGCTTTAACCCTGGTTCAAAGAAACATTGACTCCTTTCTACATACATTATATGGTTATTTGAGTTATATATATATACATATAGTTAAATGACAATAAACTTGACTTGACTTGACTTGAACAAGGCCCAACAAGGCATATTGCCCAGCAACCCCCCTACTTAACATTAGCCTAATCACAGGACTATTTACAATGACCAATTAATCTACTAACTCTGGACTGTAGGAGGAAACCGGAGCACCCAGAGGAAACACACGCACTCATGGGGAGAATATAAAATCTCCCTTACAGACGGCACTGGAATTGAACTCCAAGCTTCAGAACGCACCAAGCTGTAATAGCATCACACTGACAGCTACACTGCTGTGGTGCCTCACTCCCTTGGTGGCCAATGACCATAAATATCAAATGCACCATACTTACCCTGACAGAAGGATGATTTCATCTTGCAGCAATCTGCCCTTGCTTTGATATGTAAACCTCAAGGCAAGCTGAAAGGTAGCCACTGGGTGACAATGGCTATCCCTTGAAGATCAGGCTCTTAACTCAGGTACTCAGCCAATAAACACTCATTTGGCATGCCTACATCAAAAGCCCCAGCTGCCACTTGAAACAGCACAGAACCACAGTGCGTGCTCAACATCCTACTGCCGGTTGGCTTCATAAGCACATATCTCAAGATTCGTGATTGCCTGCTGCTTTGTGCACATCTGAGGTTTCAGCCTTTTTCGCCAGCTGACCTGCAAACAGCTGGGAACAGGAGGTAAGGAAAGAGCAGGAGTGGGGAGAGAGGAAAGCCTTTCTCTGGACTAGATCTCTTACAGCTGCTAATCCAATGAGCACAACCTCAATTCTTCCTTCAGTAGCAAACTTCATGTCTCCACCCTTCTTGTTGCTGCCCATCATATCATGCACCAAGCTTCTGTGCACAAGTGTCATCGTAAAACAAGCCTGAACGCTCTCCTGTATCAGGAATGTTCTCTGATTCTCATCAAGCCAGCTTTGTACATCAAACCACGCCAAATAACTAGTCCTTATAATCAGCTGGAGCACATGTTGGTGTGCTGTTGCAATCTACGATCCTTAACACATAAACATACGGTGATGATGGAAGTGGTCTGACCTTACTCTATCACACACAAATTGATGTTGCTTACTTTACAATAACTCATGACTCATAAGACTCCATTCTGTGGTTATGAGAGATTCCCTTACAGCATCGCTGGAGAAAATAGGCTCCATGTTCTGGTCCAAAGTTTTGTGCATGATTGACACTGGTTGCCTCTAAGCTCCCTGATACTGCAGACAGACATTCTGGTAGGTGACACGGTACACTCTGTAATTATTATACATACCGTCTATCTTCTTCTGTCAGCTGCTCCACTTGCCTACATCTTAGTCCTCAACAAAACTTACATTGGATGAACTGACTGTCAGCCCGCTTTCAATCTCTCTTATGCTGCCTTGACGGACAATTCACATGCAATCCTCCCACCCATTGTACCATGGCTGTTGGAACAAGCTGTATCTGTCACAGTATGAACACTGACCTTAACCTGAGGTACATATTTTCCTCAGGAATGGTGTTGCACCTGAAACATTAACTGCTTCTCTTCCCATAGATGCTGCCTGGCCTCCAGTATTTTCACTTTTTTCTTGCATACCTTGTTCATTCAGATCTCAGATGCAACTTCTGCCTTTGAAATTCAGAATCCTTACAGGACAAATCTAACTGTGTTAAGCATCTGAGCTATGAATTTCTATACTTGCTTTCTGAAGATAAAAATTCATGATATATTGTGGTTGCAATTTTTCAATACCTTTTATATTATAGTTTTAATTTATAAATAAGCTAATTCATTTTATAACTGAATAAATTTGTTTTTCACACTCACTAAATGCTGGAGGAACTCAGCAGGTCAAGCTGCATCTATGGAAAGGACTTGGTGTAGATTGGGGAATTGCTTTGTCAGCACCTTCAGTCTGTGCGAAACAGGCAGAACTTCCTGGTGGTCAATCATTTTAATTCTACTCCCAATTCCCATTCCAATGTGTTGGTCTATGGCTTTCTCTACTGCCATGGTGAGGCCATTCTGACATTGAAAGAGCAACACTTCATTCTCTGCCTGGATAGCCTCCAATCTGACAACATGAACATTGATTTCTTTAACTTCCACTAATTTGACTCCCTCCTGCCCTCTCTTTTTAAATTCCCCATTCTGGCTCCTGTCTTACCCCTTCTCTCCTCACCTATCTATCACCTCCCTCTGGTACCCCTCCTCCTCCTCTTTCTCCTATGGTCCACTTTCCTATCACTGTTCTGTGGCCCTTTACCTTTTCTACCTATCACCTCCCAGCTTCTCAATTCAATCATCCTGCCCCACCCACCTACCTTCCCCTTACTGGCTTTACTTATCACCTGTCTGTTTCTACTTTTCCTCTCCCTCCACCTGCTTATTCTAGCTTCTAACACCACTGCTCCAACCCAAAACATCGACTGTTTATTCGTCCCCATAAATGCTGACCTGCTGAGTTCCTGCATTTTGTGCATGTTACTCTGGACTTCCAGCATCTGAAGAATCTCGTGTTTAGAATTAGTTTCTCAGTATGAGTAACACTGTCCCCTCTAAGCTGCACGGGTGCATGACTGTGCAGTAACTAAAATGCTCCCACGCACCTAGCCTTTGTTGCCATGCAGCTGGAATTTTATTTTGTACAATGTGAATATTATTGTGAAATTATGCTAATATAATTTTGAGATCTATTAACATAATTGTGAAATACCCTTTAATTAATTATATGTTAATGAATATAATTCATAAATGTTCTAAATAATAAATAAACCACAACCTTGACTTCCAAACATTTTTAGAGCTTCAACATATTTACAATGGCAGTGTTTCAAGTTACAAGATTGTTACAAACACATAATAGAAATTGGTAGCTCATTATTTAGAAACCATCGGCCCTCTGAATGCTGTGACACATTACAAAAAAAGACATTTAAAGTGCAGACACAAAGTACTGGAGGAACTCAGCAAGTCAATCAGCATCTATGGAAAAAGTAAACAGTCACATTTCGGGCTGAGGCCCATCTTCAGGACAACATGCACAAAATACTGTACTGCAAGAACTCTGCAGGTCAAGAAGCATCTATGGAAAAGAGTAAACAGGTGACCAAAGAAGGTCCTAAAGAGGGTCTCAGCCCCAAACGTCGACTGCTTACTCTTTTCCATAGATGCTGCCTGGCCTGCCGAGTTCCTCCAGCATTTTGTGTGTGTTGCTTTTGATTTCTAGTATCTGCAGAATTTCTTGTGTTTGTCATTTAAAGTGCTGTGCAGTTTTCAGACCGAGTAAAAAATTCCTGCTCAGAGCAATGGTTGATCTGCGTAGCTGTAAAAAAACAGTTAGAGGGAACGTTGATGATTAATGCCTGATAATTGACATATGTGGAAGCTGGGCCTCATGCGTGCTCCCTTGCCATTGCTGTTTTAATAACTACTACATGTCAAAGAAGCAATCACTAATTGATTCAGGATCTAGGGGGCATAAACACAAAGTCATGGAGTTATGGATCATGGAAACAAGCCTTTTGGCACACTGAGTCAGAGTAAACATCAATTTACACTAATCCTACGTTAATCCCATTTTATTCCTTCCATATCCCCATCAAGTCCAATCAGATTCCACTACTCATACCAGTGCCAATTTACTTCAGTAAGTTAATTTACCCATCCACAAGTCAACTAGAACACATGGATGAAATCCATAAGGTCATTTTTTGAAATGTCAGAAAGGCAAATGAAATACGAAAATAAAAGAAATAAAAATAGCCATCAAGCTCACCGAATTCACAAATCTTATATGATCTCTTATGTCAGGGTTTACTTTCCTCATTTTCAGTTAGTTCGGGAAATATTATGTAAAACAGCTCAATGAACCCCTGGTAATTAAACCAAGATAAATTAAGCCAAGCTGTGTTTAAGCCCCTTAAGCTATGTGCTCTGTAGCAACTTCCCACTACTGTCACGTTCCTGATTAATACAGTGTAAGAACTAAATCACATTCTGTGAACTAATGGTTCGTATCTCTCCATATTCATCCTAAAGTTTCCCTCTATTCTTACGTGGATATTTATCCAGCTGTTCCTAGAAGGCACCAATGCGTACTACACCTATTGTTTTTAAACGGGTGCTTTATATTCACATCAGAATGGTGTGCAATATTTTGTTCATTACTGTGATTAATGGAAGATGCTTTGAAGTATTGCAGCTGACATTTTGTTGCCCATTTCATCTCAAAAAGTAAAAGTTAAGAAAAACAGACAAATTGTAAACTGAACCAAGGTTCATCCCCTCTGATGTTTTCCCTTGGGACAGGGAGCAATGATTTTCCCACAGTTGACCTTCTCTTTGTGAAAGTCAGATGTAACTCAAAAAACTTTGGGTTTTATTAAAGCACCTGTCCCTATTCTTCATGCAAATGTCAACACCCACCTTGCTGTGTTGTATCTCTTTAATAACCCATTCCCTGAACCATGTTGCCGTGTTGAGTTGAGTCTATGTAACACAAAGCAACTTAAAACTAATCAAACTTCAGACCCTGCATTTCTGTAGCATGTAATATTTTTTGCTGTTATATGTCTTACATTTTTTTTAAAAAAGGAGAATCTCATTGTTTGCCAGTCTCTTCTCACTTTTCCTGCGGGTCATTCTGGAGTTATTAAATTATGCACTGCATGATTATGGACGAACTAAAATGAGAACCAATCTTCAGGAAATCTAAGGCAACACACTCAAGTTGCTGAAGGAAATCAGCAGGCCAGGCTGTGTCCATGGAAAGGAATAAACTATTGGGGTTTGGGCCAAGACTCGTCATCAGGACTGGAAAAAAAGAGATAAGAAGTCAGAGTAAGATCATGGGGGAGGGGGGGGAATAAGTACAAGGTGGTAATTGATAGGTGAAACCGGGGGGGGGGGCGGTGAAGTAAAGAGATGGGAAGTTGGTCAATGAAAGAGATAAAGGGCTGGAGAAGGGACAGGAGATAGGAGAGGGTAGAAGACCATGGAAGAAAGGGAAGGAGGAGCACCAGAGGGAGGCAATGGGCCGGTACAGAAAAGGCGAGAGAGGGAAACAGGAATGGGGAATGGTGAATGGTGAAGGGAAGGATAACCAGATGGAATGTAATATGTTACTCCTCCGACCCGAGGGAGGCCTCATCATGCCATCAGGTTGGAGGCTACCCAAACGGAAGATAAGGTGTTGCTCCTCTAACTTGAGTGTGGCCTCATCGCGGCAGTAGAGCAGGCCATGGAATAGGAATGGGAAGTAGAATTGAAATGGGTGCCCACTTTTTCTGGCGGACTGAGCACAGGTGCTCAGCAAAGCAGTCTCCCAATCTACGTCGGGTCTCACTGATATACAGGGAATAAAAGCTGTACATAATTTAATGCGACATTCTGACTCTGTCCTGTTGAAACTACGTAGCACTTTGTTGAAGGTGTATCCCTGCCACTTAAGACACAGTTCAGGACGGATCTGTTTTCTCACTTAATCTGCTGCTTAGTTATACATTCATGGAGTCATTGTTCTACTTTGTAAAGAAAGGGGGTATATTTTGGGTATCTGGAATTTCTACTGAAGCTTTTGGAGTAAACACCAGTACTGAATATTCAACGAGGTGCTGCTAATTGGAATGTGCTGCCAGTATCAGATGTCCTTGCGAGAGGGTGGTGATAAAGTGGAGCAAGAAGACTTGCTGTGACGTATATTGGAGCACCACTCTGGAGGGCTGTGTGGGAGGGAAGGTTTAGATTGATTGAAGGTTTAGATTAATCTTGAGCAGATTAAAGGGTTGGCATAACATAATGGACCATAGGACTTGCATTGTGCGAAACTGTTCTATGTCCTATGATGTAAGGTACCAAGCATGTGTACAACAGGCTGCTATTCGAAGTACTATAATCCAGAAGTCAAGAGTTTCACCGTGTAATACCAAAAGTCTACCAGGCAAAGATTTACCCTTATTACATTGCCAAATACTGGACTATGAGACTAAGTAGCTGAGTTAGCTTCCCCACCAGTGTGTGTGAAAGGCCAAAGGGAAAATATGTGCAGATAATGCTTCAATATCCACTGATAATTGGTTCAAATTCACCTTGTTGTCCTGGAAATGTAACATTGGTCAGGATTACCAAAGAGGAAGAGAGAAAATATGAAGTAGTTATGTCCTGATGAAGGGTCTCAGCCCAAAAAGTCGACTGTTTACACTTTTCCATTGATGCTGCCTAGCCTGCTGAGTTCCTCCAGCACTTTTCATATGTTGCAAGTATTTATGTATGTTGCTGAGACACTTAAAGCCTTTCTGAGACATAGTTTAAAATAGTTCTCCTGTGTTAGTTTAATGTATTTGCTTTCTTGCTCTCCATTTGGTGTTAGATAAAGTTGAAACACAAAGGCTGATTAATCTATCTGCACACAGAAGGTAAGGAAGATTGGATTGGGAATCCACTTGTGTTATAGCACAGAAATGGACCCTTTTGTCCAACTTGTCCAAGTCACTGTCATGCTTATCTACGCTAATCCCATTTGCCAGCATTAGAAACATATCTATGTATTCCTTTGCTATCCAATTAGCTCCTCGCTTCATTTTGGCATACTCTCCATGAATGAAGACATTTTTATTGAAACAATTCGCTATTTTGATCATTGCATAAATTAATTCCATTAAAATAGAATACAAAATGTTGGTAAAATATGAACTGCTAAAGGACTAGACTGTAATGTAATAGATTATGAAATCAGAATTTGAAGGTTGGTCGAAGGAGTTATAACAAAACTCTAAACTATAATTCAATTGCAGAAAATTTGATAAATGCAATGTTCTTCTTCTGACCCTATTCTGTGTATGCTGAAGGGGAAGGAGGGAAAACAGGTTTGAGAATGACAGCTGTCTTTTACATTAAATCCAGTAAATTATTCTGACAATTTTCCCACTCCCTCTACAAATCAGAATAGTTTAGGACCATTCCCACATCCTCATGACACCAGGCTTGCTATATGTTGGGCTGAGTGTTAGAGATGGGGAGGACAAGTTGGTCTCCTACTGGGAGCAAGAATTTGTGGGTTATAGCCCATTTTCTAACAAAGTTTCAATCAGTGAAGAACAGACGTATGCTGCCTTCCTCTCCTTGTTTCTTAAGGAATCCTGTCAATTACACTCCCTGTTGGATTGAATGGAACCCAGCTGAGAGAAAAGCTGTTTTGGCAGGAGTAATCAGTCCCAGACATTTGCTCCCTTTTAAAATTTTCTCCTTCTCTATCAAACACTCCTTCCTTGATCCATCAGTGTGAGATGAGGTCATAATGTTTTACAATAGGTCAATGCAGCCTAATAGGGTCCCTTGTCCCTAAAATTTGGGAAGGCCTTGTGATGCCCTTCCAGATTCAGTACATATTTGTCAGTGGAGCAGCTTCTAGGAATTTCAAACTTGGGAGAAGTGATAGATAGCAACTATCTATTACTGAGGCTGTCAAAGACTTTGATGGATGAAAAGAGATACAACAAAGGAACCCTGTATTGTTTAACATCGGTGTGATTGAAGGATTCAATATAATAGCAGCAACCTTTCCACAGAGTCTACCACAAACCTCTGCCTAAACTCGCAGTGTGACTACACCAGCTTCAACTCGGCTTCTCCAGATGAGTGGCTCTGAGTCGGCTTTTCCCAGCTGTCGGTGCGAATGTGGAATTTCTTGAGACGTTGCTTGATCTTGTTGCTGTATTTGATCTTTGACCTTCTTCTATGTTGTGGGCGGTCCTCGATTTGGCCATACAGCACATCCTTCAGCAAACAAGCTTAAGGCATGCAAACCACGGTGACCCAGCCAGCAACCTTTCTGATGGTTTAGCTGATAAAAGCAGCATGTAATTGAGCCATAAGGACAATAATGTTGTATTTCAAATTCCTGTGCTTTACGGAATGAATTACTTCCAACGAATGCAGCCTCAAATGTCAGCAAAGCAGCAATAATGTATACAAATGTAATTTTTCCTTTCTCCTGGTTGCTTGCCCTCTGGTTTGCTCTGGTCTCTCTCCTGCCTGATGAAAGATAGAGCTTTTTTCACATCTCTTTGGAGCTTCCTAGTGTCAGAGGTGACCTATACAAACATATATTGAGAGCTTAACATACCACAGAGCCTAGATAGATCCCATACCAACTGGACAAGCTGTTAACCAAATCTTTCCCTGTTATGTGAGTAAAGGGTTATAAAACTGGCAGGGTTTGTTTGTAATTCATTAAGCTGAATATCTTTTGAAAGAAATACTTCTTTTCAGAAAACTAAGCTGGTTTTGTTAGAAATCCATAGAATTAGATAAATTATTGCATTCTGAAAATCTTCCTTCTATTCTGCTCATGTTAAATAACTAATTGCTTGTGAAACAGATTGGCTGCCACTTAGCATGCATGATCTTCACCTCAGTGTCTCACACCTTTCTGTATGGATTCGGCTGAGCATGTAAGTCATATGAGGTAGTAAATATACCATTTTCATATTCTGACATGTTTGTCCAATACCAAACTAAGCCTTACAATTTCATCCAGCTTTTCAGAACTGTGGTATTGACAGAGATGGCAATATCATTGCATATGGTTAGTAAACACCTCACAGTCTTGATGGAGTAGAAAAATGATGGCACATTTGGAAGATGTGAACTCTGCTGCTGAGTAAAAAGGGCTTCCTGTAGTAACCTGGGGTACATCCCATCTGTTCTCAGAACTTATCTATCCTATTGTTTTTCAAAAATTCCGGCACATCCTCTTTCTTAACGTCAACATCATCCTGTTCTGCGCTGACCTCACATTAGTCAAGGTCCCCCTCACTGGTGACTACTGAAGCAAAGCACTCATTAAGGACCTTTGTGACCCCCTCTGACTCCAGACGCATGTTTCACTTCTTATCCCTGATTGGTTCTACCCTCACTCTAAACATCCTCCTCTTTTTTACATATGTATAGAACACCTTGGGCTTTTCTTTAATCCTACTCGCCAAGGCCTTCTCATGTTCCTTTCTGGCTTTCCCAAGTCCATTCTTAAACTCCTTCCTGGCTATCTTGTCACTTTTTAGAGCTTTTTCTGAAACTTGCTAACTAAACCTTAAGTTTGCTTCTTTCTTCCTCTGGACTAGATGTTCCACATCTCTTGTCAATCATGGTTCGTTCATCCCACCATCTTTTCCTTTCCTTGTCTCAATGATAGAAACCTATCTAGAATTCCATGCAAGTGCTGTGTAAGTAACCTTTACATTTTTCTGAGTACATCTGTACCAAATTTATGCTCTCAAATTCCTGCCTAATATCGTCATAATTCACCCTCGCTCAATTAAATACTTTCCCATGCCACCTGCTGCTATCCCTGTCCAAGACAATGGTAAAAGTCAGCAAGTTCTGGGTCACTGTCTCCAAAATGAATACAAATTGAGAGATCTATCAGCTGATCATGTTCTTTGCCTAGCACTAGATCCTGTATGGCCTCTCCTCTAGTCAGCCTTTTCACATATTGTGTCAGGAATCCTTCCTGGACACACCTGACAAGTTCCACCTTTTGCACTAGTGAGGTGCCAATCAATATTAGGGGAGTTGAAACCCCCAGTGACAACAACCCTGCTATTTTTGCATCTTCCCAATGTCTATCATCCAATCTGCACCTAGGTGTTTCTGTTGCTATTGGGGACGTCCATTGTAATTGCTTTCTTTCACCGACACTAACTCAGTAGACAATTCCTTTAGGATGTCTTCCCTTTCTGCATCTGTGAAACTCTCCCTAATTAGCATTGGCACTCCCCCACCTCTTTTACCTCCCTCCATGTTTCTTTGGGACTGTCTGAGCACTGGAACATCCAGTAGCCACTCCTGCCCTTGGGACAGACAAATCTCTGAAATAGCCACATCATAATTCCATCCTCTTAAATTCATTGCCCTTTTTTGTAATACTTCTCACATTAAAATAGACACATTTCCTCCAGACTGTTTCCATCCTTCACATCTTTAACATCTGCTCATTTATGCTTTGTCCTATTTAGAGAATGTACTTTGCACACTTATAGTTTACTCCTAACCATGGTTTCTTTCCCCTGCTATTCACTATCTCCACTTAAACCCATTGTGTATTACTATCCACTGTGTTGTAGTGTGGATGAAATCACTGGAGAGATACAAAGCAGCTTCCTTACACAACAAGGTACAGCAGGCATCTTACGGACGGAGACGCTTTCGGTAGAAAGGTCTGCCAGCCCAATGTGGGCTCGATATTTATATGCTAAACACAAAGGCAATCGCTACTTAAAAGGTTATAGACAATGCTTCCTTTTGAAGCTACATACAAAACATCACACCTTCTGACTTCATCCTTTCCTTCCGACACCAATATGTCTGGGTTGGTATCCACAGCCTTTAGGAATGCAAGTTAAATCCACAATACATTTATTTGGCATTTCACGTGCTAACATAAAAGACAATTAATATTTATAAAGTATAGATAATACTGTCTTCGAAGCTACAGCATCTGGTCAAACTACAGCGCCAGTAGCATCTGGTATTCACATCTTTTAGGAAGGCCATTGTTGTGGACTCAATCCACAGTACTTTGTCAAATAGAAGTCTGGTGGCCAAAGTCATTTAAGTGTAAACGAATCACCTACCCATAAAACTCACTAACAGTCCCTCCTCTTGGCCCTCCTGGACAAAAATTAAATTTGTATCAGGAAAGGCCAACCTAGGAGGATCTTCTCAAATAGGGCAGCAAAAATGCCCTGTCTCAAAATCCGCCCCCCCCAATTTTATGTACCTCGATATCTATCCTAGCATTCCCTAATAGTTACCTACCAAATGTTAAGCAGAGAGGCTGTTCCAAGTCTTTAGGAATGCGGCTCCTTTCGTGTGCCTATGGGCTCTTTCCCTGCAGGTTGACTGCAGCTTAATCACATTCCTTTGTCTTCAGCCCTTCATTCTCTGGTCACTGAAACTCTCCTTCCAGGAGCACCCACAGGCTCTCTCATCGATGTACAGGAAGGGGTTGGGGTGGCCTCTACTTAAACGTCTGCAAGGACCTCTCCCCGGTGGCACCCCCTTCTGAACTGTCCAGTCGATCACTGGCCCAACTACTGGAAAGGCCCCAGCTCCTCAGACTGGGGGTGACTGCTTTAGATGCCGTGTGCAGTCTGAAATGCCATCGAAATGGTGGAACTTAATATCTCTGCTTTAACTCAAAAATCCCTCCCCATCTATTTCCCAATAAATTTTCCATACAATGCTATAAAATTAATCATCTACCTTCAGCAACCAGATTTCTTTACAGAGTACCATCGTCACCACACTTTAGCAGGCTATTCATGGTTTTTCCAACACGTTCTCAGTGTCTTCTGCCACACTCTCAGCATTTTCTGCCTTTGCGTTTCCTCTGGGTATGTTTTCGTCAGCTGTGGTCAGGTCTGACGTGGCCGGCTGGTGTTCCTCTCATGGGTTCTCCGTACATGGTTACTGGATACACGTGGTCCCCCGCTCTGTCTGTGGGATCAACAAGAGGGTGAGTCGTATGCTTTAACCTGAGTCCAGTGTTTCCACTGGCTGCCTTGCAGAGTGTGTACACAGACACACGTATCATTGGTTAAGAGTACCGACTGTGGTCCTATCCACCTGGGGGAGGACCCCAGCCTTTCACATAGTTCCCTTTTATTGTCATTTAGTAACGCATGCATTAAGAAATGATACATTATTTCCTCTGGTGTGATATCACAAAACACAGGACAAACCAAGACTGAAAAAACTGACAAAACCACATAATTATAACATATAGTTACAAACAGTGCACAATACCATAACTTGATGAAGAAAGTCCATGAGCACAGTAAAGTTCAAAGTCTCTCAAATGTCCCACATCTCACACAGACGGGAGAGGGAAGAAAAACTCTCCCTGCCATGCCGACCACAATCCGACTCTGAGTCATCCAAAAACTTCGAGCTCTGATCAGCTCTCCGACACCGAGTACTGAGCGCCATCTCTGTCGGAACGATTTGACCTCTTTCTCGGTCGCCAAAAGCAGGCAAGGCCGGGGATTTTGAGGCCGACCCTCCGAAAGATTCCCGACCACACAGTAACGACAGCAGCGGATGGGCGTTTCAGAAATTTCTCCAGGTGTTCCTCTGTGATTTCACGTCCATTCTCCATCAAATCAGAATTGTCCACGGCCATCAAATCAGAATTGTTAACAGATGCAACATCATTTTTTCACCAGAGAGTTGCGCACACACGGTGTGCTGCCATCTTCTCCTCCTGCTGAACCCTCAGGCAACACCCTCACCATAACTTGGTCGCTGGGCTGTGGAAGGACTATCTCCTTTCTCTCTGGCTCTTTCTGATCAGCGATTCGCTGTTATTGTTTCACTCGGTCCTTTAATACTTTAAGTTGGTTACAAAGGTCTTTCACCTATTGGGTCGTTCTATCCCTGTAAGCCCCAGGCTCCCTGCAACCTGTAATTACCCCATAGGGGAGTCGCATTGCTCGCCCCATCAATAATTCGTAGGGGCTGAGACCCGAAGTATGGTTCGGGGTTGCGCGCAATCTCATCAGGATTCCTGGTAATACATCAACCCATGTCTTTCCTGTCTCAGCTATAGCTATAGCTATAGCTTTGATTGTTTGATTCATCCTCTCTATCATGCCTGAACTCTGGGGGTGGTTGGGTACGTGGAACTGTTGTCAAATCCCTAGCAGTCAACACATTTCCTTCATCACTTTCCCTGTGAAATGTGCTCCCTGATCTGAATCCACCTGAACTGAGGTTCCCCACCTTGGGAGGATTTCCTGAACTAGGATCCATGCAGCGGTGCGGGCGGTGCAGTCCCTTGTTGGGAAAGCCTCCACCCACTGGGTGAAGTGATCCATAATCACTAGACAGTAGCTTTTCCCCCTGCTTTTTGGCAGGGGCCCTGTGGAGTCTATCTGGATGCTTTCCCAGAGTCCCCTCGGCCGAGGCTGATTTGCCAGCTGTAGCTTTCTGCCCTTACCAGGGTTACGATGGGCACAAATGATACAATGGTGGCAGAATTTCTCAACATCCCCGCCCATCCCTGCCACCACAGTCCTGCCGAAGGGTTGTGATCATCCTCTGCCTCCCCTGATGCATCAACCCATGATAAAACTTTAGTAGTATCTGTCTAATACAGGGTGGGGCCACCGCGACTCTTTCCTCCCCACTAATTTTTATAGATGCACCGTAGAAAGCATTCTTCTAGGGTGCATCACAACCTGGTATGGAAGTTGTCCTGTCCAAGACCGAAAGAAGCTGCAGAAGATCGTGAACATGGTGCAGCACATCGCACAAACCAATCTTCCATCCTTGGACTCACTTTACACTGCATGCTGTCAGGGCAGTGCTGCCAGGATAATCAAGGACACGACCCACCCAGCCAACAGACTTTTCGTCCCTATTCCGTCCGGGAGAAGGTTCAGGAGCTTGAAGACTCATACGGCCAGATTTGGGAACAGCTTCTTTTAAACTGTGATAAGACTGCTGAACGGATCCTGACCCGGATCTGGGCCGTACCCTCCAAATATCCGAATCTGCCTCTCGGTTTTTTTGCACTACCTTACTTCCCATTTTTCTATTTTCTATTTATGATTTATAATTTAAATTGTTAATATTTATTAATTTTAACTATTTTTAATATTTTATATTTGTAATCCAGGGAGAGTGAAGCACAGAATCAAATATCGCTGTGATGATTGTATGTTCTAGTACCAATTGTTTGGCGACAATAAAGTATAAAGTGTAAAGTATGTGTCCAGCACCCATCTGGTCCCTCCTTTGCTCCTTTTCTCCTCCATTTTTCCTTCCCTTCTGCCTCTACCAGAAGCCAGGTTAGTATAATTTTACTAACCTGGCTTCTGTCGTTTCCTCCTGCACACTTGCAATTTCAATTGCCTCTTGTTCTCCTGCTGCCTTATTCGCAGCAATGTCTGCCCGCTGAGGAACTGGGAAGACTTTAAGTTCTGGAGTGGCCGCAGTCGCTCTGAGTATCCCCTGGTGTTTTTGTTCCTTCACTGTACCCTGAACAGCAGTCAGTGTGTAAGTTTGTATAGGGTCCTGCTTAGGGGGTTTATACAAACCCTCCTCTGTTTTAACTGGGTTTATCTCTACTCGACCACAATCTTGCTTGTGCGTAGCCCACACTGCTGGGAACTGCTGATGAGGTAACCCATAGACCCCATCCGGGCTGCAGTCTCTGATGATCGGGGCAGCTGCGACTATGCTAGGCAGGTTGTGTATTCTGTTGGTTGTATGCGTTCGCTGCCCCTGACTCGTCCATATTATTTCTCCCTTTCCCGAATCTATAACAGCTCCTGCTTCCCATAGGATGTCTACTCCAAGGATCGTGCCCTCATTATTTGGATGAGGGCACGATATAGAAATACACTGGAAGTTGCACTCCCCCGATTTCTAGTGTTTGCTTCTTGCTTCTTTCTGCTTTTACTGTTTTCCCTCCTACACCTCTGATATAACTGGCCTGTCCAGTTGTTGGTAAGGGTAAGTCTGTTATCGATACCGACGCCCGTGTCCATTAACATATTGCATTGCTGTCCCCCTAGCAACGCTGTTGTGTACATCCGTGTGTCACCAGCGCTGGCAGTGGAGTCCGCTGCCACATCTTTTTCTGTCTTAAGAGGCGCCGTTACTAACTCTTTGATCTGATCGACAGTCAGACTGGTTGCCGGTGGGGTGAGTGACTGGGTGTCTGCTGTGATCTTTGCCTGGGTTTTCCCCCTCCCTTTTGGACACTGTCTACAGCCATGTCCCAATAGGCCACAGCTGTAGCATATCAGCTCCTTCCCTGTCTTATGCCTGGTCTGGCAGTCCTTTGCTAGGTGCCCAGGCTGCCGGCAAGCAAAACAAACTCTCCGGGACATCACAGCAGCTGCATCCACTATACCCACTTTACGATTTCTCGTGCCTTTTCTTTGGTCTATCTCACTGGCCCACAAAACTATTGCAGAGTAGGTGGACCCTACCGTTATACCTAAATCTAAAATGTCCTGGTGGGCTGAGCTCAGGCCTTCCTTCAGCATTTTTAGGAAGACTTGGTCATCTCTCCCTGGATTATCCAACCCTGAATACTCCTTGTACACTCGGTATTTATGTTCTGCACAATCCATGGCTGTCTCGTCAGCTTTTTGAATCGCTGCCATTATCGTTCCCCAGCTACTCTCGCCTCCCCCCAGCCACTGTCTCACTTCCCCTTTAAAAGAGAGATATCCTTCTTCATTACTGGCATTCCCGGTAGTTGCCCATGTACCATCCCGCACCCCCTGGGCCACCCTGTCCCACATGTTCCTCGGGCACTTCACTTCCACTAACACGTGTATATCTTCAGGGTGCATCTGGTGAATTTCAACCATTTCCTCGAGCTTACACCAGAATTCTGAATTCCCACAGGTGACTTTAAGTGAGGGCAACTCAGACAAGATGCTCTGTTTCTCCCCGGGGGTGAAGGGCTTACGAATAGTTGTAATCAAGGTCAAGGGCTGGCTCAGATCATCAGGGTTCTCAACCTGATGTTGCCTGACCTCAATAGGTGCCACTTGGGTAGATTTATCTGGATAAAACCTCTCCCTGAGATATCCCCATACTAATTCCCACACTATGCAAAATATCAAAGATGAGTAGCAGTTAAACAGTACGTACTTAAATCCACAGAGTATGCATTCCACAATCTGCCACCTTTGGGTACCTGAACTCATGATGCCTGGTGTATTCCCTTGCATCACACTTGCAAATGCATGCACTACTTTTATATCTACCAGTTCAGCTCTCCGCGTTCGTGATACCTCGTGTACCTGTGCACCACCGACTGTACAGATCCAAGTGTGAGTGTTATTTTAGAAAAATATTCACCAACTTAGACTGCTAGGAACGCTGGCCACACAATGGGTCACAAAGTATCCCACTCCTGACACCAAATGTTGTAGCGTGGATGAAATCATGGGAGAAACAGAGTCACTGGTAGACACAAAGCACCTTCTTTTTTCGACATAACAATGTACAGCAGGTATCATACCAACGGAGATGCTTTCGGTGGAAAGGTCTGCTAGCTCAATGTGGGCTCGACATTTATATGCTAAACACAAAGGCAATCGCTACTTAAAAAGTTATAGACAATGCTTCCTTTTGAAGCTACATACAAAATATCACACCTTCTGACTTCATCCTTTCCTTCCAACGACAACATGTCTGGGTTGGAATCCACAGCCTTTAGGAATGCAAGTTAAATCCACATACATTTATTTGGCATTTTACGTGCTAACATAGAAGACAATTAATATTTATAAAGTATAGATAATACTGTCTTCGAAACTACAGCATCTGGTCAAACTACGGCACCAGAAGCATCTGGTATTCACACCTTTTTAGGAAGCGCATTGTTGTGGACTCAATCCACAGTACTTTGTCAAATAGAAGTCTGGTGGCCAAAGTCATTTAAGTGTAAACGCATTATCTACCCAAAAAAACTCACTCTAACACACTGCATCTTATAGACTCCTTGTATCATAGTCACAGAGACACACATCAGGGAAATAGGCCATTTAGTCCACCACATCCATCCTTTTTCTGACCAAAACTTCACACGGTATGCCATCTGTGGCCAAACCCATGTTTTATGAATTTGTAGTGTAAACTCCTTGCGTTCATATTTTATACCCAACTAATGAAGGCAAATACCCTGTATGCCTTCTTAACTAACATATCTATCTGTGCTGTTGTCTTCAGGGATCATTGGATAAGTAGACCAAAGTCTCTTTGTAGAATTATACAATTCATTGAGTGTGATAGTCTCAACTTCTCCAATTATTTATTGTTGAGATGGTTTTGCATGGAACTGCCTAAAGGTTGTGTGTAGAACAATAGCCAAGAAATGGAAGAACTTTCATCATAGGCTCCATTTCTTATCCAATACTTCTTATCTTTATTTCTTAACCTTCTCATAGCTATCTACTGAGCTGAGGAAAGTGAGTGAGGATTTGACTGACTTAGACTGAAATGCCATGCAAACTCTTGGTGTTAGTCCTGCATAAAACTGTCCAGGTACTCCTTCTTCAGATTGATCATTGAAAAGGTTTGTAACACCAGGGCACTTTAATTTACCACCCCGCCTCTGTCCTTTCTATTAGTGGCCTTCTGCACTGTACAAAGAAGCCCAATGCAAGATTCAAGAACAGCATCTCATCTTCTGTTAGGGTATGTTGCAGCTTTCTGGACTCAATGACGTTCCAGAAAAAGAAATTAACAGAGGAAGCCCGGTAGCCTAGCAGTTAGCATAAAGCTATTTACTGCATCATGATTTGGTTCAATTTCTGCCGATGTCTGTATGGAGTTTGTACATTCTTTCTGTGACCATGTGATTCCCCCCCCCCGCCCCCCCGTTTCTTCTGTGTTTGGGACACCTCATAGTACATTAGACACTTTCTGATGTTACTTCAGTCGCGTTTTCTTTGTCATGATCTTCAGTAGAATGCATGCATACAAATGAACAGAGTAGGAATCGGCTTTAGCCCACTGGTGTGGACTCTTTTCTCCACCATCAGCAGAATCACTCGTTGAAAATATAGCAACCTTTCAAATCCACCATTCTCAAGTATGTGTGGTGATACTGTTCATACTTGTGTTCAATGGTTAGGCCGTAACAGAAGATCATTTTAAAACTGATTGTAGATGGCTAAAATAAAGTACGTGGGGTATAAATTTTAAAGCTCCCCAAAGAAGGTGCTATGATAATGATATAAGGTTTCTTTGTGTCCAGTGATTGAAATAAGATAGTTTGGCATCTTCATGCAAATATGTTGGCATCTTGTTGCATCAGCTTTTGTTCAAGTAGCCTAGAATGTTGATGGAAATGGATCAGGATGAAACGTGACTGTTAATTAGTTCCTTTTTTTCTCAGTACACCAGTGATGGAGACAGGACAGCCACACCACAGGGAAGATTATTTTAAGTGATGAACTTCTACACTAATGGCTGGCATCTTGTAATTACTGAAGCACAAATAGGCAGATAGATACTTTATTGATCTCGAAGGAAATTATAATGTCACAATAACATTACAACTGCACAGATATACAAATATACAACATATTAGAAGAGAAGTAAGAAAGAATAAAAAAATGCTGATCTCCATGAAAATGATATAAGGGAGAGAAGAAAGCAAGATGTCAACATCATTGGTCTGGTTTTTGAATGAATGAAGGTTGTGAATACGGGTTCCACAATTATCCTTCTCAGACAACCATGGGGAAAGAATCAAATTAATGCTTGGAGGAGAGTTCGAAAAAAAAAATCCAAGGCACTTTCATGACCTATCTCTGAATATCCAGTATAGTGAGAAGCTTGATTTGCAGAGCAGAGGTGCTGGGAATATCCCAATAATTCATTTTAGCCTCGTCTCAATATGGAGTTGGTAGCAGTACAGAAATATCTCCAGGTGGAAATTACTAAAAGTCTATTTTTGCACTTAACAATTATTGGTTGTCTTGTCTGTAATCTAGGAAAATTCAGGTCCTTCATAGGAACAAGGCCTGGAGGTAGTCCAAGAGAAGATGATGTAAGTAGACCTTTCTTTGTTGTGTTCTTGACATGTGTTTCATTGCTCCAAGGATGACAGGCAACTTTTCTGCTTCTGCAATGCAACTGTTTTAAGGCAGTATGGATGGGTTTTATGTTTTCACATAATAACACATGGAATTACTGACAGTCCAAATTTTACAAGACTTACTTATAGGGAACTTTAAAATTCAGTTTTATTGTTCCTCATTAAATACACCAAGGATAAAGAATTGTGCCAGAACATCTGCTTGTAACACTATACACAATTTAATAAAGCCCTTAGTGACCACTATTATCATCAAAAGTGAATCTGCAGCAGAGCAAAGTGGTGGATCTTCTGGGATAGAACGTTCAGCTCCATGGTGTTCTCAGTACAGAAGTTTTGAGTGTTCCCTGGGCTCCCATTCAGTGAAATGGGGAAAGCTTCCAGTGCAG
Organism: Mobula birostris; assembly: GCF_030028105.1. Taxonomy (NCBI): domain Eukaryota; kingdom Metazoa; phylum Chordata; class Chondrichthyes; order Myliobatiformes; family Myliobatidae; genus Mobula; species Mobula birostris. The sequence goes on from NC_092371.1 coordinate 195,043,506, forward strand.
GAATATCTGCTCCGAGCAGCAGGAATAATGTAAGAAACCATTAGTGCAGCAGCAGGCCCACACCAACTAGTGCCTATCTACAGCTTCCAAAAAAAATGATTATCAGATGACATTTGTCATTCTGAGGCATAGTGGTTGCCTGAAGCAGGATGTCAAGACATAAATTTTACTACATTAGTGGATATTTGGATTTTTGTCTTCTATGGGAAAGATTTTTCCCCTGACATTGCATATTGGCAGTATTAATTAATAGTCCAGATCTGGCTCACTGGCTTTGACGTCCCTCCCTCCCCACGATCTGTGTTGGCCTCTTCAGGATAAGAAGACCAGATGAACTAATCTCCATACGTGACATGTGTTGCACGAAGTGGAGTGGGCCTTGTACTGTGAGGAGGCCTCAGGTGCCAGCCCCCACAATGCTGTACTGTCATAATAGTTTGCCAATCTCAATAACTTTAGGATAATCTGAGACATTTTGAAAATTTTGAAGTTAATTTAAAAATAAAAATATGCATTTTGCCAACAATAGTTGTGTCATCGGCAAACTTTTAGATGGTGTTTGAGCTGTGCCTGGCCGCACAGCCATGGTGTAGGAAGAGTAGAGCAGTGGGCTAATCTCACAACTTTGAGGTGCGCCTATGAGGAGCGAGAAAGAGATGTTATTACCATTCTGCTCTGACTGCAATCTCCTAGTGAGAAAGTCCAGTTGTAGAGGGAGGAACAGAGGTCCAAGTTTTGGAGCTTGTTGATTAGAAATGAGGTTATCATTGTGTTGAACGCTGAGCTGTAGTCAATAAACAGCAGCCGGACGTAGGTATTGCTATCATCCAGGTCATCCAAGGTAGAGTGGGGATCCAGTGAGATTGCATCAGTTGTAGACCTGTTGTGATAGGCAAAATGCAGGAGGTCCAGGACGGTGCTTAGGCAGGAGTTGATTCTGGCCCTGACAAACCCCTCAAAGCACTTCTTCACAGTAGATGTGAGTACAATTGGGTCATAGTCTCTGAGGCAGCTTACTCTACTCTTCTTGGGCACTGGTATGATTGTCACCCTTTTGAAGCAGTTGGGAACCTCTGAGTGCAGCAGTGAGAGATTGACGATATTCTTGAACACTCCCACGAATTGCTTGGCACAGATTTTCAATACCCTACCATGTGAAGGTTCATCCTCTTGAAAGATGTTCTGACAGCAGCCTCCCAGGTGGGGATCACAGGGTTACCAGGTGCATAAATAATAGATAGTAATAGAACCATAAATAGTTAAATAGTAATAGGTAAATTATGCCAGTAAATTATGAAATAAGTCCAGGACCAGCCTATTGGCTCAGGGTGTCTGACCCTCCAAGGGGGGAGTTGTAAAGTTTGATGGCCACAGACAGGAATGACTTCCTATGACGCTCTGTGCTGCATCTGCAGTATTCATCGTAGTTATAATATGCTGAAGTTGTAATGATAAAAGTAGAATTAATCTTGGCTTCCGAATAGATGTTTGTGAATGTGATGTTAAATCCATGCTGAGTAAGCCCGTATCATTCTAGTCTGAAAATAGTAGTTAATTAAAAATATGAACAATTTAAAATGTAATTATTCCTAAGTACTCTGGAAACTCTATTTTCTGTTCTGGGGCTTCTGTGATCTAAACAATATGTTTGACAAAGAATTATTCACAATAATTGAGCTGCCTTTCTGAAGTGTGCAATAGAAATTCGATGACCGATTCCTTTCTTTAGTGAGTGACCAATCAAGCCAATTCATGGCCAAGAGCTCTTCCCCAACACTAAGATGTGCCTTTCTCTGCATAGTGAGACATATGGTAGAAGCTCAAATCCCTGCCTAGTAATCAAATTAATAATCCCCTCTGCTTAGGTACTGGATCTTGCTCAGAGTCACCACATTGCTACTGAGAGAGATTGGTCAATAAAGTTAATGCTTTGTTTGTAACTACTAAGAGCCTTAGATTTGTAAAACATACAGCTAAGGACCATTTGCATTGTTCTCCTGATTTGGCAGGACACCTGAGTGAGGATTATGCAGCAGCATTTTAGAATGTGTTTTCAACCCTACACTTATTTCTAATCTGATTTTGTTTTGGAGGGAGGGCAGGCTGGCATTGAATACAATGGCAAAGATGTGGTGATCTGAATGACTCTCATTTTTAAAACATTTCTGTTGCTCATTAATGCCAAGATGCAAATATAGCAAGAGATTTTCAACTGATGTAGATAATACTCACCAACTGCATCTCAGTGTGGTATGGCAATTGTCCCGTATCGGACCGCAAAACACTCCAACGTGTGGTGAAGACTGTCCAGCAGATTATCGGCACCCAATTGCCCACCATTGAGAACATCTAGCATAAACGCTGCCTGGGCAGGGCGAAAATCATTATCAGGGATGCATCTCATCCTAACCATGGACTTTTTACTCTCCTCCCATCCAGTAGGTGCTACAGGAGCCTCCGCTCCCGCACCAGCGGGCTCAGGAAGAGCTTCTTCCCTGAGGTTGTGACCCTGCTGAACCTCACATCACAGCGCCAAGCAGTATTGCACCCATATTGTACTGTCTCAGTACTTTTATATCTGTGTGCTGTAGCACATTTTTCATTCGTAGTTATTTTGTAAATAACTCTGCATTTCTGGTCAGATGCTAAATGCATCTCATTGGCTTTGTATCTGTACTCGGCATAATGACAATAAAGTTGAATCTAATCTAATCTAATAATCTGGCAATCCAATAACAGCTCTGCATGTGTGTGCATAAAGCTACAATGTGTATCTCCAGAGCTGCTTACAACTCCTTATAATTGGTGTGTTTAGTTTTATTCCATGTCTAGAATTTGCAGAAAATGACTACAAATATATATTTTGAGTTCAAAGTAAATTTATTATTAAATTTATGTCACCATATACAACACTGAGATCTGTTTTCTTGCGCACACATTTAGTAAATGCAAGAATCATTATAGAATCAATGATCGACCACACCCAACAGGGCAGCCAAACAACCAATGTGCAATGACAACAAACAGCGCAAACACAAAAGAGAACATTGCAATAATAATAATAATAATGACTGATCCAACAAAAAGACTCTATATACCAAAGCAAAACACATGATCAAAATTTGCAAAAAATGCTAGTATTCCAACAATATTATATTACTACAATATTTAGGGAATCTTGAAACATTTGAAGAACTACACACAATAACATACTATGCAGCATTAATGGCAGTGCAGTGCAATTGCCCCAAAGCAGAGGCACTCATGAATAGAAACTCCAAATTGAGTAATGAAATGAGAACACCAAAATAGCAGATAAGATTGAGAAACAAAATTGAAACCTTAAGAGCAGAAATAGCCCGTCTAATGGAGTATAAAATGAATAACGCAAGCAAGAAAGTTAAGAGAAAAGCTAAGGAAATACTAAGGCAATATAAGGTTCATACAAGATACGATCTACTGTACCTAACAAAATCATTGTAGCATTTATAAATACACTAAAACAAAAGCTTCGTGCATACAAAGCCAGAATAAATAGATGCATGAAATGCACCAGGTGAAGAAAACAAAATTATCAGTTCAGGAACAATTAAAGAGTTTACACTATACATTGAAAATAAATTAGATGCAACAAAATGTCACCAAACCTAGCACACAATTACCAACAAACACAGAGATAATGAACATCTGGTCCAACAGGGTGACACAATCAAGAAGCAAACTGGATTAGGAGGAAAAAGAACACACTCACACAATTGAAGACATGCAAATACCTGAAGTTGCAATGGATATGTTAACAGAGGTTATGAAAAATATCCATAACTGGAAAAGTACCAGCAATGATGATAGTCATAATATTTGGTATAAAAATGTTCTCGCCTTCATCTGTACTATTAATACATATCAACAATTTTTTAAAAAATCCTGAAAGATGTCTGCATTTTTGACCGAAGGTAAAACATAACTCTTCCCTGAAGGGGAAATCACAAAAGATCCATCAAAATATTGTCCTATTACTTGTTTAAAACTATATATGAAAGTGTAACGTCATGTTATCTCTAAAACTAATTACCACTCACTTAGCTAACCATGATATACTTACAGAAGAACAGAAAGGTTACAGTAAGTGTATGAAAGAATGTAAATAACAACTTCTGTAATTCTAAATCATGCCTTTTTGATTACCAAAAGCATTTGATTCTATCCTACACTCATGGTAAACAGAAGTTCTTAATGTACTGTATATAACCTACACCCAATATTTGTGAAGTTCCTACCACATCTGATGAAACATTGGCATATTATAATCACCCTATCTATTAACAACCAAAAAAGAACAACCACTGTTATCAAAATAAACCAAGGCATTTTTCAGGGCGACTCTCTAAGACCATTATGGTTTTGTCTAGCTTGAAACCCACTCTCTCATTTACTGAATTGGATGAAAATAGGGTATCAAATCAGAAACAACCATACAAATTATTCCTTGACACACCTTCTATACATGGATGATTTGAAATTATACACTCCTTCATCAGAAACGCAATTAATTCAAACAGTAGAATTATTTTTGAAAGATACTAACATGAACTTTGGTCTAGGTAAGTGCGCAACATTAACCATAAAGAAAGGTGCAATAGAGCCAATAGAATACAAAACAAAGCACCAGGATACAATGCAACCAATGGATGAGTATGAAACATGTTTTTTACTCAGAGAGTGGTTGGTGAGTGGAATGCACTGCCTGAGTCAGTGGTGGAGGCAGATACACTAGTGAAGTTTAAGAGACTATTAGACAGGTATATGGAGGAATTTAAGGTGGGGGCTTATATGGGAGGCAGGGTTTGAGGGTCGGCACAACACTGTGGGCTGAAGGGCCTGTACTGTGTTGTATTATTCTATGTTCTAAGTAAGTATTTGGGATATCAACAAGCAAAGAAAATAGATAATTTTTATTATCTGAGTGTGATAAATGGAAATTTTTTGACAGAACTTACTATGAAGTTATCTCCACTGAGGGATAATAACTGTTCTTGAACCTGGTACTGTGGGTCCTGAAGCTTCTGTACCTTCTTCCTCATGGCTGCAACGAGAAGAGAGCATGGCCTGCATGGTGTGGGAACCTGAGGATGAACGCTGCTTTCCTGCAACAGCACTCTGTGTAGATCAGGGGTCCCCAACCTATTTTGCACTGCAGACCGGTTTATTATTGACAATATTCTTGCGGACTGGCTGAGCCGGGGGGGGGGAGGGGCAGGTAGGGTTGCCAACCGACAACAGTAGCAGTCAAATACGTTGTTTACCCCAGAAAGACTACCATGACCATGAAGCCTTGCGCGGGCACCAGTGCCCATGCGTGTGGGTGCCGATTTTTTTCTACAAATCATTTTTGGCCATTCTGTTCGGGGGGGGGGGCGGTGTTAATCACGACCGGAATATAGGTGATATAGTGGCTAATACACTCAATTTCGTTTCTAAAAGGGTTTCTCTAACAAATTTAGTATTAAACACACACCGCATATTTTCCTCGCATGAATATAGTGATAAGTCAATTATCAGGGGAGGACAGGGGAGCTTGAAGTAAGTGTTGAATGAACTTCCAGTAGAAGTGGTAGAGGCAGGTTCGATATTATCACTTAAAGAAAAATTGGATAGATATATGGACAGGAAAGGAACGGAGGGTTATGGGTTGAGTGCAGGTCGGTGGGACTAGGTGAAAGTAGCCTTCGGCACGGACTAGAAAGGCAGAGATGGCCTGTTTCCGTGCTGTAATTGTTATATGGTTACGTAAGTCACTTATGAGTCAATAGCATCATAACATTTTAAGTAATGTTTGGATATTAAACACACAGCACATATTTTCCCCGTATGAACATATAAAATCATTGCAACACACCAATATCGCTGAATCAGTGGAACCCTGGGCTGAATACTTGTTTTCCTGCAACAAGACGATGCCATCGAGGGGTGAAGGGAGACAGCGATACTTGAAGGGGGTTCCTTATGTCCAGTCTATTCCGCAATTTAGTTTTCGTCGCATTCATTGCAGAGATATGTTGGAAATGGAAGCAACGTTTTCAGTGCTTTCGTGGCTATCTCAGGATATTCAGCCTTGACTTTGATCTGGAATGCCGACAGAGATTTTATGTCAAACATACTTCTCGGCCCGCCGTCATTTGCAAGCTTGAGGAGTTGATCTTCTTCCCGCGCTGACACGGATGATGCGTGGGTAATGATCTCGCATGCGTTCAAGCTCAACAGTGGGCGTGACAGGGAAAGAGGAAAGGTGCAGCTGACTCATATCGCTTCCTCGTGGTCCGGTAGCGCATGCTTTGCGGCCTGGTACCGGTCCACGGCCCAGTTGTTTGGGACTGCTGGTGTAGATAGTGTAGTTGTCAAGTACAGTGTCCATTGTACGTCCTTGAAGCACTACATACATTGTTAAATTGTCTTTTAATGTTTGTGGCAATGTAGATGCATCCTGGCCAGCCTCCAACTTGATTCCATGAATATCAACTTCTCAAACTTCTGGTAAAGCTGCCCCCCCCACCTTCCTCTCTCACCTTATTTTCTTGCTTGCACTCTCTGGTGCTCCTCTCCCTTTTCTTTCTCCCATGCCTCTGTCCTCTCCTATTAGATTCCCTCTCCTCCAGCCCTGGATCTCTTTCACCAATCAACTTCCCAGCTCTTTACTTCATTCCCCCTCTCCCAGTTTCACCTATCACCTCACATTTCCTCCACCCCACCCCCACCTTCTACTGACTCCTCATCCTTTTTTCTCCAGTCCTGCTGAAGGGTCTCGGCCCAAAACGTTGACTGTACTCTTTTCCATAGATGCTGCCTGGCCTGCTGAGTTCCTCCAGCATTTTGTGTGTGTTGCTAGGATGCATTCTTTGCTCAGCCCTAGCATCAGCTTTTCACTGAAACTGTTCTCAGATCTCCCCCACCCCGTTAGAGCACTGTACCTTCCTTCCCTGCTTCAACTTCATACTTTTTCTTTCCCTTCTCATCTTTTTTCGCTGATATCCTGTGCTTCCACTGCCATTCGTGCTCCTGTCTTCCTGTTAACTTGCTAGTGTGCAATCCTCTACATGTATCCGGTTCAGTCTCTTCTGTAGGGACTTGAATTCATGATGGAGCTATCTTCCCAGCTGAGCCATATTGTTTCCAGCTCTTGACTGTTGTAACTGCATGTTGGGGCCAAGAATTTGTGGTGCCCTGTTTTCACCACATCCTAACCAAGACAAGATCAGTACCCCAAAGCAGCAACAGTAGCAACAAGTAGTCAGGAGCTGCTTTGGGGGGGTGGGAGTGTTTGTGTCATTGATGAAGGGGCAGACATGGAAGTGGTTCAGTAAGAGGAAGTGATCTGATGTTAAACTGCGGACAGTTTGTGAAAAGGGGAAGTGGGGAATGGTGCTGAGAAAGGGCAGGGATATTGTTGAGGGATTCTTGGAATCATATTTGGAAACATTGAGCATAGTGGCGATATGGAGTTGGAACTGGCACTGGATAGGAGCTAGGAATTGCATTGGATTGCTGCTGGAATGCTGGGAATGGAGCTTGAGGGAACATCTGGAAATGGTGCTGAGGAAGTTGAGAGGTATCTAAGAGTTACATAGAAACATACATAGAAAATAGGTGCAGGAGTAGGCCATTCGGCCCTTCGAGCCTGCACCGCTATTTATTATGATCATGGCTGATCATCCAACTCAGAACCCCGCCCCAGCCTTCCCTCCATACCCCCTGACCCCCGTAGCCACAAGGGCCATATCTAACTCCCTCTTAAATATAGCCAATGAACTGGCCTCAACTGTTTCCTGTGGCAGAGAATTCCACAGATTCACCACTCTCTGTGTGAAGAAGTTTTTCCTAATCTCAGTCCAAAAAGGCTTCCCCTCTATCCTCAAACTGTGACCCCTCGTTCTGGACTTCCCCAACATCGGGAACAATCTTCCTGCATCTAGCCTGTCCAATCCCTTAAGGATCTTATAAGTTTCAATCAGATCCCCCCTCAATCTTCTAAATTCCAACGAGTACAAGCCCAGTTCATCCAGTCTTTCTTCATATGAAAGTCCTGCCATCCCAGGAATCAATCTGGTGAACCTTCTTTGTACTCCCTCTATGGCAAGGATGTCTTTCCTCAGATAAGGGGACCAAAACTGCACACAATACTCCAGGTGTGGTCTCACCAAGGCCTTGTACAACTGCAGTAGTACCTCCCTGCTCCTGTACTCGAATCCTCTCGCTATAAATGCCAGCATACCATTCGCCTTTTTCACCGCCTGCTGTACCTGCATGCCCACTTTCAGTGACTGGTGTATAATGACACCCAGGTCTCGTTGCACCTCCCATTTTCCTAATCGGCCACCATTCAGATAATAATCTGTTTTCCTATTTTTGCCACCAAAGTGGATAACTTCACATTTATCCACATTAAATTGCATCTGCCATGAATTTGCCCACTCACCCAACCTATCCAAGTCACCCTGCATCCTCTTAGCATCCTCCTCACAGCTAACACTGCCACCCAGCTTCGTGTCATCCGCAAACTTGGAGATGCTGCATTTAATTCCCTCATCCAAGTCATTAATATATATTGTAAACAACTGAGGTCCCAGCACTGAGCCTTGCGGTACCCCACTAGTCACCGCCTGCCATTCTGAAAAGGTCCCGTTTATTCCCATTCCTTGCTTCCTGTCTGCTAACCAACTCTCCACCCACACCAATACCTTACCCGCAATACCGTGTGCTTTAAGTTTGCACACTAATCTCCTGTGTGGGACCTTGTCAAAAGCCTTCTGAAAATCCAAATATACCACATCCACTGGTTCTCCCCTATCCACTCTACTAGTTACATCCTCAAAAAATTCTATGAGATTCGTCAGACATGATTTTCCTTTCACAAATCCATGCTGACTTTGTCTGATCATTTCACCACTTTCCAAATGTGCTGTTATCACATCCTTGATAACTGACTCCAGCAGTTTCCCCACCACCGACGTTAGGCTAACCGGTCTATAATTCCCCGGTTTCTCTCTCCCTCCTTTTTTAAAAAGTGGAGTTACGTTAGCCACCTTCCAATCCTCAGGAACTAGTCCAGAATCTAACGAGTTTTGAAAAATTATCACTAATGCATCCACTATTTCTTGGGCTACTTCCTTAAGCACCCTGGGATGCAGACCATCTGGCCCTGGGGATTTATCTGCCTTCAATCCCTTCAATTTACCTAACACCACTTACCTACTAACATGTATTTCGCTCAGTTCCTCCATCTCACTGGACTCTCTGTCCCCTACTATTTCTGGAAGATTATTTATGTCCTCCTTAGTGAAGACAGAACCAAAGTAATTATTCAATTGGTCTGCCATGTCCTTGCTCCCCATAATCAATTCACCTGTTTCTGTCTGCAGGGGACCTACATTTGCTTTTACCAGTCTTTTCCTTTTTACATATCTATAAAAGCTTTTACAGTCCGTTTTTATGTTGCCTGCCAGTTTTCTCTCATAATCTTTTTTCTCCTTCCTAATTAAGCCCTTTGTCCTCCTCTGCTGAACTCTGAATTTCTCCCAGTCCTCAGGTAAGCCACTTTCTCTGGCTAATTTGTATGCTTCTTCTTTGGAATTGATACTATCCCTAATTTCTCTTGTCAGCCACGGGTGCACTACCTTCCTTGATTTATTCTTTTGCCAAACTGGGATGAACAATTGTTGTAGTTCATCCATGCAACCTTTAAATGCTTGCCATTGCATATCCACCGTCAATCCTTTAAGTGTCATTTGCCAGTCTATCTTAGCTAATTCACGTCTCATACCTTCAAAGTTACCCCTCTTTAAGTTCAGAACCTTTGTTTCTGAATTAACTATGTCACTCTCCATCTTAATGAAGAATTCCACCATATTATGGTCACTCTTACCCAAGGGGCCTCTCACGACAAGCTCACTAATTAACCCTTCCTCATTGCTCAAAACCCAGTCCAGAATAGCCTGCTCTCTAGTTGTGCTGGGTGAGCTGGGAATGATACTAAGGAAAACTATAGGAATGGTGCTTCCAAAACCAACAATAATGCGGCAACAGCACTGGGGCAGGAATGGGAATGAGGCTAATGGCAACAGCTGGGAACTATGGGAGGGAAACAGTTAGGAATGATGATTTGATAGATGACAATGTTGCTGAGGGAAGTGGGAATGTTGTAAAAGGAAACAGCCGTGTGTGATCCTGTTAATTCGAGATGTCCTAGAGTGGGAATAAAGTGGAGCCAAGCTGAAAGAATATCCTTAGGAAAAGGAATCATTGCTAAGAAGACAAATGCAGTTCATTAGTAAGATTATGAAAGGTTGCTGAGTTTCTCAACAAAATCTAAGATGGGGCAAGTGGGAATTTGACTTCTAGTCGCTAATGCAAAATACATCAGAGTATCAGTAACCTACAGTACACATCTTACACACATCCATGTACTTGATCAATGCACGCATGTACACCATCAGTGCCAATGACCAAAACCTTATTCCCTCCTACCCCAGCCCCCCCCCCAAAATTACATACATATATTGTCAAACAAAATCCACTAGATTGCAGGATGCTTGATATGCCAGCACTAATTTAGGAATATACGGTCAGCATGGATGAGGTGAGTAACTGTATGAATCTGTTATACAGTCAGTGATTAACTCCAGCAAGAGACAATCTAATCTGCTGTCTTTGACTTTCAGAGGTATTAACATTACTGAGCTCTCCATCATGATCACCCGGTGGTGGATCACCATTGACTGAAACTTAAGTGGACTGACCATATCACATTTAACCTGTTCACAAAAGCAGATTATTGGCTGAGTATGTTTTTGCCTCCAAAAACACCAAAGCCTTTCTACCATCTGGAAAGCACAAGTCAGGAATATCGGAGAGGGCAGCAAAGTAGAAAGGGGTTTTCTCAATGTTTTACAGTGCTCGTGTTCACTGATCAAGGTTCAATTCCCACTGCTGTCTGTAAGGAGTTTGTATGTTCTCCCCGTGACAACACGAGTTTCCTCTGGGTGCTCTGGTTTCATCCCACATTCCAAAGGTGCACAGCTATGGTTGGTAAGTTGAGGTAAGTTGCTATATTGGTGCTGAAAATGTGGTAAAACATGCACAATCCTCAGACAGTGTTGGTCATTGATGCAAAACAATGCATTTCAGTGTGTGTTTCCACGTACATGTGTTAATCATTTTTAAAATCTTTCTCTTCTGATTCACTTCAGTTATCCTTATACGATATATTCACACTGCTAGATATTTGTTTATTGCAAATAACATATTGATTATTACAACAAAATTGTAAATATTAGTTATTTCCAACTGAGGGAGGTGGAAATAAATGTCTTTTTTCCTCGGAATAAACATGAATCACTAGATTTAAAAGCAATAATAAAACACTAATTGAATAGAAAACAAAAGAAAATTCTATGGATGCTGGAAGTCTGAACCTCCATAAATCTCTGGTTAGACAACATTTGGAGCATTGTGTTCAGTTCCTCATTATAGGACAGATGTGGAGGCTTTAGAGATGGTGCAGAGAAGATATACCAGGATGTTGGCTGGATTAAAGAGCGTGTTTTATGAGGAAAGGTTGAGCAAACAAAGGAGGGTGAGAGGTGACTTGATAGAGATGTATAAGATGATGAGAGGCATAGATAGAGTGGACAGCACCTTTTCCCAGGGTGCCAATGGCTAATATGACAGGACAGATTTTTAAGGTGATTGGAGGAAAGTATAGGGGGAATGTCAGAGCTAAGTTTTTTAGAGCATGGTAAATATATGGAATGTATGCTAGGGTAAGTGCTTGTGGAAAATACATTAAGGATATATAAGAGAATATTAGATAGGCACATGGAGGGAAAAGAAAAATGTGGGAGGGAAGGGTTTGGTTGATCTGGGAGTAGGTTAAAGGTCAGCACAACATCATGGGCCAAATGGCCTGTATCATTCTAGGTCAAATAGGGCAGAATATAGCATTAATGGCAAGACTCTTGGCAGTGGGGAGGATCAGAGGGATCTTGGGGTCCAAGTCCTGAGGACATTCAAAGTTGTTACGCAGGTTGACTCTGTGGTTAAGAAGGCATACGGTGCATTGGCCTTCATTAATCGTGGGATTGAGTTTAAGAGCCGAGAGGTAATGTTACAGCTATATAGGACCCTGGTCAGACCCCACTTGGAGTACTGTGCTCAATTCTGGTCGCCTCACTACAGGAAGGATGTGGAAACCATAGAAATGGTGCAGAGGATATTTACAAGGATGTTGCCTGGATTGGGGAGCATGCCTTATGAGAATAGGTTGAGTGAACTCGACCTTTTCTCCTTCGAGCGACGGACGATGGGAGGTGACCTGATAGAGGTGTATAAGATGATGAGAGGCATTGATTGTGTGGATAGTCAGAGGCTTTTTTCCAGGGCTGAAATGGCTAGCATGAGAGGGCATAGTTTTAAGGTACTGGGAAGCAGGTACAGAGGAGATGTCAGGGGTAAGTTTTTTTACGCAGAGAATGGTGAATGCTTGGAATGGGCTGCCGGTGCTGGTGGTGGAGGCAGAAATAATAGGGTCTTTTAAGAGACTCCTGGATGGATACATGGAGCTTTGAAAAATAGAGGGCTATGGGTAAGCCTAGGTACAAACGTAGTTCTAAGGTAAGAACATGTTTAGCACAGCTTTGTGGGCCAAAGGGCCTGTATTGTGCTGTAGGTTTTCTATGTTTCTATGTATTCTGTACTGTTCTATGATCTGTGTTATATGAAATAAAGAAAGAAAATGCTGGAAACGTTCAGCAGGTCACACAACACCTGTGTAGAGAGAAGTACAGATAAAAATTCAAGTCAAAAATCCTTTAATCAGAACCTTAAAAGAAATCAAACCAATTATTTTTAAGTTACAGAAAGCATCTACAGCGGCTTTATGTGCTCGAACTGCAGTTAGACAACCTGCTTTCCTTCCACACACAAGTTAGTTCAAATCCTAAAAATAAATAGAAAATAGGATGATAAATTTCATTGCAAGGATGCGTGAGCTGATTCTTGGTGAGATCCCTAATGAAAATAATGGTATAAGGAAAGATTTAAATCTACATCGTGCTTTTCATGATCACAGTATGTCCCAAAGTTCATTTCAGTTGATAAAGTCATTTTGAATTTTTATATCTGTTATGAGTAGTTGATGTCTATATCCACATCCTAAATATAAATTAAAAAACAAGTTAATGTCAAAGATTCAATGGTTCATTTTATTGTCAAAGTACAATACAACTCTGATATTCATGTTCTCCAGATAGCCATGAACACAGAAAACACGGATTACCTGATTTTAGTAAATAAAATGGCAATTGAAAACAAGGGAACAAAAAAATTCATGAAAGCTATAAAAATCTTAATAAGCGTTGAGAGAAATATAATTGCCATCTTCATATCGGAGGGGAGTTTGGAGAAACCAAGACTATGTATTTTGGATGAGAAAAGATAGAGGCGATTGATTGAAAATGCTAAAGGATTTTGATTGAGATACAAAAAAAAATTCTGACAGATGCACCATCAACTAAACAGCCCAGTTTTAAATTCAGTATTAAAGTGTCTCAAAAGGGGAAATATTTTTCTCTTTGGAATTGTCAGAATTTGAAATGTTCTTTTTGAAAAGACAGTGGCAGATAACTCTTAAACTAATTTAAATGGGAAGTTGGACTGATACCTGAGGACAAGCAATTTACTGATTATCAATTAAGCTTTGGGTCTGGATATATTTGCAATTTGAGGCAGTGCAGCCATTTCAAATGTTACATATTTCTATAATTCTAGGTCAAGTTGGATAGTGGGGAATGAGGGATGAAACTTGTTATTGAGACCTTCATTCTGGTCATGCCCATAGTCCTCTCTCCCTCTGGCGACTCCCTGCCAACAGTTTCTCATCCATCAAAGACGTGAATTTTGCTGGGGAGTTGATGGCCAGACCAACCTCTATTACCTGTCCCGAATTGCCCTTGAACTATTCCACAGGACACTTAAGGATCAGCCACATTGCTGTGGCTCCAGAGTCATCTTTGGCCAGACAGGGTAAGGCCAAGGAAAGCCGAATGGCCAACAGTAGGTAAATAGTGATTAGCTTAGGTATATCTAGTCTTATCCTTGATAAATTCACCTTTTATTAGAGCCCTCAATGATTTGTAGTTGTCATTATTCATCATTGGTTCGTATTGTGTTACTTTTATATGGACAACATGAAAGTGAAAATGTCAAGACCAGTGTTTTCCTCCCATGATCAGGGATTCTCCCAAATCATGTAAACTAACCTTTAGCATTTCAGTCCGTATTATGCATCACACATCACCAGCATCAAGTAGTGGGAGTGTGAATGTGTATTCGTATTGCAGGGATGGAGGAGGAGAGGGAGTGTGGGGTTTGGGAAGATGGTATAATGCAGTTTGTTAACCTGAGGAACAAGCGTGCCTTTTCATGGATTCCTTCATTTGACTCCATCTATACCTCTCACTGCCCAGTTAAGCAGAAGCATCATCAAAGACCCCATGAAGCTGGGACATTCTCTCTCTCCCCTCTTCCATCAGGCAGAAGATACAAAAGCCTGAAAGTTCATACCACCAGCCTCGAGGACAGCTACTACCACAGCTTCTAAGACTATAGAATAGTTCGATAGTATAATAAGATGGACTCTTGACCACACAACTACCTTGTTATGATCTTGCACTTTATTGCTCACTTCCACTGCATTTTCTCTGCAGCTGTTGCTGCACCATATTCTGCATCCTGCTATTGTTTTAAGTGGTTCTACATCAATTCTCTGTGCAATAATTTTGATCTGTATGAAAAGTGTGCAAGGCAAGCTTCTGACTGCATCTCGATACAAGTGACAATAATAAACCAGTTCTAATTCCAATTTCATCAAACATGATGTGTGTCTTCTTCTCCTCGGTCATTTTCCCTCTCAACCACCCCATCCCATCCCACAAATCCAGTCCAGATGAAGGGTCTCAATCCAAAATATCGACTGTTTATTTTCTTGCGTAGATGCTTCCTGACCCTCCATTTTGTGTGCAGCTCCATATTCCAGCATCTGCATTCTCTTGCGGCCCCGAAAATCCCTGAATCATTTTCCCCCAATATGATGCGGAACATCCCCAGTGATCCTCTTGCCAATCAGTCTGATTGTTGGAATTACAAAGTGGCAATAAATTCCAGCTATTTGCTTCAATGAACTTCAATGTACCATGAATTCTCAGGATTTCACTCCCCCAATGTTGTCTCTTGTGACCCTGCTACTTTGAATAAGATGAATTTGGACACAAGCTTCGGGTGGGATAGTGGTGCTCTTTGTGGAGCTGCTGCCACAAAACTCCCATGACCCATCTTCAGTCCTTATCTTTACTGCTGCCTGTGAGGTGTTTACACATTCTCCCTTTGACTGCATGGACTCTAACTTCTTCCCATATCCCAGAGACATGTTGGCTAGTTGGTTAACTGGCCACAGTAAATTGCCTTGAATGTGTAGGTGGGAGAAAGAACCTGGGGAAAGTTGGAGAAAAGTGGGACTTATTTATGGACTTACTGTAAAAGGGTGCTTGATGACCAGTGGAACAAAGACGTTATTTCCATGCTATATGATTCCATCATTTTTAAATCACAAAACAAAGAGGTTGAAATAAAAAATTTTAAGCTTGCTTACATCTAATCTTATGGTTATGATTAGATGTAAAAGCATGCATCTAATCATCACCATAAGACCTAAGACCATAAGACATAGGAGCAGAATTAGGCCATTCAGCCCATCTAGTTTGCTCCACCATTTCGTCATGGCTGATTTATCATCCTTTTCAACCTCATCCTGATATGATGTAATTCAGATAACATCTAACTTCTTGATTATCTTCAGCAGGTGTTTTTTTTTGCCAGGCATCGAGTCACTGGCAAAAGGAGTCCAAGAGTGTTGTAGTGATGAGAAAAGTGTGTGTTGAGCTCTTTCTTGAGTGTCAAGAGGAATAATCATGCTCCATCCCACCTTCTTCCAGAACACCAATTAAATTTGCTTCATCTATCCCTAGATCGCTGACTCAGAATTAAAGATCATGGATCCTTTTGAAATTTTCCTCACACTAGCCATGATTGCAGATGTCCCACAGTCAAATGTTTCTCAATTACTTCTCAGGATCAATTTTAAAAAATTATTTAATCAGGATAGCTGACCCATTATCTTCCATGATGAGCGCTGACAGGATTGTGGACCCAGAATTGGATTATTCAGGATTAGAGTCCTTTGTGACACAGATCCTACAAATCCCATTTGTACCCCAATACTCTCACAAAGCTGTCACTATCTCAGCAGAAAACCCCTACTTTCCTTTATATTGGAGCTACCTCAAGAGAGCTGGCGGCCCAATGGGACGAAAATTTGACAATGTGGTAAGCATCTGCTGGGAAACATGCAATGAATAAAACAGAAATGATATAGAGGTAAGGCTTTTGTATTTGTGTAGGAGAAGTTTCAGACCATTCCAGTCATAGATTCTCTTAACAATATATTACTTCGAAACAAGCACTTTGAGATAAAAAAAATAGCTGCATCTAATGTAGTACTTCATTCCCGGTGAAAATTTTTAAAGTAATATTTGCAATGTTAAGTTTTCTTTAACTTTACTTTTTCACGCTTTTTAGTTTTTTCCCTTTTTTGTACTATAGACCGTTGAATTCATTCCCTCTAATTTAGACACATCTTTATTCTGTATAATTAGTTTTACATTCCTTCAATCTGATAGGTTAAGGAAATACACATTTACTTGTCTTGTTCACTCAGTTCCCAGATGTTTGGTTCCCCTCAAGGCTACATTATCAGTTAGTGCATTCAACAATTTGCCACACAAAAATATTTCAAAACCTTAATGATAAAAACAAGTCTAACTATTGGCAGCTGCTGTTAGATGCCTTGCTCCAGTCAAAATTAGCTTATTTTTTAATCCATTTCAATTTCTAAAAGCAGCAATGATATCACTTTCAACCTTCCTTTCTCCAGTAAGAATATGCTGAATTTACATAATTGCTCCTCATAAACTAAACCCTTTATCTGTCCCCTCAGATGCTCTGGTTGCGCACATACAATGGCAGTGATATGATGTTTATAGTACAGGTGATCAAAGTGTGCGAGGTAACCTAAATGTTTCAGCAGCAATAATTTATAAAGTGTAAAAATTCCTTTGATATTTCTGCTCCATTTTGTTTGGCTTTTTTAATAAATCCCAGCATAATCAACACCATTGATTGTTACTGCAACAGTTTCAATTTATTATTATTGAAGACCCTCATCTCTTAATTATTTTTCTTTCAATTTCAGTAATAGATACTTTTCCTAGACTCTTATCCCCATATACCCTGTAGTGATTATAACCCAATGTTCTAGATACTGAATTAGGGCATTGAAGGAGAAGAAAGGTGAACCCCAATTCCTAATTACTCTGTCCTGCTGTTTAAGGGTTATTCATATTCCTTGGTTGCTATTGGTATTCTTTCTACCAGAAGAAGATTTTCTGTGCTCCAAACTTCCCTTAACTGACCATAAGACAGAGGAACAGAATTATGCCTTTGGGCCCATTGAGTTTGCTGAACCATTCAATCATGGCTGATTTATTACTTATTATTCAGGTTTATTATTCCCTCTCAACCCCTTCTCCTACCCTCTCCTTCACATCCTTACATATCAAGAACCTATTTACATCCACTTTATGTACCCGAGGACTTGGCCTCCACAGCCATCTGTGGCAATGAATTGCACAGATTCATCACCCCCTGCCTAAAGAATTTTTCCCCTCATCTCTGTTCCAAAGGGATGTCCTTTCCAGAATTGGACCTCTAAGAAAGGTCTTATAATGTTTTAGTCATCCTGTCAGACTCAGTATAGTGTCACCTATCATTTTTGGTTTGTTCTTTTCTTTCTTTTACATGAATCTGTTTAAAACCAACATTGTTATAGAAATAACCTGACTGGACAGGTTTGATGCATGTATTTGCAAATTGTGTCATGTGCAGAAGATCAAATATATTTTCAAATTAATTGATACATTAGAGCTGGAACACATTACCTCTCTACCTGCTGAACAGAGCCTACTCCCATTTGGGTAACACACATCAAAGTTACTGGTGAATGCAGCAGGCCAGGCAGCATCTGCAGGAAGAGGTGCAGTCGACGTTTCAGGCCGAGACCCTGGGTCTCGGCCTGAAACGTCGACTGCACCCCTTCCTACAGATGCTGCCTGGCCTGCTGCGTTCACCAGCAACTTTGATGTGTGTTGCTTGAATTTCCAGCATCTGCAGAATTCCTGATGTTCCCATTTGGGTAAGCAGGGCAGCACTGTGAGAATCATGTTTTTTTGATTTCTCAAGTGCTTTCAATACCATACAGCCCTCAATGCTGGGGGAAAAGCTCCATTCAATGCAGGTTGGCACTTCCATTGTATCCTGGCAGACCACAGTTTGTGCGACTTCAGAGCTGTGTGTCAGACATGGCTATTAAGCAGCTCAGGGTCCCACAGGAGACTGTATTGCACCCTTCCTGTTTACCCTGTATATCTCAGACTTTAGATACAACACTGAGTCATGTCATCTGCAGAAATTCTCTGATGATTCTGCAATAGTTCAGTGTGTAAAGGGAGGACAGGATGAATACAGGGCCCTGGTGGAGGACTTTGTCAAATTGTGCAAATTGAATCATCTGCAGCTCAACATTAGTAAGACAAAAGAAATGGTGATGGACTTTAGGAAAACTAAGCCTGCAGTGCTCCCTGCTGCTATTGATGGTGAGGATGGGGTGTGGTGAGGACCTACAAATACCTGAGGGTGCACCTGGATGACAGACTTGAGTGGAGCACCAACACAGAGGCTGTGTACAAGAAGGGCCAGAGTCACCTCTACCTTCCTGAGGAGACTAAGTTCCTTAGGAGTATGCAGGCCTCTCCTTTGCATGTTCTACCAGTCTGTTGTTGCCAGTACAATCTTCTATGTGGTGGTTGTGCTAGGGCAATAGCATCAACACAGGTTATGCCAACAGGCTCAATAAACTGATTTGAATCTGATCTGATTTGACTCTGTTGAAGGAGTCAAACTGGACCCACTAGAAGCTGTGATAGAACAAAGGACCCTACTGAAAATTTTTGCAATTCTGGTTTCTCACAGTGTTTGTCACCCTCTGCATGCAATCTTGACTGAACAAAGAAGCACTTTTAGTAATAGACTAAGGCAACTGCACTGCTCCAAAGAGTGCTATATGAGGTAATTCTTATCCTCAGCCATTAGGCTCAATAATGAGTCAACCTATAGCTGGGGAAATGATGAC
This sequence comes from Mobula birostris, assembly GCF_030028105.1. Taxonomy (NCBI): domain Eukaryota; kingdom Metazoa; phylum Chordata; class Chondrichthyes; order Myliobatiformes; family Myliobatidae; genus Mobula; species Mobula birostris. Next base: position 195,062,857 of record NC_092371.1, read on the forward strand.
CCCCACCTGTTAGATTCCTCGAGGTAACTTATTTTTTATTCTTTCTTACTTCTCTTCTAATACTTAGTTATTTGTATAGCTGTGAAGTTGTAATGCTACTGTGACACTGTAGTTTTCTTTGGGATCAATAAACTATCTATTATCTGTCTATCTACCAATTTACCTAAAAGTGGTTGCAGGGGGTGGAAAAGGAGAAGAGTGGTATGCTTGTCTTTATTGGTTGAGGCACAGAGTTCGAGTGTTGAGATGTTACAGGTGTATAAAACTCTGATTAGGCCATATTTTGAGTATCACATTTGATTCTGGTTGCCTCATTTTAGGAAGGACGTGGAGGCTTTGGAGAAGGTGCAGAAGAGATGCGCTCCCAAGGCTGGTAGTGGAGACAAATAAAAATGAGATTTTTAAGAGTTTCCTAAATAGGTGTAGTGTATTCAATATTTCAGTAATATTGTTTGATTAAGCATTCTTTGTTTACATAATTCATTTGGGGTTATACGTAAGAAGTACTGCACGTGAATGGCATATAACATTATGCCAACTTGTCATATGCGAGAGCTTTATTAAAAAAATGGAAAAAGAAAACTAAGTATTCAAATATCCCAGCTCTTGTGTTTTTTTTTTCAGTTAGCTTCTGGAGTTACAAAAAAACATAACAGTGGTGACAAGGAATTTTAAAAAATGAACCCAAGACAACTACCTGCCTGCTGAAGCACTACACATTTTTCTTCAGAAGGGCAAAGAGATGTTTGAGTTAAAAAAAAACAAAGGCAGAAAATGGACAGAGTTAACAATCAATATGTACAGCTACAGGTTTATAAATGATGATTATTGGGTGATAATAATAATAAATAAGTAAAAAACAGAAATGGCTGGCTACATTGGAAAGATAGACACATTTGATTGCACAGCAGATAACTAGATGATGTATACTGAATGAATTGAGTAGTATTTTGAAGCAAATGAAATAGCTGATGAAAAACAAGTACCTGTTTTGCTGAGTGCAATCAGTGGAAAAGCATACAGTTTGATGAGAAGTTTAACTGCTCCAACCAAATCTGCCAAAATGAGCTTTGCTGATATATGAATGTAATTTGGGAACATTTAAAATCGAAATCATTGTTGAATGCAGAACACTTTAGGATTCATATGTGGAATCAGAAAGAAGGGGAGTCCATTTCAGTTTATTAGATTAGATTAGATTCAACTTCATTGTCATTGTGCCGAGTACAGATACAAAGCCAATGAAATGCAATTAGCATCTGACCAGAAATGCAAAGAATAGTGTTATTTACAAAATAACTGTGAATAAAAAGTAAGTGCTACAGCACACAAATATAAAAGTACTGAGACAGTACAATATGGGTGCAATACTGCTTAGTGCTGTGATGTGAGGTTCAGCAGGGTCACAGCCTCAGGGAAGAAGCTCTTCCTGTGCCTGCTGGCGTGAGAGCAGAGGCTCCTGTAGCGCCTACCGGATGGGAGGAGAGTAAAAAGTCCATGGTTAGGGTGAGATGCATCCTTGATAATGATTTTCGTCCTGCCCAGGCAGCGTTTATGGTAGATGTTCTCAATGGTGGGCAATTGGGTGCCGATAATCCGCTGGGTAGTTTTCACCACACACTGGAGTGTTTTGCCGTCCGATACGGGACAATTGCCATACCACACTGAGATGCAGTTGGTTAGTATGCTCTCAATGGTACAGCGGTAAAAGTCCGTCAGTATCCTGGGACAGAGGTGAGCTTTCTTGGTGTTCCGCTGGAAATAAAGGTGCTGTTGCACCTTTTTGATCAGGATGGAGGAGTTCAGGGTCCAAGTGAGATCCTCGGAAATGTGGATACCAAGGAATTTGAAGCTTGATACATGCTCCACTACAGCTCCGTTGATGTAGATGGAGACGTGAGTGTGGCTCCTAGCATGCCTGAAGTCCACAATGATCTTCCTTTTGATTCAACTTATAAACCTAAAGCATTCTGCAGTCAACAATGGTTTTGATTCTAAATGTTCCTTCATCACTTTGACAATATCAGCAAAGCTCATCTTGGATGGTTTGGTTGGAGCAATTAAACTTCAAAGCAAACTGTGTGTTTTTAAAGCCAATTCACTCAACAAAATTGATACTATTTTCACATTGGCTATTTCATTTGCTTCAAACTATTGTTGAGTTAGCTCAGTATATATGAGCCAGTTACCGGTTATGTAATCAAATACGTCAACCTTTCAGATATATCCAGCCATTTCTGCTATTTTTTATGATTATTATCACCTGGTACTCACTCTTTATGAATGCGTGAATCCTTCGGTCTTCTGATTTTTTTTTGAAGAAGCTCGATTGTGTCTTCCCTTCCGAAGAGCATGTGCTGGGCTGCAGTTTTAAACTCGACTGCCTCATCATGTGCTGTGTTGTATTTTTTACACACTGTGTTCTTTTCAGTGCGAACATTTCACTGCGCTTCAACAGGTCGATAAATATCTTGGGTTTGTTTTAAAAATACCTGGTTAGCAATGTTATATTTTGTAGCTTCAAAACATTAAATTAATTCAAAGGAAGACATGGGAGTCTGTGAACGTGTGTCTAACTCTGAGTTTACTTTAAGTGAGGTGCGCACATGTCATGTGGTAGTGTAATGACCTATGCAATTCACATATTTATACACATAACTCGTAATGAATTGTTTAAACAAACAAGAATGCTTAATTAAACAATATATAGTTTAATATATATATACAAGATTACTCATATATTACTTAAATATTAAATACACAACAATTTTGTTCATTAGAACAAGTATGTTTCATTGTAAAGATACCTAGCATTGGAAACCTTAGGTCAAAGGCTCCTCTGGATGGAGGATCTCGTCAAACTGCTTCGCTTTCTTTTCCTACACCCCCTGCGGTAAAGGTCATAACCTTGGTTTGTTTCGAAGTAGCTGCCTTACCCCATTTTTCTATTAATTGCAGCCATTCCCATGGTGAAGGAAATCCCTAAGCTTTCACCCTAACAAGCACTAAATGTTCCATGAGAAAAAAGAAACCAGTTATAAAACAGTAATAAATGTTCCACTTTATTTTGCTTTTTTTCAAGAGGCTTGAAAGAATGTGACCGTACCACATTAAAGAGCTTTGCAGGAGTCTATCCATACGCTAATGAGACTTGCTCTGCACCTCACCACACGCAATGCCCTGCAGTGATGCTTTTAACTTAACCTTCATCTCATGTCAGGAATGTGCAAGGTCCTACAGAAAAAAAGGAATGGCTGGGTTGGTTGACTGCTCCGGCTCTCAAATCACTACCACTATTGAAAAAGCTGCTTCCCAAAAATATAAAATTATAGCTTATAGTTTCCTCAAATTATACATCAAATTTATCCAGTTTTATACCAAGCTCTCAACTTCTATTACTGCTTCTGCCAAGTTTGCCAGGTTGGCAATGAGGGTGAACTATCATGGATTGCTCCAATGTATTAGGTTTATGAGAAATCTGTTGCAAGTGTTTCTAAAAGTACAACCCTCTGGACGTTCATGCAGATAGAACAAAATAGCAAGAATAGGTTATCTAGCCCTTCGAGTCCGCTGTCCTGTTCTTTAAGATCAAGGCTGATCTTCTACCTCTGCTCTATTTTCCATTTCTCGAAGAGAATTTGGAAAGGTGAAATTGAATCCTAATCCTAATGCTACCTTCTCACACATGAGGAATGGATGCTTTTACAATGCAACAGAGAATAACTGGTATAGAGATGCAGCTTCTGAAAAGGAAGGGTAAAAAGTTTCAGCAGAGAAACAGTAAGCTGACAAAGAACATAAATTGCTCTCCGTATTTTAAAAGCTCCCTCAACCCTATTTCGCATATACAGGGCAAGTTAAAATTAAGGCCAAGAAATTCAGAAAGAAGTCGCAATAGCCTTCATAACTATACCTGTCTCTTCTGACTGAAACTTGATATATTCATCATCAGAAAATCTTAAAGCATTAGTTTGTTAGTATATATATATTAATGGATGCAGCTAGATGCAACTATAACAAAAGTAGTTGTCTCGTGAATTTGACCCCAATGTAGTTAAACAGTGCAGGCAGAAATTCTGTTGTTGGGCCAAAGTGGAGGTTATAAATGCAGAAATTTCCACTAATCTATAGTACATTCAAGCAAATACTTTACAGAGTTTGTTGGCTCTGACTTCATACAATCAGTTTGGGTGATTCAGAGATAATAAAATGGCCATCTTCTTCATTGCCGATATTCCTGGGAGAACAAGGAGAGGGTATTTTGAGCAGGATATGCTGTTAGGTGATGGAGTGGGAGAAAGGTGAGATGAACTCTCAGCAGGAGGCTGTATCTGTCTGTTGTTCTCTGAAGTATTCTTCCTCAGTGAGGACCATATTTTAGAGAGCTGAGTTTCTTTAAGGACATCCTCATTTTACTTTCTGATGTAATCTCAATTACAAGATCAGAACAGAGTGAGACCATGACAATAAATCTTTATGCATTTGACTTCTTCCAGTTTGAAGCTGAAAAAGTTTGCAAGATCACATAGTTTGTTATCCACTGTTTCAAAAGGGAGGTCCCTGGAGTTTTCTTTTCAAACTGAGCTATCTGTGTTTTATTTTTTCTTGACAACAAGTAACAGGTGTAAAGAGAATAATGCTTTGGCTCCCTGTGAGGCAAGATATATTTGGAGTCATTTTGTGTGCGCTGGGTGTTAACTCCGCCATGCATGAACTCAAAGAGCTTTGATTCTCTCACCTTACAGGGTTCCTTGTCCTTGGTCACATGTCAGGAGGATTGGTTAAAAAGTTACTGCGACCATAGTGGTGAATCAAGCAGGCCATTAGCTCAGGTAAATTGGCAAGAGTCAAGATGGCTTCATTCTGCAGCAGCTGACTGCTGTACATGTATCTGAATTACCACTGTAAACTAAAGGGTGACTCCTAGGACATGGAATCATAAAACAATAGAATTATATAGCATAGATACAGGCTCTTAGGCCCACTGTCAGCCATGAGGTACCTATTCCATTTTCCAGCATTCAAAACAGAGCTTCTCTGACGTGGCACTTCAGGTGCTCATTTCTAAAATGTGAGAGTCTCTATCTCTGGTAGTGAGTTGTAGATTTCAACTATCCTCTGAACAAGAAATTTTTCTCCGATCCCCTCTGAACTTCCCATCTGTTATCATTAATCTGTGCCCTCTGGTGATTGTACCATGAGGAGAGATTTCTTACCATGTATTCTGTTTATGCCATTGTAATTCAGTATAGCTCTATCAGGTTATCACTCAGCCTTTTCTGCTGAATAGAAAACAAACTCAGTTTATTTTGACTCTCTCTTCATAACTGAACTGCTCCATACCAGGCAACATTCTGGTGAATCTCCTCCGCTACCTGTCCACCACAATCATATGTTTCCTGTAGTGTGGTAACCTAAAATGCATGCCGTTCTTTGGCTGTGGCATAATTAGTATTTTATACAGTTGATCCATAACCTCTTTACTCTTATATTTTATGCTCTGTCTGATGAAGACAAGTATCCATTGGGCTTTCTTAGCCAGCTTATCTGCATGTGCTGCTCTCTTGAAAGATAATTGAATAGTCCTTGGTAATTCCTAGAATTCCCAGAATTCAACAATACCAAATGTATATTTTAGTTGTGTTAGTACTCAGAAAATATAATTGTAAACATGCATTTTTTTTTACAGGATTAAATTTCATCTGCCACTTACTTGCCCATTTTATCAGCAGATCAACACCATTTTGTGGGTATTCAAAGACATACCCTCATTATTATCAACAGCACTATCAATTTTCATGTCTGGATATCTGGTAAATTTAAACCATTAAAGCTTAACAGTGTTTTGAATGTGAATGCTATCCACTGAAGTAGTAAAAGTTTGTAAGTATCTTAGCTAACAGTATTGTACCAGCAGGTGATGAAGATACTAGGACATTCATTGTTGCCAAATAAAATAATTGGGTGCTAAGAATTATAAAAAAAACAAGATGATACTTTATTTTTTTTATCTTTCAAAGTTAGAGATTGGTTAAAACAAAGTCAATATGGTGGTTGCTAATTTGCACTTAGCTTGACAGAAAATGTATTTCAAGAAGCCAGATGTTTTGAACTAACTTCAATTAATCCTTAGCCATAGTCCCTTGCTTCTAAATTAGCATGGTTTTTACTACAAGGATGAATTGACTGGAATCATCATATTCAAACTACCTCACATCAGAGGAAATTTCATATTTACTGTTTTTCCATAATTTTCCATCTTTATTTCTTTTGACGTATTTTTGAATGTATTGATGAAATTCTTTATTTGGCTCCGTTTAGTCAATTTTGCCTAAGTAAGGACTGGAGCCATTACAATTTGCTGATCTCCACAAAAAGTCTACGGTGAATGGGATCTCATTGTTTATTGATTACAGCTCAGTTTAACACAATCATTCCTACATTCTCATCAAAAAGCTCCAAAACCTGGGCCACTGTAAAGGCTGATTTATGCTTGTGTGTATGAGCTATGCCGTAGGCCTGATTTATACTTTTGCGTTGCCCTACGCCATAGCGAGCATGTGAAGTTGTGTCTGCATCGTTCTGCAATTCACTGCCAAAACGCTAGTTGGTGGTGGGGTTTCTATGCCACTGTGTTGAGTTTCTTCATGAGAGACATAGAAACATAGAAACATAGAAAATAGGTGCAGGAGTAGGCCATTCAGCCCTTCGAGCCTGCACCGCCATTCAGTATGATCATGGCTGATCATCCAACTCAGAAACCTGTACCTGCCTTCTCTCCATAACCCCCCTGATCCCCGTAGCCACAAGGGCCATATCTAACTCCCTCTTAAATATAGCCAATGAACTGGCCTCAACTGTTTCCTGTGGCAGAGAATTCCACAGATTCACCACTCTCTGTGTGAAGAAGTTTTTCCTAATCTCGGTCCTAAAAGGTTTCCCCTTTATCCTTAAACTCTGACCCCTTGTTCTGGACTTCCCCAACATCGGGAACAATCTTCCTGCATCTAGCCTGTCCAATCCCTTTAGAATTTTATACGTTTCAATCAGATCCCCCCTCAATCTTCTAAATTCCAACGAGTATAAGCCTAGTCGATCCAGTCTTTCATCATGTGAAAGTCCTGCCATCCCAGGAATCACATGGACGAGGAAATGCGTTTCAAATATTTTTGGATTTTGGCAGGTAGATTTGACGATTTAGTTCATCATCTCCAACCATTTATTTCGCATCAGTACACAGACCTAACGGAGAAAAGCAACCGAAAATGCGTGAGGAAATGCGATGCTACCAAGCAGACCGATCACAGTTGTTGCGGTCTGCATCGCCACGACGCGTGAGTTACATTTTTGGGGAGGTGCACGTCACCCTATGGCGTACATTTGGCGCACAAGTATAAATCAGCCTTAACTCCTTCTGCAACTGGATCCTCGACTTTCTCACTCGAAGATCACAGTTTGTGAGAATCAGAAATAACACCTTCACCTCACTGATAATCAATATTGGCACAATCGAGGTGTGTACTTAGCCCATTTCTCCACTCTCTCTACATCCATGCCTAAGCACAGCTTAAATGCCATCTATAAATTTGCTGATAGTACAACTATTGTTGGCAGAGTTTCAGATGATGATGAGAAGGCGTACAGGAGTGAGATAGATCAGCTAGTTGAGTGGTGTCACCACAACAACCTTGCACTCAATGTCAAAGAAGTGATTGTGGACTTCAGAAAGGGTAACATGAGGAAGAACACACCAGTCCTCATCATGTAAGAAGGCCGAGCAATTTCAAGTTCCTGGGTGTCAACATCTCTGAGGATCTATCCTGAGCCAAACATACTGATGCAATTATAGAGAAGGCATATCAGCAGATATATTTCATTAGGAGTTTGAGGAGATTTGATATGTCACCAAGACACTTGGAAATTTCTACAGATGTACTGTGGAGAACATTCTAACTGGCTGCATCACTGTCTGATGTAAGAGGGGTTCACTGAAAAGGATCAAAATAAGCTGCAAAGGTTTGTAAACTCAGTCAGCTCCATCATGGGAACTTGCCCTCCCAGCATCCAGGACATCTTTAAGGATCGATGTCGCAAAAAGATGACATCCATCATTAATGATCCCCATCACCCAGGCATGCCCTCTTCTCATTGCTACCATCAAGGAGGAAGTACGAGAGCCGGAAGGCGCACATCAATAATTCAGGGTTAGCTTCTTTCCCTCTGCCATCAGATTTCTGAATTGACATTGAAACCATGAACACTACCTCACAATTGTTTTCTCTTTTTGCACTATTTATTTAATTTAACTTTTTTAATATATGCATGCTTCTTTCTGTAATTTACAGTTTTTATTATTGCAATGTACTCCTGCCACATAACAACAAATTCCATGGCTTATGCCGGTGATATTTAACTTGATTCCGATTCTGATTACTCTTTCTCACCATCTTGAACTATGAAATCAGTAACTTTTACATATTTCAAATGAGAAAATCTGCAGATGCTGGCAAGCTAAGCAACACACACAAAATGCTGGAGGAATTCAGCAGACCAGGCAGCACCTATAGGAAAAAGTACAGTCGACTGAATCCCTTCAGCATTTTGTGTGTGTCATTTTTACATATTTAATAGGAATTAAAGCTTTTGGGAAGAGTATCTTGATATTTCAAGTCTTCTTTGCTTACTTGTCTTTGGAACAGAAGTACTTTAATGGCTTATGCAATCAGTTTGATCTCAATGTCAGTCACCTAGCTGGAACATAGTCATGTGAACATGACCAGGTTGCTTTTTGTTTGTTCCTGCCTATAAATAAGTTTTGTTCCTTTGCATGGTTTGCAATGATAAGGGATCCTGCAAAAATACATTTTTAATGAAGAGCTATCCACTGCTCTTTGCACTGTGCAGTATGCACTAATTTGGAAATTTCAGAGCAAATGCTGGAAGGTTGACATTTGCATTAGTGGGTGAGTCATAGAACACTACAGCACAGAGACAGGCCCTTTGGCACATCTAGTCTGTGCCAAGCCATTAAACTGCCAAGACCCATTGACCTACACTCAGACCATAGCCCTCCATATCTCCCTCATCTATGTACCTACCCAAATTTGTCTTAATTGTTGAAATTGACCCCACATCTATCATTTATGCTGGCAGCTTGTTCCACACTCTCACCACAGTCCGAATGAAGAAGATCCCCCTCACGTTACCCTTAAACATTTCATCTTTCACCCTTAACCCATGATCTCTAATTGTCGACTCATCCAACCTCAGTGAAAAAAGCCTGCTTGCATTTACCCATCTATACCCCACATAAATTTGTATATCTCTATCAAATCTCCCCTCAACCTTCTACATTCTTGAGAATAAATTCCTAACCTATTCAACCTTTCCATATAACACAGGACTTCAAGCCCCAGCAACATTCTTGTAAATATCCTCTGCACTTTTTCAGTCTTAGTTACATCTTTCCTATATGTTCATTACCAAAACAGGACACAATATTCCAAATTAGACCCCACAAACATCTTGCACCATTTCAACATCACATTGATTTCTGAAGGCCAATGTGCCAAAAGCTTTCTTTATGACCTTATCTATTTATGATACCACTTTCAAGGAATTATGGATCTATATTTCCAGATTTCTCTGTTCTACTGCACTCCTCAGTGCCCTACCTCTCACAGTGTAAGGTGCCCTACCTCTCATCGTGTAAGGTGCCCTACTTCTCACCATGTAAGGCCTACACTGGATGGTCCTCCCAAGGTGCAACACCTCATATTTGTTTGCATTTAATTACAGCTGCCATTTTTCAGCTTATCTTTCCAGCTATTCGAGATCCTACTGCAAGCTTTGATAGACTTCATCCATATCCACTACATTCCCAATCTTGGCATCATTCACTTGGGCTTGACACTGAGAACTGGACCAGCCTGCTGCTCTGGGTGACCTGGAGGCAGTATTTCTTTCCAGAAAACCCAGTCATTGACTTTTCCCCATGTGAGTTTATGAAAAGTTGTGGTCTGTTTTCCCTTGTTTTTTTGATTGAATGCAGGACTTGACCGGAAAATGTAACTGAATTGATATGCAATCTTTTGCAGGATATGATATAATTAATAATATATTCTTAAATGTGTAATTACAATTCTTGACCTTTCCTTTCAAGATTTCATTATAGTCTGTCCATTATGTACCTGAACAGTTGAGCTCCACATGGCTTTTCAAGCATTATAAGAATAACAATCTTTAAAGTGGGAAATGTTTCAAGATGCTTCACAGATGTGCGATTAAATAAAAGAAAATTCATTTTAAATGATGGCTGCTGTAATAGCTCAACATTGCCTATGGCACAAGAGTTAAGAGAATGAACTGGATGTTTTGAAGATTTTTATAGGTGCCTGATGAACTTCTCTAGCCAAAGTTATTGTGAGGTAATGGGAAACACAGAGTAACAGTATGATAAATGTAAATCAGATCTAATGTTACCTTCCTTTCCCTGATATGAATTTCTTATTAGTGCCTTGTTAGTTTATGTCAAACAAATTTAAAATAACATTCATAATTTTGAAATGTGCTTCTTGAAAATTCCATTAGTTATTTCTTGTTTCAATGATGAAGAAAGCCAATATCTTTGATAACTATTACCTTACTGAGACTCTAAGAACACATGAAGTAGAGATGGCAGTAGTCTATTCATCCCTTCAAGACCAGTCTACGGCTGATCTTCTATTGCATCCTCATTTTCCTGCAATTTTCCTATATCCCTTGATTCCCTTATTGCCCAAGACTCTGTCAATTTTAATTCTGCATAAGATCAATGACGAAACCTCCAGTGCAACTGGGGGCGGGGTGGGGGAAATGCAGAAGATTTACTACCTCTGATTAAGAACTTGTTTTTTTAAAAATCCTAAATTGCCATTCCTTTATATTGAGATGTGATTTTTAGTTCTAGACTTTCAGTCATGGGAAACATATCATTCCGTGAATCTGAAAGGCAACTATGTAACTTATTTGATGTTTTCAGCTCTGATGTCTTTTTTGATGCTGGGTTTCATCCCAAAATATTGACAGTTCCTTTTCTCCTACAAATGCTGCTTGACCCATCATGTTCTCCAGCAGATTGATTGTTGCTCGTTTTCCTGGCACCAAACTTCCCAAAGTTTCATGGGATGTTTGAGATGCAGTGTAACCTTGGTCACTTTGCCTGTGCTGCTAACTCACTCGTCACTGGCAGTCAACCAGAATAGGCCGCCTTTATTCCCACTGGCTGCCTCCTGCCTGTCAGCCATTCCGCTATCCATGCCAGTATCTTTCCTGCAACGACATAGCAATTTGCTTAGTTAAGCAGCCTCATGTGTGGCTCCTTATCAAATGCCTTCTGAAAATCCAAGTAAATGACATCCACTGCCTCTCCTTTGTGACTTTCTTGAAGAACTCTCACAGATTTTTTAGGCAAGATTTCCTCTTTACTGAAACCATGCTGACTTTGACTTATTTTATCATTAGTCTTGTGACAAGAATACACATAGATTAAGATGTAGCTGGCCTGGGCTGGCACCAGTGGAATCAGCAGTTGGTCTGCCACCTGTCTTCAGGAGAGAGAGAGATAAGGAAAACAATGGAGCAGCATTTGGAGATGTTAATGAAGGAAGGAGAGCTGTCAAGAGCGGCTCCCCCTTTGAACCCTGAACTGTTTGAAGTGATGGACAGGCGATACCCCAACAGGGGGATAAAAAGGGACAGGTTCGCTAAGGCAGGACACACACGACACCCGAGGTAACAAGACCCTGGAAGCGGCGCGTCTCTCACAAGTCGGTGGGAAGTACCGGGCCATAAACGCACAGGGTGGAAAGGCACGATCGGCGGGAACCTGGTGTGTGTCCACCCTTGCCTGGGTGCCAGGTTCACCGCAGGGAAACAATCGTATCTGGAAATGGAGGGGTCACGGTCGGTGACCTCAGATGACATCACAAAGGACTCGCCCGACAGCTGACTGCGAAGGTCTGTGTGGAAGCTGTGTGAATATTCATTCGTTTTGCGCTCTCTCTCTCCTTCCCCCCCCCCACTGTCCATCGCCACGGCAGCGATTACTGCGAACTGAACTGAACTAAATTGAACTGAACTTTGCGTCACTTTGAAACTGGTCATTTACCCCCAGACAACGATAGAGCTTGATTGATCCTGTTATCTTAATTCTGTGTACATGTGTGTTTATCATTGCTGAACTGTTGCATTCATTATCCTTTTGATTAGAGTACTGTGTTGCTTGTTTCTTTAATAAATCTTTCTTAGTTCCAGTAATCCAGACTCCAACTGAGTGATCCATTTCTGCTGGTTTGGCAACCCAGTTACAGGGTACGTAACAGTCTTCAAGTACCCTAAAATCTCATCTTTAATATCAGACTCCAACACTTTCCTAACCACTGCAGTTAGGCTAACTGGCCTATAATTTCCTGTCTTTTGCCTTCCTCCCTTCTTAGAGAGTGGAGTAATATTTGTAATTTTCCAGTTTTCTGGGACCATTCCAGAATCAAGTGATTCTTGAAAGGTCATAACCAATGCATCTGTTATCTCTTCAGCAACCTCTCTCAGGACTCTGGGATGTAGTCCATCTGGTCCAGGTGACTTATTCACCTTAAGACCTTTGAGTTTGACTAGTACTTTTTCCTTTGTAATAGCAATGGCATTCACTCCTGCTCTTTGACACTCATGGACCGCTGGCACACAGCTAGTATCTTCCACAGTGAAGACAGATGCGAAGTATCCATTAAGGTCATCTATCATTTCTTTGTCCCCCATTACTACCTCACCAGCATCATTTTCCAGTGGTTCAATATCAACTCTCATCTCCCTTTTACTCTTTATGTAACTAAAAAAACTTTTAGTCTCCTGCTTTATATTATTGCTTTGTTTGCCCTCATATTTCATCTTTTCTCTTTTTACAGCTTTTTTGTTGCCTTTTGTTGGATATTAAAAGTTTCCAAAACATCCAAATTCTCTCTCACTTTTGCTGCCTTATATGCCATTTCCTTAACTTTTACGCTGTTCTTAACTTCCTTGTCAGCCACGATTGTTTAGTCCTGCCATTTGAGAACTGTGGGACATGTCTATCCTGCGCCTTGTGAATTATTCCCAGAAACTTCAGCCACCTTTGCTCTGCTGTCATCCTGCCTCCCTCTCCCCCCCCCCCCCCCCCCCGGGGTATCCTCTTCCAATCCACCTGGGCAAAGTCCTCTCTCATGCCTCTGTAATTTAATTTCCATTGTGATACAAATACATGTGACTTATACTTCACCCTCTCAAGTTGCAGTATGAAATTAATCATATTATGATTTCTGCTTCCTTAGGGTTCCTTTACATTAATCTTCCTAATAAGATCTGTGTTATTACACAAAACCCAATCTAAGATGGCCTTTCCCTGAGTAGGCTCAAGCACAAGCTGCTCTAAAAAGTCATCTCATAGACATTCAACAAATTCTCTCTCTTGCGATCTGACACCTACCTCATTTTCCCAATCCCCTTGCATATTGAAGTCCTCCATTACAATTATGTCATTACCTTTATTACATGCCTTTTCCAGCTCCCTTTGCAATCTCAACCCTACATCTTGGCTACTATTTGGAGGCCTATATATGATTCCCATAAAGGTTTTTTACCCTTGCAGTTTCTTAACTCCACCCACAAAGGTTCAACATTCTCTGATCCAATGTCACCTCTTTCTAAAGATGTAATTCCATCTCCTGCCAGCAGAGCCACGCCACTGCAAATGCCTTCCTGCCTGTCCTTCCAATACAAAGTACATCCTTTGATGTTAAACTCCCAACTATGGCCTTCTTTCAACCACTACTCAGTGATTGCCACAACATCATACCAACCAATCTCTAATTACGCCACGAGTTTGTCCACCTTATTCCAAATGCTACGTGTATTTGAATACAGCACCTTCAGTCGTGCATTCTTTGCCCTTTTGGTACTATTTAACTCTTGGATCTATCTGCATTTGAACCCCATTCATTGGCTAGTCCTTCCTTACATCTACTTGTAAACCTGCTGGCTCATCCTCAGCTCTATCATACTGGTTCCCATCCCCTTGCCATATTATTTTAAACCACTCCCAACAGCTCTAGCAAACCTGTCTGCAAGAGTATTGGTCCTCTCAGATTCAAGTGCAACCCATTCCTTTTGTACAGGTCCCACCTGCCCAGAAGAGATCCCCATTATCCAGAAACCTGAATCCCTGCCCCATGCTCCAATGCTTCAGCCATGCATTTATCTGCCACCTCATTCAATTCCCATCCTCACTGTCGCGTGGCACAAGCAGCAATCCTACTTCCCTTTTTCTACCCTTATTACTAGCCTTGAGGACCTGTGTCTCAGCTTCCTTCCCAAATCCCTGTATTCTGTTTTCAGGACCTCCATCTTTGTCTACCTATGTCGTTGGTACCAGTATGTAACAGGACTTCTCGCTGCTCACCTTCACTTTTTAAGATATTATGGACATATTCGGAATATTGCGGACTCTGGCACCTGGGAGGCAAACTACCATCTTTGTTTCTTTTTTGCAGCCACAGAATTGCCTGTCTGTCTTGCTAACTATAGAGTCCCCTATTACTGCTGCTATCCTCTTCTCAGATGGTACCTTCCTTAATGTCTAAATGGACCTTCCACTCCATTATCTATGCACTTTAATTTTTTTCAAAGCATTCAATTAAGTTACTTCAGCATGATTTCCCCTGACAAATGGATGCTGATTGTTCCTGGTGAGCACATAAAACCATTTATATTTCACTAATCTCCTTCCATGTTACGAACTGTTAAAAGGTAATTTCCTGACTCTGCATCTTTGGCAGGGAGCCTTGCCCACTGGCATCATATATCAGAAATTCTGTGTGGGTTGCTACAGTTTTCCAATGCTAAAATAGAAGCTTGTGTTTATATAGCGCCTTCAATGATGGGTACTTTACAGAGAGAGTGCTCAAAATAAAATTAAACCAAAGTTTTCAGATCAGTGGGATTGGCTGAAAGCTTGTTTGAAACCCTTGGATTAGACAAAATTTCAACAGTAGGCAAAGAACTATCGTAGAGAAATAGCTTTGAGTGGGAAATCTGGAAGAAGGCTGTGCCTCCAAGATTCAGAGAGCATTGCACAGATAGGTAGAATTGGATGTTTGATGTTAGATCTTCAGTCATCTTGAAGATTAAGATACATGGGATCTGCAGTGATTTGGTCACTTGGATTCTGAATTGGCTTGCCCACAGAGAGAGGGTAGTGGTCGGTGGGACTTATTTTAGTTGGAGGTCTGTGACTAGGGGTGTTCTTCAGGAATCCATACAGGGATCCATATGCACAAAGTTAGGAAATTTGCAGACTCTACTAAGATTGGTTATGTTTTGGATAATATAAAAAGGAGTTTCCAACCCGGGGTCCACGGACCCCTTACTTAATGGTATTGGTCCATGGCATAAAAAGGGTTGGGAACCCCTGGTATAGAAGATTGCCAAAAGATATAGCGGGATATGGATCAGTGGCAGATATGGGTGCAGACATGGCAGGTGGAGTATAATCCAGGCAAATGTGAGGTGTGGCATTTTGGGACATCAAATGTTGAGGGACTCCACACCATTAATAGTAAGACCCTTGACAATGTTGATGCACAAAGGGATAAGAATATAAGAACATAAGAAATAGGAGCAGGAGTAGGCTATCCGGCCCATCGAGCCTGCCCTACCATTCAATAAGATCATGGCTGATCTGTCCGTAAACTCAGCTCCATCTACCTGCCTTTTCCCCATAACCCTTAATTCTCCTACTGTGTAAAAATCTATCTGACTGTATCTTAAATATATTTAGTGAAGAAGCCTCAGCTGCCTCTCTGGCCAGAGAATTCCACAGATTCACCACTCTCTGGGAAAAACAGTTTCTCCTCATCTCAGTCCTAAATGTTGTGTTCTTTATATTTATACGTACTATGAGTTACTAATAAGGAATCATATTCTGGAAGACATAGAACTTTTATTTACAGCAACAACCAAACCACGTATTTACAGTACCATGTTCTGGATCATTCTATCATTTCTGCACATGCTCAGAACTCTCTCCAATCACATTCTGACACGTCATATCACCACACTAAATCTTCTCCCCTGAATCTTGAGGCAATATCCCCTAGTTCTAGTCTCACCTACTAATGGAAACAACTTTCCAAATTCTATCTTAACTATCCCTTTCAAAATGTTGTATGTTTCTGTGAGATCCCCTCTCATTCTTCTAAATTCCAGACGGTATAGTCCCAGATGACTCAATCTCTCCTCATAGGTTAACCTCTTCATCTCTGGAATCAACCTGGTGAACCTCCTCTGCACTACCTCCAAAGCCAGTATATCCTTCCTCAAGTATGGAGAACAGAACTGCACACAGTACTCCAGGTGTGGTCTCACCAGTACCCTGTATAGTTGCAGCATGACCTCCCTGCTCTTGAATTCAATCCCTCTAGCAATGAAGGCCAACGTTCCATCTGCCTTCTTAATAACCGGTTGTTCTGGCAAGCCAAGTTTTTGCGATTCATGCAGAAGCACTCCCAAGTCCCTCTGCCCAACAGCATGATGTAATCTTTCACCATTTAAATAATAATCTGCTCTTCTATTATTCCTTCCAAAGCGGATGATCTCGCATTTTCCAACATTGTATTCCATCTGCCAGACCTTGGCCCACTCACTTAACCTATCTATATCCCTCTGCAGACTCTCCACATCCTCTGTACAATTTGCTTTTCCACTCAGTTTAGTGTCATCAGCAAATTTTGCTACGCTACACTCAATCCCCTCTTCCAAATCATCAATGTAAATGGTAAACAGCTGCGGGCCCAGCACCGACCCCTGCGGAACCCCACTCACGACTGACTGCCAACCGGAGAAACACCTATTTATACCTACTCTCTGCCTTCTATTGGTTAACAAATCTACTATCCATGCCAATACACTTCCTCCAACTCCATGCATCCGTATCTTATTTATAAGTCTCTTGTGCGACACCTTATCAAACGCCTTCTGGAAATCTAAGTATAATACATCCACCTGTTCCCCTCTATCCACTGCACTCATTATGTCCTCAAATAACTCCAGTAAGTTTGTCAAACAGGACCTGTCCTTTCTGAATCCATGCTGCGTCTGTCTAATGGAACCACTCTTTTCTAAATGTTTCGCTATTTCTTCCTTAATGACAGCTTCAAGCATTTTCCTGACTACAGATGTTAAGCTAACTGGCCTATAGTTGCCCATCTTTTGCCTACATCCTTTTTAAAAAAGTGGCATGACGTTTGCTGTCTTCCAATCCGCCGGAACCTGCCCAGAGTCTAGGGAGTTTTGATAAATGATTACCAACGCATCTACTATAACCTTCACCAATTCCCTCAGCACCCTGGGATGCATCCCATCAGGACCAGGGGACTTATCTATGTTAGGCCCTCTAGTTTGCTCATCACTATCTCTTTAGTGACAGTGATTTTATCGAGGTCCTCACCTCGATAACATTTCTTCCATAACATCCTTCTTTGGCATATTAGACATATCCTCCACTGTGAAGACTGACACAAAATAGTCGTTCAATGCCTCAGCCATTTCCTTATCACCCAATATAAATTTCCCCTTCTCGTCTTCCAAGGGACCTACGTTGACTTTAGCCACCCTCTTCTGCTTTATATATTTATAAAAACTTTTGCTGTTTTTATATTTTGTGCTAATTTACTTTCATACTCTATCTTCCCTTTCCTTATTTCTTGTTTAGTTGTTCTTTGTTGCTTTCTAAAGTTTTCCCAATCATCCAGTCTCCCACTACTCTTTTCAACTTTGTACACATGAGCTTTTAATTTGATACTATCTTTTATTTCCTTAGTTATCCAAGGCTGGCTCTCCCCACACTTACTGTCCTTACTTTTGACTGGAATATACTTTTGTTGGGCACTGTGAAAAATCTCTTTGAAAGTATTCCACTGTTCCTCAACTGTCCTACAAAATAGCCTGTGCTCCCAATCCACAATAGCCAACTCCTCCCCCATCTTATTGTGGTCTCCCTTGTTCAAGCATAATACACTAGTTTTAGATCTAACTATTTCATCCTCCATCTGTATGTGAAATTCTTTCACTCTTTCCAAGAGGATCCCTGACTACAAGATCTTGGGAGTTCAACTGGTTAGATGGGTAGTTATGTCTGAGCGACTGGCGTCCTGTCACACTCACCTCAATAATAAGCAAATGCTTTGAGAGGCTGGTTAAAGACTCCATCTGCAGCATGCTACCACCCACACTGGACCCCCTACAATTCCCCTACCAACACAACCGATCGACAGACGACGCAATAGCCACATCCCTACACACCATCCTTACACATCTGGAGAAGAGGAATGCTTATGTGAGAATGCTGTTCTTGGACTACAGTTCAGCATTCAACACCATAAATCCCTCCGGGCTCGACAAGAAGCTCAGAGACCTCAGCCTTCACCCAGACTTGTGTAGCTGGATCCTGGACTTCCTGTTAGATCGCTGGCAGGTGGTAAGAGTGGGCTCCCTCACCTCTACCCCCCTGACCCTCAACACAGGTGCCCCTCAGGACTGTGTACTAAGTCCCCCACTTTACTCTCTGTATACCCATGACTGTGTTGCCACCCACAGCGCCAATGTGCAAATTAAATTTGCTGCCAACACTACACTGATTGGCCTAAGCTCAAATAATAATGAGGCAGCCTACAGAGGGGAAGTCATCACCCTGACACAGTGGTGTCAAGAAAACAACCTCTCCCTCTAGGTTGCAAAAAGAAAGGAGCTGGTTGTGGACTACAGGAGGAATGGAGACAGGCTAATCCCTATAGACATCAATGAATCTGGGGTTGAGAGGGTAAACATCTTTAAGTTCCTCAGCATCAACATGACTGAGAATCTCACGTGGTCTGTACATACTGGCTGTGTGGTGAAACAGGCACAACAGCGCCTCTTTCACCTCAGACAGTTGAAGAAGTTTAGTATGGCCCCTCAGATTCTAAAAACTTTCTACAGGGGCACAACTGAGAGCATCCTGACTGGCTGCATCACTGCCTGGTATGGGAACTATACTTCCCTCAATCGCAGCACTCTGCAGAGAGTGGTGCAGACAGCCCAGCGCATCTGTAGTTGTAAACTTCCCACTATTCAAGACATTTACAAAGACAGGTGTGAAAAAAGGGCCCAAAAGATCATGGGGTCCCGAGTCACCCCAACCACAAACTGTTCCAGCTACTACCATCGGGGAAATGGTACCGCAGCATAAAAGCCAGGACCAACACGCTCCGGGACAGCTTCTTCCACCAGGTCATCAGACTGCTTTATTCATGCTGACACAACTGTATTTCAATATTGTATTGACTATCCTGTTGTACATAATATTTATTATAAATGACTATAATTACACATTGCACATTTGAACGGAGAATTACATAAAGATTTTTACTCCTCATGTGTTTGAAGGGTGTAAATAATAAAGTCAATTCAATTCAATATTAAGAAGGCATATAGCATGCTTCCCTTTGTTAGTTGAGGCACTGAGTTCAAGAGTCGGAAATTATGTTGCAGATGTATAAAACTGTGAAAAGGCCACATTTGGAGTATATGTATTGCACTTTGTTCTGGCCATTCCATTATAGGAAGTACCTTGGGGCTATGGAGAGAATGCAGAAGTTTACCAGGATACTGGCTGCACTGGATGACATGGGCTATAGGAAAGGTTGAATAAACTTGGACTGTTTTCTCTGAGTGAGAGAGACTGAGGGGAGATCTGATAGAGGTTTATAAGATAATGAGAGGCATCGATAGATTAGACAGCCAGTATCTTTTTCCCTGGGACAAAATATCTACTACGAAAGGACATGTATTTAAGGTGAGAGCGGATGAGATCAAAGGCAATGTGCAAGGCAAGTTTTATACACAGAGAGACTGTTGGGTGCCTAGAACGCACTGCCAGAGATGGTGGTGGGAGCAGAGATATTGGCGTGGGTAAGTCTGATAGAGGTGTTCAAGATGTTCTTTGATAGGAACATGACTATACTGAGAATAGAGGGATATAGACGTTATGTAGGCAGAAGGGATTTGTTTAGTTAGGCATTTAATTACAAGTTTAATTAATTTGTCGATGAGCTCTCCTACTAATGCTTCCCCAATAAATTTGCAATGATACATTGACAATCTTATGAAAGTAACAACAGACTTTTGCTGATGTGCTGGTCTGATTTCCTGCGTTTGGCCCATTGGCATATATGCAAATTGACCGAGGTCATGCATCAAGGATGTGTTGTTCAGTGTTTTACCTCTTCTCCATGTTCTCAATGTACCTCAGGTCTATGCACATCACATACAGAGGAATTTTCAACTTATTAAATCTTTTATTGTATTAGGGTGCTACCAATTGCAACTTGCAATGAGTGTTATGCACCAATTTTAATTGTCATTTGACATGAACACCCATAAATACAGCCAAAGAAAATAGATTTCCTCCAGGTCCAAGGTGCAAAACACAGTACCAACAGTCATACATAGCACAAAGCACATATACCACATATAAGATCGTTGTAAACATGCAGTCACACAAAAACATATAATATAGCCCAAGTCCCTGAGTTCATGAATTCAAAGGAACACAATCCAGTTTATCATCAACCGAGCGAGCACTAGAGAGCAGCACCGATGCAAGCATGGACGCTGCTCCACACTGTCTCTGGGTATGGACTCTGAAGCCTTTGTCCTAGTGGCTGCAAATAGGTGACATTGCAGCTTGAGGCCTCGTCTGCACTCCAACTGAGGCCACGCAGCGCCCCCTCCATCGTTTCCACCAATAGCCAGTGAACCTGACTTGAAACATTCCACATTACCAATGTCTAACAAGGGTTTGTGATCACATGAAAAATGACTAGTACAATCACTCGCTGTTAAGGCTGCACACTGCCTTCAAACACCAACTCTGATGTTTCTCTGTAGCAGGCAGCAATACAATTCGCACTAAACCTAGTTCCTCTAGCAATGAGCAAGTTGCTGATGCGGTAAACCTGTAGTACTAGAAGTTCTTAATGTCCAGCAGTGTCTTGTAATCATAATGAAGATTTTTTAAAAAGTCGATAACACCTTTGGTTGGCTCCATAGAGGGTGCTACATCCGTGTGTGTTGCCATCTTACCAGAAGTCTTCAGGCTTGTATTTATAACAACATGCTACAAAACTAGATTTCCAGAAGAATGATTACCAAGGCAAAGAAGTTATTGTCGACTTTAAAAATCAGTGTTTAGGCATTGAATGAAGTATGGTGTTCATGGTAGTATGGTAGCCTATCAAAGCCTTGGAGAAGATGTAGAATGGTACCAAGGGTATAATGTTGAGAGACAGGAAAAGAGAAAAGATGAGTTTATTCTCTTCAGAAATGAGGAGATTAAAATATTCAAAATTATGGAAGTGGTATTAGTGTAAAGAGAGAGAAACAACTTAAAATGAGACAAAATGAGACAAAATATTTGGCAAAAAATAATTAAGATGAAAAGATTTTCCTTATGGAAGAAGTTGTTGTGTTCTGGACTGTACTGCCTAAAAAGATGGTGGAATTTTATTTCAAAAGAAAATTAAAGCACATACATTTTGAGCCAAACGTTGTCATCTTGTGTGATATAATTCTATGATTAAGCTGAATATAATCTCTAAGGAAGCATATTATAAGTATGCTAACTTCCATTTATTATTTCAGAAGGTACCAAGCCCTCATTAGCAAAGCTTTAGTCTGTTGCTCCTTAATTCACAGATTATAGTGCAGGACAGAGGTATCTCTATGTTATGAAAGTGCCATAATAAAATATGCCAGAAGGTGGTGAAAGGAAAACACAATTAAGTAAAAGGGACAAAGATATGCCTTCATCTTAATGGAGTAATCTAAACACAGCATTTAGTGTAGATTACATAATTGGCATGAGAATTAAGCATTGTAGCATTAGATGAGGTCAAAACCTTTTTAGCAGATTATGAGTAATTTAGGATAATTATAAACTCTACTGGAAGAAAGACTGATAAAGATTGGAGCCAATTCAAAGCAGACTTTGCTAAACTGGGCTAACTCAAACTGATGTCTGATCTGAAATGTTAGTCTTCTTTTGAGTTGAAATAATTTCAACCACACGCTATGGTGTTTCACATGAGTCAAAACATCAGTTAATGAGTTAACCACTTTATCGATATCAACAACATTTGATTCTGTTTATTATATTCACATCTGCTGCTCACTGCAGTGATGGCTGTGGTATGAAATAATATTGGAAGGTTTTACTTCCAAAATACAAAAATATGTACACGTGCAAGAAGGTCATGATGAACCTTTGGCCTCATTCAGTTTAGATCTGGTCACCACATTGTAGAGATGGTGCAAGTGAGACTTACAAAAAGGATTTCTGGGTTGAAAGACTTCAATTATTTGAACTGACTGGAATTGCTGTCCTTGGAAAAGAAAAGCTTACAAAGGGATTTAAGAGAGATTTTTAGATTTATGAAGGAGATAAATAGATAGAAAAACTTTTCATATTGATGGATGGTTCAAGAGCTAGAGATGAAGACTATTGGGAAAAACAACTCTAAACTAAGATGAGGGAAGGTGTTTCTACACAGTGAAATATTAGATCTAGAATTTCCTTCCATGTAAAGTAGTGGAAGAGAATTCAATTAGTCAGATATAAGTAACTAAGTGGTAAAATTTGCAAGGCTCTGAGGAAAGAGTGGAGGCATGGAACTTGACTAATTGCATTCAGTAGCTGTTCTTGAAACTATTGGTGAGTGTCTTCAGGCTGCTGATGGTAGCTAAGAGAACATAAGGTTTATTTAAGATTATACACAAGAAATACAGCATGACCAAAGAAAATAAGCTTTCAGAAACTAATATTGTGTATAAGTAGAATACTCAGATTTCATGTAGTGTATACCATACAACTAAGAATATGCAGTGTTTGTTCTGAGGCCCAATGTTTTGGAAAATAATAGATTCAATGGTTGGTTTCAGATACTTTTGTGAAACTACTTTATGACCGAGCACAGCACAGACTGTGAATACTATAGCTTTTATATTGAGTTTCCCCAAATCTCAGTTACTGGTTTTTCAAGGCCGTTATCCTAAAGGCAGGTTGTACTGTGCCAGTAGGGTGAAGATAGTTTCTTTCTGGTCTCTGATAATTTTCCTCTCAGTTATATTCCCCAACTCACCTGAAGGCTGTGCAGCAAATTAAGTAGGTTTAGGTTTGCCTACGACCATTGTTGAGCCTCTGTTGGAGGTCAACAGGGAGGTCAGAAAAATGTGCTGTGCTTTGTCTACTGATTTCAACAACTCTTCTCTCAAATGACAGTGTTGAGTTTATTGTATAAATGCATATGGTTTATAATTAGTATATAAAAAATAAATATGCAGTCTCTAAGCTCATAACTCTTAGCAATTGCCAGTCTATCCCATAGAGAACAAATTTAAATGCCACTTAGGAAATTCCAGCTGATTATTTAATGAGTGCGGCACTAATAGTGTAGCAGTCATACAGCTGTCAGTGGATATGAGATGCTGCTGAATTGCTGTACACAAGCATATATCTGACCTTTCTGAAGCTGTGTCCATTCCATTTGCCTTACCTGACCTGACACAATCAGTGGTCACACCTGAACCAACCAACAGCTGGGCGTTTGAATGGTGAGATTGCCTCAGCATGTAACATATTCCTAGCTAAAACTGGGATAAGTGGTAACCTGCCACTCACATGGATCAAGCAATTAACAATGGGCATCTCAATGTGTCTTCCCCGTCAATATGTTGGCCTTATTGGCAGCACATAGGCACACAAAATTCCTTTGTTGTTGGATACCTGATTGTATTCAAAGTGATGATAATTTAATATACCCCATTACGTCACTGATTACACTTGTACTTATTAGGCTGGTAAGCTGGCTTGAGGATATGAAGAAACCTGATATATACTGAAAACGTGTTCTTGCATAGAGCCATGGAGTCATAGATCACAGAAACAGGCTCATCTATTCCATGCCAAATTGTTATATCACCTAATCTCATTGACCTGACCTGGACAATGTACTAGCCAGCCATTGATCCCAAGAGATCATGGGTTTGTGCCTCTGGTGGTCTGTGTCCTCTCCAGGGCACGAGCCTGGGTGGGAAGATTTGAAGAACAAGTTGTTGCCCATGCAGCAGGTTCCCCATCTCCACGTCACTGATGTGGTCCAAGGGAAAGACAAGCGCCAATACAGCTTGGCACCAGTGTCGTTGCAGAGGTTGCCAGAGTGAAGTTGTAAACAACATCAAAATGCCTTAGGGACCCCGGCTCTGGATTTCATCCTCGAGGTTTACTCCTGAAGCCTTTCCCATGGGTGGTATGGCCACAAGGCAGCGGAGGTTTAAAATCAGAATTTTTCTTGTCCCAGGCGGGCTGCTGTCCAAGGCTGACGATTCCCCCCCCCCCCACCCAAAACCTGGACAATAATAGCCCTCCAAACCGCTCCCATCCATACACTGTAATTGAACACATATCCATCACTTCCACTGGCTGCGTGTTCCACGCTTGTATTACCCTCGAAGTGAAGAAATTTCCTCTCATATTCCCATCAATATTTCACCTTTCACTCTTAACTTATGACTTTTAATTCTAGTCTCACCCAACTTCAGTGGAAAAAGCCTTCCCTATACCCCTCAGAACCCTGATAATCCTCACAATTTCAAGAAAGCTCAACAGGATCCACCAATTGCTTTCTGGATCTTGCTCCACTCTACCCTTCACCTCTTCATACTATCTATCTCTCCTCTATCATTCAATCCAGATGAAGAGTCTCAACTCGAAACATCAACTGTCCATTCCCTTCCGTAGACCCATTAAGTTCCTCCAAACTCTTGTTGCTCCTGATTCCAGCATCTGCAGTCTCTTGTGCCTCCAGGCAAAAGCTTATGTTGGTCAAAAGCTCTTGATCAATATTCAATCCCCTACTGATTGACTCTGATGCGCAGACAGCAGGAGATGAGCACTGTCTACAGTAGTGTGATCGCTCGAGTTGACAATGATGTTCTCTGAAGAGATTATTCCCGTAGTGGAGATACCTGTATCTGACTGTTTAACATGGGGAGGCTAATGCACGGGCAGCCACCACATGGTCCTTGACAGCTCAGGGTCAGGGTCCAGTGGTATGGAATGCGAGATGACTGGGGATGCTTCGCTGCTGCACCCTTCCTCCATATTCACTGCCATTGTGATGTGTCATCATCTTCTGCCAGCTTCACCCTTGAGGTCTTGGTTGGATTGTCCTTTGTCTTGAACCTCCTCCTTGACATTACCCTACCAAGAGCTAGTGCCCGATGGCTAAACTCCAGACAGATCTGAGGAAGTCACAGGCCTCTCCACCACGATGAAGTAACAATCCTCGGAAAAGAAGCATAGTCTAAAGCTTGCAAACATAGGGAACTGGTACAGCCTGTCTCTGCCACTCTTGTTGGTTTCTCCCATCTATTAATTTAGAGTAAACACCAGTAAAATAATCCTTGATATGGGATCTACATTTGTTTCTATTATAGATTAAATCTGTTATAGAGTGTTCCTTTAGTTAATCAAGATTCCCAGAAATAAATATATGAAAAAATATGAAGACATATGAACAAAGTAAGTTTTGTTTCATTGATTTCTTTTTATTCTCTACATTGGTGTTCCATTGCAACCATATTACAGTCTAGCCAGCTAGCAGCATGGATAAGAGATTTGATATGATCAGTTTATCCTTTTACATTTCACATCAGAAGAATAAGAATAAGAGTGGAAAATGTCAGGATTATGAATACAGGTATTGATATCATTGCTGCTTTGCGTTGTGTGTCCCTGTGCTAACCTCTAGCTCCACTGATTTGGGGCAATTTAACTTTTTTAAGAGGAACTAATGAATCCTTTTCCATCTCTCAGTAGTTCATTTAGAATTATAAAAGTGTAAAAAAGTAATATCCTTAAATAGTAAATCATATACGTACCCTACAGCATTAAGTAGAACTGGGAATACCTATCCTAACACAGTCCAGATGCTAGTTTCCTGAACAAGTCTGCATGCTTAGTGACTCCAGTGGTTTCAGTAGAACAGACTCAATTTTTCATTAGTCACAGCCTGCCTTCTATGAGGATTACTTTTGAAGCTGACAGAGCCTGCTTCTACAGCTCACTTCAGCAGAAGGACAGAGCTGCTAAAACAGCTAGAAGTCAGGATATGAGAGATTTCCATAGGAGACGTTTGAGATTTAACTCTCTGAGCACTGCGTGCTCCGCAGCGTGATTGGGCACTTGGCACACTTCCGGAAATTCGTTCTTGGTCCTTCATGTGCTCATGAATGGAGACAACTGGCTGTGCACAATGATGCCTCTGGTGAACTAAAAACATTTTAACAGCTCTTGAGCAGCATCACTGTGCACGTAAATGCTTGCAAATAGAATGACCCACTTATTCAAACAGTCCCAGTTGAGATCTACATCAGTTTTATTTATAAAGGATCTGATCTTCCTGGTTTGAAGCACTTGGCTGTAGTCTTTCCAAAGGGTCTTATTTTAAATACTTCTCTGAGAGCCCATACTGATTGTCACTTCTCCATTTCGACCCGTGGTACTTCCTCAGGCCCTCAGATCATGTGTGTTTACCTTCATCTCTGATCACATGTTTGACTTCAGGCCTGAACCTGCCACTGGCTACAGTTCTGCGACTGACCGCAAGTCCATGATCAGTCCTCATTGGAGCATCAGAGGTAGAGAGTAGCAGCAAGTTTGAATTCTGCGGTGTTATTATTTTGGAGGACCCATCCTGGGCCCAGCATGTAAGTGCAATTATGAAGAAAGCACGGCAGGGCCTCTACTTCCTTAGGAGGACTCTTCATCTTATGTTATCGATATTATTGTTATTATTTCTTTCTTTTTGTATTTGCACAGTTTGCGTTTTATGCAAACTGGAGTTGGTGTAATCTTTCATTGATTCTGTTATGGTTACTATTCTATTATAGATTTATTGAATCTCAGGGTTGTATGTACTTTGATAATAAATTTACTTTGAACTTTGGCACTTGGTGGAAACTTTATCTCCATGGAATGCAGCAAAAACAAAAATAGGTTATTATATGCTATCCTAACAGGTAAATAACCCAATGATTACCAAAAGATGGAAACTGCGCATCGAATTGGACATTGAACTGGTTTGACTGAATGTTCATTCATTGGATTCTGAAAAAAATTAACAGCTGTGGTTTGCTGAAAGTTAGTGAGAACCATTCTGTGCACGTCTGCATCTTAGAAACTGTCAGGAAGTGTATCTCCTTCTGTTTTGGCATGCTTTTTCATCCCTTCTGTGCCTTTTCCTGGTGTCATTCTCTCAAATGATGTAGAGAAAAATGGAAATTTTGTCTGCAACGAAATTTTCAACTTCACTGGTCTGACAAACAACTGCCTTTATTTACTCACCAAACAGCCTAGACTGACTATGTCTAATAGGCATCCGTTAGTCTCGTGAGACCATGGACTTGTGCCCGGGCAAGGTTGTATGGAAGACCGGCAGTTGCCCATGCTGCAAATCTCCCCTCTCTACACCACCAATGTTATCCAAGGGAAGGGCACTAGGGCTGATACAGCTTGGCACCGGTGTCATCGCAGAGCAATGTGTGGTTAAGTGCCTTGCTCAAGGACACAACACGCTGCCTCAGCTGAGGCTCGAACTAGCAACCTTCAGATCGCCAGACCAACGCCTTAACCACTTGACCACGTGCCAACACACAGACTGACTATGTCTACTTCCTTCAAAGATAGAGTATTTAAAGGACCAACACCTGTTCTTTGATTCCTTAAGGATATCACCCAAATCCCACATGCAAGAAGAGGATCCTTTCCTTTAGACTTTCGAATGTGCTAAATTTGTATGCCTCCCTGAAGTGTGAGTATGGATTGTACTCATGTGATATTAAACAGTTTGTATATGGCCAGAAGCACCTGACTATAACCCTAGATTATTCATGACTACCCTGCACAACATTCTCTTGCTGCCATTAAAAATCAACAAAGCAATTTTAAAACCAGCAGATCTGCACTGTAGCTAAATTCAAAATGTTTTTTTTAGTAATGAGAAACAGTCAAGCTTACATTTTCTTCCAAAATTAACATCTTGGAACTATTTGTCAATGGTTTTGTGAATGGGAAATTAAGGAGAAAACCAGATTATCATTGCTATCTGTTGAAGTTTACTTAGTCATAGTCATAGTCATAGTCATACTTTATTGATCCCAGGGGAAATTGGTTTTCGTTACAGTTGCACCATAAATAATTAAATAGTAATAAAACTATAAATAGTTAAATAGTAATATGTAAATTATGCCAGGAAATATGTCCAGGACCAGCCTATTGGCTCAGGGTGTCTGACCCTCCAGGAGAGGAGTTGTAAAGTTTGATGGCCACAGGCAGGAATGACTTCCTATGACGCTGTGTGTTGCATCTCAGTGGATTGAGTCTCTGGCTGAATGTACTCCTGTGCCCAACCAGTACATTATGTAGTGGATGGGAGACATTGTCCAAGATGGCATGCAACTTGGACAGCATCCTCTTTTTAGACACCACCATCAGAGAGTCCAGTTTCATCCCCACAATATCACTGGCCTTACTTCATCCAAGAATAAAAATAAAAACACAACTATCTGCCAAGGGACTTGCTGAAGCTTTTGCAGCCTCTATCAAGGTCTATAGTGAAAGGCCACAGTTAATATCCTAACACAATTACACTCAGAGAGACCGGAATATGTGTAAAAACTCTTGGGCTGATAATTCAAAGAATATACTTAAGAAGAAAAATCAATGTCATGCTGATATAATGTAATGCAAATCTTTTTAGAAAATACAAGATACGGATTGAGGATTGTGATAATACGAATACATTGATCAAAGAGGAGGTACAGTACAGGACTGCGAAGATACACACAAAATGTTTCAGGCACAGCTTCTTCCCCTCTCCCATCAGACTTCTGAATGGACTGTGAGCCTAAGAACACTGCCTCAGTAATTTTGTACATTTTCCCTCTCTTTTTGCACCGCTTATTTACTTTAATTTTTTTCTTATTGTGTATCGCTATCTACCGCTGCTGTAAAATCAAGTCCACCTTCTTGCCTCTAAAATCCTACCAAATTAGAATAAATATCAATGGAGAAAATCAGAGGGACTGGGACAAGAAGTAAGTAATAGCTGTGTCCCTAAATAATTAAAATAAAAAATGCAATAACTGACAAATGATTGGAAGTGTATAAACAGTGTGGTGTGGACTCCAGAAAGACGAGCAGAGGTTTGTAAAGACAGTTTGTCACAAAACTGAACGTACAATATGTGACCTATGATGCTTCTGCATTTGCATGCAAATAACTTTTACTTAGATGCACAGAAAAGGCTATTAAGACCGAAAAAGTTTCAGAAGATTGTCACTAAACTGCCAGGTGCATTTAATTAGCCGCTTATGCATAAAGAATTAAGGCAATTACTTTAGAATATTAAAGGAGTTTATTTTAAAATGAAAAATAATTATCTTTCATTGTTTAGAATATTTCACAACCTCAGAAGTGCTTCTAACTACGCAAGAACACCTTTCAGTGACTGTTGCTATGTAGATAACATAGTCACCGACAAGCCTTCTGAAAGGTTTCATAAAAAGGCAAATTCGTATTAATCAGTTAGTTTTCAGTAATTTTGAAAAAGGAACAGCTATTTTCCTGGACATCAGCGAAAATGACCTTACTTTTCTTCTAAATTTTACCTTCATATCTTTTACATTCACTGAAGAAAGCAAAGGGGGCCTTGATTCATAGATGGCATGTCCAATAGTGTAGTACTCTTAGCAGTTTTGCCTTTGGATGGCAGCCCAGACTTTTGTCCTCAAACTTTTACATTGGGACTTGCAAGCACACTGTCTAACTTTGAGTGCTATCAGCTGAGCCCCAGCTGACCCTTCAGTACTATTGGTTGTGTTATTTAAGAAGGATGCAGGTGGTACGACTAATAGGCATACACATAAAATCCTTAAGCAATGAATTAGTTTAAATGTCAGGAAGTATTTCTTTTCAGAGAGAGACATTGGCCTCTAGAACAAATTACCAGAACGTGTGATGGATATGGATTTGCTGGAGTTCTTTAAGAAGGAGCTTGACTAATTCCTGAGCAAAGATGGTATTTCCATTTATGGAAGGTAATAAGTTGGTAGTTAGCTCGATGATGAGTGATGAGCTATCGTGTTCACTAGGAGCCTTGCTTGATTGCCTTAGGGGGGTCAGTTTTCCAAATTGACCAGTTCTTTTTCTTTTTTTTACCTTGCCCAGGAAATTGCAACGTTAAGAGGTGGGTAAATGATGTGTATGGTTACATAGTATCTCCGTGGGGCATGATTAATACGTCTCAAATGGTCTTCTTCCATCTTCATTTTGCGTTGTTATGTACTCCTGACGTGCCTTGCTATATTCACTGGAAAATAAATCATCTGCTTCCTGAATGCTACAGTATACATGAAAGTAAAGAGCATCACAGTGAGGGGGGATTATCAAGTTACTTGATGGGAGAACTAATGATGCCAGCTTACCAATTATATTTTTGGACAAGATGTTTTGTGTTTACAAGTGGAGGGGGGTGGGGAATGGATGAGGATCTGGCAGGTGAAAGATATATTAACATCAGGCCCCATAGCTGAATTGGCTAAACTCAGTACAGTGTTGTCCATGGTATAATACACAAAATACTGGAAGAACTCAGTGGTCAAGTGGCATCTATGTAGGGAAATGGACGGACAACATTTTGAATAAAGACCCTTCATCAGCAATTAAGTGCAGCATCTCCAAGTTTGCGGATGACATGAAGCTGGGCGGCAGTGTTAGCTGTGAGGAGGATGCTAAGAGGATGCAGGGTGACTTGGATAGGTTAGGTGAGTGGGCAAATTCATGGCAGATGCAATTTAATGTGGATAAATGTGAAGTTATCCACTTTGGTGGCAAAAATAGGAAAACAGATTATTATCTGAATGGTGGCTGATTAGGAAAAGGGGAGGTGAAACGAGACCTGGGTGTCATTATACACCAGTCATTGAAAGTGGGCATGCAGGTCCAGCAGGCGGTGAAAAAGGTGAATGGTATGCTGGCATTTATAGCGAGAGGATTTGAGTACAGGAGCAGGGAGGTACAAGGCCTTGGTGAGACCACACCTGGAGTATTGTGTGCAGTTTTGGTCCCCTAATCTGAGGAAAGACATCCTTGCCATAGATAGAGTACAAAGAAGGTTCACCAGATTGATTCCTGGGATGGCAGGACTTTCATATGATGAAAGACTGGATGAACTAGGCTTATACTCGTTGGAATTTAGAAGATTGAGGGGGGATCTGATTGAAACTTATAAAATCCTAAAGGGATTGGACAGGCTAGATGCAGGAAGATTGTTCCCGATGTTGGGGAAGTCCAGAACGAGGGGTCACAGTTTGAGGATAAAGGGGAAGCCTTTCAGGACCGAGATTAGGAAAAACTTCTTCACACAGAGAGTGGTGAATCTGTGGAATTCTTTGCCACAGGGAACAGTTGAGGCCAGTTCATTGGCTATATTTAAGAGGGAGTTAGGTATGGCCCTTGTGGCTAAAGGGATCAGGGGGTATGGAGGGAAGGCTGGTACAGGGTTCTGAGTTGGATGATCAACCATGATCATACTGAATGGCGGTGCAGGCTCAAAGGGCCGAATGGCCTACTCCTGCACCGATTTTCTATGTTTCTATGTTTCTATCAGGATTCCATGAATTCCTTCAGCATTTATATGTCTCTTGCATTGTTTCATTTCTTGAAAACAGAATCCCTCCATTTCAATATACAGTAATAAGGGTTAGATGTTTGATGTTTCAAAATTAAGCGAGGACAGAGCCCAGACTTCACTGAAATGTTCTTCTGCTCACGTGGCCAAATGTATTGGAACCCAGACCTAAAATAAAGAAAAGCTTCAGCACTTTGAAGAGAACGGGAGAGATTGTACTAAGAAGCAACTTGGCCATTCATGGATCTGTTTCTCATTTGAACTTACAGCCAATATGCGTCTAAACCAAACCATTTGTATCATCCGTGCTTAGTTAAACGTAACTAATATTCTTTGGAAGGAAGTGTACCTTAAACAGCTACATGCCAGATATTGGAAAAGCACAGATATCATCACCTTGAACCACTCACATTTTCTTTCTAAAAGATTGATTACTTCATTGTTTGTGATTTATGCCAGATAGACATTAAATTTTGACAGGCTTTCACTGTCATTGATAAACATTATTTGCATTTTTGAACAAAATTCATATTTCAACCATAGATCAATGGTGACACTGGTCTTGCTTAAAAATAACATTGAATTCACAATGAACTTCATTCTTAAAGTGGCCATCAAATTCAGGTGAAGAAGCATTAGGCTGTGATACGCTGGTCAATTAAAGTCATTCAGTCATTTCCTTTACACAAAAGTGTCTCAGGAATTTGCGACTTTTTTCGTATTAATTTCCTATTAAACTCACAGTATGATGTGAGTGTTCTGAATCAACAGGTCAAACAGGGATTAGCAACATGATCATCGATATGAAAAAGCAATCAATGTTTTCAGTCTACATTTAATCTGTTGAGTTTCATTGCTGCATGGAGTCAATTCTTATTAAAGGTATGAAAGATGATAACTGTGTTGACTTTATTTGTGTTTCCTTTCTGGCTTCCTTGTTCCTTCTATGTGGATCCAAACATTTTGTCCATTTTATTTCTCTATCTATAGAGAAATAAATATGACCAGGCATATAGCTGAGGGTAGTGCAGTGGATGTGATCTATATGGATCTTAGTAAGGCATTTGACAAGGTTCCACACGGTAGGCTTATTCAGAAAGTTAGAAGGCATGGGATCCAGGGAAGTTTGGCCAGGTGGATTCAGAATTGGCTTGCCTGCAGAAGGCAGAGGGTGGTGATGGAGGGAGTACATTCAGATTGGAGTATTGTGAGTAGTGGTGTCCCACAAGGATCTGTTCTGGGACCTCTACTTTTCATGATTTTTATTAACGACCTGGATGTGGGGGTAGAAGGGTGGGTTGGCAAGTTTGCAGATGACACAAAGGTTGGTGGTGTTGTAGATAGTGTAGAGGATTTTCAAAGATTGCAGAGAGACATTGATAGGATGCAGAAGTGGGCTGAGAAGTGGCAGATGGAGTTCAACCCGGAAAAGTGTGAGGTGGTACACTTTGGAAGGACAAACTCCAAGGCAGAGTACAAAGTAAATGGCAGGATATTTGGTAGTGTGGAGGAGCAGAGGGATATGGGGTACATGTCCACAGATCCCTGAAAGTTGCCTCACAGGTGGATAGCGTAGTTAGAAAGCTTATGGGGTGTTAGCTTTCATAAGTCGGGGGATAGAGTTTAAGAGTCGCGATGTAATGATGCAGCTCTATAAAACTCTGGTTAGGCCACACTTGGAGTATTGTGTCCAGTTCTGGTCACCTCACTATAGGAAGGATGTGGAAGCATTGGAAAGGGTACAGAGGAGATTTACCAGGATGCTGCCTGGTTTAGAAAGTATGCATTATGATCAGAGATTAAGGGAGCTAGGGCTTTACTCTTTGGAGAGAAGGAGGATGACAGGAGACATGATAAAGGTGTACAAGATAATAAGATGAATAGATAGAGTGGATAGCCAGCGGCTCTTCCCCAGGGCACCACTGCTCAATACAAGAGGACATGGTTTTAAGGTAAGGGGTGGGAAGTTCAAGGGGGATATTAGAGGAAGGTTTTTCACTCAGAGAGTGGTTGGTGCATGGAATGCACTGCCTGAGTCAGTGGTGGAGGCAGATACACTAGTGAAGTTTAAGAGACTACTAGACAGGTATATGGAGGAACCTAAGGTGGGGGCTTATATGGGAGGCAGGGTTTGAGGGTCGGCACAACATTGTGGGCCAAAGGGCCTGTACTGTGCTGTACTATTCTATGTTCTTCTATGTTCTATGTTCTATGTTCTATATGTTTCTGATTTACTTTAAGAACTGAAAACTCATTTGGGTTGATATCTTTTATATTCACATGCTCTGAAGACACAGGGATCTTCCTTCATTCGCCGTGCTGGACACAGAAGGGCAGAGGAGATAGTATGGGACCTCTGTGGTATCGCAGGTCATGGTTGGATATGGTGTCGTAACGAGATGGAGGTATGAGAGTAAAACATCAATACAGGTAGACGCTACAGCAGAACCTAAGTCTCCAACCACAGCACTCCCTCTCTGTCCAATCTGACTGCTGATCTGATTATAGAACCAGTAAAGACAGCATCGAGGTCAGATAAATAGCTGTCTGTGGCATTGGTGACACACAGATGTACAAAACAGCACTGTCAGGGGGTTGGCAATGCGATATGTTAGAGGACACAGGGGCGTCAATATCATGTACTGACCTCTTTTTACCAACACCCGGAAAGGCTATTTACATTATAGATGTTGGGGGGCAAGGGGGGGGCAGAGCAATGACAGCAGAAAATAATGAGCCTCGGATACCTGAAATCGAGGAGGTTCATTTCTGGGCCTGTCCAAGCACTGAGGGTATGGTCCCGGGAATGGATGCACCAAGGGAAGCAGGCGTCATCGTAGATTCAGGAAAAGGAGAAATTACATGGACAAGTCAGGGTGAGTGAACATGCACAACCTCTAGAGTTTGCAATGTGACCCATTTAGCTGCAGCAGCTCTGATAATCTGAAATTGGAGCAAGGGAGGTATTTATGGGCTACTCTGTCAGCAGTTCCCAGGGATATGGGCCAGACACAAGCAAAACTGTGTGCAAGTTAGAAGAGACCCAATTAAAATACAAGGGGAACTACACAAACTGCACAAACAATAGCCTATAAAGACTGATATACCTGTAGCTGTTTGAAGTATAATAAAGGAGTTGAAACAGCAGGGTATACTGAAGAAGACATCTTTGATCACTACCCATTCACAATTAATTACACTGCACTCAATAAGACCACATTGTGATGGCATCCCATAGTGGCCAGCCCAGTCACAATCCTTAATGGCACATTGCCAATGGATTCTAGGAGCTGCCATCATTTCCTCAGTCTCAAGATCAGTTTGCTTTCACCTTTGAGAGACAACAGTATACATGACTAGTCTACCTCCCAGTTTCCACAATTGTCCTGCCATCTTCCATAAGGTCCTGGCACAGATCTTAGGAAAGCTTGACCTGACACCATTCCATAGTAAAATCCTACAATGTGTAGATGATTTGTTAATTGCCTCAAAGGATGAAGTATGGGACAATAGTAAGTGTTTTGGAAGTATTAACGCACCAGGGATTTGAGATCAGCCCACATAAGGGCCAACTAGGAAAGAAAACAGTGCAATACCTGGGACATGCTGTCTCACATGGCAGAAATTACACGTCACCTGACAGAAGGACACTAATTAATCAATGCCCCGTCCAGTCGATGTGTGGGGAGTGAGGACGTTAATGGAACTATTCAATCATCACTACAACTTCCTACCAGGCTTTGCAGCATTGGTGGCTACAATTACAGGCAGGAAGTCCAAGGAAGGAAGCCCCCTTCTGCATTAGGATTACCGGATGCATCTCGTCTCTTTCATCTTTCCAGTAGCCATGAGTTAGGGTGCAACAATGCAATAGAAGCACAGGACCATGGGAAGACAAAAAAGAGTTGTAGCCTACTTACTATTCAACTAACCAGACTCCTGTTGTAGCCGGACTTCCCTGGTGTGTTGTTGCCTTGGACTGTGCAGTTTGGGTTGTGCAAGTTTGTGAGCCTGTAGCAATGATGGGGCAGCTGACTTACACATTCCCCACACCATTGTAGGTAGAGACTGAAAGTAGTCACAGACTGCCAGGGGAGAGCTTGGAAGGCAGTTCTCATCCTCCAAAACAGATTAGTAACAACAGTGAGGGACACTGAGGTGAACCTCATAAGTTACACCCCAACAAATAATGAGACTTGAGTGTCAACTGAAAGTAGAGCAGGATGAAGATACTGGTGTAAGGGAAACACTGCTGGAAGGGGAAGTAGAGGAGATGCAACTCCCTCATAGATGATTATGGGTTGTGGTGAACCTGAAACTCAGAAGGATAAAATAGCCAAGGATATAAAGGACCTTTGGAACCACCTTAAAGTGTTGAAGAATCGAGGCAAACAGCGGCAACATTTTGCTGATTAGAGAGAGCCAAAGAGAGAGAAGATGGTCCTCCCACAGCCAGGTGACAAGTTGTGGTAAGGGAGCTGCCTGAAGAAGCAGTGTTCACTCCCTGGTGGAGAGGACACTGGTGAGGAACCTGACAAATGCCACCCATGTCTGTGTGCAGACCCAGCAGCAGCCAGTGGAAACACTGGATTCAAGTTAAATGGTATGACTCACTTTCTTGTTGCCTTCTCAAGCAGACCGAGGGATCAAGTCTACCCTGCAGCGACATCATTAGAGAGAATTTAAGCGATAAACTCCGGCCTGTTGCTTCAGATATGGACTCTCCTCATGGAAGAAGATCTGCGAATGAAAAGTTAGGGGAATCTGAAGGTAGAAGACACAGAACGTGATACGATACGCACTCTCAGCTTCTGGAATTTTGACACTGTAACTCTCCAGAGTATGGATAGCTAGCGCAGCCCTTTTAAGGATTCAGGACCATCCCACTAATTGGCTGCTATGTTTTTGCACCAGGATTTCAGTATTTAAAGAGCACCTGAACGGAGGTTCAGTGCTCAGTTGTAAGCTCAACTAAGGTGATCATCTAGCATCTTGTTTGGTGCTCAGTTCTTTCTCTAGTTTCGTACTGGGTCTCTATCCCTGCCTCGGATACGCCAGCATTTGAGTCCTAACCATCCTTGTCAGGGTCTCTCATTATAGTATGATTGAGCCAACATGAACCCAATGGGGTATCAGGGTCTTTTGTCCACTGTGACCAGCCACAGCGAGAGGGTTTCCAGACAGACCCTGGAGATACACGACCTCCAGGTCGCTGTTCATCAACTTTCACTAGGAGGAAACCAGAGTTGCTTGGGCGAGCCTGTCAGTCGCTCTGCAGAGCCAGTACATCTTCTAGCCCTGGAGAAATTCAACAGCAACCCGGGTTCTTGCCGCAGCTTCCTCATTTGATGCTCGTCAGTGTCTGAACTTCAGTTGTCCCGGTTCCCTTCGGAGCACAGACAGGTGGCTCTTGTTCAGGATTCGGTTGAACCCAGGCAGACTGGTTAGACGAGGCTCTCCAATGATGAGAGGTCCTGGAGTTGGTCAAGGTTGCTGCTATTACTGTAGGGAAGCAGGTCACCTGTGGGCCAATGCTCGAGGCTCCAGCAGCTGGGACAACTGCTGAGACCATCCTGTGATGGTATTAGCCACCACTCCCAACCCCATGGACTCTGGCATCACGCTGAAGGCGGAGAACTCCTGGAGTCTTAGCAAATGACCGGTGAAGGCTCTTGTGGACTCTGGAGCAGCTGGTAATTTCCTGGACTTGGGGTCTGCCTGTTGCCTCAACATACCGCTGCAGGAGTTGAGTCAGTCCATGCCCACAACTGTCTTGGACAGCTGTCTGCTAGGTTCCGGGCAGATCCAGCAACAGATATGATCTTGCATTTGAGGATTGAGGATCAGGTGGAGGACATAAGTTTGACTTTCCACTCATCCCCCTGATAATCTGGCACCCTTGACTGTCCCAGCATAACTCTTCCGTGAGTCACAGGCAGGCTAGGTAGTCGCTTTTCTTTAATCATTTTTATTTTGTCCTGACCTATCGACCAGGGTCAAAAAGACAGAAATCCAGTGCCTTGAATCGTCCGTTCAAAGAATTGAAAGAGGGGAGCAGCCTAACACCATTTTGCCTCAGGCAAAGGTGATAGAGTCAATCCGTTAGGGGAATTGACGAACTTGTTCGCGAGGTCCATGCACAAGGGAAGGCTCCTAAGAATGATGCTCGAGGCTGCTGTTTGTCTCAGGTTCAATCAGGCCACAGGAACTCTAATGGGGATATTCATCGAGGAGGACCGTACACCCGGGGATAGCCAGGACCCTTGAGTTTGTTAAGAGAAGGTATTGGTGGCCCAGAATGATAAAAACAGTTCAACAAGATGTGCAGGCATGTGAGGTGTGCGCTTGGAACAAGGAGTCCGTACCTAACCTCAAGGACTCTTCCACCATCTACCTGTTCCAGACCGACCATGAGCGTACATCTCCATGGTCTTTGTCATGGACCTTCCGCCATCCAAGGGGAAGACCGTCATCATGGTAATTGTCGATTGGTTTTTGAAGGCCTGCAAATTCATTGCCTTGGACAACCTAACATCTGCGGTGGAGACGGCCGAAATTGTCCATCCTGAACCAGGTCTTCAGGATTCATGGATTCCCGATGGACATGGACACAGATCATGGTCCACAATTCACATCACATTTCTGGAGGGCATCCTGTAAGTTGATTAAAAGTTTTTTCTCTATTATTATATATTGCATTGGACTGCAGCCACAAAGACAACAGATTTCACGACATATGCCAGTGATATTAAACCAGCAATTTTTATGTGTGTGGCTTGAAATAGAGATGCTGCCTGGCCTGCTGTGTTCACCAGCAATTTTTATGTGTATTGCTTGAAATTCCAGCACCTGCAGATTTCCTCGTGTTTGCAATATTAAACCTGATTCTGATTCTAATTCTCATTATTTAGGGTAGGATCCTAAGTGAAGTGCATTTTTGCTGCCCTACTTCATTATATCCTCCTTAAAGTTTAGCCTTCCTGGGACAAATTTCTTTCTAGGGGTCAAGAGGAGGGTGTTGTAAGTATAACTAAGGAGTTACAGAATTATGTGAATATCTCAGATATTAATTCAAATGAAAATCATTTGTCAGTTATTAATGTAAATCACAAATACTAATTAGTTTGAAGTTAAAAGAACATCTTTGCAAGTAAACAATACTGTCTGTGGAGCACAGGTTGTTCCACAGCGGGGGACAGGATGGTAAGAGATATGGGTTGTTAAGTGAAGTGACCATGAGACATTCTCGTGCATTAACCAGACGTTATATGTTAATTGACATGCATCAAACAGGGAACTATGGGCTTAAGTAATTAGTACCACTGAAAACCAAGGAGGCTTGTAGACCAGACTGATATTATCACTTAGCACATTAAACAACTGAGCTATCAATAGTGGGGAGATTTGTCTACTCAAACCACTAATCTTGGGTGTCTGGCACACTGCGTCCTCAGAAGTCTTAGACTATCTTTGTGAACTACTTCGTCTCAGCAAAGGTTTTTGAACATTCTGCCACTGGAGGTGTGGAATTCAAAGGAAATCTTGTCACCCAAAATAGTAAAGTGAACAATGTCATTGAAATTATATTGAATCACCTGCTGTTACCCTTGATCTTAAGGGTATAAAAACGTGATGTACTTTGTGTTTGAGAGACTCTAAGAAGGACTCTAGCAGAATGTTTGTTTGTTATGATGAATAAAGAAGGAAAAATAAATAAAGACTTCTATACCACCAGCTTCAGTGTCTCCCTGGTGAGTGCAGTTGCACTCACAACATTCTACATGATTTGCTTCCAGTTCAAATTTCTTCCCATTATTTGTTTATTTTCACTTTCAGCCTTATAACTTGCTGTCAAAGAAGAGCGACTGTCTCCTCTGTGTTCACTGATGTCCCATTGCCCTGATAATATTTCCTTGCAGTTCAAGCAATTTGGAGACATTTCTTAACTTATAGATAGGTGTGAGGCTTAAAAAGAGCTTGGGAGCTTTCAACTTCTTGCTCCTGAACTGAAATCAGTGCAGGACCAATAAAAAGAAAAGAGGTGGAAGAGGAGCCATTGTTGGAGTGGAGCATTGTTAGAACGGTCTGGCTTTGGCTCAACAAGCTTAGGCGAGAACAAGTTTGGGCAGGCACAGGGGAAGTTCTAAGTACTCTAAGTAAGAAATTTTCTAGTAAGTTTTATTTTCTCTGTAGTACATAGCTAGTACACTAAAAATGGATTGGGAGGTAGTGGTACAGTATGTTCCCTGACAAGAGAAAATCTGCAGATGCTGGAAATCTGAGCAACACACACAAAATGCTGGAGGAACTCAGCAGGCTAGGCAGCATCTATGGAAAAAGTACAGTCAATGTTTCGGGCCGAGACTCTTCGGCAGGACTAGAGGGAAAAAGGTTTCTGCTGAAGTGTCTCGGCCCAAAATATAGACTGTATTTTTTTCCATAGATGTTGCCTGGCCAGGTGAGTTCCTCCAGCATGTTGTGTGTGTCGCCGGTAAGGCCCTTGTGTGAGATGTGGGAAATTAGGGAGACCTCCAGTCTCCCTGATAACTACATCTGCATGAAGTGCATCAAGCTGCAGTCCTTAGAGAATGTGTTAATGAATTTGAGCTGCAGTTGGATGACCATCAGCTCATACAGGAGAATGAGAAGGTGATAGATAGGAGCTGCAGGAAGGTAGTGACCCCTAAGATGCAGGAGGCAGGTACTTGGGAGACTGTCAGGAGAGGGAAAGGGAATAAGCAGCCAGTGCAGAGTATCCCAGTGGCTGCTCCTCTCAGTAATAAGTATACTGGGGGGGTGGGGGGGGGAAGCTGCAGTGACCAGGTCTCTGGCTCTGTGACTCAGAGGGGAAGGAGTGCATTAGTGAGGAGTCCATAAGTAGAGGAGCAGAAAGCAGATTCTGTGGACATGAAAGAGACACCTGGGTAGTATGTTGCCTCCAAGTTGCCAGAGTCTGGGATATCTCACACTGGGTCCATAAAGGGTAGTTGGAAGTCGTGGTACATATTCTTACCAACAACATAGGTAGGAAAAGGGAGGAGATCCTGAAGAGGAAATATAGGGACTTAGGCAGAAATCTGAAAAGCAGAACCTCAATAGTCATAGTCATAGTCATACTTTATTGATCCCGGGGGAAACTGGTTTTCATTACAGTTGCACCATAAATAATAAATAGTAATAAAACCATAAATAGTTAAATAGTAATAAGTAAATTATGTCAGTAAATTTTGCAATAATTCCAGGACCAGCCTATTGGCTCAGGGTGTCTGACCCTCCAAGGGAGGAGATGTAAAGTTTGATGGCCACAGGCAGGAATGACTTCCTATGATGCTCTGTGTTGCATCTCGGTGGAATGAGTCTCTGGCTGAATGTACTCCTGTGCCCAACCAGTACATTATGTAGTGGATGGGAGACATTGTCCAAGATGTCGTGCAACTTGGACAGCATCCTCTTTTTAGACACCACCGTCAGAGAGTCCAGTTCCATCCCCACAACATCACTGGCCTTACGAATGAGTTTGTTGATTCTGTTGGTGTCTGCTACCCTCAGCCTGCTGCCCCAGCACACAACAGCAAACATGATAGCACTGGCCACCACAGACTCATAGAACATCCTCAGCATTATCCGGCAGATGTTAAAGGACCTCAGTCTCTTCAGGAAATAGAGATGGATCTGACCCTTCTTGTAGACAGCCTCAGTGTTCTTTGACCAGTCCAGTTTATTGTCAATTCGTATCCCCAGATATTTGTAATCCTCCAGCATGTCCACCCTGACCCCCTGGATGGAAACAGGGGTCACCGGTACCTTAGCTCTCCTCAGGTCTACCACCAGCTCCTTAGTCTTTTTCACATTAAGCTGCAGATAATTCTGCTCACACCATGTGACAAAGTTTCCTACTGTAGCCCTGTACTCAACCTCATCTCCCTTGCTGATGCATCCAACTATGGCAGAGTCATCCAAAAACTTCTGAAGATGACAAGACTCTGTGCAGTAGTTGAAGTCCGAGGTGTAAATGGTGAAGAGAAAGGGAGACAAGACAGTCCCCTGTGGAGCCCCAGTGCTGCTGATCACTCTGTCGGACACACAGTGTTGCAAGCACATGTACTGTGGTCTGCCGGTCAGGTAATCAAGAATCCATGACACCAGGGAAGCATCCACCTGCATCGCTGTCAGCTTCTCCCCCAGCAGAGCAGGGCGGATGGTGTTGAATGCACTGGAAGCATGCTTATCTCTGGATTGCTGCCTGTGTCATGTGCCAGTGAGAGTAAGAATAGGGTGTTTTGGCAGATGAATAAGTGGCTGAGAAATTGATGTGGGGGCAGAGTCTCAGATTTCTGGGTCTCTTCTTGGAGAAGGTATCACCTGTTAAAAGAAGGTACAGGTTACACCTGAACCCAAGAGGGACCAATATTCTTGTGGGCAGGTTTGCTAGGATTGAGAGGGAGGGTTTAAACAGATTTGGCAGGATGATGGGAACCGGAGTGATAGGGCTGAGGATGGGGCAGTTGGTATACAAGTAGGTGCAGCGTGTAGTGAGACTGTGATGAAGAATGGATAAATGATAAGGCAAAATTGCAGTCAGTGGAATGAGTTAAAGTGTTAAAGGGAGCCAAAATCAAAAGGGGTGATGAATACAGGACTGAAGGTTTTATATTTAAATGCACATAGTATACAGAATAAGGTGGATGGTCTTAGACCATATGACCATAAGACTTAGGAGTAGAATTAGTTCAGCCCATCAAGTCTGCTCTGCTTTTCCATCATGGCTGATCTCAGATCCCATTCATCTCCATACACCTGCCTTCTCACCATATTCTTTGATGCTATGATCGATCAGGAAACTATCAATTTCCACCTCAAATATACCCACAGACTCAGCCCCCACCACAGTCTGTGGCAGAGCATTCCACAAATTCGTTGCTCTCTGGTTAAAATAAACGTCCTCCTTACCTTTGCCCTCTTGTTCTGGATACACCCACACCAAAGGAAACATTCTCTCCACATCCACCCTATCTAGTCCTTTCAACATTTGGTGGATTTCAACGAGATCCCTCCTCATTCTTCTGATCTCCAGTGAGTATAGGCCAAAAGCTGCCAAGTGATCCTTATATGTTAACCCTTTCATTCCAGGAATCATCCTTATGAACCTGGTGGGGTGTTGTGGATAGTGTGGAGGGCTGTCAGAGGTTACTGTGGGACGTCGATAGGATGCAAAACTGGGCTGAGAAGCGGCAGGTAGAGTTCAACCTAGATAAGAGTTCATTTTGGTAGGTCAAATATGATGGCAGAATATAGCATTAATGGTAAGACTCTTGGCAGTGTGGAGGATCAGAGGGATCTTGGGGTCCGAGTCTATAAGGCTCTCAAAACTGCTGCGCAGGTTGATTCTGTGGTTAAGAAGGCATACGGTGCATTGGTCTTCGTCAACTGTGGGATTGTGTTTAAGAGCCAAGAAGTAACGTTACAGCTATATAGGACCCTGGTCAATGGACAATAGACAATAGACAATAGATGCAGG
This sequence comes from Mobula birostris, assembly GCF_030028105.1. Classification (NCBI taxonomy): domain Eukaryota; kingdom Metazoa; phylum Chordata; class Chondrichthyes; order Myliobatiformes; family Myliobatidae; genus Mobula; species Mobula birostris. The sequence continues at coordinate 195,106,228 of NC_092371.1, forward strand.
AGTAGGCCATTCAGCCCTTCGAGCCAGCACCGCCATTCACTGTGATCATGGCTGATCATCCACAATCAGTATCCAGTTCCTGCCTTATCCCCATAACCTTTGATTCCGCTATCTTTAAGAGCTCTATCCATCTCTTTCTTGAAAGCATCCAGAGACTTGCCCTCCACTGCCTTCTGGGGCAGAGCATTCCACATATCCACCACTCTCTGAGTGAAAAGGTTTTTCCTCAACTCCGTTCTAACTGGCCTACCCCTTATTCTTAAACTGTGGCCTTTGGTTCTGGACTCACCCATCAGCGGGAACATGCTTCCTGCCTCCAGCGTATCCAATCCCTTAATAATCTTATGTTTCAATCAGATCCCCTCTTATCCTTCTAAATTCCAGTGTATACAAACCCAGTCGCTCCAATCTTTCAACATATGACCGTCCCGCAATCCCGGGAATTAACCTTGTGAACCTACGCTGCACTCCCTCAATAGCAAGAATGTCCTTCCTCAAATTTGGAGACCAAAACTGCACACAATACTCCAAGTATGGTCTCACCAGGGCCCCGTACAGCTGCAGAAGGACCTCTTTGCTCCTATACTCAGTTCCCCTTGTTATGAAGGCCAGCATGCCATTAGCTTTCTTCACTGCCTGCTGTACCTGCATGCTTACTTTCAGTGACTGATGTACAAGAACACCTAGATCTCATTGTACTTCCCCTTTTCCTAACTTGACTCCATTTAGATAATAATCTGCCTTCCTGTACTTACCACCAAAGTGGATAACCTCACATTTATCCGCACTAAACTGCATTTGCCATGCATCCACCCACTCACCCAGCCTGTCCAAGTCACCCTGCATTCTCATAACATCCTCCTCACATTTCACACTGCCACCCAGCTTTGTGTCATCTGCAAATTTGCTAATGTTACTTTTAATCCCTTCATCTAAATCATTAATGTACATCTGTATATTGTAAACAGCTGCAGTACCCCACTGGCCTGCCATTCCAAAAGGGACCCGTTAATTGCTACTCTTTGTTTCCTGTCAGCCAGCCAATTTTCAATCCATGTCAGTACTCTGCCCCCAATACCATGTGCCTTAATTTTGCCCACTAATCTCCTATGTGGGACTTTATCAAAGGCTTTTTGAAAGTCCAGGTACACTGCATCCACTGGCTCTCCCTTGTCCATCTTCATAGTTACATCCTCAAAAAATTCCAGAAGATTAGTCAAGCACGATTTCCCGTCACGATTAGTCAGACCCCACTTGGAGTACTATGCTCAGTTCTGGTCACCTCACTAGAGGAAGGATGAGGAAACTATAGAAAGGCTGCAGAGGAGATTTACAAGGATGCTGCCTGGATTGGGGAGCATGCCTTATGAAAATAGGTTGAGTGAACTGTATTGAAGGGCCTGTATTGTGCTGTAGGTTTTCTATGTTCTATGTTCTAACCTCCTCTGGACTCTGTGCAATGATAACACATCCTTACAGAGATATGAAACTGCTGATAATACTCCAAGTGCGACCTTGTAGTGCAGTTAGAGATTGGCAGGCATGATGTAGTGGGCATCACAGAGTTGTAGCTGAAAGAAGGTTATAGTTGGGAGCTTAACAGCCAAGAATACACATTGTATCAAAAAGACAGGCATGTAGTCAGAGGGGGTGGGAACACTCTGTTGGGAAAAAAAAATGAAATCAAATCCTTAGAGAGGCAACATAGGATTGGAAGATGAAGAATCCTAATGGGTAGAGTTAAGAAATTGCAAAAGTAAAAAGACCCTGATGGGCCCCCAAACAGTAGCCAGGATGTGGGCTACAAATTACAAAGGGAGGTAGAAAGGGCATGTAAAAAGGACAATGTTGCAATAATCAAGGGGGGATTTCAATAAGCAGGTAGATTGGGAAAATTCAGTTGTTGCTGGTCCCAAGAGAGGGAATATGTAGAATGCCTTTGAGATGGCTTTTTAGATCAGCTTGTGGTTGGTTGAGCTCACTAGGAGAAGAGCAATTCTGGACTGGGTGTAATGTATGATCTAGATTTGATTTAGAAACTTAAGGTAAAGCAACTTTCAGGAGGCAATGATCATACTATGATGTAATTCACTCTGCAGTTTGAGAAGGAAAGGCAAAAATCAGATTTCTCAGTGGAGTAAAGGAAATTACAGAGGCATGAGAGAGGAGCTGGCCAAAGTTGATTTGAAGGCAACACTACCAAGGATGATGGCAGAACAGTAGCAGCTGGAGTTTCTGGGAGCAATTTGGAAGATGCAGGATAGATACATCCTAAGGATGAAGAAATATTCTAAAGGGAGGGATGAAGCAACTGTGCCTGACAACGGAAGTCAAAGACAGCTTAAAAGCAAAGGAGGGGGCATAGAATATCGCAAAAAATAGTGGGGAGGTAAAGAATTGGGAAACTTATAAAGACAGACAGAAGACAATTAAAAATCCATAAAGAGAGAAAAAATGATATATGAAGGGAAGCTAGCCAATAATATAAAAGAGGATACTGATAGTTTTTTCAGATATGTAAAGAGTAAAAGCAAAATGAGGTTGGATATCGAACTGTTGGAAAATGAGACTGAAGAGGTAGTAATGGAGGTCAAAGAAATGGGAAATGAACTTAATAAGTATTATGCATCAACTTTCACTGTGGAAGAATCAGAATCAGGTTTATTATCACCGGCATGTAACGTGAAATTTGTTAACTCAGCAGCAGCAGCTCAATGCAATACATAATCTAGCAGAGAGAAAAAAATAATAAAAAATAAAACATAATAATAAATAAACAAGGAAATCAATTGCATATATTGAATAAGTTAAAAAGAAATGTGCAAAAACAGAAATACTGTATATTAAAAAAGAGTGAGGTACTATCCAAAGCTTCAATGTCCATTTAGGAATCGGATGGCAGAGGGGAAGAAGCTGTTCCTGAATCGCTGAGTGTGTGCCTTCAGGTTTCTGTACCTCCTACCTGATGGTAACAGTGAGAAAAGGGCATACCCTGGGTGCTAGAGGTCCTTAATAATGGACGCTGCCTTTCTCAGACACAATCAGATGCCTGAAATGAGAACATGTCAGGAGGCAGAAGTGAGTATCATTGTTATTACTAAGAAGAAAATGCTTGGGAAGTTGAAAAGCCTGAAGGTAGATAAGTCACTTGGACCAGATGGTCTATTTCCCAGGGTCGGGAAAGAGGTAGCTGGACAGATTGTAGAGGCATTAATAATGATCTTTCAAGAATCACCAGATTCTGGAATAGTTCCTGAGGACTAGAAATTTGCAAATGTCATTCCACTCTTTAAGAAGAGAGAGAGGCAGAAGAGAGGAAACTACAGGCCTGACTTCAGTGGTTGGAAAGACGTTGGAGTCTATTATTAAGGCTGAGGTTTTGGGGTACTTGCAGTCACATGATAAAATAGACCAAATCAGCATTGTTTTCTAAAGGGGAAATCTTGCCTGACAAATCTGTTGAAATTCTTTGAGCAAATGACAAGCAGGATAGACAAAGGAGAGTCAGTGGATGTTGTTTATCTGGACTTTCAGTAGGCCTTAAACAAGATTGCTTAATATGAGGCTGCTTAACAAAATAAGAGCCCATGGTATGAGAGGAGAGGTACTAGCATGGATAAAAGACTGGCTGACTGACAAGAGGCAAAAGTGGGAATGAAGGGTGCCTTTTCTGGTTGGCTGTCGGTCACCCCACTGTGTGGTTTAATGATCCTTAAACTTAGGCCTCCTGCTTCTGCTTATCATATGCAGGCAAAAGCTCAATTATGTATTTAAGCTTTTACAAAAAAACCCCACAAATAAATGGCTTTCTTGTTTATTCACTTCAAACTCTGATTTAATGCAATAATCAGAACCCATCCCTCTCACGAGAATGGTTTTACTTAGTATTATTCAGGAGAACAAGAAGAAGCTATATAGAGAATATTTACTTCGGATGAATAGAACGTAATAGGCAAGACAAGTAACTCTTTGTGATTTGTATGTTTGTAGGTTGGTCTAAAATTGGAATTGCCTTTGGGGGCAAATTTATGATTCAGTGCTTCTATTGTGCCAAACAGAACAAAACCTTTCCTGCAGTTTCTAACTCCTTAAATTTCTTCACAAGGAACAAGCAATGATATCCAGATCAATGGTGCTTGGCACAATTTTAACATGTGGTGGAATATTTTATAGAAACTCAAGATTTTCTGAAATGTTTGTTTGATTAAAGCATCCATTGTGTGAGGAACACATTCGTTGCCTGATGCAAATGGATCTCTGTGTGTTCAACTAACTGAGGACCATTGTGTACAGTTTCTGACCATTAAAATTTCATACCTGGGTATTTGCTTTTATTTGATTTTCATATCCTTGTGCATCATCAGTTCTACCTGCTAAGAAGACATGTATATTCTTCAAATAATTCCCATGAATCGCTAGATCAACAAAATATGTCTATTTAAAACAATAGAAATAGGGAAAATTTTTAAACAGCGGTGCAGGTAGCATTAGGTTGAAAGAGCAGGAGTGGTGGAATTTTTAATATGCTTCTAAGGCCATCACACCCACTCATAGTTTTAAAGTATATTGTCAAAGTTCAGACACAGGAAAGCTGGCTGCTCCCAAAAACTCAGGTTTGGTTGGTTTCCAAGCAACCAATAAGATCTGGGATCTCAGTGGCAGAGGGGCAAGAATGTTTAGTATCTTCAGTCTTCTCTTTTCCATGTTTTATTCCACCATCACTCATGCCTCCTCCTCTCTAAACATAAATTCTCCAAATACCTGGTCTTCCTGTCAAAATCTTTGAATACCATGCTGGGACATGTACCAGTGGATTATCCATTACTCCTTGACACCTCCTCCTCTCCCTCTTTCTCCCAGACGTTTTAACTCCTATCTTCCAGTAGGATCACCATTCCATCACTTCTTGGCAGATTTGTTCCGAGCCAGGCAATTAAAATCTCTCTGTCTTGAAGTCAAAAGTTTGCTGGGATGTGCGTTAATATCTCTAGCTTGGAGAAAGTAATATATCTGATAGACAGATACATTACAGATTACAGACACATTATTAAGATTAAAGCAATTAGTTTTATTGGTCACATGTACATTTAGACATACAGTGAAATGCATCATTTAGAAACATAGAAACATAGAAAGCTTAGAGCACAATATAGGCCCTTCGGCCCACAAAGCAGTGCCGAACATGTCCTTACCTTAGAAATTACCCAGGGTTACCCATAGCCCTCTATTTTTCTAAGCTCCCTGTAGCTATCCACAGGTCTCTTAAAATAACCTATCATATCCGCCTCCACCACCGTCACTGGCAGCCCATTCCACACACTCACCACTCTCTGTGCAAAAAACTTACCTCTGACATCTTCTCTGTACCTACTTCCAAGCACCTTAAAATTGTGCCCTCTCATGCTAGCCATTTCAGCCCTGGGGAAAAGCCTCTATCTACACAATCAATGCATCTTATACACCTCTATCAGGTCACCTCTCATTTGCATCAAATCAGATCAGCAAGAGAAAGCCATATGAGTTAGAGTTTGTAAGTTAGGACATGTTATGCTGGCTCTGGAAATGTGGCGAGTCTTGTGGGCTGCCCCAGCACATCTCGGACTGTGTTTTTTGTTGACGCAAGTAATGCGTTTCTTCACCTACTACCCCACCAGCCTCCGCGTCCAGCAGATAATTCTCCGCAACTTCCACCGTCTCCAACGGGATCCCACCAACTAGCACATCTTTCCCTGCCTTCCCCCAACTTCTGCTTTCTGTAGGGATTGCTCCCTATGTGACTCTCTTGTCTATTCATCCCTCCCCACTGATCTCCCTCCTGGCACTTATCCTTGCAAACAGAATAAATGCTCCTTCCCCCTTTTCTTTCTTCCATGGCCTTCTGTCCTCTTCTATCAGACTCCCCTTTCTCCAGCTCTGTATCTCTTTCACCAATCAACTGCCCAGCTCTTTACTTCATCCCTCCCCCTCCTGGTTTCACCTATCACCTTGTGTTTCTCCCTCCACTGACCACACCTTTTAAATCTGCTCCTCGGCATTTTTTCTTCAGTCCTGCTAAAGGGTCTCGGCCCGGAATGTCGACTGTACTTTTTTCCAGAGATGCTGCCTGGCTAGTTCCTCCAGCATTTTGTGTGTGTTGCTTGCATTTCAATGTATGTTTTGATGTTTCAGTGTACAGGTGACCGATAAAGCTAATCTTCATCTTGAACGTTTATAGTTTTGGTGGAACAACATAAACATTGCTGCTGGTGGGGTGTGCTGGAAGTAGAATGGAATGAATTGTAATACAGTACCTTACACATTCATTTAGAGACATATGAGACTGCTTGGCATTGCTGCCTGCCACACCTCCCACTGTGCCCCTAGGTCAGCTACAGTGTCATCAGCCAGGGACAGCCATTCACTGATCTTTCGCTCCCTTAGCCCTGGTATATCTCCTGGTGGTGGAACAGCGGCAGGGGCATCTCCCTGCCGCACCCGCAGCTTTCAATGGGGTTAGTCAGCCCCCAAGTCTCTGTCCTTCTTCCTCAGCCGCAGCCAAAAGCTGCCCTTCCCTCCCTCTTGAGCCAAAGCTTCCATCACTACCGCATCACGGAGCGACCTCGGCATCCTACCTGGACAGGGTAGGTGATTTTCCTCCATCCAGCTCCCTTACACTCGGCTGCCAGGTCTGAATATTTTGACCTCTTCCGTTCGTGGGCAACCTCCACCCCTTCCTCCCATCGGATGGTTAACTCAATGGGGAGGACAGTCTTGGCAGCCATGGACCACAGTACTATGTCTGGGTGGACAGATGTGGTGGTCATTTCCCTGGGGAACTGTAGCTGTCTGCTGAGATCGGCCCTCATGTTCCACTCCTTGCCTGTGGACAGGAGTCCTGAAGGAGCTTTTGGGCAGGTGCATTCAGCATTCTTACCAGCCTTAACAAGTGGGATGAGTTGTTGGCCCGATGGGGAAAGGCTGCTTCTCACATCCTGCCTGCAGGTCTTTCGGGTCTCCACCAGCTTCTTTAGGACCTGGTTGTGCTACCATCTGTCACGCCCTTGGGACAGTGCCGTCTTGCATCCTGTCAGGATGTGTTGGAGGTTGACATTGATGGTACCACATAGGAGACAGCTATCCTCACTGCCAAACCACTGGTGAAGATTTCAGGAGCAGAGCAAGGTGTCGTAGGTTGCCCTGGTGAGGAAGCTGAGTCTGGCTTGTGGGACCTTCCACAGGTCTGACCAGCTGAATGTCCTGTTGATAGTGCTCTCCTATGTTACCCATTTTCCCTGGCAACCCTGTGCCATTGCCTTCACCCTGTAGCACTGCTGTCTATCCTTGTCACCTCCTCCACTAACATGGCTTTCCTCTCATTCTTCAAGGCCTTGGACCAGAAGTGTGCTGCCTTCCTGCATCCAAGTCCTGCATATCTAGCCTAGACTCTGCCAACAACTTCTTGGTGCTTCAGCCTGCTGATGGCCTGGTCTACTTCAGCTTTGTTCTCTGCTGGTATGGATTGGGGCATTGGTACTCCTCACCAGCAGGACACTGGACTTCCTCAGCTCAACGACCAGTCAGATTTTCTCCTGCTTGTACCCCAGGCTGATGGATCTCAGTGGCAGCTACAACATATTCTTCCTGAAGAGGCCCAAGAAACAGCAAGGCAGCCCCAGTTATTACTGGATACATCACATCCACCCTACTGGCTGTTGATGAGGGAATTTTACACATTTTCAGGGCCACCTCAGTACAGTGTGAACTGCAAGCACCACACGTTATTCTTTCTGTGTGGATGGCTCCAGTCAGTTCTGGCCAGGCCCTCTGCGAGCTCTTTCTGTGCTACTTTTCCCATCTGCCTGTCAGAGATCTCTGTGGTGTACTGCCTCCCAAGGCTTTGGATGGGCTGCCTGGCCAACAGTGGGATTTCCTCGCCCTCAAAGGTGATGTTGTTGCTTCTGACCCCTTTTCGGAGGGGTAGGCTTCACAACTTTGGAGGGCTTGACCTTCATCCTTGCCCATGTCACTAGCTTGAACAGCCTCTTTTGCAGCCTTCTTGTGCATGCAGCAGTCTGAAGAACACTTGTGACATCACCCATGTAGCTTCTGAGTGCAGGGAAGCCTCTGTCCTGACTGTAACTTTTTCCCTCCAACCACCAGTTATACAGCACAGACTCAGGACCTCTGCCCAATTGGTTCACAATGACCATGGCCTCCTTCTAAGTTAGTTCTATTTGCCCATGTTTGGGCCATATCCCTTTAAACCTTAACAACAGGAATTCTGCAGATGCTGGAAATTCAAGCAACACACTTCAAAGTTGCTGGAAATTCAAGCAACACACATCAAAGTTGCTGGAAATTCAAGCAACACACATCAAAGTCCTGACGAAGGGTCTCGGCCTGAAACGTCGACTGCACCTCTTCCTAGAGATGCTGCCTGGCCTGCTGCGTTCACCAGCAACTTTGATGTGTGTCCCTTTAAACCTTCCTTCTCTGTGTACCTGTACAAGTGCTTTTTAAAAATTGTTGAAAATTTTCTTCAGGTTTTTGCCCCAAATAAGAAACTTACAATATGGGTACAATATCCAAATTAGCATTGAATCTAGATAATCAAAGTGGCAGTACAAAGAGATATTTAGGCGAGAAAAAAATGCAACGTCAGCTCATCACTCCCAACAATAATGCGAGAAGCTTCCAAAATGTAAATAAATGTCCTAGACTAATGTACCCAGCACATTCCAGAGAAGCACAGCAATACAGTGCAATTGAAAGTTAGCCTTAATACGGGGGCATGGCAGAACTAACAAAACTCATCCAAACTGGGCCAGAATAATTCTCCAGTCAATCACCTTGGTTGGATCTCTTTACTGTCAAGATGGAGTATCAACAAATGCTGAAAAACATTTTTAGGAAAGGAAACATTTTTATGTTGAGGAATGGTTAGATTAGATTAGATTATGAGGACACGCAGTCCTCTTTTATTGTCATTCAGTAATGCATGCATTAAGGAATGATACAATATTCCTCCGGTGTGATATTACAGAAACACAGGACAGACCAAGACAGAAAAACTGACAAAAACCACGTAATTATAACATATAGTTACAACAGTGCAAGCAATACTTGATGAAGAACAGGCCATGGGCACAGTAAAAAAAGTTTAAAGCCTCTCGAAAGTCCCACAGCTCACGCAAATGGGAGAAGGAAGAAAACTCTCCCTGCCATGCCCGACCACAGTCTGACTCTGAGTCGTCCAAAAACTTCGAGCCTCCAACCAGCCCTCCGACACCAAGCACTGAGCACCATCTCTGCCGAGCGCTTTGACCCCAGCCCCAATTGCCAGCAGCAGGCAAAGTCAAGGATTTGGGGCCTTCCCTCCAGAGATTCTCGATCGCACAGTAGCAGCAGCAGCGAACCGGGCATTTCAGAGGTTTCTCCAGATGTTCCTCTGTGCTTCTCACGGCTGTCTCCTTCAAATCAGAATTGTGCACGGTACCCTATTTAACAAATATGATATAATTACTCCGGAGAGGCTGTACGCGCTGTGTCGTGTCACCATCTTCTCCTCCCGCCTCTTCGGCCCAAACGGTGACTGTTTATTCACTTTCATGGATGCTGTGTGACCTGCTGAGTTACTCGAGCATTTTGTGTGTGTTGTTTTATGAAGGGAATGCAAGGTAAGCAATGTGATACAATGAGCAACCTCACAACTGGAGTTCACTTGACCATTAAAAAGGATTTAAAATGTAAACCCTGTAAAAGAGGAGCAATACCTCCAACAAACTCCCTTCATGTTTTACGACCACCAACTGGGTTCAGTAAATGGTGACTCAGTGCCTGGGCTCTGGCTCAGATGTGGTACTGGCTAAGTTTGTGCCTCTGATCAGCTGATGAGAGGTTTGGCTGACTGCCCAAGAGTTAGGCGAGAAAGGAGTGCTTTTAATTCAATTGCTTTTGATTTAAGATCTAAAGGCAGGAAAGGGGGCTGAAATGTTGGTGGATGAGTGATCTCTGATGAATCCTGGAGGGCAATTCCAGCTCAAATAATTATTTACTGCAGTATATGTATACATGTCTTCCTATCTATTGTGACTTTAAGACCGTAAATCATTTGCAGAATTATTCGCGTGGTATTAAATGCAGGATGCAGGGAAGGGGTAGGAGCCAGACCCTGCGGGTGTAATTAGTGTAAGAGTAGATACTAATCTGTGTCGAGTAGGAACTAGTAAAAGATCAGCTGTTTCTACAAGAATGAAACCGCAGGAAATATTTTATTGCTGTTGTTCTGAATGAAAGCACAATGTTGTTATTCTTCTGTCTGCCATCCTTCCTACTGTTAGACACTTTATAATTTTCCCTGCAATATGAAAGTGAACAATATTGGTTGCTTGTTCCAGAATGCAGCTGGGAGAAATGAGATTGCAATGTAGTCTTACTTGATATTTCAATAATGTGTGAAAACAGTGGCAATAATTTACTTTTATATGGGATCCTTAGAAAATTGCCCCAACCAAAAATGTTTCACAGGGGATGATACAATGACATTGTAGCTGGAAGATGCAGTATAGATGGATGATACCAACAAGCTTAATTAAACGTGAATTTTAAGGCCTACTTGAACAAATAAGGTTGAGATAAAGAGCTAAGAATTCCAGCATTTAAGGCACCATTGGTCATAGATGCCGAAATAATAACGTGAAACTTATCACTCTTCCGAAGTCTGTGTTTATCTTGTGCTTTTCATTACTTTTGGGATCTTGCCAAAGGACAAAACAGAAGTAAAAAGAGAATTCAAAGAGGTGGAAGAGGTCACAGAGAAAGGTAAGGACCAAGGTAGATTTGGAAATATCATTGGAATGTTAAAATTTGGTTACTACCAACATTACGTAAATCAGTGAACATGTGAATGAGAGATGAACAGGATGTGATACAATAAAGGATATAGGTACCAGTGCTAACCAGCATACTAACTTTCCATCTCACTCTGGGGCCTGTGGCAAGCAGAGGGTGAACAATGTGAGGGCAAAGCTTTCTTGCCTCCTTCCCACCAATCTACCCGTGACATGGCATTATTTATGGGAGGAAAACTTGTCTTTATGCCAGATACACCCTCCATTGCGTTGTTTGGAGGGGTTGAAAAGATCCGCCCAACTTGTAACCACCACTTCGTCCAGGGTTCAGTTATTCATCCCCTTCCCTCAGGAGATTATGAATCTATCCGGAAGGATAGATTGTGTGGGCAATGCACAAGGCAGGATGGATTTGAAGGACAGGCTTGATAAACCAATGCTCCTCTACATGGCCTTTGTTGTTAGCATGCATAACAGAATAATCTTTATTAGCATGCATAATATAGGAAGCTTTATCTTAACTGCTGTTCTTCAGGATACAGCTTTCCACTGTGACATCTAGACTCTATTGGTTACACCATTTTGTCATACCTTTATGACTGCTGAAACTTAATCATGGAAAATCCATGAGAGAAGTTATGAGAATCCTCAAGTTGTTGTTAAAATTCAATAATCTGAGACTGACAATAACAAGCATTCATACATCAGGCAGGGGAATCTTGTGCACCAACCCCAGGAAAGACATGTCTCAGCAGTGTAAGTCCTATCAACAGACTCAGCTAACTCTAAAGGCGGTGGATGGCTGTATTCAGACATGGTTTCTGCTAACTAAACACTAATTGTCTGGCTATTGGAAAGCTAGTCCTGAATCAGAGATCTAACATGTAAAGGAGAGGGAGTCTGAGTCCATTTCTACAAACCCTGGTAACAGCTACATCTGGTGTACAGGGCAGACTTCTGGGCATCATAACTTGGAAAAGATGCCTTAATCTTGGGAGGAGCACAATGCATATCCAATGCAGGACTGGAAGTTTATATAATGAGGAAATCCCATTATATTGTTCAGAACACTAGGGTTTGCAAAGTTTGTTGATTAAGTGTTTGTTAGGATTTTAAAAGTTAATGATAGGGTAAATAGAGTAAATTTCTCCAGCTGGTGATAAAATCATATACAAAGGTGATGTAGCCGTAAAAGTCAAGAGAGGTCTAAGGATTGCTACCTCAAATAAAAGATGGTTATATTGTGGAAAAAGGTACATCATTTGGTTCATGATCCTATTTTAAAAAATCTTTCCCTTGTATTTGGATGTGTGACTTTGGTAAAGTCTCCTTCTCCAATAAACCACAATCTCAGAATCTCAGCGTTGTATACTTTGATGATAAATGAACCTTTGAATCTTTGTGCTCTTCCATTTCTGGAATATGGCATGGCTAGGATTTTAATCACTCTGCCATTGAAGGTCATGGCATCAGCTACTGAGGCCCAGCTGTGGAGTTCCTGCTTTCAAGCTCGCTCTCATTATTTAAGATGCACCTTTAAATCTACATTTTTAACCACAGTTTTGCTTGACTGCCTTGATCACCTCTAATTATATTAGATTTTGGCCAATGGCTTTCTTGCACAGCATCTTGGCTTGGACTACTTCATTAAAGATGCCAAGAAAGTTATTTTTTGTTAGACCAATTAATGATTAAATCTGACATTGGTTGACATTTTGGGATGAAGGGATAGAGAGTTAAAGCAGGTAGGGATGAAAGGAACTCAGTATCATACCTGGTTGAATGTTCTGAAAGATTTGAGTATCATTCCAAAGGATATTTACGCAACTCATTTAAGTATCCTGAGACATAACCGTTTTACGTTTGAATGTGACATCTGTTCTTTGTGGCAGCAGCACAGTGCAATACAATAAAAAACTGGAAGCTACAATAAGAAATATATAAAAATAGATAAATAGTGTTAAAAGAGAGCAAGATTATGAAGTAGTGTTTATAGATTCATGAACAGTTCAGAAATCTGACGGTAGAGGGGAAGAAGCTGTTCCTAAAACATTGAGTGTGTATCATTAGACTCCTGTGCCTCCCCCTTCATGGTAGGACTGAGAAGAGAGCATGCCCTTGTCGGGCCTACACAAGCAGCCACCTCCCAGTCTCCACCCAGCTAACAAGAGTCACCAGCCACTCATTTCCAACTCATCATCTACAGTCCTATCTAAAAAGGGACTCGTCCACATTCCTTATTCACCCATCAAACCAGCTAGCCTCAATCAATTGCTCCTGGCCTTCATTTACCTTGTTGCTATGTTCTATTCTCTCTTGTTTTGTGGCTTGTTATTAGAAGTTGTTAATTATTAAGGTTCCACAGCTCTGCATTTGGTTCAAACCTGCTCATCGTTTCCTGACAGGATGGGTCAAACAGCGACCGACCCAGCAGAGTTTGCTTGCCTAAAGAAAATTGCCCGCTGACATGAGTAGACAATCTAAAAACCATTGACCACGTGCTGAACTCTCCGTCTCCGCTCAGGAATCCCACGCCAGTCAACCTGCTCCCCCTGAGCCCTGGATTCCAGTGTCTGAATATTTCAATGGATCCCCAACTTGATGTGACAAATTTCTTTCCCAATGTGTCTTCCATTTTATCTCCAGCTATCTCTGTATTCAATGGATTGAACCAAGGCAACCTTTGTCATCTCCCTCTTGACTGGGTGAGTTCTGACCTGGGTTGCCGTTAGTTGGAACAATAAAACCACCACTTGCAATAAATGCAAGGAATTTACCACAGAGTTGCTCCAGGTTTTTGACCACCTGGGAAGTAGAAGGGAGGCAGCAAATTAGATACTTTGCCTGCCTCAGGGCTCATGCTTGGTGTTGGATTACACCATGGAATTCGGGAGCCTCACAGCAGAGTGCGGCTGGAATACGGAAACACTGTTGGCCCATTAGCATCACAGCCTCTTGGAGCACTTGAAAGGTAAACTGTCTACTTGGGAGAAGCCCACTGACCTCAAGCCTCATCACTTTGGTTCTCCGTATTGACAAACGTATAATGCAACGAACCTCAGATCTTCCATTCCCAAAACCATTTCAGGCTGCTGGATCCTCATCAGCAATACATCTAGAACCCATGCAGTTAGGGAGAGCTCCCTTAAATCCCCAAGAGCGTGAGCATCAGTGGAGGAATATCTTAAGCACTTACTGCGGAGCAACCAACCACCCATGCATCAAATGTCCATTGTATCGAGGAAACAGCATCACCACTTAGGGACAAAGGGCCTTCTCTCTGGTAAGCTCTCCTCAGCCCCTTGTACCAGCGCCATAGCCTGACTCTCTCTCTGTCCTCTGCACCCCAATGGCTCTACATACACATCAGGCTCAAGTCTAGTGGATTCTGGTCCAGCAGGCAACTTTCTGGACTGGACTCTGTATGTGCAGCCTGGACCCCTTCTGAGCCTATCTCTCTCCCCTTTTGTTGTCCCTTGGGGTCTGGGAGGGTCAGAGTGCATGCACTACCTGTGCACGTGAGTATCAGAGAATCATGAGACTATCCGACTCCTCCTGATCAACTCTCCCGGCATTCCTCTCATCTTGGGTTACCCCTGGCGCTCCACTCACAACCATCACTTTGCCTGACCATCCAGCTCACTGCTGAGTTTAGCGGGGGGGGGCACCTGCTGTACCATCAGTGGACTTCACCTCCGTAAATCCATGGAGACAGAGGAAACCTTCATCCTCATGAATTAGCTATCAGTAGAAGGGAAGTCAGCGCCATGCCACCTCACAAACCAGACAATTGTGTGACCAAACTCCTTCTGGACACCACCACTCTCTGAGGTTTTCTGTTGTCCCTCTCCCTTCCTTAGGCTCAAGCCATGAATGACTACTTGCCAAAGCACTACAGTATGGCTTTATTTGACCATACAAGTCCCCAACTGGTACAGGATTCTCACTTGTCAGAAAGAAAGATGGAGATTTCCATCTCTGCATTGATTACCGTGGACTCAACAAAATCACACTTAAGAACTGCTACCTTGATGAGTAGCACATTTGTAACACTCCATGGGTTCCAGATCTTCACCAAACTATATCTAAGGAACATATACAATCTGATCCACTTCCAGTGGGAGCATGAGTGGAAGAGAACGCTCATAGAGCCTACTGACGCCTTCCAGACTCTCCAGCAGTTTGCCACGCCATCATTCACGAGATCTTCCGAGACATGCTACACGAGTATGTGCTCATCTACCTCGAAGGTGTTCTCATCTTCTCTAAGGATCCCCAAGGCCACATCTGTCACATTTGTTCAGTCCTTCAGCATCTCCTCAAAAACCAACTCAAAGGTTCAAAGGTTCCTTTTATGATCAAAGTATGTATGCAGAATACAACTCTGAGACTTATCTTCTCCAGATAGCCATAACATACAGAAAACCATAGAAATAGTTGAAAGAAAGATTTCAATCCACCCACATGAAAAGAAAAAGAAACAAAACCTTGTAAAGCCCAAACTCCCCCCTCACACAAGAACTATCGGTTCATCCACATGGAGAGTCAACAACAGGAACATTGAACCCCATACACCCAGCCCGGCAATTGTCGACAAGAAAGAATCGGTGAGAACATGTGAAAAAAACATAGAACTGAAAATGGCCAATATGAACTACAATCCAATCCCTAAATCTCAGAATTTTGATATCATCTCCGAAAGCATCAGGACCCAGTGGCCTCTCCAAGGGAAGCGAATCAAAACCAGCAGCACCTCCAGAGGCAGCAACTCGAACCCAGTGGCCCCATCGAGAGCAGCAACATGAATCCAGCAGCCGCTCTGAGAACTACATGCTCCTCCACATCTGCCTGGATTTTTCAATCTCCTTAATGCTTTAATCGGTGAGAACTGTAGTCAATCATGGTCCCTCGTCTAGTCTCTGAGCTTTCCCTCATGGTAGCTCATGCTCGTAATTCTGTCCTGAAATTTTCTCAACGACAGGAGAATACTAGTTCACTCGATCAAACTACAGACTGTAAATCGCAGGTTCCAACAGTTACAGGAACAAAAGTAAAATAAGAAGAATAAGTAGAAGACGTAGAAAAACTGAAATGATTGACTACCTGGAAGATGTCCCCCGAGGAATTGTTCGCTAGTTAGAAAACTTCCTGCAACTGTATTGCAAGTTAGACAAATGCCAGTTCCACATCCCAGTTATTTCCTTCTTGGGTTATGTCCTTTCACCCCAAGGCATTAACAATGGACCCAGAGAAAGCCTGTGCTATTGTTAAATGGTCCTGACTGTGCTCATTCAAACAGCTACAGCTACAGTTGTGTTTTTTTTACACTACTCAGCTAAATGGGAAGACCTCAAGGAAATGCATTTGCTAAGTGCCTTCATCCCTTATTTCTGAACTCTGATTTAAAGGTATTGGGATTCCAAACTTAAAAACTCTGATTCTAAGAAAAATAAAATTATTCAGTGTTACTGTTCTAATAATCTAATCTGATTATTCTGTTTTAAAGTTCTGATATCACACATTGTCTTGTGATCTTTTGTATCAGCATTAATGTAACATCCAGTCCAATAATGAGCTGTAAAACCTCCTGTATCTGCCGCCTGACTGGATGGCCATTAACAGTCCCATTGATAAATAGGGAAATTGAAAGATTTTCTGGTGTCCACCTCAAATTTCCTCTTCCAGTCAAGAGTATTGAAAAGTAAAATATAAGTAATTGGTGATGGAAGTAGTTGCAGTGGCTACTACATGCATTTAGGGACTACTTATGGGTAACATTTTAACATGAGATGTGCAATGATTACTCTTTCTAGGTTTATAGCTATAGCACAAAAATGAGCCAACTGGCCCACCATGTTCTTGCCTATCTTTTTGTCCATCTACGCTAATTCTGTTTAGATTCATAGTCATAGAACACTACAGCACAGAAACAGACACTTTGTACCATTCATCTGTGCCAGCCTAGTTTGCTGCCAATTTGCGTTTCCCTGCACCCAGAACATAGACCTGCATTCTTCTAATGTCCCTGTACCTATCGAAACTTTTCATAAATGTTACAATTGAGCTCATATTTACCACGTCAGATGGCAGCTCATACCACATTCAAGTCAAGTCAAGTCACTTTTTATTGTCATTTCGACCATAACTGCTAGTACAGTACGCAGTAAAAACGAGACAACATTTTCAGGACCATGGTGCTACATGAAACAATACAAAAACTACACCGAACTATGTAAAACAACACAAAATCTACACTAGACTACAGATCTACCCAAGACTGCATAAAGTGCACAAAACAGTGCAGGCGTTACCATAGATAATAAACAAGACAATAGGCCCAGTAGAGGGCAGTAGGTTGGTGTCAGTCCAGGCTCTGGGTATTGAGGAGTCTAATGGCTTGGGCGAAGAAGCTGTTACATAGTCTGGTCGTGAGAGCCCGAATGCTTCGGTGCCTTTTGCCAGATGGCAGGAGGGAGAAGAGTTTGTATGAGGTGTGCGTGGGGTCCTTCATAATGCTGTTTGCTTTACGGATGCAGCGTGTGGTGTAAATATCTGTAATGGTGGGAAGAGAGACCCCGATGATCTTCTCAGCCGACCTCACTATCTGCTGCAGGGTCTTGTGATCTGAGATGGTACAATTTCTGAACCAGGCAGTGGTGCAGCTGCTCAGGATGCTCTCAATACAACCTCTGTAGAATGTGGTGAAGATGAGGGGTGGGAGATGGACTTTTCTTAGCCTTCGCAGAAAGTAAAGATTCAGCAGGGCTTTCTTTGCTATGGAGCTGGTGTTGAGGGACCAGGTGAGGTTCTCCGCCAGGTGAACACCAAGAAATTTGGTGCTCTTAATGATCTCTACGGAGGAGTCGTCAATGTTCAGCGCAGAGTGGTCGCTCTGTGTCCTCCTGAAGTCAGCAACCATCTCTTTTGTTTTGTTCACATTCAGAGACAGGTTGTTGGCTCTGCACCAGTCTGTTAGCCACTGCACCTCCTCTCTGTATGCTGACTCATCATTCTTGCTGATGAGACCCACCACCCTCTGAGTGAAGAAGTTTCCTTCGTCTCCCGTTAAATATTTAATCTTTCACTCTAAGCCTCTGACCTCTAGTTCTAGTCTCATGCAACCTGAGGGGAAAAAGTCTACATGCATTCCACACGATCTATACCCTCATAGTTTTGTATACCTATTCAAAGTTTATTTGCCTGCATCAGGTGCATATTCTTAAATAAGGCTCCTATTTATTGCCTTAACATGGTGATGACCTAGTGACCACCTCTTCTGGCATAAATTCTCAACCGCTCTCTTTGTAAAAATTTTTCCCCTCAAATCTCTTCACATTTCCTTTCTCTCAGCTTAAACCTAGACCCTCTTGTTTCTGATGATCCTTCCACAGGAAAAAGTTCTGGCTGTCTACACAATCTATGCCTCTTATAATTTTATATATCTCTATCAGGTCAAACTTCAATCCAGGGAAAAAATCTGTCCCCCAGCAAAAGTCCTCCAAGCCAGGCAACATCTTGACGAATCTTCTCTGTGCCATTTCCAGTACAACCACATTCTTCCTATCATATGGCAACCAGAACTGAAAATGATACTCTGTGTGGTCTAACCAACATTTTGCAAAGTTTCAATATAACATCTTGACTTTTTTAGTTTTTGCCTCAACCAATGAAGTCAAGCATCCAGATGCCTTTTTCATCACCCTCTCCCCATGCACGATTGGAACTACGGACTTAATCTCCGAATCCCTAAGTGCTCTACTATTAAATGCATCAGCATTCCTAAGTGCTCTACCATTAAATGCTTATGTCCTACTTGCATTTGACTTTCTGAAATACATCCTCACTCTTACTGTGATTGAATTAATTCGAAGTAAGTTACTCAAAAGCATTTTTGTTGGAAGACGGAGTGTAAGCAATTTGCTTTCTTTTACTTTTTTATAAATCTCTGACAAAAAAAAGTATGCTGGCTGGATTAAAGTAACAGCTGTTCGAAGAAGTGACTGTCATCAGTGTCTGTGATAAAAATATTACATGCTCTTTGAAGAGGGGCTTGGAGGGACAAAAGTCCTAAAATAAAGAGCCCCACACAGTGAAATATTTGGTGAGGACCGAAGTAAGAAAAAACTCTGATGCTATAATAGTTCATCCATTCATTAAATCAGCTATAAAACATATCTGCCTGTTCAGATTGACATTAACAATCTGTGAGGAGTTTGGTGTTCTCCGACTACCCTGAACCACATTCCCCACTCAGTGAGGAGGATTGCTGGCATGCATACCCAAGAATCATCACGAAGGAAAACAATCCCAAAGGAGAAAGAATCTGGAGGAGATTCCTTGGAGGGACTGAAGCCATCCTGTCATTTCTGAATTACATTCATGGGATATGTGATAATAACTGGAAAGGAATCAATTCCATTCTAGTCACTTCCCTGTTTTTCAGCTGTTAAACCTCTGGACATCTTTCCCTTTTCCTGCTTTAAATTCCTGTGTCATGGGAGGGATATCCTGGTTTAAAAGATGTTTTGAAATCCATTACACATTTCTGCAAACATTGCTTGAATTTTAGTGCAAGAGGATCCAGATGCCGGCATCTTACCTCGGAGAGCTCCCGAAAGGATCATTTCTGTGCAGTCTTCCTGTGCAGACAGGAAGTGGCAGTGTCCAGTATGAACTTTCATTTCCTGCCATTTAATAGAAGCCAAAGTTTGATGTAATTTCCATTTATACAAGGAGATTTGGACTGATTATGAACAATAAAAGAAACAGACAGGAAGCATAGCATCCAGCAATAATAACAGCCTGCCATTACTGTTTAGTTTGGAACAAATCTTGCTAGGAATGCATTTTGACACTGAGTTTAAAGGAATAACTCTTGATGTCTCAAGTTTTAATTTATCTACTTGCCATAATCTGTTGCATCCATATTTTATAAAGTGACACTTGGATAAAGGTCTGTGGAAAGCATAGGAAGTACTGTCACTTTCATGTTGTGAGGCACTGCATTGAAACTATAGTGCAGGAATTTGTTTCCTTTCATCTTGGTCAGCCAGTCATGCTAACTCTGATCCAATTTTAACTAGCATAGCTGCCTTTATCTCTTTATCGCTCAATGCATTGAGATCAAAACCTGACTTGTTTTGCAAAAAAAAAGATCTAATTGTAAAGTGATTGCTAAAACAGCGCTGTTATAATATTTGCACAGATTATTTATTCTTCAAAACCTGCTTTCCTTAAGAGAGATGTCAGTATTTACATTGTCAATACACAGATTTCAATCAGTCAGACTTTGAACATTTCAGCTATTTGACAGTGAGTACACATTTGGTGGAGTTCTTGGCAAGTGTTTCATAGCTCAGCCGCATCAGAACTGGAGCACTGCAGTCAGCAGTGAACATGGTATGATTTACTTTCTAGCTTTGATCTGAAGTGAAAAACAAACCTGTGTGTAATACTGATGTGTGCAGCTGCCTATTTTTCTTCATTTGTTTCTTTATATTCTGGAATAAATTTCTCATTTGCCTTGTAATACCTTAAGCTAGTGATCAGTAAGGATAAAGGCCGCCTGATGGTTTTTTAAATATTCATAAACTTGTGGCTTTGAAGATAGCTGGTATCACCCTAAACTGAAATGGGCTAAGTTAGCACTGACCCCTGGAAACCTGTGAAGCTGCTGGCTATGCAGGAAATACCATCTGCGGTATACCTTAGCTATTAGATTTTCCGAATAATTATTCTGCAATGGAGATGTAAGATATAGAAAATCTGAACAAATGAGACCTGGTCAGACCCTACTTGGAGTACTGTGCTCAGTTCTGGTCACCTCACGACAGGAAGGATGTGGAAGCCATGGAAAAGGTGCAGAGGAGATTTACAAGGATGTTGCCTGGATTGGGGAGCATGCCTTATGAAAATAGGTTGAGTGAACTCAGCCTTTTCTCCTTGGAGCGATGGAGGATGAGAGGTGACCTGACAGAGTTGTATAAGATAATGAGAGGCATTGATCGTGTGGATAGTCAGAGGCTTTTCCCCAGGGTTGAAATGGTTGCCACAAGAGGACACAGGTTTAAGGTGCTGGGGAATAGGTACAGAGGAGATGTCAGGGGTAAGTTTTTTACTCAGAGAGAGGTGAGTGAATGGAATGGGTTGCTGGGAACGGTGGTGGAGGCAGATACGATAGGGTCTTTTAAGAGACTTTTGGATAGGTACATGGGGTTTAGAAAAATAGAGGGCTATAGGTAAGCCTAGTAATTTCTAAGGTAGGGATATGTTCGGCACAACTTTGTGGCTGAAGGGCCTGTATTGTGCTGTGGGTTTTCTATGTTTTCTGTGTAACTGCTGGAGGAACTCAGCAAGTCAGCCACACTATGGAGGCATAAGAGTGATCAATGTTTTGGACTGATGACCGATTTGTTTGTTCTGTGAGAGGTCCACAAGACGTGTAGTATTTTTCCCCAGCACCACAGTTCAAAGGTGTCAATATGCTTCCTATCCTTTTTCTTTACTGCCCAACTTTTTCATCCATATAATGATGTTGAGACCACAAGTCGGATCTTTGTATGTCAAGATAAATTCCTGTTCCAGAGGATCTTCTCTAAATCCTTCATGGCTGCTCTGCAAAGGGCAATTCTTTGTAGGATTTCTTGACTGCTTACTGCTTTGGTGTTTTGATCCAAGTAAATTGAAACTGTCAATCACTTTAATTTCCTCTCCATCGGAATTGAAGTTGGTTGTGCTGCCAGCAGTGATAATCTTAGCCTTCTTCAGGTTAAGGTGCAGACACACCTTGAGGCTATGTTCCTTGATGTTGGTTTGCAGTAGCTCAGGTCTTCTTCATTTTCAGCCAGTATTGTTGTGTCATCAGCGTAGTGAGGGTTATCAGCATAACAAAGATGATTCTGCAGCCAATTCTCACCCCTTGATTCTCCTCATATACTCCTGCTTCTCTGAAGATTTGATAGTCCTCATGTGCAATCCTTACATCAATCACGAAGCAGCAGTTCGAAGGGAACAAGGAAGAACAGAATGGTTCAGCATCCATAAAGGAGCATGACAAGACTGTATTCTCTCCCCCTGTCCATTTACTTTGTACGCGGAACTAATCTTCATAGAAGCAGGAGTATACGAGAAGAATCAAGGGATGAGAATTGGTGGCAGAATCATCAATTTTTACATTATGCTGATGGCACGACAGTGATGGCCCACATCAAGGTAGTTCAAAGGGTAAACAATAACAAAATGTAGAATAATAAATTATTACCGTTACAGAGAAAGTGCAGTACAGGCAGACAATAAGGTGACATTGATGGCATAAAGAGTGAGTTGAAGAGTCCTTCTTATTGTAAGAGAGGTCTATTCAATAGTTTTATGATTGTGAGTTGGCAACTGTCCTTGATCTTGGTGGTATGGAATTTCAGGCTTTTGATTCTTCCTGATGGAAGTGGAGAGAACAGCAAATATCTGGCCTGGGAGGGGTTGAAAAGAGGAGAGAGAGAAGGGGGCAGAACCTGGAATAAAAAGTGGAGGAAGGGGAACAAGTAGGGGAAGGGGGCTGAGAAATGACCAGAAGTTAGAGAAATCGATGTTCATACCATTATTTTGGAGGCTACCAAGATGAAATATGAGGTGTTTCTCGTTCATCGTGAGTGTGGACTTATCATGGCAGTAGAGGAGGCCATGGACCCACATACTGGAATTGGCAAGAACCTTGCTTTTTCTAACTTCTGATAACTTCTTTCCCTCCCGCCACCACCTTCTTATTCAGGTGTCTGCCCCCTTTCTTTTCAGTTCTGATGAAGAGTCTTGGCTCAAAGTATTGACTGTTTGTTTCTTTCCAATGTGTTTATTGCTGACCTGCATTTTGTGTGTGTTGCTCTAGATTTCCAGCATCTGCAGTACCTTTTGTGTCTTCATGATTTCTGTCAGCTGGAATGGGATTGCTCTACTGGTCACATCCCTCCAGTTCTTTCTGCTTTTCATAGGGACAACACTCTCAGTGATCTTCTGGTCTGCTTATCTCTCCCCACTCACCTCTCCCTATCCCCTAGCACTTTGCTCTGCCAATATAGGAAGTGAATCACTTGCCCTTACATCTCCTCCCTCATTGCATTCATTAAAGAGCCCTTCTCGGTCACCCAAATGTTAACATGAATCTCTTCCAACCTAATCTGCTGCATTTGTTTCTCCTGACGTGGCCTCCTCTACATTGGTGAGACCAAGCATAGACAAGGTGATCACTTCATGGAATGCCTTGATCTATCAGTAAAGGGAATCTAGAGCTTCAGGTTTCAAGCCATTTCAAAAGCTGAATGACATTTTTTGATTAACACAGTTTACTGCTTTTCTGCCATATCAGAGGTTTTTGGAAGAGATAGATTTATAATGAAAATGCTACAGTGTAAGTTATTTTACAAATACATCATTTTTTTTTTATCCAATAAGAATGGTAGTCATTTTTTTGGTGGCTGGTTCAAGGCCTAAATTTACTTGAGGCCACCAACATTGTTGTTAACTTGACAGCTCTACAGAGCTGTGTTTTCCTGGAAATTGAGCAGGTATGGAAATCCCCTATGCATTGTGGAATGTTTTAAATTCTTACATTTCCCTGTACTAAAGGCACACCATCTACAGCTGTGACAAAGAGCTGATCTAAGCTTCCATTGAAAAAGTCCAATTAATGAGAAGCTCATGGTCAAAAAGATGAATAAAATGCGACAATGTAATTTATTCCTGATTTTACACAAACTTGTGATCTTTTTAGAAGCAAAGCATAATTCTATTTATTTAGAGGATGATGAAGCAGAAGTACCCGAAACATTGACTCTTCTTTCTACAGAGAGCAGCCTATCCCACTGGGAGCTGCCAGCATTTTCTGTTGTTATTATCATAGCTGATCCAGGTCTCTAAAGAGTCAATTAGCTTGACAGTGGTTTTGCTGGAAAAGTATCAGAACCCTTCAAATATAATGTAAAGGATAAATAAGACAAGGTTTATTTACACATCAGAGAGTCATGAAGAGAAACGTAATTAATAATTGAGATCAATTATCTTTCAGAAAATTCTAAAGAAATGTCGTTGATGTGTGGAGTGAACACTTGCTTCTTTCTACATAGATGCTGTCTGACCTGCCTAGAATTTTCTGTACTTAATATTTTAATTTCATCTTCTCATTGGTTGGTGACTTGGCACTTGAAAGAACATTTTAAGATGACACAGTTAGACTCTGCTTCAGCCCCATTGGGACTGGAGCCTACAGTCATTTTCGTTACAGTAACTGGTAAATTCCCTTTTGTCACAATCTGTAAGCAGACTCTGAGGTAATAGATTGATGTCTAATCTTCTTGCAGATAAAGCCATAAATGAAGCAGATACAGTGGAATCTCATTATTGCACATCACTTTCATAGCCCGCGAGAACTTGCACTGCAGTTCTACTTCCTCAAAACACACCAAGATAAGAAAACAGCTGTCAAAAGTTGTTGCAAGCTTATACTGTAATGTCATGTCAATGGCAAGCTAAAGAATTCTAGTATTTGAATTTGATGCAAGGCTACTTTTGCTGAGCAGCACTGCTCTGCTGGAGAAAGAAAAAGTACCTGTGATTTTTGTAACAGCTCAGAATAATCAAAGGCATTTACCCCAGAGTCATATCAGAACCAATGATCGCAGAACTGAATGCTCACTGTGATGTGCATTTTTAAACAGCTAGTGTATAACTTCAAAGCTTTATATTAATGTTTCATGGTTAACGCTGCCTTAAATATATTGTTTCAGTTTTATTTTCAACCATGACACTTCATACAAAAACAAGGCAGCATAATTTCTATTCTTTTCACTAGCAAACCTTTGGCTCAAATTTGGAAGTGCTCTGCCTGCAGAGCATCAGAACTAGAATCCAAAACTTAAAACAATCAGTTCAAGGTTTTTGACTTTGTTGAATGTGATATGTGGTAAGAATAATGATTGACAAAAAAGGAGAATGTTAAATTGATACAGTGTTTAAACTGTAGGTAAGTCATGTAACAGTCATATTTCCTGGTGTTTTGCTGAAGTTATTTGGCAGGGTATTATACTGAAGAGGACATTCTGTTAAGTATCCCAGAACAGGAGGGAAATGTGTACGACAGAGAGTTAGCACGAATACTGTACACTCTGTCTACCATTTGAATGTGGAATGAAATTCCCTACCTTAAAGAAGTTTATATCTGGGGAAGACGACCTAAAACATTATAATTGAGTTAAACTTGGTTGTCAGGTAATTAAATTAACAGCAGACTGGCAGTGCTGAATTATGAATAAGGTGTGGAGTCAAAAACCAGCTGGCTTTATAGGATGTATGTTCAGATAGGGATCTCAGTGATCATTCGCTACCTTCCTGATTCAAAAATATATTTGAATCCAAGGATAATGCCAGCTTCATCTGATGATATTACATTTTCTCAGGATCAAAGAGGGAGAAGGATACTTCTCTGATTTTCTATTTTGACTTGATTGGGAGATATTGGTGGAAGAGTTTAAAGAAGTCTAGTGTTGTAACTCCCCTTTATAAAATTAATGAGGTTCTTAGTTTCTGATTTATTTTCAATTACTGAAGTATTTGTCACTGCTGCCTTTTAAAATTCTTGTTGAAATGCACACAGGGTATATGAGAGATTATACTTGTACATTTCATAGGTTAGATTGCCCAGACAATAGATTAGCACAAAATACAATCTACCTTCAAACTATCTGATATAGGATCTGCTGTTCTATGACAATAAACCGTTGAGAATATCTACAACAAATTTAAATTTTAATTCTACCACATAGCAATCCACCACATATACCACACTGTTGTCTTTCAATCTGGTCTTTATTTCCTGCTGGGGTCTTCCAAAATCCCACGCAAACCTACATATCCTTGAATGTTTGTCTGCTTTCCAACACTCTGGGAAAGCAATGTAATTCAAGAGGATTACACTAAGACTTCAGAAATACTGTAGCCACTCAAGTAGTCCTGTTTTTAGAAAAGTACTTTGAAGTATTGTTGGAATAGATTCCAAAATGTGAAGTTTTCCTAACCTAGTGTTATTCATTCATTAATTTTATAGTGCAGAATTTGGTTCTATTGTTTTCATTCAACATTGTAACTAGAATTATGCCTAAAATTGCAGAATAAAGGTTTTGTATATTGACGCTTGAAATACTGCAGGGGATGTTCTGGAGATGATAATCTGTAAAGATGTGGGCCGAGCCTATCATGTAGCCATGAAACTATGTGTTAAAATAGCTCTGTATGGGAAGGTTGTACCAGTTTGTTTCACTGTCCTAGGAAATAGTTTTTATCAAGTAGTCTTGCAATAAAGTTGCAGCCAGGTGAAAATCATGAAGCAAACTCTGCCTTTTGCCAACATGCATCAAACTTTTTAAATGAGTGCCCAACTGTATCTGTTGCTTGGGAAGGGACAGGGGGGATGTGAATATCACTAAGATGGTCATAACATTCATCAAAACTGCTGAAAACTAGGAAGTTTTCCTGCCAGAGTTGGACAACCTCATGGAGCTTTGAAAAGGTTGATGATAATATCTCCCAATCCCCAAAAATATATGAGGTAACATCAGCTTAACTATTAGAAATCCGGACCATTGTTGGAGCTAAATGCTGTTGCTCCTAATGCTTCTGCACTTTTGCAAACAGAAGCATATGTTCCAAAATTCCAAAGTGTGCAATGCATGTTGTAATGTTGTGATTATATCTAGCAATTAATTTTAATCTTCCATTCAGTGTTGCAAATATAAAAAAAATTAATTGCAATTGCATGTATGGCTTGCTAGTGACTAACTCTGTGAAGAACTTGCTGGAGGTGTAATATTGAGAGTCTGGTTCCAGGTATTGTTCATTGGGTGTGGCCTCTGTATACAACATGGGAGGAATCATAGCCAATGTAACAGTGATGAAAGGAAGAGAGCCAAGTGATGAACAAGATGTGGAATTTAATGGTCATGTTAAATGGAGTTGGGAATACAGTCAGGGTATTATTAGTATTATTAGTAAACTATTAGAAAACTACGTGCATTTTTATAATGCAGGAGAGAAAACTTTATAGGTAAAGGGGATTATGTGTGAAATTCTTGACTGTGAAGTCTAGGTGTTTGAAGGTACACACTGGGGAATTTGTTGGTTGGATTATGGGAGTGAAATTGCACTGGGGGGAGTGAGCAGTGCAAGGTGGGATGGAGTGATGCATAAGAAGGTAGAGTTGGAGGAAAGAAATGTTTGTTGGAAGTAGGTTCAGGAATTTGCAAAAATATGGAATAGAAAGACTATGCACTGATTTCACTGGTTTCATTACCAGTAACCTGGCCTGATCTAATCACATAAAGCCATGCTATGAAAGCTCACCTATGCCTCTGCTTTTTCAGAAGGCCAAAGAAATTCGGAATAACCCAGAAAAACCTTACCAATTTTTATTGAAGAACTGTAGAAAGCACCCTATCTCAATGCACCATGGCTTGGTATGGTAGTTGCTCTTCATGTCACTGCAAGAAACTGCAGAGAGTTGTGGAGACAGCTCAGCACATTGCTGAAACCAGCCTCCTCTCCAGTGGAGTCTCTCAATATGCCTCAATAAAACAGCTAGCGTTATAAAAGATGACACCCACCCCAGGCACTCTCTCTTCTTCCCTCTCCGATTGGCAAGAAGCAACAAGAGCTTGAAAGCATGTACTAATAGTTTCTACCCAGTGTTGTAAGACTATTAAATATTTCCCTAGTAGAATAAGACATTATTTGTGGAAGGGAAGGCTTAGATCAATCTTGGAATTGTTTAACCTGTTCAGCAAGGGGAGGACATATACATAAGGCAGTTCTATTGGTGCAAAGCAAGGAGAGAGCTAAAGTCTTATCTGAGATATTGTTGAGCATGGAGTGTACAGGGCTCCTTGGGTGGACAGGAAGGAGCCTTTCTGCTGGTGCTATACTAATGACACTCAGGATTGTCTGATGTGGTTGTTCTATTATATTTCCTGTGATCTTTTTTTCCATCAAGCCTGCATTTCTTTCTTTCACTTCCCATTTGCTTCAAGCTGCTCCTCCCTGAGATTGCACTTCATTTGGCATTGGTGGATGAAGTTCTCAAGAACATTTCTTTTATCCCTCTGATTTCAAATTAGAGACTCAATTGTTTTTGACTCCTCAATTTGATTAAGTATTCATTTCACCATCTCTGTGCTACCACACATGCTGATTTGCTTACTCAGCAAATACATATGATTTATTTCAAACACTTCTTGGAATATTTGATGAGCATTTTCATCAATGTGTTTGGCGACATTACACGTAGCACTAACTACACCAGAATGATCATTACCGAATGCCTCTCTGGTGCTTCCAGCTCTCTCCCCCTCCTTTACCCTTTTTCCAACCATAATCACCCTTTTCCTGCCCCTTTTCCACTCACTGACCACAATAGAGACCCATATCAGAATCAGGTTTATCATCACTCACATATTCCAGGAGATATATTTTACTCTGCACCAGCAACAGGTCAGTGCAATACATACAATTACTACAATACTGTGCTAAGGTCTTGGGCACCCTAGCTATATCTTTGTGGAGATACATATCAGAAATATGTAATGCAGGAAGAGTGTGTACATTGGAAGGGGAATTTGTTTATTGTTGACACATGTACCAAGGAGCAGCGAAAAGCTTGACCTGCATACTGTTCATCCAGATCAATTCATTATACAGTGTGCAGGGATATTAGAAGGTAAATCAATAACAGAATGTGGAATAAAATGCAATAGCTAAGGACCAAGTGCAGTGCAGGTAGGCAATAAGGAGCAAAATCATAATGAGCTGGACTGTGAATTCAAGAATTAGAAAAGTTGCTGGCTGTCCACTTTATCTATGCCTCTTATTATCTTGCATACCTTAACAGAATGTTTAAGGCTGTCTTCATCATCCTTGACCTTGTCATAGTCATACTTTATTGATCCCAGGAGAAATTGGTTTTCGTTACAGTTGCACCATAAATAATAAATAGTAATAAAACCATAAATAGTTAAATAGTAATATGTAAATTATGCCAGGAAATAAGTCCAGGACCAGCCTATTGGCTCAGGGTGTCTGACCCTCCAAGGGAGGAGTTGTAAAGTTTGATGGCCACAGGCAGGAATGACATCCTATGACGCTCTGTTTTCCATCTCGGAGGAATGAGTCTCTGGCTGAATGTACTCCTGTGCCCAACCAGTACATTATGTAGTGGATGGGAGACATTGTCCAAGATGGCATGCAACTTGGACAGCATCCTCTTTTCAGACACCACTGTCAGAGAGTTCAGTTCCATCCCCACAACATCACTGGCCTTACGAATGAGTTTGTTGATTCTATTGGTGTCTGCTACCCTCAGCCTGCTGCCTCAGCACACAACAGCAAACATGATAGCACTGGCCACCACAGACTCGTAGAACATCCTCAGCATCGTCCGGCAGATGTTAAAGGACCTCAGTCTCCTCAAGAAATAGTGAGTAACTTTGTGGTCATTTTATCTACAAACAGCATCTTGGCTTTATACTTCTTTCATATTGAATTAGATTTCACATCCTGTATCACTAAAAGGGTAGCAAATCTGAGTATGTTTCTGTGCAATTGCTGATGCCTGCAGATTCTGGCCATTTTCCCACATGCTGCAGGATTTCGGCAATGTCTTTCAGGTTACAAAGTCACTACTTACCTTTTAGACAAGCCCTTTCTTCTAGCTATGTTTCCCATTTAGTATACACTCATTCTAGTGGACTGATTATATTTGTCTCTTTGCCAGTCTGCCTAGCTGTTCAAACTCACCCCTATTGTCCCTGCTTGAATTGCCTTCCTTTTTCCTTCCCATATATTCCTTTCCTGCTGTCTTCTCTTTCCATTCCTATAGTGGACAAAGCCCAGTCCATCACAGGAACGACCTGTCCACGCTTGAGCACACCTACAAGAAGCACTGCCACCAGAAAGCCGCATCATCAAGGACCATCATAAGGGAAAGAGGTACAGGAACCTCAGGTCCCACACCACTAAGTTTAGGAACACTGTAAACCTTCAACCATCAGGCTACAGAACCAATCTGGATAATTTTTCTTAACTCAACACTGAACTGATTCTACAACCTATGGACTCACTTTCAAGGACTTTACAACTCATGTTCTCAGTTGTATTTGTTTTCTTAATTATTCATTATTATTTTTATTTGTTTTTTGTAATAGCATAGGTTGTCTTCTTTAGCACATTGGCTGTTTGCCAATCTTTGTGTGTAGCTTTCCCATCGATTCAATTAGATTTCATTGTTCTAGTGTGAATGCATGCAAGAAAATGAATCTCAGAGTAGTACATGGTGACGTATACGTATCTTGACAATAAATTTACTTTGAACTTTGAACTCTAAACTTCCTTTACTTGTCCTCTTTTCCCTGTCTCCTTCACCATTTCTTACTATTTTCTTCCTCCACCTCTGGCCTTGTGCATCCCTCTTTCTTCTGACCTGCTTCCCTCAATCTCAAATTTATTTATCTCTACTTCCTCTACATTAAATCTCTTTCATCCACCAATCTATTTCATACAATCTTTCCTCCAATCTTATTTGGCCTGCAAAATTGAAATAGATTACATGAATGTTCATATACATTTAAGATATTATTGGAGGTCATCCAATCAACAGATTACATTTCCTTTTTCTTGACCAATTATTTTGCAGGAATTCATGCTATATCTACATTTACCATATTCCTGCAAAGCAACTAATTGTCATTTTTCGGTTCAGACATCAGAAACTGGCTTCCTTTGGATGTGGAGCTATATCCTTAGAGATTAAACTGTGTGTGGTTGTTTAATCCTAGTTTTTAAGATCCTAATCAACAAGCAAATAACTGTCCAGAGGATAGCAAGCAAGACGAAGATTAAATGTCATTTAAGGGAAATGTTGTCCTATTTGGCTTGTTGTTAACAGAAAATGAAAATTAATAGGGTTTCTTTTCAACTTGGTCAAATGCATTTTTAAATGTAATTTGAAGAAAAGTACAGATTAATCAACATGGTAATTTGGGATTTATATTTGATCCACTTTAGTATTTTGAAACTTACTTAATTGTTACCATGTAGTAAAATCTATTGTTGAAGTGCACTAAAGTCAACAATTTAAGATCAAGAAAGAAAAGCGCCTCAACTCGGAACTCATTAGGAAAAAGTAAAATTTCTATATTCTTCTGGGATGTTGACAATCATGTTAGCTACCACAATGTTAGTTAAACTATCTAGCACGTCAATGGCTCTAGTGATTGGAAGATTTGCAGACGTATTTTTATTTGCAGCATTTCAAGGACAGCAAAATGAAATAAATCCTCAGCTAGAATTTATAGGTTTATAGGTTAATTGTAATCACAGGACTTTTCTATCTCTCACAAGCATACAAATTGTAATCATTTAAAGATTTAGGAAATGTGTAGTTGATTGCTTAACAAAAAAGCAGATAATTTAGTTCATTTCTTGAAGGAAAAGATATTCAATTTCAATATTGTTATTCAGCAAAGGATTAAAAAGGCATACTGTTTGTGGCAATTATGCAACCAATTCAAAAGATTGTATGTTCTTCTGAAGTGGCTTCATAATTCCCACTATAACGATTTAATCTTTAACCCTTGGAAAACTAGTAATGTTAGAATTGAATATTTTTCTCTCCAAGAAAAGATTCAAATTTCTTCTATTTTTGTTCACAAACAGCAATGGATTTCCTGAACTATGAGTGAACAATACTATAGCTTTAAATGATTAACCTTTTCATGTTCATGTAAAACAGTTTCATAATGAAACAATTTCACTACTTTAACAAGTTAGGAACTACTGAAGAATTTGAAGGTTTTGACAATCATTTTGAATGTTACAATGAAAATGAAGATTTGGAGGATGCAATTGTCGAAGGAATTGTATGAAGGCAGTCTCATATCTGCACTAGGTGTCTGATCTGAGTTTGTTCATTTACAGTCAACCAAAAGAACATGGCAGCATACACTGGATGAAGGTTTTCATTGATAACCATTAGGAACCAATGTTATACTACTGTAATAGTATTGTTAGTATTCTAATTTGTTCTGTATTTCATTTAATTACATAATATTGTACTCAGTTAAAATTAGTTTGTCTTTTTATACCTTTCTAACTATTTCAAATGGTTCCACTTATTATCAGAGAATATATACCATATACAGCCTGGAATACTTAGTCTTCACAGACATCCACAGAAAACAAAAAAACCCCAAAAAGTGAATGACCGAAAATAATTAGAATCCCAAAGCCCCCTCTCCTCCAACCCCTGTGCAAGCATCAATGAATCAACCTCCCCCGTCCATTTCAGCAAAGACACATCAGTGCCCACCACCCACCAAGCAATAGCAAAGCACCCAGAGAGGGATCATAATCTGTAGACAACAAAAGCTATTGTTTACCTGACAGACTGACATGCCACAGGCTCTCTCTCTCTCACTGACAAGGGACAGAGAGATGTCACCGTTTCATAGCGAAAGAGGAGACCAACCAAGGTTGCTGTTACAATATTACAGTCAGCTGCATCACTTCCTGTTCCTAGATTCTCCAACTTGAGAATTGGCAGCAAACTCTCCCCACCATCGAGAAAGAGAGAGAGAGAGAGTACGGTCATCTGACTACAGAGATCCCCGTTCGTACTTGCGCTGCAGCAAAATCCTGATGTTCCTTCTTCTGCCATGCCTCAGTCGGCAATACCAGCCTAAAATCAGTTGTCCACAGGGCCACACTCTGGTGGGGCCATCTTCCAAGTCATGTCTGGAGGATATCGGAAAACAGCTGGCCGGCAAGCTTCAGGAGTGGGAACTCATCCATCGTAAAAAAAAAATGCAGTTTGAGTGCATTTGCAGATCAGGACCTCAATGGAACCCCAGCCACCTTGAAAAGGGAAAACAGAGACATTAGAGAGAGGAATTTGAGTTGTTTCTGCAGTTAAACTCGAAGAGGCAACTACTTGGCACCATATTCCCATGAATCTTCAGCTAATTGAGGTAGCTGCTTCATTGAGCCAAAGTATACAGGTCACAATTAACTGGAATCTACTTTATATACGTTTCATGTTGTAATTTATAATTTAAAATTTATGTGTTGCGCTGTACTGCTGCTGCATAACAAAAGAGTTCATGACATACACCAATGATATTAAACCTGATTCTGATATTATTCGTGAGAGAGTAAGACAAACTCGGAGGTTACAATTATCCTATAAATTCTAAGAGAGGATTTCACTTTGCTGTCCTTAACTCCACCATCTATCTCTTTCTGGAGAGCACTTAAAAGAGATTACGTGTTTTTGGAAAAATGGTGTAATATTTGTCAAAGCTAAATTATATTATTGACTTTTGCTGTCTATGGCTGCAATTTGTTTTAATGTTTTGCACAAAGTTACAATGGTTGAAAAAGCTGAAATAACTGGATGGAAATTACACTCAGTGCCTACTTTATTGCGTACGTTTGTGGTCTCTGCTGCTGTAGCCCATCCACTTCAAGGTTTGAAGTGCAATGCATTCAGAGATGCTCTTCTACAAATGTGTGGTTGAATTACTGTCACCTTCCTGTCAGCTTGAGCCAGTCTGGTCACTCCCCACTGACCTCTTTCATTACCAAGACATTATTGCCATCAGAACTCATTGGATGCTTTTTGTTTCTCACACCATTCCCTGGTTCACACCACCGCCTAATTTATCTGCCACTTTCTTTTAACCCATTGATATTTCCCATCTTAGTCTGTGTGGGGCTTATGTGGGAAACTGCAAGACTGGGAAAACATTAAAAAGCAACAAAGAACTACCAAGCAAACAATAAAGAAAGGGAAGATTAGGAAAGTAAACTATCAGAAATATGAAAAAACAGTTAGTAAAAGCTTTTAATAATTTTATAAAGCAAAAAGGAATGCTGAACATGAATGTAGATGTCCTAGAAAATGAGAATGGGGAATTCAATTTGCATAATGCAGAAATGGCCAAGACTTCGAATTTATTTTGTCAGTTTTCACGTATAGCAAGTTAAAAAGATGTTATGGGAGGTGAGAACCTCGAAATAATTGCTGTCACTGAGGAGTTGCTGCTACGGAAAATAGTGTGCCTAAAAGTAGGCAAGCGCCTGGTCCTAATGGAATGCATCCCGGGATACTGGATGGTGAAGCTATAGTAGAGGTGTTTGCAATAATTTATCAAAATTCTCTGGACTCTGGGCAAGTTCTGGCAGATTGGAAGATAGCAAATATCATGTCACTGTTTAAAAAGGATGTAGGCAAATGACAGACAACTATAAGCCAATTAGCTTAATATCTGCAGCTGGGAAAATGCTTGAAGTTATCATTAACAAACAACTGGTGTGACCACTGGATAGAAGTGGTTCCATCAGGCAAACGCAACTTACTTTGGAGCTAATGCAGTTCAACTCTGTCTGTATATTCTCCCCATTATCTCATGTGCTTCCTCCACGTTCTCTTATTTCCTCCCATGTTCCAAAGACGCAGGTTAATTCGTCACATGGGTGGCACAGGCTCATTAGTCTGGGAGAGCCCGTTACTGTGCTGTATCTCTAAAATAATTAAATAAAATAAAAGACCAATCCATAAGATTAGGATGCATGAAATTGGCAGCAATGTATTAGCATGGATAAAGGACTAGTTACCCAATAGATGGCAGAGGTTTGGGGTGGGCACTCCTTTCTCCGTGGTGCTGAGGCTATGAAGACGGCCCCAGCTGCTGTGCTCTGTGCCGGCTAATATCTTGAACTGATAAGTGAGGGCCTACTCTGGGGCTCAGATCTGAGGACTCAACTTGGTTCAGAATATTGCCCTTTGCTTCAATCGCTTGCGTGATTTGTATTTTTTGCCTTTCTCTTGCGCATCAGGTGTTGATCTTTTTATTTTTTTCATTAATTGGGTTCCCTCAGGTTTCTAACTTTGTGGTTACCTGTAAGCAAACAAATCTCAAGGTTGTATAATTTATTCATTCTTCGATAATAAATGTACTTTGAATCTTTGAACCAGGTATTTCTCTGGCTGGTAGTCAGTGGTGAGCAGAGTGCTGGACTTGCAACTGTCATTATAGACTGTACATTAACAATTTGGAAGAGAGGACAAAGTGTAACATATCTAAGTTGGCTGATGATGTTAAATTGATTGAAAAAGCAAAGTTGATTATATAAGATGTAGAGAGAGACATAGATAGGTTAAGTGACTGTGTAAGGGTCTTATAGATGGAGTAAAATGTTGGTAGATGTGAGGTCATCCTTGCTGGAAGAAAAATTAGGAGATTAGATTATTATTTAAATGGTGAAAGATTGCAGCATGCTGTTTTGTAGTGGGAGGTGGGAGTGCATGTGCATGAATTGCAACAGGTTGTCATGGCAAATGGAATGTTAGCCTTTATTGATAGAGGGATTGAATTTAAGAGCGGGGAGGTTTTGCTACAAATGTACTGTTGAGGCTGCACCTAGAGTACTATGAGAACTTCTGGTCTCCTTCTTTAAGGAAATACATATTGGTTTTGGAGGTGCTACAGTCATAGTCATAGCCATACTTTATTGATCCCAAGGGAAATTGGTTTTCGTTACAGTTGCATCATAAATATTTAAATAGTAATATGTAAATTATGCCAGGAAATAAGTCCAGGACCAGCCTATTGGCTCAAGGTGTCTGACCCTCCAAGGGAGGAGTTGTAAAGTTTGATGGCCACAGGCAGGAATGACTTCTTATGACACTCAGTGTTGCATCTCGGTGGAATGAGTCTCTGGCTGAATGCATTACTGTGCCCAACCAGTACATTATGTAGTGGATGGGAGACATTGTCCAAGATGGCATGCAACTTGGACAGCATCCTCTTTTCAGACACCACTGTCAGAGAGTCCAGTTCCATCCCCACAACATCACTGGCCTTACAAATGAGTTTGTTGATTCTATTGGTGTCTGCTACCCTCAGCCTGCTGCCCCAGCACATAACAGCAAACATGATAGCACTGGCCACCACAGACTTGTAGAACATCCTCAGCATCGTCTGGCAGATGTTAAAGGACCTCAGTCTCCTCAGGAAATAGAGACAGCTCTGACCCTTCTTGTAGACAGCCTCAGTGTTCTTTGACCAGTCCAGTTTATTGTCAATTCGTATCCCCAGGTATTTTTAATCCTCCACCAGGTCCACACTGACCCCCTGGATGGAAACAGGGGTCACCGGTGCCTTAGCTCTCCTCAGGTCTACCACCAGTTCCTTAGTCTTTTTCACATTAAGCTGCAGATAATTCTGCTCACACCATGTGTCAAAGTTTCCAACCGTAGCCCTGTACTCAGCCTCATCTCCCTTATTGATGCATCCAACTACGGCAGAGTCATCAGAAAACTTCTGAAGATGACAAGACTCTGTGCAGTAGTTGAAGTCCGAGGTGTAAATGGTGAAGAGAAAGAGGAAATTGATTCCAGAGATGAGGGGGTTAATTTATTAGGAGAGATTGAGTGCACTGGTACTATACTTGCTGGTATTCAGAAGAATCAGAGGGGACCTTACAGAAACGTATAAAATAATGAAAGAGATAGATAAGATAGAAGCAAGAAGCTTGCTTCCACTGGTAGGTGAGGCATAGCCTCAAGATTTGAGCGAGTAGATTTAGGATGGAGATGAAGAGGAACTGCTTTTTTCCAGACAATAGTGAATCTATGGAACTTTCCGTCCTGGAAGCCACAGAGGATACCCCATTACATATATTTAAGACACAGTCAGATAATTTTTTAGTAGAGAAATTAGGGTTATGGGGAAAAGGCATGTAGGTACAGCTGAATCCAGGCTAGATCAGCCGTGATCTTATTAAATAACAGAGCAGGCTTGGTGGGCCAGGTAGCTTCCGCTTGCTCCTATTTCTTAAGTTCTTATGTTCTTAATTTTGCTTATATTTCTTCTTTATATTTCTAAACAAGCTTTTGCAGTCTTTTGTTTTCTCACTAGTTTGCTCTTATATTCTATATTCATTTATCTTGTCAATATTACCATTAATTTTCTACAGCATCGATAATTACCATTAGCAGCAATTGCGCCATGGTGCAGTATCATTCTCTGGTGTATTTCCAGCGCAAGTATTGGCTTCCACTTTTTCTCACAACAAGAAAGCATTTCTATACAGTTTATGTATGAACTGCGTATACAGTAAAACATCTAAAATAATTATTTTTAAGTCCAAAGAGTCACTGTTTCCTACTTTTCTGCTACTGAGAAAATCAATTATACCACAACAGAATGCACAAAATTCCCCATGGCCTCACCTTCTGATACGTTGTGCCTTTCTTAATGCAGTTCTCTCATTGTTAAGCTCTCTTATCCCAGTGTGCACGCACATCCAGTGTTCCTTCATTGCCTGCACCATATCTGCCTGGCTTCCACTACACTTAGCTCTGCTGCTGTTGCCTCATCATGCCAGTGTGGTCACTAATAGTGTTGGCTGTTTGATCATTCCTCTTGCTTGACCCAAAGTCTATTATTTTCTCCTGCAAAGTCCATTACTGTCATTAATTTGTAATGTGGGTTGTTATTCCAACTGTCAGGAGTGTACTGATTCACTGCAAGCACGGAGTTGCTAAAACATTTGCAATTTGTTTATTTTGCTTCCTCTAACTATACTGTTTCTGTGCCTACATCAGACAGATACACAAAGTAAAGTCAGTGCTGAGGAA
This sequence comes from Mobula birostris, assembly GCF_030028105.1. NCBI lineage: Eukaryota > Metazoa > Chordata > Chondrichthyes > Myliobatiformes > Myliobatidae > Mobula > Mobula birostris. Next base: position 195,143,785 of record NC_092371.1, read on the forward strand.
TTTCTGTTCCAATGTTGATATTAGTGTCCCTACATTGTACTTCAAGCATGCACCTTCTCTGTCAGCAACAAATCTTATAAATGAAGTGTGTTATTTTCTCCTTGTTCTGATAGAAAATCTTGCAGCGTGCTTCCCAGCATTGCAAATAAGTGAAAGGTTCTCAAAGGAAGAACAAACTTTGAAAATACCCCAATTTAATAGTTCTTGATGAAATTTCCAGGTAGCTCAAAGATGAAGTACTTTTTGATCCTCCGGAAATTAACTGCTAATATTTATTTCAGCAATCCTGAATTTAAAAACGATTACATTTCAGAAAAGAAGAAACTTATCTGTCAATAAAATACATATTAAAGAATTAAGGTAGCAAATTTTCCTGGTAAATTTAAATAACACCGTCCAGAAATTGTTTTGCTATCTTTCAAAGAGATGTAAAAGTGTTGTGTGTTTTCTGCAAGTCACTTCAAGTACAAGATTTTTCCTGCAAGGTTCACAGAACAATGTTAATATTCCTGTGTAATGCCAGACTGGAAATGTGGCATTCTTTGATTTTGTTCTGCAAATACCCACAGCAGGTAGCACTTAGCCCAGCAAGTGCTATCTCTGCATCCAGCTTTTGAAAGGAAATATCAAAATACAAGTAATGCATTTACACAGGGGTGTTCCTACTCAATGAATGGATGCTATATTAATGGAAGAGGGTTGTGTCAGTGTTCTGCAAATGTCAAGGGGCTTGGGAAGCCTGTTGAAAATCACTGCTCAGAGAAGGTATATTCCTTTTACAGGAAAACCTTAATGATTCGCTGGGGCTACAGGAAGGCTTTCCTGTCATGAGCTTGCCTCCAAGGTCCATAAAACAATACACTTTGGGGAAGCCTTAGGTGCAAGCAGCTGCTTGTACTCATTTTACATGCTTCATGTCTTAACAGGTACAGAGTCTCATTCATTCATCCACCCTCACTGAGTTTACTGATCTGCATTGGCTCCAGAGTAATCAGCCCCTCCATGATCTCACTATTCCAATCTCTGTAAATCCCTGAATCCCTCCTCTAATCCCTGACTACTCCTGATTATAGTCTTTCTACCATCATGGCCCGAATTCCTTTGATCAAGATTCTGATCATCTGCTTTACCTTCTCAACATCCTGCTTGACAGCATTGCTATGATACTTCATGGAGACAGATCTCTATATTGGAAGTTCTGTATAAATTGTAGTTACTGTTATTATCTGTTGAGTAAACTTGATGTAGAAACTTCAAGTGCAGAAAGCATCTGAAGAGAAACACATTTTCACAAAAGATATAACAGATTAGTTTGCTGATTCTCTTTAAACACTCTAAAACTTAGCAAGACATTAATATTGAGCATCTGGCATGGACGTAGGCCCTTTGGCCTACCAAGTCCATGTGGTCTATCAATATATTTCTATCTGTTATCATCAAAATTTAAATGGAAAGATTATGATGTTGAAAGTTAAAACATCAGTTTCACCCATTCTTCTATATGCCAAAGTGCATTTCTGTTGTAAGTCAGGAAATCTGAAGTGGAGACAATTCTAGTCAAGGAAGCTCATGAATTAGATCTTGCTATCATTATTACATTATTAAACAGGGAAGGAATTAAAGTCATACTTTGAAGATGGTGTGCTGGTATTGGGTTTGCTGACTGCAAAGTTCTAAACTAAAACAGACTTTAAGCCGTATCAGATATTGATTCATAGAGTGATAGAGCACAGAAACAGGCCCTTTGGCCATCTAGTGAACACTGAAACCATTTAGGCTGCCTAGTCCTATCGATCTACACCGGGACCATAGCCCTCTGTACCCCTGCTATCCATGTACCTATCCAAGCTTCTCTTAAGTGTTGAAATTGAGCTCACATGCACCACTTGTGCTGGCAGCTCATTCCACACTCTCGCGATCCTCTGAGTGAAGAAGTTTCCCCTCATGTTTCCCTTAAACCTCACCTAGCACCCTTAATCCATAACCTCTAGTTGTAGTCCCACTCAACCTCAGTGGAAAAAGCCTGCTTGCATAGTTGCATGTACTCTCGCTAGCAATAGTTGGGTGTATAAAGGGAGGATGGGAGGATGAATATGGGGCCCTGGTGGAGGACTTCGTCAAATGGTGCAAACTGAATCATCTGCAGCTCAACATTAGTAAGGCAAAGGGGATGGTGATGAACTTTAGGAAAACTAAGCCTGCTTTGCTCCCTGTTACTATTTCTGTTGTCACCAGTGCAATCTTCTATGTGATGGTGTACTAGGACAATGGCATCAACACAGGTGATACCAACAGGCTCAATGATCTGATTAGAAAGGCTGGCTCTGTTATAGGAGCCAAACTGGACACACTGGAGGTTGTCATAGAACACAGGACCCTACAGAAAATCCTGTCGATTCTGGACAATGCTTCTCACCCTCTGATGCCACCTTGGCTGCACAGAAGAGCACCTTTAGTGATAGACTAAGACGACTGTGCTGCTCCAAAGAGCGCTATATGAGGTCATTCTTACACTCGGCCATTAGGCTCTATAATGAGTCAACCTATACCCGGGAAGCGATGACCCCTCTTGTTAGACTGTTTGTGATAACTTATTTTCTATTCTTTCTACTTCTCATCTAATATTTATATCTGTGCACTTGTAATGCCACTGTAGCACTAATTTACTTTGGGATCAATACAATATCAATATATCTATCTATCTAAATGGAGATTATACTGTAACTACCCAATCTTCAAAGACTGGTTCACTTCCCAGTTTATTCTCCACGGTAAGTTTAGTTGCCAATATCCACTATCTAAGTGGTGGTCCCCTGTCTCTGTCAAGGAGAAGATACCTCCAACACAGTTCATTTACTTTCAGTGATACATGCTTAAGTCTAAACAACACTTTTAAAGCATATTTAAAACTCACAGAGGATTTCTATCTTAAACATTTTCCAATTCTCACAGAGGATTTCTATATTTTCTTAAATCATTGAATCATTATCTTGAATCTTGAAGCATTAAAATCAACCATGGGAGGTCCTACTCAGTGAATGGTTGGGCACTGAGTAGTGTGATAGAACAAACTGATCTGGGAATACAAGTCTATAATTAATTGCAAGTGGCATTACAGGTAGATAGGGTCATAAAGAAAGCTTTTGGTGCATTGGCCTTCATAAGTCAAAGTATTGAGTGCAGGAGTTGTGATGTTATGTTGAAGTCATGAGACATTGGTCAGGCCTAATTTGGACTATTGTGTAGTATTGTTTGGATTACTCTGTGCAGGTTTCAGAGGTTCATCGTTCATACTATCATCAAAGTATGCATGCGCAATACAAATCTGATATTTATTTTCTCCAGATAGACATTAAATATAGTATCGTGAGTATTGATAAAGGAAAAGAGATCAACTCCCACCCACACCCCCCACCCGAAATGAAAAAGAAAAGAAACAAAACGTGCAGATCCCAAATTCACCCCCCCCACCCTTCTCTGAAGAAAAAAAACAGCGACTATAATAATCCCCAACCTCCTCACTCACACAAAAAATCAACAGACCACCCATGGGCCAATTTTCCACAAGAAAGAGAACACAGAAAAACTTAAGGAAACCAGTATGAAGTACAGTCCAATGATCACATAACTCTCAGAATATAAAAAAGCATCTTTTCATTTGCATACGAGGAGGGTGGCTGCATGTACTCAATCCTTCCTTAGAGTGACTGCTGACCCAGGCCTGAATGCTGCTGATCCAGGGCCAAACACTGCTGATCAAATCTCCCCTCAATCTTTTATGTTCCAAGTCATAAAGTCCTAATGTATTAAGAAATGAACAACAATTCTTTAGGCGCCATCGACTAGATAGCAAATCTCTCCAATTATTTCACCTTTTCTACACCTTCTGCTTGTTTGTTTTGTCTTATTTGCGTTACAGAAACTGTTGGATCCTGTGATGTACAGTTTGCAACTCAATCAAAGGACCCAGTGCTGTGCTGTGTCTGGAGAGCTGCCTCATTGAGATTAAAGATGGGAAACAAATACACTGATCTGGCTGCTGACCGTCTCCATTGGCAGCCATCACTGACCACATTCACCTCAATATTTTAGTCTTCCGCACCGCTTGGAGGTGGAGTCATTCATGACCCTACGCTTCAGCTCTGGTTTTCTCCATGCATCAGCTTGTGTTCTTGGTCCTTTTTGTCCCCCGTCTCTGATCTCCACGAGGGTTAATTTGAAGTGGTGAGGAAGGCAAATGCAATATTGCCGTTCATTTCAAGAGGACTGGAATATAAAAGCAAGGATGTAATGTTGAGGTCTTATAAGGCACTGGTGAGGCCTCCCCGAGACTAGTTGAGCAATTTTGGGCCCCTTATCTAAGAAAGGATGTGCTGAGACTGGTGAGAGTTCAAAGCAGAGTCAATAAAATAACTCATGGATCGAAAGGATTATCATATGAGCAGTGTTTAATGGCTCTGGGCCTGCACTCGCTGGAATTCAGAAGAATGAGGGGGGATCTCATTGAAACCTATTGAATGCGGAAAGGCCTCAGTACTTCGCTCAGGTTTCTTGAATACAAGTCTTGTAAACAATGTACTGCTGTCTTCCTTTGTCTAAGGATTAGTCATCTCACAATTATATCCATCAGTTGCAGTACATGCTTTCACAATATAATAATATACATAGAAATAAAACAGTTACAAAAGTAAGGATACAGTTTTGTTTTTGAGAATTCTATCTATACCTTTAATTCTAAGCTCACAGAAAAAATGTCAAAACATTGGATTTGTCTATGTCCTTCCCAAGGGAATGAACACCCATTGGCATGCTATTATTTAACATTCTGATACCAATCATAACATCTGCATAGGTTTTTTACCATTTGTGTGATTTTGGACTCTGGGTCGAATTGTCCACATTACTTGTTAAGGATTAGATCTGACTGAGAAGAATTGGCAGATCTTCCCAACTTTTGTATTTTCCAAGAAAACTTTCACTAAGCAAGGAAAATCAGTCTGTTCTGTCAAGCCCTGGATTTTTCAACCATATATACAAATTGTTCTTGTGACACTAAATATAACATAAATAGCAATATTAATAGGCTTGCTAGTCCTACTTGTTGCATTGTCAAAATACCACATATGTACACAGTATATGCCCAAATAATAAGTAAAACACATTCAAATAGTTCTACTTGGTGACAAGAAAACACTCCATCCCACCCCCTCGCCGTCTTCTCCTATCATTTCAGATCTCCCCCCACCCCCAACTTTCAAATCTCTTACTAGCTCTTCTTTCAGTTAGTCCTGATGAAGGGTCTCGGCCCGAAACGTCGACTGTACCTCTTCCTAGAGATGCTGCCTAGCCTGCTGCGTTCACCAGCAACTTTTATGTGTGTTGCTAACTACACCTTCAAGGCTTCAGGATTACTTCTCTATATTTGAGTACAGGTGCCTGTTCAGCCATGTCTTGACAGTGTTCACTCTCATATCAGTGTTCACTGATCTGATCCCTCAGTTCACTCAGAAGTTGGAACTTTCTGATGGCAAATTTTGTTCAGACATAGTGCTATCAGAGGATCACTTTTTTTTTAAAAGTTTATAAAGGAAATGACTTTTGGAGTCATTTGATAATTCAATCTACTATGTGTATTTCAAGATAGAAATGCAACCCCAGTTTTAAGGAATGATTCATGATGTTGGCTTCAATGAATATTTTAAAAGGATTTGATGTTTGTTATCAATAGCTAGAAGAAACTCAGTCAAATTGGATGTTTCTTTATACATTACGAGAGTATCAGAACTGACACAATCAGGTGAACAAGGCAACTTTTTCCTTCACATGTTTCGTTTGCAGACTCATACTAAGTCCCTGACCTGCTTAATGCTCTAACTGAAACAATTGCTAAGACATTTCTTAGCTGCTGCATATTTAGCTTCCACAGTAGTGAACAGGGTTTCTGAGTGGATTTGGCACTACTTTAAAATAGGTTACAGATTTCTTTCTATAGTTTTTCAATGGACAATTCCCCTAACCAGAGGATTTTTTGCTTCCGTAGTTTTCTTTTTGCTGAGATGTTGAAGTCTAAAAGTATGGATGTTTGGTGACTTCTGCTTTTTGTATAGCGGCTCCACTCATAAAACTTGTTAATTCCAATGTCTAACCTGCAATACGATAGGTTATCTCTTGTAAACTGCTTTGCTATTCACTGCCTCGTACTCATGTCTTTATCTAATCCTCTGTCTCACCCTTAACCCTAGAAGACTGAAGAACAGAGTTAACCTTGCTCCTCTCCCTTCCCTAGTCCTGATAAGTAACCTTGGGTATGGGATTGGATGTTTCTCACCTCATCCTGGGTGGGGGGGTGGATTGGATGACTCTATCATGTATAATTGGTCTAATGACACAAACACAGAAAGCTAAGTCGACAAACTTCACTATTCACTTACATATTTGGATGTTGCACTTTTTACTTAAGATTCTTAAGATTTAATATAATGTACTTTATAAATATGTTGTTCACTCATAATGATGATATTATGCTATCATGGTTTGACTTTTAAAACCATCTCTATTGCATATTTTGTGTGTAATATTATATCATAGTGAAAGACTTACCAAGAGGAGAAAGGGCGTACAAGGAGTGCCATATGCCATCTAGAGGAGTGGTGCCACAGCAACATCCTGACACTCAACGTCAGTAAGACGAAACAGCTGATTGTGGACCTGGATGGGTAAGAAGAAGAAACACATACCACTCCTCATAGAGGGATCAGAAGTGGAGAGAGTAAGCAGCTTCAGGTTCCTGGGTGTCAAGATATCTGAGGATCTTACCTGGTCCCAACATATTGATGTAGTTATAAAGAAGGCAAGACAGTGGCTATACTTTATTAAGAATTTGAAAAGATTTGGCATGTCAACGAATACACTCAAAAATTTCTATAGTCGTACCGTGGAGAGCATTCTGACAGGCTGCATCACTGTCTGGTATGGAGGGGCTACTGCACAGAACCGAAAGGAGCTGCAGAAGGTTGTAAATCTAGTCGGCTCCATCTTGGGCACTAGCCTACAAAGTACCCAGGACATCTTTAGGGAGCGGTGTCTCAGGCAGCGTCCATTATTAAGGACCGCCAGCACCCAGGGCATGCCCTTTTCTCACTGTTACCATCAGGTAGGAGATACAGAGGCCTGAAGGCACACACTCAGTGATTCAGAAACAGATTCTTCCCCTCTGCCATCCGATTCCTATTTTTATTTTTTTCTCTCTTCTTCTATATTATGTGTTGCATTGAACTGCTACTGCTAAGTTAACAAATTTGACGACACATGCCAGTGGTAATAAACCTGATTCTGATTTCTGACATTCATTATATATACATTAATTTACAACAAATTGCTTGAAATCACTCAACATGTAAAGCAACCAGTATAACATGGCTAATTTTACTTGAGTGGTTTGTCCACCACCAGTCTGCCAGGCAGAAGAAAGGAAACTATAGGCCGGTTAGTCTGACCTCAGTGGTTGGGAAGATGTTGGAGTCCATTGTTAAGGATGTAGTTTCGGAGTACTTGGAGGCACATGATAAAATAGGCCATATTCAGCCTGCATTCACTGGAATACAGGGGTGACCTCATTCAAACCTATTGAATGGTGAAAGACCTTGATAGAGCGGATGTGGAGACAATGTTTTCTAAGCCACAGCCTCGGAATAGAGGTGCGTTCTTTTAGGATGAAGATGAGGAGGAATTTCTTTAGCCAGAGAGTGGTGGATCTGTGGAATTCATTGCCACAGGCAGCTGTGGAGGACATGTTTGTATATATATTTAAGGCAGGTGTTGATAGATTCTTAATTGGTCAGGGCATGAGGGATATGTGGAGAAGGCAGGAGATTGGGGCTGAGGGAAATAATGGATCAGCCATGATGAAATGGCAGAGCAGACTTGATGGGCCACATGACCTACTTCTGCTCCAATGTTTTATGGTCATATGGACTAACTTGTTTTACTTGTTCATTACTTGTTTATCAGCTAATTTATTACCATAAATATTCTTCCATCTGAACAAATGAGGAAGCAGTTTACCTCCGTGTGTTCTCCATCCGGTAGTTGACGAGATGGGAAGATCTCTTTTTACCACATTCCTAACATAATTGAAGTCAATACATATCAACTGGTTCTGTTTTTATTTACTTGTTTTAGACACATTTCCGGGAATTAGCCTCTGAAAATTGAGCTGTATGATTCCCTAAAGGATGTGTTTGCAACTCGTCTTTCAAATTCAGTTTCCAATTTTTAAAAATCCTTTTATAATCTAGAGCAAGGATTATAACTGAGTGAATCCATCCTTCTGGATTTTCCTGGCTGATCCATCACAGTACCATATTTGAGAATAGTGCTCCAAAGGATATGATGCTATATTAGGTCATTGGAGAAGATGGTTCTGCATCTTCCATAAAAGGCAAAGATTATAAGTCATAGCTCTCCGGAATGTATTCCCAGTTGAAGATGTCATCTTGTAAAACTATTTGCTATTCCTCATATCCAGTTATGGTAGCTCTCCATTCATTTGTTGGTAATTTACTATCATTTTTCAAAGCCACAAATTCTGTTTCATAATTGGTTTGTCCCCATGCAGTGGTCTTGCTGCAATAACCATATGGAATTCCTTAGTGAGACATTGTTCTCAGGCAGTTAATTTCTATTCTGTTGGGGTGAAATTATATGTGGCAGAGTGTATGGGGGCTTGTGTTTCTTCTTCTTCATTATAGCAGACGGCTACAATGGATTTTGGTGAAACACAGATTTGCAGAATAAGGGATTTTGTTAGGTCTCTTATGTGGAGGTCTATTGCCAGCTGAACTGCATTCATCAGTTTCTAGAGTGCCTCATAACCTACCAGGGCGAAAACAAAGGGCTTTGCATTTCTCTTATGTCTGTTTTTAGCAATTGACCATACTCAGTTATGAAAGCTCCAGCATAACTCAATATGTCTAGGGCTGATTGTAAGGCTTTTATAGTCTTTGGATATCCTATTTAAGTGATATTTTGACTTAATTCAAGGGTTAAAGCACATCTCTGATTGGTAAATGCCATTCCTAGGAAGTTTACTTTTGTATAACAGATGAGATTTTTTAATGTTGATTACATAGCCTCAGTCTATCACTTTCAAGAAGTGGGTATTACCAGAAGCCATTGACCAGACCTATGCAAAATTTGTGCATCTGTCTGGATAAGGCCACACTTAGGCTGAAGGAACAACATCTTATAGTCTGTTTGGGTATCCTCCAATCTGATGACATGAACATCGATTTCTCAAACTTCTAGTAATGCCTCCCCCACCCTTTCACCATTTTCCATCCCCTTTTCCCTCTCTCATGTTATCTCCTTGCCTGCCCATTACCTCACTCTGGTGCTCCTCCCCCCCCCCCCCCATTTCTTTCTTCCATGGCCTTCTGTCTCTTTCACCAATCAACTTCCTAGCCCTTTGCTTCATCCTTCCCCCTCCAAGTTTCACCTATCGCCTGGTGTTTCTCTCCACCCTCCCCCATCTTTCAAATCTACTCCTCAGCAATTTTTCTCGAGTCCTGATGAAGGGTTTCGGCCTGAAACGTTGATTGAACTTTTTTCCATAGATGCTGCCTGGCCTGCTGAGTTCCTCCAACATGTTGTCTGTATTGCTTGGATTTCCAGAATCTGCAGATTTTCTCTTGTCAAGAAGGGGCCCAGTGAGGGAGGCCACCAAGAGGCCTATGACAATTCTGGAGGAGTTACAAGCTTTAGTAGTTGAGGTGGGAGAGACGGCACAAACAACAATTGTTTCTCAGATGCTTCACCAGTTACAGCTTTATGGGAGAGTGGCAAAGAGAAAGCCACTGTTGAAAAAACCCACATAAAATCTTGGCTGTAGTTTGCCAGAAGGCTTGCGGGAAACTCTGAAGTCAGTTGGAAGAAGGTTCTATGATCTGGTGAAACCAAAATTGAGTTTTTGGCCATCAGACTAAATGCTATGTTTGGTGTATGCCAACTACTGCACATCATCAAAACACACCATCCCTACCGTGAAGCATGGAGGTAGATGCATCATGCTGTGGGGATGATTCACTGCATCAGACCCGGGAAGGCTTGTGAAGGTAGAGGGTAAAATGAATGCAGCAAAATACAGGGAAATGCTGGAGGAAAACCTGATGCAGTCTGCAGGAGAACTGCGACAAGGGAGAAGATTTGTTTTCCAAAAAGACAATGACCCCAAGCATAAAGCCAAAGTTACACAGCAGTGGCTTGGCAGCAACAAAGTTAATGTCCTGGAGTGGCGAAGTCAGAGTTCAGACCTCTATCCAATTGAGAATTTGTGGCTGGACTTGAAAAGGGCTGTTCACTCACGATCCCCATCCAATCTGACAGGGTGTGAGCAGTTTTGTAAAGAAGAATAGGGAAAATTGCAGTGACCAGATGTGGAAAGCTGATAGAGACCTATCCACACAGACTCAAATCTGTAGTTGCTGCCAAAGGTGCATCTACTAAATACTGACTTGATTGGGGTGAATACTAAAGCAATCAATTATTTTGTGTTTTATATGTGTAATTAATTTAGATCACTTGGTGGTGATCTGTTCTCACTTTGACATGAAAGAGTCTTTTTCTGTTGATCTGTGTCAAAAAAGCCATGATTCAATGTTGTAAAACAATAAAACATGAAAACTTCCAAGCAGGGTGAATACTTTTTATAGGTACTGTATGTGAAGTAGATTTGCACACTCATGTGGAGGTGATACCCAGACTATGGGAAATAACATCAATAAGTATTGCTGAATATGTTGGGAAGTATGACAGGCTCTGAAGGCCTGTAACCTCCCGGCATTTTGAAGTGAGTAGGTGAGTGAGGCCTCTGTTGTTCAGACTCCACCATGGATGTTGCATCCGAGTTGTCTAGATACGCAAGCCTGGGCGGTACAATACGAAGAGCAAACTGTTGCCCATGTGGCAAGCTCCCCCTCTCCACACGTCTAATGAACCCAAAGAAATGGCAGACACCGATATAGTTTGGTACCAGCAGCCTCGCAGGAATTGCCAGCCAGCGTTGAACTCAATGTAGCACTACCTTAAGGACTCCAGTTCTGGATTTTTCTCTGGGAGTTTACTCCCGAAGACTTCCCCATGAGTGGGTATAGCCACAGAGCAGTGGAGGATTGAGATCAGAGTTTTCCTTCTCCTAGATGAGCGGTCAGCCACAGCTGAGGAACCCTATCTGCCCGAAGCGACTGATTTTAAGGTGCTCGTAACCCAACTTTGCCCCTTCTCCTGTCAGTAGAAATGGTTCTGCCAGGCTTAGTAGATAAGCCATGTGTGAAGGCCAGGAGCTGGACTTGGTTGTCAGAGGCTATTTGAGGCGCACGCCATTGGGAATATTTAACAAGTAGTGGGAACTTGTCCCCATTACCGCCACCGGCTATAGCAACCTTAAGGAACCACTTCAGTAGCCACTTCAGAATTCCTTCAGTATCAGCTGGAAGCATGGCACATACTGCCTGCAAAATCTGAATAGTCAAAGATCCAAAAACTTGATAGGAAGTTTTTGGGAAGCTTGGGAAGCTTCAGTGGCTCCTTGTACAGGAATCTGTTCCTGTACTCTTTTTTATTGGCTATAGTTAAACTTTTGACCAGTTTAATAGTATGAGGTATTTTAATAGTATGAAAGCACTCACACTTGTCAAGAGCTTTCTCAGTTAGACTACTGCTAAATAATAATGTAAAAAATATAATACTTCTGGTATAACGTGACCAGGTCAGACGCCAACTGTGATGGTATTGGGTTTGTTGACTGCAAGGTTCTGAACTCAAACGAAGATTTTAAGCCCTATTGGATGTAAATAACCACAAGCAGTCTTACTAAAGGGAAATGAAACTGTAACTATCCAAGTTTCAACAGCTAGTACACTTCCACGTTTATTCTCCATGGTGAGCTTAGCTGCCAATACCCACTGTTCAAGCAGTGAGTCCCCTATCCCTACCAAGGAGAAGGTACTGCCAGCTAACAAAGTAGTTTACATCTCAGTTCACACGAAGAAATCTGCTGATGCTGGGAATTCAAGTAACACACACAAAATGCTGGTGGAACGCTGCAAGCCAGACAGAATCCATAGGAAAAAGCACAGTTGATGTTTCGGGCCGAGACTCTTCGTCAGGACTAACTGAAAGAAGAGATAGTAAGAGATTTGAAAGTGGGAGGGGGAGGGGGAGATCCAAAATGATAGGTGAAGACAGGAGGGGGAGGGATGGAGCTAAGAACTGCAAAGTTGATTGGCAAAAGGGATACTAGGCTGGAGAAGGAAGAGGATCATGGGATGGGAGGCCTAGGGAGAAAGGAGATGGGAGAGGAGTGTCAGGGGAAGATGGAGAGCAGGCAAGGAGTAATTGTGAGAGGGACAGAGAGAGAAAAGAGAGAGAGAAAAAAAAAGGAAAATAAATCAATAAATACATAAGGGATGGGGTAAGAACGGGAGGACGGGCATTAACGGAAGTTAGAGAAGTCAATGTTCATGCCATCAGGTTGGAGGCTACCCAGACAGAATATAAGGTGTTGTTCCTCCAACCTGAGCGTGGCTTGGTTCATTTATTTTCAGTGATGCATGCTGAAATCCAAACAACATTCTTAAAATACATTTAAAACTCACAGAGGATTTCTATCTTAAATCTTTCCAAATCACAACCCATTTCTAAAACAGAAACCATCTCCAAAGCACAAAGCACCTCTAAAGCACAAAGCATGAAGCATTTCTTAAATATAAAGGATTAAGCATCATAGATTTCCAATACACACGTACAATTCCAATAAACTAAACTAGCTCCTGGCTAAAAAACTTAAAAGTCATATCAACAAGTTGCAGACGAATGAATTGTCTGTTGCAGAAACCGAAGCAGAAGAAAAGGATTTTGTTCACCTTTTGTTTGACTCATGTTGCTTCTTGATGTTCCTTACCTAATTCTTAATAAACATGAATTACTCTTTGCATTTATACCCTTGTTCTCCCACTTGGATGGCTTGACAAGCATATTCCTCAGATATCATTTCAACACAAGTGGTTTAAAAATCTTTTTTTGGAGACTTAGATATTAGCTAAGGCTGTAAATGCTGTGAAATTAAGTTCCTTGAACACATAAACCTCTTCGCTATAAAGGCATTAGTTATTAATATGGTAAATGTTATTATCCATCTGTTCTGCAAACTTCCTTAAACTGAGGAACCGAAGAGTCAGCTTGTCTGATTGAAACAACACAACTTAAACATTGCATTATCTTACACTCTACCTTGAGCAATAATAAAACAGGTGCTGTGATTAGCATTTGCTTCAACCCATAGACAGAGCTGTCAGCAAAATACAGAGCTGTTTGTTTTTTGACTTCAAGCTGATTACTGCTTTTCATTTACATTTCAAGAACTGAAGACTGACTTTCTTTTATGACCAGAAAGTAAACAAGCTGCTAGTTCGAAGTTTACTTACAACTGTTTATGTCTTTCAAGTGGCAGCTACTATTTAGAAAGCAAGCTTAGCAAAAAAAATCAAGTACATATCCATCACAGTTCTAAAACAAGCCTTAAAACCTGCTTGCCTTGGAATAGTTCCAAACCCAACATCCTTCCAGGATTAGTCAGGAGGCAAGTCTTGGCTTTTCACGACTCAATTCAATAATCTGTACATATGGAATATTAACTGCAATTCATTAGAATGCCTAAATAATTATGGCCTTTAGATCTGATGTTCCGCCCTTCCTGTAATCTTTCTTATTTTGAACATGCTTTGTATCTGCATGCTCAATTATCCTTTTTTATTTTGTTTTCCTCATTAGAGCTAGAAGTCTGTGTGAGATAACTCAAACCACAAATCCGTAAATGATTAGATTCAACTTGCAGAGGACACATTAACTCAGTGTTTCAAATGCAAAAGGAACAACATCAAATGCTGTTTCATCATTTTAACATCCTTTCTCTTGGATTTTCCAGCTCCCTGTTTAACAATGGCTTATCTGTTAATAGAACAAATAGATGAATAGGAAACAGACAATGCCACACAAAGCTAGGTTATAAAATTGTTATTAAACATTATTTCTAATTTGATCATGGTATAAAACAACTAGATGCAGAAATTTGCTGAGACATGCTTTCAAAAACATATAATAAAGGGAAAAATCCTGCATCTGAATGTTGTGAGAAATTGTTCAGTGTAATGAAGAAAAATCTTCCTATTTCATGATTGAAGGAGCACATGTCTGGCCACCTTGTCTGATAGCAGTGGGTAGGCTCAAAAAGGACTAGAGCTGAAAGGGAACTAATTATTTGTCAGTAGTATACCTTAGGACAAAGGGGGAGGCAGGAGGTGTCCACTTGGTCTTGATGGTATTGCAGAAAGTTTTCTAGAAGTAGGAATTAAAGCAAAACTTATTTATTGGCAGCAATTTTTTAAGCTTGAGACAGGTATCACAAATGCAGCAGTCATGATATTTGGCCTTATAATAACACACCAATAATATGGAGGGAGGCTGAAGCAAGCTTCATTCTCTTCTTCTTCTTAAAAGAAGATTAATAAGTAGGAGGAGGGGAATGAGTAGGAAGGATGGTGGAGGGGGGGAAGGGGAGTGCTGGAGGTTAAAGAAATCAATGTTCATGCCCTCAGGTTGGAAGCTAGCCAGATGTATTATGAAATGTTGCTCCTCTATCTGTGTTCGGCAGCAGAGGAGTTCACGCATAAACATGTCAGAATGGGAATGGCAAGCTGAATTGAAATGGGTAGCTACCGGTAGATACTGCCTTTTGTAGCAGACCGAGGGGAAGTGCTCGTAGAAACAGAACTCCAATCTGGGTTGGCTCTCACCAATGTAGCGAAGGCTGCACTTGGGTGCTGGGTGCAATAAATGACCTAGACAGACTACCAGGTGAAGTGTCTTTATTTGGAGCACTGAATGGTGGTGAGGGAAGAGGTGTGGGAGCAGGTGTAGCACTTGTCATGTTTATAGCAATAAGTACCAGGAGGGAGATCAGGGGAGAAGGACGAGTGGACAAGAGAGATAAGAGTGATCCCTGAGGAAACTGAAGAGGGCAGGGGAGAAAGACAGGATTAGTGGTAGGATAGCATAGGGATTGTGGTATTGATCTATATTTAATCAAAAAAATTTTTGATCCACAAGCATAGCTCCTACACTCATTTTATGAATTGCATTTGTTTCATTTATACATATATCTGAAATAAACGTGTCTGTGCACAGCTACGTATATATTAAATAAAAGCATGCATGCAAGACATGGCTTTAGCTGGTGTATTCATATTGTAGAGCGAAAGAGAGAGAACAAAGATCATGCGCAGACAACAGATGAATACATAGTGCTAGGGTGGGGGGGTCATTGCTATGAAAGAAATAGAACCATACATTACAAAATGCTCTTTATATTTGGGTGCTATGGTAGCATAATGGTTAACGCGACTTATGATAGATCAGGTCATCAGAATTCTGACTTCATTTCTGGTGTCTTCTGTAAGGAGTTTGTACTTTCACCTCTTGACTGCATGGGTTTCCTTAGGGTGCTCCAGTTTCCTCTCACTGACCAAACCTGTACTGGTTAGTGGGTTAATTGGCCATTGTAAATTGTCCCATGATTAGGCTAGTGTAAAATAGGTGGGTTGCTGGGTGGCACGGCTTGAAGTGCCAGTAGAGGCTATTCCACGTTGTATCTCTAAATAAATAAAAATGTTTCAAACAATTTTAGTTTAATAAACATTTATGCTTTAGAAGTGTAAATGCCATGTACATTACATACACTATAATACACATCAGAACATTATGGTGCTTGACAGAAATTGGATGATTAAAATAAATGTGTCATGGTTGATTGAGGTATACTGTAAAGTATAATTATTTACTGAAATTTAACATCCAAATATTGCCATATTTAATTGAAAGAATAAATAGGCTTATTTCCTATAATAATGTTCACAGTGAGTAATTAGACTGAATTCTTGATGTTGCAAGGCAGAGACTGAAAGCAAAAAAAAAGAAAAAAATATAGAAGAGTAACTGTTACAACAAGAGACTGAAATAATTAGGTTACACACTAAGCTGATTTGTTTAACGCATCAAGAACAAGGAATATAATATTGCTGTAACTTATGTCAGCACATTGTGGACAATTATAATAGATTGTGAATTAATAAAGAAAACTGTCTCAAAAAAAAATATATATACAATACTATGCAAAATTCTTAGGCATATACATATGGGTGCCTAAGGTCTTTGCACGGTACTGTATTTCTCAACATGGAGCAGAGACTGCATTTATAAATCTAGTAGGAGCAACGAATGTTGGGAATGGCGAGGGTGAGGCACCGTGGGAGGGGTGTGGGACAAATGGCAGAGGGGGAGTGCCAGGGTGGAGGATGATTTGAGTGCAGACATCCCAGCTCTTTGACACCAGGCAAGGTCATTTGATTCATACATTTGATTTATTGATAATTAATTCCATTGTCACCAGTACTAACTTCTATGTGGTGGTGTGCTGGGGCAATGGCTTTAACATGGGTGATGCCAACAGGCTCAATAAACTGAATAGAAAGGCTGGCTCCGTTATAGGAGTCAAACTGGACATACTGGAGGTTGTGGTATCTACGGGTGAGGTGCCGGAGGATTGGAGGATAGCTTATGTTGTTCCGTTGTTTAAAAAAGGCTCTAAAAGTAATCCAGGAAATTATAGGCCGGTAAATTTGACATCGGTAGCAGGTAAATTATTGGAAGGAGTACTAAGAGATAGGAAGTACAAGTATTTGGATAGACAGGGACTTATTAGGGAGAGTCAACATGGCTTTATACGTGGTAGGTCATGTTTAACAAATCTATTAGAGTTTTTCGAGGAGGTTACCGGGAAAGTGGATGAAGGGAAGGCAGTGGATGTTGTCTACATGGACTTCAGTAAGGCCTTTGACAAGATCCCGCATGGGAGGTTAGTTAGGAGGATTCAAACGCTAGATATACATGGAGAGGTGGTAAGTTGGATTAGACATTGGCTCAATGGAAGAAGCCAGAGAGTGGTAGTGGAGGATTACTTCTCTGAGTAGAGGCCTGTGGCTAGTGGTGTGCCACAGGGATCAGTGCTGGATCCATTGTTATTTGTCATCTATATCAATGATCTGGATGGTAATGTGGTAAGTTGGATCAGCAAATTTGCTGATGATACAAAGATTGGAGGTGTAGTGCACAGTGAGGAAGGTTTTCAGAGCCTGCAGAGGATTTGGACCAGCTGGAGAAATGGGCTGAAAAATGGCAGATGGAGTTTAATACAGACAAGTGTGAGGTATTGCACTTTGGAAGGGCAAATCAAGGTAGAACATTCAAGGTAAATGGTGGGGCACTAAGGAGTGCAGTAGAACAGAGGGATGTGGGAATACAGATGCAAAATTCCCTAAAAGTGGCGTCACAGGTAGATAGGGTAGTAAAGAGAGCTTTTGGTACATTGGCTTTTATAAACCAAAGTATTGAGTATAAGAGTTGGAACATAAATGCGGGCTCACTTCTAACATTTAAGAAAAATTTGGACAGGTACATGGATGAGAAGTGTATGGAAGGATATGGTCCAGGTGCAGGTCATTGGGACTACGCAGAAAAATGGTTTGGCACAGCCAAGAAGGGCCAAAAAACTGTTTCTGTGCTGTGTAATGTTCTATAGTTCTATGGTAGAACAAAGGACCCTACGGAAAATCCTGACAATTCCGGACAATTTTTCTCACCCTCTGCATACCACCTTGACTGAACAGAGGAGCACATTTAGTAATAGACTAAGACAACTGTGCTGCTCCAAAGAGTGCAACATGAGGTCATTCTTACCCTCAGCCATTATGCTCTATAATGAGTCAGGGGAAGTGATGACAGCCCCCCCCACCTCCTGTCAGACTGTTTGAGGTAACTTATTTTTTATTCTTTCTTACTTCTCTTCTAATATTTGTATATTTGTGTATCTGTGCACTTGTAATGCTACTGAGACACTGCAATTTTCTTTGAGATCAATAAAGTGTCTATCTATCTGTTATCTATCTATTACAGAATCTCTGTCTGATGCTTCCCACTCCCTACCCTCTCCCTTCCCCTTTTCTCAACCACGATTCCCCTCTCTCTGCCCCCTTCCCACTCTCAATCCACAATAGAGAGCCATATCCGAATTAGGTCTATAATCACTCATGTATGTCATGAAATTTGCTTTTTTTGTGTAGCAGCAGTGCAGTGTAATATATAAAATTAGTACAGTACTGTGCAGATATCTTAGGTGCACTAGTTACGTATATGTGCCCAGGTTGAGCTATTGCATCCTTCTGGACTAAATATTGAAAGTTTGTGTCAGAAGTGGGCAATTCTGGTGTAACAATCTCAGATTTTCTCTCTCCACAAATGCTAACAGGTATTTCCAAATGCTAACAGGTATTTCCGGTATTCTCTTTCATTTCACATTTCCAGCAACGTTTATCTCTTGTGTCCCACAGTTTCAACATTGCTTTCTTTTCCTGCCCTCACTCATTTCTTCAAGTTACACTCCTGCAGAGAGATCAGCTACAATTAATAAGCACTCATCATCCTCTCTAAGTCAGCACCAGCAGCATTTCTGTGGCTTGGACAAACTTGGTCTCCATTCTATTACGTACAATTGCCCTGCTCACTCTATCTCCTGCAACTTGAAACACTCTATCTCCTGCAACTTGAAAATTTCTCAATTTTCTTGTTCTGGAAGTTCATCGACCTGAAAGGTTAATTCTGTTTCTTAAACCATAAATGTTGTCAAACCTGGTGATTTTCTTCAACATTTTCTGTTTTTGTTTCAGACTTCTAGCTTACATAAGCTCTTGTTTCTTAATGTTAATGTTAAAAAAGTTGCTCCTGCTCCTTGATCATCAGTGCATCAACTGATGACAGCCATTTTTTTTCTCGATAAGCTCATGAAAGCCTTGGCAGGCTTATGTGAACCTTTGAAATTGGTTTAACCAACTTAGGGCAGCATGGTAGTGTAGTGGTTGGCACCACGCTTCATAGTACAAGTGACCCAGATTCAATTCCTGCTGCAGCCTGTAAGGACATTGTACATGCTCCCTGTGACCATGAGAGTTTCCTCCAAGTGCTCTGGTTTCTTCCCACAATCTAAAGATGTACTGGTTGGTAGGTTAATTGATCATTGTAAATTGCGATTAGGCTAGGATTAAATCAGGGGATTGCTGGGCAGTGTGGCTCGAAAGGGCGAAAAGGCCTATTCTACGCTGTATCTGGAATAAATAAATAAAAATAAAACAACAGATAAATTTTAAGTCCTTAAGTTGGTACACATCATTCCTAATCTAAAACAGGGGTCAAATTAGATTTCTAAATCTGTTATACAATCCTGTAGAAATTGGTAAAACGTATTCAAGGGGAGGAGAAGATGGCGGCGCGACGGCAGTGCGCGTGGCCTTTCCAGTGAATGATATCTGTAATCTGTCAAGTAGGAGACCAGGCACAATTCTGATTTGATGGAGACAGACGTGAGAGTACAGAGGAATGTCTAGAAAACTTCTGAAATGCCCGCTTCATTGCTGCCGCTGCTACTGTGTGGTAACCGGAACCTCCGGAGCAAAAGGCCCCGAATCCTCGGCTTTGCTTGTTTCAGTGGCCGGGGCTAGGTCGAAGGTGCTCGGCAGAGGATGGCGCTCGGGAGGCTGTATCAGAGGGGCTGGTTGGAGGCTCGAAGTTTCGAACAGACAGGCTCAGTGTCGGCTGTGGTCGGCTGCTTCCAAGGCATCGGCAAGTTGACGGTGCCTGGAGGTTTATGGCAGGGAGTTTCTCCCTTTTTCTCCCTTTTGCCACCTGCTATCGGGGACTCGGGAGTCGATCAACTCAAGGAATTTGAGACTTTATTTACTGTGCCCATGGTTTGTTCTTCATCAAATTATGGTATTGCTTTGCACTGCTGTAACTATATGTTATAATTATGTGGTTGTGTCAGTGTTAGTCTTTGGTTTGTCCTGTTTTCTGTGATATCACTCCAGAGAAACATTGTATCATTTCTTAATGCGTGTATGCATTTCTAAATGACAATAAAAGAGGACTGAGTGTTCTCATAATCTAATTGAAGTATAGGCAAAGCACACAGTATTCATGCTAGCTACTTTCTTCATGCTACTACGCCATCTTCTCCTCCCCTTGAATACGTTTTACCAATTTCTACAGGATTGTATAACAATAATAGAACATTTAGAAGCCTCTTTCAAATTTGCATACACATTTTTAAGAAGTAAACAAATCTGACACAGAGGATTCAAAAGTGCTCAGCCTTCTCAATGTTGAACTAGAGGAAAATAGTGTTAAACCATTGGCAAAGTAATGAGGCAACAGCACTGTAAAAGTTGAGGGGGTTGTGATGAGGTGGGCTGTGATGCATTGTGTTTGTAATCATGTCACTGGGAAATAGGAAACAGAAGCCTCTTCAGTCTTCAAAGGAGGTTGTGTTTACTTATTTTTAGCATATACTACTCTCTTTCCTGGAATCCATCCTGTCTGTGGGGGCAAGGAGGAGGTAGGCAATTCATAATAATGTGCATTGTGAGGAGGAACAGATGGAGGAGGATGTGGGTTGAAGAAAGATAGTCTCTTAATAGTTGGAATGCCATTGAAGAAGAATAGATCCCAATCCAGATATTGTCAAATATTTGACCACAATCCCTTTGTATCAACGGGCTCCGTCAGCAGCTCTCTCCCCATTCAAACAGAAGCACCAATTCCTTTAGCCAAGGCATAGGGCATAGGGGACCAGAACAGTGAAGAGTGGATAACAGCTTTCTAAAAGGGCAATGGACAAGGTTGCCTGTCCATTTTAGATTTGATGTGTCACCTAGAAAGAATAACGTGTGAGGGAATATTGCGTGAGGGAGGATCTGTGATAGTTTTCAGCTGAAGCTCTGGCACTTGTGTTCTATAATTTAAAGAAACATAATGGAAACTTTTGTATTGTTCCAAAATCCAGATTTTGCCAAATATTTCACCACAATCCCTTTGTATCACCTGGCTCCATTTGTAGTTTTCTCCCTATTCAAACAGAAGCACCAATTCCTTTAGCCAAGGCAATCAGATTGTGTAAATGAACCATAGAGCAGGCTCCCTCCAGATCTATATAGTCAACAGGAGTGTGCTATTAAATGTCCTAGAGCATCTTCTGTTTCATCTTTCGCAAAGAAATCCTCAGCGGGTGTTCCTCTGAATTCAGAAAAATTAATAAAGCAATTTTGTTGCTCTAGGCTTTCACTCTTTGAGAAATGCAGACATCCTGCTTCTGATGATACTGACTCTATATTCAGTTAAACGTTTGCATTCAGAAATGTAATGAGTCTAGCTGGGAGCCCAAAGAGTTGAGTGATTGTCAGCTACTGCATCTAGTCCTTCAGGAATCTCAGAAATGTAACAAAATTATACGGATTTCTCTCAACACTACCCTATGTTCACGCTTCACCGAATGAACTCTCTTCATGCAATAGAAGTATGGGAGTGAACTGACAAATTTAAACCCAAACAGCACCTGATTCCCTCTGGCTGCTTAAAACATGGCTCAATTATATTTTTAAAAAATTGGCTACTTATACTTTGTTATACCTTGACAGGCGCAACACTTCAGACAGGTAATCCTGGCTGCAGGTCTTCAGTGCTGAGAATGGATAACTGTCCTATTGTTTCTGGTCATTGCTTGGAATGGCAACAGCTCTGCCTAAGCCTGCAAGGAATTGCAGAGAGTTGTGAACACAAGCCCAGTCCATCATATAAACCGGTATCCCCTCTACAGCCTCTATCTACACATCCCATTGTCTCGGGAAAGTAGCCAACATAATCAAAAATCACCCCCCCCCCCCCCCAGCATCCCAGCCATTCTCTTTTCTTCCCCCCTTCCATGGGTCAGAAGATACAAAACATTAAGAGTGTATTCCTTCAGATTCAAAGTCAGTTTCTATTCCACTGGTATCAGACTCTTAAAAAACTTCATGTATGCTGAAGATCAACTCTTCATTTCTCAATCAGTTGTGAAGAGCTTCACTCCCAACTCCACATTATTTACATTTAGGAAGCAGAGAACATAATAGCGATGTTGCAACTGTGACCAATTTCAGGAATGAGGACAAGTCCAACTGTAATAAGTACAGAGAGTTTCTCTGCTGTCTATCACAGGGAAGATCTTTACAGAAGATTTTAAGGGACTCATTCGACTCATATGTCAAAGCATATGTGAAGATGAGCTTTAGTCAACACACACAAGATCCAAGTTCTTTACCATCCTATCCTTGCTGTACAACACAGCCCTCCAGCAAAGAAGGGCCATTGTAAGATCCTGGAACACACTTCCATTTTCAATATCTGTGAAGCCCTCATTTGTTGATTATGAGGTTAACCATCGGCTTCTATACAACAACATAGACTTTGATTGATTAAGGAAAGGAGTAAGGAGTGTCTGGGTATCAAGCCCACTGACCTGGCATGAAATTTATGGTTTAACAGGCAGCAAAGAGCTCTCCACTCCTGTATGCTTCTTAAATCTGACTGACTAATGCTGGCACATGAAGGTACTGGAAAGATATAACCTACATTGTCTCTGCAAAATCTTCCAAATCCATTGAAAGAATAGGCAAAACAATCCCAGAAGACCTAGTTATCCTCAGATGACTAAATTGAGCAGACCATTTCACTTGTATGCCCCACACCAGACCTCTGAAACTGACAATCGAAATGGAGAAGGAACATTCACCGTGGTATTGAAAATCTCAGGTCAATGCATTGGAAGCATAAAGAAGCCCCATATCAACCGCAGAAGGAATGGTCCCATTAGATGCCTCTTGAATCCCACCATGACACATCTGTAATAGAGTCTGCAGTTCTCGCTTTGACCTCATCAGTCACCTCTGATCCCATGAAACTGGAAATGGAGCGAAGGACTACCTCAGAAGATTAATACTGATCATTCTCATGTAAGTAGTACAAGTGATTGAATGTCCATTGGGTAATTTAGAGATTAACCTCAGCTCCTCTTTGCAAAGCTGCAATAATGGTGGCCTTGATTTATCAGAAATGATGCCCAGAAGAAAAGTAGAACCAATTAAAATACTCCAAACTCATCTGTATTTTAGCAAGTATCCCTCAACATATCTCCATGGACTTGTCATGGATCTTCCATTATCCCAGGGGAAGATTGTCATCATGGTAATTGTCAATCAGTTTTTAAAAGCCCGTTAGTTCATTGTCTTGGAGAAACTACCATCTGCGTCAGGGAAGGCTGCAATTCTCCTGCACCAGGTCTTCACGATCCATGGATTTCCAGTGGATATTGGCTCGGATCATGGTCCACAATTCACATCACATTTCTGGGGGGCATTCAGTAAGCTGATAGGGGCAACAGCAGGCATTTCCTCTGGGTTCCACCTGCAGTCCAGAGGGCAGATGGAGCAGACCAACCAGGATTTCGAACATAGACGTAAATGCGTGGCCTCAGAAAGACCTGACGAGTGGTGTAATCATTGGTTGAGGGCAAAGGTCGCCCACAACAGCTGACAGCATTCAGTGCATGGGATGTCACTGTTCGAGTGCTAGTTTGGTTATCCTCCGCTTCTCTTTCAAGAACAGGAGACCAAGGTTGAGGTCCCTGTGGCTGAAAGTCTCATCCAATGCTGCAAGCAAAAACGGATTATGGCAAGAGAGATTTTGTTAGCCTTTAACTAGAAGGCAGAGACCTAGGTGAACCGAAGAAGACAGAGACCCACTTTGCTGCCTGGGCAACAGGTTTGGCTGTCCACTCATGATTTGCCTCTGCAGGCGCAATCTGGAATGTTCATTGTTCAGGTTCATGTTCATTGGACCCTTCAAAGTCCTGGGAATAGTAAACCTGGTGGCTTACACCTTGAAACTCCCCAAGACCCTAAAGATCAACCGCACCTTCCATATCTCTAAATTAAAACCTGTCTGCACCAGCCCCTGAGCCGCACCAACATCAGCCCCGCTGCCACGCAGGTTTATTGCTGGGGAACAGGTCTTCAGGGTAAGAAGTCTTTTGGGTTCACATACTCCTCAGAGTATTCAGCAGTACCTCATGGACTGGGAAGAATTTGGGCCCAACGGGAGGTGCTGGGTGCCTGAAAGAGACATCAGGATTCAGCTCTCATCCATGGCTACCATCACTGCCTCTCTGGGCAGACAGGGCAGTCAGGAGTTGGCCGTAGGGGAGGGGTCCTGTTGTGAGAAGCTCCCAACCGTGCCAGCATCCGGGGTTCAGACGCTCTAACTCGGATAGCAGGTGTGGTCCCTTTAAGGGGTTCAGGATGGCCCGCTAAGTGGCAATCATATTTTGGGCGTCAAGAATTGAGTATTTAAAAGGCAACTGAAATGAGGTCCAGTGCTCAATCATTAGCCTTACTGGAGACATCGCCTAGCTTTTGTTGTGTGCTCAGTTCTTGATCCAGTTTGGTGTCGTGTCTCGATCCTTGATTTAGGCACTCCAATATCTCGATCCAAAACCATCTTCATCAACTACTCTCGCCACAGATATATTACAATTGTAATGATTGATAGGTTCAAGAGCAGCTATTTTATACTTTATACTTTATACTTTATCGTCGCCAAACAATTAGTACTAGAACGTACAATGATCACAGTGATATTTGAGTCTGCGCTTCACACTCCCTGGATTACAAATATTAAATATTAAAAATATTAAAAATAGTTAAAATTAGTAAATGTTAAAATTTTAAATTATAAATCATAAATAGAAAATAGAAAAATGGGAAGTAAGGTAGTGCAAAAAAACCGAGAGGCAGGTCCGGATATTTGGAGGGTACGGCCCAGATCCGGGTCAGGATCCGTTCAGCAGTCTTATCACAGTTGGAAAGAAGCTGTTCCCAAATCTGGCCATTCGAGTCTTCAAGCTCCTGAACCTTCTCCCGGAGGGAAGAGAGACGAAAAGTCTGTTGGCTGGGTGGGTCATGTCCTTGATTATCCTGTCAGCACTTCTCCGACAGCATGCAGTGTAAAGTGAGTCCACGGATGGAAGATTGGTTTCTGTGATGTGCTGCGCCGTGTTCACGATCTTCTGCAGCTTCTTTCGGTCTTGGACAGGACAACTTCCATACCAAGTTGTGATGCACCCTAGAAGAATGCTTTCCACTGTGCCTCTATAAAAATTAGTGAGGGTTTTAGGGGACAGGCCAAATTTCTTTCGTTTTCTCGGGAAGTAAAGGTGCTGGTGGGCCTTCTTGGCAGTGAACTCTGCTTGGTTGGACCAAGTCAGGTCATTTGTGATATTGACCCCAAGGAACTTAAAGCTTTTGACCTGTTCCACTTACGCACCACCGATGTAAATTGGGTTGTGCAGTCCACTACTCCTTCTGAAGTCAACAACCAATTCTTTTGTCTTGCTGACATTGAGGGATAGGTTATTGTCTTCGCACCATGCCACCAGGCTCTTAATTTCCTCTCTGTACTCAAACTCATCATTACCCGAGATACGTCCTACAATTGTTGTGTCATCAGCAAACTTATATATTGAGTTTGATGGAAACTTGGCTACACAATCATGGGTGGACAGTGAGTACAGCAGGGGGCTGTGTACACAGCCTTGTGGGGCACCGGTGCTCAGAGTGATTGTAGAGGAGAGCTTGTCCACTATTTTTACAGCCTGGGTCCCGTCTGTGGGGAAGTTGAAGATCGAGCTGCAGATCTTAGTGCTAAGGCCGAGGTTCAGATCGAGCTGCAGATCTTAGTGCTAAGGCTTAGGAATCAGTTTATTTGAAATGATGGTATTAAAGGCAGAGCTGTAGTCAATGAAAAGGAGCCTTACGTATGCATCTTTATTCTCCAGGTGTTCTAAGGAGGAATGTAGGGCCAGAAAGATGGCATCTGCCGTTGACCTGTTGCTCCGGTAGGCGAATTGCAAAGCGTCGAGGTTGACCAGTAGGCTATGGCTGATGTGTGCCATAACCAATCTCTCGAAGCACTTCATAGCAATTGATGTCAGAGCCACAGGTCGATAGTCATTCAGGCATGCCACCTTGCTCTTCTTCAGCACTGGGATTATCGTTGCCTTCTTAAAACACGAGGGGATCTTGGACTGAAGCAAGGAGGAGTTAAAGATGTCAGCAAACACTCTAGCTAGCTCGCTTGCACAGGCCGGAAAACCCATCCCAGGACGCCATCTGGGCCTGTCGCCTTCCTTGGATTTATCTTCAGGAAGGCCCTTCTAACATCCTCCTTGGTGACGATGAATCTCGATGCCACCAGGTCCGGTTCATCCGGAGGGAGTGGGATGCTCCTCTTCTGTTCGAATCTTGTGTAGAATACGTTAAGTTCGTCAGGAAGAGAAGCGCCACAGTTATTGATATTCCCAGACTTTTCTTTGTGCCCAGTGATCTCATTTAGACCCTGCCATAGTCCACTGGCATCCCTCTGATTAGCCTGGGCTTCCAACTTGGCTCGATATTGCCTCTTGGCACCCTTAATGGCTTTCCGGAGTTCATGTCTGGATTCCGTGTAGTGACTAGTATCCCCGGACCTAAAAGCCGCAGCTCTAGCCTTTAAAAGGGACTTGACCTCATAATTCATCCAAGGTTTCCTGTTAGGGAATACAGGTTTCCCCCGCCATCCAAAGGTAGAGCGTTCCTATAAAATGGTTCGTAAGCCGAAATATCATAAAGCGAAGAAGCAATTACCATTTATTTATATGGGAAAATTTTGTGAGCATTTGCAGACCCAGAAATAACCTACCAAATCATGCCAAATAACACATAAAACCTAAAATAACAGTAACATATAGTAAAAGCAGGAATGATATGATAAATACACAGCCTATATAAAGTAGAAATACTTTTCCACAATCATTACTGAACTGTTCTCTGGATCAAAAATCTCACGCAAGCTGTTGGCAAAAACGCGCAAGTGCTCTCCGGTAACCTTTAAGCTATGAAGCTGCCAAATCCTACCAAATAACACGTAAAAATACACAGCCGGTATAAAGTAGAAATAATGTATGTACAGTGTAGTATCACCTACGGGAATCGGGACAGTGCCGAGCACACTGATGATGGTGCGTTAGGCTGATTTGGAGTTTGAGTGGTGCAGTGACCCCCCACCCTCTAGGCCGCTGAGCGATACATTGCCGCGAAGAGGGTCCAGCGGTAGCTGGGAGCTACACAGCGCATCTTTAAGAAAAAAGCCGAAACAAACATGCTAATTAATTAGGTGCCGCCCGTAATTGTCGGCCCAGATCAGTGCCGATTTCTGATTACGTCGTCTCTGATCTGGGCCGACAATTGTGTGTCGGCGGCACCTAATTAATTTCGTAACAGTGAAAACACCTTCTGAAAGTGAAAATAGGGTACTAATGTAGGTCCTTCGTAACAGTGAGGTTTCGTAAAGCGAACATTCAAAAAGCGGGGGACACCTGTACCTGGATCATCTTGCGAGACACACAGTCCTCCGTGCATTTCCAAATAAAGTTCGTGACAGCTGAGGCATACTCATCGAGGTTAGCTGCCGAGTCCTTGAATACTAACCAGTCCACCGATTCAAAGCAGTCACGGAGGACCTCATTCGTTTCCTCCGTCCAACACGACACTACTTTTGACACTGTGACCTTCCGCTTCAGTTTCTGTTTGTAAGCCGGGAGGAGGAGTACGGCCTGATGGTCCGATTTTCTGAAGTGAGGTCGTGGGACAGAACGGTAGGCATCCTTGACTGCTGTGTAGCAGTGGTCAAGTATATTCAGGCCTCTAGTGGGGCAGGAGACACGTTGGTATAACTTTGGCAGGGCCTTTCTGCGGTTGGCCTGGTTAAAGTCCCCGGCTGTAACGAGCAAAGCCTCTGGATACCTGGTCTCAAGTTCACTGATGTTGGCATGCAGTATGTTCAGAGCACACTCCACGTCCGCCTGGGGGGGGGGAATGTAGACCGCTGTCAGTATGACCGAGGTGAATTCCTGTGGCAGATAGTAGGGATAACACTTCACCGACAGGTGTTCCAGGTCCGGGCTGCAGGAGCTTGTCAGTGCCTCTGTGTCCGAGCACCACCCACTGTTGATCAGTAGGCAGACACCACCTCCCCTCGTCTTGCCCAAAGATGCCACGCGGTCCATCCGATGGATCGAAAATCCCTCCGGTCGGATGGCACAGTCGGGGGTGGCATGGGAGAGCCAGGTCTCGGTGAAACAGAATACACAGCAGTTCTGCATCTCCCTGCAGTAGGTGAGTCTCTCTTTAAGATCATCCACCTTGTTCTCTACGGCTTGCACATTAGCTAGTAGGATGGTGAGCATAGGGACCCTGAAGCCCCTCAGCTTCAATCTGACCAGCAGCCCAGCTCTTTTCCCACGCTTCCTCGGTAAATAGTGCATCTTTCCAGGTTTCCATCGATGCAGTGTGTTGTTGTCAGCTCTTTGATGTTGGTTGACGCATACATTTCAACAATACAATGAACACTTTGATCTTGTTGCAAGAAAAATACTTTTTTTGTTCTATTTTTGTGCCTTCTTGCAAAATTTGTGTGTAATATGTATTTAATACATCTCAAGAGGGAGGAACAACTCTCTGGGTAGCCTCCAACCTGATGGCATGATTATCCAATTTCTCCTTCCTGTAATTTTTTTTCCTTCCCCCTCTCCTCTTCTATTCCCCACTCCAGCTTCTTACCTCTTCTGGCCTGCCTATCACCTCCCCCGGGTCCCCTCCTCCTTCCTTTTCTCCTATGGTCCACTCTCCTCTCCTATCAGATTCCTTCTTTTCCAGCCCTTCATCTTTTTAATTCACCTGGTTTAGCCTAACCTTCTTGCTATCTTCCTTCCCCTCCCCCACCTTTTTATTCTGGTGTTTTCCCCTTCCTTTTCAATCCTGAAAAAAGATCTCGGCCCATGGACTGTCTATTCATTTCCAAAGATGCTGCTTGGCCTGCTGTGTTGCTCCAGCATTTATGTGTGTTATTTTTAATTTAATGTGTTTCTTGTGAATGCAGCCTATGCTTCTGCTGCAAATAAGTTTTTCATTGCCCCTACACAAATCTTGTGCAAATAACAATAATCTTGACTTCTTTCTAGAAGAAATATCTTTCTAGATATTTAGTCTATCCCCTCTCTATCTTCTGTTCTGTATTTCTTGTTATGATATCCATATCCATTTTAAATGAATAAAGACTGGATTTTGATATCTGTTTTGCAGGTTTGCATTTCTAAAATTGTAATGTTGCCGAGTTTTAGACATTTTAACATAATTTTCTAGCCCAATAGAGGGCTTGAAACCATGAACAATAAATGTGTGATTTGTGCTTAGTTAATACTTTCACTCTTCTTTATTGCCCATGTGATGGACCAAACATAGATGTAAAATTGCATGTGTGGCTTGCAACCTCATGCTCACTGGATTTAAAAACAATGTAGCTAAGGACATCCTAGCTTCTTAACTTGCACTTCAACTCCTGGAGCGTGTAAAATTGGATATAGTGTTTACAAAATTGTTTTGTACAATGATCATGGTATCCTATTAGTCCTCTTAATTTTACATGTGCATCTCTTACGAAGATCAAACTAAAGTGTCTCCTTGGCACAGCTATCCCTGGGGATTAGTTACACAGAGGAAAACAAGCAGAGGGAAGACTAGTAGCACTCAGAAATGACCAAATAAACAGGGACTGCCAAATGATTTGCAGGTGTCAAACTGGTGCAACATCTGCAACCAACTAAGGTCATGATCCTGTCATTTAGCCAGACATTCCAGAGATAAACCTTTGAGGATTATGTAATGAGATCAACTGCTAATATTGCTTTTCAGATTAAAATATCTGTTGCTTTCTCACTGAGTGCATAAGTCAGCACTGTTAAGAATAGTTTCCACATATTCATAATAGTTTCACATCAAATCAGCCTTTGTCTACCTATCAAGTTTAGAAGAAAATGTCAAATATTTCAAATATATTGTTTAAGTGGACTTTTTGACACAATGAAATATGTATTTGTCAGGATTTTGAATGAATATTAAGTTTTTTTTAATTTTATGACTGGTAATTTAAGTTAAAAGGTCGTAAAACACATTACCTCTTCGTCAATTAATTCTCAGTCCTCTGGTCTAGAACTTGCTTCAGACTGAATTGCTGGCATTTGTAAGGAGACTAATTCAGAATCTGCTATTGTTTCAAATAAAAAAATACAGGTGAATCTAAATAAAGGCTTGAAAACCATGACATAACTGAAAAATGTTAGCGACTCTTGGACAGGTAAATGGAGCTCAGAAAAAAAGAAGGCTATGGGTACCCCTAGGTAATTTCTAAGGTAAGGACATGTTTGGCACAGCTTTGTGGGCCGTAGGGCCTGTATTCTGCTGTAGGTTTTCTATGTTTCTCTGTTTCTAAAAACTGAAATGAGTTTGAATAAGTTTTAAATATGACAACCTTTCTCAGAACATATAGCTTTCAATTTGTCTTGCAATAAATAGTATAAAGAAGTTATTAATATATTTATGTAAATTAAATTGAGCATATTAATCCAAGTATATTAATCTTGTCACTGTATATTAATCTTCACTCTTTAAGAATATGCTGATGTGAAATTAATAGTAAGAGCTGCTGAAGGTGTTGAACCATAATTTATACAATTCTACCTTTTCCTCTAATTGGACTGACATATTTATAACTTACTTACCTGGGGAATTCCCATTATGTACTTGTTTGAAGGAAGAGTTAGTAAGAGATTTGAAAGTTGGAGGGGGAGGGGGAGATCCAAAATGATAGGAGAAGACAGGAGGGGGAGGGATGGAGCCAAGAGCTGGACAGGTGATAGGCAAAAGGGGATACGAGAGGATCATGGGACAGGAGGTCCGGGAAGAAAGACAAGGGGGGGGGACCCAGAGGATGGGCAAGAGGTATATTCAGAGGGACAGAGGGAGAAAAAGGAGAGTGAGAGAAAGAATGTGTGTATAAAAATAAGTAACAGATGGGGTACGAGGGGGAGGTGGGGCATTAGCGGAAGTTAGAGAAGTCGATGTTCATGCCATCAGGTTGGAGGCTACCCAGACAGAATATAAGGTGTTGTTCCTCCAACCTGAGTGTGGCTTCATCTTTACAGTAGAGGAGGCCGTGGATAGACATGTCAGAATGGGAATGGGATGTGGAATTAAAATGTGTGGCCACTGGGAGATCCTGCTTTCTCTGGCGGACAGAGCGTAGATGTTCAGCAAAGCGGTCTCCCAGTCTGCGTCGGGTCTCGCAATATATAGAAGGCCACGTCGGGAGCACCGGACGCAGTATATCACCCCAGCCAACTCACAGGTGAAGTGTTGCCTCACCTGGAAGGGCTGTCTGGGGCTCTGAATGGTGGTAAGGGAGGAAGTGTAAGGGCATGTGTAGCACTTGTTCCGCTTACGAGGATAAGCGCCAGGAGGGAGATCAGTTTTGGAGGGATGGGGGGGACGAATGGACAAGGGAGTTGCGTAGGGAGCGATCCCTGCGGAAAGCGGGGGGGGGGGGGAGGGAAAGATGTGCTTAGTGGTGGAATCCCGTTGGAGGTAGCGGAAGTTACGGAGAATAATATGTTGGACCCGGAGGCTGGTGGGGTGGTAGGTGAGGACCAGGGGAAAGATCTTTCTGTCTCTGTCTCAGCTTATCCACTGATGTCTACTATAAGCCTACTGACTCTCACAGCTATGTGGACTATCTTACTCTGTCTCTTGCAAAAATGCCATCCCCTTCTCGCAATTCCTCCGTCTCCGCCGCATCTGCTCTCAGGATGAGGCTTTTCATTCCAGGACGAGGGAGATATCCTCCTTTTTTAAAGAAAGGGGCTTCCCTTCCTCCACTATCAACTCTGCTCTCAAACGCATTTCCTCCATTTCACGTACATCTGCTCTTACTCCATCCTCCCGCCACCCCACTAGGAGTAGGGTTCCCCTGGTCCTCACCTACCAAATTTTTCCCTCCCCCCCTCTCTCTGCTTTCCGCAGGGATCGCTCCCTACGCGACTCCCTTGTCCATTCGTTCCCCCCATCCCTCCCCACTGATCTCCCTCCTGGCACTTATCCTTGTAAGCGGAACAAGTGCTACACAGGGCCTTACACTTCCTCCCTTACCACCATTCAGGGCCCCAGGCAGTCCTTCCAGGTGAGGCGACACTTCACCTGTGAGTCGGCTGGGGTGATATACTGCGTCCGGTGCTCCCAATGTGGCCTTCTATATATTGACCAGACCCGACGCAGACTGGGAGACCGCTTTGCTGAACACCTACGCTCTGTCCGCCAGAGAAAGCAGGATCTCCCAGTGGCCACACATTTTAATTCCACATCCCATTCCCATTCTGACATGTCTATCCATGGCCTCCTCTACTGTAAAGATGAAGCCACACTCAGGTTGGAGGAACAACACCTTATATTCCGTTTGGGTAGCCTCCAACCTGATGGCATGAACATTGACTTCTCAAACTTCCGCTAATGCCCCACCTCCCCCTCGTACCCCATCCGTTATTTATTTTTATACACACATTCTTTCTTTCACTCTCCTTTTTCTCCCTCTGTCCCTCTGACTATACCCCTTGTCCATCCTCTGGGTCCCCGCCCCCACCTTGTCTTTCTCCCCGGACCTCCTGTCCCATGATCCTCTCATATTCCCTTTTGCCTATCACCTGTCCAGCTCTTGGCTCCATCCCTCCCCCTCCTGTCTTCTCCTATCATTTTGTATCTCCCCCTCCCCCTCCCCTTCCCACTTTCAAATCTCTTACTAGCTCTTCCTTCAGTTAGTCCTGACAAAGGGTCTCGGCCTGAAACGTCGACTGCACCTCTTCCTAGAGATGCTGCCTGGCCTGCTGCGTTCACCAGCAACTTTGATGTGTGTTGCTTGAATTTCCAGCATCTGCAGAATTCCTGTTGTTATGTACTTGTTTGCTTATTTTTGGAATGTATGCCAATGTGCCTCCAACTAATTCTCAGGAAGCACAAATATCTTGCAAATTATGTTTGCACACTTGAAACTAGTACACCATCTGCATCCTTCAGAGTTTCAATCTAGCAAGCAACTGAAAGCTCTTCACCCGTCTAAAATGCTGAGGGGTTGCCTGACAGATGTAGATAAAATTATAAGAGACATTTTTAGAATAGACAGATAGAATCTTTCTCTCATGGTAGAATTATCAAAATCAAGAGGGCTTAGGTTTACGTTGAGAGGAAGAAGCTTTTTTCAGTTTGGTGGAACTGTTTGGGTAGCCTCCAACCTGAAGGCATGAACATCAATTTCTTGAACTTCTGGTAATGGCCCCCCATTCCCTATCTCCTTTTCCCTCTCTCGTCTTATCTCCTTGCTTGCCCATCACCTCCCTCTGGTGTTCCTCCCCACTTTTTTTTTGTCCATAGCCTTCTGTCCTCTCCTATTAGATTCCCCCTTCTCCAGTCCTGTATCTCTTTCAACAATCAACTTTCCAGCTCTTTATTTCACCCCTCCCCCTCTCTGTTTCAATTATCACCTTGTGTTTCTCCTTCCCCTCCCCCCACCTTTTAAATCTACTCCTCATCTTTTTTTCTCCAGTCCTGCTGAAGGGTCTCGGCCCAAAACATCAACTATACTCTTTTCCATAGATGCTGCCTGGCCTGCTGAGTTCCTCCAGCATTTTGTGTGTGTAACCTGGAAGGAAAGTTTTTTTACACAATGATTGGTGATGTCTGAAATATCCTGCCAGATATTTCAGACATCACCAAATACAATACTTTTAAGAGACAGTTTGAAGGCTCTTGTATAGGCAAAGCATGGACAAATGGAATTAATGTTAAGAGATCAAAAAGATCAGTGTGGATGTGGTGACCCAAAGGGGTTGCCTCTGTGCTCTGCAGTTTTACACATTGACTGTCAACTAATATAAGTAAGTGCCTCCAGTTGAAAAGGTGGATTTTCCAATGCCAGTACTGAGATGGGTGTCCGTGAGGCTGTAAGCCTCTGTAAGGAGAAGAAGGGACAACCTTGTCAAGTCATTCAGATGCAGTTCCATCATTGCCTGCAAGATATTCCAAGGTAATTGGACAAAGTTGATATCTATGAATAGTACGATGGCCAACCAAAGCTGAGACTAAAATCGTTCATGGGAAATGTAGAGAGGCAGCATCTGATAATCGGCAAGTCTCTCCAATAGACCATGTGTACTTCTCTCTGCAGTTGCTTGTGATAGGGGATTAATTGGCCAGATCATATCGGAGCTGGCCTGCAATAAGCAACAACCTATTGCAGGATGGATGTGGTTGCAATCATCTTTAGAATTTGGACAGCTCCTAATGACCTGCTGGTCTTTTTGCTCTTTAGAAAGGTGGAGGCCGTCCATTCCTCATTGCACATAAACAGCTCCTGCATGGAGAGAGTTAAATGTATCAAGTTTCTGTGAGTGCACGTAGAAAAATAGAAACATAGAAAACCTACAGCACAATACAGGCCCTTCGGCCCACAATTCTGTGCTGAACATGTACTTACTTTAGAAATTACCTAGAGTTACCCATAGCCCTCTATTTTTCTGAGCTCCATGTACTAAGCTTAGTGGACAATCTCACCTGCTCCCTCAACACGACCTCTTTAGTCAAGAAAACACAGCGTCATCTCCACTTCCTGAGGAGTTGAGGTGAGCGAGTTCCCCCGCCCCTTCCCCATGCTAAATCATTTCTACGGAAGCACCACCGAGAGCGTCCTGACACTTGCATCACTGTCTGGTATGGGAATTGCAAGGTTTTGCAAAGGATTGCAAGGACTGCTGAGCAGATCATAGGGATCTCTCTTCCTCCCATCTGAGATTTTATCAGGAGTGCTGCATATACAGGGCACTTAGCATTGTCAAGGATCTCTTCATAATCTCTTTATGTCATGGCCCGGTCCGTGAAGTCCACATTCCGGTTCACGGTCCAGTCCATGGACTCAGGACTCCAGGTCTTCCAGCTGTCCCTTGTTTGAGTTAATCATGGGTACCTGATTCCCATCTTGGGGTTGGACTATGAGTAGCCTTGGGGTTGAGTGTGGGCTGCTGGTTTGTCTTGTCAGTCCCCTTGGAGCAACCTGCTGATGGAAGGCTAGTGAAACCATTTGTGATCTCTAGGCCTGGTTGGAGGACCACTGCTTCATGGAGACTTGTTGCCACTTGTTGGAGTAGTCTGCGATATGGATTTGGCTGTTTCCTGGGCCAGCTGAGTGGCTGCCAGCCACTCTGAGCTAGTAGGGATCCGGCTGTTTCTGTAGCCAGCTGAGGTTGCTGGCTGAACTGCGACTTGGAGCTACCCTGGAGCAGAGATGGAACTGTCTGTTGTTCTTTGGTGTTTGTCTTGTCTTGTCCTTGCCTCTGTTGGGTAAGTCCGGCCGTTCTGCCGTTACCTGACGGAGAGACCTGTCCCACCTTGGTGTGGAGATGAAGTTGAGCCCCGGCTTGTCTTAGGCTAAGTCCCGGCTCTTTGTCTATGTTCTGTCCTGCCTCATGTTGGTGTCGTGTTAAAGATGAGTCCCGGCTCTATGTTGATGTTCAGTTCCCAGTCTGTCTCTGAGCTCCAAGAACCCAAGCCTTGACGATCCCACAGCCGAGCTCCTAGAACCCAAGCCTCGAGGATCCCAAGCCAAGCTCGTAGAACCCAAGCCTCAAGGATCCCAGGCCAAGCTCCTAGAACCCAAACCTCAAGACCCAAGACCCAGCCTCAAGCCAAGCCTCAGGCCCCAAGACCCCAGCCTCAAGCCAAGCCTCTAGACCCAAGACCCAAAGCCTTAAGGATCCCAGGCCAAGCTCAAGACCCAAGTTCCCAGCCTCAAGCCATGTCATGTCCTTGCCTGGTTCTGGGGTCCGAGCTCAAGGCAAGACCCAGGTTCTGGGTCCTTGTCCAGTCTCGGGCTCGGAGTCCAAGCCTTGTCTCCTAGTCCATGGTTCCTAGCCCTGGTCCCGCTTTCCCTAGCCCAACTCTGCGTTCTTGTCCCTGCTCCTTACCGGAATCCTGTCATGTCCCTACTCTAGTCAAGTCCTGTTCCTTCTACTTCAGTGTCTGTGTCTTGCATTTGGGTCCATTCCCAGCACCCCTTGTGACACTTTGCCCCTCTACCATCAGGCAGGAGGTACTGTAGCATTACGACAAAGACTGTCAGGATGAGAAACAGCTTCTTCCCCAGGTGGTGAGTTTACTCAACTCCTTCCACTGCCCAGTCTCATCACATATGAAGCACAAGCAGCGTTATACTGTTTACTTTTTAACATGTCATAAATGTACCTATGCTAAATGCCGATCTTCTGGAATATGTTTGTGAATCTGTTTATGGTAATAATACTTTATGTGTTGTGCGTGAGTTATATGTACTGAGCTTTGCACCTTGGTCCAGAAGAATATTGTTTCATTTGGTGGTATACATGCATATTGCTGAATGACAATAAACTTGAACCTATTGCATCAGCTCAACAAAGCAGAGCGGTTTGTAGGTGTCAACTTGGTCACTGGATGCCCTCTGAAATGTTTAAGACCTGGGCAAAGTGCAGGCACAACTGTCATGGAAAGAGGTAACAATAAGGCAAGAAATGAAAGGATTCAAATATATACTCAAAATCTGCATGCAGGTGTTCAACATTTCTACTGACTCCTGGGAGTCATTCAAACATTCCCACTGACTCCTGGGAGTCTCCGGCCCATAACCATCCATAACCAAGGAGAACCATTCAGAACATTATTAAGAATTCGGTGCCATGCATGGGAATATGCAGAAGATTGAGTGAACCATCTCATGGACTACTCATCTATCCAGCCCTTCAGCCAGCACTTGCCTAATCTATGGCAGAGATGCATCTCATCAATAACTTCAGAACCAGAGTGGGAACAATTCTTTGTTGATCACAAGGGACTGCGTAAGCAGACGAAGAAGATGTTAGGATATGCAACCCATTGGCAAGACATTTAGAGACAGATTGAAAATATCTGAATAATTAAAAAAGAAATTTTCATTAAAAATAAGTATATTTAGTTTAGACCACGTGTTAAAATTGCTAAAAGAAAACAAATCACTTATCTGACCTGTGAAGGCTGTTGATATTCAAATAGTGTTGAAACACTTGACATACTGGCTATGGCTGGCTTAGGGTAAAAGAGGTCAGACCAGGATTAGCGAAGAAGGGAAAATGTCATCTAACCACCATACTTCCATTAAGCAAAGCACAAGTATATACGTTCAGAGCATGTTGACACATCCACAGCAGTCAGCCAACACCTCTCTCTGGAATTGCCCATCAGCCATCTTAACCATCCCTTTAATTCTGGCAACTCTAGGAGAAACCAGAATTATTGGCAGCTGAAACACACAGATCAGAAAGTACATCACAGTCCATCGCATGGAGTTCTCAGAGTCTGGTTCTCATGATTTACCTCGCTAACTTTTAAAAGAAATTGATGGAGATAATTTGGCATGCATATAAATAACATTGCAAGTATCTTAAGATCTGATAAACAAATTTTTATCTGCACAAGCAAATATAATTATCATTTCTACATTACACAAATCAAAAGAGTATACAGATCACCCTTTAAATGTTTATTAATATAGAATTGAAACACAC
Organism: Mobula birostris; assembly: GCF_030028105.1. Taxonomy (NCBI): domain Eukaryota; kingdom Metazoa; phylum Chordata; class Chondrichthyes; order Myliobatiformes; family Myliobatidae; genus Mobula; species Mobula birostris. Next base: position 195,181,355 of record NC_092371.1, read on the forward strand.
TAAAATAATTCTTAATTGTAGATTATTCTTGCAATTAGAATGTTTACAGTTGCCTTACTGTATATATAAGTAAATTTTTGATATCCATAGAATTGTTTTGAATATTATTTGAATCATTTTGAATATCATAGAAAAAATGATCTATCCCATTAAAAAGTTCAAATGTTAAATATTTCAGATTTCAACATATTTGGAATGAGCTGCCAGAAATAGAGGTTGAGACATGCACATTAACAATTAATATAAACCATCTAAATAAGCACGTGGATAGGAGAGGTTTAGAGAACTGGAGGCCAAATGCGAGTAACTTACTGGGTAACACAGCTGGCATGGACAAGATGGGCCAAAGAACCTGCCTCCATGCTCTATGAATCTATGAGGAAGGAACCAGAGGCAGTTCTTATAATGAAGGCTGGAGAAATTCAAATTCAGTAAATTACTGGAGTACCTCACTAGTATCAGAAAAGATAATATCGAAACCACAGAACTGTTGAAAAAGTTTATCAACAACGGCTGATTTTTTGCTATCCTCTGAAACGGTTTATTAAGCCAATGATTCCACTGCTACAAATAACAATAAAATCAGATGGGCCACCTGGTGTAAAAATCTACAGAAGCACACCCAGCTCTAACCTGGCAAAGTCTGCCCCGTGGACAAATGGCCATTCAAATAGAAACTGAGAAAGTTGTCAAGCAAAAGCTTGAATTATCCACACCCTCTGAATCCTGCCTTCACTTCATGGGCTGGACTCATCTAGCAAAATTCTAATGTATATTCTACCCTATCTAACTCAGCAGAAGTGTTGGAATTATTTCTTCAAAGAAAGGGGCTTCCCTTCCTCCACCATTAGCGCTGCCCTCAACCACATCACTTTCATTTTGCGCACATCTCCCCATCCTCCCGCCACCCCACCAGGGCTAGGGTTTCTCTTGTCCTCAACTACCACCCCACCAGTCTCCTTGTCCAGCACATAATTCTTTGTAATTTCCACCATCTTCCAGCGGGATCTCGCCACCAAGCAGATTGTTCCCTTTCCACAGATGTCTCTCCCCATGCGATTCTATTGTCCATTTGTCCCTCCCCACTGATCTCCCTCCTGGCACTTACCCTTGCAAGTGAAACAGGTGCTATATCTGCCCCTAGAACTCCTCCCTCACTACCATTCAGGGCCCCAAACAGTCCTTGCAGATGAGGAGACACTTCACCTGTGAGTCTGTTGGGGTTATCGATTGTATCCAGTGCTAATGTTGTGGCTTCCTGAATATTGGTGAGACCTGACTCCGATTGGGAGACTGCTTCGCTGAGCATCTACATTCTATCTATCTGCTAGAAAAATTGGGATCTCCTAGTGGCCACCCAATTTAATTCCATTTCCCATTCCCATTCCGACATATCGGTTCATGGCCTTCACTACTGTCATGATGAGGCTACTCTCAGGTTGGAGGAACAGCACCTTATATTCCATCTGGGTAGCCTCCAACCTGATGGCATGAACATCAATTTCTCAAACTTCTAGAAATGCCCCTTCTCCTTCAACATTCCCCATTCCCATTTTCCTTTCTCACCTTATTTCCTTACCTGCCTATCACTTCCTTCTGGTGCTCCTCCCCACTCCTCCATGGCCTTCTGTCCTTTCCTATCAGATTTCCCCTTCTCCAGCCCTGTATCTCTTTCACCAATCAACCTCCCTGCTCTTTACTTCACCACCCTTCCCCTCCCCTCCCTTCCTGGCGCACTTATCACCTTGTGGTTCTACCTCCCCTCCCCCTATTTTTTTTACTCTGACTCCCTGTCTTATTTTCCAGTTCTGATGAAGAGTCTCGGCCCAAAACATCGACTGTACTCATTTCCACAGATGCTGCCTGGCCTACTGAACTCCCCCAGCATTTTGTGTGCATTGCTTGGATTTCCGGCGTCTGCAGATTTGGAATGATGGTATACAGACAAAAGAGACTGACCTTATGATAGATTGACATTGATAGTAAATGTGAGGCCCATGATACCAGGTCACACGTGGGTAGTGATACTTTACACTCCAGCCTGAGGGGCTTTTCAATCCATTAATGGACCAGAGGCAGTATCAGGGAAGGACAGAAACAACGGCTTCTGCTTCATTACAATCTCATCTCGTGGTTTTCAGGCATAGACGTCCTGTGTCACTCTTGTTCTCCCAACCTGTTGCATATACTAATTAAGCGCTGACCATTCTACCAAGTGAGTTCTCTGCCATGATCCTGATTATACTTTACATATCGCCAAAATAAGATGTCAAGCTGGTACTCATTGTAGGAGCAAGCAAGAAATGGCTGACTGAAATGCCTATCACGTCTTTGCCAGGAACTTCAATTAGGCTTGCTTGAAGAAATCTCTGCCCAACTATCATCTGCCTATCACCCAAAACATTCAACCACTGCTATACTACCGTCAAGAATGCTTATTGTTCCATTCACAAATGCTCTTCTGGAAGTCTGACCACCTGGCTGTCCTCCTCCTATGTGCATGTAGGCTGAGATTAAAGAGCAAGACACCAGAGGTAAGGACACAGAGAGGTGGTCACATGAAGCAGAGCTGCAATTTTGAGTCAGTAGAGCGGGCGATGGTCAGGAACTCATCAGAGCACCTAAAGCTATTTGCCACATTTGTCATGGACTCATGGAAGAATGTGTCCCCACAAAATCATTCAGAGTCTTCAACAACCAGAAGTCCTGGATGAACCAAGAAATTTGAAATCTGCTGAGGGCTAGATCATTGGCGTCCCAGGAAAATACAAGAAGTCCAGGTATGACCTCCTGAAAGTCATCTCCAATGAAAAGTGACAATTCCAGGCTAAGCTTCATGAAGGCTGCAATCATACCAATATCTAAGAAGAATGTGATAACCTGCCTCAATGTCTATCATCCCATGACCCTTAGATACACTGTGATGAAGTGCTTTAAGAGGTAAGTCATGATACATATCATCTTTTGCCTGAGGAGTGACTTCTTTTATTTATTAAATGCAATCGTGAACAAGAGCCAGATCAGAAATGCTGATCAAGTCAACTAGTTCCCAAAGAGAACTCTGATAGGGCAATCAGATGATTCACTGCTGTTCAGCGATAGAACACAAAAAAATCATATGTACAATTAAGAAACATTAAAAAATAGTAGAAATACTGGAGTCATGATGATCATGATGAAGTCTGCTGGAGAGAGACATTTATACACATACTGTCCTCCATAATTCAAAGAGATTGAAGGATAAGGTTGCAGGGTGACAAAACATGGCAGGAGCACTTGGAACTAAAAACTAATCCCTACCGGGAGAAAACAGCACCTGCTCTTTCCACACTGTTCTCCAGCAGTTTAAGGACTAAGTCCAGCCAAAACATTACTCACAAGTGCTCTTGAAATTCAGGTACTAACCCTACCTGCCAACAACCAAGCATTGCCATCCTGGTCCCCTTCATGATAGCTTATGAAGAAGCATGTGATTTCCCTCCCAGAGATGATAGGTGTTTGTGTACTCCACTCTTGAAGGCTTGGATCCCATCGTCGCAGATGATTCCGACCACAGCATCTGGAAGGCTGTTCCAAATTCTGATGGGACAGTGAAGGAAACTTCTATCCGGGGTGTAGGTTTTCGTATCAGGCATAGAAACAGCATGAGCAGGCATAGATAATCTTGATCGTGTGGTGCACCGTCTCTCATAAGATGAAGGCAGCATAGTGTGAAGGTCCGCAGGGCTGTGGCTGGTGTGACTTGGATCCATTGACTTTTCATTGACTATAGCCTAGCATTCAACACTGTCAACTCATTGAAACTCATCACTATGCTCCAAGACCTGGTCCTGATACCTCCCTGTGCAACTCAATCCTTGATTTCCTCACTGGTAGTCCAAGGAGTAGCAGCAATATCTCCTCCATACTCGCTATCAGCAAGGGTCCACCAAAAGGCTCTGTGCTTAGCCCTCTGCTTTTCTCACTTTATGCTGTATACCTATGATTGTGCAGCTAAGTACAGCTCCAATGCCGTATTTAACTTTGCTGATGACCCCACTGGTGTTGGCCAAATCAAAGGTAGTGACAAATTGACACATAGGAGGGAGATTGAAAATCTGATTGTATGGTGCCACAACAACAACAACCCGTCACACATCATCAACAAAACCAAAGAACTGATTATCGACTACAGGAGGAAGAATCCAGATCTCTGTCAGTTGGTCCTCAATAGGGGATCAGAAGTGGAGAGGGTCAGTAGCTTTAAATTCCTTGGTGGTATTATATCGGAAGATCTGTCTTGGGACCAGCAGATAAGTACCTTCACAAAGAAGACACAACACCTTCTCTACTTTCCTAGAAATTGACATAGATTTGGCATGTCACCAAAGTCTGACAAGTATCTGTAGATGTATAGTAGAAAGTATCCTGATTGGTTGCATCATGACCTGGTATGGAAATACCAATGCTCAAGAATGGAGAAGACTATAGCATGTGATACATACAGTCCAGTCCTTAACAAGCAAAGCCCTTCTCACCATTGAGCATAAGTACCTGAAGCACTGCCCCAAGAAAGTAACATCTATCATGAAGGACCCCACCATGCAGACTACACTCTCTTCTCACCATCAGGCAGAAGGTGCAGGAACAGTTAGAACGCGACAACCATTAGGCTCCAGAACTTGCATGGATAACTTCTCTCACAACAATTCAGAACTCATTCTACAATCCACAGGCTCACTTTCAAAGTCTCTTTACAGCTCATGCTCTCATTTCTTTTCATTTGCACAACTTGTCTTCTTTTGTACTTTGGTTGTTTTTGATCTTTGTTATGTACAGTTTTTCATAAATTATACTGTATTTTTTTATGTTCCTGTAAATACTTGGAAGAAAATGAATCTCAGAGTAGTATATGGTAACATATATTGTATGTACTTTGATAATATTTTTTCTTTAAACTTTGAACTTTGAATGTGCTTGGCAAACCCCTAATGCTCTGTCCAGCTGTTGAAACTTGCTCCTCCACATCTTTTAGAAAAAACAGTGAGAGGTAACAACTTTTAGAGGGATTTATATATTCAAAACAAAAAGAATGAAGAGTACCACTAGCGATTAAACAGTTTGAGTCCCAAAACATAACCGACACATTGAGTCTCCAACAAGTGAAACTCAGCAGATGCTAGAAATCAAAGTAATAAACACAAAATGCTAGAGGAACTCAACAGGCCAGGCAGCATCCATGGAAAAGAGTAAACAGTCAATGTTTTGGGCCAAGATCCTTCATCAGGACTGGAAAAAAAAGATGAGAAGTCAGAGTAAGGTGGGAGCGGAGGAGAGGAAGAAGTACAGGATAGTAGGCGACAGGTGAAATTTGGAGGGGGTGTGGAGGTGAAGTAAAGAGCTGGAAAGTTGATTAGTGAAAGTGATGAAGGGATGGAAAAGGGAAAATCTGACAGGAGAGGACAGAAGGCCATTGAAGAAAGGGGAGGAGCACCAGGGTAGATGATAGGCAGGTATGGAGATAAGGTGAAAGAAGGAAATGGGAGTGGGTACTGGTGAAGTTCAATAAATCGATGTTCATGCCATCAGATTGGAGGCTACACAGACAGAATTTAAGGTGTCACTCCTTCCAACTGAGTGTGGCCTCATCTCATCAGTAGAGGAGGCCATAGACTGACATGTTCGAATGGGAATGTGAAGTAGATTTGAAATGGGTGGCCACTGGGAGATACTGCTTTACCTGGCAGATGGAGCAGAGGTGCTCGGTGAAGCGGTCTCCCAATCTATGCTGGATCTCATCGATTTATAGGAGGTCACATCGGTAACACTGGTTACAGTAGATGACCCCAACAGACTCACAGTTGAACTGTTGCCTCACCTGGAAGGACTGTTTAGGGCCCTGAATGGTAGTGAGGGAGGATGTATAGTGACAGGTGTGGCACGTGTTCCACTTGCAAGGATATGTACCAGGAGGGAGATCAGTTGGGAGGGACGAATGGACAAGGGAGTCCCTTGGGGAGCAATCCCCGCAGAAAGTGAAAAGTGGGAGAGGGGAGAGGGAAAGATGTGCTTAGTGGTGGGATCCAATTGGAGATGGCGGAAACTGCAAAGATTATGCCCTGATTAGTTGGAGATGGCAGAAGTTTTTTTTAGATTAGATTATGAAGACACGTAGTCCTCTTTTATTGTCATTTAATAATGCATGCATTAAGAAGTGATACAATATTTCCTCCGGTGTGATATCACAAAACACAGGACAGACCAAGACTGAAAAACTGACAAAACCACATAATTATAACATATAGTTACAACAGTGTAACAATACCATAACTTGATGAAGAAGTCCATGAGCTCAGTAAAGTTCAAAGTTTCTCAAATATCCCACATCTCACGCAGACGGGAGAAGGAAGAAAAACTCTCCCTGTCATGCCAACCACAATCCGACTCTGAGTCATCTGAAAACTTCGAGCTCTGATCAGCTCTCCGACACCGAGTACTGAGCGCCATCTCTGTCCGACCAATTCGACCTCCTTCTCGGTCGCCAAAAGCAGGCAAGGCAGGGGATTATGAGGCCTACCCTCCGAAAGATTCCCGACCACGCAGTAAAGACAGCAGCAAACGAGCGTTTCAGAAATTTCTCCAGACGTTCCTCTGTGCTTTCACGTCCATTCTCCATCAAATCAGAATTGTCCACGGCCCCTATTTAATAGATACCATATCATTTATGGATCCATTTGGAGATGGCAGTGGTTACAGATCCAGTTGGAATTGATTCACAGCAGCTACTGAGAGAATCAACAAGTGGGAAGGCACTATTGGCTCTCATTGTCATCTTTGTCAGATCTATAACTGGTGTTTTTTGATGTAATCACTAATGTGCTTCTAAAGATGAAGTTTCACTTCACACTTAAAACTTCATCCTATTTATATATTATTATTGTTTTGTTAATTGAGAGAGATGCAGACAGTCAATAGCTCAAAACTACATCCATAATCTGCATCCTCAGAGCAGGCATACTCTTCATTCTGCATTATCTTTAAGCCAACGGCTTACCGTAATTTAGTGCCTGATTTCATTTTGAAATCATTGAAGCAATTATGTCATACTGGGGCATAAATCTTTTTAAAAATTTATTCATTTATAGGATGTGGGCATCGCCAGCTAAGCCAGCATTTATTGCCCATCCCTATTTGTCCTTGAGAAGGTGGTGATGAGCTGTCTTCTTGAACCGCTGCAGTCCCTGAGGTGCAGGTACACCCACTGTGCTGGTAGGGAGGAAATTAGGGAATTCCATGATTTTGACCCAGACAATGAAGGAATTGTGATATTTTTCCAAGTCAGGATAGTGAGTGACTTGGAGGGGGATTTCCAATTGGTGGTGTTCCCAGTGTCTGCTGTTCTCGTCCTTCTAGATGGTTGTGGTGGTGGGACTGGAGGGTGCTGCCTCTGGAACTGTGGTGTGTTGTTGCAGTGCATCTTATAGATAGTACACACAGCTGCAACTGTTCGTTGATGGTGGAGGGATTGGATGCTTGTGGAAGGGGTACCAATCAAGTGGGCTGCCTTGTACTAGGATGGTGTCAAACTTACTGATCGTTGTTGGAGCTGCACTCATCCAGGTGAGTGGTGACTATTCCATTACACTCCTGACCTGAGCCTTGTAGATGGTGGACAGGCTTTGGGGAGTCAGGAGGCGAGCTAGTAGGATTCCTAACCTTTGACCTGCTCTAGTTGCCCCTGTGTTTACATGGCTAGACCAGTTCACTTTCCTGTCAATGGTAACCTCCAGGATGTTGATAGTAGGGGATTCAGTGATGGTGATGCCACTGAATGCCAAGGGACAATGGTTAGAGCCTCTCTTGTTGGAGATGGTCATTGCCAGGCACTTGTGTGGCTCAACTGTTACTTGCCAGTTGTCACCCAGGCCTGGATATTGTCCAGGTCCTGCTGCACTTGGGTATGAATTGCTTCACTATCTGAGGATTCACGATGGTGCAGAACATTGTGCAGTCATCTGTGAACATGCCCACTTCTGACTTTATGACGGAAGGAAGGACATTGGTGAAGCAGCTGAAGATGCTTGATCCGAGGACACTTCCCTGAGGAACTCCTGCAGTGATGTCCTGAGGATGAGATGATTGACCTCCAACCACCACAACCATCTTCCTTTGTGTCAAGTATGATTATAACCAGTGGAGGATTTCCCTCTAATTCCCATTGACTCCATTTTAGCTAGGCCACCTTGATACCACACTCAGTCAAATGCTGCCTTGAATTCGAGGGCTATCACTCTGGAATTTAGCTCTTTGGTCCATGTTTGGCGCAAGGAGGTGATGAGGTCAGGAGCTGATTAGCATTGATGGAACCCAAACTGGGCATCCTTAAGTAGTTTACTGTCGAGTAGCTGTTGGCGACCAATTCCATTTCTTTGCTGACTATATCAGAATCAGAATCAGGTTTATTATCACCAACATGTGTCGCGAAATTTGTTAACTTAGCAGCAGCAGTTCAATGCAATATATAAAATAGAAGAAAAATAAGTAAATAAAATAATAATAATAATAATAAATAAGTAAATCAATTACAGTATATGTATATTGAATAGATTAAAAATTATGCAAAAAACAGAAATAATATATATTTAAAAAGTGAGGTAGAGTCCAAGGGTTCAATGTCCATTTAGGAATTAGAAACATAGAAACACAGAAAAAATACAGCACAGTACAGGCCCTTCGGCCCACAAAGCTGTGCCGAACATGTCCCTACCTTAGAACTACCTAGGCTTTACCCATAGCCCTCTATTTTTCTAAGCGCCATGTAGCCATCCAGGAGTCTCTTAAAAACCCTATCGTTTCCGCCTCCACAACCGCTGCTGGCAGCTCATTCCACGCACTCACCACTCTCTGTATAAAATCTTACCCCTGACATCTCCTCTGTACCTACTTCCAAGCACCTTAAAGCTATGCCTTCTCGTGCTAGCCATTTCAGCCCTGGGGAAAATCCTCTGACTCTCCACAAGATCAATGCCTCTCAGTATCTTGTACAGCTCTCATCTTCCTCCAATTAGATGGCAGAAGGGAAGAATCTGTTCCTGAATCACTGACTGTGTGCCTTCAGGCTTCTGTACCTCCTAACAGATGGTAACAGTGAGAAAAGGGCATGCCCTGGGTGCTGGAGATGCTTAGTAATGGCCTCTACCTTTCTGAGACACCACTCCTCGAAAATATCTTGGGTACTTTGTAGGCTAATACCCAAGATGGAGCCGACTAAACTTACAACCCTCTGCAGCTTCTTTCGGTCCTGCGTAGTAGCCCCCCCACCCCCCCCAAACTAGACAGTGATGCAGCCTGTCAGAATGTTCTCCATGGTACATCTATAGAAGTTTTTGAGTGTATTGAGTGTATTTGTTAACATACCAAATCTCTTCAGGACTCCTAATGAATTATAGTTGCTGTCTTGCCATCTTTATAACTGCATCGATATGTTGGGACCAGGTTAGATCCTCAGAGATCTTGACACCCAGGAACTTAAAACTGCTCACTCTCTCTATGAGGATTGGTATGTTTTCCTTCATCTTACCCTTCCTGAAGTCCACTATCAACTCTTTTGCCTTACTGATGCTGAGTGTCAGGTTGTTGCTGTGACACCACTCCACTAGTTGGCATAACTCGCTCCTGTACACCCTCTTGTCACCATCTGAGATTCTACCAACAATGGTTGTATCATCAGCGAATTTATAGATTTATAGATTGAGAGAAGGCTAATAGAGTGGTAATTGGCTGGGTTGGACTTGTCCTGTTTCTTGTATACAGGAAAAACCTGGGACATTTTCCACATTGCCAGGTAGATGATAATGTTGTTGCTGTACTGAAACAGTTTGGCTAGTGTTAGACAGTAACAGGCATCAGCTTATTACCTATTCTCTGTGAAGTTCTGTTTAGAGTTGTTTTGGAGCCTCTTTGCCTTGTAAAGAAATGTATACTTTGTGTATATTAACTGAGTTTTATGAACAGGCCTGCCTCTTGTTTCTATTGTATTTGATATTTAATCGTAGAAAGTCGAACCCTCGCTCCAGAAACATCTCTCTGAATGGAAATACTAACACCACCATTAAAAAATCTATTCAGAAGTATGCTGATTCCTTGCTTCAATATGGAAACAAGCCTTACATGTTTTGGAATTTAGTTTGAAATTTCTTATACTGTTGATCAATTGAAAAGATTAATGATGTTACAAGATAGTTTCCTGTGTGAATATTGTTAGTGAACTGTAAAACCACTCAAACATTGCTTTTCTGTCACAAGGAAACTCTTGGGTATCATGGCTTATTAAAAATTCCAAAATCCTCTGCCATGCAGACCTATATCAACCCATGAGCATGAAGCTAGTATTTTGTCTGAAATATTCTGAGCTTCGGGAAAGACAGCTGAGCTTTTGTGTATTGTCCTTAAACTTTAAGTAGTACCTTAATACTCTAAAACACTTGGTTTTGCCATGAACTTTAGAATAGGCAAGGAATTGACAGGACTCTCTGAAACCTGTACTTCTAGATCTCCTAAAGACATATGAAATATATTCATATTACAAATATAAAATATTTTTAACAAAGATAATAATAGTCCATTATGGAAGTGAATCTTTCTGGAGACATATTTTAAACACAGTACCTTCTAGAAAGTATTAGATTATGAGGACACTCAGTCCTCATTTATTGTCATTTAGAAATGCATGCATTAAAAAATGATACAATGTTCCTCCGGTATGATAGCACAGAAACACAAAACAGACCAAGACAAAAATTGACAAAAACCACATAATTATAACATATAGTTACAACAGTGCAAAGCAATACCTTAATTTGATAAGAGTAGACCATGGGCACGGTAAAAAAAAAGTCTCAAAGTCCCAATAGCCCATCATCTCATTCAGACAGTAGAAGGAAGAAACTCGCCCTGCCATGAGCTTCCAGCACCGCAAACTTGCTGATGCAGCATCCTGGAAGCACCCAACCACAGTCCGACTCTGAGTCCGTCCAAAAACTTCGAGCCTCCGACCAGCCCTCCGACACCGAGCACCGAGCACCATCTCTGCCGAGCGCTTTGACCCCGTCCTGGCCGCCGAGCAACAAGCAAAGCCGAGGACTCGGGGCCTTCCCCTCTGGAGATTCTGGATCACACAGTAACAGCGGCAGCGAAGCAGGCATTTCAGAAGTTTCACCAGATGTTCCTCCGTGCTCTCGCATCTGCCTCCATCAAATCAGGATTGTGCACGGCATCCTACTTGACAGATTACAGATATTCATCACCGGAGAGGCCGCGTGCGCTGCGTCGTGCTGCCATCTTCTCCTCTCTTCCAGTATGATCGAAAGAAAACAAAAATTCAGATCAATAAGGCCTATGATAATCTAATTGTAAATGCTTTCACACAGAAATAGCAGGGAAAGAGAAAAGTTTATTATGATCAAAGCATGTGTCTCTCTAAAAGTGAATGAAAGAAAAATAAGTGGATTGATATAGATTTTAAAATAAAAGGGGAACTAAGTTGTTCAAACAAAGCAAATAAATTACAACACAAAATAATCTGCAGATGGTAGGGTCAAAGCAACACTCACAACATGTTGGAGGAACTCCGCAGGTCGGGCAGCATCCGTGGAAATGATCAGTCAACGTTTTGGGCCGGAACCCTTCATCAGGACTGAAAGGGGAATTCTTCCATATATCTGGTTAAATTAGCAGACTGCGGAACTTCATACAAAGGTGTTAGGGATTTGTCTTTAGTATCACCAGTGGTAATTCCTAAGCTAAAAGTTCTTAGTGTGAGTAAACAGTCTTAATGAAATACTTGCATGCTGTGAGTATAACTCGGAGTGAAGTATTTTTCCACTCTTCTGAAATTAAGGTTAAAATTCATTTGCTTATAAAAAAAATGTCCTTCTATCTTGATTGGCAGTCCAATTCGCAAAATAATTTTATTTCTGTCACAAAAAAGAGAAAATCTGCAGATGCTGGAAGTTGAAGCAACAGACACACAATGCTGGCGGAACTTAGCAGGCCAGGCAGCATCTATGGAAAAGAGTACAGTCGATGTTTTAGGCCAAGATCCTTCAGCAGGAATTTTATTTCAGTGTTTGGTCCACAACAGTAATGTTTGCCTGATTATCTGAACAATGAATATTACATATGGTTATGACCTAACTCCAGAAGGAATCAAAGGATGACGTGTGACATTCTTCTAGTGTCTCTTAATTGAATAAATCTTCAGGGACTCATGACATCTTTTCAAAACTAAAAGATCTGTAAACAATGCTTCCTTCTAGGTTGCTTGATGTGGAGAGGCCTTCAGTATGTGAAGGAAATGGTTGACTGATGATACAAAGTGGATTACGGAAAAATTCTTCCCCTCCCTGTTTCAGCAATCACCTTGTGTTTCTCTTTCCCTTCTTCCACATTTTAGATCTTCTCCTCATCTTTTTTTCTCCAGTCCTGCTGAAGGGACTCGGCCCAAAACATTGACTGTACTTTTTTTCCATAGATGCTGCCTGGCCTGCTGAGTTCCTCCAGCATTTTGTGTGTGTTGCTCGGATTTTCTGCAGATTTTCTCGTGTATGTAAGAAAGCCATGCATTCCTTTGCATCTATGTATTCCATAAATAAATTTTATTTTTGAAATTACAAAAGATTCACATCACCTTGTATGTTGAAGGCATCTGGGCAAAACTCGGTGAGAAGAAAATGCCTTTGCTCACAGTGATCAGGTAAAGGAGAACCTGACAAAAGATGATGACTTTTGTGAGAGCAGGGGATGATTCTGATTGGTATCAGCCCACCGAACAAAGGGAGCCCTTTCAATTAAATATATAAAAAAACAGTAGGAGGTCATCGTGCTGAGGGTGTAACGAATTGGAACAATGTGGAAGGGATTACTCGGGAGGATTATGGAGGTCAGTCCTGACAGCTGTTTACTTCCTTTGATTCTGCTGTTCATACGTTATTTACATGGGAAACCCTGAACTGCTTCATATGAAATTACATGGGAGAGACAAATCAGATGAAAAACGGGCAAAGTAAAATGTTATTTGAGTACTGCCAAGAGCCATGGTTGTTTAAATTTGGGTTTTATGAGGTTTGCGAATGTCAGAGGAAGGGAAGGAGTGCATGACATTCCGAGAGATACATTTTGATATTATAAGACTAATTATGACAACAATAATCTTTATCTGAGACATTTTATAACTAGAATAAGCTGACCAGCTTCTTTTAGTGCAAGCAACACTGTATCACCTGACTTTGAAATAAACAGGGGCTGACAAGCCAGATGTTAAGACGATGTTTCCTTAAGCTGGGGCAATCACCTCAAGAAAAGGCATTCAGCCTTCAGAAGTCAGACAACACACATCAAAGTTGCTGGTGAACACAGCAGGCCAGGCAGCATCTCTAGGAAGAGGTGCAGTCGACGTTTCAGGCCGAGACCCTTCGTCAGGACTAACTGAAGGAAGAGTGAGTAAGGGATTTGAAAGTTGGAGGGGGAGGGGGAGATCCAAAATGATAGGAGAAGACAGGAGGGGGAGGGATAGAGCCAAGAGCTGGACAGGTGATAGGCAAAAGGGGATACGAGAGGATCATGGGACAGGAGGTCCGGGAAGAAAGACAAGGCGGGGGGGGGGGGGGACCCAGAGGATGGGCAAGGGGTATATTCAGAGGGACAGAGGGAGAAAAAGGAGAGTGAGAGAAAGAATGTGTGCATAAAAATAAGTAACAGATGGGGTATGAGGGGGAGGTGGGGCCTAGCGGAAGTTAGAGAAGTCGATGTTCAGAAGTCAGAATCAGGTTTATTATCACAAGCATGTGTCGTGAAATTTGTTAACGTAGCCGCAGCAGTTCAATGCAATACATAATAATATAGAAAGAAAAGATAAATAAATAAATTACAGTAAGTATATATATATGTATATTGAATAGATTAAAAAATAGTGCAAAAACAGAAATAATATACTCTATATTAAATAGAGGTGAGGTAGTGTTCATGGGTTCAATGTCAATTTAGGAATCAGATTGTGGAGAGGAGGAAGCTGTTCCTGAATCATTGAGTGTGTACCTTCAGGCTTATGTATCTCCTTCCTGATGGTAACAATGAGAAGGGGGCAATAATGGACGTCGCCTTTCTGAGGCATCACTCCTTGAATGAAGATACTTGGGTACTACGGTGGAGCTGACTAATTTTATGACATTCTGTAGCTTCTTTTGGTCCTGTGCGTAGCCCCACCTGCACCCCCCTTACCAGACAGTGATGCGGCATGTCAGGATGCTCTCCATGGTACACCTATAGAAGTTTTTGAGTGTTTTACTTGACAGACAAAATCTCTTCAAACTCCTAATGAGTCTTGTCTCTTTATAGCTGCATCGTTATGTCATGGAACTTGAAACTGCTCACTTTCTCCACTTGTGATCCCTCTATGAGGACTGGTGTGCATTCCCTTGTCTTACCCGTTGTGAAGTCCACAATCAGCTCTTTTGTCTTACTGACATTGAGTGCAAGGTTATTGCTGCGACACCCCCCAACTGGCTGGTATATCTCACTCTTGTAAACCCTCTCATCTCCACCTGAGATTCTACAGACAATGGTTGTATCATCAGCAAATTTATAGATTTTATTTGAACTATTCCCAGCCACAGAGTCATAGGTAGAGAGAGTAGAGCAGTGGGCGAACCGCACACTCCTGAGGTGAACCAATGTTGATGGTCAGCAAGGAGGAGATATTATCACCAATCTGCACAGAATGTGGTCTACAAGTTCAGAAGTGTAAGATCCAATTGCAGAGGGAATTCCCTCTGACATGAGGAGAAAGTGAGGTGAGGAGAAATTGTCTTTCTCAGATGGACAAGTGATTCTAGGTTATGTGGATTGGCCAAGAAAATACATAGTCAACCATGGCATACTCTGCAATGCAAAAGGGCCAAGGAATTGTTCTGACCTCTTTTCACTGTATTTCTATGGTCTTAGGTCCAGAAACCTTGTTAGTCCAACATGAGCTTTCAATCTACTGGGTCTTCAGAATTCTGAAACTTGAATTCTTCAGAGATTTTACATGTATGATGTAGATAATTTCTGTATGGAAGTCAAAGGAAAAGCTTTGATTAGCATCTCTGAAAGAGTTAGCTTAGTCAAGTTCCAGTCTATTGTCATCTGACTGTAGATATGTAACCCCTTCACCAGGCACACAGGGAAGCTTGGCTCAATGGCCATGTGACTCAGAAGTGAGAAGGCCACCTTTCATAAGCAATATACATCTGGGGTCCATATGATTTGAGGTTCAACCAAACAGGAACATTGGGATGGAACAAAACCTCGATTTGAGCGAATGCTGTGTAGGTATTGCCCATACACGATTTCCGGTCACAAAGAAATGACAAATCATACACCAGCGTAAAATTATAAAGAAAGTATATTTATCAATTTCAGCTTTATCAAACAGTTACTAAGAGAAAGAAAAGAAGAAAAAAAAATAAGAGCCCCATAAAAGTTGCTGGTGAACGCAGCAGGCCAGGCAGCATCTCTAGGAAGAGGTGCAGTCGACGTTTCAGGCTGAGACCCTCCCCCTCCCCCTCCAACTTTCAAATCTCTTACTCACTCTTCCTTCGGTTAGCCCCGACGAAGGGTCTCGGCCTGAAATGTCGACTGCACCTCTTCCTACAGATGCTGCCTGGCCTGCTGTGTTCACCAGCAACTTTTATGTGTGTTGCTTGAATTTCCAGCATCTGCAGAATTCCTGTTGTTTAAGAGACCCATTACAGTTAGATCAGTATAAATGTTCATATTACCGTTGGAGCTCACCTCTTCCAAAAGCTGGGTATAACTGATACTCACAGTGCTGATTTTTCATCACCAGTCACCGGTAGAGCTTCCCGTCTTAGACTCCTTCATTTCGCAAAGCACTCCATGCAATTACGTCTTCCTATCAGAATGAATCCTACAGGCATCCCTCCAGATCTTCTCTTCTGCTCAACTCCTGTCAAAAGACCATGAATCTCACCACTGTCCATCACAAATCTTTTTCCTCACAGCTCTCTCTAGAGCCTACTGCCAATCCCACCATCCTGACTGGCTGACACAACATTCGTAAGTTGAACATCATAGCTGCTTATCTTTAGTTGAAACCAAAACATTGTACCAGCAGGACACACTGCTTTCACAGAAAATTACTAAAATGAAATACCTCACAGTATAGCAGTAGAAATCTTAACCAGGGGCATTACACATATATACAACCAAGCAAAATAATGTTCCTCTGTACCATGGTTCACTCACAATACATATGTCACACACAGCACATAAAACAAAACATTACTGCAAATAAGTAAATAGAATATAATTCAATTGGATGTGAAGTACACCACACAGGTACACAGTAAACAGCTTGCTGTCCCAGTGATGAGCCCTCGGTAGAAGCAAGTTATTCATTAGTCTTACAGCCTAGGGGAAGAAGCTGTTACCCAGTCTAGCAGTCCTAGTCCTGATGTTCCTCCTTCCTGATGGTAGTAGGTCAAAGAGATCGTGGGATGGGTGGTTGGAATCCTCAACAATGCTTTGGGATCTTTGGTTGCAACGTTTCCAGTAAATGTCACAAACAGAGGAACAGAGACAGCGGTGATCCTCTTGGTGGTTTTTACTATCCTCATTAGAGTCTTGTGGCCAGATTAGTCAGATTTGTCTGAGGATGGTAAGGAAAGATATTGATTTTTATTGAGTGCTCTCTGGTGGGTTAGAAAGTCAGTGGTGGACTGACTGACAAAATAGCCTGGAGCCTTATAAACTACCCAGTTTACACACCACTTAATTATTCCATCATTCAGTTATCATAGCACCCATATCATGTCCTACTAATTATACACAACACTCATTTGTGTGTGTGGCCTCTGTCGGTCGTTGTTGACCATGGGTACTGCGCCTCTGGTAGTCACTGGTTTGTCGAGCTGCGTCGACTGTGGCTATTGAGGCCGCTCCTGGAATGGCAGGCTCTGCCACAGTTGCTGCATGTGTAGGGCTTCGTGGAATTGTTGTCCGCTGTCCGCTGTGCTCTTCGTTTAGCTCTCCGCTCCTCAAACTGACTCAGGATCACTCTTTCGCCTTGCTCTAGGTGTTGCCATTTGTTGCAGTCTGCGCTGGTTGGGCCACGTCCGTCGTATGAAGGATGGTAGACTGCCAAAGGGCATCCTCTGTGGAGAACTAGCTACAGGCCAGAGGAACGTTGGTAGACCCCAGCTTCGCTTCAAGGACCTCTGCAAGCACGACATGAAAGCCTTAAAAATCAACACAGAGTGCTGAGAGGATACAGCAGAGGACCGCAACACTCACTTACTGCTTATTTAATTAACAACATTGCCTGTTTAACACCAACAACACTTACAGCAACAGAAGCATAGTGAAACTTGTAGGCTGACCCCAGCACATCATCGGACCGTGTTGGTCGTTGATGCAAATGACTCATCTCAATGTATTTTTTACAAGTTTTGATGTACATGTGACAGTAAAGCAAACTTTAATCTTAAACAAATCTTAAATCTTTATCTCTTTACCCATGTTTCATTGTGGAAGTAAAATTAGCAAGGTGTTAGATGAGCATTTATCAACTGTTGGCAATTTCCACTCTGTAGGCAAAGTGACATCCATGCTAAGTACATAAACTGTGAATATTTTGTTCCAGTAATATATTGACTAAAGGCATTGCTTATGCCCCACTGATTTTAGATATGAACAGCATCTAAAAAAGACTTGCAATCTGCGCACAGAGGAACTCATGGAGATGTGTAATGTGGGAATAAACCCTGGATGAACGAACTCGCTGTCTGGAGCCACACCTCCGCAGAGCGAAGGACTTGAACAGCGATGACCCTCAGTCCAATTGAATTCACAGAAGCAACTTTGCTCATGAATAATATTGGAAATAAAATAATAAACTATAAAGAAAAAAAGTGATGTGACAAAGCTGAAAAACAGACATGTTACAACTTCAAAGGCTAGACATCTTCACATTTTGTGGTCTAATATTTATCCTAATGGTACTAAAATCGGGTATTGGCTCAAAATTCTGAAGCAATTTACCCACCTTTGGTTGCTACCTTCCTTGTCTTGCAAGAGTGAATATATTTTAAAAATATCTGCTGGCTTTCCAATCTCCTGATGCAGTAATGGTTGTTGCATAAATGCAGACTTTTCATTTCCTTCCTCTGGGTTGCAAATTTGTTTTAATTATCCCCGCAGCAGGATCTTGAAAGGAGGGTCCTGTGGCATCGAGAGTGAAAAAGGCAGAAAATCTGTTGCCATTCAAGAGAAAATTGCAATAACAGCGGGTTTGAACTAAACATTGGAACTGCACCCAAGACTTTTTGCTGTCAATGTGATCTGAAAAATAAAGAGCAAGAAGTGACAATGAGGTTAATGCCTGAATTATACATAAGCTACATACAATTTAAGTGGAGCTCAGCAAATCATGTTCCTTTAATAACTTGTATGAAATCATTTTGTAATTTCCATGAATTGCTCATAGTGAATTATGTGAATCTTTGCAGTAACTTTAATAGCTAATTTCTGCTGAGCTGACTGAATGAAAACACTTTAAAATACTGTATATATTCGAAACACAAACAGGCTTCTGATACAATACACTGCTGAAAAGAAATTATGACTCAAAATATTAGCAATTCAGATAAGTGGTTATGAAAAGAATCTTTTCTTGTATTTGTTTTATGAATCTGGTTTTTGTCCTTCCTTAGAGAGTGCATGGGTATCAAAATGTGAGGTTAAAAATCGAACTTAAATTCTTCCAGCTGTTTTCATCTGTTGCTTTTAATCACTGTCTCTCTGAAATGTCACACTGCTATAGAGCATAAATAATTCATTCTCCTTATTTTTTAAGCAGTTATAATGTTCAGAAGTCTGTTGAATCTGTGAGGATGGGAGTTGTGCTAAAGATTGATAGTGAAGCTTAAACAGTAAACCTCTGGATTATAATGGAAATATATATATTTTTGACCTGGCTTGAAGGAAGTGGAAGGTGAAATCAGAACCACTAGGTCTTCCACCTAAAAATATCATAAATAGTGTAATTTACGAACCACAGAAAGCAGGAAGAACTCAATGGGTCAAGCGACATCTGTGAAGGGAAATGGCAAGTCAAAGTTTTGGGTTGTGACCCTTCATTTGAACTTCGTATGCAAGGAGGAAACATGGCTGTGTCTTTTTAAGAAAATCTTCCAAAATACACTGAATTTTCACATGTTAAATTGATGTTTGCATTGAAACAAGAAACTTTGAATGATTGTTTGAAAGGGCAACTGTTTGAGAAAACTGTATTGCAAACTTCTGGTTATATGAATTGAGAGAAGATGAAGTCACAAGGCCACCTCAGCCTGCTCCACCATTGAATGGAATTGTGGCTACTGTAATTGTAATCTCAATACCACATTTGTGTCTACCCTTGATGACCCTTTACCCCCCTTGCTAATTAAGAATCTATTACCTCTGGTCTTAAGAATATTCAAAGACTCTGAGGAATACAGTTATAAAGACGCACAGCTTTCTCAGAGAAAAAAGTTATATCTTGTTATTACTTTCAATAGGAACTTCTGTTTTCTTAAACAGAGACTCATAATTTCATTAGGTTCTCTCACAAGAGAAAACACCCACTCCTCGGGATAATATTTGTTTCAATTCAAGTGCTCTTTCATCCTTCCAAACTCCAACAGATAGTACATGCCCAGGCTGAATAGTTACATAAAATAACTAGACTATTAGCCATTTTAGATTTTCTGTTGCTACTAATACAATTTAATTCCCTGACCATCTTGGTCTTTCCAAATTGCAAATCGCTATTGCTGGTAAAATTCAAGCAAGTAGAAGAAAATACACTCTGTGGCCTCTTCGTTAGGTACAGGAGGTATTTTGTTCTGATGCTATGTTGAATGGTTTTTTAATGAAGGTACATGAGACTGCAGATACTGGAATATGGAGCAAGACAGAGCCATGTTTCTTTCTTGGATACGAAGTTCAAATGAAGGGTCACAACCAAAAACTTTGACTTGCCATTTCCCTTCACAGATGTTGCTTGACCCATTGAGTTCTTCCTGCTTTCTGTGGTTTGTAAATTACACTATTTATGATTTTTTAGGTGGAAGACCTAGTGGTTCTGATTTCACTTTCCACATTATTAAATCCATTGGTAGAGTGGAGAAAGCTCACCAACACCTGTACTTTCTGAGAAGGCTGAAAAGAGCCAGACTATGCTCATCTAACCTCACCTCCTTCTACAGATGCACAGTAGAGAGCATTCTTACATGCTGTATCACTGCATTGGATGAAAACTGCACTGTGGTGGACAGGAAGACTCCACAACAGGTAGTCAGAACTGCCTGGTGCATCACTGGCACCAACCTGCCTGCCATCAAGGACATATATACAGAAAGGTGCTGAGAAAGGGCCAGAGGAGGACCAAGGCTTAATTAGGAAAGGGAAAAAAGATTATGAGAGAAAGCTGGCAGGGAACATAAAAACTGACTGTAAAAGCTTTTATAGATATGTGAAAAGAAAAAGATTGGTTAAGATCTTTGGTTAGGACCCTTACAGTCAGAAACAGGTGAATTGTTCATGGGGAACAAGGACATGGCAGACCAATTGAATAACTACTTTGGTTCTGTCTTCACTAAGGAGGATATAAATAATCTTCCGGAAATAGTGGAGGACCGAGGGTCTAGTGAGATGGAGGAACTGAAGGAAATACATGTTAGTAGGGAAGTGGTGCTAGGTAAATTGAAGGGATTAAAGGCAGATAAATCCTCAGGGCCAGACGGTCTGCATCCCAGAGTGCTTAAGGAAGTAGCCCAAGAAATAGTGGATGCATTAATGATAATTTTTCAAAACTCTTTATATTCTGGATTAGTTTCTGAGGATTGGAGGATGGCTAATATAACCCCGCTTTTTAAAAAAGGAGGGAGAGAGAAACCGGGGAATTATAGACCGGTTAGCCTGACATCAGTCGTGGGGAAAATGCTAGAGTCAGTTATCAAAGATGTGATAACAGCACATTTGGAAAGCAGTGAAATCATTGGGCAAAGTCAGCATGGATTTGTGAAAGGAAAATCAGGTCTGAAAAATCTTATAGAAGTTTTTGAGGATGCAACTCGTAGAGTGGATAGGGGAGAACCAGTGGATGTGGTATATTTGGATTTTCAAAAAGCTTTTGACAAGGTCCCACACAGGAGATTAGTGTGCAAACTTAAAGCACACTGTATTGGGGTTATGGTATTGATGTGGATAGAGAATTGGTTGGCAGACAGGAAGCAAAGAGTGGGAATAAACAGGACCTTTACAGAATGGCAGGCAGTGACTAGTGGGGTACCACAAGGCTCAGTGCTGGGACCCCAGTTGTTTACAATATATGTTAATGATTCAGACGAGGGAATTAAATGCAGCATCTCCAAGTTTGCGGATGACACAAAGCTGGGTGGCAGTGTTAGCTGTGAGGAGGATGCTGAGAGGATGCAGGGTGACTTGGATAGGTTAGGTGAGTGGGCAAATTCATGGCAGATGCAATTTAATGTGGATAAATGTGAGGTTATCCACTTTGGTGGCAAGAACAGGAAAACAGATTATTATCTGAATGGTGGCCGATTAGGAAAAGGGGAGGTGCAACGAGACCTGGGTGTCATTGTACACAAGTCATTGAAAGTGGGCATGCAGGTACAGCAGGCGGTGAAAAAGGCGAATGGTATGTTGGCATTCATAGCAAGAGGATTCGAGTACAGGAGCAGGAAGTTTCTACTGCAGTTGTACAAGGCCTTGGTGAAACCACACCTGGAGTATTGTGTGCAGTTTTGGTCCCCTAATCTGAGGAAAGACATTCTTGCCATAGAGGGAGTACAAAGAAGGTTCTCCAGATTGATTCCTGGGATGGCAGGACTTTCATATGAAGAAAGACTGGATCAACTAGGTTTATACTCGTTGGAATTTAGAAGATTGAGAGGGGATCTTATTGAAACATATAAAATTCTAAAGGGATTGGACAGGCTAGATGCAGGAAGATTGTTCCCAATGTTAGGGAAGTCCAGAACGAGGGGTCAGAGTTTAAGGATAAAGGGGAAGCCTTTTAGGACCGAGATTAGGAAAAACTTCTTCACACAGAGAGTGGTGAATCTGTGGAATTCTCTGCCACAGGAAACAGTTGAGGCCAGTTCATTGGCTATATTTAAGAGGGAGTTAGATATAGCCCTTGTGGCTAAAGGGATCAGGGGGTATGGGGGGGAAGGCTGGTACAGGGTTCTGGGTTGGATGATCAGCCATGATCATACTGAATAGCGGTGCAGGCTCGAAGGGCTGAATGGCCTACTCCTGCACCTATTTTCTATGTTTCTATGTTTCTATGTAACATCATGAAGGATCACATCCACCCAGCACATGGACTATTTGTCCTACTCCCATAAGGGAGGAGGCTATGTGGCATCCACGGCAGGACCACAAGACTCAGAAAACAGTTATTCTCCCCAAGCAATAAGGCTAATCAGTAACTTCACCCACTAACTCACACACCTTACCCCCACTACCACTACTTTTATTTCATTTTGCTTTACACTTAAGTGCTGGAAATGGCATTAGACAATCTTGAATTTTGGATCTTGAGGAGCCAATAATTTTAATATCTCCAGCTTCACTTCTACATCAGCGATAGTTGACATAAGAAGATGGGAACCTGTTCTTTAAACATAAATGTCCCATTCTTCCCACCAACCTCCCACGTTCTAGCTTCTAACACAAGAGGAAACATCCTGTCTTCATCCACTCCTCAGGATTATGTTTGTTTGAGTCAAATTCTTTTCATCCTTCCAATCTCCAACAGTCAAAAGGTAACTGGGCTGTCCAACCATTCCTCATAACATGACAAGACTAATAGCCATTCTTGGTGTTAGTCTAGTAAGCTCTCTCCAAACTCCTTTCAATTTTGTTAAGTTAGGCGGATGAACAAGATGCCTATGTTACTTATTACTTATTTTTTGAATTTCAGGTAATCCTTACTTACTTAATGAGGTTGTGACTCTAAGTAAAGTGATAAACATGAATTTTTAATTTGCGAGAGATTTGGTACGTCACAAAAGGCTCTCATAAATTTCTACAGATGTAACATGGAGAGCGTTCTAACTGGTTGCATCAGAGTCTGGTATGGAGGGGCCATTGCACAGGATCAGAAAAAGTTGCAGGAAGTTGTAAACTCAGCCAGCTCTATCATGGACACTAGAATATAGCACTGTACTGCTGCCACATAACAACAAATTTCATGACATATGACAGTGATATTAAATCTGATTCTGATTCTTTATTTGATTTATGCATATAGTTTGAATTAATTTCTGGGTCATTGGGTTACCTTTTAAATAAATATCTTTTACATGGTGCAATTTTTATGTATTTGCAATTTTAATCCCATTTGACGGTTTTGAGTAGTTCTGACCATCAGACTTCTAAACAAAGTTCAAAGACCTTTGATTGCAGTGACCTTGCAAAAGAAGATCAAAGGGCAGGAAATCCTAGTCCTCCTTATGGATTACTGCACCTTGTGGGAAGACTCTCGGAATCAGAGGATACCTTGGTCAGCCTGCTGTATCCACATAAGATTAGCACAGACAGGTGGGCACTCCACATGTGAATCTGAACCCAGTTTAATCCAGTTTATTATTCACCATTTACATACATTGCTCTGAAGAATTTCTCAAATTACAGGAATGCATAATAGTCAGAAGTAGCTTAAACATAGAAGAAACTTAGAAAACCTACAGCACAGTACAGGCCCTTCAGCCCACAAAGCTGTGCCGAACATGTCCTTACCTTAGAACTACCAAGTCTTACACATAGCCCTCTATTCTTCTGAGCTCCATGTACCTATCCAGGAGTCTCTTAAAAGACCCTATCGTTTCCACCTCCACCACCATTGCCGGCAGCCCATTCCACGCACTCACCACTCTCTGCGTAAAAAACTCATCCCTGACATCTCCTCTGTACCTACTTCCAAGCACTTGAAAGCTATGCCCTCTCATGCTAGCCATTTCAGCGCTGGGAAAAAGCCTCTGACTATCCACACGATCAATGCCTCTCATTATCTTGTACACCTCACTTCCTCACCATCTTGTGTCTGTTTTAACTTGCCCGGTGTGATCACTTGACTCAGATGTGTGATGTGATGTGAAATTTTTTAACTTAGCTGCAGCATTTCAATATAATACATAATCTAGCAGAAGGAGAAAAAAAAATCAAACATAACAATAAATAAACAAATAAATCAATCACATGCATTGAATACATCTTTTAAAATGTGCAGATATACAGAAAACTGTATATTAAAAAAAAAGTGAGGTAGTGTCCAAAGCTTCAATGTCCACTTAGGAATTGGATGGCAGAGGGGAAGAGGCTGTTCCTGAATCACTGAGTGTGTGCCTTCAGGCTTCTGTGCCTCCTACCTGATGGTAACAGTGAGAAAAGGGCATGCCCTGGGTGCTGGAGGTCCTTAATAATGGATGCTGCCTTTCTGAGACACTGTTCTCTAAAGATGTCCTGGGTACTTTGTAGGCTAGTGCCCAAGTTGGAGCTCACTAGATTTACAACCTTCTGCAGCTTCTTACAGTTCTGTGCAGTAGCCCCTCCAGACCAGACAGTGATGCAGCCTGTCAGAATGCTCTCCACAGTACAACTATAGAAGTTTTTGAGTGTATTTGTTGACATGCCAAATCTCCTCAAACTCCTAATAAAGTATAACTGCTGTCTTGCCTTCTTTATGACTACATCGATATGTTGGGACCAGGTTAGATCCTCAGAGATCTTGACACTGAGGAACTTGAAGCTGCTCACTCTCTCCACTTCTGATCCCTCTATGAGGATTGGTATGTGTTCCTTCATCTTACCCTTCCTGAAGTCCACAATCAGCTGTTTCGTCTTACTGACGCTGAGTGCCAGGTTGTTGCTGCAGCACCATTCCACTAGTTGGCATATCTCACTCCTGTACGACCTCTCGTCACCTCCTGAATTTCTACCAACAATGGTTGTATCGTCAGCAAATTTGTCAATGGTATTTGAACTATGCCGAACCATACAGTTATGTGTATACAGAGAGTAGAGCAGTGGGCTAAGCACACATCCCTGAGGTGCGCCGGTGTCGATCGTCAGCGAGGAGGAGATGTTATCACCAATCCGCACAGGTTGTGGTCTTATGGTTAAGAAGTCGAGGATCCATTTGCAGAGGGAGGTACAGAGGCCCAGGTTCTGCAACTTCTCAATCAGGATTATGGGAATGATGGTATTAAATGCTGAGCTACAGTCGGTGAACAGCATCCTGACGTAGGTGTTTGTGTTGTCTAGGAGGAGAGCCACTGAGATTGTGTCTGCTGTTGACTTATTGTGGCAAGAGGCAAATCGCAATGGGTGCAGGTCCCTGCTGAGGCAGGAGTTCAATCTAGTCATAACCAGCCTCTCAAAGCATTTCATCACTGTCGATGTGAGTGCTACTGGGCGATAACCATTAAGGCAACCCACATTATTCTTCTTAGGCACTGGTATGATTGTTGTTGCCTTTTTGAAGCAAGTGGGAACTTCTGCTTGTAGCTGTGAGAGGTTGAAAATGTCCTTGAATACTCCCGCTAGTTGGTTGGTACAGGTTTTCAGAGCCTTACCAGGTACTCCATCGGGACCTTCTGCCTTGCGAGGGTTCACTCTGTTTAAAGACAATCTAACATCGGCCTCTGAGACAGAGATCACAGGGTCACCAGGTGCAGCAGGGATCTTCACAGCTGTAGTTGTGTTCTCCCTTTCAAAGCGTTCATAGAAGGTGTTGAGTTCATCTGGTGGTGAAGCATCGCTGCCATTCATACTATAGGGTTTCACTTTGTAGGAAGTAATGTCTTGCAGACCCTGCCAGAGTTGCCATGTATTTGATGTCGCCTCCAATCTCATTCAAAATTGTCCCTTTGCCCTCGAAATAGCCCTCTGCAAATCATGCCTGGTTTTCTGGTACAGTCCTGGGTTGCCGGACTTGAATGCCACAGATCTAGCCTTCAGTAGACGACATACCTCCTGGTTCATCCATGGCTTTTGGTTTGGGAATGTACAGTAAGTCTTTGTGGGCACACACTCATCCACACAGGTTTTAATGAAGTCGGTAACAACTGCAGCATACTCATCCAGGTTCGAAGATGAATCCCTGAATACAGTCCAGTCCACGAATTCAAAGCAGTCCTGTAGGTGCTCCTGTGCTTCCCTTGTCCATATCTTCTTGGTCCTCACTACTGGTGCTGCAGTCTTCAATCCCTGCCTATACTCAGGGAGTAGAAGTACAGCCAGTTGGTCAGAAGTGAGGGCGTGGAATAACACGGTAGGCATTCTTGATGGTGGTGTAACAATGGTCCAGTGTGTTATTTCCTCTGGTATTGCAAGTGATCTGTTGATGGTAATTGCTTAGTGATTTTTTCAGACTGGCCTTGTTAATATCTCCCAAAATGATGATGAAGGTGTTAGGGGGAGCTGTTTCGTGCAAGTAAAAGTTGGAGTCCTGAGGCTCTCTGATGCTGTGGGCCTTTCAACTGTGCCAAGCTGTGTTTTCCAGTCCTATGAGGAGAGCAAAGCAACAAAGAAGCAGCAATGTTTCGAAGGCACAGGAGAGGTTGAAGAACATGACTTCTGATGCAAACCTGCCATCGATACAACTGCTTGAACAGTAGAGCCACGAATTAAATTTGTACCTGGATACAGCAATGAGTGAATTTTAACTGTCATAAATATTGCAATCTTAAAATGAAAAAGACTGATAATTTCTAAATAAATGACTGTTTGAGGCCATGGAGTGCTGTCTGACTAAAGTGCCACCCACTTGTTCTGGCCTGTGGATATGAATCAGGAGTAGCGTTATACATTATAGAGTCAGTGGGTTTCTTTGTTCGGCTGCAAGCACAAGGTCTAAACAAAGCACCTTATATAGAATGTTATATATTGAAACAGCAGTGTTTAGTACAACAATGCATCAAGGTCATATTATCACTCACCTTTTAAAGGCATCCTTACACTTCCTTCTGCTTCTTTAGTAAACATAGAACATCAAACAGTACAACATAGTCCAGGCGCTTTGGCCTATGACATTGTGCCAAACTTTTAACCTACTCTGAGATCATTCTAACCCTTCCTTCCTACATATCCCTCCATTTTTCTATCATCATTGTGGCTATCTAAGAGTCTCTTAAATGTCCCTAATGTATCTGCCTCTGCCACCATCCCAGGCAGTACATTTCGTGCACCCATCATTCCTTATTTTAAAAAATTACCTCTGGCATCCCCCACTATACTTTCCCCAATCACCCTAAAATTAGGCCATCTTGTATTAGTTCTTTCTGCTCTGGGAAAGGTCACTGACTGCCCATTCTATCTATGCTAATCATACCTTTTCTTAATCCTATACAAACCAGCAACTACTTATACTTGAGAAGTTATGTAATAGCTTATTTTTAAAAAATATACATAAAACTTTAAATCGAGCACCTTGTACTCTGAGACCTCCTCATCTCCAAAGGTGCAGAAGTCTACCCAAGGTGCCCTGAGAGCTGATGAACATCTCCCCTTGCTGTAGACTGGGTGCTGTTCACTCTCCTGTGTCTTCTGGTGTTGAAAGGAAGTAGTGATTGTTGCAGTTGTGCAAGATATTGGTGAGGCCACATTTGCAATATTGTGTTCAGTTTTGGTCACCTTGCTACAGGAAAGATGTCATTAAGCTAGAAAGAGTGCAGAGGAAACCTACAAAGACTATGCTGGGACAGAGGCTGAGCAGTTTGGGACTTTCTTCATTGGATCATTCTGTGACTGTGATTGACGTCACCAGAGAGACACTAACGCAGGTGGTATGGAAGTCTTTATTCAGTAAAACAAGCTGGCATCATTCTGGAGATGCTCTTGGCAGATGCTCACAAACCCAAAGGTACATCACATTTTTAAAGCTGTAAGTTCAGTGGTAACAGGAGGTGATTCATTATACAAACATACTTTCAATAGATACAATGACATTGTTTGCTTTATTATTTTGGGTTGACAAATGGTTCTTTTGAGATACATTTTCATTGGGCTGTCTCTGAGTACACAACTATGGTAAAAAAAAAAGACACAGAAAAATCATAGAAAACTTACAACACAATACAGGCCCTTCGGCCCACAATGCTGTGCCAAACATGTCCTTACCTTAGAAAGTACCTAGGGTTACCCATAGCCCGCTATTTTTCTAAGCTCCATGTACCTATCCAGGAGTCTCTTAAAACAGCGGTCCCCAACCACCGGGCCGCAAAGCATGTGCTGCCGGGCCACGAGGAAACAATATGAGAGTCAGATGCATCTTTCCTCATTCCCTGTCATGCCCTCTGTTGAGTTTGAACGCACGCGAGGTCATTACCCATGCGTCATCCATGTCAGCGCGGGAAGGAGATCAACTCCTGGAGCTTGCAGATGACAGCGGGCTGAAATGTATGTTTGACATAACATCTCTGCCGGAATTCTGGATCAAAGTCAAGGCTAAGTATCCTGAGATAGCCATGAAAGCACTGAAAAAGTTGCTTCCATTTCCAACATATCTCTGCAATGAATGCAATGAAAACTAAACCGTGGAGTAGACTGGACATAAGGAACCCCCTTCGAGTATCGATGTCTCTCATCACCCCTCGATAGGACCGTCTTGTTGCAGGAAAACAAGGCCAGGACTCCCACTGATTCAGCGATATTGGTGTGTTGCAATGATTTTATATGTTCATATGGGGAAAATATGTGCTGTGTGTTTAATATCCAAATGTTACTTAAAATGTTATAATGCTATTGACTTACTTATATAACTATATAACAATTACATCACAGAAACAGGCCATCTCTGCCCTTATAGTCCATGCCGAATGCTACTCTCACCTAGTTCCACCGACCTGCACTCAGCCCATAACCCTCCATTCCTTTCCTGTCCATATACCTATCCAATTTTTCTTTAACTGATAATATCGAACCTGCCTATACCACTTCTACTGGAAGTTCGTTCAACACTTACTTCAAACTCCCCTGATAATTGACATATCACTATATTCATGCGAGGAAAATATGCGCTGTGTGTTTAATATTAAATTCGTCAGATAATCCCTTTTAGAAACGAAATTGAGTGTATTAGCTAATTATCATCTATATTCCGGTCGTGATTAACACCCACCCCCCACCCCCCGGAACCGAATCGCCAAAAACGATTTGAAGAAAGAAATTTTGGCAGGTACACGCATGCGCACTGGTGCCGGCGCAAGGCTTCATGGTCATTGTAGTCTTTCTTGGGGTAAACACAACGTATTTGACTGCTACTCTTGTCCATTGGCAACCCTACCCACCCCCCACCCCCCGAGTCAGCCGGTCCACAGAATATTGTCAATATTAAACCGGTCCGCAGTGCAAAAAAGGTTGAAGACCCCTGTCTTAAAAGACCCTATCATATCTGCCTCCACCACCCTAGCCAGCAGTCCATTCCATGCATTCACCACTTTCTGCATAAAAAGCTAACCTCTTACCTCTGTACCTACTTCTAAGCACCTTAATACTGCGCCCTCTCATGCTAGCCCTCTCAGCCCTGGGAAAAAGCCTCTGACTATCTACATGATCAAATCCTCTCATCATCTTGTACACCTTTATCAGGTCACCTCTCCTCCTCCGTCGCTCCAAGGAGAAAAGGCCAAATTCACTCAACCTATTCTCATAAGGCATGCTCTCCAATCCAGGCAACATCCTTGTAAATCTCCTCTGCACCCTTTCTATAGTTTCCACATCCTTCCTGTAGTGAGGCGACCAGAACTGAGCACAGTACTCTAAGTGGGTTCTGACCAGGATCCTATTTAGCTGCAACATTACCTCTTGGCTCTTAAACTCAATCCCACAGTTTGAGGATAAAGGGGAAGCCTTTTAGGACCGAGATTAGGAAAAACTTCTTCACACAGAGAGCGGTGAATCTGTGGAATTCTCTGCCACAGGAAACAGTTGAGGCCAGTTCATTGGCTATATTTAAGAGGGAGTTAGATATGGCCCTTGTGGCTAAAGGGATCAGGGGATATTGGGGGAAGGCTGGTACAGGGTTCTGGGTTGGATGATCAGCCATGATCATACTGAATGGCGGTGCAGGTTCGAAGGGCTGAATGGCCTACTCCTACACCTATTTTCTATGTTTTCTATGTTTCTATGAAGGCCAATACACCTTTTGCCTTCTTCACCACAGAGTCAACCTGCTCAAAAGCCTTGAGTGTCCTATGGACTCGGACCCCAAGATCCCTCTGATCCTCCACACTGCCAAGTGTCTTACCATTAGTACTATATTCTGCCATCATATTTGACCTACCAAAATGACCCACCTCACACTGGTAAGTATACAGAAACGCAAACAATAGGAATTCTGCAGATGCTGAAAATTCAAGCAACACACATCAAAGTTGCTGGTGAACGCAGCAGGCCAGGCAGCATCTCTAGGAAGAGGTGCAGTCGACGTTTCAGGCCGAGACCCTTCATCAGGACTAACTGAAGGAAGAGTTAATAAGAGATTTGAAAGTGGGAGGGGGAGGAGGAGATCCAAAATAATAGGAGAAGACAGGAGGGGGAGGGATGGAGCCAAGATCTGGACAGGTGATTGGCAAAGGGAATATGAGAGGATCATGGGACAGGAGGCCCAAGGAGAAAGACAAGGGGGGCGGAATCCAGAGGATGGGCAAGGGGTATAGTCAGAGGGACAGAGGGAGAAAAAGGAGAGTGAGAGAAAGAATGTGTGTATAAAAATAAATAATGGATAGGGTACGAGGGGGAGGTGAGGCATTAGCGGAAGTTAGAGAAGTCAATGTTCATGCCATCAGGTTGGAGGCTACCCAAACGGAATTTAAGGTGTTGTTCCTCCAACCTGAGTGTGGTTTCATCTTACAGTAGAGGAGGCCATGGATAGACATGTCAGAATGGGAATGGGATGCGGAATTAAAATGTGTGGCCACTGGGAGATCCTGCTTTCTCTGGCGGACAGAGCATAGGTGTTCAGCAAAGCGGTCTCCCAGTCTGCGTCGGGTCTCGCCAATATATAGAAGGCCACATCGGGAGCACCGGACGCAGTATATCACCCGAGCCGTACACAGAAATGATTGATTGCCTATACCTGTGACCATATGTTAACTGACAACATCGCCTGGTCTGCCAGTTTGCACCCAAGTCACAACTGTGCAAATAACTTTGCCATGTTCCCTGGTTTGATGCAAGCCAATTAACACAAACCTATTATCTTAATGTTTGGTTCATGCATATGCAATCTCTTAACTGTGGAGCTGTCTATGTTTTGTAACTTCAATTTACAGTTAGCAATTTACAAAAAAATTCTGAAGGCTAAGTGCAAACTTCCTGAACTGATTTCCATTTACAATAAGAACTGAAGTCTGATTCTTGTGTGAATTAATATCTGTTATATTCACATTGCTGCAGAACTCCAAAACATACCCTCCCTATTGGCCCCTGGACAAAAATCTGTCCCAGGAAGGTCAACCTTAAGGAGGATCTAATTAATTGAGACAGTGAAAATGCCCTTCTCTTCAAATCCCTTCCCTGATTTCTAACATATATGTACCTACATCTATACCATCGAACATCCTTAATTGGCTATCTACAAGTCTGCGGAGAGATGACAAAAATGAGTTCCTGAAATGTGGTCACAACCTCTTTGCCCCTTCAACCTTTGATAAATAAAGCTATCAGTACTGGCTGTCAGTTGTTACTCTGTGGGCAGGGTCACAGCAAGGTAACCTGGTTTCAGGTACATAGGCAACAGTTCACATTCCATACCATGACAGAAGATTATCAGAGTGACCTTGACAACCAGTCCTTTTGATTGATCTACAGGAGGGTTTTGGGTGGTTTCTATTCAAATAGTTGCAAGGACCTCACCCCAGTGGCACCCCCTTCTGGACTGTCCTTTCACTGAAATGGCCAGCTTGTTTATTCAGCTGGGGTGGCTGATTAACGACACTGCGTACGATTTCTTCTCTCTTTCTCAGTCTGCCTTTCATCGAGATTATGGAAATTGATGTCTCTTCCTTAACTCAGATCCCTTCCTATCTATTTTCCCCAATATCTTTCTATTCTGAGCTATACAAATAATCACCTACCTCCAAGGAACAGCCTTCATTACAAAGTATAGTTACTGTAATACTTTAAACTTTATTCACAATTTGCTCTCTTTCTGCCTTCTGCATTTGCATTTCTGCTCTCTTTCATCTGTGGGTTTATTTCTGTCAGCTGTGGTCAGATGTGACACAGCAGGTTGTTGTTCATCATTTAGATTCTCTGTAATGATACTGGAATTAGGAAGGATCTTGGCCCGAAACGTTGACTGTTTATTCTTTACCTGTTACGTACCCCGTAACTGGGTTGCCAAACCAGCAGAAATGAATCACTCAGTTGGAGTCTGGATTACTGGAACTAAGAGAGTTTTATTAAAGAAACAAGCAACACAGTACTCTAATCAAAAGGATAATAAAGGCAACAGTTCAGCAATGATAAACACACATGTACACAGAATTAGGATAACAGGATCAATCAAGCTCTATTGTCGTCTAGGGGTAAATGACCAGTTTCAAAGTGACGCAAAGTTCAGTTCAGTTCACGGTAATCACTGCCGTGGCGACGGACAGTGGGAGGAAGGAGAGAGAGAGCAAAAACGAATGAATATTCAAACGGCTTCCACACAGACCTTCGATATTCTTCGCAGTCAGCTTTCGGGCGAGCCCTTTGTGATGTCTTCTGAGGTCACTGACTGTGACCCCCCCCCCCCCCCGTTTCCAGATATGATCGTTTCTTTGCAGTGAAACCTGGCACCCAGGCAAGGGCGGACACACACCAGGTTCCCGCCAATCGTACCTTTCCACCCTGTGCGTCTATGGCTTGGTCCCGTGATCAGCCCTCCAAAACCTCCCACCGACTTGTGGGAGATGCACCGCTTCCAGAGTCTCGTTACCTCGGGGTGTCGTGTGTGTCGCCTTAGCGAACCCGTCCCTTTGTATCCCCCTGCTGGGGTATCGCCTGTCCATCACTTCAAACAGTTCAGGGTTCAAAGGGGGAGCCGATCTTGACAGCTCTCCTTCCGTTAAACTCTCCCGTCCCTTCATTAAGAGCTCCAAATGCTGCTCCATTGTTTTCCTTATCTCTCTTTCTCCTGAAGACAGGTGGCAGACCAACTGTTGATCCCACTGGTGCCAGCACAGGACAGCTAACATCTTAACCTATGTGTACTCTCGTCACAACCATAGTTGTTGCCTGAGCTGCTGAGTTCCTCCAGCATTTTGCGTGTGTTGTTTTTGATCCCGTGTTCTGTCTGTGAGGGCAACCACAAGGTGAGTCATACGAGTCCAGTCATATACCTCGCCAGGTCTGTGCACAAACACAAGTGTCATTTGTCAGAAGCGCCGCCTGTTGTCCTATCCAACTGGGAGTGAACCCTGCCTTGTGAGGCAGCTCCTTTATCATGACTTGGTCTCCGAGCTGTGGGAGGATTATATTCCCTCCCACTGGCTCTCTCTGATGGAGTTGGTGAAGCACAGTGACGACTTACTGGCAGCAAACATGCCATTAACTACTTTATTACTCTCAAAAATGATTGCTGCCAACTATAACCGGTAACCTCCATTTAAGAGTTGGATTTATGAACCATCTATATGACCTGACATCTTTGTAGTGTGAACTGAAGTCTCGAAGGAGCAAAATAGTCCTGACATGGTGTGTATGAGCCAAATCGAGGTGGTTTAGTCCGTGCCAGAGAGTGAGAAATGACCCATTTTTTGTCCAATATAAGCACCAGTCAGATTGGAAAGGTTGCGTACGGGCTGAACCAGGTTGGTAGGGTCTAGGCCTGAGAGTATATTGAGATGGCAGGGCCAGAATCCGAGAGCAAGCAACGGCCTGAGGTTTGGCTAATTTTAGCGCTTGGCCAGATTGAAAAGGACAGGGTATCGAGTCCAGATGCGGGGGCAGACTGGCATTCAGCATGCTGTTCCGAGAAGTTTTCTCATGTCTGTGCTGAACTGAGGCCGTGGCCTGCAACAAATGGGCATCTGGATAGGCGGTGATTGGCTTTGTGGCTGTGGACTCACTTTCGCAAACTTCAGTTCTGAATGTTATTTGCTTACCGTTATGGTTTGCCCAATTTGCTATTTTCTGCACACTGGTTTCTTATTTTTAATCAGTTCTATTGGGTTTACATATTTGTTTTGTGGCTGCCTGTAAGGAGATGAATCTCAAGGTTGTACAAGGGGTGATTGAGAAGTTTGTGGCCTAAGGTAGAAGGAGTCAATTTTAGAAAAACTAGCACAGTTATTTTTCCTACATTTACACACTTAGTCCAGTGGTTGTGGAGTATACGGATCCCTTCTTTGTAAAAGTCAGCATCTTGGACCTCCAGAAGTGGTCCACAGCAGGGGTGATTGATAAGTTCATGGCCTAGGGTAGAAGGAGATGAGTTATTAACTTCAAACTTTCTGCATTTTCACTGAAAGAGTTGAACTGCTCGTGCATGTAAAGATAGCAGTATAACTCATTTCCTCCTCCCTTAGGCCACGAACTTATCAATCGCGCCTGCTTTGGACCACCTGGAGGTCCAAGATGCTCTTATTACATACACATGCAGTTCAACCCGTTGAGTGATTATGCAGAAAGTTTGAAGTTAATAACTCATCTCCTTCTACCTTAGGCCACGAACTTATCAATCACCCCTGCTGTGGACCACTTCCACAAAGAAGGGATCCGTATGCTCCACGACCGCTGGACTAAGTGTGCTTATGTAGGAGGGGACTATATCGAAAAATAAATGTGCTAGGTTTTCGAAAATTGACTCCTTCTACCTTAGGCCACAAACATATCAATCACCCCTCGTATATAGAATGCATACTTTGATAATAAATGCACTTTCAACTTTGAACTTCAAACTTTGATCAGCAGTGTGTTGCTGTTCTTTTGCTCAGTCCCTCAACACTTTAGGCTGGTTTCAAAGATCCTTTACATACTGGGTCACTTTATCCCTATAAGTTCCAGGTTCACTGCAACCTATAATCACCCCATAAGAGAGCGCAGTGCTTTCCCTGTTAGCAATTCGTAGAGACTCAAGCCCAACGTGGGGTTTGGGTTGTAGCAACCTCATGAGAATTCCTGGCAATACAGCAACACATGTCTTTCCCGACTCTGTTACAGCTTGAGCTAATGGTGTTTTAATTGTCCAGTTAATCTTTTCCTGAGCTCTGACTGTGGTGGAGTATGTGGAATTGTTGTTGAATCCCTAACAGCTTGCACAATTCCTTCATCATGTTCCTTGTGAAAGTCCACCTAGGCTGGGGTTCTCTCTGATCAGGATTTCCTGAGCTAAAATCTCGGCCGCTGTGCTAACAGCACAAGCTCTCATTCGGAAAGCATCTACCCACCAGGTAGAGCGATTCATAAATAGCAGACAGTAGCTTTTCCCCATGAAATCCATCTGGATGTTTTCCCAGGGCTCCCTTGGCCATGGGTGGTTTGCCAACTGCACCTTTATAACATTACCAGGATTATGCTGGGCATAAAGGATACAATGGCGACAGAATTTCACAACATCTTTGCCAATCTCTGGCCGCCACCAGGCCTGCTGGAGGGTCATAATCATGCTGCGCCTTCTCTGATGCACTACCACATAATATAACTTCAGTATTATCTACCTAATAACTCGTGGGGCTACTGCAAATCCTGCTTCCCCATGAGTCCTGTTCCCATCTAGTCCCTTCTTTCCTCCCTCTCACCTCTGGAGTGGCAGAATGGTATGCAATATTCCAGATGTGGCCTAATCAGAGTTTTATAAAGTTGCAACATAACCTGCTGACTTTTGAACTCAAAGCTATGACCAATAAAAGCAAGCATTCCATAAGCCTTCATAACCACCTCACCAACCTGTGTAGCTACTTTCAAGGAGTTGTGAATATGGATCTAAAGATCTCTCTGCTCAGCAACACTATTAAGGATCTTGCCATTAACAACGTACTGTCTCCATGCATTTGCCTTACCAAGGTGCAAAGCCTTACATTTATCTGAGTTTAACTCCATCTGTCATCTGCAATTTCTCAGCACATATAGTATCTGCAACTGATCTATATCGTGCTGTATATTTTGCCACCATCTGCACTAGATAGTGTCTTCTACACTAACCACAACTCCACCCACGAATCTTGGTATCATCCACAAATTTATTATACACCATCAACATGTTCACGCAGGTAATTTAGTACATACATCACAGACTGCAGAGGACTCAGCACAGATCCCTGTGAAACTTCATTAATTACAGACCTCCAGCTCCAATGTCCCTTCACCCATTACCCTCTGTCCTCTATATGCAAGCCAGTTCTGAATCCAGCAGCCAACTCATTGCGAGTCTCATCCATCTTAATCTTCTGGATTAGCCTCCCATGAGAGGCTTTGTCATATGCCTTACTAAAATCCATGTAGACAGCATCCACTGCCCTACCTTATCAATCTCTCTCATCACCTTGTCAAAAAACTCAATCAGCTTGGTAAGGCATGACCTGCCATGCACAAAGTCACGCTGGCTCTCCCTAATTAGGCCGTGGGTTTCAGAATGCTCATATATCCTATCCCTAAGAATTTTCTCCAGCAATTTCTCTACAACTGATGTGAGACCTCACCAGTCTATAATTTCTAGGATTTTCCCTTGTTCCCTCCATAATAGAGGTACAACATTAGCCACTCGCCAGTCCTCATGGACCTCGCCTGTGGCTAGAGAGGACACAAAGAGACTGGTCAAGGGCCCATCAATCTCATCTGTCGCCTCCTTCAATAACCTGGGGTAAATCCCATCAGGCCTTGGGGCTTATTGAATTGAATTGACTTTATTTCTTACATCCTTCACATACATGAGAAGTAAAAGTCTTTACATTACATCTCAGTCTAAATGTGCAATGTGCAATCTATTGTAATTTGTAATAAATAGTATGTACAACATGACAGTCAATATAGCATAGAAATACAATTGTATCAGCATGAATTAAGCAGTCTGATGGCCTGGTGGAAGAAGCTGTCCCGGAGCCTGTTGGTCCTGGTTTTATGGTGTGGTACCATTTCCCAGATGGTAGCAGCTGAAACAGTTTGTGGTTGGGGTGACTTGGGTCCCCACTGATCCTTTGGGCCCTTTCTACACACCTTTCTCTGTAAATGTCCTGAATAGTGGGAAGTTCACATCCACAGATGCACTGGGTTGTCTGCACCACTTGCTGCAGAGTCCTGTGATTGAGGGAAGTACAGCTCCCATACCACACAGTGATGCAGCCAGTCAGGATGCTCTCAACTGTGCCCCTGCAGAAAGTTCGTAGGATTTTGATACCCATGTCAATCTTCTTCAACTGTCTGAGAGGAAAGAGGTGCTGCCGTACTTTTTTCACCACACAGCCGGTATGTACAGACCATGTGAGATCCTTGGTGATGTGTAGGCTGAGGAACTTAAAGCTGAGAGGGCTCAACCCCAGATCCATTGATGCCAACAGGGGTTAGCCTGTCTCCATTCCTCCTGTAGTCCATAACCAGCTCCTTTGTTTTTGCAACACCTTAATACTCATTAGGAAGCCCAATGCCTCCTCCTTCTTGACCTCTAAACACCCTAATGTATTTATAAGAACATAAGAACATAAAAACTAGGAGCAGGAGTCAGCCATCTGGCCCATTGAGCCTGCTCCGCCATTCAATAAAATCATGGCTGATTTGGCCATGGATTCATCTCCACCTACCTGCCTTTTCCCCATAACCCTTAATTCCCGTATCAAAAATCTATCCAAACTTATCTTAAATATATATACTGAGGTAGCTTCCACTGCTTCATTATACACTCAAATATATTCTGTGGTGGATCTTAATAAAGAACTGAATAAATTATAATTATTTAAATAAGTTGGAAAGCATGACTAAAATTAAACTGAAGAAAGAATTGTAACTGAGATAAATTCAATTTGGTGCTGTGTTCTGATAACCACCATCAGTACTTTCCTTGAGCTTTCCCCCTTTAAGTGAATTGAGGTTTGGACCATTTATTTGTGAGCCTCAGGTGGTGTTGACATAATCTTTTGAACCTGAAGGAAAGATTGTAACATTTGGACAGGAAACCTTTAAAGGAAACAAGATTGTTCAAACAAAGGTGAAATGGTCACTGATGCATCAAGCAACCCTGACTGTTTGGCATTGATTAAAGCAATTCATGACAGTAAACAGCTGTAGCTGCATTGAAGGTCACCTCTCTTACAGACCAAACCAAGGTAATGTCCTCTCTGAAATTAATTCACTACAGATTTCTAATTCTTTCATAAACCTACAGGGAGATATGTTGTCTACATATTGAACAAGATTTCAATGTACACTTCATGACTATTTGCAATATATTGTACAACTGCGCTTGTTCCCACTTGATTGTATTTACAGAGCAGTGTGCTTTTGTTGCTGAATGTGGTTAGTAGCAGAATGAAACTTACCACCTGGACTTAAACATCAGGGCTAGACATGATACTCAGGAAGACTTCAAGCAATTTAAATATTGAAAAAAATCTAAATTCAAGCAATTAAGGAACTGTATCCAAGATCTGTAGATGGTTGCAAATTTTCTATGCTGTCCACTTGGTAAAAGTTTCTCAAAATATTTATATTCCTTCCACTCACAAATTCAGAAGATAATTCAGAGGTGGAAGGTTACCTGGGAGCCCACTTCAAGTCATCAATCCAGAGTGACACTGGAGTCTGCCTTATAGTCTCTCTCCTTCTTAGGTGGTCCCTGAGGATTGAGGATGAATTGCTTCCACTCCAGTTTTGTGGGTCTGATGAGGCCAATGTTGGAGCATCTTTATCACGGGAGAAGCAGCTGAGTAGTTTGGGAGGTGGTCTGCTACTTCCGCTGTTTATGCAGGGTCCCAAACCCTCCCTTGCACAAAAACTAACAGATCACCCAAGTCCCCAGCCCACCAATCCACAGCAAGAAAGAATGGGGAAGAACACAAAAAAAAACATAGAACTGAAAGAGGCCAATATGAACTACAGTCCAATCCATAAATCTCAGAACTTTGATAACTTCACCGAGAGCATTGGGACCCAGCTGCCCCTCTCAGGGCAGCAACTCAAACCAGCAGCCCCTCCCAGGGCAGCAACTCAAACCAGCAGCCCCTCCCAGAGCAGCAACTCAAACCAGCAGCCCCTCTCAGGGCAGCAACTCAAACCAGCAGCCCCTCCCAGGGCAGCAACTCGAACCAGCAGCCCCTCCCAGAGCAGCAACTCAAACCAGCAGCCCCTCCCAGGGCAGCAACTCAAACCAGCAGCTCCTCTGATGACAGCGATTTGAACCAGTGGGCCCTCCAACAGCAGCGACTCAAACTGACGGCCCCAGTGTCCACGCTGATGGCAGCGATTCGAACCAGTGGGCCCTCCAAGGGAAGTGACTCAAACCAGTCACCTTTCTGAGGAAAGTGACGAAGCAGTGGCCCTGCAAGGGCAGCGACTTGAACCAGAGGCCTCTCCGGGTAAAGTGATATGAACCAGCGACCTCACCAAGAAAAGGGACACAAACCAGCAGCCTGTCCAAGAACCGCTCACTCTCCTCTGCATTTGCCTCAATGTTTCAATCTTCCTCAATGCTTTAATCAGTGAGAAATGTAGTTGATCATAGCCGCTCATCTAGTTTCTGAGCTTCTCCTCATGGTAGCTCATGCTCAGCTTTCTTTCCTGGAGTTTCCCTGGAGACACACTTGACCGAACTGCAGACTGTAAACCACAGGTTCCAAGTTTCAAAACCAAGATTGAGGTAGAAGACGTAAAAACCTCAAATGATTGACTAGAGTGGGGAATTGTTGTTCACTAGCGCCATCTTGACCATAATTTCCCCCACCTCCCCCAAAAAAATTGCCCAAAATAAAGCTCTCAGTTATTCCCTCCTAGATTTCCAAGTGAAAGGAAGAAGCAAAATTTGTAATGATGATCAGGACCATAGTGCACATGTCTAAATAAATCTTACTAGCTCTTCTTTCAGTTAGTCCTGATGAAGGGTCTCGGCCGGAAACGTCGACTGTACCTCTTCCTAGAGATGCTGCCTGGCCTGCTGCATTCACCAGCAACTTTTATGTGTATTGCATATCTAAAAATGTTAGTTATCAAGTGAGAGGTGTGATTTTTACACCGAATGTTCAGCACCTTCTTCAGAATAGAAAAACAGATGAGTCAGTTTGCTGGAAGTAAATTAGTTGAGAAGTGCAAACTTTCTTATCTTTCTAAATGGAAGTGTTAAATGCAACAGTGGACAAAAGCCAATTCCAAGCATGACTGCTCTTAATTCCTGGGTTTTATTAGCATTCCTTGACCACCAAAGAGAGATGGGAGCGGTTTTGTTGTCTGCTCAGTATCAGGTGTTAAAATGACATCATTTATTGATGATTTACCTTGAGATTAGTTGGAGTAGTCAGTGATTAATGGCTGTGCTTATAAAGACTGTCAGAACTCTTTGGAAGTAACACACCAAGTTCAGAAGGAGGGATGAACTGGCTCTTCACACATCTCATTCCAATGACCCACTGTCAAATCCCAGTCTTTTGAAGATTAGATGCCTCTGTTCCTGGTGATAAGTTTCAATATTCAACTGCTTAAAATAAACACAGAAGGCTCCAATTAATGATAGCAATAACAGCAAAATGCAGCTGTAAATATTCAAAACTATACAATTATAATAAAATGTCCTGACTGGTTGTTCAGACTAATGGATGGATTGGTGTTATTTTGCTTTGCAGATTCCTTATACGCTGCAGGTCATAGAACAACAGAAGCCACTGTAGTGTAGCGGTTAGCGCAATGCTTTAACAGCTCGGAGCATCCAAGTTCAGAGTTCAGTCCTGGCATCCGATGTAAGGAGTCTCCGTCTGTTCTCCCTGTGGAATGCATGGGTTTCCCCCTGGGTGCTCTGGTTCCTTCCCACTGTCCAAAGATGTACCGGGTAGGTTGATTGGTCATTGTAAAATTGTCCACGATTGGGTTAAGTTTAAATCAGAGCTGTCAGGGATTGTTGGGGGCACGGCCCAAAAGGCCAGAAGACCCTTTTCTCTAAATAAATAAAATAAATATGGAACATCGAATGTTCCTGTATAACACAGGAACAGGCCCTTCAGCCCATGATGTGCCAAACTAATTAAATGCCTAACTAAACTAATCTCTTCTGCCTGCACAATATCAATATCCATCCATTCTCTGCACATTCATCTGCCTAAGAGAGAGTCTCCACCGTAGTTGCCTCCACTATCACACCTGACAGTGTCTTCCAACGATCTTTACTCTGCATAATATCCTTGCCGCTTTCAGCATCTGGTTTGACTTAATCACTTTCACGTTATATGTATGTCTCTAGTATTATCATCCTGACTTTGAGGGAAAGATACTGGCTGACAACTCTATCTATGCCTCTCATAATCTTATAAGCTTCAATCAGGTCTCTCCTTAGCTAGTCGTCGTGGCTATCCCTCGAGGTCGAGGCTGATGGTCTTCGTTCTGTTGATCTACTTATGGGCTCTCAAGTGGCTTATGAGTCCAATCTTGGCTTTGAAAGTTCTTCCGCATTCAGGACAGGTAGTTCCAGATGGCAGATCGGGCTTTGGTTGTTGCTGCCTCTCTTTCCATTTTCTTCTAATTCTGCACATCTGTTGGCTTCGAAAGTTGCTGTTCCTTCTCGGATGATGGCTTGCCAGAGTTTCCTGTCCTTGGCGTTGGTTTCCCAATTGTTGATGTTGATGTTACGTTTCTTCATGTTGGCTTTTAAGACATCTTTGAATCTCTTCTGTTGTCCGCCTCTTTTACGTTTGCCTTCTTTAAGCTGGGAGTAGGAGATTTGTTTCGGCAGACATTCGTCTTTCATCTGAACAACATGACCGCTCCATCTTAGTTGGTTCTTGATGACATAGGCTTCAATGCTTGTTGTTTTTGCTTCATTTAGCACAGTGATGTTGGTTCTTCTATCTTCCCAGCTGATATTTAAGATGTTTCGAAGACGGCGTTGATGGAACTCGTCAAGTGCCTTCTAGTGTCGTCGGTACGTTGTCCAGGTTTCTGATGCATACAGGAGCATTGGGATTAGCACTGCTTTGTACACTAACATTTCGGTGTCTGTTTGAATGTACACATATACTTATAGATAGGGTAAATACAAGTAGGCTTTTTCCATTAAGATTGGGTAAGACTAGAACTAGAGCTCATAGATTGAGAATGAAAGGTGAAAATTTTTAAGGGAAACCTGAAAGGGAGATCATTTACTCAGAGGGTGGAATGAGCTGCCGGAAAAGTGGGCATACGGGTTTGATTAGAACATTTAAGAAAATTTGTATACGTACGTGAATGGAAGGGGTACAGAGGACTATTGTCCATTTGTAGGGTGATGGGACTAGGCAGAATAACAATTGGACATGAACTAGATTGGCCAAATGGCTCCTTCTGTGCTGTAGTGCTCTATGACTCCGTCTCTCATTTCTTCAATTTTTACCGCATCTAATAGCATAATGATCATCTTTAGGGCATTCTTTGGAGCCAAAAATGATTTCCTTCTCTTCCTGTACTATGCATTCTGAAGTAGCTGAAGAGTGTTGTACATGAGATGCACAAAGCCCATTGGAGGTGGAGCAAGTGGTGGTTGACGGGCTTGTGGATTAGATGGCTCTGCCTGTGATGCTGTTTCAAGCTCGATTTACATTGTACATGTACCCCATAAATCACCATACTTGTGCACATGAGAATAATCTCAACTTGACTATTTGTGATGTAATGCATTCCTCCTATTGTTCATGATTTGCCTCCATGTGGGCTCCTGTCATAAAGACTCAAGAGCCCAGATGTCTCTTGCCCATTTTGAGTGTTTTTGGATCATGCATTCTAATGAATCTGTGAAGACGTTACATTTTTTTCAA
Organism: Mobula birostris; assembly: GCF_030028105.1. Lineage (NCBI taxonomy): Eukaryota > Metazoa > Chordata > Chondrichthyes > Myliobatiformes > Myliobatidae > Mobula > Mobula birostris. The sequence continues at coordinate 195,224,371 of NC_092371.1, forward strand.
GAAGGTTTTGAGAACAATCCCCAGGATTACAAATACCTGGGGATACGAATTGACAATAAACTGGACTGGTCAAAAACTCTGAGGCTGTCTACAAGAAGGGTCAGAGCCGTCTCTATTTCTTGAGGAGACTGAGGTCCCTTAACATCTGCCGGACGATGCTGAGGATGTTCTACGAGTCTGTGGTGGCCAGTGCTATCATGTTTGCTGTTGTGTGCTGGGGCAGCAGGCTGAGGGTAGCAGACACCAACAGAATCAACAAACTCATTCGTAAGGCCAGTGATGTTGTGGGGATGGAACTGGACTCTCTCACGGTGGTGTCTAAAAAGAGGATACTGTCCAAGTTGCATGCCATCTTGGACAATGTCTCCCATCCATTACATAATGGACTGATTGGGCACAGGAGTACATTCAGCCAGAGACTCATTCCACCAAGATGCAACAAAGAGCGTCATAGGAAGTCATTCCTGCCTGTGGCCATCAAACTTTACAACTCTTCCCTTGGAGGGTCAGACACCCTGAGCGAATAGGCTGGTCCTGGACTTATTTCCTGACATAATTTACATATTACTATTTAATTATTTATGGTTTATTACTATTTAATTATTTATGGTGCAACTGTAACAAAAACCAATTTCCCTCGAGATCAATAAAGTATGAATATGACTATGACTAGAACATTTTTGCACTGTCTCTTTGTCCTATAGAAATTCCTTCCTGTGACAGAGGTCAGCATAAATTTTCTGATGGCCAAGCAGATTATACATGATCTGAGCAACACATTCATGGCACGTTGAACGCGGTGGGAGAAGCAGTCAATTGAGTGTGACTACCTAGGGTCCTCGGAGGGTCCAAATCGAGCAGCTTGAAAATGAATCTGGAAACCATGTGGTATAAACTAGCAGCAAAGACATGTTCCCATATAGGATACATGGCTCTTGTAGCGGGTCTGGGTAATCACATAGTTGAAGAGTTGGAGAGCAGCAGGGTCACAGCGGGAGAGCAGTGAGAGAGAGTTTCACTAAATGCCTGTCGAAGGGAAGATTTAATCTTCTTCAGGGTAGGCATCCCTGGAAAAGACTTCGCAAGGTAGTAATCAAATCACAAACAAGAGAAAATCTGCAGGTGCTAATTGTTTGTAAACCTGATCTGATTCTCAGTGCTGATGACATTTATCTGGGAGAGGATGCAAATATTGGTTAAATTCCTCATATTTCTGTATGACATTGAAAAACCTACATTGCTTTCTAACCTATGCCCTTTCAAATCCCTATTAACTCTTCATTTCTTCACTAACACTAGGGGTAATTTACAGTAACAAACTAACCTATCAAGCAGCCTGAAAGAATCTTGAGGCAGGGTATTGACTTGAAGCATCACCAATTCTTTCTCCCACAGATGCTGCTCGATCCACTGAGTTCCTCCAGCAGGCTGTTTCTTTTTCTAGATTATAGCATCTGCAGTCTCTTGAGTCAACTCAGCACATGATGATAACGAGTCTCCTGAGTCAAGCAACCAGCATGTCTTTTGGGATGTGGAAGTAAATTGGAGCAGCCAGAAAAAAATCAACACAACCACAAGGAGAATGTGCAGACTCAACACAAGACATGAATGAACTCAGGTCACTGGAGATTTGAGGCAACAACATTATCTGCTGTACCCCTTTGCCCTGCCATTCCTGACAAAGTATACTGCCATTCATCGTGGAGGTAATGCCCGTGGTATTCCTCCTGGTCTTTAATGTTATTCACAACTCTGAACTGTACAAAAGATTAAGGCTTACTGTTGGTATGTGACATGAATTTCATGTTAGGGGTAACTCCTTTGATCTTCAGACTTCTGAATTCTGTGCTGATGCACCAGTGATGATGATGAATTTTGTCATCAATATCCATCTTCACTCCTGTGAAGGTGGCTGCCAAGATGTGGAAAATGGTCCACGTTTTGCAGGATTGTGCTGTGATCATGATTGTCAGGGTTGGTATTGCATAGCTGGCAGTTTGGCAGTAGCTTCTGCCTACTGGACATCTAGTGTAAGAACAATTCTTTTGAAAAGTTCAAAGAAGGAGTGAAGAAATCAAATTCAAAGCTGTAACTTTGAATGATACTTCAGACACACCACTCTGTGTTGAGTGTTATTTTGGGCTGCATTTACGTTACACAACAGAAAGTAGTTAGGAAAAGCAGTATTATATATACTTATTAAAGCATTTACAAGTTATTATATTGCAGATTTTTGACCTTCAGCAGACTTGGTATGTTACCAAAAACGATCACAAATATCTACCGACATACCGTGGAGAACCTTCTAACTGGCTGCATCACTGTCTGATATAGAGGGGCCACTGCTGAGGATCAGAAGAAGCTGCAGGAAGTTGTGAACTCAGCTGGCTCCATCATGTTCACTTGTCTCCCCAGCATTAAGGATATCTTTAAAATGCAATGCTTCATAAGGCGGTATCCATCATTTGGGATCCCCATCACGCAGGATATGCACTCTTCTCATTGCTACCATCAAGGAGGTGGTACAGGAACATGAAGACATACACTTAATGTTTTAGGAACAGTTGTTTCCCTTCCGTCATCAGATTTCTGACTGCTCAATGACCCCATTTACACTATCTCACTATTTTTTCTTTGTTTGCTCTCTTTTTACATTGCTTATTGAAATCTACAGATGTTTTATTATTATGTATTGCAATAGACTGCTGCTGTAAAGCAGCACATTTTGTGGTGTATGCCAGGGATATTAATCTTCATTCTGATTCTGATTGGTTTTTAAAAGCCATCCAATTTTTACCATATAACAAGCTTCAGGTAACATTCATTTCTGGTGACTCTAGCTCAGAGTCCTGAATGTTATTCATGACAAAGAGAAGATTTCTGATCACTTAAATAAAGAAATATTGGCAGAAAAAAAGAATTTGCTGAAAAATAACAGAACGGTTTCATCCTTTTCTTCAGTACTGTCTTCCATTTTATCCTTATTCATGTTTCAAATGGCACACATTTTTAAATTCATAGAAAACAGATGGTTGAAAAATTACGAAGTGGCGCTGATTATTCCTGCCTTGGGAATGTTAATGTAAATTTCATTCCACATGAAACCCAAAGCCGAGAAGCTGCTAAACATTGTCGGAAGTGTAATATCTGGGAACAAGACTGTGTTTGGGGTTGTTTGTTTGTTTATTTATTTATTTAATGATACAGCATGGAGTTCCTTAAGGTTTTGTAGCTGGGGTTGGTAATGGGGACAAGCTCCCACTACCTATTAAATGTTCCCAATGGCGTGTGCTTCAAAGAGCCTCTGATAACCAAGTCCAGCTCCTGGCCTTCAAGTGTGGCTTACCTACTAAGCCCAGCAGAACCATTTCTACTGACAGGAGAAGGGGCAAAGGTGGGTTACTGGCACCTTAAAACAATCGCATTGGGCAGATGGGGCTCATTAGTCGTGGTTGGCAGCTCACCTAGGAGAAGGAAAACTCTGATCTCAAACCTCCACTGCCTTGTGACTATACTCACTCACGGGGAAGGCTTCGGGAGTAAACGCTGAGGGAAAAATTCAGAGCTGCAGCCCCTAAGGCAATACTACATTGAGTTGTTCTCCATATCATACTGTCCAGGCTTGTGTATCTGGACAGCTAGGATGTGCTACATACCTCATGGATATCTTGTGACTGTCTTATGACCATGATGTAATTGAGTAGCTGATGAGCGTGATGTAATGGTCTTTTGGAGGTCACCTGATGTAATTTTCCCACCGATGTGAGGTCACGTGATGACATGTTCACCACGGGTATGAAAGAGTCTCCTGATGTGACGCAGTTAGTTTTCAGTTAGATCGTCAGTCAGATGCTCCACTACACTGAGTATTCGTCCCATGACGCAGTTTAGTTTTAGAAAGGAGTTTTACTTTCTATTGTAAGGTACAGAAGTGTTGGGCCGGCAGTTTCACCAATAGCTGCCAGCTTTGTTGGTGTACCTTTCCAGTAGTATTGGAGAATGAAGGCATTACTAAGGTACGGAACCTGAAGGAGTCGAGTAAAGCTGATATCGTTCAGCGGTATTGGAGAGGATCGACCATTATTGAATCTTCGTTCAAGAAAGAGTGATCTGCATGAGATAACCTCTGCTAAAGCAGAAAAGGTTGTGCAGTGTCTATTCTACAGAGGAGAATGTCAGTTCCTTTAAACCGTTTTATTTCCGTCCTCGTGAATCCTGTGGACAAGGCAGGTTCCGGCTGGGATCAGCAGTAACGGCAAGTCTTCGAGGAATTCTTTACTTCAGGAAAGTCTCTCCTAATTGACTGTATAAACCTCTTGGAGTTTCAAATTTACCATTCTAAGAACTGTGTTCTAATTTACCACTTTAAGACTGTGTTTGCATTTACTGCTTTAAGAACTAGTACTGAGTTGGCGGTTTGTTAAATGGCCACATAGCAGTTTACTTCCAGTTAAGGTTTTCGTTTGTTTATCTTTTCACTAATGTTGAGCAGAGTTTAATAAATTTTTTTTGTTCATAAAATCCTGACTCTTTTCTATATTCATTGTTGCCAGTCACGTGACAGATGCAACACCAATGGTCAACTCTGACCAGTGGAGGCCCTCACACACAGCAAGGAGTAAGCCTTTCCGGCCTTATAGCCACGCCACCCCAGCATCCCCACAACCTTGGTTAACCCTAATCTAATCACAGTACCAATTAACCTACCCAGTACATTTTTGGACTGCATGAGGAAACCACAGCACCCTGGGAAAACCCACACATTCCACGGGGAGGATGCACAGACGTTCCTCACAGGATGGTGCTGGAAATGAACTCTGAAATCTGGAATGCCCTGAGTTATAATAGTTGCGCGCTAATTGCTAACCGCTATGCTACTTTGGCTCAAGGTCTGGTGATCGACACATAGGCAAGTAAGGTAAGTGGCTTGGTTTGGGGTTTGGTTGGACAAGAGAAACTTCAAGAGGAAATGGGACTGTGAGAGGGGCTTCAGAATGAAGTAGGGTTGGACATTATTCCATAGGAATGGTGGAACAACCGTGTGGAGAATGGGCCATTGGGTGTGGAGAAGGGGTCAGGGTATCTATTATAAGCCTAAACCTCAAACCTCATCTATTGTAGGCACGTCAAGGATTTGGGAGCATGATTGGAATCAGGATGCTGGACCGGAGGGGGCTGAGAGAAAGAAGGGGAAATAGTGAGGTGGAGGTTGTGAGATACCAAATGATCAAAGTTAAATAAGGCCCTTAACTTACAGTGGTCCAAATCTCGCTCCATGTAGTTGACGTCTTTACTGTGGGAGTGCATGGGGCAAGCTGAGAGAACAAAAATAGATGACATCCCAAGCACAGCTAGCATGGAGATCACATGAGTAACACAAAGATGAATTGTGTCAGGTCAAAATTCCATCAACCCAAAAATTGCTGTGACTGAGTTTTATTCAAGCCAAAAATCAATTTCAGTTGAATAATGCTAAACACAAGTGAAACATTGTCAAATTTATAGACCTACAATTCTGCAACGTCAATGGTGATCACAAGAATATTTAAACTGACAATTTATTAGAAGCAATGATTATCCCTCTGTAATGTCCCCTGTAGTTATAACTGGTACTTAATTGAGTGCATATTGCTTTTCAGTGTGACAAATACACTCATGTGGGCACATACACAGAGACACACACACATATATTGTGGATGTATGGTTGCAGACAGGATGTGTACATGTGGATCAGAAAATATTTGCGTGAAATAATACATGTGCTAACGGAAGGAAAGACTTTGAGGGTACAGTGAAATAAACCACTGGACGAGGACCAAAGGCAAAAATAACAGAACTTCTGTTCTGTACAGTGATGTTCTAAAGAGAGCGTCCTGTTGAAGACTTCCATCAGATTGACTTTAAATAAAAGTATTTCTTCTTGTCTTTCTTGTTAATCCTCCAGGCTTAATTTTGTGGGGGTATAGAGTGAGGAGGAACTGTAAAGCTTAAATCCATCTGATTTCAAATTCTTCCAAGCCACACAGTTCTTTGGTTACAGACACACAAATGATGGTCACACCACAGCAGGAGTTACTCATTTCCAGCTCAACGGCTTTTAGGAAAGCATACAAATCCTTTTTACTGCCATAACTGATAAATTGCTCACTGCATCATTCAGATATTGGTAGTTCTGGACCAGGCTATTGCAGTTCTCCTGAATTCCCACAACTTGGAGTCTTGCTCTCATCCAGAATTCCATTGGCTGTATCCTTACTAAATCAAATTCATACTCACTGACTGCCGTTGACTCATAGTTAGTCAGCATCCTGATGTCAAAATACCCTTGTACGAAGTCCCACTGTGATATTACCTCTCTGTGTTTCTGTAACTCACTGCAGTTTGATAATTTGAGAATTCTGGCCTGCTGCTCATCTGCCTAATGTCACGAGGACTGGCAGGGATTGGTAACAACATTTGCTCCTCACTGGCAATCAACACAGGCACACCTCAAGGATGCATGTTTAGCCCTCTGCTCTGCTCTCTCTAACTCATGACGGTGTGGCTAGGTGCAGCTCAAACATCATCTATAAATTTGCAATCGCACCACTGCCGTTGGCAGAATCTGAGATGGTGATGAGGATGCGTATAGGAACAAGATAGATCAGCTAGATGAGCGGTGTCACAACAACAACTCAATGCCAACAAGACCAGGGATTTGAAAGAGGACTTCAGGAAGGGGTAGTCGGAGAGCACACACCAATCTTCATTGTGGGGTCAGCAGTGGAAGGGGTGAGAAACTTAACATTCCTGGCTGTCAACATCTCAGAAGATCTATCCTGGGCCTAACATATTGATGAAATCTTGCTACCAAGTTGAGGAGATTTTGTATGTCACCAAAGACTAGCAAAATTCTACAGATGTACAGTAGAAAACCTTCTGACTAATTATACAGAAGAGAAAATATGCAGATGCTGGGAATCAAATCACTACATGCAAAATGTTGGAGGAATGTCTGGTCTGCTGAGTTCCTGACTAAGTGCATCACCACTTGGTTTGAAGGTTGCAATGGACCCAGCCGTCTCTTCACCGGTACAACTCTCCTCACCATTGAGGATGTCTTCAAAAGGCAGTGTCTCGAGAAGGCAGCATCCATCATTAAGGACCCTCACCACCCAGGACATGCCCCATGAAGGCCCTGTTCTCATTACTAACATCAGGGAGGAGGTAGAGGAGACTGAAGACTCACACACATTTTAGGAACAGCTTCCTCCCCTCTGCCATCAGATTTCCGAATGGACCATGAACCCATTTCAACTACTTTGCTATTTCTCTTTTGCTCTGCTTACTTATTTTTTTGCTGTAATTTTAGTAATTTAGTACTGCTGCCACAGAAAAAAACAAACTTCAGGACGTAGTTCAATAGTTCAATAGTTCTATTTAATATTAGAAAATGTACATGATATACACCCTGAAATTCTTGTTCTTCACAGACATCCATGAAAGCAGAAGAGTGCCCCAAAGAATGAGTGACAGTAAATTGTTAGAACCTCAAGGCCCCCACTACTACCTCACCTCCCACCCACAAGCAGCAGCAAAGTAATAACCTTCCCCAATCCCACTTACGTCAGCAGAAAAAAAGCATTAACAACTGCCAGCTACCAAGCAAGCAATAGCAAAGCCCTTAGGAAAGACCCATGATCTGCAGCACAACAAAAACTAATCATACACCTAACAATTAGACATACCATAGTCTCGCTCCCTCCCTAATAAAGGGACAGAGAAGTGCCACCCTTTCGCAGTGAGGGGGAGACATAAATAAGGTGAGAATGGTTTATTATCCGAGTTCTCCGACATGAGGATCGGCAACAAACTCACCTCCACCAATGCGAGAAAGAGAAAGGGTATGCGATCCGATTGCAGGGCCACTGATCCCATGGATTTTCACCATGGATATCAGTCCCTATATACTTCCATCCCCCATCATGAAGGTCTCAAAGCTCTACGCTTCTTTTTGGATTCCAGACCTAATCAGTTCCCCTCTACCACCACTCTGCTCCGTCTAGCGGAATTAGTCCTTACTCTTAATAATTTCTCCTTTGGCTCCTCCCACATCCTCCAAACTAAAGGTGTAGCTATGGGCACCTGTATGGGTCCTAGCTATGTCTGCCTTTTGTTGGCTTTGTGGAACCATCTATGTTCCGTACCTATTCTGGTATCTGTCCCCCACTTTTCCTTCGCTACATCGACGACTGCATTGGCGCTGCTTCCTGCACGCATGCTGAGCTCATTGACTTTATTAACTTTGCCTCCAACTTTCACCCTGCCCTTAAGTTTATCTGGTCCATTTCCGACACCTCCCTCCCCTTTCTAGATCTTTCTGTCTCTGTCTCTGGAGACAGCTTATCTACTGATGTCTACTATAAGCCTACTGACTCTCACAGCTATCTGGACTATTCCCCTTCTCACCCTGTCTCTTGCAAAAACGCCATCCCCTTCTCGCAATTCCTCTGTCTCCGCCGCATCTGCTCTCAGGATCAGCCTTTTCATTCCAGGATGAGGGAGATGTCCTCCTTTTTTAAAGAAAGGGGCTTCCCTTCCTCCACCATCAACTCTGTTCTCAAATGCATCTCCCCCATTTCACACACATCTGCTCTCATTCCATCCTCCCACTACCCCACTAGGAGTAGGGTTCCCCTGGTTCTCACCTACCATCCCACCAGCCTCCGGGTCCAACATATTATTCTCCGTAACTTCCGCCACCTCCAACAGGATCCCACCACTAAGCACATCTTTCTCTTCCCCCCCCCCCGCTTTCCGCAGAGATCGCTCCCTACGCGACTCCCTTGTCCATTCGTCCCCCCCATCCCTCCCCACTGATCTCCCTCCTGGCACTTATCCTTGTAAGCGGAACAAGTGCTGCACATGCCCTTACACTTCCTCCCTTACCACCATTCAGGGCCCCAGACAGTCCTTCCAGGTGAGGCGACACTTCACCTGTGAGTTGGCTGGGGTGATATTCTGTGTCCGGTGCTCCCGATGTGGCCTTCTATATATTGGCGAGACCCGACGCAGACTGGGAGATCGCTTTGCTGAACACCTACGCTCTGTCTGCCAGAGAAAGCAGGATCTCCCAGTGGCCACACATTTTAATTCCACATCCCATTCCCATTCTGACATGTCTATCCACGGCCTCCTCTACTGTAAAGATGAAGCCACACTCAGGTTGGAGGAACAGCATCTTATATTCCGTTTGGGTAGCCTCCAACCTGATGGCATGAACATTGACTTCTCTAACTTCCGCTAATGCCCCACCTCCCCCTCATACCCCATCCGTTATTTATATACACACATTCTTTCTCTCACTCTCCTTTTTCTCCCTCTGTCCCTCTCACTATACCCCTTGCCCATCCTCTGGGTTCCCCCCCCCTCCCCCTTTTCCTTCTCCCTGGGCCTCCTGTCCCATGATCCTCTCATATCCCCTTTGCCAATCACCTGTCCAGCTCTTGGCTCCATCTCTCCCCCTCCTGTCTTCTCCTATCATTTTGGATCTCCCCCTCCCCCTCCCACTTTTAAATCTCTTACTAACTCTTCCTTCAGTTAGTCCTGACGAAGGGTCTCGGCCTGAAACGTCAACTGTACCTCTTCTTAGAGATGCTGCCTGGCCTGCTGCGTTCACCAGCATCTTTGATGTGTGTTGCTTGAATTTCCAGCATCTGCAGAATTCCTTGTGTTTGCGTTTTTATGATCCCAATGTCCTGTTTTCTCCCGCAATGCTTTAGCTGGTGGTACTGGCGTAAAATTGGCTCATCCCCAGGACTGCAAAGCCTCAGACACCTAAAGATGTGTTCATCTTCTGGGCCGCGTTATAGAACGTAGAAATCTACAACACATTACAGGCCCTTCAACCCACAATGTTGTGCCAACCATGTAACCCACTCTAGAAACTGTCTAGAATTTCCCTAGTGCATAGCCCTCTATTTTTCCAAGCTCCATGTACATATCTAGGAGGCTCTTAAAAGACCCTATTGTATCTGCTTCCACCACTGCCACTGGCAGTGCATTCCATGCACCCACCATTCTATGTGCGAAAAACTTACTCCTGACATCTCCTTGGTATCTATTTCCAAGCACCTTAAAACTATGCCCCTCGTGTTAGTCATTTCAGCCCTGGGAAAAAGCTCCTGGCTAACCGCATCTTATACACCCCTATCAAGTCACCTCTCATGCTCTGTCACTCCATAGAGAAAAGGCCAAGTACACTCAACCTATTCTCATAAGGTATGCCCTCCAATCCAGGCAACATCCTTGTAAATCTACTCTGCTCTCTCTCTGTAGTATCCACATCCTTCCTGTAGTGAGGTGACCAGAACTGAACACAGTACTGCAAGTGGGGTCTGACCAAGGTCTTATATAGCTGTTACATTACCTCACGGCTCTTGAACTCAATCCCACAGCTGATGAATGCCAACACACCATACACCTTCTTATCAACACTGTCAACCTGCACAGCAGCTTTGAGTGTCCTATCAACATAGATCCCAAGATCTCTCAGATCCTCCACACTGCCAAGAGTCTTACCATTAATATTATATTCTGTCTTCAAATTTGACCTACCAAAATGAACCACCTCACACTTATCCGGGTTGAAGTCCATCTGCCACTTCTCAGCCCAGTTCTGCCTCTTATCGATGTCCTGTTGTAATCTCTGACAACTCTCCAGACTATCCACAACACCCCCAACATTTCTGTCATCAGTAAACTTAGTAACCCACCCTTCTACTTCTTCATCCAAGTTCATATATGTTGGAGTATCGTCAACAGTTTTGGACCCCATATCTCCGAAAGGATGTGTTGTCATTGGAGAGAGTACAGAGGATGTTCATGAGAATGATTCTGAGAATGAAGAGGTTAACATATGAGGACTGTTTGGCAGCTTTGGGCCTTTACTCACTGGCATTTAGAAGAATGTGAGGGGATTTCATTGAATCCTACCGAATGTCGAAAGGACAAGATAACGTGGATGTTAAAAGGATGTTTCCTGTGGTGGGGATGTCCAGAACAACAGGATACAGCCTCAAAATTGAGGGGAAACCCTTTAGAACAGAGGTAAAGAGGAATTTTTTTAGCCCGAGTGTAGTGAATCTGTGGAATGCTCTGCCACAGACTCTGGTGGAGGCCAAGTCTGTGGGTATACTTAAGGTGGAAGTTGATAGTTTCCTGATCGGTCAGAGCATCAAAGGATATGCCAAGAAGGCAGATGTATGAGGTTGAGTGGGACCCGGGATCAGCCAGGATGGAATGGCGGAGCAGTCGCGACGGGCTGAATGACCCGATTCTGCTCTTCTGTCTTATGGTCTAATGATCTCTGGGCTGTAAACCTACTGTTGGAAGGTGAGGTTACACTGAATAATTCTTTTTTGAATGACCTGCTGATGTGTCGCAAGTTTCCTGTGATTCTATGATGCATCTCCTAGACCAAACTTTTGATTCCGTACATCAATGTATCCTTTTTTGACTCTCTTACACTTCTGTGAAAAGCCTGGGCGCATTTCACTAAGGTCATCGCACAAATGCATGCTGTTGACTTTACTGACTGCCATTGCATCCCTTCTACTGACTCTCCGGCTCCACCCTTGGCATACAGTAGCTGATCTGTGGAGGAACATTGAGCAAGTCTTCATAGCTGCTGTCGGTGACATTTCGCATTGGCCAAGAGGTAACATTTTGTGAACAAGATAATTTTCTGTCTGACAATTTTTGTCTCCTTCCCGATGACAGCTACAGTATCTCTAACTAAATGCCTAACTTCTGTCCTCAAAGCGAAAAATAAATGAAATTTGCCTGGTTCAATCAACTCTGAGAATGAATAACAGGATAAAAATCTAGATTAACGGAAATGCTTATCATGAGAGTCATTGGCTGATCTGTGTAATCCACCCCAGGGAATTATCATTAATATGTTAAAGATTTACAGATTAGGGCAGTAACCAAAATTTTCCCCTGTAAAACCAGATTAGTTTGTGTCAGACCTAATATTTACAAAAACACATGAGCAAACTAAAAGCTGTGAATCAATATAAAAATGCTGTTCCTTATGCAAATTCATTTTAAAAATGTGTTATTGTTTTCTAATTCGGTTGAGAAATTTGGTGCTTGGATAACATAGCACGTCACTAGACAAACAAATTAATAAAATCAATAAATATTAGTTTAAATCCAGTAATATCTATCTGTGAGTTTTATAAAAACCTGATAAAGATTAGTTACATTATGATTGAAATATAGCCAATAAAATTGTTAATGTCCTTTGAGGAAGAAATAGAATCATAGATTATCCTCTATTCCTGCCCAGTTGCCCTTTTCCAGAATTACAAACCAACATCAATGTAATTCACACCAAAGTGACATATTCTTCAAATTTTAGCCCGAAACGTTGACTGTACTTTTTTCCATAGATGCTGCCTGGCCTGCTGAGTTCCTCCAGCGTTTTGTGTGTGTTGCTCGGATTTCCAGCACCTGCAGATTTCCTCTTGTTTATCCTTCAAATATACTACCTTTTCAACAAGGGCAATTATTTTTAGGAATGGTTTATCAGTGGTAAGGTCAGCATCTATTCCTAATCCCTATCTGCCCCATTTTGATTCCCTGTAGTCCATGCCACTAGATTGTGCGTTGGAGGAATTTTACTTATTATCAGTGAAGTTTCTGGGTCTAGTGATGTGATATGGAAAGAAACCAGGAGATGAAGATACTTCCATTATCCTGCTGTCATTACCATTCTGCATGGGTCAAAATGGGTCATTTTAGTCCTATTGGCAAATATCAGTCATCCCAAGATGGAATAGATAATATTCCATGTCCGTTCATAGATATCAGGTGGAGAACCCATCATTTGTTGGAAGACTCCAAAACTACTTGACAAAAGGTTACTTAATAATTGCTGATGATCTGCAGACTGAATCAATGAACAATTCCAGAAGAAAATTAGGAATATTGAGTTAGTTAATGTGTTTTGTAACTCCAAAACATAAAACTAATTGAAAGGAAACATGGAGCCAGGAATTTTTTACTTTAAGTGAGGTGTGCATGTATAACATAGTAGCAAGATGATGTGTAACATTCTTGTATTTTTTTATATAACCTGTAATGAATTACTTAAACAATCAAGAATGCTTAATCAAGCAATATATTTACAATATTCCTCAAATATTACTGAAACATTAAACACAGAACACTCCTCCCTGTCTAGCGATAAATGCCAACCCAATATAGAATGCATCTAAACTTACAAAGTATACATATATATACATATACATATATATACACACATACAATATACTATATAATACAACTAGTATATACACATCTACAGCAAGCTACAGCATAGTAAATTTTAGATTGTTCTTTTCAGGCCTAAAAATTTAATCACTGTGGAGACTTTCTTACTCTTATGGCCTAAAGTCTTTCCTGACAGGGGGGTTCACTCTACTTGGCAGGTGAGACTTACGGCTGTGAAACAATCTCAGGTTCTGGGGCCTCCTCCATGGTGCTTATCGGAGTTGACTCTGGAACTACAGGAAGAGGTTCTGACAGCTTTGACTACCTTTCTTCTCTAACAACTGACTCCGCTCTCCACAACTGATCAATGTGTCATCTCCAGATGATATTAGATACATGTAGGAGAGTGGTCCAGTTCTGTCTTTAAACTTCCTGAGAACCCACTTTTGATCACCTCGCCAGGATTGCTTGTCCAGAATGAAACATCCAATCTCCTTGTTTCAGGAGCCTTCAATTTGTCTCAGCTGTTTGTCCCATATACTCTTTCTGTGTTTCAGGAGATCCAAGCATGAACGCAAGGGACAACCCAGGAACAACACAGCTGGTGAGCTGTTGGTTATGGAGTGTGCTGCATTGCAGTATGTAAGGAGGAAATTGGTGACGTTCTGACTCAGTGTCAGTGTAGTATGTTCTGCTGACATTGCTCACAGTGCATTCCTTAGACACTAGACAAACCTCTTTACCAAACCATTTGTAGCTGGGTGATACAGTGCAGGTGGAATATGTCTTATTCCATTAATTTTCAGGAATGATGAAAACGGTTCCACAACAAACTATGATGCATTGTCACTGACTAAGTGTTCTGGAATACCAGTCCTTGAGTACAGGCTCTTCAACACATTAGCAGTGAGCAAGGCTGTTGTGGAGCCTACTGGGAACACTTCTGGCCACTTTGTCGCTGCATCTACTACTACCAAGAAATGTGTGCCCAATGTGCCAATGTGAGTCCGGCAAAATCCAAATGAATTCTTTGCCAGAACAATGCAGGACATTTCCAGGGATGGAGAGGCGCTACTCTTGGCATCTTCAGGACGTGTTAGTATCCCGAACAGTACATGGCAAGTTGCATGATCTGCTAATCTACCCCAGGCTACCAGACAAAACTTTGAGCCAATGTCTAGACTTTGACTATGCCTAGATGATTAGCATGTAGCTCCTACAACCCTATAGCTCTCAGCCTGGATGGAAAACCAACTCTTAATTCCCACCTAAGACAACCCCTATCAAGGGCAAGTTCATTCTGGCGTTAGTAAAATGAGGGATCTGGAATTTCTGCTGCACATTCCGGCCATTTTGCATTGCTATGTAAAACTGACAGTGTTGTTTTTTTCTGATTTTCCTTTGGATTATCTCTGTCGTAATGGGGAAACTTTTGATTTGCAGTAGAGGGAAAAAGTCAAGAGGAGTGTCCTCTTTTGTAAATTTTTCAGGCATTTCCTTTTCCAATGGTAAATGGGACAATCCATCAGCATTTCCATGATTAGTCATCCTCTTAAACTCGGTCTTGTAATTGTGTCCTCCTGGAAACTGTTAGAGTGAGTTTTTGGGTAGATGATTCATTTACACTTAAGAGACTCTGGCCACTGGTCTTCTATTTGACAGGGTACTGTGGATTGAGTTCACAACAATGCATTTCCTAAAAGCTGTGAATATCAGAATATTAGCCAGACTCTGCGGCTGGAAGAGTGAATTTTGCAGGTAGTTTCGAAGACAGTATTATCTATACTTTAAAATATTAATTGTCCTCTATATTAGCACGTAAAATACCAAATAAATGTATTGTGGATTTGACTTGTGCTGTTTTGTATGTAGCTTCAAAAAGAAGCATTGTCTATGCATTGTCTATAACTTTGTAAGTAGCGATTGCCTTTGTGTTTAGCATATAAATGTCGAGCCCACATTCAGCTAGCAGACCTTTCTACGGAAATCGTCTCCGTCCGTAAGATGCCTGCTGTACATTGTCGTGTCGAATAAAGAAGCTGCTTTGTATCTACCAGTGACTCTGTCTCTCTGGTGATTTCATCCACGCTACAACATTTGGTGTCAGGAGTGGGATACTTCGTGACCCATCGTGTGGCCAGCGTTCCTAGCAGCCTAAGTTGGTGAGTATTTTCTAAAATAACTCTCACACTTGGATCTGTTCGGTCGTTGGTACACGGGAACACGAGGTATCACAAATGCGGAGAGCTGAACTGGTAGATATAAAAGTAGTGTGTGCGTGCGCATGTGTGTTTATGTAAGTGAGGAAACTTTGCATGTTAACTTGGTTAACTTGGTGAGACGAAGCCACCAATTGCGAAGGTGGTAACCAACGGTGCGGTTCGAGATGCCAGATTAGGGGCGTGTATACTCGTTCGGGGAGCTGCATTTTAGTGTATGTGTTTGCAAGTGTGATGCAACGGAATACAGCAGGCATCATGAGTTCGGGTACTCAAAATTGGCAGATTGTGGAATACATACTCTGCGGTTTTAAGTATGTACTGTTTAACTGCTACCTGTCTTTGATATTTTGCATAGTGTGGGAATTAGTATGGAGATATCTCAATAAGAGGTGCTACCCAGATAAATCTACCAGAGTGGTACCTATTGAGGTCAGGCAACGTCAGGTTGAGAACCCTGATGATCCGAGCCAGCCCTTCACATTGATTATGACTATTCATAAGCCCTTCACCCTGGGGAGAAACAAAGCATTTTGGGGGAGGCGTGAGTAGCTGGGGAACGATAATTGCAATGATTCAAAAAGCTGATGAGACGGCCATGGATTATGCAGAACGTAAATATCGAGCATATGAGGAGTATTCAGGGTTGGATAATCCAGGGAGGGACGACCCAGTCTTCCTGAAAATGCTGAAGGAAGGCCTGAACTCAGCCCACCAAGAAGTTTTAGATTTAGGCATAATGGTAGGGTCCAACTACTCTACTATAGTTTCGTGGGCTGGTGAGATAAGACCAAAGAAAAGGCAAGAGAAATCGTAAAGTGGGTATAGTGGATGCAGCTGTTGTGATGTCTCGGAGAGTTTGTTTTGCTTGCCAGCAGCCAGGGCACCTAGCAAAGGACTGCTGGACCAGATATAAGACAGTGAAGGAGTTGATATGCTACAGCTGTGGCCTATCGGAGACAGTGTCCAAACGGGAGGGGGAAAACCCAGGCGAAGGTCATGGCAGACACCCAGTCACTCACCCCATCAGCAACCAGTCTGACTGCTGATCAGATAAAAGAGTTAGTAACGGAGCCTCTTATGGCAGAAGAAGATGTGGCAGCGGACTCCACTGCCAGCGCTGGTGACCCGCGGATGTACGCAACGGTATTGTTAGGGAGACCGCAATGCAATATGTTAGTGGACACGGGCATTGGTATCGATAACAGACTTACCCTTACCAACAACTGGGTAGGCCAGTTATATCAGGGGTGTAGGAGGGAAAACAGTAAAAGCAGAAAGAAGCGAGAAGCAAATACTAGAAATCGGGGGAGTGCAGCTTCCAGTGTATTTCTGGGTATGTCCAAATAATGAGGGCACGATCCTTGGAATAGACATCCTACGGGAAGCAGGAGCTGTTACAGATTCGGGAAAGGGAGAAATGATATGGACGAGTCAGGGGCAGCGAATGCATACAACCAACAGAATACACAACCTGCCTAGCACAGTCGCAGCTGCCCCGATCATCAGAGACTGCAGCCGGATGGGGTCTATGGGTTACCTTGTCAGCAGTTCCCAGCAGTGTGGGCTACACACAAGCGAGATTGTGGTCGAGTAGAGATAAACCTAGTTAAGATAGAGGAAGGTCTGTATAAACCCCTTTAGCAGGATCCTATAAAAACTGATGCACTGACCACTGTTCAGGGTATAGCAAAGGAACAAAAACACCAGAGGATACTCAGAGAAACTGCGGCCACTCCAGAACATAAAGTTTTCTCAGTCTCTCCGAGGGCAGACATTACTGCGAATAAGGCAGCAGGGGAACAAGAGGCAACTGAAATTGCAAGCGTGCAGGAGGAAACGCCAGAAGCCAGTTTAGTAAAATTATATGACGAGGTTGAGGCAGAAAAGAAGGAAAAATGGAGGAGGAAATGAGCAAAGGAGGGACCAGATGGGTGCTGGACACATGGGGAGGAAAGAGTAGCGGTGGCCCCACCCTGTATTAGGCAGATACTACTGAAGTTGTATCATGGGATGATGCATCAGGGAAGGCAGAGCATGATCACAACCCTCCGGCAGGACAAGTGGTGGCCAGGGATGGGTGGGGATGTTGAGAAATTCTGCCACCGTTGTATCATTTGTGCCCAGCATAACCCTGGTAAGGGCATAAAGTTACAGCTGGCAAATCAGCCTCGGCCGAGGGGACCCTGGGGAAACATCCAGATAGACTTCACAGGGCCCCTGCCAAAAAGCAGGGGGAGAAGCTACTGTCTAGTGATTATGGATCACTTCATCTGGTGGGTGGAGGCTTTCCCAACAAGGGACTGCACCGGCCGCTCCGCTGCATGGATCCTAGTTCAGGAAATCCTCCCAAGGTGGGGAACCCAAGTTCAGGTGGATTCAGATCAGGGAGCACATTTCACGAGGAAAGTGATGAAGGAAATGTGTCGACTGCTAGTGATTTGACAACGGTTCCACATACCCTACCACCCCCAGAGTTCAGGGATGGTAGAAAGAATGAATCGAACAATCAAGAATGCGTTAGCCACAGCTATAGCTGAGACAGGAAAGACATGGGTTGATGTATTACCAGGAATCCTGATGAGATTGCGCACAACCCCGAACTGTACTTTGGGTCTCAGCCCCTACGAATTATTGATGGGGTGAGCAATGCGATTCCCTTATTGGGTAATTACGGGTTGCGGGGAGCCTGGGGCTTACAGGGATAGAATGACCCAATACGTGAAAAACCTTTGCAACCAACTTAAGGTATTAAAGTACCGAGTGAAACAACAACAGCGAATCGCTGATCAGAAAGAGTCAGAGGGAAAGGGGATAGTCCTTTCACGGCCCGGTGACCAAGTTATGGTGAGGGTGCTGCCAGAAAGGCCAGGGTTTGCCCCCAGGTGGATAGGACCACAGTCGGTATTCTTAACCAATGATACGTGTGTCTGTGTACAGACTCGACGAGGCTGCCGGTGGAAACACTGGACCCAGGTTAAAGCATACGACTCACCCTCTTGTTGCTCCCACAGACAGACTGGGGAACCAAGTGTACCCAGTAACCATGTAATTACAGAGAACCTAAGAGAGGAACACCAGCCGGCCATGCCAGACCTGACCACAGCTGATGAAAACATACCCAGAGAAAACGCAAAGGCGGAAAACACTGAGACCGTGGCAGAAGATACTGAGAACGTGTTGGAAAACCATGAATAGCCTGCTAAAGTGTGGTGACGATGGTACTCTGTAAAGAAGGCTGGTTGCTGAAGGTAGATGATTAATTTTATAGCATAGTGTAGAAATTTATTGGGAAATAGACGGGGAGGGATTTTTGAGTTAAAGTAGAGACGGCAAGTTCCACCACTTCGATGGCATTTCAGACTGCACACAGCATCTGAAAGCAGTCACCCCCAGTCTGAGGAGCTGGGCCCTTTTCAGCAGTTGGGCCAGTGATCGACTGGACAGTTCGGAAGGGGGTGCCACCGGGGAGAGGTCCTTGCAGACGTCTACGTAGAGGCCACCCCAACCCCTTCCCGTACATCGATGAGAGAGCCTGTGGGTGCTCCTGGAAGGAGAGTTTCAGCAACCAGAGGATCAAGGGTTGTAGACAAAGGAATGTGATTATGCTGCAGTCAGCCTGCAGGGAAAGAGCCAACAGGCACATGAAATGCAGCACATTTCCTAAAGACTTGGAACAGCCTCTCTGCTTAACATTTGGTAGGTAGCGATTAGAGAATGCTAGGATAGATATCTAGGTATATAAAATAGGGGTGGGTAGTTTCAAGGCAGAGCACTTTTGCTGCCCTATTTGAGCAGATCCTCCTAGGTTGGCCTTTCCTGGTACAAATTTATTTTTTTTTGTCCAGGAGGGCCAAGAGGAGGGACGGTTAGAGTGAGTTTTTGGGTAGATGATTCACTTACACTTAAATGACTCTGGCCACCAGTCTTCTGTTTGGCAAAGTACTGTGGATTGAGTTCACAACAATGCATTTCCTAAAAGCTGTGAATATCAGAATACCAGCCAGACACTGCAGATGGAAGTGTGAAGTTTACAGGTAGTTTCGAAGACAGTATTATCTATACTTTATAATATTAATTGTCCTCTATGTTAGCACGTAAAATACCAAATAAATGTATTGTGGATTTGACTTGAGGCTGTGAGTACCAATCCAGACATGTTGGCGTCAGGAGGAAAGGATGAAGTCAGGTGTGATGTTTTGTATGTAGCTTCAAAAAGAAGCATTGTCTATGCATTGTCTATAACTTTGTAAGTAGCAATTGCCTTTTGTGTTTAGCATATAAATATCGAGCAAATATGCCTTTTATAGCAATAAAGCCCTTTGTGAGTGTTTATGGTGAGGAACACTTTACCTCGTATTCCATCTCCATCTTTAGGTAGACCTCAGCTAAATCTTTTTTCTGAACCATCTTCCTTTAGAAAGGTTTACAAAGATATCTTCTGTCCTGATCTACTTGCAGTACTTGTTTGGTCGTGACCTTGAAATCACCACAGATCCTGACAGACCCATTCTTCTTGGCTACTCGGACCACTGATTTTGCCCATGGGCTCCACTCAACCTTGTCATAGTCATAGTCAAACTTTATTGATCCCAGGGGAAACTGGTTTTCATTACAGTTGCACCATAATAATAAATAGTAATAAAACCATAAATAGTTAAATAGTAACATGTAAATAATGTCAGTAAATTATGAAATAAGTCCAGGACCAGCCTATTGGCTCAGGGTGTCTGACCTTCCAAGGGAGGAGTTGTAAAGTTTGGTGGCCACAGGCAGAAATGACTTCCTATGATGCTCTGTGCTGCATCTCGGTGGAATGAGTCTCTGGCTGAATGCACTCCTGTGTCCAACCAGTGCATTATGTAGTGGATGGGAGACATTGTCCAAGATGGCATGCAACTTAGACAGCATCCTCTTTTCAGACGCCACCATCAGAGAGTCCAGTTCCATCCCCACAACATCACTGGCCTTACGAATGAGTTTGTTGATTCTGTTGGTGTCTGCTACCCTCAGCCTGCTGCCCCAGCACACAACAGCAAACATGATAGCACTGGCCATCACAGATTCATAGAACATCCTCAGCATCGTCCAGCAGATGTTAAAGGACCTCAGTCTCCTCAGGAAATAGAGACGGCTCTGACCCTTCTTGTTGACAGCCTCAGTGTTCTTTGGCCAGTCCAGTTTATTTTCAATTCATATCCCCAGGTATTTGTAATCCTCCACCACGTCCACACTGACCCCCTGGATGGAAACAAAGTCGTTCAGCCTCCATGCAATCTATCTCACTGACTACTTTATCATGGATGGTATAAGGATCTGGATGGGCTTTGTAAAACGTGGATGCAGCATTTTTATTTAAGACTATTAAATACACAACTGTTAAGACAAAAATGTTCTTGATGCCATTACCCATTTGAACGTAGACCTCGCCAGTTCAAAAAATAAGAACCGGGCAAACGCATGGTAAAAAGAGCCATATGAAGAAATCAATGACTGACAGCCTCAATGCCTGTTTCAATAGGTACATTTAATGTCAGAGAAATGTCTATAGTATACATCCTGAAATTCTTTTTCTTCACAAACATGTTTCTGTCAGATCTCCTCTCATTCTTCTGAATTCCAGTAAATACAGTCCCAGGTGACTCAATCTCTCCTCATAGTCTAACCCCCTTATCTCTGGAATCAACCTGGTGAACGTCCTCTGCAACGCCTCGAAAGCCAGTATACCCTTCCTCAAGTAAGGAGACCAGAACTGTATGCAGTACTCCAGATGTGGCCTTACTAGTACCCTGTACAGTTGCAGTATAACCTCTCTGTTCTTAAATTCAATTCCTCTAGCAATGAAGGGGAATATTCCATTTGCCTTCTTGATAGCCTACTGCACCTGCAAACTAACCTTTGCGATTCATGCACAAGTATTCCCAAGGCCTTCAGCACAGCAGCATGCTGCAATCTTTTACCTTTTAAATAGGTTTGAATAGGTACATTTAATGTCAGAGAAGTGTACACAATATACATCCTGAAATTCATTTTCTTCACAAAGATCCACAAAAAGAGAGGAGTGCCCCAAAGGATGAATGACAGTTAAAACGTTAGAACCCGAAAGTCCCCAGCTCCCCCGTTCCACGTACAAGCAGCAGCAAGTAAATGACCACCCCCACCCCCACCAGCAAAAAATGATCAGCACCCCCCACTGAGCACTCAACCTCTCTCTCTCCCCCTCTCCTCCCTCTCTCTTTCCCCCTCTCTCTCTCTCTCCCCCTCCCTCTCTCTCTCTCCCCTCCCCCACTCTCACTCCCCTCTCTCCCCTTCCCCCTCTCCCCTCTCTCCCCCTCCCCCTCTCTCTCTCCCTCTCCTCTCTCCCCTCACCCTCTCTCCCCTCTCTCCCCTCTCTCCCACTCTCCCTCTCTCCCTCTCCCCCTCTCCTCTCTCTCCCTTCCTCTCTCTCCCTAATACCTAAGGGAAAAAGAGGTGTCCTCGTTTCACAGCGAGAGGGGAGACATAACAAACAATTCACTGATTTACGATGTTAAAAGTCTGTTGTGTCATTTTTTCTGAGCTCTGCACCCAGAGAGTCAGCACCAAAAAGGCGCAGCTCTCCGGGCTCATGACCCCCGGCAGCTACCCCGCTGCTCCCGATGTTCCATGTTCTCCCGCAACGCTTCAATCAGGGTCACCGACCTAGAATCAGCACGTCTCCAGAGCCACTGAAATCTGGAACCCTGAAGGCACACTCGCTATCTGGACCATGTCCTTGGGATATCAAAAAGTGGCCCGTTGTGAGACTCTGAGAGCGGGTTCAATTCCCGCAAAGAACCGAAGTCAGAGTTAACTCCAGGTCAGGGTCTTCAAAAGAACGTTGAAAAGGTAAAAAAGAGATATCAAAGATAGAAATAGAGCTGTTTCCGAAGATGCAAGTAAAGGAGTCGCTGTTTAGCGCCATCTTGACTTCGCTCCTCCCCTTCTCTGGGCACCTTCCCTTCACTGAAAGCAAACTATATTACCATATTCTCCTCTTCACCCCTTCTCTGATCCCCCAATCAGATGTTCGACTTGCTGGGCCTTTTTACCTCAACCTCTCACTTCACATATACTGTCAAAGTCCTAGTCCGAGACTAACTCCATAATTCAGTATGCAGCAAGGAAATACAAGTGTCCATAGCTATTGTGCTCAGGAACTACTGAAATGCTTGATGGTGTGCTGCTTAATGACTCTGTTGATCCACTGAAGTTGCAGGGGGATTTCTCGGCCCATTTTCTGCACAGCGCTCCACCACTTTTGTCTGCACATACATTCTCAAGTGAAGGAACAATTTATAGTAGTGCTCTATTCACTGGGAATGAGGGGAACTGTAAGAAATACCATAGGATGTGGTAAATAATTAAATGATTCTGTAAGAAATTATTCTGTCATTTACAATTTTTTTTCTGTTTCATTTCCAAAATCAGGCATATTTTATTTTCAGACTGAGTTATCCTGAAGAAAGTAAATTCATATTTATGTGTTCTTTTTTTGGCTCAGTTGCATGCTCATTCTGTTATATCTACAGCAAGATATTGAAGAAAAGCTGTTTTATAATACCCCAGGCATATCCAAAACCCATACACGAGGAAATCTACAGATGCTGGAAATTCAAGCAACACACACAAAATGCTGGTGGAATGCAGCAGGCCAGGCAGCATCCACAGGAAGAGGTACTGTCGACGTTTCGGGCCGAGACCCTTCGTCAGGACCAACTGAAAGAAGAAATAGTCAGAGATCTGAAAGTGGGAGGGGGAGGGGGAGATCCAACCAAAACCCACGATTATTTTATTGCAAATTAAAAGGACATTAAAAGCAACTAGAGATACATACACTGTACCTAGAAGAGCAAACACCTATAGAGCAGGAAGAAAAATCCAAAGTAATCCAAAAATAAATATACATAGAGAAAATAGACAGAGCGGTGTAAAAGAGAACATTTAAGTTCAAGAATCAGATAAGGAATTCAAAGGCATCCAGCAAATAAGCTGGAGTAACAGCAGTAATTCTCCTCTACGGCACCTAGAGGAGAAAAGAGCACAAAAGCGATTGGACAAGAGACCTAGGCAGAGAAGTAAATTGTGCTGATGCAATTTAAGGCTACAAGTGTTAGGAAGAGGTCTGTGCCATCAATAGATTACAAGACAAGGATAAAAAGAGGAAAATAATTATTTTCAGGAATGCAAAATTAATATATAGTATTAAGGAAATGGTTAACTCATTACAGTTCCTAAACCCCTTGGGCCAAGTGATAGAGTGATCCTTTTTTCCACCTCCACCAAAGACCCCAGGGTGATGGAAAACTTGAGATGTTTCCTTAAGTAATCCAAACAAAATGCTGGAGGAACTCAGCAGGCCAGGCAGCGTCTATGGAAAAGAGAATACAGTCAATGTTTTGGGCCGAGACCCTTCATCAGGACTGGAAAAAAGAGATGAGAAGTCAGAATAAGAAGGTGGGTGAGGGGAGGAAGTAGTACACGGTAGTAGGTGATAGGTGAAACTGGAAGGGGTGAGATGGGAAGGGGTGAGAGGGGAAGGGGTGAAGTAAAGTGCTGGGAAGATGATTGGTTAAAGATATACAGGGCTGAAGAAGGGGGAATCTGATAGGAGAGGACTGAAGGCCATGGAAGAAAGGTAAGGGGAAGGAGCACCAGAGGGAGGTGATGGGCAGGTGAGGAGATAAGGTGAGAGAGAGAAATTGGAATGGGAAGTAGTGCTGGTTGGGGTGAGGGAGGAAGGCAATTACTGGAAGTTCGTGGACATCGATTTCTCAAACTTCTAGTAATTGCTCTCCCCCCCTTTCACTTTTCCCCATTCCCATTCCCTCTCTCACTTTATCTCCTCATCTGTCCATCATCTCCCTCTGGTGGCCTTCCCCCTTCCCTCTCTTCCATACCCTTCTGTCCTCTCCTATCAGATTCCCCCTTCTCCAGCCCTTAATTGCTTTCACCCATCAACTTCCTAGCTCTTTACTTCACCCCTCCCCCTCTCCCGGTTTCACCTATCACCTACCACCTTGTACTTTTTCCTCCCCTCCCTCATCTTTCTCAGACTTCTCATCTCCTTGTTTCAGTCCTGATAAAGGGTCCCGGACTGAAAAATCGATTGTGTATGCTTTGCCATGGATGCTGCCTGGCCTGCTGAGCTGCTCCAGCATTTTGTGTGGATTACTTTGATTTCCAGCATCTGCAAATTCTCTCTTGTTTATTCCAGGATGCAATTTGCATGCCAGGGAGGATCTTGGTTTTGACACTGAGACAGTATCAAAGGGGTGCTCAATAAGTACACATTTATCTCCTCTATGAAAGAAGTGATTCAAATAGTCACAAATTCCTTTTACCTTTCGAAATTTCAGGCCACATCTCATACCTGGATACCCATGCATTCAATGGACAGGATTTCTAGTAGAGAGTCAACTGACTTAATTACTTAACATTGACATATTAATGTCGCTCTCAGCTTTAGAATTACCTTTTCCAGCTATGTGCCCTTTGATTGGAGGCTGACAAGAATGCTGGCTCAAATCGGCAATCATAATGCTGATGAGAGAGCAGGGAATAACTTGTCTGTGCACTAAGTCCTTTCTCTGGATACCTGTCAAACTTGTGGAAGAGAGAGAGGCTGTGAAAAACATGGCAATTTGACCTGCTTTTTAGCCAGCCAGTGCTAGCATCTCCAACTGGCACTGACAGATGAAATTTATAATGTAACAAGCATTGCTTTTGCTCAGCTACAAATGCACTCCAAATGGTTCTGATTTACATCAAATTTAAAAAGAAGGTTATCACTGTCCACACAGCATTGAAAGCCATGGACATGGGACCAACATGCGAAACTATCTGGACCTCTCTCATTTTCAAGGGCTAGTGACCTTCTCTGTGCATGTGACATTTTGATACTGCAGGCAGAAGAGAATAAAGGATTCAATGTGCACAGGTGAGATTCTTCAAGATTTCAGAATGCCTTGCATCCGCTGAAATAAATTTGAAACATAGTCAATGCCGCAGCGTCATATAATTCTACAGGCTGCAACCAACAGAACTGCAGGCAAGCACTTTAAAAAGCTGGGATTTTGATATGACAATATGAAATAATGATAAGATTTAAAATAACACAAGAGCAGGACTAGATTTGAAGTGGAGCAATTCTACAAAACCAAACAAAACTGGAGGCTTTTTGGATAGTCTATTTGTTGGGTTGAGAAGGTTTTCTCTGATGCTGTGTTACTTGTGTTGCATAAAGTTAATACAAGCCTGTCAAATAGTAAGGTATATTTGGAGAAGGAAAAGATTATTGTTTCTGATCCTGCTCTACTGTGGCTTCACACTAACTTACTTGTAATCAAACATTATTCAGTGCAGCTGCATCACTTGAACTCTAGTGTTTGTTTACAGATAAGATTGTGATAACATGAGAAATCATTAAAAGTGCTGTCAGCATTGAGACAGAGCAGTGAGTACTCTTCCATCATCTCAGCATTGCGAGGATGCTATCAGTGACCCCCTCATCTTCTGCTGCTTTCAGGCAAAATGCCACCGCACAGTTGCAGATTGCTGTCAACTCGTTTGTTCAAAGGTGATGGGTAAAATTGTTTACTTGGGAATGCAACCTTCTTCTTAGTATCCATGTGCCTGTGCTCCAACTCCATTTGAAGCTAATGATTGAAGTGTGGAAGCTGTAAGGCTGTCATTTGAGGGAGCGGGAAGCGCAGAATCAAATATCACTGTGATGATTGTACACTCTAGCGTCAATTGTTGGCGACAATAAAGTAAAGTATAAGTATTATTTTGAATGTAATACTTCCTGAGACTAATATTTTGGCAGGAGTGTGTTTCAAAACCTTAACATGCCTTGAACTAAAGCCTAGAGCTGGGCCTTGAAGAGCAGAATTACTTTTCAGGAGATAACCAGTACAGAATATTTTTTTCAGACAAGAAAATCGGATGGAAGCCATTACTCTTTGATCTCTACCATTAAGGCATTTGGCCTGCACTTCCTTCTGCCTTTTGAATTTTTCTGATTGTCCTCATTTGCACACGTCAAAGTCATAACCAGTGGAAGGGCAGCCTCAGGACCCTTAATTTTCTCCTCATAATATTCTGTCTACCTTAGACTGATCTATAAGGTGCAATAGTTGCCAGAATCAATCAGTACAGGCAGAATTGAGCACCCTGGGAAAGGAATTTATATCATATAGCCTACAGATGCACAAACGTTGCTATGCAGCAGATTAAATCACTGGGATAGACGTTCTACTCAACAACCCAAACCTGTCATCATATCCTACCCGTACCAATGCAATCTGCAATATAGACTTCTCCAGAAAAGTCATTGCATCACACATTTTTGTGTGACAAAATAAAAAGGAGATTGAGGGTGAATAATACTTTTGGCTTTTACTCAGTTTATATAGTGGCTAATCCAACTGGTATCTGTGTAAAATCACACAAACCCTTCCTCCCTTAGTTGACTGCGTTTTTAAAGGCGGATCAGGAATGCACCCCATTGCATGGAGGTTTCCTACCTCGGGTTTTTTATAATGCAGCGGAAATGTACTGACTAAGACAGAAGAGTGCGACTTCAATGAAAAGGATGATGACAAGATGGATAGCAGAAGTGGAGGAGCAAATTCAGGCTCACTTCAAATCAGTGGACTGGAGCACATCGAAGGATACATAAGACCATGAGACATAGGAGCAGAATTAGGCCATTTAGCCCATCGAGTCTGCTCCACCAATCAATCATGGCTGATCCTTTTTCTCCCCTCCTCAGCCCCACTCCCTGGTCTTCTCCCTGTAACCTTTGATGTCATGTCTAATCAAAAACCTATTAAGCTCTGCATCAAATACACCCAACAATTTGGCCTCTGCAGCTGGCTGTGGTAAAAAAAATTCACAAATTCACCACCCTTTGGCGAAAGAAATTTCTCCACATCTCTGTCTTAAATGGAAGCCTCTCTATCCAGAGGCTGTGCCCCCTCGTCCTAGTCTCCTCCACCATGGGAAACATCTTTTCCACATCTACTGTGTCTAGGCCTTTCAATATTCAAAAGCTTTCAATGAGATCCCCCTCATCCTTCTAAATTCCAGCAAGTACGGAAGCAGAACTATCAAACATTCCTCATATGATAACCCTTTCATTCCAAGAATCATCCTTGTGAATCTCCTCTGAACTCTCTCCAATGCCAGCATATATTTTCTCTGATGAGGAGCCCAAAACTGTTCACAATACTCAAGGCGAGGCCTCACCAGTGCCTTATAAAGCCTCAGCATCACATCCCTGTTCTTGTATTCTAGTCCTCTAGAAATGAATGCTAACATTGCATTTGCCTTCCTCACCACTGACATTACCTGCAAGTTAACCTTTAGGGTGTACTGCATAAGGACTCCCAAGTCCCTTTGCATCTCAGATTTTTGGATTTTCTCCCCATTTAGAAAATAGTCCGCACATTTATTTCTACCACCAAAGTGCATGACCGTGCATTTTCCAACATTATGTTTCATTTGCCATTCTCTTGTCCATTCTCCTAATCAGATAGTACAGCCTACCCTATTTCTTTAAAACTACCTGCCACTCCACCAATCTTCGTACAGGGGAGGAGAAGATGGCGGCGCAATGCAGCGTGTGCGGCCGCTCCGAAATGATATCGTATTTGTAAGTAGGTACCATGCACAATCCTGATTTGTTGGAGACAGACGTGAAAAGCACAGAGGAATATTTGGAGAAACTTCTGAAATGCCTGCTTCACTGTCGCTGCTACTGTGTGATCGAGAATCTCCAAAGGGGAAGGCTCCAAATCCTCGGCTTTGCTATCGCCTATTGCAGGGTCCGGGGTTGAAGCACTCGGCAGAGATGGTGCTCAGTGCTCGGTGTCGGAGGGCTGGTCGGAGGCTCGAAGTTTTTGGTCTCAAGAGTTGGCCATGGTCAGGTGCTTCCAGGGTGCTGCATCGGCAAGTTTGCGGCACTGGAAGCTCATGGCAGAGAGAGTTTTTCTTCCTTCTACCGTCTGCGTGAGATGATGGGACTTTCGAGAGACTTTGAGACTTTTTTTTACCGTGCCCATGGTCTGTTCTTTATCAAATTACTGTATTGCTTTGCACTGTTGTAACTATATGTTATAATTATGTGGTTTTTGTCAGTTTTTCAGTCTTGGTTTGTCTGGTTTTCTGTGATATCATTCTGGAGGAACATTGTATCATTTCTTAATGCATGCATTACTAAATGACAATAAACGAGGGCTGTGAGTCCTCATAATCTAATCTGCAAACTTGGCAACAAAACCATCTATTCCATCGTCTAAATCATTGATATATTGCATAAAATGAAGCTGTACTAACACTGACCCTTGTAGAACATCACTCGTCACTGGCAGCCAACCAGAAAAGATCCTTTTATTCCCACTTACTATCTCCTACCAATCAGCCAATGCTCTAACCATGTTAGTAACTTTTCTGAAATGCCATGGGCTCTTAACTTGGTAAGCAGAATCATGTGTGGCACCCTGTCAAAGGCTTTCTGAAAGTCCAAATATACAATATCTACTGCATCCCCTTTATCTATCTTACTTGTAATCTTCTCAAATAATTCCAACAGGTTTGTCAGGCAATATTTTTCCTTAAGGAAACCATGCTGACTTTGTCCTATCTTGTCCTATGTTACCAAGTACTCCATAACTTCATCCTTAATAATTGTCTCAGCTGATACATCTCTCTCTCTTCATGTGTCTTGCGCGTTACACGCTTGGGCGATCATGACTTTCCACATCGAACGATCCTTTGCAGCGTCAATGATATCTCGCACACTTAGATCTGTTAGTTCTTTCACAGTGTCCATATATTTTCTTCTTTGCCTTCTTCTTCCGCATTTCCCAGGCATATGGCCTTGTAAAGTTAGGTATTCTATTTCTCCCTTTCTGATGACATGGCCCAGGAATTTAAGTTTCCTCTCATTTAATGTTCTCATTAAAGATCTTTTTGTATGAGTACGTTGGAGTACTGTCTCATTAGTTACCCTATCTCTATATGATATATTCAGCATTCTTCTAAGAAACCACATTTCTGTTGCTTCTAAGTTTCTTTGGAGTTCTGGTGTTATAGTTCATGTTTCGGAAGCATACAGCAAGATTGACCAGATGTAACATTTTAGTTGCATAAGCCTTGTTGTCATAGAAATGTGCCTGTTGGTAAAAACAGGTTTCATTTTTTGGAAATTGGTTTTGGTAATGGCAATGCTTCTTTTTATTTCTCATTTACTTCTAGCATCTTGTGATATAAAGCTACCAAGGTAATTAAAGCTGGTCTTTTGTTCAATCTCTTGGTTACCGATGTACAATTGGCAGTTGGGAGTATCCCGCTGTTTTGATATTACCATACATTTGTTTTTTTTACAGTTGATGGTTAGACCAAAATCTGCACTTGTTTGTACTTCTTTGTCTGGAAGGATTTGTAGGTCTTCTGCAGCACTTGCTATTAAGGTGGTATCGTTTGCATATCTTATATTGTTGATGTTAACACCTCCAATTTTTATCCCATCTAGGTCTTCTGTTTCTCTGAGAATCGTTTCACTATAGATATTAAATAATTCCGGTGAGGCACTGTCTAACTCCTCTTTGAGTTTTAGTCTAACTGCTTCTATTATCATCAATTTTTACCGCCGCCGTTTGGTTCCAATATAAGTTTTGAAGCAGTTGTTGGTCTTTTCCGTCAATGTTTAGCTTAGCGAGAATTTGAAATAATTTTTCATGTTGCACTTTGTCGAATGCTTTAGTGAAATCAATAAAACATAAAAAGACATAAGTTTGATATTCAATTGCCCTTTCTGAAAGCATTTGTAGTATGAAAATTGCGTTCCTAGTTCCTCTATCCTCAATAAACCCATATTGCAGTTGCTAATACATTAAGTGGAGTGAAATGAACAGGCCACAGTAATCACCAATTTCACAAGGGTATGTGTGGAAAAGTTCAACATTCAAAGTATATTTATTATCAAATTCCATATATGTGTCATGTATATAACCCTGAGATTCATTTTCTTGTAGGCATAGTAAATAAATCTATAGTATAGTAACCATATCAGAATCAATGAAAGACTGCCTTTCCTGGACGTTCAACCAGAGAGCAGAAGGCAACAAACTGTGCAAATACAAAAAGAAAGAACTAATAATAATAAATAAAATAAGAAATAAATATCGAGAAAATGTGATGAAGAGCCCTTGATTGTGAGTCCATCGGTTGCAGGAAAATTTCAATGATGGGGCAAGTGACGTTGAGTAAAGTTATCCTCTTTGGTTTAAGAGCTTGATGGTTGTGGGGTAATAACTGTTCCTGAACCTGGTAGTGTGAGTTCTGAGGCCTCTGTATTTCTCCTTGATGGCAGCAGTGAGAAGAGAGTATGTCCTGGGTGGTGGTGGTGGTGGGGAAATCCCTGATGATGGATGCTGCTTTCCTGCGACAGCATTTTGTGTAGATGTGTTCAATGGTGGGGAGTGCCATGATGGTCTGGAAGTCGGATTTTCTGTCCAATGGTATTGGCATTTCCATACAGGCCCAGGAACTGGTGGGGAGAGAGAGGGGGAGCCTGGACATGGGGGTGTTGCGGAGGGTGGAGAGAGAGGTGATCTGAACCTGGCGGGGTTGTGGTGGGGCAAAGAGAGGGGTCCTGGACTGGTGAGGAGAGAGAGCAGGGACTAGACCTGGCAGGAAAAGATGGGGGGACCTGATGGAGAAGGTTTTGCCTGGACTACTTGGGGGAGTGTTTGTTCTGAAGCACTATATTTCTGTACATCTACAATGGGATGGGGCGGTGGTGCCCCTTGAGTTGGTCTGCCTGGGGTGGGGGATGCTAAGGAAGATCAAATTCTCATTGATCACTTTAACCTTCTCACCTTCGACAGATGTATTATTGAATGTGTCCTAGTTGCATCATGGCTTGGTATGAAAAGCCTACAAAAAGTAGTGGTACAGCCCAGTCAATCACAGGTAAAGCCCTCCCCACCATTAAGGACATCTACAAGGAGAGCTGTTGCAGGGAAACATCCATCGTCAAGGACACCCAACATCTAGGGCATGCTGTCTTCTCAATGATGCCATCACAAGGGATGTATAGGAGCCTCAGGAACCACATGACCAGGTTCAGGAACTGTTATTACTCTTCAACCAGCAGGCCCTTGAACCAAAGGGTATATCTTCACTCACCCAACACTGAATTTATTCTCCTGTTTGTAACTGAACTTATTCCATGGACTATGGATAACCTATGCACTCACTTTCAAGGACTCTACAATTAATGTTCTTAATATTGATTATTTGTTTATTATTAATAATATTATGTTATTTTTGTATTTGTACAGTTTTTGTCTTTTGTACATTGGTTGTTTGTCCATGTTAATTTGGTATAGCTTTTCATTGATTCTATTGTGTTTCTTTGTATTTAATGTGAATGCCCACAAGAAAACTAATCTTGTGGTAATATGTGGTGACACATATGTACTTTGCTAATATATTTACTTTGAACTTTGAACCTTGACTGTTTGCATCGTGGTCTGGTATGGCAAATTAAATACACAGGAATATAAGAAGCTGTAGAGGGTAGTGGACTCATCATAGGTGCATCCCTCTCCACCACCGTTCGTATCTATTGGAGGTGCTGCTTCAAGAAGGTCACATTTCAGAATCAGGTTTATTAGCACCGGCATGTGATGTGAAATTTATTAACTTAGCAGTAGCAGTTCAATACAATACATAATCTAGCAGAGAGAGAAAATAATAATAAATAAATAAAATAAAATATAATAAACAAACAAGTAAATCAATTATGTATATTGAATGGATTTTTTAAAAATGTGCAAAAACAGAAATACTGTATATTAAAAAAGGTGAGGTAGTGTCCAAAGATTCAATGTCCATTTAGGAATCGGATGGCAGAGGGGAAGAAGCTGTTCCTGAATCGCTGAGTGTACCTCCTACCTGATGGTAACAGTGAGAAAAGGGCATGCCCTGGGTGCTGGAGGTCTTTAATAATGGGCGCTGCCTTTCTGAGACACCACTCCCTAAAGATGTCCTGGGTACTTTGTAGGTTAGTACCCAGGATGGAGCTGACTAGATTTACAACTTTCTGCAGCTTCTTTTGGTCCTGTGCAGTAGCCCCTCCATACCAGACAGTGTTGCAGTCTGTCAGAATGCTCTCCATGGTACAACTATAGAAGTTTTTGAGTGTATTTGTTAACATGACAAATCTCTTCAAACTCCTAATAAAGTATAACCGCTGTCTTGTCTTCTTTATGAATATATCAATATGTTGAGACCAGGTTAGATCTTCAGAGATCTTGACACCCAGGAACTTGAAGCTGCTCATTCTCTCCACTTCTGATCCCTCTATGAGGATTGCTATGTGTTCCTTCGTCTTACCCTTCCTGAAGTCCACAATCAGCTGTTTCGTCTTACTGATATTGAGTGCCAGGTTGTTGCTGTGGCACCATTCCACTAGTTGTCATATCTCACTTTTGTACACCTTCTCGTCACCACCTGAGATTCTACCATTCAGTCCATGCCATCTTTCTGCAGCTATCATTGGGCAAGAAGTACAAAAGCCTGAAGTCTCAAACCACCAAGCTGAAGAATAGCTATTTCCCTTCAACCATTTATCTCTTGAAGCAACCAGCAAAACCTGCAACAAAATCACTACTTTGACCACCTGAAGTAAAATGGACTGTTTTCATTTGTTTTAATTGTTTTTTGTAAAACTGATATTTAACTTATGATTAATTTATGTTTTTCTTATGAATGTTGCTTATATGATAGTACACACAGTGGCCATTTTGTTAGGTACGTCTGTATACCAGCTCATTAATACAAATACAGTACCTAATCAGCCAATTACATGGCAGCTCTCAATCCATGAAAAGCGTACAGACATGATCAAGTGGTTCAGTTGTTCAGACCAAACATCAGATTGAGGAAGAAATGTGATATAAGTACCTTTGACTGTTGGGTGTCAGACAGGTTGGTTTGAGTATCTCAGAAACTACTAATCTCTTGGGATTTTCACCACAACCATCTCTCGAGTTCAGAAGTTCAATTTCTCCAAGTTACAGTATTTTTCCCTTTCCCCTTCCCCGTCTATCTTTTTCTATTTCCCGCTACAGCTTCTTACCTTTTCTCCTCACCTGTCTATCACCTCTCTCTGGTGCCCCTCCTCCTTCTCTTTCTCCCATGTTCCACTTTCCTCTCCTATCAGATTCATTCTTCTTCACCCTTTATCTTTTCCACCTATAACCTCCCAGGTTCTTACCTTCCCTCACCCACCTAGCTTCACCTATCACCTTCTAGCTTGTCCTCCTCCTCCCCCCCCCCCCCCACCATCTCTTGTTCTGGCACCTTTCCAGTCCTAATGAAGAGTCTCGGCCCAAAACATTGGCTGTTTATTCATTTCTGTAAATGTTGCCTGACCTGCTGAATTCCTCCAGTACATTGCGTGTGTTGCATTGGAATAGTAATTGACTGCGCAGTGTGTAATTACAAATTGATGTGTTTAAAAGGATCCTTCTTATGGGCAGATGGGAATATCATAATTTGGTGTAATTTGCTTAAGTAGTTTATCACAGTCTTGTGGGCTGAAGGGGTGTATTCTATGTTCTATTTGGACAAGACAAAGAGAAATTTAACAAAAATTTCCATCTGTGATTTGTCTTAGAAGGTTGGATGGATCGAACAAAAAATGAAGGGCAGGTTGAAAAGCTTGAAGGGCAGATGGCATTCTTATGTCAGGTGCCAGGGTATATTTTTACTGCATTTATTGGCCGGAATGGTCTTAAATATTTACTGCCGAGGCAGCGATCAAGTGGATCCAATTTTCTGTTCCTTACTGAACTTGCCTACTTTCTATCCATTAGAATTAATGGGATGATAATCATTCAAATTGTTTGACTGAAAATGGAGTACGTTAGGGGGGAAACAGGAATGGAAATTGAATACACTGGCGTTAAATTACTATTTGACATGGTCAAGCTGGTGATATTCGACTGAAAGGAGTGGATTACCAGAAGCCTGAAACTGATCTCCAGTTGGCGTGACTTTTGAAGATGAAAGAGACTCAGATGCTGGAATATGAAGCAAAAATCCTGATGCAGGGTTTAGACCCAAGAAGAAAAAAATCGACGATTCCTTATCCCACAGATGCTGCTCGACTCACTGATTACCTTCAGCAGATTTTTTTGCTGCAGCATGACTTCTGCCTCTGTGATGTCTTTGTAATCAGCCTGGGTTCCAAATCAGATCACCACTCAATAGGAATAAAGCATGATTGTGTTGAATAGTTCTCAGCAAATCAAAAGCCCATTTTACACCTCTCCTTATTTTATTCTGATTGATGGAAATGGAAATAAAAACAAGGAGAGAGATAAAACAAGCTCGATTTGTTCTGTACAACTGTATAAGGTCAAGATGACTCCCAGTGAATTTCCTGCACTTTTCCATGGATTATGAAATACAGCTGATCTTATTCATAGCATATATCAAATCCCAGATCTAGCAAAGTAAGATCTTTGCCATCTTTAACTGGATAATAAAAAACTGCAAGCGTTACCAAATAAATTAGTGTCTGCACTCCACAGGAGGCACTGACTGACTGTCACAGTGAGGTTTTTATTTGTGTCCAACTGTGCAGAGTTGCTGGCATTGGAAAGTGCACGAGACAACCTTTTGTTGTTTTTATATTCAGAGAACTGCCCTCAGAGACTTCTTTTGCATTAACTCTGATTAAACAAGCAAGCTTCTGTTCCAACCGAGAGCCATCAAAATCTTTTTTTAGTAATGAGACTGGACAATCCTTACTGAAAGAAAAGATAAGTAAAATAATCTGTAGCTTCTGTAATCCCATGAAAAGAATCAGGAAAGAACACTCTTCCAACTACAATAAAACAGAGATATATAGCAGTGTTAAACTGTTTTTAACTGGGTAACTTACAAATAAATTCTGAAATTCATTCCTCAGTGATTCAACTATGCTACTCCATTCGATTTCTCACTAAATCCCTGTTCACTGTTCATCCCAGTTCTTGCAGGCTCACATTTGTTTCTCATTGAGTAATGCCTCAATTTAAAAATTTTCTGTCTTGTTTTCAAAACCCTCCATGGTTTCTCCCCGCTTATCTCTGTAATCTCCTCCAGTCTTCGGGTACTGCGTTCGGCTGATGTTGGCTTCCTGATATCCCTTGGATTGAATTGCTCCACATTCATCTCCCTGCCTTCAAATATCCAGGCACTGAGCTCTGGGATTCCTTCTATGAACATCTTCACTCCTCTACCTCTTTAAGGTACTCCACAAAACCTGCCTTATTGACTAAGCCTTTCTCAGTCTGAATATGTTGCTCAGCATTCTCCTATTGTTTTTATAACACTCTTACAAAACTCTTGTGCATGCTGCCCAATCATTTAATGTGTATTATGGTAGGAAGTTCTCATTATTGCTCTGGATTTTTCATCTTTACGCTATGACTTCAACTACCACGAGGATTTAAATCTGACTCTGAGTTTCAAATCTCACAGATACTTAAATAATTCTGCTCTGCTCTCATTCAGAGCCTGAATGGAGGATGATTGGAATGGGCAATGTGGTTGGTTGTCTGTTCTGAAGAGTAAAGAGTTTCAAGGCCATTTTCACATTTAATATTAAAGGCCAGAACTCTTGAATCATTCATTCTGCAATCAACCCGACCCATTTTCTGGGCCATGAATGTTCATTCATATAGCATCACCTCCATATCAAGATCAGTTCTACAAGCACTTCAGATGTCTATTATTGGTTTATTGTAAATGAGAATAAGTACACTGAATATTTTTACCATCATTATTGAACCAGCATATGTGTGTTTAGTGTCTCTGACTTATGAATTCTCTCAGGCCAAAACTGAACAACAACAGGAGATATAACAGAATAAGTTCCAAACTTATTTTATATTCTTTCCTTTTACAGTCTAGCATGAAAACAAATTGAAGAGTAGGGTGTTCTGGAGACAGTGGCACTACAGGAATGAAAAGCTTCCCACGATGGTCGCCCAAGCTTTGGTTTACTTTCACTGTAGTGATGACTACAACAAAAGTTAACTAAGTTTGGACTGTTACCATAGAGTTCGTTTATTTGTTATGTGCTCAGTCGTATGACATAGGTGATCATGCTCTTTCCACAACTATGATTGTTCTTGGCAAATTTTACTACCAAAGTGGTTTGCTATTGCCTTCTTCTGGGCAGTGTCTTTACAAGATGGGTGACCCCTGCCATTCAGAGATTGCCTGCCTGGAGTCAGTGGCTACGTAAGCAGTACTTGTGATGTGAATCAGCTGATCATATGACCATCCACCATCTGCTCCCATGGCTTCACGTGAGACTGATCAGAGGGCTAAGCAGGTGCTACACCTTGCCCAAGGGTGACCTGCAGGCTAATAGAGGGAAGGAGCGCCTTACACCTCTTTTGGCAGAGACGTATGTCCACCCCACCATTCGGCACCACAGAGTATGAATTGATAAAATGCTCAGCTAACAACATGCCTCAGACATTACTGAGGTAAACAGCAGAGATAGGCAGTCTGTATTAATAACTGATAGATAATTGTTTTATTATGTTCACATATATTGAGATACAATAAAAAGCTTGGTATGCCATCCATACAGATCATTTCACCACATTCGTGCATCAAGTAAAAGAAAAGGAAAAACAATAACAAAGTGTAGAATATAGTGTTACAATTACAGAAAAAGTAGTTAGAATTTGAGGTCAAGAGAATATCGTTATTGCACGAGGCATCTATCAAATAGTCTGATAATAGCAGGATAGAAGATCCTTGAGCTTGGTGGAATATGCTTTCAGGTTTTTGTTTCTTTCAAAGGGAAAGGAGAGAAGGGAGAATGTCCAGAGTTGGAGGGGTCTTTGATTATGTTGTCTGCCTTTCCAAAGACCTGTGAAGCATAGACAAAGTTGATAGAAGGTACGCGGGTGCTGAGCTGTTTCCAAAACTCCCTGCAGTTTCTTGCAATATTGAACAGAGTGGTTGCCCTTCCGAGCCGTACTGCATCTGGGTAGGACGCTGCATTCAGAAGGAACAGCGCTCATCATTGAGTATATGCTACAAAACTCTCGATGGCTTTATCATTTGATCCTTCATATGAAAAACAATTGAAGATCAGAACTTCTGCCTGGTTATCTACAGTCCTAAAAGAGGAAGGTAGCAGTGCGCAGTGTTCAATTTAAATATTCTCTGTTTTATGAATAGGCCCCAAGCTAGTCTTCTGCTGTTAAAGTGGTTTTCTATTAGTCACAAATCAAAGTCATACTACAGTTCCTTTCTTTTGTAGATACGTTCCTCATGAGAAAATATAGACTGCCTTGGTTGAAAGGGGTGGGGGTGGGGTGCAGAGAAGATGCTACTAACAAAGACCAGCTGGTTGCTTCCTGAGGATCCGGCCCAAATGAACCAGATACATGTGAACGGGTGGAGGAACAGAAAAGTCTTTCATTACATCCTGGGTCAATAGCCTGGTGAGCAAGGATCAAAACAGCATTGCCGAAGCACTGAAATAACTTGATATAAATAGAAACAGTTTCACTGTCACAATCTTGCCTCTGGCAAGTCACATTACCCAAAGTATGGTTGAATATCAGATTGCACAGAGGCCATGATCTCTGCCATGTGAATTTCTATTCATTATTTCCTTTCTCAGTCTTTAGTTAGAGTCTAATTTTGTCCAATATAGGAAAAACAGCAATTTTCTAAATGATTAATAACAATAATGACAAAAATGATGTAATCAGCTAAAATTAATTGCACCTACTTTTATTGCCTAGCTATTATTTGCCTGATTTAACAAGGCTATCTCTGACCACTTCCTTAGCTCCTTCCCACCCACATCTCTCTGCTCTCCGCCAATTCCACCCCATTCACATCATTTGCCCAGGGGGAAACGACTTCCGCAATCCCCTTCTCAATGCATTCCCAAACTGCTATCAATCATCATCCCTCTGGACAGCTGAACTGCTTATCTCCTCGCTAACCTCTGTCTGTGATCCCTGAGGTTAGCGGAGCAATCCTCTCCTTTCTACCTGCAAGTCAAAGACCACACAGTAAAGTCACGCACCACTTTTAAGGTCGCTAAATGCAGGATCTAATTGAGTGGCATCAATAAAATCACAATTAAAAGAAATACTGCATATTTGGGAAATTGAAGTAAAAGCAGGAAATATACAGGGCATCGGAAGCTTCAGCAGCACAGGAGCAGAGTGAATAATGCCAGTCTCACACCTCCAGAGATGTGGGTTCTATCCTGACCTCAGGTACGGTCTGTGTGGAGTTTACACATTATCCATTTGACTATGTGGATTGTCACTGGGTGCTCTGATTTATTGTCATATACCAAAGACATATGACTTGTAGGCTAAATTAACCATGGTAAATTGTCCCTAGTCTCTCTGTGAATGATAGAATCTGGGGGATTTGGGAGAATTAAAAACAAAATAGGATTAGCGTAGGATTGGTGGAAGTAGGTGGTTGCTAGTGGACACAGACCCAGTGGGCCTAAAGACCTGCACGTCATGACGCAATGTACTTGTGTGGGGAAAGATAAACAGATTAGGCCTGGAAATCAGACTGAGCAGCAGTGCGCATTTCAGGGCCAAAATGAAACATTTCATGCCATGACAGAAATTCAAGTGAGCAATTCCCCGCATAAGTTGTGGGTATCGTCTGATGTGATTTCTGTGATAGATGTCCATCAAACTACATCGTTCAGGGCAAACCATCAGCTAATACCTCGGGTCAAGACCCAGCTTCAGGACTGAGAGGATAGAGCAGAAATGGCCAGGTATCGGTGAGAGGGAAATGTGAGGTAAGGGTTGGTAAGTGAGGAGCAAGATGATGGGCAGAAGAACCAGGTGGGGAAGGGGGTGATGGTGGAATTGGGAGTCAGTAGTAATGGGCAGAAACAGATAAGGATTTATTTTATGAGATTAAGCAGGCTAATACGAAACTCACCTGAGTTTAGTTGATTTCTGTGTGATATATGAAACTCCTGAGGAACTGATAGGGTAAATGTAGTGGTTTCCCCTCCTTGTGATTTTAGAGCCAAGGATCACAGCCTGAAAATGAGAAATTAGCCATTTAGAACAGAGGTGAGTAGAAAAATCTTCACCCAAGATGTAATGAAACTTTGGGATTCTCCACCTGAGAGGACAGTGATGCTGGGCAACAAATGATAGCTTTTTAAACAAAAGGATCAATGCAGTGGAATGGCTCTGATTTTTAAAGAACAGCCATAATCATAATGAATGGCAGTACAGTTATGCTGTGGGAGAAAACAAATGTCCCACTCTTGCTCCTATTTCTTATCTTTGTATGCTACAACTTATAACTCACAGTCGCCAATCAGTCTCCTGACAACTGTAGCACCGAAGGCACCTATTTTTGTTGTTGCTCTCTGGGATTCTCCTCTCGCTCTGCTGATGACTTCTTCAACCAATGTTGGTCATTAGATTTCTGCTCCTGATCCCAGCATGATATTACTAACAATTTTCTTTCCTCAAGTGTCACTCCATTCTCCTTTAAAGCTTTTCTCTGCAGTCCTCTCCTCGTAAATTCATTCCTTTGAACAATTGCCTGTCTTAATTTTCCTTTAACTTGGAAGTCCCTTCAATGTGCTGCCACTCACCAGTGCCAAATCTACCTTTCCTAAAATACCCTCAAATTCTGCTTCACACTTTTCTTTTGGAAGATTGGAGCACCTGAGCTGCAAGGATCACATCAGAACTTTTCATGCCTTCATGGTTCTGTGCAGCCCTGGGGATTGTAAAGCCAGTTATAAGATAGACCAACAGTTCTAACTTGTTCCTGTTAATCTACTTCATTAAAACATTTTTTTAAAGATCCATGGATGCTTCATATCTAATAAATCCCATTTTTTTTCGTGTCATCATTGTTGTGTTGGAGGAAATGATGTACTGTGTATACTGCTTATGTTGTGAACTTTCACGTGAACAAGGGATTTCATTGCACTCTGGTGTTTATGATAACAAATTAAACAAATTTAATGTGGCAGGCAATGTGCCCAAAGCTAAGAAGTCACTGCATTGTAATAATGATGAAGCAGTTTATCATTTTGTGAAGGATGGAACACAAATGGAAACTCCATATTTTTTTTCGATAATTGTATAATGGACTCTTTCCCATCCAAATGAGAGGACAAGAGGAGCCTTGGCGAATGTCTCATCTATAAAACCAGACATCCAACCAAGTAGAAAGGGAGGGTCCAATAGTCTAATTGCTACTGTGCAGTGAAATATCTTTAACATGTGAGAATACTGTCATTCAGTTGTCCAACATATGTTCTTTTACACCGCACATTAAAAAGAGGTCTGTGTTTAACTAAATGAATAGCAGACCTATAGGAACTAAATCAAGAAGTGTCCCAGAAGAAATATCTGTCTTTGTAGTCTGTCCCTGAGGTCCACCGCCTGTTCCCTCAATGTTTTATCATTCTGGCTTTTCCGTTCTGTTTTTACGACTTATTAAGTAAAATCTTCAGGACAATTGTTCAGTGAACTGCTGTTAACTAACTAAGTCAGAATTAAAACACCTAATAACAAGAGATTTATATCTTAGATTGTACACTATAAGCTGAAATACAGGATGGAAGACAAGGATTCACGATGTATGTATTTTCTATTTATATAATAGATCATTTGCCAATTTTAAAGAATAGACAGTTGATTTGTCACGACAGAACAAAGGATGAAAAAAATTTAAAAATCATTTTAACCTATTTTCTATTATACAGGCATCCCCTGCATTACCCGAGGTTACCAGCTGGTCAGAGAAAAAGATTCAGGATGTTCTCACACCTCCTAGATAAAGTTGCAATATTCCCACAAACCCTAGGAATTCCTGGCCCATATTGATTAAGGTGGAGAAGGAGTTTTAGGGATATTACTTTGGTCAATATATCAGGCTATTGCAGAAGCCCAGTGCAGATGGCAGAAAGGTAACAACACCTTCCAATCTATCTACCTACCCCTTCTACTAAGTTCTTCCTGTTCCACCAGTGGCAGAAATTAAATGTGCTTCATTTTCCTCATTTGTCACCTCAGAACTCACAGAACAGGCATGGAGGCAAATCATCTTCCATCATAATCAGAATCCTTTATTATCGCCAAGTATGTGGACACATCCAGGGAACTTGATGCCGGTTTCCCTGAGCTCTCGCTGTACAGAATCAAAAAGCAAACAAAACAATAGTGCAAATAATCGTGAACTATATACAATGAGGTATACCTGTGTATGTACAGGTGGACTTGGTTTATAATAGACTAAAATTCAAGTGTTCGTAAGACTGATGGCATACGGAAAGAAACTGTTCTTGTACCTATTTGTCCTGGCATACAGTGAGGGACTTCCATCGTGAGGGACTGTGTGTATCTGTATTTTCATACATGTGTGTGTGTGTGTGTGTCTATGATACAAGCATGTGTATAAAATCCATCTATGTATACCTGTCCATTTTTATGTGTCTGTGCAAGCCTGGCAGTGAATAAATGTGGATTCCCTGCAGTTATATCAGCTGGCTCTTAGATCCTCCTCCACTCCCTTTATATCCAGACACCCCTCCATCTTCTCAGCTGAATTTATACTGAGTGTGCCTGTAGGCTGTTTGGTCGACAAATAAAAGACAGCAAGAAATTCCTATTTCCCTGCCGTCTAAATCACACCTTCCCACCTTAACCTTCTTGGTGTTGATACTGCCTTTACAGTCACCATTTTAAGGCAGTTTAAACAAATTCCCTTGCATAGTGTTTAGATTCTTGACAAATTTGAAGTGTTTGTGGTAA
The DNA here is from genome assembly GCF_030028105.1 of Mobula birostris. NCBI lineage: Eukaryota > Metazoa > Chordata > Chondrichthyes > Myliobatiformes > Myliobatidae > Mobula > Mobula birostris. The sequence goes on from NC_092371.1 coordinate 195,266,738, forward strand.
AACCTGAAGATGCCTTAAAATGGGGAATGTCTAGAATGAAGTCTGAACTGGAACACTACAGTAAGTAGCTTTCAGCTAGATATGTAGGTCTGTTTATGCAGTACCAGTATACATATGACAGGCTGTAGAAGAATTTAGTGAGATTGAGCCCTTCACTAAAATATAGAATATAAAACATTACAGCACAGTGCAGACCATTCAGCCCATTATATTGTACTAGAACTTTAACCAACTCTAAAATCAATCTGACTCAACCCTCCTATATAGCCCTGACAGGTGTGTTTACTGACATTTTCAATCTCTCCCTCTCCCAGTGTAAAGTGCCCTCCTGCTTCAAATTATCCACCATTGTCCCTGTACCAGAAAAGATCAAGGTAACATGTCTGAATGACTGGCGTCCTGTCGCACTCACCTCAATAATAAGCAAATGCTTTGAGGGGCTGGTTAAGGACTCCATCTGCAGCATGCTGCCACTCACACTGCACCCCCTGCAATTTGCCTACCAACACAACCAATCGACAGACGACGCAATAGCCACAGCTCTACACACCATCCTTACACATCTGGAGAAGAAGGATGCTTATGTGAGAATGCTGTTCTTGGACTACAGTTCAGCATGCAACACCATAAATCCCCCCAGGCTTGACAAGAAGCTCAGAGACCTCGGCCTTCACTCTGCCTCGTGTAGCTGGATCCTGGACTTCCTGTCAGATTGCTGGCAGGTGGTAAGAGTGGGCTCCCTCACCTCTGCCCCTCTGGCCCTCAACACAGGTGACCCTCAGGGCTGTGTACTAAATCCCCTCCTTTACTCTCTGTTACCCATGACTGTGTCACCACTCATAGCTCCAAAATGCTAACTAAATTTTCTGACAACACTATAATGATTGACCTAATCTCAAATAATAATGAGGCAGCCTGCAGAGAAGAAGTCATCACCCTGACACAGTGGTGTCAAGAAAACAACCTCTCACTCAATGTCGTAAAAACAAAGGAGCTGGTTGTGGACTACAGGAGGAATGGAGACAGGCTAACCCCTATTCACATCAATGGATATGTGGTTGAGAGGTTGAACAGTTTTAAGTTCCTCAGCATATACATCACTAAGGATCTCACATGATCTATACATACCAGTTGTGTGGTGAAAAAGGCACAATAGTGCCTCTTTCACCTCAGACGGTTGAAGAAGTTTGGTACGGGTCCCCAAATTCTAAGAACTTTCTATAGGGGCATGATTGAGAGCATCTTGACTGGCTGCATCACTGCCTGGTATAAGAACTGTACTTCCCTCAATCGCAGGTCTCTGCAGAGAGTGGTGCGGACAGCCCAGCACATCTGTAGATGTGAACTTCCCACTATTCATAAAAGTTGCTGGTGAACGTAGCAGGCCAGGCAGCATCTCTAGGAAGAGGTGCAGTCGACGTTTCAGGCCGAGACCCTTCATCAGGACTAACTGAAGGAAGAGTGAGTTAGGGATTTGAAAGTGGGAGGGGGAGGGGGAGGGGGAGATCCAAAATGATAGGAGAAGACAAGAGGGGGAGGGATGGAGCCAAGAGCTGGACAGGTGATAGGCAAAAGGGATACGAGAGGATCATGGGACAGGAGGTCTGGGAAGAAAGACGGGGGGGGGGGGACCCAGAGGATGGGCAAGGGGTATATTCAGAGGGACAGAGGGAGAAAAAGGAGAGTGAGAGAAAGAATGTGTGTATAAAAATAAGTATATTCCATATATTCCGTCTGGGTAGCCTCCAACCTGATGGCATGAACATCGACTTCTCTAACTTCCGCTAATGCCCCACCTCCCCCTCGTACCCCTTTTGTTACTTATTTTTATACACACATTCTTTCTCTTACTCTCCTTTTTCTCCCTCTGTCCCTCTGAATATACCCCTTGCCCATCCTCTGGGTCCCCCCCCATCTTTCTTCCCGGACCTCCTGTCCCATGATCCTCTCGTATCCCTTTTGCCAATCACCTGTCCAGCTCTTGGCTCCATCCCTCCCCCTCCTGTCTTCTCCTATCATTTTGGATCTCCCCCTCCCCCTCCAACTTTCAAATCTCTTACTCACTCTTCCTTCAGTTAGTCCTGATGAAGGGTCTCGGCCTGAAACATCGACTGCACCTCTTCCTAGAGATGCTGCCTGGCCTGCTGCGTTCACCAGCAACTTTTATGTGTGTTGCTTGAATTTCCAGCATCTGCAGAATTCCTGTTGTTCCCACTATTCAGGACATTTACAAAGACAGGTGTGTAAAAAAACAGTCCGACGGGTCATTGTAGACTCAAGTCACCCCAACCACAAACTTGTCCAGCTGCTACCATCTGGGGAATGGTACTGCAGCATAAAAGCCAGGACTAACAGGCTCCAGGACAGCCTCTTCCACCAGGCCATCAGACCGCTTAATTCATGTTGACTCAACTGTATTTCTGTGTTATATTGACTGTCCTGTTGTACATAATATTTATTATAAATGACTATAATTGTGCATTGCACATTTAGACGGAGATATAACATAAAGATTTTTACTCTTCATGTATATAAAGGATGTAAAAGTAATAAAGTAAATTCAATTCAATTTTTTGATCATCCATGTGTTTATCTAAGAGTTTCTTAATTGTCCCTAATTTATCTGCTGCAACCATCATTGGGCATTCCACACATCCACCGTGTCAAAGAAGCCACCATTCTTAGAAGATAATAGAAGACAAGTATTTCTTTTCATCCAGCTTTCACTACCTGAAAGATGGAACAATTCTCAAATCAGCATTTGAGTCAATGCAAAGCACAACCACCAGTCCTGGTCTGTGTTGCTAAATGCTCTATGTTTTGGCATTAGTGTATTGAGCTCTGTTTCTCTATAGCAACGTTTACTGCTACCAACAGAGGATGAAGCTCATATGCAAGTTAAAACTCGGTAAAGACTCAATCAGAAGGTTCAGATATACTCTGCAAAAACAAATGCGAATGCTAACGGAAATGATAAATTCACTTTGCTGTTACGTTGGGGAACCAAGCTTCCTGGCTATCAATGTTGTAAGTGTTGCCTTGTATGGACTACATAAATAAATTTTCAAAAAATATTTTGAAGCACTGATTACATTCTCTTCAAGCAGAACACAACTGTCAAACAAACATTAAACCAAGGTCCTATATGTCCCCAAAATAGATCTGAAAATTCCATAGCTCAATTCAGAGGTGAGCAGGAGGAATTTTGTATTCTAGACAATATGGTTCCCTCAATAAATATGTATGTCCAAACTCAGTCTGGAGATTTATCAACACACAAAACAAAGGAGAAACTCAGTGGATCAGACAGCACTGAAGGAAGGAAATCAATAGTCAATGTCATGGGCTAAGGTTGTTCATCTGATCCCAGTCGATATGAAGGGTCTCAACCCCAAACATCGAAGGACTCTTAAAAAAAATAGAAAGCTTTGAGCTACAAGAAGTGTAATATACAAATGAAACAATTTTGTTCAGTAAACTTATATTGCACAATACTGTCTTTCTTAGAAATATTCCTAATCTTTCCAATAACACCTCATCTATCATGTAAGTAACTCAAATCTTTTACATTTTGGTAAGGCATCACTATTTTTAGCTAAGAGCCAAGGAATGGATAAAAGTGAAAGAGGAAGGAATGTCCAGAATGAAGGTCGTAAATCGAGTCATCAGTTGAATGTTATGATGCTGCTGTCCACTGTTCTATCGTGGTTGAATCCGTGTAGGTTTGAGAAGGATTGTCATCTGGAAGTCAAGACAAGTCAAGTTTATTGTCATTTAACTATATACATGTATATAATGTATATAACCATACAATGTTTATAGAAATGAGACGGTTCTCTGAAAGGCCAGGCAGGCACATGGGAATGAGTACAAAAGAGAGTGGCGGCGGCATTTGATGATGTAACACCAGACAGACAGTATATTTTCCCCAGGATCATAAGGTCTATTACTAGGGGGCATATACTTAAGGTGAGAGGGAGTAAATTCAAAGAAATGCAAGACAGGAGTTTTACATAGAGAGTGTTGGCTGGTGGGGGTGCACTGCCAGGGTGGTGGTGGAGACAAATACAAAGGAGGTGTTTAAAATTCTCTTGATAGGCAGATGAATGTGCAAAGAATGGAGGAATATGGACATTGTGTACGCAAAAGGGATGAGTGCAGTGTAATCCTCAGGGTCAGCCCGCATGCGTTCGTCTAGGGGAAGACATCCTCTGGCCCAGCCGAACTGAGAAATCTCGTTTGTGTGGATGCTGTGTGATGTGTTGCCCGGTTACAAATCCGAACCACAAAATATCAGACAGTACACGATATGCAATTTAATGATTGAACTTTATAAATCTTAATCTGACTGTAGGGGTAGTAAAGAAAATAAAAAGAAAAAGGGCCCATTTTAATGAAACAGTCTAATGTGCACGTTGGAGCTCACGGATCCCATCGACCTCCTCCAAGCATCACTGACCTTCAGACCCTCGCTCCAAGTCCATCCTGTCCAGCGGTCTACCAACTCTCTCCACTTGCATCTTCTCTCTTCATCTCTCGCTGACCAAAGACTGCGAAATCCATGCTCCCAGACCCACAAGAAAGAACAACATCCCTCTTATTGAATAGCGCACATTCCAAAGCTCTCATTACCTCTAGTCAGAACCCAAACATTGCTGCTAAAGAGAAACCATTACATTAGCAGTAAAACATTACAGCGCGTTACAATCTCCCTCCCTCACCAAATTTAGCCATGTCCTTATGACATTGAGATAATTCGCCAACCCTTCCTGCAAAACACGAAGTCCAATCCAGGTGTACAAAGCAGTGACGTAGCTCCCCAAAACAGTAGGGGTCACACTCTGTTCCCCCGGTGCTACATAGGCCAGCCTATCCGGTAGTCTCCTAGTTCTCTGAGACCTCCGTACCCCCTCACCTACCTCTTCAGGTTGAGACACTACTGAGGATGTTTCTGGTCTGCCTGACGAGGCCTCCCCCAACTTATCACTCGTGCCCACCTGCAACTCGGACCCCTCGCTCCCGTGGTCAAGCCCCGCTTCATCCCTTGCAGGGTCCTGCTGCAACCCAGGTGGTCCCCCCACTTCACCTGACTCAGCGGGAGAAGGGCTGGAAGTCTCTTCCTCAATCAATAAGGAGTTAGCGAAAGGCAGCATATACCACACATCCAGGTCCTCATCCTCTGAATCAGTATCCCTCTCAGGGGTGGGGGCCTGGCGTAACCTCCCCAGCTGTGGGCCCTGCAGTCACCCTGTGTTTTTGCAAAGTTCTCTTACTAGATGTAGGCTCCAAGTCGGGCTCTGGGTCTACCTGCACCTCTTGTCCCAGGGGCAGCAGATAGTTCTGATGGAGAATCTTGACAGGCCCTTTCCCATCCTCTGGTTTCACCCGGAAAACTGGTAGGTTTGGCATCTCACTCTCCACTACATAGGGCTTGGCCACCCAGCGGTCAGCCAACTTGTGCTTCCCAGGTAGCCCCAAATTCCTTATGAAGACCCGGTCTCCTGGCAGGAGTTGGGAGAACCTCACCTTTTGATCATACCTCCTCTTATTTCCTCGAGTCTGCTTGGCAACTGCAACCCCAGCTAATTCATAAGCTCTTCTCGTGTCAAACACATACTTCAGATATACTTTGATGGTAAGTTACCCTCATCAGTCCTGAAACAAAGGTCAATGGGCAACTTCACCTCGTGCCCAAATATCAGATAATATGGTGAGTACCCATTGGCTTCATTTCGTGTACAGTTGTAACTGTGAACCAGATGTCCAATATGTTGACTCCATCTTCTCTTCTTGCTGATCTCCAGGGTCCCAAACATATCTAGCAAGATCCGATTAAACCTCCCAGGCTGGGGATCACCCTGCGGGTAATAGGACATGGTCCTCGACTTCTCGATTTCAAACATGCCCAATAACTCGTGGATGAGTCTGCTCTCGAAATCCCGTCCCTGATCATTATCCACCTGGGAAGGCCATAATAAATGAAATACTTCTCCCATAACACTTTGGCCACTGTAGACACCCTCTGGTCCCTGCTAGGAAAAGCCTGCGCATATCTGGTGTAGTGGTCCATGATGACTACGACATTCTTCGAGTTCCAAGCATCGGGTTCTATTGATGGGAAATCCATACACACCAGGTCCAGGGGCCCCGCACTCTGCAATTGGGACAAGGGAGCTGCCCGCATAGGCAATGTCTTCCGCCGTGTGCAGCGAATGCACAACTTGCAGTTTTCTTCAACCTCCGACTTCATCCGGGGCCAGTAAAACCGGTTTCTGAACAATCCATAAGTTTTTTCCAGCCCCAGATGTCCAGATTCATCATGAAGTGATTTCAACACCATCCTCCGATACTTCTCCAGCAGAACCAGCTGGCAACACCGAGGTCAGTCTGGGGCTGGTGTCACCCAGTATAAGATCTGGTTCCACATCTCCAACCAAGGCCATTCTCTCATTAATGGAGGCACCGAAACGTTTTCATCTTCTCCGCCTGAGCCATGTCTCCCTTTTCGACTGCTGACCAAATGGTGCCGATGCCAGGATCATCTCGCTGAGCAGCTGCCACTTCCCCAGAACTCAATTCCGGCAGCCGATTTGTCTTCAGAGCAGTCAGGTTACAGTAAACTTGGGAGATGACGTCATCAGAAGCTCCCAATTGATCCACTGCTCGATCCTGCCCCTCCTTTCCCTCTGCCCTCACGGTGATGGCAAATTGACACATGGCCTTCACCCCCAAGGCAGGAACGTTCCCCACTCCTCGACCATATCCAGTTCCTCAGGCACCCATCGAGACAAAGCATCAGCATCAATGTTCTGGCTTCCTGGTTGGTACTTCAGGCTGAAATCATTGGCCTGAAATCATTGAAATCATTGACAACACCGCCAACCACTGGTGGCCTGTGGCATGCACTTTTGCCGAGGTCAGAATATAAGTTAGGGGGTTGTTGTCCATCCTCACCTCAAACTTGGCCCCATAGAGGTAGTCACTCAGCTTATCCAACACTGCCCATTTCAACACCAGAAATTCCCACTTGTGCGTGGGATAGTATTTCTCAGAGGGCGACAAGCTCTGGTTGACAAACGCAATGGGTCTCAACCCGGAGCCCTGATCCCGATACAGGGTGCCCCCAAGTCCTCCCAGCTGGCATCTGTGTGCAGTACATACGGCAATCAGGGGTCCGTAAAAGCCAGCATTGGCACCTGGGTCAGCAGCTCCTTCAGCGACTGAAAGGCCTCTGCACATTTTGCATCCCACCTCGGTCCAAAGGGCTCTGACGGGCTAAGATACTCTCCACCCTCCTGTATTTTTCTCCCCTCCCTTTTTCCCCAAGGGAGGGTAACCACACAGAAGTTGATTCAATGGGTGACTCACTTTTGTGTAGCCCTTCACGAATCTCCAATAGTAACCACAGAACCCGAGGAACGAGCGCAGAGCGCTCACAGTCTGGGGTCTTGGCCAAGTGGTCACCGCTTCTATCTTAGCTGGATCTGTAACTACTCCATTCCATGAAACTAAATGCCCAACATAGCTAATGGATGATTTGCAGAACTGGCACTTGTCCAGGGAAAGTTTTAATCGTGGAGCTTCCAGGTGGCCCAGCACCTTCAGTAGCCTCACTTCATGTTTTTCCAAGGTGGATCCAAACACTATAAGGTCATCCAGATACACCAACACCTCAAGCAAGTTGATATCCCCCCACCGTCTTCTCGATGACCCGCTGGAAGGTTGCAGGGGCTCCCGATATGCCCTGGGGCATCCTTTCGAACTGGCAGAATCCCAGGGGACATATAAATGCCGTCCTCTCTTTGTCGGCCTCACTTATGGGGATCTGGTAATATCCACTCCTCAAGTCCAGCTCACTGAACCACTTTGCACCACTCAGACAGGCCAGCACGTCTTCAACCCTTGGGATCATATACTGGTCAGGGTCGGTGCGCCTGTTCGGAGTCCTATAGTCCACACTTATCCGTACCTTCTCAATCTTCTTTTGAGCCACTACTATTGGGGACTCGGAGATGATCCAAGCTTCCTTCAACTTAATAAATGCTGCCGGATGTCTTCTACCTCTGCAGGCACCAGTCACTGCTACCTCTCTCTAAACAGGCTGTCCTTGGTCATCCGGATAGTGTAACTAGTGCTCCTGGAACAACCCACATCAATCTCATCAGTGGAAAAGACAGCTTCCAGCTTCAAAATCTTCTCTACCAACTTTCTCTTCCAACCCACAGGAACCAGGGAGTCTCCGAAGTTGAATGACCCAGCAGTCAAACTTCCCCCTTTTTTCCGATAGATTCTCCACGGTTTGCCTCAGAGAGACACTAATCATTACAATCACCAGGAACAGATGTGCCAGGGGCATCCTCTGCTTGAAGCAGACCTCCTTCTTCGTAGTGTCCCTGACAATCACTGCCATCCTGCTCGCCTGTACAACCGAGGGCTTCTACAGTTCGGGCCTCACCAGTATCCCAACAGGAAATCCCAACTCCCCCTCATGGTCTTCCGGCACATCCACTAAGAGGGTCTTGCCCTTAGGCACTCCGGGAAATTTGGGGGTCCCCATCACTTGCTACTTCCCCGGGCCATTCTGTTTTGGCTTTGACTGGGTGAACCACACAGTCCCTCGTCTAAAGTCAGTATCCAACCCAATGTAGCCACACACTTCCTCAAAAGCAGCTCAAGTCACCGGGTGCACAGACAATGTTCCCAAAAAGCTCTCGCCAGCCTTCTCCTTGCAGGCCCCCGTGACCCTTCTCACAAGAGGGGTGTTTTTCCCCACCAGAATTGAATCGCCACCCTTCTCAACGGGGCCTGGACAAACCAGCATTAACGTATCAAGGACCTCAGCCACTCCCACATCAGCCTCCGAAAACTCCAGCTTCACTGACAAATAACCGCCGTATGGATAATCACAAGCACTGAGACCCCAGATCTCCAGTGCCCTGAACGGTGTCAAGGGTAAATGCTTCAGATACCGGTTGTAAACAACAACGTGATCTGCTACCTGCTGTCGAGTAGAGCTCTAGCATAAATACCCTCTATCCGTAGAGACACACTGGAGCATGGTCCCACTTAGCTTTCAGGAATAGGACCTTTCTTTTTCGGGGTTCCGTGGTATATTGCTGGGAACATGTTCCCCCAGAAACACCTCACTGGGTCTCCTCTAAGTTTTCCCAACGACTCTCTCTGCTTAGGTACCCGGGGGCTCACTCTCCTTCTCGTGTGACACCGGCTGCTAGCAGCCATCTGCATTGTTTGTCCCTTAGGGGATCCGCCCCCCCCATCATATGGGGGGAGGGGGTCAAGCCCACTGATAACAGCCGAGACATCTCAGTTCTCAACTCTGCCACAATCTCCTCTACCACTCCCCAGGGCAAGCTATCCATAGTCACTTCACCACAAGCGGGTAGTACTGAGGCCTGTACCCTGCTGACGGAGCCTCCTGCGCCTCTGATGCATTCTCCTCCTCCTGTACCTCTCTGATCAGCTCAACAAGAGAGAGTTGGGGCCGCGTCTTATGAGACTGTCAGAGAGCCCATGCAATCCGGTCATGGGACTGGGCACCCCTGGCTATCTGGTCCATTATTAACTGATCCACCTCAGCCGCCTGAATGGTCCCTCTGCGCTGCATGCAATTTAGCTGCCTCTCTAGCTGAGAAATGGAAGCAAAAAGCTTCTCCCCCTTCTCCTGATGCATGTTCTGAAACCCCACCATGAGCTCCAGTGGGCTCCCTCTCATACAAAAGGCACTCTCCAAAGCGCCCAGATAATTGGCAATGTTAGCTAAGTGTTGGCGTGCTTTCACAGCTCTCATCATGTTAGCGGCCCGCCCACTCAAACTCTCAACCAATCTCTGTTGCTTTACAACATCAAGGCACTGCCACTCATCTAGCTCCACCCAAGTCTCGTACTCCTCTTCCCCTTTAGGGGTGGGTGGGCATTATTCCAGAGAACAGGGGAGCCTACCATAGCAGGGACTTTGAACCTGGGCATTTTTCCATTTATTCGCCAGAGAGGTAAGGGCGGATACTACCTCAGAATTCTCACTTTTCACTGGGGGATGGGGACAAATTAGTCATTCCAAATCCGACCACTCCTTCCCCTCAGAAATGATAGAATCCTGTCTGCTCCTCCCTGGCAGAATGGACAGTCCATGGCCCCGCCTCACATGGGGCACCAATAGATACTGGCAGTTCAACTATCGTTACGTTAGCGATAGTCTAAATTAAAACATTGTCTAGGCCTGTCATTTTATCAAATCTCCGCCTTACAACCGCAATTTTGCCACCAGCTTTAACCATACTCAAAAATTGAATTAACAGTTCATCCAGAATTCAGATTCCACACCACTCAACACACGCGCATTAGTTACTGGTAACCCCATGGAGGCACACCACCACTCCACCCCACCAGCATCCATACCAGCACAGACTTAAACACACAACTGATCACTGGTTGAATGATCAGGGCAATCACACAGCATCCAACAAAATCAATGCCAGAACGATACCCTCACAATTGTTAATTGTTGAGGTTCAGCCAACATGCGTTTGTCTAGGGGACAGCCTCTGGCCCAGCCAAACTGAGAAATCTCATTCATGTGGATGCTGCGTGATGTATTGCCCAGTTACAAATCCGAACCTCAAAGTATCAGAAAATATCAGACAGCACACCATATGCAATTTAATGATTGAACTTTATAGATTTTAATCTGACTATAGGGTTAGTAAAGAAAATAAAAAGAAAAATGGCCCATTTTAATGAAACAGTCTAATGTGCACGTTGGAGCTCACAGATTCATCCACTCGTTCCCCTTCGACCTCCTCCGAATGTCACTGACCTTCAGACCCTCGCTCTGAGTTCACTCCAACTGCTGGTCTTTCCATTCACGTCTTCTCTCTTCATCCCTCACTGGCAAAGGACTGCGAAATCCCTGCTCCCAGTCCCACAAGAAATTACAACATGCCTCTCATTGGATAGCGCACATTCCAAAACCCTTGTTGTCTGTAGACATAACCCAAACATTGCTGCTACAGAGAAAACATTACGTTAGCAGTGAAACATTACAGGGAGGCCATTACATTAGCAGTGAAACCTTACAGCACGTTACAGGTGTTTAATTACTATTTTAATTAATCTGACCCAACATTGTGCGTCAAAGGGCCAGTTCCTAAACTGTTCTCTAATCATGTAAATGGGTTTCCCGTTGAGTAAGAACTTGTCCACTTCATTTAAAATTATAAATTATAAGATATGATGCTGTATACTACTTTGAATACAGCCCACAGTATGGTATTCAAATTTACGAGCTTTGCTTTTGTTACCATCATGTGAAATCTCACATGTATCCAAGGCACTGACCAGTAATCTTTCAGATTCAAATTAAAGCAATTATATTCTTGACATTCCCAGCATTTACTTCAGAATGTATTTAATTGTTCAGGAAGTTTGAACTGGAAATAAATGAGAGATAAAGCTTAATTAATAATTAGTAGAATTTAATTAGGATAGTTCCAAATGTTTCAGAACAAAGCAAACTGCCTGAAATAAGTAAAATTTATTACAGCTTCCTGTAAATCACATACAATTCCAAACATGAAGGAACTCTTGTATTTTAATAGCTATCTTCAGCCTTGGAGTCTAGATTACTGGAACTAAGAAAGTTTTATTAAAGAAATAAGCAACACAGTACTCTAATCATAAGGATATAAATGCAACAGGTTAGCAATGATAAAACACACATGTACGCAGAACTAGGATAATAGGATTAATCAAGCTCTATCGCAGTCTAGGGGTAAAATGATCACTCACAAGTGACACAGAGTTCAGTTCAGTTTCAGTTCGCAGTAATCGCCGTCATGCCGTTGGGGAGAGAGAGCGAGAGAACGAATGAATATGCAAATCGGATTCCAAACAGACCTTCGATATTCCTCGCAGTTAGCTTTCGGGCAAGCCCTTTGTAATATCTTCTGAGGTCATCGACTGTGACCCCTCCGTTCCAGATACGATCGTTCTTCTGCGGTGAACCTGGCACCCAGACAAGGGCGGACACACACACCAGGTTCCCGCCCGACCGCATCTTTCCACCCTGTGCATCTATGGCTAGTCCCGCGATCAGACCTCCAAAACTCTCACCAACTTGTGGGGGTGCACCGCTTCCAGGGTCTCGTTACCTCGTTGTGTCTGTTGCCTTAGCGAACCTGTCCCTTTTATCTCCCTGCTGGGGTATCACCTGTCCATCACTTCAAACAGTTCAGGTTCAAAGCAACCGGTCTCTGACAATACTCGGAACTGTGCCTCCTTTTCGTTAATCCCTCTCGTCTCTCATTAACATTTCTGAATGTTCCCCCATTGTCCTCTTATCGGCATCAATCTTCTGATAATTTGGTCTGTCGTCACAGAGTCCTGAGGCTCCTGTACCTTCTCCTGACGGCAGCAGAGAGAAAAGAGCATGACCTAGATGGGGAGAGTCCCTTATGATGAATGCTGCTTTCCTGCAACAATGTTCCATGTAGATGTACTCAATGGTGAGGTGAGCGTTACCTCTGTTGGACAGGGGTATATCCACTGCTTTCTGTAGGATTTTTTGTTCAAAGGTATTGGTGTTTTTCATACTAGTCTGTGATATAGCCTATCAATATATTCTCCACCACACATCTATAGAAGTTTGTCAAAGTTTTAGATTTCATGCCAAATCTTCGCAAACTCCCAAGGAAGCAGAGATGGTGCTGGGTTTTCTTCATAATTACACTTATGTGCTGAGCCAGGACAAGTCTTCTGAAATGATAATAGCAAGGAATTTAAAGTTGCTGATCCTCTCCACCTCAGATTCTCCGATGAGGACTGGCTCATGGACTTCTGGTTTCCCTCTCCTGAAATCAATATTCAGCTCCTTGGTTTTGCTGACATTGAGTAAGAAGTTGTTATTCCTCCAGCATTTTATGTGTTGCTCTAGATTTCCAGCATTACAGGATCTCTTTTGTTTAATATTAGACAAGTGCCCATTTTGCATGATTTTTTTTCATCTGCTGCTTTGGTGGAGAAGGGTGCTTGACTGCAATGCTAAAATAACTGTGATCTACTCATGAAATTGGCTCCACTGATAATGGTAATCAACATAAAAAGTAAAGTATTAAAGAAGTAAATAGAACTGGGAGAAAGATGACAATCCTTTTTCAAATAGTCCTTCAATAGTGTAAACAAAAGGAGTCTAAAATAGTAAACATGGGAAACAAATCAACCTCTTCATCTCTACCTTTGAACAAAGACCATTCCGACCTTCATTATCTTTCTGAAGTACATGAAGAAGCCTCACAAATGTGTATTTTGGAGCTGACCTCCAAGTTGTTAAGTTAGAAACATAGAAACATAGAAAATAGGTGCAGGAGTAGGCCATTCGGCTCTTCAAGCCTGCACCGCCATTTATTATGATCATGGCTGATCATCCAACTCAGAACCCTGCCCCAGCCTTCCCTCCATACCCGCTGATCCGCGTAGCCACAAGGGCCATATCTAACTCCCTCTTAAATATAGCCAATGAACTGGCCTCAACTGTTTCCTGTGGCAGAGAATTCCACAGATTCACCACTCTCTGTGTGAAGAAGTTTTTCCTAATCTCGGTCCTAAAAGGCTTCCCCTTTATCCTCAAACTGTGACCCCTTGTTCTCGACTTCCCCAACATCGGGAACAATCTTCCTGCATCTAGCCTGTCCAATCCCTTTAGGATTTTATACGTTTCAATAAGATCCCCCCTCAATCTTCTAAATTCCAACTAGTACAAGCCCAGTTCATCCAGTCTTTCTTCATATGAAAGTCCTGCCATCCCAGGAATCAATCTGGTGAACCTTCTTTGTACTCCCTCTATGGCAAGGATGTCTTTCCTCAGATTAGGGGACCAAAACTGAACACAATACTCCAGGTGTGGTCTCACCAAGGCCTTGTACAACTGCAGTAGAAACTTCCTGCTCCTGTACTCGAATCCTCTTGCTATGAATGCCAACATACCATTCGCCTTTTTCACCGCCTGCTGTACCTGCATGCCCACTTTCAATGACTGGTGTATAATGACACCCAGGTCTCGTTGCACCTCCCCTTTTCCTAATCGGCCACCATTCAGATAATAATCTGTTTTCCTATTTTTGCCACCAAAGTGGATAACTTCACATTTATCCACATTAAATTGCATCTGCCATGAATTTGCCCACTCATCCAACCTATCCAAGTCACCCTGCATCCTCTTAGCATCCTCCTCACAGCTAACACTGCCACCCAGCTTCGTGTCATCCGCAGACTTGGAGATGCTGCATTTAATTCCCTCATCCAAGTCATTAATATATATTGTAAACAACTGGGGTCCCAGCACTGAGCCTTGCGGTACCCCACTAGTCACAGCCTGCCATTCTGAAAAGGTCCCGTTTATTCCCACTCTTTGCTTCCTGTCTGCTAACCAATTCTCTATCCACATCAATAAATTACTCCCAATACCGTGTGCTTTAAGTTTGCACACTAATCTCCTGTGTGGGACCTTGTCAAAAGCCTTTTAAAAATCCAAATATACCACATCCACTGGCTCTCCCCTATCCACTCTACTAGTTACATCCTCAAAAAATTCAATGAGATTCGTCAGACATGATTTTCCTTTCACAAATCCATGCTGACTTTGTCCAATGATTTCACCGCTTTCCAAATGTGCTGTTATCACATCTTTGATAACTGACTCCAGCAGTTTCCCCACCACCAACGTTAGGCTAACCGGTCTATAATTCCCCGGTTTCTCTCTCCCTCCTTTTTTAAAAAGTGGCGTTACATTAGCCACCCTCCAATCCTCAGGAACTAGTCCAGTATCTAACGAGTTTTGAAAAATTATTACTAATGCATCCACTATTTCTTGGGCTACTTCCTTAAGCACTCTGGGATGCAGACCATCTGGCCCTGGGGATTTATCTGCCTTCAATCCCTTCAATTTACCTAATACCACTTCCCTACTAACATGTATTTCGCTCAGTTTCTCCATCTCACTGGACCCTCTGTCCCCTACTATTTCTGGAAGATTATTTATGTCCTCCTTAGTGAAGACAGAACCAAAGTAATTATTCAATTGGTCTGCCATGTCCTTGCTCCCCATAATCAATTCACCTGTTTCTGTCTGTAGGGGACCTACATTTGTCTTTACCAGTCTTTACCTTTTTACATATCTATAAAAGCCTTTACAGTCAGTTTTTATGTTCCCTGCCAGTTTCCTCTCATAATCTTTTTTCCCCTTCCTAATTAAGCCCTTTGTCCTCCTCTGCTGAATTCTGAATTTCTCCCAGTCCTCAGGTGAGCCACTTTTTCTGGCTAATTTGTATGCTTCTTCTTTGGAATTGATACTATCCCTAATTTCTCTTGTCAGCCACGGGTGCACTACCTTCCTTGATTTATTCTTTTGCCAAACTGGGATGAACAATTGTTGTAGTTCATCCATGCAACCTTTAAATGCTTGCCATTTCATATCCACCGTCAATCCTTTAAGTGTCATTTGCCAGTCTATTTTAGCTAATTCACGTCTCATACCTTCAAAGTTACCCCTCTTTAAGTTCAGAACCTTTGTTTCTGAATTAACTATGTCACTCTCCATCTTAATGAAGAATTCCACCATATTATGGTCACTCTTACCCAAGGGGCCTCTCACGACAAGATTGCTAATTAACCCTTCCCCATTGCTCAAAACCCAGTCCAGAATAACCTGCTCTCTAGTTGGTTCCTCGACATGTTGGTTCAAAAAACCATCCCGCATACATTCCAAGAAATCCTCTTCCTCAGCACCTTTACCAATTTGGTTCACCCAATCTACATGTAGATTGAAGTCACCCATTATAACTGCTGTTCCTTTATTGCACACATTTCTAATTTCCTGTTTAATACCATCTCCGACCTCACTACTACTGTTAGGTGGCCTGTACACAACTCCCACCAGCGTTTTCTGCCCCTTAGTGTTACGCAGCTCTACCCATATCGATTCCACATCTTCCCGGCTTATGTCCTTCCTTTCTATTGCGTTAATCTCTTCTTTAACCAGCAACGCCACCCCACCTCCTTTTCTTTCATGTCTATCCCTCCTGAATATTGAATATCCCTGAACGTTGAGCTCCCATCCTTGGTCACCCTGGAGCCATGTCTCTGTGATCCCAACTATATCATAATCATTAATAACAATCTGCACTTTCAATTCATCCACCTTATTACGAATGCTCCTTGCATTGACACACAAAGCCTTCAGGCGCTCTTTTACAACTCTCTTAGCCCTTATACAATTATGTTGAAAAGTGGCCCTTTTTAATGCTTGCCCTGGATTTGTCGACCTGCCACTTTTACTTTTCTCCTTTGTACTTTTTGTTTCTACCCTCACTTTACACCCCTCTGTCTCTCTGCACTCGTTCTCATCCCCCTGTTGTGAACTAACCTCCTCTCGCTTAGCCTCTTTAATTTGATTCCCACCCCCAACCATTCTAGTTTAAAGTCACCTCAGTAGCCCTCACTAATCTCCCCGCCAGGATATTGGTCCCCTTAGGATTCAAGTGTAACCCGTCCTTTTTGTACAGGTCACGCCTGCACCAAAAGAGGTCCCAATGATCCAAAAACTTGAATCCCTGCCCCCTGCTCCAATCCCTCAGCCACGCATTTATCCTCCACCTCATCGCATTCCTACTCTCACTGTCGCGTGGCACAGGCAGTAATCCCGAGATTACTACCTTTGCGGTCCTTTTTCTCAACTCCCTTCCTAGCTCCCTATATCCTCCTTTCAGGACCTCATCCCTTTTCCTACCTATGTCATTGGTACCTATATGTACCACGACCTCTGGCTCCTCACCCTCCCACTTCAGGATATCTTGAACACGATCAGAAATATCCCGGACCCTAGCACCAGGGAGGCAAACTACCATCCGGGTCTCTGGACTGCGTCCACAGAATCCCCTATCTGACCCCCTTACTATCGAGTCCCCTATCACAACTGTCCTCCTCTTCCTTGCCCTACCCTTCTGAGCTACAGGGCCAGACTCTGTGCCGGAGGCACGGCCACTGTCGCTTCCCCCGGGTAAGCTGTCCCCCCCAACAGTACTCAAACAGGAGTACCTATTGTTAAGGGGCACAGCCACCGGGGTACTCTCTATTGCCTGACTCTTCCCCTTCCCCCTCCTAACCGTGACCCACTTGCCTGCCTCCCGTGGCCCCGGTGTGACCACCTGCCTGCAACTCCTCTCTATCAACTCCTCACTCTCCCTGACCAGACGAAGGTCATCGAACTGCAGCTCCAGTTCCGTAACGCGGTCCCTTAGGAGCTGCATCTCGAAGCACTTGGCACAGATGTAGACGTCCGGGAGGCTTGGAGACTCCAGGGCCTCCCACATCCGACACCGAGAACAGCAAACTGCCCTCACACTCATACTGCCCCTCTCCTCAAATAACAACAGAAAATGAATGCCAAACCTTCCTCGCCTCGCCCGTTTCCGCTTAAGCCCGGTGAGCCGAAGCCCTTAAGTCTTCACTCTGCTCCCGGCTCAATCCGCCGCCGCAAACTACGCTGCCCGCTCTATGAGGCTCTGTTCCTTTTAAATCTGCCAGGCTGCACTGCCCGACGTCACATGCCTGTGCAGTCCCACCTCTCAGAACGCCGTTGGAGAAAAAAAAAATGAAAATTTCAAAAATGTCTTTCTCGGCACTCCCACTCCGACTCTCAGACTTCCTTCTTTGAATCAAACCCGAAGCAGGATTTCTGCCCTTTTAAATCTGCCGCGCTGCACTGCCCGACGTCACACGCCTGTGCAGTCCCGCCTCTCAGAACGCCGTTGGGGAAAAAAAATAACGAAAATTTCAAAAATGTCTTTCTCGGCACTCCCACTCAGACTCTCAGACTCCTTCTTCGAATCAAACCCGAAGCAGGATGTCTGCCCTTTTAAATCTGCCGCGCTGCACTGCCCGACGTCACACGCCTGTGCAGTCCCTCCTCCCTGAACACCGTTGGAGAAAAAAAAACAAAAATTTCAAAAATGTCTTTCTCGGCACTCCCACTGCGACTCTCAGACTTCCTTCTTCGAAGTTGTTTACTAAAGTGTGAGAAACTATCTGCCTTACAGTAATCACCCATACAAATGATATTCTGCCCCTCTGTTTTTGCAAATCTACACTACTGTCCATCACTGTGTATTGTTGTTCTGCAGGGACAGAGTTGTGGTGGCAGACAAAATCGTATGGAAGCAAGTCATTCTCGAAAGGGAAGAAGTGAAATAACTGATCTATTTATGTTAGTTGCACTCTGATATCATGCTGACTTAGTAAAATAAACAGTGGACAAAACAATTAAAGAAGTAAATTGAATTAGTGCAAAAAATTCCATCATTTTTGCAGTTTAGTCCTTGTAAACATGACGCAAAATTTCCCCAATGTTGTATAAAAACCCAAAGCTTATAAAAAGAAAATTAGCAAACAGCCATATTTCAGGCCATTGTTTGGCATATGATCAGTAATATTTGATGACATTGTGTGTGGTTTGATTAGGCTCTGTTGTCAAAATTCTGATCCCTGCTTTGTCCTTGACTCCCTGTTCACTCCAGAATTTCATCACATGATCAAGAATGGCGCAAGTCATGATGTTGGGATGTTGGAAGTGTTGACATTTAGATGAGATTGTAAATATGATCCACGGATGCAAAACAGTGAACATAATTGAACTAGCAGGAGGGTACCTCAAAAATGTAACTTTATCTCAAAACATTCTTCCTGAGATCAAGCTTGTTTGAGCATAATGTGCTGGAGAATATTAGCAGCCCACCTTCAGACATCTTTGCTAACAGTAATCCCTGCTTCCTGCAGTCCAGCAGCACAAACACCTCTTTAACTTGCTATAGCCTTTTAAAAGTTATATTAAAATCAAAGTACCCTCTCACCCAAAGGTACAGGGTACAGGGTAGCAGAACGTCTCAAAACTAACCTTGCATAACCTGGGAGGTAAAAAAGCAGTGGGTTAACAACAATGTTCCACCCAGTGCACTGGAGCATAGCAAAGGAGGTTTAGATGGTGAAAAGGGAAAGCAGAACAACACTTATAAATTTATACTTCGAGGTATTATCATTGCAATCTGAAAATAATTGGCCCAAGAATGACTAATGTTGATAAAAGAATAAAGCCACATCCATTAATCACTATAGTGCAATTACAATTTAATATTACATCTCCTATCTTTGGCAGAATAGGGATTAGTCAAATCTGGTACAGAATCAGATTTATGGTTATTCTTATTCAAAGGCAGGAGATGCACAAGGAGGCCGTGCACTTCGCCGCTGGAAGAGACCATTTGAGCACTTCCACTTCTGTGTGGCAGAGGTACAACTTTAGCCTACAGCTCTGGTGACTACAGCTGACAGCATAATTGATATGTGATTCAATCTGAAAGCCAGCTTGAACTTCATGTTACATTCTGGCAGCCGTCTTTTATGTTTCTCACTCTTAATCAGAATCAGGTTTAATATCATTGCTTTTTCCTGAAATTTGTTGATTTTCATCAGCAGTACAATGCAACACATAATATTAAAAAACTATAAATTACAGCAAGTAGCATATATAAAAAATAAGTTAAATAGGTAGTACAAAAAGAGAGAAAAAAAATTGAGGTAGTGTTTGTGGGTTCATTGTCCATTCAGAAATCTGATGGCAGAGAGGAAGAAGCTGAAAGGGCATGTATTAAGGGCAATGTCACAATTGTAATGGGGGATTTGAATATGAAAGGAGATTGAGAAACTCAGGTTGGTGTCGGATCGCAAGAGAGGGAATTTGTTGAATGTCTAAGAGATGGCCTTTTAGAGCAGCCTGTGCTTGGGCCAACTAGGGGAAAGGTTATCTTACATTGGGTTTTGCGTAATTTTATTCGTCAGCTTAATGTAAAGGAACCCTCAGGAGGCAGTGATCATAATATGATTGAATTCATACTACAAGTTGAGAGGGAAAAGTATAAATCACAGGTATCAATATCACATTGGAATAAAGGGAATTACAGAGGCATGAGAGAGGAGCTTGCCCAGGTGTATTGGAGGGAGATACTGATGGGGATGATGGCAGAGGTTTCTGAGAATAATTCACAAAGTGCAGGATAGATATGTCCTACAGAAGAAGTTGTTCTCAAATGGCCGAGCTAGGCAACTGTGGCTGACGGGGAAGTGTTGTGAGCTTGATCGAAGTCATTGGAGTAACACTAAAGCTGCTGATATTGAAGTCTTTAGTTGTCACCACATACAAACATCATTCTAGTGACACTCTCGGTAGAGGCTCACAAATCCATAGGTACATCACCCTTAAGATCAAAAGATTCAATACTTTGAGTTGACAAATGATTCCTTTGAGATATATACAGTACAGTAGCAGAAGCACATTGAAATTGATGAGACACCTCTGAAGGTCCAGATATATTTGGGAGAAACTAATTAACACAAATATTCTAAAGCCTTTTAACGACAGAGAGCCAGACACCCAAAATTAATATTGTCAGGGCTGGCTCCGAGAACACAATTATGGCTAAATACACAAAAACTATTCATTGCCTATACCTGTGGCCATGGTTGATTGCTAAGTGACAACATTGTGGTCTGCCTCAAGTGACAATAGTACAAATAAATTTTCCATGTTGCTTGGTTCAATGCAGGCCAATTAATAGAACCTCATTGTCTTAAAGATTGGCTGTTGCATATGCAAACTCATAGCCCAATTTAACTTCAATTTACAGCTTGCAATTTGCAATAAGAACTAAAGTCTAATTGCAAGCTTCCTGAACTTATTTACAGTTACAATAAGAACTGGTCTGGTTCTTGTTTGAATTGATATCTACTTTATTCACACAACTCCAGAATACTCCCTAATACCAAGTCTCCTCAAACTGAAAAAAAGAAAATGATGGATTTCTATTTTGTTTTAAGTGAGATGGGCTGTTCTATACTAACAACAAGTGATAAGGCTAGCCATCAGCTATAATTGCATTTTGCCTATTGCAAAATTACAAGGGATCCTTTGCATGCTTACTGTCTGGAATTAACTTCATTACAATTAAATTAGGCTGATTGAAGGTGAATAAAAGAAAATTACTTTTGACCATAGATTTTGACACCTCTGTAATGGCAAATTGCCACTATCAGCATTATGCAGATAATAAATTGGTTTATTTTTTTTGTTGGCTTTAAAAATGTTAACAGAAAGATTGGCTAAATTTTTATTTGCTAAGAAGGACTTCCCATAGGATTAATGGTATTCTTAAGTGCCCGGCCTGTACCACTCGCACAGCATATTAGACACAAGCAGTGATTGTTACTTGATGCAAAGTGAGAATAGGCCACTTTATTGGCTACACTTTATTTTTGGTACTGGAACTGTGGATTCAAAAACAATTCTTTCTTACAAAACAACAATTTCCTGTGTAACAAGGATATCCCATGACCTCATTCCTTGCCTGGAAGGTGCCAGTGATCCTTGACAGAAATGTGATGCTTTGAACTCTGAAAAGGAACCAGATACAAATTATCTCACTTTGCTGATTTGGACATTGAAAATAAACTTCATCATGGACTACCCAAACAGGAAGGAGTAGTGCCTGAAACAAACAATAACTTCCTGAATGCATTGGAGTGAGCCAGGGCACATTTCCCTCTTGTTAAAGCATTACTGCTAATTACCTTGAGGAATTTCTGTTTTTAGCTCAAGACCTCTGACAACAGCTCTGTTTAAAATTAGAATGAAGGCGCTGCACATACCCTGAAGTATGGCACCCAATTTGAAATACTTTGCACTTAATTGCTGCTTTCTTCCATTAACTTATCTCACTGAATGACAAAGATCCATTAATCTTTCCTTGCTTCCAACAAAGCTGTGTTCCCTATACTCTGGTTCATAGCAATTGCTAGCTTTTCATAACGCTTTTATTTGACAATTCAATTCTCTTACAGTTTAACAAAGGAAAATAGAAGCGAAGGTCCAAAGATACATTAATGCTTAGATTTAGAGGGATAATTCTTGGCAAGTGAATATGTGGAAGTGACTAAATTCAAGTATTTAGAAGTAACAATGTATAATGTTAAAATAATTAAGGTAAATGCCCACTATTCTCTTTGAGGTTAGAGATGGAATCAGAGGCTATCAGCTCTGGCAGGATTTGCAGGCCATTCCTTCAAACAAAGCAAAACCGAACATCATCAATGGTTGTGAAGCTTCAGTTCCAGATGAGCTCAACAACTTTATTCATGCTTTGAATGGGAAAATAAAACTAAACCTGTGTGAATCCCTGCAGCATTTGGTGACCCTCCAATCCTTTCCTTGGAGGCCAATGTCAGAACATCGTTCAAGAAGGTGAACCTTCACAAGGTATCAGGCCCAGATGGTGTACTTGCTAGAAATCTGAAAACTTCTGTCAACCAACTGGTTGGACTGTTCAAGGACACCTTCAATCTCTTGCTGCTGGAAATGGAGATTCCCACCTGCTTCTAAAGGGCAACAATCATACTGATGCTCAAGAAGAGCAGAGTGAGCTGCCTCAATGTCTATCACCAAGTGGCACTCATATCTACTGTGATAAAGAGGTTGGCCATGTCCTGAATCAACTCCTGTCTAAGCAAGGATCTGGACCCACTGCAATTTGCCACAATAGGTCTACAGCAGATGCGGTCTCACTGGCTCTCCACTGGCCCCTGGATCAGCTGGAGAATAGTAATACCTACATAAAGCTGCTGTTTACTACTACAGCTCAGCATTCAACACAATGATACCCTCAGCTCTAAACAACAAGCTCCAAAACCTGTGCCTCCGTACCAGCCTCTGCAACTGGATCCCTGACTTCTTCACTGGGGCACTAGTCTGTGCAGATCAGACGTAACATCTGTTCCTTGCTGACAATCAGCACTGATGCGCCTTAAGAATGTGTGCTTAACCCACTGCTCTACTCTCTCTACACGCACAATTGCATGGCTAGGCACAGCTCAAAAGCCATCTACAAATTTGCCGAAGATGCTACTATTGTTGGCAGAGTTTCAGATGATGACGAGGAGGTGTACAGGAGTGAGAAAGATCAGCTGATTGAGTGGTGCCGCAGCAACAACCTTACATTCAACGTCAGTAAGACCAAGAAATTGATTGTGAACTTCAGGAAGAGGAAGCCAAGGAGTCCTCATCAAGGGATTAGAAGTGAAGTGGTGAGCATTTGCAAGGTCGTGGGTGTCAACATCTCTGAGGATCTATTTTTTGGCCCAACATATCAACGCAATTACAAAGAAGGGATGACAGTGGCTATATTTCATTAGGAGTTTGAACAGAATTGGTATACCACCAAAGAGACTCACAGATTTCTACATATTTACTGTGGAGAGCACTCTAACTGGTTACATTGATGTCTGGTATGGAGGGTCTACTGCACAAGATGGGAAAAAGCTACAGAAAGTTGTAAGATCTGTCAGCTCCAACATAGTGAGGTGCTTCAAAAAGTGGTATCCATCATGAAGGACCCCTATCAACAGGACTTGTTCCCTTCTCATTTGCTACCATCAAGGAAGAGGTACAGGAGACTGAACACACACACTTAACATTTTAGGAACTGTTCCTTTCACTTGGCTGTCAGATTTCTGAATGGACAGTGAATCCATGAACACTACCTCAGTATTTTCCACCTCCCTTTTTGCACTACATATTTAATTTAGTTCTCTGTTTTTATACATGCATATATACATTTTACTGTAATTTACAGTCTTTTTTTATTATTATGTATTGTAATGTACTGCCGCTGCATAACAACAAATTTCTTGACATATGCCAGTGATATTAAACCTGATTCTGATTCTGATTCTATTCAAAGGGAACAATGGCTTATTTAAAATGGCTCACAAGGGAAGGTCATGAATTAAAGTTTTTTTATCACTGCTTTCGAAATTCTCTTCTCACATCATGATCAGTGCCTTCTGATTCCGAAAAAAATGAATTTTCAGAATCAATGGATCTAAATTCTTCATGACGTTAAAAGTTTCCTCCTTATTTTCTCTTCCCTACTGGAATCAATCCTCACATCTCCCTTCACAAGTGTAGCTTCCCATTATTGCAATCATCTTGGTGAAATACATTCTATATTTTCTTCAGTCTCAATCAGTTTTCTATAATGGCACATTCAAAACTTCTAAACAAAGCTGGACATTTTCATGTTGCCCAACAGATTTAGGCGTAAATAAATACATCTCATTTCCCATCTGCATTATTCAGTGCACTTCCTTTATGTGTATGCTCTAAACATTTTTTTGTCTTCCAACCTTACCACTTAAAAACAGTAATTTATATCTTTCGCTTAATAACCAGTTGCACTTCACTGTTGTAATTTTTATTATGATTTTGAAGTTGAACATCATTGGATAGCATGACGGTGGATTAACTAAAATGAGAGCCAGTTCTCAGGAAATAAAACCTCTACACAATTTAACTTCCAGCTGATACCTTGTGGCTAGTGAAACCAATCATGTGATGTTGGACTCATGGTTGTTTACAGCATACATCCGTTGATATTGAAGGCACCTTGAACTTTGAACATGGGGGAAGACAATAGATGAATGACACAGGCAACACACACACAAAATGCTGGTGAACGCGGCAGGCCAGGCATCATCTATAGGAAGAGGTGCAGCCGACGTTTCGGGCCGAAACCCTTCGTCAGGATTGACTGAAGGAAGAGATAGTAAGAGATTTGAAAGTGAGAGGGGGAGGGGGAGATCCAAAATGATAGGAGAAGACAGGAGGGGGAGGGATGGAGCTAAGATACGGAAAGTTGATTGGCAAAAGGGATACGAGGCTGGAGAAGGGAGAAGATCATGAGACGGGAGGTCTAGGGAGAAAGAAAGGGGAAGGGGAGCCCAGAGAATGGAGAGCAGGCAAGGAGTATAGTGAGAGGGATGGAGGGAGATAAAAGAGAGAGAGAAGAAAAGGGGGAATGAATGAATAAATAAATAAGGGATGGGATATGAAGGAGACGTGGGGCATTAACGGAAATTAGAGAAATCAATGTTCGTGCCATCAGGTTGCAGGCTACCCAGATGGAATATAAGGTGTTGTTCCTCCAACCTGAGTGTGGCTTCATCTTGACAGTAGAGGAGGCCGTGGATAGACATTTCAGAATGGGAATGGGACGTGGAATTAAAATGTGTGGCCACTGAGAAAGAGCACAGGTGTTCAGTGAAACGGTCTCCCAGCCTGCGTCGGGTCTCGCCAAAATATAGAAGGCCGCATCGGGAACACCAGACGCAGTATATCACCCCAGCCGACTTACGGGTGAAGTGTCGCCTCACCTGGAAGGACTGTCTGGGGCCCTGAATGGTGGTGAGGGAGGAAGTGTAAGGGCATGTGTAGCACTTGTTCCGCTTACAAGGATAAGTGCCGGGAGGGAGATCGGTGGGAAGGGATGGGAGGGACAAATGGACAAGCAAGTCATGTAGGGAGCGATCCCTGCGGAAAGCAGAAAGGGGGGGGAGGGAAAGATGTGCTTGGTGGTGGGATCCCATTGGAGGTGGCGGAAGTTATGGAGAATTATATGTTAGACCCGGAGGCTGGTGGGGTGGTAAATGAGGACAAGGGGAACCCTATTCCTAGTGGGGTGGCGGGAGGATGGAATGAGAGCAGATGTACGTGAAAGGGGAGAGATGCGTTTGAGAGTAGAGTTCATGGTGGAGGAAGGGAAGCCCCTTTCTTTAAAAAAGGAAGACATCTCCTTCGTCCTGGAATGAAAAGCCTCATCCTAAGAGCAGATGCAGCGGAGATGGAGGAAATGTGAGAAAGGGATGCCATTTTTGCAAGAGACAGGGTGGGAAGAGGAATAGACCAGGTAGCTGTGAGAGTCCGTAGGCTTATCAGAAGATAAGCTGTCTCCAGAGATAGAGACAGAAAGATCTAGAAAGGGGAGGGAGGTGTCGGAAATGGACCAGGTAAACTTGAGGGCAGAGTGAAAGTTAATGAAGTCAACGAGCTCAGCACGCGTGCAGGAAGCAGCGCCAATGCAGTCGTTGATGTAGCGAAGGAGAAGTGAGGGACAGATACCAGTATAGGCTTGGAATATGGATTGTTCCACAAAGCCAACAAAAAGACAGGCATAGCTGGGACCCATACGGGTGCCTATGGCTACACCTCTAGTTTGGAGGAAGATGAATGACACAAGAGATTTTGCAGATGCTGGAAATCCCAAGCAGCACACACAAAATACTGGGGAAGCTCCAAAAATCAGGCACCTATGGAGGAATATAAACAGTCGTCACTTCAGACTGAGACCCTTCACCACAACCGTTCAGGGGATGAGATTTCCAGCTATTAACACATTGTTTAAGATGTACACTGGCCACTTAAGTCACATTTCAGGGCTGATCTGTTTTATCACTTAACTTTCAATTTATTTGTATATTCACGTAGCCATCCTTCAACACTGTAACCAAAAGGGATATGCAGTTGTAGTCCTGACGAAGGGTCTCGGCCTGAAACGTCGACTGCACCTCTTCCTACAGATGCTGCTTGGCCTGCTGCGTTCACCAGCAACTTTGATGTGTGTTGCAGTTGTAGTAATGGGTTTTTGGAACAGACAGCAGTATTGAATATTCACAGTAATCCTGCTAGTTGGGAGGTGCTACCTACAGATGACAGATGACACATATTCCTCGAGGTCTTTATCTATTCTGTTTGGGGCAGTATCGTTGCACATCTGCCATTTGGTCCATTCAATACAGTTCTGAATTATGGAGATTGTATCATTAGCCCATGCAGTGATGGTTCTCGACAGGTTCTTGGTTCTTGGTTCTTGATCCTCCAAAATATTCCGCATGGAATTTAAACTGAAGATGGCGGACGGTGGACTTAAGAAGGAAATTTAAGAAAATAAGAAAAAGCTGCCTTAAGTTTAATTGGGTTTGGTTGTGTGACTATGGTAGGATGAAGGTTATTCCATGCTTTAATTGTGCAGGGGAAAATGAATTTCTGTACACATCTGACTTGGTAGTTAGCATTTCAAATTGAATTGAGTGCCCTCGTCTGCTCCTGACAGGTTTGGGTTTGATGTGGGATTGGTAGTCAATGTCGAGCTGACCATTTAACATTTTGTAAAAAGAAGTCAGGCGGTGTGCTTCACATCTATCTTGGAGGGAGTTCCACTTTAACGAACTTAAAAGTTGAGTAACACTCGCTTCTCTCTCATAGGTATTTGTGACAAATAGAGCTGCCTGTCTTTGGACTCGCTCGATGGAGGTAGTGTTTTTGTTTGTGTATGGGTCCCAAGCAGCAGCTGCATATTCCAAATGTGGCCTAACAAGGGTGAGTTACAACTTCTCCTTGACTGAAGTTGAACAAGGATGAAAATTGCGTCTCAAAAAGTTAAGGACTCCTGTTGCATTCACTGTTGCATGATGCGTCTGACTATTCCAGCGTAGGTCATTCTGGGTTTCTGCACTCTTCGTTTTCTCCATAATTATCCCTGTACCAAAGAACTCTACACCTTCAAAACTAAACGGCTTTGAACGGCTGATATTGTTACTTATCAAAAAGTCCATTCCTGCCACATCGGACACTCACCAATAAGCTTGCAGACAGAACTGATCCACAACAGATGCCATCGCATCTGTCATTCACCTGGCCCCGACACCCCTAGAAAACAAGGACACTTATGTCATAATGTGGTTTCCGGATTTCATTTCGGCATTCAACACTATTGTCCCACAGACTTTGGAGAACAAAGTCCTACTTGTCAGTCTAAATATACCACTGTGCTACTGGATGTTGGACTTCCAAACCAACAGACCTCAGGTAGTCAGAATGCACAACAGCTTCTCATTCCACATCATCCTCAATATGGATGTGTGCTAAACCCACTGCTTTACACTCTGCTCACACATGACTGCATGGCCAAACACCCGAGCAATGACTTCATCAAATTCACTGATGAAATGACAGTGGTGGGGCTCATCAACAACAACAATGAGATGGTCCACAGAAAGGAGGAGGAAAAGCTTGAGGCCTGGTGCCAGGCAGGTAAATACTTCCTTAATGTCAACAAGACACAATGATTATCGACTTCAGGAGGACTCGTGCCACTCACATCCCCCTCTACATTGGCAGCAGAACACAGAGCTTCAAACTCCTGTGAGTGCACATCACACACAGCCTCTCATGTCTCAGAAATCCTACAGAGACAAGAAAGCTCACCAAAGCCTCTAACTTCTGAGGACGTTGAAGAGAGCTGGGCTTTTCACAAACTGTAGATACTCGCATCAGAAGCGCAGTAGAAAGCATTCCAACAAGCAGTATCACTGCTTGGTACTGGAACTGAACTGTGGCAGACAAATAGGCTCCACAATGGGTAGTCAAAACTGCCCAACACATCACCAGCAGCAGCCCACCCATCATCAAGGACATCACCAGCAGCAGTCCGCCCATCATCAAGGACATATATACAGAAAGGTGTCAGAAAAGGGCCAGTAACATCGTGAAGGATTCCACACATCCTGCTCATGGACTGTATGTCCCTCTCCTGTCAGGGAGGAAGCTACATGACATCCACACCAGGACCACCAGCCTAGCATCACTTTATGGACATACAATCATCCATGAATATAAGCTATCTTACGTATTCCTATTTATTGTGTATGTGTTTTTAAGGGTCTTTTTTCATATCATTATTGTGATCTTTACCTTCTGTGATTTTTTTTGTGCTGTATTGGATCCAGAGTAACAATTATTTTTCTCTCCTTACGCATGTGTACAGGAAATGACATTAAACAATTTTGAATCTACCACTGGAAATATGTAGTTCTGTAAATTTACCTGACAATATTCAAAATGTTAAAGTTAGGTAGGCAATTATAACAATTGAAACAATAGTTAATCATTTATTATTACTGCACCTTTGTGTTGAAAAATTGTAAAATATCATGGCAGGAAAGTAAGATTATCTTTGTGTAAGGGGTTTCTTCTTTTATGTTACTGCTAAGGCTAATAAAATGGCTTCTTTGTTATGTTATAATAAAAATGGCTTTTCTGTAATAATAACTGCGATGTAAGGAGATCTCTCTCTCCCTGTTTGTTTGGGTTATATTATTGATAAGAGAGGGACGAACCAATGATCATCCATGCTATTCTTTTTGTGGGTGATATTCTGCCTCATATGGTTGTGAACCATGTGGTTTGGTGGGTTTTTCGGGAGGAGATCTGAAGAGGAAGGACGTTCTGGAAGCGCTCTGTTCGACTACCGTGGTTGGTCCCGAGCGGTGAGTCGAAGGGGTCGGAGGAGATCGCATGGTGGAAAGAGGACGCCTTTAATTGAGCTCCAACGGTTGTGCACAAAGTGGTTGAACTCTGATAAGTCTGGCGCCTTTTACTTTCCCTTTTACATGGTATCTCTATGAATTACATAGTTCCAGTAAGGTTTATAAAGTGTAATCTGTAAACTGTACATTGTGCACTGTCTGATATTTGATGTTGGAGTTTGTACCAGGTGGCATTACACAGCAATGATGCAACCGTGAGACACAGTTTGGCGGGTGGACGGGGTTTCCCCTAGACAAACACGAGCCAATAGCCCTGAGCCTTACATTTGATTCTCCTGGACTCTGTTGTGGTGGTTTGCTGTGTAAATAAAAACTTTATTTTTCCCAATTACAGCTTCTGTGGGGCTCAGTTTTAGTCAGTTTATACAATCTCTTTACATAAGATAGATCATGAAATAGTTTGCCCAAAAATGAGCCGTAACTAACGAGTTTCTAGTCGGTTTTCTTCTCCGTCTTTCTGAATGGAAGGTAAGAATGGCTAATCTTTAATGAGATGATAGAATTGTTGCACTTTTAATGATATTTGGAATTTGAACTCTTTGAATCCCTTAATCCTTAGTGGCTTTTTGATAGATACTCTATGAATAGCCCCACGCTTCTATGAATATTCTGTAGATTTAAATAATGCTTTTCTTTATCTTTTATGCCTTCTCACCTTTCGATTGGTTATCCTAATTTTTGTTTTTTCCCTTCTATTATACATTCTCTTTTTCTCAAGCTGATTCTCGGTATTTTCTAACTCCAGTGGGAATTTAGTTATAATTTCTTAATTTATCCATGGAACTTCATTCTTTGATGTGCCATCTTTTAACTTTGTTTATTTTTTTTAGCTCATCCGTCATATATTTGAAGATGGTTCTCTGTCAAACAGTTTGTGAACTTTTCTGCCCAGTTAATTTGGGCCAGACCCCTTCTTATCTCACTGACCTTTGGCCATTTCAAGTCCAGTACTCTTCAGTTTACACTCAAGGATTAGAATCATAATGAAGGCAGTGTGCAAACCATTACCCACTGACTAAGAAGAGGGGAACCTTTGTTGTTTTACAATCTGCTTCATGTTAATGGTATGGAATACAGAATAATGGATACCTGGGAGTGGTTAGAAAGCTGAAATCTAATTGAATGGATTGGATGACCTCATAAACTGTGAGAGCAAAGCTTGAGGGGTTTAAATTATGTGAACCCAAAAGTTAGATTAGTGCCTTGAAATTGCCGCCTAGTATCTGATAAAATTTATAATAGGCAATATGTTAACTTTACAAAGCCTTCCATCTCTTGTTTTCGTTCGGGCAATACACACAAATAAAACTGTTGATTGTCATTGAATCTCATCTTTGACATGCAATGCATACAAAAAGACCGTGATGTCTTGAGAAAATCATTGTCGAGTGTGTTGAAGAATAATTGTCAAAAACAGAGAAGCGTAAATGATAGTGCACTGAATGTATTACTGCTAAATGCAGATGTAAATAATAATTTACATGTCATCCGGCAGCAGAGTAGCAGGTAAACAATTTACTGTTACCTAAGTGGCCTTTGGAAAGGAATTAATTGGAAAGAACAGCACAAGACGGTTTATTTGGATTCTGCATTCATTTTAAATCCAAACTGAATTAATGCATGCCCATCTCAGACATAGTTTTATTGTGAACAGCAGGTTAATAGTTGAATTATTTTCAACATCAGACAACCAATCTATGTAAAGGACAATGCCTCTGTGGATACTACATGTTGAGTGATTAGCATACAGGAGATTGATGCCATATGAAAGCTTCCAGTGTGTTGGCTAAATAATTCTAGCTAAATTTTTAATATGTGAAAATATAATGCATACTGGATAGAATTTATTCAGGTAGAGATGTGATGTTTGATGACAACGTGAAACAGAAATTTCTTATGTGTAAATTTTGACCAGTCATGAAAGTTACCCAACCAACCTGTAGCTGTAGCACAATATAAAGTTCATTCTCAACCAGCTGTAATGTCAGTAAAATGGACCGAATTGAGAATTTATGATGTACTCCAGAACACATTGCCCTTGTGTTTCTTTGTAGTTGAGCTATTTATTCTCAGCTTAATTTAGCTGATGTTGGCCAAACTAACATAAAAGCTCAGGAATTTTAAACCCAATAAATAACCAGTGCAAAATAAGTCTTTTTGACCTTTTAACAGGTTTAAAAATGATGTACTATTATCTGCTCACGAACGTGTCTTGAACTTTTAATTAATTACCTTCAAGGTTCATAACTGTGTGGCAAAATTCCACTCTTACTCCCTTTGTAAGTTTGCAGGTGATGCCACAATAATAGGCTGGTTCTCAAACAATGACAAGGCAGAGTACAGGAAAGATGTGGAAACTATGTATCTATAGAAATTTTTGAGTGTATTTGTTGACATGCCAAATCTCTTCAAACTCCTATGGAAGTATAGCTGCTGTCTTGCTTTCTTTGTAACTACATCTATGTGTTGGGACCAGGTTAGATCCTCAGAGACTGTGACACCCAGGAACTTGAAACTGCTCACTCTCTCCACCTCTGATCCCTCTATGAGGATTGATATGTGTTCCCTCGTCTTGTCCTTCCTGAGTCCACAATCGGCTCTTTTGTCTTACTGACTTTGAGTGCCAGGTTGTTGCTGCAACACCATTCCACTAGTTGGCATATCTCACTCCTGTACGCCCTCTCGTCACCACCTGAGATTCTTCCAACAATGGTTACATTGTCAACAAATTTATAGATGGTATTTGAGCTGAATGTATATAGAGAGTAGAGCAGTGGACTAAGCACACACCCCTGAGGTGCGCCAGTGTTGACCGTCAGTGAAGAGGATATGTTATCACCAATCCACACAGATTGCGATCTCCTGGTTAGGAAGTTAGGAATTAAATAGCTTTGTATTTTTTCATACTTTCAGATATTACTAATGCATTCTTCTGATCAGTACATCTTCTCAAACAATTTCTAATTCCCATGGATGCCATTCTTCATCTCTTGCTGTCTTTCCACCTTTGAATCAAATAAAATAATTAATTCTATTTACAAGTAATATACAAAGAAGTCAAGACATCAGCTATATTTCATTAGGAGTTTGAAGGGATTTGGCATGTCAACAAATACACTCAAAAACTTCTATAGATGTACCATGAGATGACAGGCTGCATCTCTGTCTGGTATGGAGGGGCTACTGCACAGGACCATAAGAAGCTGCAGAGGGTTGTAAATCTAGTCAGTTCCATCTTGGACACTAACCTACAAAGTACTCAGGACATCTTCAGAGAGCAGTGTCTCAGAAAGGCAGCATCCATTATTAAGGACCTCCAGAGGTACAGAAGCCTGAAGGCACACACTCAGTGATTCAGGAACAGCTTCTTCCCCTCTGCTATCCGATTCCTAAATGGGCATTGAACCCTTGGACACTACCTCACCTTTTTAATATGCAGTATTTCTGTTTTTTGCACTATTTTTAATCTATTCAATATACGTATAGAGCAATTTATTTATTTATTTATTATTTTCCTCTAGATTATATATTGCATTGAACTGCTGCTGCTAAGTTAACAAATTTCACATCACATGCCGATGATAATAAATCTGATTCTGATTCTGACTCTGACATAATGCGCACATTATTAATCACATGCCCTTTTAACATGAGATTTACCCACTTCCAATATCTACACTGAACTATATTATTATTGTATGACATAGGAAAAATAACTTGCCCATAGGACAAAAAGTTATTTCAGAATCATGTGGGAAGTTAACCTAAGGTGTTTCCATTAGGTTTGCAGTAAGTGCTTTGGTGTAAAATTGAAATGTATACTATTTGTATTATGTAAGCATTGTATGCACTGAGATAACAACTTTTTTGTGTTGATGAGTGGAGCCATGAGACAACTTTCAAACTTTTTTGTGTCTGAGCACTTGTTCTTTACGGTATTATCATTGTTCATAACAAATGTAAAACCAAAAGCACACAGAAAAGATCATGGAACCAGTAGAAAAACTAAGCAGATTGTTTATATTTTCATAAGCCTTTGATAAAGAATAATTGTAACCAGTTCACCCAATCTGGATGTTTCTCAGTAACATTGATCTAAAGGCCTTGCACAAGAAATTTCTGATTAAAATCACCATGATTATAATTACAACTGGCCAATTACTGTATTATATTCCTGCTGCTTTGCCTCTGCGTACAATAGTGAATCCCACTTTCCAGCAACCAGAATTACTTATACATTCTTTTTCCATGTGGTAAAAGTAGTGGATATTAGTTCTTCAATAAGTTTGTGACTTGGGCTTAATAGATTGAATGCTGGTGCAAGTCTAAATATTGTGCAAGGAATAAACCAGTGTGGCACAGATATTAATGAGCATTAATCGTTAGTTAATTAATTAATAGTTGTCACTTAAATTGCAATTCTTGGAAAACTGAAACTGGTGTTGTTGTACCTGATTTACACATGGCATCCATTTCATACTTTAGAAGTTGGGATTGAAACACAGGGGACATGTAGATTCTGAATGGTGAATAGCGCAGGAGAAAGAAGTATAAAATAGAAAGTCATTCCGCAACACGTTGCTCTGGATTTTTTTTAGGTGATAAAGCTGTGAATGCCTCCATAATTATTGTGCAAAACTTATAAGTAACTATGGGATTTCAAGGAATTATTGTGCATTAGGTTTTTGGAGAGGTAAATGAGTCAGAAGACTCATTGTTACTATGCTGCTTCAGTCCTCTGTCACAGGTAACAGTGCTTGTAGTTTGGTCCCATAGAATCAAGCAGCTTCCAAAAGACATGAAATTAAATCACAACATAATTATTGCTTAATAAACCAACTGGCTCTATAAACATTGTGTGCATGCATCTGTTGGGCCTAGGCACATTGAGAATTTTACACCCCAGACTACAGAGTGCCTTTCTCATCCAGGATAGTCATACCCATTTTAATATTACTTCCAGAGGACGGCTTTAAGAATGGTGAGCAGTTATTTAGAAGCTGATGGTGGATGATTTCCCACTGCATGTCAGTTGCAAAGCACTGAGAGTTCTGCAGAACGTTTAATCGAGCTAGCTTTGCATCTTAACACATTTCCTGGATGTATTCCTGCATTGATTCCAAAGAGGAAAAAATCTGGATTGAGTTATCCATCACAGTAGCAGAAACAGAACTATTGAAACATTTGCAATACAATTAATTCTAATAGTGGGATGCTTGGGTACTATAAAAATGAACTTCAGTGAGTCAAGCATCTTTTCTGATTCTGTAGCTGTATTTATGTTACATCCAAATCCTAAGAATTTTCTACAGGGGAACAATTGAGGGCACCCTGACGGGCTGCATCACTGCCTGGTATGGGAACTGTACTTCCCTCAATCGCAGGACTCTGCAGAGAGTGGTGCGGACAGCCCAGCACATCTGTGGATGTGAACTTCCCACTATTCAGGACATCTACAAAGACAAGTGTGTAAAAAGGGCCCGAAGGATCACTGGGGCCCTGAGTCACCCCAACCACAAACTGTTCCAGCTGCTACCATCCAGGAAACGGTACCACAGCATAAATGCCAGGATCAACAGGCTCCGGGACAGCTTCTTCCACCAGCTCATCAGACTGCTTAATTCATGCTGACACAACTGTAAGTACTATTTACTGTAAATTACTATAAATTGCACATTACACATTTAGACAGAGACGTAACATAAAGATTTTTACTCCTCATGTACATGAAAGATGTAAGTAATAAAGTCAATTCATTTCAATTCAATTCATTGTTGAAATGATCCTAAAACAGAAAATAAATTTTTATTACCTCTTTCACCTTGATCCTCTGATCACCTGCCAGCTCTGTTTCACCAATTACCCTCAGCTTTTTATATTAGCTCTCCCCATCTTTCTTCTCAGTCCTACTGTAGAGTCTTGATTTGAAGCAAAGACTGTCTATTTCCCTCCACAGATGCTGCCTGACTCACTGAGTTCCTCTAGTTCATCTGAGTGTTGCTCCAAATTTTCAGCATCCACAGTCTCTTGAGTCTTTATAATTTTATTCTAAAAGCTAAAATGTTAAGCAGGACCAGTATTAGCATAGGTTCCATAATAAATTGCACAAACACTTAAAAACTAATCCTAATTTACCTTTAGTTCCAAAGTATTTAAATGCAAATTGCCAAATTATTCACTACCATGACCAGAGAGGAGGATTGCATAGCCATTCCAAAAGGAGAGGTATTACAGAGAGGCTGGCACAACCTTATTGAACAGTTTCAATGTCAGACTGAACAACTTGGTTGCAGCAAGCAGACTTCTCTGATCTGGAGCCAAGTCAACTCTTTATTTAAGTCAACAAAGAAAAGAATATCCGTAAGTCTTTGCTGACTTTCCATTCCACATTAATGTTATAATGCCTGATCTAGTGATTCAGAATTACATCATTATTTTCCTGCACAGTGATGTCAGCATTAATATCAATGTAGAAGGTTGTCAGTAGAGGAAAAGCCCAATCAAAACCAGTTCCTGCTACCCAACTCTTGAAACTCTTCAGGAAGCACGTTTCTTGCCTGATAAATCAGCCCGGAAAAATATACCCAAAATATGTTTCATGTATAAAAGAAATTAAAACTATCTGACTGTTTGTGTGAATAGTGATACAAATATCCCTTCATTAACTCCTATTACTTGAAATTGAAGCATTTTACCATATGTATTTCAGGTTTTCATTAATATTGTAAATATCATTTTTCACTGCTGAATAGTAAACTATTAATGTGGTAAAAATTTCACATTGATGAACTAAATAGAAGGATTTTCTTTATTATTGAAACAAGACCCTTTTTGACGTCAAATCTGGGGGTGCAACAAATGAAAGTGTTAACCTGTTATTATGGAACATTGTCAGCTGCTGTATTAATGATGTTGCATTTATCTCTTGGTTAAAATGGTGAACAAAATACTCCTCAGCATCACCACTTCCACAGAAAGTCCTTCCATCTGGCTCCATTCCTCTCTTGGGTGATTTTTGCTCTCTGTTGCAAAGAGGAGAAAAACAGATTTGTGAGTGAGTGCAATGGGACCTAACCTACTGATAGAGTACAATTAGTAACAATGGTTATGAAAGGGAGGTATGAGAGAACAAAAGTCTGGGATTTAAATGGGTTCATGCTCAGATACATTGAGAAAAAGAAAGTGAAGGTGGGTGAATATCCAAGATAAGAGGCTATGAGGAGTGATGAATTGTGGTAAGCAAGCTGACATGGGGAAGAAAAAGGATGCTTAACACACCCAGACGCAATCCTACTTCGCTATGATCTTGATCTTTATTGTTTACCTGCTGTACCTGTTACATTTTATTCTACATTGTTAATGTCTTACCTTAATCTACCTCAGTGCACTGTGTAATGAATTGATCTGTGTAAACAGTATCTAAGACAAGCTTTTCATCACATCTTGATACATGTGTCAATAGTCAATCAATTCAATTCCAATTCCAATTCTTCAGCTGTTGGCTTCCTTCATGACTTCAAAACATGCTTCCTTCTTGTTCCACAAGCAGGCTTGTCTCTTGCACCATGGATTCTGGTCTCCCACTTTCAGACCCGAGCGCTACCTCCAGGGAGACACATTATGATATCATTTCAACATCCGATTGTCTTAATTCAATTGCAACATTTCCAGTTCTCTGACCATAAAACCTTCAAATTGAACACTTGGAGCTTCTTTATAAATTTTATAGCTTTTCCGATTAACACTTTAACTCCAGCTGCTGATTAAACTCATTTCTTCAGCCATTTGATCGGGGCACGACTGCACAAGCGCGTGGACATCAGCCAGTGAGAACAGCGAGAAGAGTTCCAAAACGTGAAGAGTTTAAAGGGAGACGGTTATTTCTTCAGTGGTTTGATTGGAGCATGACTACCCAAGCACGTGGATGTCAGCCAGTGAGGACAACGAGAAGAGTTTAAAAGGAGACAGCTTTATAGAGCGGGCATCCAAGAGTAGGAAGGCTTTGGCTCAACGGGGCTTTGGCTATAATGGGTCGAGGCGAGGTAGCTTAACTGTGTAGAATACAGAGAGGAAGAATGTGTGTGAGGCCAGTGCTCTGTGCTCAATGTCAGATGTGAGAAGTCTGGGAGACTCCCAGCCTCCCGGATGGCCATATCTGCACCAGGTGCGTCGAGCTGCAGCTCCTTAGGGACCATGTTAGGGAACTGGAGATGCAGCTCGATGACCTTCGTCTGGTCAGGGAAAGTGAGGAGGTGATAGAGAAGAGCTATAGGCAGGTAGTAAGTCCGGAGCCTGGGGAGTCAAATAAGTGGGTAACAGTCAGGAGAGGGAAGGGCAGGAGTCAGAGGCTAGAGAGTACCCCTGTGGATGTACCCCTTGACAATAAGTACTCCTTCTTGAGTAGTGTTGGGGAGACGGCCTACCTGGGGGAAGCAACAGTGGCTGCGGTTCTGGCACAGAGTCTGGTCCTGTGGCTCAGAGGGTAGGGAAAGGAAGAGGATGGCAGCAGTGATAGGGACTCTGTAGTTAGGGGGTCAGACAAGTGATTCTGTGGACGCAGGAAAGAATCATGGATGGTACTTTGCCTCCCAGGTGCCAGAGTCCAGGATGTTTCTGATCACGTCCATGATATCCTGAAGTGGGAAGGTGAACAGTTAGAGGTCGTGGTACATATTGGTACCAATGACATAGGTAGGAAAGGGGATGAGGTCCTGAAAGCAGACTACAGAGAGTTAGGAAGGAAGTTGAGAAGCAGGACCACAAAGGTAGTCATCTCGGGATTACTGCCTGTGCCATGTGACAGTGAGTATAGGAATAGAGTGAGGTTGAGGATAAATGTGTGGCTGAGGGATTGGAGCAGGGGTCAGGGATTCAGATTTCTGGATCACTGTGACCTCTTTTGGGGCAGGAGTGACCCATACAAAAAGGATGGGTTGCACTTGAACCCAGGGGGATCAATATCCTTACAGGGAGGTTTGCTAAGGCTATTGAGAAGAGTTTAAACTAGGGTTGCAGGGGGGTGGGAACCAAACTGAAGAGACAGAGGAAGAGGTGGTTGGCTCACAAATAGAGAAAACTTGGAGACAGTGCGAGAGGGAGGATAGGCAGGTGATAGGGAAGGTTTGCGCTCAGACCGATGGTTTGAGATGTGTCTATTTTAACACAAAGAGTATTATGAACAAAGCGGATGAGCTTAGAGCGTGGATCAGTACTTGGACCTATGATGTTGTGGCCATTACAGAGACTTGGATGACTCAGGGGCAGGAATGGTTACTTCAAGTGCCAGGCTTTAGATGTTTCAGAAAGGACAGGGAGGGAGGCAAAAGAGGTGGGGGCATGACACTGTTGATCAGAGATAGTGTCACGGCTACAGAAAAGGAGGAAGACATAGAGGGATTGTCTACTGAGTCTCTGTGGGTGGAAGTTAGGAACAGGAAGGAGTCAATAACTCCACTGGGTGTTTTTTATAGACCACCCAATAGTAACAGGGACATCGCGGAGCAGATAGGGAGACAGATTCTGGTAGTGTAGTAATAACAGGGTTGTCGTGGTGGGAGATTTTAATTTCCCAAATATCGATTGGCATGTCCCCAGAGTGAGGGGTTTAGATGGGGTGGAGTTTGTTAGGTGTATTCAGGAAGGTTTCTTGACATAATATGTGCTCTCTCACTGAAATACTCTCAGTGGGAGAGCATTTTGGATATAGTGATCACAATTCTATCTCCTTTACCATAGCATTGGAGAGGGATAGGGACAGACAAGCGTTTAATTGGAGTAAGGGGAATTATGAGGCTATCAGGTAGGAGCTTGGAAGCATAAATCGGGAGCAGATGTTCTCAGGGAAATGTACGGAAGAAATGTGGCACATGTTCAGGGAATATTTATGTGGAGTACTGCCTAGGTACGTTCCAATGAGACAGGGAAAGGATGGTTGGGTACAGGAACCGTGGTGCACAAAGGCTGTTGTAAATCTAGTCAAGAAGGAAAAAAGAACTTACGAAAGTTTCAAAGAACTAAGTAATGATAGAGATCTAGAAGGTTATAAGGTTAGCAGGAAGGATCTTTAAGAAGGAAATTAGGAGAGCCAGAAGGGGCCATGAGAAGGCCTTGGTGGACAGGATTAAGGAAAACCCTAAGGCGTTCTACAAGTATGTGAAGAGCAAGAGGATAAGACGTGAGAGAATAGGACCAAACAAGTGTGACAGTGGGAAAGTGTGAATAGAACCGGAGGAGATAGCAGAGGTACTTAATGAATACTTTGCTTCCCTATTCACTATGGAAAACTATCTTGGTGATTATAGGGATGACTTACAGTGGACTGAAAAGCTTGAGCATGTAGATATTAAGAAAGAGGATGTGCTGGAGCTTTTGGAAAGCATCAAGTTGGATAAGTCACAGGACTGGACGAAATGGCTACTGTGGGAGTCGAGGGAGGTGATTGCTGAGCCTCTGGCAATGATCTTTGCATCATCAATGGGGACAGGAGAGGTTCCAGAGGATTGGAGGGTAGCGGATATTGTTCCATTATTCAAGAAAGGGAGTAGAGATGCCCCAGGAAATTATAAACCAGTGAGTCTTCCTTCAATGGTCAGTATGTTGATGGAGAAGATCCTGACAAGCAGTGTTTATGAACATTTGGAGAGGCATAATATGATTAGGAATAATCAGCATGGCTTTGTGAAAGGCATAACATGCCTTACGAGCCTGACTGAATTTTTTGATGATGTGACTAAACATATTGATGAAGGTAGAGCAGTAGATGTAGTGTATATGGATTTCAGCAAGGCATTTGACAAGGTGCCCTATGCAAGGCTTATTGAGAAAGTAAGGAGGCATGGGAACCAAGGGGACATTGTTTTGTGGATCTAGAACTGGCTTGCCCACAGAAGGCAAAGTGTGATTGTAGGCGAGTCATATTCTGCATGGAGGTCAGTGACCAGTTGTGTGCCTCGGGGATCTGTTCTGGTATCTCTACTCTTCGTGATTTTTATAAATGACCCTGATGAGGAAGTGCAGGTATGGTTTAGTAAATTTGCTGATGACACAAAGGTTGGGGTTTGTGGCTAGTGTGGAGGGCTGTCAGAGGTTACAGCGGGATGTTGATAGGATGTAATATTCGGTTGAGAAGTGGCAGATGGAGTTCAACCCAGATAAGTGTGAGGTGTGTTCATTTTGGTAGGTCAAATATGATGGCAGAATATAGTATTAATGGTAAGACTCTTGGCAGTGTGGAGGATCAGAGTGATCTTGGGTCCGAGTCCATAGGACACTCAAAGTTGCTGCGCAGGTTGACCCTGTGGTTAAGAAAGCATACGGTGCATTGGCCTTCATCAATTGTGGGACTGAGTTTAGGAGCCGAAAGGTAATGTTGTTGCTATATAGGACCCTGGTCAGACCCCACCTGGAGCACTGTGCTCAGTTCTGGTCGCCTCACTGCAGGAAGGATGTGGAAACCATAGAAAGGGTGCAGAGGAGATTTACAAGGATGTTGCCTGGATTGGGGAGCATGCCATATGAGAACGGGTTGAGTGAACTCGGCCTTTTCTCTTGCAGCGATGGAGGGTGAGAGGTGACCTGATAGAAGTGTATAACATGATGAGAGGCATTGATCATGTGGATAGTCAGAGGCTTTTTCCCAGGCTTCAATGGATAACACAAGAGGGCACAGTCTTAAGGTACTTGGAAGTAGGTACAGAGGAGATGTCAGGGGTAAGATTTTTATGCAGAGAGTTGTGAGTGTGTCAAATGGGCTGCCGGCAACGGTAGTGGAGGCGGATAAAGTAGGGTCTTTTAAGAGACTCCTGGACAGGTATATGGAGCTTAGAAAATTAAAGGGCTATGGGCACCTCTAGGTAATTTCTCAGGTAAGGACATGTTCGGCACAGCTTTGTGGGCGGAAGGGCCTGTATTGTGCTGTAGGTTTTCTGTGTTTCTAAACCATAATAATTGAACAAAGTAGCTAAGGGAAAAACCGCCGGATGAAGTACTGAAGTTACCTTGAGGTTTTCAAGTCAAGTCAAGTATATTGTCATTTAATGATGTACTTGTATATTGTCAAATGAGACAATGTTTTTCTGAACCATTGTGTAAAGCACAATAGTGCACTTACACAAAATAACTTAGGAAAGTGAGAAGAGAATGTACAAATGAATTACGCATAAATAAACTTAGTAAAGTGCATAATTTAAATATTGTAAGGTACAGTGCTAGTTAACTAGTGACACTTTGAATGATTTGACCGCAAGAAACTGCAGAGAGTTGTGGACACGGCTCAGTTCTTCATGGAAACCAGTTTTCCCTCTGTCTATACTTCAATGCTTCAGTAAAATGGCCAGCATTATAAACAATGCCACCCATCCCAGACACTCTCTCTTCTCCCCTCTCCCATTGTGCAGAAGACACAAAAGCTTGAAAGCATGTACCAGTAGGCTCAAGAATAGCTTTTACCCCACTGTTATGAGACTAGTGAATGGTTCTCTCGTACAACAGGACATTATATTTGGAAGGGAAGGGTTAGATTAATTTTGGAATTGGTTAAAAGGTTCTATGTCTAACTTGTTCAGCCAAGGGCAGGACAAATACATAATACATAAGCCAGCTCAATTGGGACTCAGCTAGGACTGAGCTAAATTCTCATCTGAGATATTGTTGAGCATGGACTATGCAGGGCTCCTAGGGCGGACAAGTGGCTTTCTGCTGGGGCTATTCTAATGATACTCAGGATTGTCGTGGTTCTGTTACTTTTCCCAGTTCCCTGAGGGAAGAAACTGTTTCCCATCCTGACCATTCTTGTTTTTTTGTGTATCGGAGTCTCCTGCCTGATGGGAGAAAGTCAAAGGGGATGCTGGATGGATGGGTGGGATCGTTGATGAACACTAAGGTATGCAGCGCTCCTGATAAAAATCCTCGTTGGGAGACCACCATGATCCTCTCAGCTGCTCTCACAGTCCTTTGTAGGGACGTCCTGTCTGATGCTTGGCTGTTCCTGTACCAAATGGAGATGCAACTTGTCAGGACACTCTCAATGGTGTTCCTGTAAAATGGAGTTAAGATGGGAGTGGGAAGTCTTGCTTTTCTCAGTGTCCTCAGGAAGTGGGGATGCTTCTGTGCCTTATTTTTCAGGGAGGTGATATTAAGGGACCAGGTGAGGTCATTCGTGATGTGAGCTCCCAGGAACTTGGTGCACTTAACTCTCTCTATAGTGGAGCCATATATTCACAGAGGGGGATGGTTCATCTGCACCTTCCTGAAGTCCACAATGATTTTCTTTGTATTTTCCACTTTCAGGCTTAGGTTGTTTTTCTCCCACCAATTCACCAGCAGCTCCATTTCCTCTCTGCACTCTGACGAATCATTGTTGTTGATGAGGCCAACCACTGTTGTGTCATTTGCAAATTTTATGACACAGTTTGAGCTGGATCCTGTGACACCGTCCTGCATCAACAGTGGGCTGAGCACACAGGCCTCGGGAGTGCCAGTGCTCAGCGTAATGGGACTAGAGAATTTACTG
The DNA here is from genome assembly GCF_030028105.1 of Mobula birostris. Lineage (NCBI taxonomy): Eukaryota > Metazoa > Chordata > Chondrichthyes > Myliobatiformes > Myliobatidae > Mobula > Mobula birostris. Next base: position 195,309,582 of record NC_092371.1, read on the forward strand.
CCCACGTGGACTGACACTGGCCCTTCTTTTAAGAAGTCCAGGATCCAGTTACAGAGGGAGGTGTTGAGACAGTACTATAAGTCCTGACACACCATTTGCTCATTTATTCCCAATATGTATTAGCAAGTATATGCCATTTTGATATCATAGAAAGAAAATTCTAACTGGCTTGGTCACCAACGGTGAGCTGTGACTGAGGACTTGAGCTCCTTATCACAAGGTTGAGATGGTGATTTTCACATGTGAAGGAACTTAACATACAGAGACAAATCCCGGAGAAAAGTTCCTTGACCCTTGATTCCGGAGAATGCCCAGGCTCCTGGATGGGAAGGGTTGGAAGATTACAAGGCCTGCTGTTTATGGTGATGTAGATTAATTGGTTTCCATTCAATCTAGGTATTTGCAACCATTTAATTCAAAGTTAAAATCGAGCTTATTGTCATGCACATTTATTACTGGTGCAATGAAACACTTGCTGCAGCATTACAGGCACATAGCATCAGATAAGCAGCATTCACAATAAAAGCAAAAATTAATAAAATAAATTATACACATTTTTGTTGGGAAAGAACGCAATCAGATCCAAAAAGCTGATTGTCGTGCAAAGTGATCAAAGTGGTCATTGTGTTGTTAAGCTGATGTAGTAAATAGGGTTGTGCAGGTTACAGGGAACATATGCATATATTGGGAAATAGACAAAATCAGAATCAGAATCAAGTTTATTATCACTAGAATGTGTCGTGAAATTTGTTAATTTAGCAGCAGCAGGACAACGCAATACATGATAATATAGAAAGAAAAATAAATAAGTAAATCAATTACAGTAAGTTTATATACTGTATGTGTATTAACTAGTTTTAAAATAGTGCACAAACAGAAATAATATACTGTGTATTAAACAAAAAAGTGAGGTAGTGTTCAAAGATTCAATGTCCATTTAGGAATCGGATGGCAGAGGGGAAGAAACTGTTCCTGAATCACTGAGTGTGTGCCTTCAGGCTTCTGTATCTCCTTCCTGACAGTAACAATGAGGAGAGGGCATGCCCTCGTGGATGGGCGTCCTTAATAATGGACATTGCCTTCCTGCAGCACTGCTCCTTGAAGAAGTCTTGGATACTACAGAGGCTAAAACACAAGATGGAGCTGACAAGGTTTACAACTTTCTGTAGCTTCTTTTGGTCCTGTGCAGTAACAGCCACCCCCCCCCCCATACCAGACAGTGCTGCAGCCTGTCAGACCGCTCTCCACGGTATTAGACAGTGATGCAGTCTGTCAGAATGCTCTCCATGGTACATCTAGGGACGTTTTCGAGTGTTTTATGTAACAACCGAAATCTCTTCAAACTCCTAATGAAATATAGCCGCTGTCTTGCCTTCTATATAGCTGCATCAATATGTTGGGACCAGGTTAGATCCTCAGAGATCTAATCAGGACTGATGGCATTTTCTAAATAGCTTTTACAATCACCTGAAGATAGATGAAAGCCTCCTTACATTAAAAAAACAAGCAAATAAGTGCACAGCAAATTTGCCTCCTGCCTGATGATAGCCGCAAAAGAAGGCATAGCCCAGATGATGGGGATCTTTGATGATAGATCCTGTCTTCATGAAGCAGTGCCTCATGAAAACACGTGAGTGGTGAGGAGGGATTACATGTGGTCAGAATGCACTACTCTCTGAAGCTTCTTAGTTTCCTGTGCATTTGAATTGTAGTATCAGATCATGACACAAGCTGATAGGACAATTCAATTGATTACAAGAGTCCATTGTGTTGAGAAAACTTCGAGATACAGTGCTGATACCTAAAAGGGAACCTGGAGGAAGTTGGAAAACTGAAAGTATGAAATCTTTTAAACATAAGCTCACTCACCGTTAGCTTGGCACAACATTGTGGGATGAGGGGCCTGTTCCTGTGCTGTAGGTACCATTTGAATATTTAACTAGAATTCCAAGCAATATCAGCCTTCCAACCAACTTTACAGTCCCTGTTCCATCTCTCCTTCTTGCCAGTTTTGCTAGTTCTCTGCCCTGCTGCAAAGGACAAGTGTGGACAGTAGGACAGAGCACTGACGTCACTGAGCCAAGGACGGGACCATTCATAAGAGTCTCAAAACCAGCCATTACGATGAGAGTGAAGTTCGGATTAAAGTTCTACTATTTTGACCATGAGACCATAAGACATAGGAGAAGAACTAGGCCATTTTGGCCCAGTGAGTCTGCTCCGACATTTTATCATCACTGATCCGATTTTCCCCTCAGCCCCAATCTCCTGCCTTCTCCCCATATCCCTTCATGCCTGAACAATCAAAAACCAATCAGCACCTGCCTTAAATATACACGTTGTGCAAAAATACTTGGCTTCCACCGCTGCCTCTCTATTAAAAGTCCACCCCTCTATTCTGAGGCTGGGTCCTCTGGTCTTAGACTTTCCCACTACAGGAAGCATCCTCTCCACATCCATTCTATCAAAGCTTTTCAACATTGGATAGGCTTCAATTAGGTCACCCATTATTTTTCTGAATCCTAGTGAATACAGGCCCAGAGCCATCAAATGCTTTTCGTTTGACAAGCTATTCAATCCTGAAATAATTTTTGTGATCCTCTTTTGAACCCTCTCCAGTTTCAGCCCATCCTTTCTAAGATAAGGGGCCCAAACCTGCACACAATACTCCAAGTGAGGCCTCACCAGTGCTTTATGAAGTCTTAACATTACATCCTTGCTTTTATTTTCTAGTCCTCTCGAAATGAATGCTAACATCGCATTTGCCTTCCTCCCCACAGGCTCAACATGCATATTAGCCTTCAGAAAATCTTGCACAAGTATCCCCAAGTCCCTTTGCACCTCAGTTTTTTGTATTTTCTCTCCATTTAGAAAATTGTCAGTCCTTTCACTTCTTCTACCAAAGTGCATGACCATCCATTTCCCAACACAGTACCCCATCTGCCACATCTTTGCCCATTTTCCTAATCTGTCAAAGTCCTTCTGTAACCTCTCCACTTCCTCAAAACTACCTGCCCCTCCACCTATCTTCATCTGCAACAAAGCCATCAATTCCATCATCCAAATCATTGACATGTAATGTGAAAAGAATACCTGCTACTTATTTGTGCGCACATATTTCTTATAGTCCAGAATGGCATTACCTGTGAAGGTGGTTTATTTTCTGCCAAGTTAAAAAGAGTGGAAGAAATCATTTGCATTCTATAATATTCCCAGTGAATGAACCAATAGTATAAAAGATTCATTGTTCAAATAATCCAAAACATTTAGCCAATAAGGTCAAGTTTTGGTTCACATGAAGTGCAGGCTTGCTAGGGAGGTTGACTTTTAGAGGAAAGTAGCCCGAAGCAGAACAACTTACTCTCAGTACAGTGGATGCAAAATGAAGTACCCTTCTTTAAGGAAAAAGTTGAAATTTTCTATTGCCAAGTAGATGCCTGTGAAGTAACTGTATTGGTCTCAATGATTTTCTAAATAGGTTATCAGTCTTATAATTAATTATATTATTGAATCCAGCAATTTTCTGACAGCTTTCACTTGTCGTTCTTTCAAATATTTCAAACATTTAGTGTATCAGGTATTGGGAGACATGAAAAATTGTCCTGTAGGTAAAGTTTATTGAAGGAAGTACAAGTCACTTGAGATGTTGGGAAAACACAAAACAACGGTCACCGTTGGAATTTCCCAGTAAAAGCTTAGTATAAAACTTATTGTTGAATGAAGTAACAGACCTGGTATTAACAGTGCCTGTGAATTTCATTAATAGTAATAGTGGTGCTAACCAGTAATGTCAATCTATGTAAAAATTTGTTGACACCAAACAACACAACAACACATGTACTTTGTCATGTGGACATTTGTGCGTATGGAGCTTGGCCAGTCAAGTTTACACATTGAATACCTGGTGAAAATCTATAGTAAGCAGCAGGCATCAGGCATCAAAATCAGTTCAGCTGTTGTACCTTGGCCCTAGGTCAGCAAGTCACTCTTCCAAGTTCTTGTGTACAAAGTTCCAGACTGATATTGAAAATAAGTCTTGGAAGGATTGCTTCTCAAATGAGATATTAATGTTGGCCCAATATGCCCTCTAAGGTAGATGTGAAAGATGACCTGGCAATAGTTCAAATGACAGCAAAGCGTTACTCTCCAGCACCATTGTCAATATTTTGTAAGGCATAACATATGACTTCACTGCTGCCTTTCCTTATTTAATCAATAATGTACTTTCTTGAGATATCCTGAAGTGATATAAGGCACCTAATAAATACTTTATACTTTATACTTTATTGTCGCCAAACAATTGATACTGGAACATACAATCATCACAGCGATATTTGATTCTGCGTTTCGCGCTCCCTGGAGTACAAATCGATAGTAAATATTAAAAATTTAAATTATAAATCGCAAATAGAAAATAGAAAAGGGAAAGTAAGGAAGTGCAAAAAAACTGAGAGACAGGTCCGGATATTTGGAGGGTACGGCCCAGATCCGGGTCAGGATCCGTTCAGCAGTCTTATCACAGTTGGAAAGAAGCTGTTCCCAAATCTGGCCGTACGAGTCTTCAAGCCCCTGAACCTTCTCCCCGAGGGAAGAGGGACGAAAAATGTGTTGGCTGGGTGGGTCGTGTCCTTGATTATCCTGGCAGCACTGCTCCAACAGCATGCGGTGTGAAGTGAGTCCAAGGATGGAAGATTGGTTCGTGTGATGTACTGGGCTGTGTTCACAATCTTCTGCGGCTTCTTCTGGTCTTGGACAGGACAACTTCCATACCAGGTTGTGATGCACCCTAGAAGAATGCTTTCTACGGAGCATCTATAAAAATTAGTGAGTGTTTTAGGGGACAGGCCAAATTCTTTAGCTTTCTCATGAATGTAAGTTCATGAAGGAATAAACCCAGAGGCTTTCACCATAGTAGAAGAATTGCTTGTGACTTCTTTATAGCAATGCCTGACAAATTATGCAACCATATGGTCCACTAAGTCTGCCAACATATCATCCCCACTGAGGTCAATGCTTGTCAAAAGTTCAAAGTATATTTGTTATCATATGTCATCATATACAACCCTGAGACTCATTCTCACAGTAGAACAAAGAAATACAATAGAATCAATGACAAACTGCATGCAAAGATTGACAAGCAGCCATTGTGCAAATACAAAAATAATAATAATAAGAACTAAATAAGTAAATAAATAATTCTGAGAACAGGAATTGTTGAGTCATAAAAACATAGAAAACCTACAGCACAATACAGGCCCTTCAGCCCACAAAGTTGTGCCGAACATGTCCCTACCTTAGAAATTACTAGGGTTACCCATAGACCTCTATATTTCTAAGCTCCATGTACCTATCCAAAAGTCTCTTAAAAGACTCTATCGTATCCACCTCCACCACCGTTGCTGGCAGCCCATTCCACACCCTCACCACACTCTGCATAAAAAACTTACCCCTGACATCTCCTCTGTACCTACTCCCAAGCACCTTAAACCTGTGCCCTCTTGTGGCAGCCATTTCAGCCCTGGGAAAAAGCCTCTGACTATCCACACGATCAATGCCTCTCATCATCTTATACACCTCTATCAGGTCACCTCTCAACCTCCGTCGCTCTAAGGAGAAAAGGCCGAGCTCACTCAACCTGTTTTCATAAGGCATGCTTCCCAATCCAGGCAACATCTTTGTAAATCTCCTCTGCACCTTTTCTATGGTTTCCACATCCTTCCTGTAGTGAGGCAACCAGAACTGAGCACAGTACTCCAAGTGGGGTCTGACCAAGGCCCTATATAGCTGCAACATTACCTTTCGGCACCTAAACTCAATTCCATGATTGATGAAGGCCAATACACTGTATGCCCTTTCAACCACAGAGTCAACCTGCGCAGCTGCTTTGAGCGTCCTATGGACTCGGACCCCAAAATCCCTCTGATCCTCCACACTGCCAAGAGTCTTACCATTAATACTATATTCTGCCACTATAGTCCTTGAAAGTGAGTCCATAGAGTGTGTCCTGTGATTATTTAGGTATTGAGGTGAGTGAAATTATCCACGCTGGTTCAGGAGCCTGATAGTTGAAGGGTAATAACTCTTCCTGAAACTGGTGGTGGAGGACAAAGGCTCCTGTACCTCCTTCCTGATGGTAGCAGTGAGAGCAGAGCATGGTCCAGGTGGCAGGGGTCCTTGAGGATAGATGCTGCCTTCTTGTGACAGCGCTCTTTGTCAATGTGCTCAATGGTGGGGAGGAATTTTCCTGTGATGACTGGGCTGTATCCATTACCTTTACATAGGATTTTCCAACGTTAAAGTCAAAAGTCAAAATAAAGTTTATTATCAGAGTACATACATATCACCAAAAACAACTCTAAGATTCATTTTCTGTGAGCATACTTAGCAAGTCTATAAAAAAGTAACTGTAAACAGGATTAGTGGGCATTAAACTGTGCAAATGCAGACAGAAATAAATAACAAGCATGAAATAACAAGATAAAAGATACCTTAAATGAGTGCAGTTATCCCTTTTGTTCAAGAGCCTGAAGGCTGGAGGGTAGTAATCATTCTTAAATGTGGAAGTGTGAGTCCTGAGGCACTTGTACTTTCTACCTAATGGCAGCAACAAAAAAAGAGCATGTCCTGGGTGGTGAGAATCTTTGATGAAGGATGCTGCTTTTCTGTGGCACTGTTTCATGTAGATGGGCTCAATGGTTGGTGAGATTTTACCTGTGATGTACTGCGCTGAATCCACTACCTTTTGTAGGATTTTCCACTCAAAGACAATGCTGTTCCCACACCAGGTGTAATGCAGCCAGTCAGTACACTTTACACCACACACCTATAGAAGTTTGCCAACATTTTTGATGACATGCCAAATTTCTGCAGACTCCTGGGAAAGTAGAGGTGCTTTTGTGCTTTCTTCGCAATTATATTTATATGATGGGCCTAGGACAGGTTTTCTGAGATAGTGACACGCAGGAATTTAAAGTTACTGACCCTCTCCCCCTCTGATCCTCCAATGATTACTGGCTGATGGTCCTCTGGTTTCCCTTTCCTGAGGTCTACAATCAGATCCTTGGTTTTATCGACATTGAGTGAGAGGTTGTTGTTATTACACCACTCAGCCAAATGCTCAATCTTCCTCCTGTATGATGATTCATCACCACCTTTGCTATGACCCTCAACAGTGGTGTCATCATTGTTGTACATGGCACTGGAGCTGTACTTAGCCACACTGTCATAAGTGTAAAGCGAGTAGAGCGAGGGGGGCTAAGTACACATTCCTGTGGTGCTGCTGTGCTGATGGAGTAAATGATGGCGGTCCTGATGAAGGGTCTCGGCCCGAAACGTCGACTGTACCTCTTCCTATAGATGCTGCCTGGCCTGCTGCGTTTACCAGCATTCTTTATGTGTGCGCTTGCATTTCCAGTATCTGCAGATTTTCTCGTGTTTGCGAGTAAATGAAGGAGATGTTTTTGCCAATCCAAACTGACTGGGGTCTGAAAGTGAGGAAATCCATGATCTAATTGCACAAGGGTTTATTGAGGCCAGGACTTGGAGTTTGCTAATTAGTTTTGAAGAGATGATGTTGTTAAATGCTGAGCTGTAATGGATAAAGGGCATCCTGATGTATCTATATTTTCTGTCCAGATGTTCCAGTGTTGTGTGACGAGCCAATGAGATATCATCTGCTGTAGACCTGTTGTTTCGGTGGGTGAATTGGAGCAGATCCAAGTCACTACTCAGACAGGAGATGATATGCTTCAACAGCAGCCTCTCAAAACACTTCATCACTGTGGATGAAGTTCCACTGGGTGACAGTCATATATACAGGTTACCAAGCTCTTCTTGGGCATCAGTACAATTGAAGCCTGCTTGAAGCAGATGGGTACCACACACTGCTGGAGTGAGAGGTTGAAGAGCCATGAATACACCAGCCAGTTGGAACACAGGTCTTCAGTACTCCATTCTTGGGCAGTGGTGTTTCTATAGGAATTCATCAAAGTTTTAGATGACATGCCAAATCTGCACGAACTTCTAAGAAAGTAGAGGTGCTGCCTTTGTATTCCTTAAAGAGCCATTTACGTGCTGGTCCCAGGACAGATTCTCTGATATGATAATGTGATGTTCAGTTCCACTTCAAGACAACAACCCAGCCTATCCAATAAGCAGCACGACTGGAAAGCTCCATCCCAAGCTTAACCAATATTTTATAAAGTTGCACCATAACCTTTCTGACCTTATAATCTGTGCCCTGGCTGTTGAAGATAAATATTTTGGACGCCACTTTCAGAGATCCTTTTACTTGTACACCATTATCCCTCTTTTCCTCAGTACTCCACAGTATCTGATCAATCATTATGTACGGAATGTCCTATCTTTATTAGGACAAAGTGCAAAGTGCACCTGGATTAAATTCCTTCCACCCTTGCCCTGCCCATTACCGATGTATATCATTTTGTAGTCTCAACCAATGCTTCTCACTATTATGTTTTCAAAAACCTGCCAATCATACTTCAAAGTTGATCTACAATTCTTCCAAAATCTAGTGGAGAAAATATTGTCATGACTTCAGCAGCATGACCAATATTTTATGGATTTGGGACCAATATCAACATATTTTACTGAGCAGCTACGAGATTCATTTCCTGTCTCCAAAGCACAGTCAATTCCTCATTTAAGACCATAAGACCATAAAATATAGGAGCATAATTAGACCATTCACCTCATTGACTCTGCTCCACCATTTCATCATGGCTGATCCGTTTTCCCTCTAACCTCCAATCTCCTGCTTTCCCCCAGTATCCCTAAATGCCCTGACCAATCAAGAATCTTAGACCCTCCCACCATAGGAAATATCCTCTCCACATCCACTATATCAAGGGTTTTCATCATTTGATAGGTTTCATTTAGGTCACCCCTCATTCTCCTGAATTCTGGTGAATACAGGCCCAGAGCCATCAAATGCTGTTCATATGACAAGCCATTCGATCCTGAAATCATTTTTATGAACCTCCCTTGAACCCTCTCCAGTTTCAGCACATCCTTTCTAAGATAAGAGGTCCAGCCTGCTCACAATACTCCAATTGAAGCCTCACCAGTGATTCATATAGCCTCAATGTTACATCATTGCTTTTATATTTTAGTCCTCTTCAAATGAATGTTACCATTGCATTTGTCTTCCTCACCACAGACTCAACCTGCAAATTAACCTTTAGCGAATCCTACACAAGGACTCCAAAATCCCTTTGCACCTCAGATATTTGTATTTTCTCTCCATTTAGAAAATAGTCTACTCTTTCATTGTTTTTTTCCAAAGTGCATGACCATACACTTCCCGACACTGTATTCCATCTGCCAGATCTTTGGAACCTGCCAGAAATTTGGAAAGGTGCTGTCCACAAAGTGTGGATCGTGTTAACAGGACTGCAACATAACGCAATGGCTGGTTGGAAGAGCCTTTTCTGGTTGGCTGCCAGTGACTAGTGATGTTCCACAGGGATCTGTGTTGGGACCAATTCTTTTTACATTATATGTTAATGATTTGGATAATGGAATTGATGGCTTTGTTGCAAAGACTGTAGATGATACAAAGGTAGGTGGAGGGGCAGGCAGTTTTGAGGAAATTTCTCAAATGTGTGTACAAGAGGACATAAATAATTTCAGAGGAAAATATGAAAGGTACTGAAAACAGGACATGGACTCAGATAAAATTGGTTGTTTTTAAGATAAGGACTGTCTTGTCTCCCTTTCTCTTCACCATTTACACCTCGGACTTCAACTACAGCACAGAGTCTTGTCATCTTCAGAAGTTTTCGGATGACTCTGCCATAGTTGGATGCATCAGCAAGGGAGATGAGACTGTGTACAGGGCTATGGTAGGAAACTTTGTCACACGGGGTGAGCAGAATTATCTGCAGCTTAATGTGAAAAAGATTAAGGAGCTGGTGGTAGACCTGAGGAGAGCTAAGGTACCGCTGACCCCTGTTTCCATCCAGGGGGTCAGTGTGGACATAGTGGAGGATTACAAATACCTGGGGATATGAATTGACAATAAACTGGACTGGTCAAAGAACACTGAGGCTGTCCGCAATAAGGGTCACAGCCGTCTCTATTTCCTGAGGAGACTGAGGTCCTTTAACATCTGCCGGACGATGCTGAGGATGTTCTACGAATCTGTGGTGGCCAGTGCTATCATGTTTGCTGTTGTGTGCTGGGGCAGCAGGCTGAGGGTAGCAGACACCAACAGAATCAACAAACTCATTCGTAAGGCCAGTGATGTTGTGGGGATGGAACTGGACTCTCTCATGGTGGTGTCTGAAAAGAGGATGCTGTCTAAGTTGCATGCCATCTTGGACAATGTCTCCCATCCACTACATAATGTACTGGTTGGGCACAGGAGTACATTCAGACAGAGACTCATTCCACCGAGATGCAACACAGAGCGTCATAGGAAGTCATTCCTGCCTGTGGCCATCAAGCTTTACAACTCCTCCCTTGGAGGGTCAGACACCCTGAGCCAATAGGCTGGTCCTGGACTTATTTCATAATTTACTGGCATAATTTACATATCACTATTTAACTATTTATTACTATTTTTTATTACTATTCTATTACTATTTATTATTTCTATGACTATTACTATTTACTATTTACTAATAGTAATATTACTATTACTATTTCTATTACTATTTATTATTTATGGTGCAACTAACGAAAACCAGTTTCCCCCGGGATCAATAAAGTATGACTGTGACTATGACTATGACTAAAGAACCAGCTATTTTCCTATTTTCAACATGAATACTTACTTTTAACAACAACATTTTCTATTATTATCTGTGTTCTGATCACACTGCAGTCTGAAATTCTACTCTTCCATAATTGATATTTCGTGCTGCAGGAATTTCAGATACTCTCGTCCAAAGGCTAGCTTATTTTTAAATTGCTAGAAATAAATTTGCTTTTATTGAAAGATGGGCAAACTATTGTTTTAAAGATAAGTACTTCAATGGATACCGACACCATGATAGTAAAAGCTGGAAACTTTTCATCAATGACATGAGATAGAGAAAGCCTGTAATATAAGCCCTGTTTTGCTTACAGGGCTGCCATTGACAGAAACACAGCAGTTGAAGACAATCCTTTAACACAGATGGCATAACATATGTTCCTTGGGAGGCAAAGAGTTGCGAAATGTGCCTAGGTCCGATCAGCTACCTTTCATTTTAACTTCAAAGTCCTTTCGTATAGATGAACACTATAACTTCTCTTTGAAAGCAGTTTGATACCATATAATCTGCAAATTTTTTCAAGTTATATGAATACCATGAGCAAATTTGAACTTTGACAAAGTCCAATAGCATTTTTAAGATTAAAGATTAAAGGTTAGCTTTATTTGTCACATGTACATCAAAACATACTGTGAAATGTGTTAACAACAGGAATTCTGCAGATGCTGGAAATTCAAGCAACACACTTCAAAGTTCCTGACGAAGGGTCTCGGCCTGAAACGTCGACTGTACCTCTTCCTAGAGATGCTGCCTGGCCTGCTGCGTTCACCAGCAACTTTGACGTGAAATGTGTTGTTTGTATCAACGACCAACCCAGTCTGAGGATGTGGACCCTGTATGTGGAAATATTGGTCATAGTAATGGTGGAGTGGGTCTTTGGGAGTAGACACATACAAATCAATATAGAATTCCTATGGCCAAAGAATTAGCATATTGTTTGCAGTATTCCTTCTGACAATTACTGATGATGTGGCATCTTCTGCAGGTGGAAAGTCGGTCAAGAAAATGTGAAATTGACTATTTGTTTGTTGGCTAGTCTAACTGCAACTGTGCCAGCTCTCCTGTAAAAAGGACACAGTTCAGACCAGTAAATTTAATAAGAAAACTTATCCCCCCGATACTAGTGAATATGTGTTGAAATTCCCAGCTTTGCCAACATGCAGTTGTTACTTGGTTCATTGCTACCGCTGCTGCCTTTGTGTCAAGAAGTTGTGAGACCCTATTCCTCTGCAAACATTGACGTCCATAGACCAATGCTACTATTCCACTTTCATGTGGGTTTTTTTTATTGAATTGGCTGCTAAATGAAACTTTTGTTTGGTTTTTCAACTGGTGGTAAAATATCCCATGGCACTATTACAAGGAGAAAATGGAAGTTATTTGAAATCCTGGCCAACATTTGTCCTTCAAAAATCTTGACAAAAGACACACAGATTTGCCATGCATTAATTTCACTGTAGTCTGCAGGATCTAGCTTTTGGATAAATCAGCTGCCACATTTGATGTTACAAGGAATATGTAGTGGTTTTCTGATTTTTGAAATTGTGTAGAGGGCTAGAATAAAGTTATCTTCTTTCTTGTGTTTGGATCATTCTTTCATGATACAGAGGGAGCAAGTTCTTCAGTGAAGAATCCCTTTGAACAAATTATCTCATAGTAGTGGTGGCCAGGAGCCAATGAGAATTGTCTAAACAAAATAAAAGCATGAACAAATATATTAAGTCTTTAGCCAGTGGTCAGTTTAATTCAAAATGATACTTGGACCTCCAGACTTGATGCATAACTTTAATGTTTAACCCATTGGACAGCACTAATTACCAGTCTGGAGTTTCGAAACTTGATTCTGAAAACAGTGTACACAATCAGTCCTCCCTCACCAACAACTGTCTGCATTTAGAAGGCTTGATTTACTGAAGGACGCACATGTAACAGCTTGAAGGATAATCCCCACCATTTGACACCCAGTACACCCAGCCAGATAAAAGCCTGGCAATTCATATGGTTTTTCTCAGGCAATATTATTTTAGTTTGATGAAGCTGCAATTACAAGGTCTAGTGGACCATCTAAATGACTTCATTCATTTCTGAATAGTGTTTATTTGACCAAAGGTTGTGATCTGAAGCTGGTGAAAATGAAGCAGTCACTTGTATGTTACGGCAGGCTGTCAATACGTCTCCATTGCTTCGAAAGAAAGAGAACCACACAGAAATTACAGATGACATTCAGAATGGAAGCAGGCAGTTTCTTAATATACGTCAAAGTCAAAAAAAATCCAGATGTAAAAATTAACCCGAAGCTTATGTGATTCCAATTTAATCATGCCCAAATCACCTGGTCAAAGGTTAAAGGCCAAATACTACTCCATACCTCATGGTGAGTTTGTTTGTTTCTGTTGATGTCAGTCATCTAGCCTGTGAATATTCCTCTTGCCCCCAGGAGACAAGATGATTTGGTGTCATCATCACAATAATCATAAGCGGTAGTCATTCAATAGTCCCTTGTAGCATTGAGCTAAAGGTCATTCAGCATTGAAAATGTATTGAATTCATTTTCCCCCTTCCAGACATTCAGATGCTGCAGTAACGCAGTAAAAAATTATTCTGGTTTCATCTGCTTATATGTTATAACATATTTTCTTCAAAGTGATTACTTAGCAATCACAGTTCAATGTGGTTTAAATTTCAAACTTCCAGAGAACTTGGAACGTCATTTTCATGTCCAATGCATTGTGAAGTGCTATTTCTTTGGTTTTTGTACTTAAAGCTTATTAATCAGAATCAACTTGAAATGTCATCAAAAGGGCAGCAGACACTGACTTGTCAATCTACTGCTTCAGATCTACAGTACATGTAAATGTGTCAGTGTTGATGAACTCTTTCTACCAAGCCTTTCTATCAACCAAACACACTGGTCATTTTTTTCCAATGTAATATTCCATTTTGGGTTAAAAATACTCTTCAAATATTTTGTTGATAAAGATCGGCTGTGGGCTGGTGGAGCAATGCTTTGTACCATCAGTAGCAATTTCTTCCCAATTTAATGTTTATGTGCTCATTTGTAGAGCTAGCTACATTACCTGCCGCAATGGTGGAGGAGTTAATGCACGTGATGCTTTGCTCTGTGGAAGTAAGTAGGCAGGCAAATAACTAATCTTCCGGAAATAGTAGGGGACCGAGGGTCTAGTGAGATGGAGGAACTGAGGGAAATACATGTTAGTAGGGAAGTGGTGTTAGGTAAGTTGAAGGGATGAAAGGCAGATAAATCCCCAGGGCCAGATGGTCTGCATCCCAGAGTGCTTAAGGAAGTGGCCCAAGAAATAGTGGATGCATTAGTGTTAATTTTTCAAAACTCTTTAGATTCTGGATTAGTTCCTGAGGATTAGAGGGTGGCTAATGTAACCCCGCTTTTTAAGACGGAGGGAGAGAGAAACCAAGGAACCAAGGCCTGACATCGGTGGTGGGGAAAATGCTAGAGTCAGTTATCAAAGATGTGATAACAGCGCATTTGGAAAGCAGTGAAATCATCGGACAAAGTCAGCATGGATTTATAGTCATAGTCATAGTCATAGTCATACTTTATTGATCCCGGGGGAAATTGGTTTTCGTTACAGATGCACCATAAGTAATTAAATAATAATAAAACCATAAATAATTAAATGGTAATATGTAAATTACGTCAGGAAATAAGTCCTGGACCAGCCTATTGGCTCAGGGTGTCTGACCCTCCAAGGGAGGAGTTGTAAAGTTTGATGGCCACAGGCAGGAATGACTTCCTATGACGCTCTGTGTTGCATCTCAGTGGAATGAGCCTCTGGCAAAATGTACTCCTGTGCCCAACCAGTACATAATGTAGTGGATGGGAGACATTGTCCAAGATGGCATGCAACTTGGACAGCATCCTCTTTTCAGACACCACCGCCAGAGAGTCCAGTTCCATCCCCATAACATCACTGGCCTTATGAATGAGTTTGTTGATTCTATTGGTGTCTGCTACCCTCAGCCTGCTGCCCCAACAACACAACAGCAAACATGATCGCACTGGCCACCACAGACTTGTAGAACATCCTCAGCATTGTCCAGCCGATGTTAAAGGACCTCAGTCTCCTCAGGAAATAGAGATGGCTCTGACCCTTCTTGTAGACAGCCTCAGTGTTCTTTGACCAGTCCAGTTTATTGTCAATTCGTATCCCCAGGTATTTGTAATCCTCCACCATGTCCACACTGACCCCCTGGATGGAAACAGGGGTCACCGGTACCTTAGCTCTCCTCAGGTCTACCACCAGCTCCTTAGTCTTTTTCACATTAAGCTTCAGATAATTCTGCTCACACCATGTGACAAAGTTTCCTACCGTAGCCCTGTACACAGTCTCATCTCCCTTGCTGATGCATCCAACTATGGCAGAGTCATCAGAAAACTTCTGAAGATGACAAGACTCTGTGCAGTAGTTGAAGTCTGAGGTGTAAATGGTGAAGAGAAAGGGAGACAAGACAGTCCCCTGTGGAGCCCCGGTGCTGCTGATCACTCTGTCGGACACACAGTGTTGCAAGCACACGTACTGTGGTCTGCTAGTCAGGTAATCAAGAATCCATGATACCAGGGAAGCATCCACCTGCATCGCAGTCAGCTTCTCCCCCAGCAGAGCAGGGCAGATGGTGTTGAACGCACTGGAGAAGTCAAAAAACGTGACCCTCAGAATGCTCGCTGGCTTGTCCAGGTGGGCATAGACACGATTCAGCAGATAGACGATGGCATCCTCAACTCCTAGTCGGGGCTGGTAGGCGACCTGGAGGGGATCTAAGTGTGGCCTGACCATAGGCCAGAGCAGCTTCAGAACAAGTCTCTCCAGGGTCTTCATGGTGTGGGAGGTCAATGCCACTGGTCTGTAGTCATTGAGGCCACTGGGGCACGGCGTCTTCGGTACAGGGACGAGACAGGATGTCTTCTACAGCACAGGAACCCTCCGGAGCCTCAGGCTCAGGTTGAATACATGGCAAAGTACTCCACGTAGCTGAGGGGCACAGGCTTTGAACACCCTGGTACTGACACCATCCGGTCCTGCAACCTTGCTTGGGTTGAGACTTTTCAGCTGTCTTCTCACCTGTTCAGCCGTGAAGCCCACCGTGGTGGTTTCATGTGGGGAAGGGGTATAGTCATGAGAGCAGGGTGGGGGACTGTGAGGAGGGGTAGGAGGGGAGAGTGGAATATGTGTTTGTTGGGGGCCGACAACAGATGATTCATGTGGGGGATGGGCAGGGGCCACAATGTCAAATCTGTTAAAGAACAGGTTAAGTTCGTTGGCCCTGTTCACACTGCCTTCAGCTCCTCTGTTGCTAGTTTGTTGGAACCCAGTGATGGTCCTCATCCCACTCCAGACCTCTCTCATG
Source organism: Mobula birostris (assembly GCF_030028105.1). Classification (NCBI taxonomy): domain Eukaryota; kingdom Metazoa; phylum Chordata; class Chondrichthyes; order Myliobatiformes; family Myliobatidae; genus Mobula; species Mobula birostris. The sequence continues at coordinate 195,325,745 of NC_092371.1, forward strand.
TTGTTCGGCTGGAGTTTCCACTCAAGCTTCCTCCTGTACCTGTCTTTAGCCTCCCTGATCCTGGCTTTCAGGTCCCTCTGTATTGCCCTCAGCTCCTCCCTATTTCCATCTCTAAACGCCCTCTATTTAGCGTTCAGGATGTCCTTAATGTCCTTTGTTACCCATGGCTTGTTATTTGAATAACAAAGGACAGTTCTTGTCGGAACATTGCAGTCCACACAGAAGTTGATGTAATCAGTGATGCACTCTGTGAGCCCATCAATATCCTCTCCATATGGCTCACAGAGTGCCTGCCAGTCTGTCACCTCAAAACAACCCTGGAGCGCACATGATTTTATGAGATTCGTCAGACATGATTTTCCTTTGTGAAAGGAAAACCATGTCTGACGAGTCTCATAGAATTTTTTGAGGATGTAACTAGTAGAATGGATAGGGGAGAACCAGTGGATGTGGTATATTTGGATTTTCAAAAGGCTTTTGACAAGGTCCCACACAGGAGATTAGTATGCAAACTTAAAAGCACACGGTATTGGGGGTATGGTATTGATGTGGATAGAGAATTGGTTGGCAGACAGGAAGCAAAGAGTGGGAATAAATGGGACCTTTCCAGAATGGCAGGCGGTGACTAATGGGGTACCGCAAGGCTCAGTGCTGGGACCCCAGTTGTTTACAATATATAATAATGACTTAGACGAGGGAATTAAATGCAGCATCTCCAAGTTTGCGGATGACACGAAGCTGGGTGGCAGTGTTAGCTGTGAGGAGGATGCTAAGAGGATGCAGGGTGACTTGGATAGGTTAGGCGAGTGGGCAAATTCATGGCAGATGCAATTTAATGTGGATAAATGTGAGGTTATCCACTTTGGTGGCAAGAACAGGAAAACAGATTATTATCTGAATGGTGGCCGATTAGGGAAAAGGGAGGTGCAATGAGACCTGGGTGTCATTGTACACCAGTCATTGAAAGTAGGCATGCAGGTACAGCAGGCGGTGAAAAAGGCGAATGGTATGCTGGCATTCATAGCAAGAGGATTTGAGTACAGGAGCAGGAAGGTACTACTGCAGTTGTACAAGGCCTTGGTGAGACCACACCTGGAGTACTGTGTACAGTTTTGGTCCCCTAATCTGAGGAAAGACATCCTTGCCATAGAGGGAGTACAAAGAATGTTCACCAGATTGATTCCTGGGATGGCAGGACTTTCATATAATGAAAGACTGGATCAACTAGGTTTATACTTGCTGGAATTTAGAAGATTGAGGGGGGATCTTATTGAAACGTATAAAATTCTAAAGGGATTGGACAGGCTAGATGCAGGGAGATTGTTCCCGATGTTGAGGAAGTCCAGAATGAGGGGTCACAGTTTGATGATAAAGGGGAGGCCTTTTAGGACCGAGATGAGGAAAAACTTCTTCACACAGAGAGCGGTGAATCTGTGGAATTCTCTGCCTCAGGAAACAGTTGAGGCCAGTTCATTGGCTATATTTAAGAGGGAGTTAGATATAGCCCTTGTGGCTAAAGGGATCGGGGGTATGGAGAGAAGGCAGGTACAGGGTTCTGAGTTGGATGATCAGCCATGATCGTACTGAATGGTGGTGCAGGCTTGAAGGGCCAAATGGCCTACTCCTGTACCTATTTTCTATGTTTCTATGTTTCAAATTGCAATATCAGTTCTTGTGGTAATACTAGTTCAACTCCAGTGCTTCACACCAACCTGAACAATGTCATTAATGAGATTATGGGAGTGAGACTCACAGCAGTGCTAAGTATAGAATGGTGACAGACATTGTTGGAAGGTGAGTAATGGGCCGTGCATTGAACTGTGTACGTGGATAATATGTGGCATCTGAAGACATATTTACTGATCCCAGCCATGGGTGACAGAGTCTTTGTATTTTCTGTGTCACTGTATGACACCAAATCCTCTCCACGCTTGGATTAAATTAGTGGCATTACTACCCTGGACAAATTATTAAATTAACAACCCAGGAACTTGCATTGATGATTCAGGGATGAAAAAAATCAAGTCACACAATGGAATTTAAATTTATTTAATGAAATAAGTTCTGGGATAAAAGTCTGGTATCGGTCGTGATGACCGTGAAGCTACAGGATTACTATAATATTTGAATGAGTTTATCATTCTTTTTGGATAGAAAAATGCATCACTTCCTATTCTGTATATGACACTGGAACCACAGCAAATTGTTCTGATTCCTTTCAATTCCCTCAAATGACTTGGTAAGCAACTTAATTCAAGTGCAATTAGGGATGGCCATTACATGCTGACCTTGCTGTTGACTTCCATTCTTCTGAACAAAGTTGTCTAAAATGATTAAAACATTTTTAGGGGTGACACGGTACTGTAACAGTTAGTGTAATACTATTGCAGCACCAGTGACTCAGGTTCAATTCCCGCTGCTGCCTGTAAGGAGTTTGTACATTCTCCCCGTGAACCAATGGATTTACTCCAGATAATCCGGTTTCCTCCCACATTCCAAAGCATGTACAGTTCAGTAGGGTAATTGGTCACGTGGGTGTAATTGGCTGGTGCGGCTCATTGGGCCAGAAAGGGCTGTTACTGTACTGTATCATTAAATAAATTAATTATTTGCCATTTGCTTGCATTGTAGGGATTGGATGTTACTCTGTCAGCCTTAGAGTTCATGATTATTAAACTCTGAGCTTAAGGATTTAGTTTAGACCACTAAGAATTTGCTGAGAATAAGCAGAATGTTGAAGAACTGAGACTTCTGTAAGTATTTGAATCTCAAATAAAGTTTTATATCAAAATGAAACACAGTTCAGAACATGGAGCACAGCACATAACCCTGGTATAGGCATACAATAAAATCAGATCTTAAGCATTTTATTTTGACACTTTTTTTGTCTTTATGTGTGATTGGCACCGGCTAATGGACCATGGATGTACCGATTATGTTTATTTACGTAGCCATTCTTCCTTTCCTTGATTCCCCCTGCTCAAAGCATGGCTGTGGGAATGAGAGGGTCAAGGAGGAGGACAGCTGGGTTATCAGTTGGAGGGAGGAGAAGAAAAAACTTGCATCTCATTGGTATGGATTGTGATTGTCTGATTATTTTTGTTGATGATAGTAGGCGTGTGTGTTGGCATTGGCTCCTGATTAGCTGCAGGAGATGGATGATGGTCAAGCTCACAACTGAGAAAAGGTAGGATGATCAGCTTAGTGAGTCACAGGGGGCTGTCATTGCATGGTTGAAGGTTTAGGTATGACCTTTGCTCCAGTGTTCCAGAGATGTTGTTGATAAGCCAACATATGGTCAAATATGATTTCCAAATTATTTTGGCATCAGCTAAGTTCCTTCCATTGAACTGAACCTCCACTTAGCACTGCTCAGGCCGAATGCAGAAACCATGGTCCAGGCGTCCATTTTAGAAACAGGAAATGTAGGCCCACAGTTTAATGTCCCAGATATCTTCACTGTGAGCTATTAATGCTTGCTTATTAGTGCATGATAAAATATATGGTTAATTAAAATAGTATGTCCTTCAGATTGCCATGACCAACCAAGGAGAAGATCTGACGAATGATCAGGTTACATATTTATTTCACTGTAAAATATTCCAGAAGAGTTGCATTTACATTTTTATGCTTTGCCACTTGTTTTACTGAGGTTAACTTACATTTCTCTAATTATTGTTTACAATTTAATTAAACATATACTTGAGTAACTTTGCAATCATTTTAAAGGAGATTAAAAGATATGAAACAGCTCTTATTTTCTCACTATGATAGCTAAAGGTCAAATGTTGACTTTAATTCAACAGTAAGAAACAGAAATAAGGTGTCTTTCCATTGTATTTTTCTACCTTTTCTTTAGGACTGTGCTGCTGAAATGTTTTCCTTGGTGATCAGTTTGTACTCTGTTTAAGGAGTCAACTGGAAAACTGCCTGTTGGCTTGGATCATGTTACTAACCGAACATCCTCAACACTTCATTCCGTTAGGTAATTGCACCCAACTCTTGACCCCTGCAATTGACCTTTAACAGAACTAATTCCCAGAAAATGTCTCCCTCAAAAGTCCAACAGTCAGTGGTATTGAATAACAATGCTTTCATTTTATATGGATGCTCACATCTCTCTGAGTTTCCAAGCCTATCCTTTGTATGACCCCTTTTCTAACCCCAAACCACAGATGGGCATACATTGCCTATACTAATTCATAGACAAACCTATATTAATGTTCAGAGGTGTGCTGCAAATTCCAGCACAAACCCACCTTCTTAAAGCAGAAATGCTGTTCTCACATTTCACCTTTTCATATGAGATTTGATCAGTATAGTAAAACACTGCAAACATAATCTCCTGTAAAGGCACAATACACCATGACTTCCAGTCTGCACGATATGTACACATTAAAGTAAATGTGTCATAGGTTGGATTATAGCCTAATATGTTTAAACTGTCAGAATGCAGGCAGGTGATTTCTGAAAAGGTTTAGAAAATTCTGGTCAATATGTACTTAGAACTTAATGCAAAGGAGCGAAAATTAAACTAGCTGAGAGGCAGAACTGTAATGCACAACAAATACTAAAAAAAAGGAGAATTACTTGTAGAGTAATTTGGGTTGTTGAATAATTTGCTAAATAATCTGTAAAAGAGACATTCCTTAAAGCAGGATTCTTCTACTTCACAAAATCTAGTTCATACCAATACATTTTGGACAGAAAGAAGTGAATTCAAAGGTTTCAAAGGTACTTTTATTGTCAGAGAAATGTATACAACATACATCCTGAAATTCTTTTTTTTCACAACCATCTGCGAAAACAGAGTGCCCCAAAGAATGAACAACAGTTTAATGTTAGAACCCCAAAGCCCCACCCAGTCCCCCCCCAACGCGTAAGCAGCAACAAAGCAATGATCCCCCCCATCCCCACTAACAAAAAAGCATTGGCATCCCCCCACTGAGCATTGAAGCGTGTCTTTATTGTGTCATCAATAAATACACAGATTTGCAGTACCCCAAAAACTACTTGTTCACCCGGTAATTTGACATACCACAGGCTCTCTCACTCCCTAATAAGGGAAGAAGAAGTGTCCCCGTTTCACATGCAAGAGGGGAAATATAACAAACTACTCACTGATGTACAGTGTTACAAATCAATTGCATCCCTTTTTCCGAACTCTGTGCCCAAAGAAATCGGGTCCCTGGGCACACAGACAGCTGCCAGCTAGCTGCTTTCAATCTTCTGTCTCCCACGACATACCAATTTCCTGCAGAGGCACTGACCTCGAGTCCGCCTGCCATGAAATCCCAAAACTCCGAAGGCGTGCTAATCCTCTAGGCCACGTTCTTGGCATCTCAAATAACGGCCATTTGTGAGAGCCCAAATGCAGGTCCCATTCCTGCAAAGAACCGAAGTCAGCATGCACCTGCAGGTCAGAGTCTTCAAAAGAACCCTGAAAGGGTAAAATAGAGATATTAAAGATAGAAGTAAAACTGTTTCCAAAGATACAAGCAACAGAGTTGCCGTTAGACGCCATCATCCCTCCTAAGCTCCACATTTGTGTTTCATTCAAAACATAATGACTCATTGCAAATACAGTACTAGAATTTTTGGATGAGTTGTTTAGGCTGATTTCCAGCATGTAATTTGAGCAGTAAACTGCCCACCAGATTGGCAACCTGTTTAGAAATTACTTGGTCTTATTTTATTTCTAATTGATGTCTGTGCACCAAAATAAAATACCCATAAAGAACTTTCATAACTATGGAATACTCCAAATTGCTTTCATCTGATAAAAGGTCAGAGGAAATGTCTCAAGTTGAAATGTCGGCAGTCAATTTCAAAGTTCAATATAACATTTATTATCAGAGTATATACATGTTATCACATATAATCCTGAGATTCTTTTACCGGTGAGCATGCTCAGCAAATCAAAAGAATAGTAACTACAACTGGATCAATGTAAGATCAGGTAGAACATAGAAGACAAAAAATTTTGCAAAAGCAAATATAAATAAATATCAATAAATAACGAGAGCATGAAATAACAAGATAAAGAGTCCTTAAAGTGAGATCATTAGTTGTGGGAACATCTCAATAGATGAGTGTAGTTATCCTCCTATGTTTAAGACCCTAATAGTTGAGGAGTAGTAACTGTTCTTGAAGCTGGTGGTGTGAGTCCGGTTTCCCTCTACAGATGTTACCTGACCTGTTGAGTTCCTACTGCAATGAATATTTGCTTTCTTGGTCATGTTTTGCAAAACTCACTTTCTAAACACAGCAGTTGCCACTTGAAAGATCGTAAATAGATGTACTGTAAATAAATGTCTAACTAATTTTGGTTTGATTACTTCTCGTCATAAAACGGGAGTTAGTCTTCTGTACTTAAAATGTCGATGGCAAGTAGTAATCAGCCTGAAATTAAAAGCACAGCTCTGTCTTTGAAAAGTAGGATGTAGCTCACTACACCTGGTTTATTACTGCTTGAGAGTGCAGTATAACACAATAGGTTATTTAATTTGTCTTGTTTCAAAACAGAAAAAGCTTGCAGACCCAAATGAGTAATACTATTTAGCATATCAATAATAGATGTGTTTATAGTTGGAAAGTTTATGTACTCAAAGAAGTTAGCTTTATAGTATTAGCTGAAATTTGTGTCTCCAAGAGGCTTTTAGACCATTTGTGTAAAAAGAGTGTCTGAGGAAATATGTGTGAAGTTACCCAAACGGCAGAGAATGGGGAGGAATGTAGAGAGCTGTTCAGGCTTATCAGGAACAGAGTAGAGACATCTAGAAACATGGGGTAAACTAGAATGCATTTGCCTGGCTTCAATTTCTGCAATGGACAATCAGTTTTTAGGAATTGTAGCAACACACATCAAAGTTGCTGGTGAACACAGCAGGCCAGGCAGCATCTCTAGGAAGAGGTACAGTCGACGTTTCAGGCCGAGACCCTTCGTCAGGACTAACTGACGGAAGAGTTAGTAAGAGATTTGAAAGTGGGAGGGGGAAGGGGAGATCCAAAATGATAAGAGAAGACAGGAGGGGCAGGGATGGAGCCAAGAGCTGGACAGGTGATAGGCAAAAGGGATATGGGAGGATCATGGGACAGGAGGCCCAGGGAGAAGGAAAAGGGGGAGGGGGGAGAAAACCCAGAGGATGGGCAAGGGGTATAGTGACCCGACGCAGACTGGGAGATCATTTTGCTGAACACCTACGCTCTGTCCGCCAGGGAAAGCAGATCTCCCAGTGGCCACACATTTTAATTCCACATCCCATTCCCATTCTGACATGTCTATCCACAGCCTCCTCTACTGTAAAGATGAAACAACACTCAGGTTGGAGGAACAAAACTTTATATTCCGTCTGGGTAGCCTCCAACCTGATGGCATGAACATTGACTTCTCTAACTTCCGCTAATGCCCCACCTCCCCCTCGTACCCCATCCGTTATTTATTTATATACACACATTCTTTCTCTCTCTCTCCTTTTTCTCCCTCTGTCCCTCTGACTATACCCCTTGCCCATCCTCTGGCTTTTCCCCCCCCTCCCCCTTTTCCTTCTCCCTGGGCCTCCTGTCCCATGATCCTCTCATATCCCTTTTGCCAATCACCTGTCCAGCTCTTGGCTCTATCCCTCCCCCTCCTGTCTTCTCTTATCATTTTGGATCTCCCCCTCCCCCTCCCACTTTCAAATCTCTTACTAGCTCTTCTTTCAGTTAGTCCTGACGAAGGGTCTCGGCCTGAAACGTCGACTGTACCTCTTCCTAGAGATACTGCCTGGCCTGCTGCGTTCACCAGCAACTTTGACGTGTGTTGCTTGAATTTCCAGCATCTGCAGAATTCCTCGTGTTTACGTTTAGGAATTGTACCTTGTTTTGGAAATCTGTTTTTAGAAATGGTTTATTATTTGGAAATGTTTAAGATAGAAATCCTCTGTGAGTCTAAAATTTTAAGAAGGGTGCTTGGATTTAAATGTGTATCACTGAAAATAAATTAACTGTGTTTTAAACTACATTGTTAGTTGGAAGTATCTTCTCCATGCTAGGGAGAGGAGACCCATCATTTTAATAGTGGGAATATTGGCAACTGCTAAGAATAAACAGGAAAATGAACTGGTCCTTTTGAAGATTGAGTAATTACAGCATAATTTCCCTTTAGTGAGAATACTCATGGATAGTCTTCATTTGAATTTAGAACTTCACAGTCAGTAAAACCAATACCTTCACACTACAGATGTTTGTGTTTTTGCTCCAGTTATCTGAAAGGTCAAGTCTGTGTTTCTCTCCACAAATGTGTGAGTCTCGAAGAATATTTCCACCATTCTAAGTTTTATTTTAGGTTTCCAAAATTTTCAGTTGTTTTTTGTCCTGTTGAAGGGTCTGAGCCCAATATGCCAGCTCTCTATTCCTCTCCATTGATCCTGCCTGATCTGCTGAGTTCCTCCAACGTTTTGTATGTGTTACTCTGGACTTCCAGCATCTGCACACAGTCTCTTGTGCTCAGTTTTTTTTTGCTTCTTGATTCCAAATTACCTTATGATCATGGAAGGACTTCTGCCATGCATTCACTATGGTAACACAGCAGCTAATTTTCTCACATTTAGTTCCCATAAACAGCAAAATGATAATGACTAGATGATTTGAATTGTTGATATGAACTGAAGGGTAAGTATTATCCAAGATTGCCTTGTTGTGACTGACTAAACTAAATCACATCCACGATATACAAGTCATATTAAACACAGTAGATCTTTGGGAGAGGATCTGTAGTTCTGCTCATAACGCAATCTTTTATATTTATAGCACTATAATATCAACAAATAATTAACTACAGTTTAAATGGTCATAATCACTTACCTTTCTTTAATATTTTGTATGTGATCAAGTAATTGCATAATTACATATTTACAATGAGAGCACATCCCAATCAGCAGACCTCTGAATACACAAATACTGATCATTAGCCTAAAAAATGCTTCTCATCACTAAGTCCAGACACGCAAAATACGCCTTTTTTGTTACTGTATTAAGTAGTTCCTTCGATACACATCCAGCTATTAAATGACAAAACTAGAATATAAAAGCAAGGATGTAATTTTGAGACCTTATAAAGCACTGGTAAGGCCTCACATGGGGTATTGTGAGCAGTTTGGGGCCCCTTATCTTAGAGAGGATGGACTGAAACTGGAGAGGGTTCAAAGGAGGTTCACGAAAATTATTCCAGGACTGAATAGCTTGTCATATGAAGAGTGTTTGATGGCTCTGGGCCTGTATTCGCCGGAATTCAGAAGAAAGAGGGGTGACCTCATTGAAAACTACCGAATGGTGAAAGGCCTTGATTTAGTGATGTGGAGAGGATGTTTCTTATGATAGGAGAGTCTAAGACAAGAGGACACAGCCACAGAATAGAGGGGCATACTTTTAGAAATGGAGATGAGGAGAAATTTCTTTAGCCAGAGAGTGATGAATCTGTGGAATTCTTTGCCACAGGTAGCTGTGGAGGCAAAGTCTTTATGTACAGTATATTTAAGGTAGAAATTGATTGATTCTTGATTGCTCAAGGGCTGAAGGGATATAGGGAGAAGGCAGGAAATTGGGGCTAAGAGGAAAATTGGTGGACCTTACTTGATGGATCAAATAGCCTGATTCTGCTCCAAAATCTTCTGGTTTTATGTCTTAAAACAGATCTGTCCTGAACTGCACATTAAGTGGCAGACTTGTGCCTTTAATAATGTGCTAATACAGGAGATGGGGTGTATGGTGTGTGAGGGGGGGGTAGCACCTCTGGTGGGGGAACATGTCGCGTCCTGCACAGGATGGTTTGTCCACCTTTGGTCCCCACCTGGAACTCAGCTCTCACCTGTGGCTCTTTGTAGCTGTTCGCATACGACAGCGGCCACACCCCGGGCAACGGCTTTGACAAGCCGGCTAAACCAGGTGAGGGTAGCCGATGGGTCTCAAATCCTTAGTGAGACAGGGAGTTGCCTATCCCAGCATGTGAAGACAGACTCCGGCGGATTGAGCGGGCGAGACCAATGAAAGGTCCAAAGGTCAAGAAGGCGTTCTCTGCAAGTGTTGTGGAACGTGTAGAGCAGGACAAGACACAGAAGACGTCCTGTTCATCCACTGTGCCTAGGTCCCGTTCCGCCATCTCGACTCTTGTCTTGTCACTGGATCCAGATGGGAATTGGGAAGAGAGAGTGAGGCTGATGCTGCGCAACTCTCCCTCACTTAAATCCAAATCAGGCGCTAGTCTTGACACCATCACGCCGGCTGGTGGCGCAGTGACATCAGCACCGGACTCCGGGAGCAAAGGTTCCCGAGTTCAAATCTAGTCGAGCCGTTCCCGGGCATGCTTTCCATCCGTGCCGGGTTGAGTGTCGAGCTAGCAACTCGACCTCGTAAAAAGTACTAATGATGTCGAGGTCTTCATCAATGACGATTGACAAACTTTTAAATACAGGAGATAGTCACTTTATGCCTTCATTAACATCCTCATGAAGTTTTCAATGACCTCAATTAACATGAATGTTCATTGATTGTCTTTCCTTGCATAGTTTCAATGGGACCGATTCAGAATACCAGTGATTGGTTTCAAAGCATTTAAAGTATCTGTTGAAGCTAAATTCTGGAAGACTAGTTCACACTGAAATGAATTCCTGCTATCCGTAATTTCGTAACCCGAGAATAATCCCAGGAAAGCTAAAGTTTGATGAGTCTCTGAATCAGCAGGGAAGCCAAAATGCCCTTCACTGAAGTTCTGATCCACAATTAATCAACTATCACATTTCCTTGTGGGCCTACACTGAAATTGTACAGTCGTTATACCTAAATGGTTATCTACGAGATGGTAGCTCCAGTGGCAATAAAATGTTGTTCCAGGCATTTGACCACAGTTTCATTTGGTGTCCAGGGTGAATTGCAAGTTTAGATTTGGAACCGGCATGCTCAAAGAAGACAGAAGGAAGGCTTGGCTGGAGATCTGTGACCTGTGATGTCCCATAAGAATCAGTACCGGGAGCTCTGTTTGCAATATATGTCAACGATTTGGATAAAAATGTAGAAGAGCGGATTAACAGGTTTATACATGATGCCAACGTTGGTGCAGATGTGGGCAGCGTAAAGGAGAAAGCAGGGTATTAATCAGTTATAGATATGGACAGAGAAGTGCTAGATGGAGTTCAATTTGGGAAAGTGTAAGGTTTTGCAATGTGTAGGTAGAATGAAAGGAGTATATATTCAGTTAATGGTAGACTCCTTAATAGCATTGAGGCATGGAGGGACCTTGAGGTCCAGGTTCCTAGTTCACTGGAAGTAGCTAAGTGAATGCATAAGGTGGTGAAGAAGGCATATGGCATGCTTGCCTTCATTGGTAGGCATGCTGAGCAGAAGAATAATGAAAACATGCTGCAATTATGTGTTAATCCACTCTTTAAGAATGAAGAGAGGCAAAAGGCTGGAAATTATAAGCAAGTTAGCCTGAATTTAGTGGTTGGAATAACAGTAGTAAGGATAAGATTTTCAGGCATTTGGAGGCACACAATAAAATAGGCCAAAGTCAGCATGGTTTCCTTAAAGAGAAAACTTGACTAACAAATCTGCTAGAATTTATTGAGGAAATTACAGGCAGGACAGACAAAGGAGAGTCAGGGATGTCATTCCACAAACAAGAGAAAATCTGCAGATGCTGGAAATCCAAGTAACATACACACAGTGCTGGAGGAACTCAGCAGGCCAGGCAGCAGCTATGGAAAAGAGTATCATTGGTATTTCAAGTGTCGACTGTGCTTCACCCATAGATGCTGCCTGGCCTGCTGAGCTCCTCCAGCACTGTGTGTGTGTTGTCCAGGGATGTCATTTCCTTAGATTTTCAGAAGGCCTTTCACAAGGTGCCACACATGAAGCTAGTAAATAAGGTAAGAGCCCATGGTATTACAGGAAAGATGGACAGAAATATTGGCTGACTGGCAGAAAGTAAAGAGTGGGAATGAAGGGGGATTTTTTTCTGATTGACTGCCAGTGACAGTGTTCCACAGGGGTTCGGTGTTGGGACTGATATTTTTCACTTTATATGTTAATGATCCTGATGACAGAATTGATGGATTTGTGGACAAGTTTCTGCATGGTACAAAAATAAGTGGAGGGGCAGCAAGTGTTGAGGATGCCAGTAGTCTGCAGAAGCACTTGAATAGTTTAGAAGAATGGGCAAAGAAGTGACAGATGGAATGCAACGTAGGGAAGTGTAGAGTTTGATACAGGAGGAGGACTATCAGACATGACTGTCAGTAGTTACTGTGTTGGCAAAGGGCACCAGCTGGGTAACTTTGTTTCAGGATCACACTCAGCAGTTTAATTTCTATGCCACATATACCTCCCTCTCTCCCTCTCCCTCCCCTTAGTCTGCCTGGCCTTTAAGGTTGTGGAACTTGCTGAGTTCCTCCAACTTTTTGATTTTATTGCTCAAGATTTGCAGCATATGCGTCCCCAATTATCATTACACTGTCACAAACATGAAGAAATCTGCAGATGCTGGAAATTCAAGAAACACACACAAAACGCTGGTGGAATGCAGTAGGCCAGGCAGCATCAACAGGAAGAAGTACAGTCGACGTTTTGGGCCGAGACATCAACTGTACTTCTTCCTATTGATGCTGCCTGGCCTGCTGCGTTCCACCAGCGTTTTGTGCGTGTTGCTATCATTACACTGTAATGCTTTTTTTTTATCACAACTTACTGATATGCACTATCTGTGTCTTCAGCATTCATGTTCCTGTTCCTTTTCATTTGTAGGTTTGTTCTCAGCTGGAGCTGTCAAATTGAAGTAACAAGCAGGTATCTGTCATTTAATTCTCTGTAAGGACATTGTTATTGTCTTTTGTTCTGCCTGTGAGGGTGACAAGAAAGTGAATCATAATGTTTGACCTGGGTCCAGTGTTTCCACTGGGTGCTTCACTGGCTCTGCTCACAGACGCAGGTGTCATTTGTCAGGAGTACCACCTGTGGTCCTATCCATCTGGCAGTGAATTCTACCTTTTCAGATATCTCCATTACAGTGACTTAGTCATCCTGCTATGGAAACATCACCTAGTCTCCCTCTGGCTCCTTTTGAACAGCAATCTGTTGCTGTTTTGCTCAGTCCTTCAACAATTTAAGCTAGTTACAACAATCGTTCACATCTCCATAACATCTTACTAAACTGGCTTCAGTAGTTCTTACAATTTCTCTGGTATCCTGTTCTTGTGCCCTTTTTTCCCTGAGGTCTTCCCACTCATACCCCTCTGCACCTTACATTCCCACTGCGTCTAACACTTCTGGTCTGAGTTTGGCCCCTACCTCCGAGACCTCCTGACATAACTCACACACATTGACCTGACTCCTGTCCCTCTGTGGCCATGCTGTCTTTCTGTAGATCACATCGGTTTGCTGATGCTGACTCATCCACGTAACCTGAGTCTATGATAACACCTGCCTTACTTAGTGTGTCTTTCCCCTGACAGTACCCTCATTGTTTGGACATATCCAAAAATCTTCTGAAAGTTGCACTTCCTCTATCAATTAACTGAGGCTGACTTCTCTCTGTTGTCATTGTTTCACCCTGCACTGGTAATGCACATGCCCTCTCCAGTCATGTGCAAGCGAAGATCTGTTATTGATATCAATGACCCTGTGCCCACTAGCATGTTGTATATTTCTGGCCCCCAAATAGACCTCCGGTGCACTTCCATGGGAGACCAGTCCTGACAAGGGAAGCTGTTGCAAGCTGTTTGATATGGATCCTGTCTTTACCAGCTGCATGGTCTAGTAGGCAGTCAGAATGGACAGAGAGGTGCTACTGTGGTTTCTGCCTGCCTTGCTGGGTGACTCTTGGATCTTCCTTCCTTAAGAGGATGCTGCCTCTAACCTGAGCTGAAAGGTCTGAGAGGCCACAAATGTAACTTATCATCGCCTTTACCCTTCTTTTCTATTCCAGGGTTCCCTTGTTAAGTGTCCCGGTTGCTGATGCACAGAGCAAGTCCTGTTTTGTCACAGCAGCTGCATTCACTAAAGCCATTCTGCAACTTATCTCCCCTCTGGTCCATTTCCCCAGCCCATGATATTATTTTGGGGCAGGTAGATCCCACGGGTCTAAAACTTCCCAGCGGGCAGAGCTCAGCCATTTCCTCAGCATTTTCAGGAAGACTGGATCATCCTTCCCTGGATTATTCCTTGCAGACCAAAGATGTATGCTCTATATAATCAATGTTATATCTAAACCACTGATAGTATTACTACGTGGCACTCCCACTCATGCCCATATACCATCCTGCACCCTGAAATATATTGTCCCACCTAATCCTTCAGCATTAACCAACACATGCATATTTTTGGATGCATCTGGTGAATTTCAATAATTTCTTCTATTTTGCAGCAGAAACCTGTATTCACACAAGCAACTCTCAATGAAGCAGCTCAGACAGAATCCCCTTATTCACCATGGGCATGAATAGTCTATCTGGTGTAGTAATCTGTATTGGGGGCTGGCTGAGATCATCACGATTCTGGGCCTAACTTTGTCTTGATGTCAATACTTTATACTTTATACTTTATTGTTGCCAAACAATTGATACTAGAGCGTACAATCATCACAGTGATAGTTGATTCTGCGCTTCGTGCTCCCTGGATTACAAATCGATAGTAAATATTAAAAATTTAAATTATAAATCATAAATAGATAATAGAAAAGGGAAAGTAAGGTAGTGCAAAAAAACCGAGAGGCAGGTCTGGATATTTGGAGGGTACGGCCCAGATCCGGGTCAGGATTCATTCAGTAGTCTTATCACAGTTGGAAAGAAGCTGTTCCCAAATCTGGCCGTATGACTCTGCAAGCTCCTGAGCCTTCTCCCGGAGGGAAGAGGGACGAAAAGTGTGTTAGCTGGGTGGGTCGTGTCCTTGATTATCCTGGCAGCACTGTTCTGACAGTGTGCAGTGTAAAGTGAGTCCAAGGACGGAAGATTGGTTCGTGTGATGTGCTGTGCTGTGTTCACGATCTTCTGCACCTTCTTCTGCTCTTGGACAGGACAACTTCCATACCAGATTGTGATGCACCCTAGAAGAATGCTTTCTACGGTGCCTCTATAAAAATTAGTGAGGGTTTTAGGGGACAGGCCAAATTTCTTTAGCTTTCTCAGGAAGTAAAGGCGCTGGTGGGCCTTCTTGGCAGTGGACTCTGTTTGACTGGACCAAGTCAGGTCATTTGTGATATTGACCGCAAGGAACTTAAAGCTTTTGACCTGTTCCACTTGTGCACCACCAATGTAAATGGAGTCGTGCGGTCCGCTACTCCTTCTGAAGTCAACAACCAATTCCTTTACCAATAGGTAAAGTCCTGACAGAGATGGTAAATTGGTTCATTAAATTAGTAGTTTTATTACTGTTACATGTAGCAAGGTGCAGTGAAAAACTTACTTTGTATACATTCATACAGATCAATTTGGTACAATAGCTCACTGAGGTAGTAGAAAGTATTACAGAGAAAGAGCACTGAAGGTGCACAACACAATGAGGTACATTGAAATCAAGAGTCCATCGTGTCATACTAGGGAACCATTCCATAGTCTTGTACTAGCAGTACAGAAGCTGCCCTTGAACCTCATGGTATGTACTTTCAGGTATGTGTATTCTCTGGCCTGATTGGAGAGAGGAGAAGAGAGTATATCTGGGATGGGTGATGTCCTTGACTATGCTGGCTGCTTTACTGAGGCAGTGGGAAGTGCAGACAGTCCATGGAGGGGAGGCTGGTTTCTGTGATGTGGTTGCAGGGCAGTTGCTGTACCAAGCCATGATACATTTGGATAGGACGCATTGATAAAAACAGGTGAAGGTCAAAGGGTGCATGTCACCTGTGGAAGTAGAAGCAATGGTGAGCTTTCTTAGCTGTGGTGTCTACAGGGTTGGACCACGACCGGCTAATGGTGAGGTTCACTCCAAGGGATTTGAAGCTCCCAACTTTCTTCACCACAGCACCATTGATGAAGGGAGGAGCATGTGCATACCCCTCCCCACCACCTCCTGAAGTCAATGACTAGCTCTTTTGTTCTGCTGCGACGGAGAATATTTGTCGTGACTCCATGTTACTCATTTCGCTATTTCCTTCTTCTACTTGAACTCATTGTTATTTGAGATATGGTGGTATAATCTGCAAACTCGCAAATGGAGTTAGAGCAAGATCTGGCCATAGAGTCATGAGTGCACAAGGAGTAGAGCAGGGAGCTGAGGATGCAGCACTAATCATGGCAAAGGAGTCGCTGCCTATCCTTATTGATTGTGGTTTGCTTGTCAAAATCAGAATCAGAATTAGCTGTATTATCCCTGACAAAAGTCATGAAATTTGTTGTTTTGTGACAGCAATACAGTACAGGCATAACAAATTACTATAAGCTATAACAGAAAAATGCAGAGTGCGAAAGAGAAATTGGGAGGTAGTGTTTGTGGGTTCACGGACTATTCAGAAATCTGATGGGGAAGGGAAGAGATTGTTCCTAAAACACTGAGTATGGGTCTTCAGGCACCCGTACTTCCTCCCTGTTGGTTGTTATGAGAAGAGGGCATGTCACAAGGTAGTAGTAAAGTTGATTTCTCAGAAGGGGCATCTCTCAATCTCCTACTAGCCTGGAGGTGTCAATGATATTTATTATCACTAACTTATATGATGTGAAATTCATGGTTATGTAGCAGCGTTCAGTCTAGAAGCAAAAAGATTACAAAAATATAGTGCTAAAAATGTAATAATGAGGTAGTATTCATGTGTTCATGGACTGTTCAGAAATCTCATGGTGAAAGGGAAGAAGCTGCTCCTATAATGTTGATTTTCATAGCTCCTTCCAATGATGGTAATGAGAGGAGGGCATGTCCCAGATCATGAGGGTCCTTTGTAATGGATGTAACCTTCTTCCCTGATGCTCCAAACAACTTTTATGCATGCTTCTAGGCATGCAACACAATGCCAGCCAAAAAAAATTTACCTGACTTCCAAATAAGCAGCCATTGTCAGTAACAGCAACAGACATGAGAACTGATCAGCGGAGAGTCAACCCCCGAAGGCTGTCAGCCCATTCAGCACACCAGTTCACTGATGTCTTCACGGATGTATTGTAAAGGGTTAATCTTTGTGCTTGTTGAATGTCTTCAGCACCACTGTGTCCTTGAATGTAACAGAACGAGCTGCAAAAGCTTTGATTAGACTGTGGGAATACTATACGGTAACCATGAGAATGTAATATACTGGGAGAGTACGGCCTTGAGAATGTGAAATTCGGTGAACACAGGGGTAGGATTCGTGAAGTGCAGTGACTAGTGATAATTGGTTCTGATTCGATAGTTCAAGCTGGTGCTAATATATTGGTTCACTTACCACAGCATTTTATACCAGTGCAGACTAATTAGAGCATTCAGCGGGGCTTGGGAGTAATTCTTCGAGGCCTCACTGATGGGCTGGTCATGAATGGTGCCACAGGTTGGGCAGAGTGTGAGGTGTGCTGCAGTAAGAGAGGCCTGCACACACCTAGATAAGTATTTTAATGCTTGTGATTCTGTCCTAATAAAGGAAGTTTTCCAGTTCTAAGTAAGTAATAGTTTTGTCATTCTGCTTATCCGAGCTGGTTCCATGAACCTTTTGTTGTCACATAACAATGAACATCTTCAGCACTTCACTCATTCAGACTGCTGTGCCAACATGCTTCAAGTCAGCCCCCACCATCCCTGTGAAAGAACCCTACACATCCAGAACTAAACAACTACCACCCAGTAGCACTGACACCATATCATCATGAAGATTTGAATGTCTGCTAATGGCACATATCAAAAATTCCATTTCTGCCACACTGGACACTCACCAATATGCTTACCGACATGACCATGCTACGACAGATACCATAGCATCTGTCATGCACTTAGAAAACAAGGGCACTTCTATCTGACTGCTCTTTCTGGATTCGGCACATAAGACCATAAGACATCGGAGCAGAATTAGACCATTCGGTTCATTGAGTCTGTTCCACCACTTCATCATGTCTGATACATTTCCCTCTCAACCCCATGCTCCTATCTTCTCCCTGCAACCTTTCACACCCCAACTAACCAAGAACCTACCTCTTACTTAAATATACCCAATGACCTGGCCTTCACATGGCAATGAATTCCACAGATTCACCATCCTCTGGCTAAAGAAATTTCTTCTCATCTCTGTTCTAAGTGGATATCCCTCTATTTTGAGGCTATGCCTTCTGGTCCTGGACTCCCCTACAATAGGAAACATCTTCTCCATATCCACTTTGCCTAGGCCTTTCAAAATTTGAGAGGATTCAACTAGATCCCACCTCATCCTTATAAATTCCAGTGAGAAAGTCCCAGACACATCAATCACTCCTCATATGACAACCCTTTCATTCCTGGAATCAGTCTTCTGAACTTCCTCTGAACCTTCTCTATTGTCAGTGCATCCTTTCTTAAATAATAGGCCCACAACTGCTCACAATACTCCAAGTGTGCTTTGACAAATGTCTTATAAAAGTCTCAGCATTACATCCTTGTTTTTGTATTCTAGTCCTGTTGAAAAGAATTCATTGCATTTGCTTTCCTTACCACTGACTCAACCTGCAAGTTATCCTTTCAGGATAAAAGACAATAGACAATAGATAATAGACAATAGGTGCAGGAGTAGGCCATTCAACCCTTCGAGCCAGCACCGCCATTCACTGTGATCATAGCTGATCATCCACTATCAGTATCCAGTTCCTGCCTTATCCCCATAACCTTTGATTCCACTATCTTTAAGAGCTCTATCCATCTCTTTCTTGAAAGCAACCAGAGACTTGGCCTCCACAGCCTTCTGGGGCAGAGCATTCCATATATCCACCACTCTCTGGGTGAAAAAGTTTTTCCTCAACTCCGTTCTAAATGGTCTACCCCTAATTCTTAAACTGTGGCCTCTGGTTCTGGACTCACCCATCAGCAGGAACATGCTTCCTGCCTGCAGCATGTCCAATCCCTTAATAATCTTATATATTTCAATAAGATCCCCTCTCAGCCTTCTAAATTCCAGAGTATACAAGCCCAGTCGCTCCAATCTTTCGACATATGACAGTCTCGCCATCCTGCATGAGGTCTCCCACGTCCCTCTGCACCTCTGATTTTTGAATTTTCTCCCCATTTAGAATATAGTCTATGCTTTTATTCCTTCCACCAAAATGCATGACTATACACCTCCCAACACAGTATTCCATTTGCCACTTCTTTGTCCATTCTTCTGCTCTGTCCTAGACCTCCTGCAACCTCCCTGCTTCCTCAACACTACCTGTCCCTCCACCTATCTTTATGTCGTTCACAAATTTGGCCACAAAGCCATCAATTCCATCATCCAAATCGTTGACATACAATGTAAAAAGAATTCGTTCCAACACCAACTCCTGGAGAAAATCACTAGTCACCAGCAGCCAATCAGAAAAGGTTCCCTTTATTCCTACTTTTTGCCTTTTGCCGATCAGTCAATGCTCTATACAGTACATGCTAATATCTTTCCTGTAATACCATGGGTTCCTACCTTGTTAAGCAGCCGCATGTGCAGCACTTTGTTAAAGGCTTTCTGAAAATCCAAGCACAAAACATCCACAAATTCTCCTTTGTCTATCCTGCTTGTTATTTCCTTAAAGAATTCCAACAGATGTGGCAAGCAAGATTTTCCCTTGAGGAAATCATGCAGATTATGGCCTATTTTATCATCTGCATCCAAGCACACCAAAACCACATCCTTAACAATCAATTCTAACATCTTCCCAACCACCAATGTCAGGCTAACTGGCTTATAATTTCCTGTAACACACATCAAAGTTGCTGGTAAATGCAGCAGGCCAGGCAGCATCTCTAGGAAGAGGTACAGTCGACGCTTCAGGCCGAGACCCTTCGTCAGGACTAACTGAAGGAAGAGTTAGTAAGAGATTTGAAAGTGGGAGGGGGAGGGGGAGATCCAAAATGATAGGAGAAGACAGGAGGGTGAGGGATGGAGCCAAGAGCTGGACAGGTGATTGGCAAAAGGAATATGAGAGGATCATGGGACAGGAGGTCCGGGGAGAAAGACGGGGGAGGGGGGAACCAGAGGATGGGCAAGTGGTACAGTCAGAGGGACAGAGGGAGAAAAAGGAGAGTGAGAGAAAGAAACCCCCTTACATGTGTATAAAAATAAATAACGGATGGGGTACGAGGGGGAGGTGGGGCATTAGCGGAAGTTAGAGAAGTTGGTGCGTTTTTATAATTTCCTTTCTTCTGCCTCCTTCCTTTCTTGAAGAGTGGGGCACATCTTCAATTTTCCAGTCCTCTGGAACCATTCCAGAACCTAGTGATTCTTGAAAGATCATTACTAACGCCTCCACCATCTCTTCCACTGCCTCTTTCAGAACCCTAGGATGTAGTCCATCTGGTCCAGGTGATTTATCTAACTTCAGAGCTTTCTGTTTCCCAAGCACTTTCTCACTAGTAATAACAATTGCATTCACTTCTGCCCCCTCGCACACTTGAACTTCTGAAATACTACTAGTGACTTCCACAGTGAAGACTGATGCAAAATGTTCTGATGAAGGGTCTTGGCCCAAAACCTCATCTGTTTTCTCTTTTCAGTAAATGCTGTCTGCCCCGTTTTGTTCATCCAGCGTTTTGTGTGTGTTGCTTCGATTTCCAACATCTGCAGATTTTCTTGTGTTGGCAAAATCCTTATTCAGTTCTTCCACCATTTCCATGTCCCCCATTACTCCCTCTCCAGCATCATTTTCCAGCTATCTAATATCTACTCTCGCCTCTCTATTACTCCTTATATATCTGAAAAAATGTTCCCCCTCTTGATATTGTTGGCTGGTTTACCTTTTCCCCCGTTATGGCTGTGTTTAGTTGCCTTCTGTTGGTTTTTAAGTTTCCCAATCCACTGGATTTGCACTAATTTTTGCTCTATTATATGCCCTCCTTTTTGCTTTTACGTTGGTTTTGAGTTCCCTTGTCAGCCACGGTTGGATCATCCTACCTTTAGAATACTTATTCTTCTTTGGGCCTGATGTTAGTGGCAAGAAGAAAGCATGGTGGGGGTGCATGATAACGGATGCTGCTTTTTTCTGTGGCAGTGGTCCATGTAAATGTGCTCAATGGTGGGGAGCACTTTGTCTGTGCGGGACTGGGCTCTATCCACCACATTTTGTAAAAATTTTCCTTCCTGGGCATTGGTGTTTCTATACCAGACTGTGATGCAACCTGTTAGACTACACACTACTTGGCATCTATGGAAGTTTGCACTTTATGCAAACTTCTAAAAAAGTAGAGGCACTGATATGCTTTCTTTGTGATGGTGTCTACCTACTGGTCCCAGGAAAGATTCTCTGACATGGTAACACCGAAGGTTTTAAAGTCAGTGACCCTGTCATCTCCGATTCCCTTACGAGGACTGACTCATGAACCTCCAGCTTCTTTCTCCTGTAGTCAATAACTAGCTCTTTGGACTTGATATCGCTGAGTGCAAGGTGGTTGTTGTAGCACCATTCAACCAGATTTTCAATCTCCCTTCTATATGCTAATTTGTCACCATCTTTGCTTCAGCCAACAACAGTGATGCAATCAGCAAACTAACATACAGCATTGGAGTTTTATTAACCTCAAAATCATAAGTATAAAGCAAGTAGAGTAAGGGGCTAACATTATTGTCCCACAGATCTTAGTGAACAAACTTCTACTCCTCAGTCGAAGTACACTGCTGTGCAACTGGGTGTTGGACTTCCAAACCAACAGACCTCAGATGGTCAGCAGGCAGAATAGCTTCTCCCTCCACATCATCCCCAACACAGATACCCCCCAGGGCTGTGTGCAAAACCCACTGCTTTTACACTCTGCTCACATACAACTGCATGGCCCAACACATGAGCAATCACATTGTTAAGTTCACCGATGGTGTGACAGTGGTGGGTGAGGCTGCTCACCAACAACGATGAGAGGGCCTACAGAGAGAAGGTGGAAGAGCTGGAGACCTGGTACCAAGCAAATGACCTCTTCCTCAATATTAACAAGACAAATGAGATAGTTATTGACTTCAGGAGAACCCGCACCACTTATACCCCTCTTTACTTCAGCGGCACAGCAGTGGAAACTGCAAGCTGTTTCAGGTCTCAAACACGAGGAATTCTGCAGATGGTGGAAATTCAAGCAACACACATCAAAGTTGCTGGTTGACACAGCAGGCCAGGCAGCAACTCTAGGAAGAGGTACAGTCGACGTTTCGGGCCGAGACCCTGACAAAGTTTGCATCAATATGGCAATCTCAGGATAGATCCTCTGAGATCTTAATGCCAGGAACCTGAAGCTGCTTACCCTTTCCACCACTGATCCTTTGATGAGTACCGGTGTGTGTTCTTCTGACTTCCCCTTCCTGAAGTCCACAATCGGTTCCTTGAACTTGCGGGCACTGAGTGAGAGATTGTTGTTTTGACATCACTCAACTAGCCCATCTATCTCACTCCTGCACTCCTCCAATTGCCATCTGAAACCCTATGGCAATGGTTTTATCAGCAAACTTATAAAATTTACAAGAGCATATTTTGGAGGTAAGCCATCACAATTACAGTATATTGCCCTCTGCATTATCAGCAGTATGTTTCCGGCCACATCCAGGATACTCACAGAACTTTCAAGGTGCTGGGCCCAGCAACCCAGGCAGCAGCGTCTCTTTCCTGGACTTTGACGTGAGCTGCTTAGAAATTTGAAACTGGTAACAGAAGACAGTTTCACTCTGTGTAGTGTATTGATGTCTGTCCAGACACTTACAAATCTTGGAAGGGATATTTCAAATAAAGTTTCTTTTTTTTTTGTTTGTCTGTTATTTTAGGATTGTTGCTGAACTGATTTACTGTTATCCTGGACCATTGTTTCATGATAAAGGAAGCTGGTTTGTTCTACCCGCAAGTGAAGCTGAAGCTGACAGCCATTTGAATAAAAGCACAATATTATATATATAGAGCAAGGTTATTTTTATTACCATTGTTATTTTCCACCTGACATACTTGCGTTTCATTATTAATGCAATTTCCTGAGGTGTGTTATTTACATTTGGTGATGACATAACATTCAAATGGAAATGAATGCAATTGTCATTCATTTCCTGGAGGGTGGTGACGTCTCGCTAAAATCAAATTCTATGTGTGCCAGTTACGTTCCAACACCTTGCTTCGGAGATTGTTATTCATGCAGGAACTATTGCAGTATGCACTGGCTAATCAATCAAGCACCAGGATACCACTGCAGAACCATAGACTGTCCTCATCCGCTTTTCACAATGGACTTCCTGTTGGGGAAGGGGAGGGGTGGCACTCAAGAGACTATTGGAATCTGGACTGATTTGTACCTTCCTGATCCAGTGGCGCTGACACCAATTATTGTGCCTCATGGTGCCCAGTTCACAGAGTGGACTGAGTGTAGATGATAACCAAACAAGCTCAACCATTCTGGGCATATGCCGAGCAAACAAAATAAATCCCCTTTTTTTTCTGATAAATAAATCTTACTTTGATTCAGTTATTTTCCACACAATACCTCATATTTGAGCGATGGTGGAAATCTGGTGTTTTTGTTTCTCTTATGTGCAAATGAAATGAATTTCATGGTGGTTACAGTGTTGTCTCTGCCTTGTCTCAATAACTTGTGACATAGCTATTAACACAAAAATGTTTTCACTGTAGCTCATATTGAAGATACCTTGCATGTGTTTGAACAACAGTTTACCTGTGAAATATACTGTATTTTTTTCTTTCTATCTTTCTATGTAGATGAATCATATTGTACATTTAAAAGTTTAAACTTACCCTTAAATACTAAGATTTTCTCAAAAAAAGTCTAAATTTAAAATGTCTTTTTAAAATCCCTTTAAACTTCCCTCTAGATGCTAAGAATTTTCTCAAGAACCAGAAGGCAATTCCAATTTTTACTAGAATATGCAAATGATATTTCCTGGATTTCTATTGAGGACATTTGTGAAGAAAATTATTGCAGCAACATGTTATCGGAAGGAGGAGAAAGAAGTGGCTCTGTCTTTCATTCAGAATGGTTTCTTAAGACAATTGACCTGGTCAATTGTTAAAAACTTATTGAACAGTGGTTTCCAGTTTGAATTGCTTTACATCCAGGAACTTGATTAATGGTGACATAAGACCGTAAGATATAGGAGCAGAATTAGGCCATTTGGCCCATCAGGTCTGCTCTGCATTTTCATCATGGCTGATCCAATTTTCCTCTCAGGCTCAATTTCCTGCCCTCTCCCTGTATCCCTTCATACCCTGACCAATCAAGAATCTATCAACCTTGGCTTTAAAAATACATACAGACATGGTCTCCACAGCTGCTGGTGGCAAAGAATTCCAAAGTTTCACCATTCGATAGGTTTCAATGAGCTCACTCCTTATTCTTCTGAATTCTACTGAATACAGGCCCAAAGACATCAACAGCTCAGACATGACAAGCCATTCAATCCTGGACTCATTTTGTGAACCTCCTGTGAACCCTCTCCAGTTTCAGCACACCCTTCCTAAAATAAGGGGCCCAAACATGCTCACAGTACATCAAGTGAGGCCTTTATCAAGTTTCAAAATTATATCCTTGCTTTTGTATTCATCCTCTTGCATTTGCCTTCCTCACCACCGACTGCACCTGCAGATTAAACTTTAAGGAATCCTGCACAAGGACTCGTAGGTCCCTTAGTATCTCAATTTTTTGTATTTTCTCTCTATTTAGAAAATAGTCAACCCTTTCATTTCTTCTGTCAAAGTGCATGACCATATGCTTCCTGACACTGTATTCCATCTGCTATTCTTTGCCCATTCTCTTAATCTGTCTAAGTCCTTCTGTAGCCTCTCTACTTCTTCAGAAATACCTCCACCTATCTTCAAATCATCTGCAAACTTTGCAACAAAGCCATCAATTCCATCATCCAAATTATTGACAAATAACGTAAAAAGAATTTGTCCCAACACAGACCCCTGTGGAACACCACGAGTCACCAGCAGACAACCAGAAAAGGCTCCCTTTATTCCCACTCTTTGCCTCCTGCCAATCAGCCACTGCTTTATCCATGCTAGAATCTTTCCTGTAATACCATGGACTTGTAGCTTGTTAGGCAGCCTCATGTGTGGCACCTTGCCAAAGCCCTTCTGAAAATCCAGGTATACAACATCAACCATTTCTCCTTTGTTTATCCTGAACATTATTTCTTCAAAGAATTTCAGCAGATTTGTTAGGCAAGATTTTGCCTTCAGAAAACCATGCTGACTGTAGCCTATTTTATCATGTGCTTCTAAGTACCCTGAGACTTCATCCCTAATAAGATACTCCAACATCTTCCCAACAACTGTGGTCAGACTAACAAGCCTATAGTTTCCTTTCTTCTGTTTCTCCCCTTTCTTGAAGAGTGGAGTGACATTTACTATTTTCCAATCCCCTGGAACCATTCCAGAATCTAGTGCTGCTTTAAAGATCATTCCATGGTCTTTCAGCCACCTCTTTCAGAACTCCAGGGTGTATATCATCTGGTCCAAGTGACTTATTTAGCTTCAGACCTTTGAGATTCCCAAGAACCTTCTCTCCAGAAATGGTAACTTCACACACTTCATGCCTCCTGATACCTGGAACTTACACCATACTGCTAGTGTCTTCCACAGTGATGCAAAATACTTATTCAGTTTGTCTGCTGTTTCGTTGTCCCCCATTACTACTTCTCCAGCATTGTTTCCCAGCAGTCTAATATCCACTCTTTCCTCACTTTTACACTTTAAGTCTTAGAAGAAATTTTTGGTATCCTCTTTAATATTATTGGCTAGCTTAGAAACCATAGAAACTACAGCACAGAAACAGGCCTTTTGGCCCTTCTTGGCTGTGCTGAACCATTTTCTGCCTAGTCCCACTGACCTGCACACAGACCATATCCCTCCATACACCTCTCATCCATGTACCTGTCCAATTCATTCTTAAATGTTAATAAAGAACCCGCATTACCACCTCATCTGGCAGCTCATTCCATACTCCCACCACTCTCTGTATAAAGAAGCCCTCCCTAATGTTCCCTTTAAACTTTTCCCCCCTCACCCTTAACCCATGTCTTCTGGTCTTTTTATACCCATCATAATTTTATATACCTCCATCAAATCTCCCCTCATTCTTCTACGCTCCAGGGAATAAAGTCCTAACCTATTCAACCTTTCTCTGTAACTGACTTTCTCAAGTCCCGGCAACATCCTTGTAAACCTTCTCTGCACTCTTTCAACCTTATTTATATCCTTCCTGTAATTTGGTGACCAAAACTGAACATAATACTCCAGATTCGGCCTCACCAATGCCTTATACAACCTCATCATAACATTCCAGCTCTTATACTCAATACTTTGATTAATAAAGGCCAATGTACCAAAAGCTCTCTTTACAACCCTATCTACCTGTGACGCCACTTTTAGGGAATTTTGTATCTGTATTCCCAGATCCCTCTGTTCTACTGCACTCCTCTGTGCCTTACCATTAACCCTGTTTGTTCTACCTTGGTTTGTCCTTCCAACATGCAATACCTCACACTTGTCTGTATTAAACTTCATCTGCCATTTTTCAGCCCATTTTTCCAGCTGGTCCAAGTCCCTCTGCAGGCTCTGAAAACCTTCCTCACTGTCTACTACACCTCCATTCTTTGTATCATCAGCAAACTTGCTGATCCAATTTACCACATTATCATCCAGATCATTGATATAGATGACAAATAACAATGGACCCAGCACTGATCCCTGTGGCACACCACTAGTCACAGGCCTCCAGTCAGAGAAGCAATTCTCTACCACCACTCTTTGGCTTCTTCCATTGAGCCAATGTTCCATTGAGAACAACCTGTCCCAATCCACGCTTTTTAGATCCTTTCTCATTTCTTCAAATCTGGCCTTCTTCCAGTTCAGAACCTCAACCCTAGGACCAGATCTATCCTTGTCCATGATCAAATTGAAACTAATGGTGTTATGATCACTGGAACCAAAGTGCTCCCCTACACAGACTTCCGTCACTTGTCCTAACTCGTTTCCTAACAGGAGATCCAATATTGCATGCCCTCTAGTTGGTCCCTCTATATATTGATTTAGAAAACTTTCCTGAACACATTTTACAAACTCTAAACCATCTAGACTCCTAACAGTATGGGAGTCCCAATCAATGTATGGAAAATTAAAACCCCCTACCACCACAACTTTATGTTTCCTGCAGTTGCCTGCTATCTCTCTGCAGATTTGCTCTTCAAAGTCTCGTTGACTATTGGGTGGTCTGTAATACAATCCCACTAATGTGGCCATATCTTTCCTGTTTCTCAGCTCCACCCATAAGGACTCAGTAGACAAGCCCTCTAATCTGTTCTGCCTGAGCACTGCTGTAATATTTTCCCTAACAAGCAATGCTACTCCCCCACCTTTCATTCCTCTGCCTCGGTCACATCTGAAACATTGGAACCCTGGAATATTAAGCTGCCAGTCCTGCCCCTCCTGTAGCCAAGTTTCACTAATTGCTATAATGTCATAATTCCACATGTCAATCCACGCCCTCAACTCATCCGCCTTCCCCGCAATACTCCTAGCATTGAAATATATACACCTCAGAAGATTTTTACCACCACTCACAACCTTTCTATCAGCGGATTTGCTTGAAATTTTAACATCATTTATTTTCACCCCAGCCACACTGTCAGCTCTGGTGCTCTGGTTCCCATCCCCCTGCAAATCTAGTTTAAGGCCTCCCCAATAGCACTAACAAACCTCCCTGAAAGGATATTGGTCCCCCTGTAGTTCAAGTGTAACCTGTCTCTCTTGTACAGGTCCCACCTGCCCCAGAAGAGGTCCCAATGATCCCGAAATCTGAAACCCTGCCCCCTACACCAGTTCCTCAGCCTCTTGTTCATCCTCCAGAGCATCCTATTCCTACCCTCACTGGCACCTAGCACAGGTAGCAATCCTGAGATTACCACCCTCGAGGTCCTGCTTTTCAACTTCCTACCAAGCTCTCTATACTCACTTACTTTTGTATTCCATCTTTACCTTCTTAATGACTTATTTAATTGCCTGTTGGTTTTTAAAAGCTTCCCGATCCTCTAACTTCCTACCCATTTTGCTCTATTATTTGCCCTCTCTTTGGCTTTTATGGTGGCTTTGACCTCTCTTGTTAGCCACTGCTCTGTCATTTTCCCTTTAGAATACATCTTCCTCTTTGGGATGTATATATCCTGTTCCTTCCGAACTGCTTCCAGAAATTCCAGCCATTGCTGCTCTGCCATCATCCTTACTAGTGTTCTTTTCCAATCAACTCTGGCTAACTCCTCTCTCATGCCTCTGCAATTTCCTTCACTCCACTGTTAGACTGATACATTTGATTTTAGCTTCTCCTTCTCAAATTTCAGGGTGAATTTGATCATATTATGATCACTTACCCCTAAGGGTTCTTTTGCAAATCATTTCTGGTTCTTTGCACAACACCCAATCCAGAATAGCTGATCCTCTGGTGGGGTCAACTATGAGGTGCTATAAAAAGCTATCTCGTAGACACTCTAGAAATTACACCTCCTGTAATCCAACAGCAACCTAATTTTCACAATCTACCTGCATATTGAAGTCCCCCCATGACTCTATAACATTACCCTTTTGGCATGCATTTTCTATCTCCCATTGTAATTTGTAGGCCACATCCTTGCTACAGTTGGGTGGTCTCTATGCAACCCTCATCGAGGTCTTGTTACTCTTGCAGTTTCTTAGCTCCATCCACAATGATTCAACAACTTCCAACCCAATGTCACCTCTTTCTAATGATTTGATTTCATTTTTTACCAACAAAGCAACACCACACCCTCTGCCTTCCTGCCGACCCTTTCAATACAATGTGTATCCTTGGACATTAAGCTGCCAGATACGACACCTTCAGTCCTGTATTCACCTTTTTCGAATTTGTCTGCCCTTAATGTTGCAAATCATTCTGTTGACTGCAATGTTGCCCTGATCAGCAGCCTCTCCTCACTACACATTGCCTCTATTTGTAAACGAGCTATCTCGTCTTCAGCACTATTATCTACTTTTTCCTATGCTATTTCTCGTAGTGAAAAATAGGCAGCTCAGGACACTAGTTGCACCATGCTCGATTTTTTATTTCTAAATTTGGCTGAGGCCTTACCAACATCTGCCTTTGCAACTTCTCCACTAACTGTTCTGGCACTCTGGTTCCCATCCCCTTCAACTCTAGTTTGAGCACCGTGCAGCATTGACGAAGCTTCCTGCTTGACATTAGTCCCCCTCCAGTTCAGGTGCAAACTGTCCCTTCTGAAAGGTCCCACCTTCCTGGAAGAGAGCCCAATGATCTAAAAACCTTATGCCCTTCCTTCTACAGCAGCTCCTTAGCCACATATTGAACTGTATAATCTCCCTCGTTCTGGCTTCATTAGCATGTGGTATGGGAGCAATCGGTCCTGGCCTTCAACTTAGCACCAAACTGCGTAAACTGGTCACCTCATTACAGGAAGGATGTGGATACTATAGAAAGCATGCAGAGGAGATTTATAAGGATATTGCCTGGATTGGAGAGCATACTTTATGAGAATAGGTTGAGTGAACATGGCCTTTTCTCCTTGGAGTGACGGAGGATGAGAGGTGACCTGATAGAAGTGTATGAGATAATGAGAGGCATTGATCGTGTGGATCGCCAGATGCTTTTTCCCAGGGCTGAAATAGTTAACATAATGGGGCAGAGTTTTAAGGTGCATGGAAGTAGGTACAGAGGGGGATATCAGAAGTAAATTTTTTCACAGAGTGGTGGGTGCATGGAATACACTGCCAGTGAAGGTGGTAAAGGTAGATACAACAAGGTCTTTTAAGAGACTTTTAGATAGGTATATGGAGCTTTGAAAAATAGAGGGCTACATGGGAGGGAAATTTTAGGCAGCTTCTCAAGTAGGTTACATGGTTGGCACAACATTGTGGGCCAAAGGACCAGAAATGTGCTGTAGATTTCAATGTTTCTATGTTTCAATGGCCACAGCGGTACTCTGCACTGACTCCTTTACCCCTTTCCCCTTCCTGACTGTCATACAGTTTCCTCCTGCACCTTCGATCTGACTACCTCTCTATACGCCCTACCTATCACCCTTTCAGCCTCCTGAATGATCTGGATTTTATCCAGTTCCAGCTTCTTAATGCAGTTTGTTAGGAGCTGCAGTTGGATGAACTTATCGCAGTTATATTCGTCAGGGACACTGCAGGTCTCCCTGCCTTCCCACATCCTACAAGAGGAACATTACACTATCCTGCCTGGCATCTCTACTGTCCTAGCTGAGCAGATATTGAGAAGAGAAGAACAAACTTGAGCTTTCTTTCCTTTCCTTTCCTTTCTCTGGCTGAAGTCTCTCTTTGTGGAAGCCTCGAAGAGCTAAAGCCTTAAGATCATCAGTCTGACTATTTTCATTCAGATGACGGCCGCTGCGACAATGGTCACTGCACTTGCCCCTACCTGTCTTTGATTTGTCCTAACTAATCTATCCCAAATGCCCACTGGTCACTGGTTAAAACTCTATAATGCTATCAAGACACACTCCTGCCTTTTATCCTCGAGCAGAGGACCAGATTGAAATCCTCTCCAAACTTCCAATGTCCAGATTGGCTGCTGGTCAAAGCTCATAACGGTTAAGCAGTTGATTGCCATCCAGGAGTCTGCACTATACAAAGCAGTATGAGTCTGACCTCAGTTGCCATGTAATAATTGGATTGCCCTACAAATCCATGTGGTTCACTAACATTTTTCAGGGCAAAAAGTCCGCAGTTACCAATCGGACAGTGCTTGGATTTAATTCCGCCATAGTGGATGATTATTCACAATTTAAGAGCACGGTGTCATAGTTTTGAAGATTAAATATTGGCTTTATTTGTCACATGTACATTGAAACATTGAAACATACAGCGAAGTGCTTGTTTTGCATTAACAACCAGCGTAGACTGAGGATTGTGCTGGAGGCAGCCCGCAAGCACCAACGTAGCATGCCCACAACTCTCTAATCCTAGCCTGAGGTTAGAGTCATTAACTGTATCCCTAACCTGCATGTGGGAGGAAACCTGAGCACTGAGAGGAAATGCCATCACTGGGAGTACATATAAACTCCTTACAGTCTGTGGTGGGAATTGAACCCTGATTAGTGATCGCTGAGGCCATAAAGCAATTGTGCCAGCCGTGCTGCCCATTGGTAGAGCTGCTGCCTCACGACGCCAGCCGTCCAGCCTCATTCCTGACCTCCAGTGTTTTTTGCGTATTCTCACATGGATTAGCAACCGCATGCCAAAGACGTGTAGGTTCTTAGTTACTGGCCACCAGAAATTACCCTTCGCATTGAAATAAATGAAATGTCACAGTCTGGGGAGAATAAAGTGGAATGATGTAGTGTAAATTAATCAGAATCAGGTTTAATATCATCTGCATATGTCAAGAAATTTGTTAACTTAGCAGCATCAGTGCACTGTAACACATGATAGGTATAGAAAAAGTAAATGAATGAATTACAGTAAGTTTAGATATGTGTATTAAATAAATTTAAAATAGTGCAAAAACAGAAATAATAAAAAAGAGTGAGTTCATGGGTTTAATGTCTGTTTAGGAAACAGATGGCAGAGGGGAAGAAGCTTTTCCTGAAATACTGAGTGTGTGCCTTCAGGCTTCTGTATCCTGATGGTAACAGTGAAAAGAGGCACGTCCAGAGTGATGGGGGTCCTTAATAATGGACACTGCCTTTCTGAGGCACCTCTGTTTGAAGATGTTTTGGATACTACAGAGGCTAGTATCCATGATGAGCTGACTCATTTTACAATTTTCCGTATCTTCTTTCAATCCTGTGCAGTAGCACCCCTCCCATACCAGACACTGATGCAGCCCGTCAGAATGCTCTCCACAGTACATCTAGAAAAATTTTCGAGTGCTTTAGGTGACAAACCAAATCCTTTCAAACTCCTAATGAAGTATAGCCACTGTCTTGCCTTCTCTATAGCTGCTTTGATATGTTGGGTCCAGGTTAGATCCTCAGAGATCTTGACACCCAGGAACTTGAAACTGCTCACTCTCTCCACTTCTGATCCCTCTATGAGGATTGGTTTGCGTCTTATCCTTCCTGTTGTCCACAATCAGCTCTTTGGTCTTACTGACATTGAATTCAAGGTTGTTGCTGTGGCACCACTCAACTAGTTGGTATATCTCACTCCTGTACACGTGCCTAAGTGCACATGCAAACTCAGTGAACTGTTTCTGTGCTGCAGTGCTCTATGACTTTATTAACTATCCACTGAAATAACCTAGCTAGTCATATGGTTCAGGGGTAGTTAGGTATGGATAATAAATTATGTCCCAGCTAGTGGCACCCGCATCCTTTGAATGCATTAAAAATATTAAAGTAAGCGGATATATCTTCCTTTGTGTGCCTTTGGCCGTGGACACAATTATAAGTTCAAATGATTGGGTTATTTTTGTGTATCATGTTCAGAATCTAGTGTTGATTTTGAGAAGACTGGATGCTCTTTCATCAGAGCTGCTGTCACCACTTAAGTATTGTTGCTATTCATTTCTCTGCAATCATTGTTTTGCATTCCACAATCCTGACTTTATTTTGTTTCTTATGAAAATCTTTACTTTTAAACAAAATGAAAGGAAATGGGTGTGAAAGTTTGTCTGAGTGGAAACTTTAGTTTTAGTTTTAGCTTGATCTGAGTGCTCCCAGCAACTGGAGGACATAGAAAGGCAGTTTATGGAAACATGTTATTCATTTATAACATTCTGAACTAGTCCAGGAGATGAGTGTATCTTTTTATGAAGTATACACCCTGTGGCCACTTTATTCGGTACTAATAAAATGGCCACTGAGTGTATACTTGAGGTCTTCTGCTGCTATAGCTCATCCACTTCAAGTTTCAAGATGTTGTGCATTCAGAGATGCTCTTCTGCACACTCGTGGTTACTTGTGTTACTGTCACCTTTCCGTCAGCCTGAGCAGTCTGGCCATTCTCCACTGACTTCTCTCTTTGACAAGGCATTTTTTGCCCACAGAACTGCCGCTCACTGGATGTTCTTAGTTTTTTGCACCATTCTCTGTAAACTCTGGAGACTGTTGTGCATGAAAATCACAGGCGATCAGCAGTTTCTGAGATACTCAAACCACCCTGTCTGGCACCAACAATCAATCCACAATCAAAGTCACTTAGGTCACACTTCTTCCCCATTCTGATGTTTGGTCTGCACAACAACTCAACCTCTTGACCATGTCTGCATGCCTTTATGCATTGAGTTGCTGCCACATGATTGGCTGATTAGAGATTTACATTATCAAGCAGTTGTGCACAACTCAGTGTATTTCCTAATAAGGACATGAGGAACAAGAGATAAATTAGAAATAATACTGTCCATACTTGCAGAGAATTGTGGACTAATCAGGTATTAGGGCTAGTAACAATTAGTCAAAACATTTCAGAGAAAAGATAAGGCACAGCATGTTGAATATCGGCTTCTAGAAGTTACCGTTATATTTTCTGTGACTGACAGTGGTGCTGGCCCGTAGGATTCACTGCCTCCCTACTCTACAACATGCAGATAGAACAGAGAACAGAGAACAGTACAGCACTGGGACAGGCTCTTCAGCCCATGGTGCCCTGGTGAACTAATTAAACTAGAGATCAGTCTAGCTAAACTAATCGCTTCTGCCTGCACAACATCCATATCCCTCTAGTCTCTGCAAACCCATGTTTCTATCTAAAAGCTGTGACGAGAAACCTAGCCAAGGATGGTTAGGACTCAGGTGCTGCAGTTTCCGAAACTGGAGTGGAGACACGACACGACGAAACGAGCACAGGGCTCTAAACTAGACGCTAGACGAGAATCCAAAGCTTAGCTGATGATTGAGCACCAAATCTCAGTTTAGGTGCTCTTTAAATATTAAAATCCTGGTGCCAAAGCATGGCCAGCAGTTAGTGGAGTGGGCCTGAGTCTTAAAAGGGCCCGGCTATCCATATTCCAGAGAGTCAGAACATCTAAATCCTGGAAGCTAGCACAGTTGGGTGTATATTGTAACAGGACCCCTCCCCTACAGCCGCCTCCTGGTGGCTCTGGCTACTCAGAGGGGTAATGTTGGTGTCATGCATGAGAACTGGATCCAAGATGTTCCCTTCAGGGACCCAGCACTTTTCGTCAAGTCCAAATCGTTCCCAGTCCTCAAGGAACTGCCGAACACCCCGAATCCAGAATACTTTTTATGGTGAAAACTTTGATGGTAGGGGGGGTGATGGTAGGGCTAAAGGGTTATGAAGGGTTATGCTTGGACAGTCAAGCGTGCCTGAGGATCAGGGGTGTGTGAGGAAAATCAATGTTTCCATATCTTCATTCGTAAAACCAATGTCTTCTACAGGAACAGCTCGGACCCAAGGGGACGACCGTCCAGGGCAGTCACAGTCATGTGCTGGCTCAACTCCTGTAGAGTTATGTTGAGCCAGTGGGCTGTCCCCAAGTCCAAGAAAAAACCTGCTGCCCCAAAGTCCATAAAGGCCCTCACCTCTTGCCGGTTCTTTCCCCAGAGATCTCTACCTTCAGCTTGCAGGTGATCTGCTTCCCTACAGTAATAGCAGCAACTGACGCCTCTCATCAGTGGAGAATCTTGTGCACTGATTTGCAGTGGTTCGATAGGATCTGGTGCAGGAAAATGGCTGGACATTGTCTGAGGTTGGGATGTAGAACAGTGATGCATTGAGGCCGGGCTTTGACTAGATATCTTTGATCTCCTGAGAGAGTCCCACTTACGCTCCACCAGGTGATTATTGAGGTGGATAGACTGATCAATCAGAGCCTCTAATACTCTACCGGCTCTCCCAAGGCAAGGGCATCCTTTTAATCACCTCAGAGTTAGTGGTGGTACAGAGTGGCCAAGACCTCGCAATTCCAACCACGCTTCTCATCCAAAGTCCAAAACTCAATAGTGTAGTCGGCTGCTGATCAACTACCCTGACACACTTTCATCAGATGGTCCATGGCTCTGTAAGCTCCGACAGGATGATCGAATACCCTCTGCATGGTGTTCATGAATTCTTCCAAATCAAACCTCCATTCCCAATGCATGGTGGCCCAGGCCAGGGCTCCCCCGGTCAAAAGAGTGATCATGAAGGCTACCTTTCTGAGCTCCATGGGGACCCAGGACGGCTGGAGTTCTAACACCAATGAACACCGAGTGAGGAAGCCGTGGCAAGAACCCGGGTCATTGCTGAATCTCTCCGGGATAGATGGACAGATTCTGCAGAGCGACCGACAGCCTCACCTAAGTGACTCTGGCTTTCTTCTAACAGGTGGCGCTTGGCATCCTGAAGATTATGTACCTCCTTGCTCTGTCTTGAAATTTTCTCACTGTGGATGCCTGCAGTTGACGAGAGGCATCAATAACCTGCTGGGTCCACGCTAGGCTCAGTCGAATTGTGACGAGAGACCTAGGCGAGGATGGTTCGGACCCGAGTGCTGCAGTAGCTGAGGCTAGAATCCGAGACACGATACGAGACTGAACTGATGACAGGGTTTTAAACTAGACGCTGGATGATAATCCAAAATTGAGCTGATGATTGAGCACTGAACCTTAGTTTAGGTGCTCTTAAAACATTAAAATCTTGCTGCCAAAACAGGGCCAAAATTACTGGGGCTGGCTTGAATCTTCAAAGGGGCCAAGCCACCCATCCGTATTCAGAGCATCTAAACCCTGGAAGCTGGTGCGGTTGGGTGTGTATTGTAACAAGAGTCTTTTAAATACCTTTTCTTCCACCTCTTGCTGCACATTCCAGGTACCCACTGCTCTCTGTGTTCAACAATACCCCCACACATCTCTCCTGAACTTATGGTACATCATATATGCATGCCCACCTTAAAAGAAGATACAGTTAACCTTTGTGCCTGATTTTCTTCTGTGTCCTGGACTAATTATTAAATATACCAATCTCATAATGAAGGTGGGAAGATATGGCAGTGGGGAGGGCAGAGGTTGTGCAGTGTTGGCATCTGTAAGGAATCTTGAGCAGGCTGGGAGCATACTTTGTTTAGAGCTCTCAAAGTTTCATAAGGGTTTGTAAAAGTTTGTGGTGTATTGTTAGAGGGTGTGTCTCCTCTGTTTGAAGAGACAGGCAGGAGGATTCTAAAGCCTGTCACAATCATTGAGAGTATTCAGACTCTACCCAGTAGTGCCAACGCCATCCTATCAGAGTTTCTGTGTTGTCACTTCCTTTGCAGTGCTCACTCAGGTAACTGGCCCTCTCTCACTTTTCTCCCCTGCCTCCCAGTCTTATTCAGTCTTTCTCTCACCTGCTCTAACCTCTGTTCTCCAACTCTCTCTCTCTCTCCCACCCTCCACTTCTATTGTCTCTCACTAGCCTCTTACTCTTGCCTTCTCCTCTATGTTACCTCTCTTTCTTTCTCTCTTTCTCTCTCTCTCTCACACACACACACACTCATTCTGTTTATCTTCATCTCTGTCTCTCATGATCCTTCTTCCTAGCTGCTCATGGTAGAAGAACTAAAGTCAGGTTCTAATGCCAGCAGCAGCAGCTCCAGGGCTGAGACCCCTCATCAATATTGGAAAGGAAGGGGGCTGAAGCCCAAAACATCAACTGTTTACTCACTCCATAGATGTTTGTTGCCTGACTTGCTGAGTTCCTGCAGCATTTTGTGTGTGCTGCTCAAGATTTCCACCACCTGCAGAATCTCCTGCGTTTCTAATACCAGCAGTCCTAGATATGGGTGTCAGTCAAGGTAGTTCAGTGGGTAGGTAAAGGTGGTTTGGGAGGAGGCTTTAGCTTCAATCTGGTGCCTCAAGATGTAAAAGCAGCAGTGGCTGGGGAGGTGTTTCCGTAGTTAGAAGACAGCAGTATCAGTTAGGTATTCATGAGCAGGGCCAGGTGTCCGGGGTTTGACATCCAAGGGAAATTGTGAAACAGCTTGTGACCCATTAAAGATATTGTGAGAGACATTTTGTTTCAAAATTCCTAACTACCTTTTTTACCTGTTGGTTTGTTGGTGAACATGGTCATTTGTTAATTGATTACATACGTTAACATCAATTAATTGACTATACTTATGTTTCTCATTGTTTGGCTTCTCTGATTGAGTTTTACAATTGTGCCTCAAAACTGGAGAACTCCCACATCTCATGTGCTTGCACAAGCACCACTCGTACCTCAGGCGCCAAACTGGAGGT
This sequence comes from Mobula birostris, assembly GCF_030028105.1. Taxonomy (NCBI): domain Eukaryota; kingdom Metazoa; phylum Chordata; class Chondrichthyes; order Myliobatiformes; family Myliobatidae; genus Mobula; species Mobula birostris. Next base: position 195,363,027 of record NC_092371.1, read on the forward strand.
TATGAAAAAAAATCATGAAAGGGGAACATCCTTACTTTAAGAAATAATTTTTGTGGTTTACAGATTGCAGATGAGTTGAAAGAACTTTTCAAGTCAAGTCAAGTCAAGTCACTTTTTATTGTCATTTCAACCATAACTGCTGGTACAGAACATTGTAAAAATGAGACAATGTTTTTCAGGACCATGGTGCTACATGAAACAATACAAAAACTACACTAGACTACAGACCTGTCTAGGATTGCATAATGTGCACAAAACAATGCAGGCACTACAATAAATAATAATAAATAATAAACAAGACAATAGGCACAGTAGAGGGTACAGTAGGTTGGTGTCAAGCCAGGCTCTAGGTGTTGAGGAGTCTGATGGCTTGGGGGGAAAAACTGTTACATAGTCTGGTCGTGAGAGCCCGAATGCTTTGGTGCCTTTTTCAAGATGGCAGGAGGGAGAAGAGTTTATATGAGGGATGCGTGGGGTCCTTCATAATGCTGTTTGCTTTGCAGATGCAGCGTGTGGTGTAAATGTCTGTGATGGTGGGAAAACAAACCCCGATGATCATCTCAGCTGACCTCTCTATCCGCTGCAGGGTCTTGCGATCCGAGATGGTACAATTTCCGAACCAGGCAGTGATGCAGCTGCTCAGGATGCTCTCAATACAACCTCTGTAGAATGTGGTGAGGATGGTGGGGTGGGAGATGGACTTTTCTCAGCCTTCGCAGAAAAAAAGAGACGCTGCTGGGCTTTCCTTGCTATGGAGCTGGTGCTGAGGGACCAGGTGAGATTCTCCGCCAGGTGAACACCAAGAAATTTGGTGCTCTTAACAATCTCTACAGAGGAGTTGTCGATGTTCAGCGGAGAGTGGTCGCTCCATGTCCTCCTGAAGTCAACAACCATCTCTTTTGTTTTGTTTACATTAAGAGACAGGTTGTTGGCTCTGCACCAGTCCGTCAGCAACTGCACCTCTTCTCTGTATGCTGACTCGTCGTTCTTGCAGATGAGACCCACCACGGTCGTGTCATCGGCGAACTTGATGATGTGGTTCGAGCTGTGTGTTGCAGCACAGTCGTGGGTCAGCAGAGTGGACAGCAGTGGACTGAGCACACAGCCCTGGGGAGCCCCTGTGCTCAGTGTGATGGTGTTGGAGATGCTGCGACCAATTCGGACTGACTGAGGTCTCCCAGTAAGGAAGTCTATGATCCAGTTGCAGTGGGAGGTGTTCAGGCCCAGTCGGCTCAGCTTTCCAATCAGTTTCTGAGGAATGATTGTGTTGAATGCTGAACTGAAGTCTATGAACAGCATTCGAACGTACGTGTCTTTTTTGTCCAGGTGGGTTAGGGCCAGGTGGAGAGTGATGGCAATGTCTGTTGAGTGGTTGGGACAGTACATGAACTGCAGGGGTTCCAGTGAGGGGGGCAGTAGGGTCTTGATGTGCCTCATGACGAGTCTCTCGAAACACTTCATGATGATGGATGTGAGTGCAACGGGACGGTAATCATTGAGGCAGGACACTGAAGACTTCTTTGGCACGGGGACGATGGTGGCGGTCTTGAAGCACGTAGGAATGACGGCACTGCTCAGGGAGATGTTGAAGATCTGTGATAATGTTTAAATTGCCATACATTTGAAATGAAATAATCTGGATGAACAGCGTATGGAAATCTAATGGTGTCTTTGGGCTTCTTCAAGGGGCTTCATTTTGCCTCATAATGCTCCAAATTCATTTCCTAATACAGGTCGACATTCACTAATCCGACTACCTATAATCCGGTTCCTTCGATAATCCGACACTGATTATGCTTAATGTGATCCTTCTGTAATTTGGCATTTTCACTAATCTGGCACTCCACAGGTCCCAATGGTGCCAGATTAGTGAAGGTCAACCTGTACATGATAATGGTTCTCATCCAAAGCACCATTAGGGAAGTGACAATGACCCTCAATATTCTGCATTGGAGAAGTGGAGTCAGCAGAAACTCCTGTTCCTGAGGTTGTAACCAAAAAATAAAAGTGTTAACTGAATTCTCAGGAGTACAGTTTTAAAATGTTCTAATATAGAGCAATCATCAATGGCCCACCTTGTTACCCAGTCCAATAATTCCCAAACTGAAGTAGAAGGTGCATGAACATAAACACAAATTTGGAGACAGGATGGTCCTTGGTTATTATGCTCTCCCGAGATGAATTTCCTTCAAACTATACACAAACTTACATGTAAGCAATAGCCGTTTGGATGGATAAATGGCAAATATTGCAGACATAGAACATCCATGGTTCTTCCGTTGAGATTGTTAAGAGCACCAAATTTCTTGGTGTTCACCTGGTGGAGAATCTCACCTGGTCCCTCAACACCAGCTCCATAGCCAAGAAAGTCCAGCAGAATCTCGACTTTCTGCGAAGGCTGAGAAAAGTCCATCTCCCACCCCCCATCCTCACCACATTCTACAGAGGATGTATTGAGAGCATCCTGAGCAGCTGCATCACTGCCTGGTTCAGAAATTGCACCGTCTCGGATCGCAAGACACTGCAGCGGATAGTGAGGTCAGTTGAGAAGATCATCGGGGTCTCTCTTCCCGCTATTACAGACACTTACACCACACGCTGCACCCGCAAAGCTAACAGCATTGTGAAGGACCCCACGCAACCCTCATGCAAACTCTTCTCCCTCCTGCCATCTGGCAGAAGGTACTGAAGCATTCCGGTTCTCACAACCAGACTGTGCAACAGTTTCTCCCCGCAAGCTATCAGACTCCTCAATACTCAGAGTCTAGACTGACATCTACATCATTTATTATTATATTGTAATTTGTCCTCCACTGTGCCTATTGTCTTATTTATTAATTATTGTGCTGCCCTGCACTGTTTTGTGCACTTTATGTAGTCCTGTGCAGGTCTGTAGTCTAGTTTAATTTTTTTTTGTTTGTTTTACGTAGTCTAGTGTAGCCTTGTGCTGTCTCACATAGTCTAGTGTAGTTTTGTGTTGTTTCATGTAGCACCATGGTCCTGGAGGAACGTTGTTTCGTTTTTACTGTGTACTGTACCAGCAGTTTATGGTCAAAATGACAATAAAAAGCGACTTGACTCGACTTGACCACAGAATCATTCTAAAACATTCAAAAGGGGAAAGTTGAAGCAAAGGGAGGCGGTGGTGGAAGCAGATACAATAGGGTCTTTTAAGAGCCTCTTAGATAGGTACATGGAGGTTAGAAAAATTGTGCTAGGGAAATTCTAGGCAGGCTCTAGAGTAGGTTACATGGTCGGCACCACATTATGGGCTGAAAGGCCTGTAATGTGCTGTAAATTTCTATGAGCTATGTTCTAATATTCATGACCTCTACAAGAAAGCACTGATAACATGTTGGATGCAATAATTTCCTACCTTTTTTGACATTAATGTAACGACAGCATACATTCCTATGCAAACATATGAGTACCACACACTTTGAAAATAACTAGCAAAGACTTCAATCTGTTAATACTATCTTTTGAAATGATACAGGTAATTGGGATCTAATAGCCACTAGACACAGAGCAAATTCCTATCAGCTGTGCTGCTCAAAATCAGCAGATGTTTTATCTCTTCAGAGATGTATGGAATGTTTGTGCAGTAACTGGAGTCCTCGGACACACTAAGATAATGGTTCAGCAGGAGATGGGAGACACCAGCTGATAAAACGAATGATGGATGCATAGTTTGTCTCTGATGCAAGGTATTTCTCCCTAAGGAGATGTAGAGGCATAGCAGGTAATTCACTTAGAATATTTTATGTCTGTGTGCACCAACTGTCACCTGAGAAGCAACGATCCATCCATAATCTGAAGCATCCCTCTTCTAGTAAAGTGAATACTGACAGCCTCAGATAAGCACATACTTCATCCTGGCAGCAGTTGCTTTAAACATAGAATTTCCCTGCACCAAATTACTTCCCTTCCATCACTGCAAATTCTGTAGCAGGCTGCAGAGTCATAACCCTTCCTAAGTGCTAAACTTCAGATGCCCCCCCATCAGACACACAAACATTTCTGTCAATACTTCCAACTCATTCTGGTTTCATAGAGTTGCTGTTTCAGAATTGATACACTTTTCACTGTTTCAAACATTATTACTGTTTAGGATTATCATGTGGAATACAGGCAATGGAAAATTGTTCCATCCTTGGCATTAAGACTTCCTAGCACTAAGGAATCAGATATAGATTTTGCAAATGACTTATTTTAGGTGAGGTTTAATAATAGTTCAAACTAGTTTTTGACAAACTAGTTAAATGTATCCGAATTCAATTGTGTTTTCTAATTATGTATTTCCTTAGTTATGAATTGAAACACAGCATTAACTTATTAGCACTCATTATTCTATTAATCAAGTAGCACGGTTAAGGCAATTAGCAAAAGAAGGAGAGAGGACCAATCCAGATTCACACCATATGCAAAATATCTAATTTGAGAGAACTGTATATTGTATTAATGTGTCTCAGTTGTAAAATAGACAATTAATCTAGGACAGTAAACAATTACTGTTCAAAGACTTCATCATCCTGCCAAAGTGTAGTGATCATTAGTTTCCTACATCCCACATTAACTCATACAACAATTTGCTGCATTTTATGACTTTATATTAGAGCCAATAAGCTTTTCTTCCAGCAAGTTCAAGTTAGTTACAGAATGACATAGTATATGCCTGCTGTCAGTAAGAAATGACAAAAAAAGTTTTAATGATGCATGAATTAGATTATTAATTTATAGCCACATCACCAATAGTAGAACAATTAAATTTGTACTCCATGCCTTATCTTTAATCACATATACACTCAGTTCTCATTCACCAGGTATCACTTGTACCTAATAAAGTGGCCATTGATTGTACTCCTGGTCTTCAGCTTCTGTAGCCCATCCACTACACAGTATGACATGTTGTGCATTCAGAGATGCTCTTCTGCAAATCTCTTACTATCTCTTCTTTCAGTTAGTCCTGATGAAGGGTCTCGGCCCGAAACGTCGACTGTACCTCTTCCTATAGATGCTGCCTGGCCTGCTGCGTTCACCAGCATTTTTTGTGTGTGTTACAGTATTTGAGTTACGGTCGCCTTCCAGTCAGCTTGCCTGGCTATTTTCCTCTGCCTTCTGTCATTAACAAGGCATTTTCACACACAGAACTGCTGCTCACTGGACATTTTTTGTTTTTCCCACCATTCTCTGTAAACTGTAGAGAATTTTGTGCATGGAAATCCTAGGAGATTAGCGGTTTCTGAGATACTCAAGCTACTGCATCTGGCACCAACAATCATCCCACGGTCAAAGTCATTTAGATCACATTTCTTCCGCATTCTGACTTTTGACTGAACAACAATTGAACCGCTCGACCATGTCTGTATGCATTTATGCACTACGTTGCTGGCACATGATTGACTGATTAGATATTTGCACTAACATACAGGTGTACCTAATAAAGTAGCCACTGAGTGTACAGTATGTTTGTGCTGTGAAATATTTGCTCTGGTATTGGGGTACAGCAGCAGCAGATATGACACATAGATTTTCCCTCAGTGAATATTCCTGCATTAATTTTGTTTAGAAAATTGAAATTTACTTAATCTGTCTTCTGCATTAACCAAACACAGATGGATGAAAGACAGGTTTGTGGCACCACGGTAGTGTAGCGGTTAGTGCATCACTATTACAGCTTGGGGTGCTCTACAGTTCAGAGTTTAATTCCAGCGCCATTCTGTAGGGAGTCTCTGTGTGACCTCTCAGTGGAATGCATGGGACTTCTCCAGGGCCTCTCATTTCTTCCCACAGTCCGAAGACATACCAGGTGGGTTAAATGGTCATTGTAAATTGTCCTGTGATTAGGTTAGGGTAAATCACGTTTGTCAAGTGTTGCTGGGGCAACGTGGCTCGACGGGCTGGAATGGCCTACTCTGCATTGCATTGCTAAAATAAAAAATAAATAAAAAGACAAATGGACAGATGTGAAAATGCAATCATGTCTATGAATCTCATTTATGTTTAGCATTCTAATCTATTCCATTCAATGGGATCTGGTAGCTTAAATCAAATTGCAACTAGCTCTTCATAATTAGCTCGGTGGTGCATACCCTACAAATCTAGTGGTACTTCAGGGCACTGTCTTGAAACTTACTAAATTTTTCATCTGATCATCAAATATAGGCAGTCAAAACCTGCAGAACTGAGAATGCATGGATCATTGAATGGCAAATATAGAAAAATAACATTATGGCTGAGACCCTGAGTGAGTTACTGTTGTAAGTACTGAAACTTAAAGAAAAACACTATAAAACTAGTACATCAGCTGTTACTCCACTCGGACAGAAATTGATGCAACTTTATGTGAAGTATCAAAGTTGTAACGTCATTAAAAAGATCTCATTTCATGTGTAAGGTTGGCATTTAGTATGCACAAGAATGTCTGATGTAGCTTGACTGCCCACGGTAACCCCATTTAAAAGGAAAATAAACAATGTCTGTGTAATTTATTTGGCTATTTTCATGACATAAGATTTTTCTCTTGAACAGATAATTGTTAAATTGCTGACCTAGCAACTCAACAGCTCTTATAATGAACATTGTTTACTTTAATTACTGACATTGCATTGGGCTCTGAATTAAAAGTCCTAATATTAACCAAGCATACAAGTCCTCATTTTTGTACAACAATGACAAGCATGGATATCAAATGAAACTCCATTTCTGTTTTTAAACAAGATGCAGCACTAATGTGACTGACTGGGTGGCTTACTGATCACTGATTATCTGGAAATTATGGACAATTTCCCTTTGTAAAGAAACTGCACAGGAGTCACAGAATTCAACAGGAAATGGTGATTGGTTGGAGGCAGGCAGTTAGCCTTCCTGTTTAACATGAATCAGATAGAGAAACATTCATATATAGGGCTGTCTTGTTTCCTTAACGTGTCATGTTTTGACTTTCTATCGATTTATTAAGCCACTGAATGGCATTAACCCTTGCTGGACAGGACAGGTTTTGACGTTTATATCACTCACTTGTTCTCGCACTGGCTTTCTTGCAGTTCTCATTCTTGTACTGTGGCTTCTTAATATTTCATTGCATCCACTGACATCTATTCTCCTCAGAAACAGAATCAAGTTTATTATCACTCAAATATGTCATAACATTTGTTGTTTTTACAGCAGCAATACAATGCAGGACATAAAATTTACTATAAATTTTTAAATAAATGTTGCAAATAAAAGGAATCATGAATTAGTGTTCATGAGTTGAAGGACAAATTGAAGTCTGATAGTGGAGGAGAAAAAGTTCTTCAAAGGGATCTTCAGTCTCCTGTATCTCCTTCCTGATGGTAGTCATGAGAAGGGGGCATGTCCCACATAGTGAGGGTCCTCAGTGAAGGATGCCAGCTTCCTGAGGCACCATCTCTTAAAGAAGTCCTTGATAATGTGGAGGCTGGTGGAACTGACTGAGCCTACAACTTACTGTAGCTTCTTTTGATCCCGTGCGTTGGACCCTCCATATTAGGCTGTGATGCAACTATTCTGAATCCTCTCCACTGTACACCTCTAAAAGTTTGCAAGAATCTTTGATGACATATCAAATGTTCCTCAACTCCTGATGAAGCAGATCTGCTGGCATGTCTGCTTCATGATTGAATCAATGTTTTGACGTGGACCAAGGATCGCTCCTCCGAGGTATAGCTGAAGGAAGTGCAGCATCTGGACTTCACTTCCATTATCCAGGGAGCCAAGTGCTCCATCTAGCTCCTAGCACTATGATGACCTGCATTAATTGCTCATGATGTGGCCTCTTTCGTACCAAGAGAAGCATGTGTAGATTGGATGAGCACTTAGCAGAACACCTCTGTTCTGTTGGTTAGACGGAAAGTGAGTTTCCAGTTGCTGACCACTGTATTCTACGACACTGACTGCTCTGTCATCCATAGCTGTTCGAGCAAGGTTCAACACAGAGCATTACTGCATCTGCTGACTGGGTATGTTGTACTTCTCAGAACTTAACAATGAATTGAACAAAAATAAGCACAGGGGATGATGAAAAACCCAGCAGGTCAGGCAGTATCTGCATGGAGAGAAGCAGAGTTAATGCTTCAGGTTAAAGATTCTTGATAGAACTGAAATCTTATCTGAGATCAAAACTGAGTTCTGTTAAAAGGGCTTTGACCTGAAACCAGTATTACGAAACTTCCAGCATTATCCAAACACTGCAGCAAGTAAAATACAGAAAAAAGCTGATTGCCATTGAAAGTTTTACGTTTTGTTTTCTATTTTCCTCGAATATTTCTATTTATTGGTTGCTAACAATAGCGGATACATCTAATAGCTGTTCTAACAAGCCATTAAATTTTCTGCAGTGGGGCATCCAGGAATGCATTTGATTGGAGTTGACAAAGCCACTTGTACTTGAGTCAGTTTGGATGAATCAACTGGATATATTTACATAATGAAACTAGTAGAATATATCATAAACACTATTAAAAATGATAGGTTGGAAAGACATGGATTGCTCCTGACTATATACATATAGTAAGTCTGTTTATCAGCTCTTCTTGACTTGCACCAGAGCTAGCTTTCAATTCCACTTCACCTCAGACCCCTGGATTCTACGTTATGCGGCTGCGCCTTTCCCTTTGTGTCTGCATGAAAGCTTGAGTGTCTTTTGATACTTTGAATATAAGCAATGCACAACAAATTCCATGCAGAGAGCAGGAAAATGCACATTAATGGCTCCTCTGACAGCCTATTGAAAGCCTGAATAATTAACAGTACAGACCCATCCACAACACATGAATATAACATACTATATGGAAGTCAGACAAATCTCATCCTAAGAAATGAAATAAATGGAGAATGACAGCCATTTCAGTGCATCGTGAAGCTTTCACCCATACACCTTGAAAAGAAAGAAATATGTACACTTAGTTGAAAAATCGATGAAATAGGTAAAATTCAACTTCACTGATGCTGAAGATGAGAGGAAGATAAGTAAATCAAGCTCTGTCTATTTCTCTGTCTGACCTTCATCCAAACAGAAGACAAATGCTACATCTTTGTTGCTTTAATTATTTCTGCACTCTCACCGGGTATCTCTAAGATCAGGAAAAATACTATCTCTACACATGTCAGGGTCTTGTTAGGTTAAAGTGACTGAACAAAATATAGGAATGACAAATAATGGATCTCCTTTTTAAAATTAAAATGTAAAAAATTTACAAAGAATTTTCTAGTGCCCTTGAAAGAAAGAGAACTGCATTGATGTAGCAGGATGACTGTGCTACAACCACTAAAAAACTACACATTATAGCAAAGACAATTAGTGGTAATTTTAAAATTATATTCAGCATGATTTTACAAAACAAAATGTGTTAAGTAGTTTCAGAATATGCTATAGTATATTGGTGAAGGACTGAGAGCATCCGCCTGCTTTCTTGGAAAAATGGTAAATAAAATACTTTCGATCCATCTCAATGGGCAACAGGGTCTTGATTTACCACTTCATTCAAGAGAAGCACAAGAGCAAGTCTCTGTTAGCAGAGTGTTGAAGTGCCAGCCCAGATAATGTACTTAAGTCCTTGAGTGTGGCTAGAACCCACAATCTTTTAACTCAGAGTTGAGAGTGCTACCAATCAGCCAAGGCTAATGAATTTAAGTGTCCCTGCTTCTGCATGATTACACAGTGATTTCATTCCAATATCAGCAGTTAAAGTTATCTACTCGTAACCTTTTATCATCAGTCTTTTTCTTTTTTCTGTTTCCAGTTATTGAAACACTTTAGAAAACCTAAATCAGATGCAAGCATTCAAAACAAGGATGTTCAGATTTGATATAATTTAAAAAAAAGACCAATAGATAGTTGCCAAAAGGGACTGAAATAAATGGGTATTTTAACTTTAAGTAAAATGATGGACAGATACACTTGATACTCTTAATCACAGAAGAAGCCTTTTGCTTATCACAAACCAATAGCATTAAGTGACAGTGGCTTCTGATGTATCCCATAATCTCAGGAAAACATCATTAGACAAGTTTCTAAAGAGAAAAGAGGCACCTTTCTGGCCTTTGGCCAACAGTAAACCTTGGAACATTTCCAAGGAGCATAAGTTGTAAACTGGCCATCTGCAATCTTGGAATAATACTTGGAAAGCAACCTGGCAAGGTGCCTAACAGGCAAAGTAAAGTTGTAGTACTTAGTGATACAGTTATTATAATTAATGGTGGGCCAATGCCTTATTGTGCCACAAAAAGTGTGTCAATAGATTATAAGGAACCAAGAAACATTACAATTGGAATGCATTTACTCAAGTTACCTCAGAATCAGATTTATTATCTGGGTTGTATGACATGAAATTTGTTGTTTCATACACAAAATAACAAGAATAAATAAATGGTGTAATAAAAAAAAGGAAGATAATGTTCACTGTACAGAAACCTGATTGCAGAGGGGAAGAAGCTGTTTCTGAATGATTGTTTGTGAATCCTGGGCTCCTGTAGCTCCTCCTTGATGCTCAGAATGAGAAGGGGGTATTCCTGGAAGTCCTTTGTGATGAATACCACCTCCCTGAGGCACCATCTCTTGAAGATATCCTTGATGGCAGGGAGGATTGTGCCTATGATGGAACTGGCTATGTCTATAACCCTCTGCTCCATGGTGAGATCCTATGCATTGGAGCCTGCACACTAGACAGTGATGCAACCAGGCAGAATGTTCTCCACTGTACATCTACAGATATTTGTAAGTGATCTGGTAACTAGTCCGCATCTCAGAGAATGGAGAATTTATGTATACTCAAAGATTCAAGGCACATTTATTATCAAAGAATGTATAGATTATGCACCTTGAGATTTTTCTGCTTATAGGCAGCCACAAAGCAAGAAACCCAAATTTTTAAAAAAAAGACCAAAAACCACTGCACAGAGAAAGAGAGGAAAAAAAACACAAATCATGCAAACAGCAGAAGGAAGCCAACAGTATTCCGAACCAGATCCACTGTTGGAGCAGCCAGAGTAGGCCCAAACCTCGGTTCCAGTTCATCTCACCAGCGGGACAAAAATGCACTGCAGCCAGATTAGTCCACAGGCTTGGTGCCATGGAGAAAGGAGTGAACTTTCACGGGAAAGTGAACAAAATCAGCCCAGTCTTCATCTCCAGTTCCAACACTCAGGATTGCAGTCTATCTGTGCCAGTACTTAAATTATCCAAGCACTGGTTAGTGACTTGCTCTAGGCCCTGGACCCCAGTGCCACAATACACATGGGCCCCCAAACTAAGGCTTATATAATTGGGTTCTCATCAACCCCAGAACAATGCTTGACATCTGGCCATATTCTCTTAATTCTGAGATTGGGATGAGAATGAAAAAGTCTACGTCCATTTTATTGCCACCTCATTTTCACTATTTGTAAGACTGTATTTAAAAATATCCACCAGTTTTTGGAAGGAGTAATGTTTATCAACTGAAGGTAAGAATCCAGGACTGCTAAATGTTCTATCCATTCCTTTGATTACTAATTTGCATATATTTGTCATATCCTACAACAAATGTCACATCTACAATATATAATCTGAGGTTGCCATGAATCTTCCTAGGAGATAGTCAAAATATTGACCATTTAAGATTTTGCAAAACTGCATTTTGTAGCCTAGTGCCCCTGTCTCCCCAATATTCCCAATGGTGTGTCAGGCCTGAACATGCAGGCTCCTTGGAGTCTCCGCCAGCTAACAGGAGTCACCTTCCACTCATTTCCAACTCATCATCTGCAGCCTATTTAAACCCAGCTCCCATTCACAACCCTTGTTCACTAATAAGAATCAGCCAGCCTCAACCAGTTGCTCCTAGTTTCCAGTTGCCTTGTTGTGTTAAGTATCTATTCTCTTGTGTTTTGTGGCCCCTTGTGGCTTGTTATTTTGCAGTTTATTATTAAAGTTATTGCTCATTGCTGAACTGTTTCCACTGTTCCTCTGCAATACTTGCTATGGTGAGCTCTCAGTCAGACATTTGCTTAACAATGGGGTTCAGCTAAGGTTAAGGGTTAACTCCAGAATAAGGTCAATTGATAATAGGATGGCATAAATATCAAAGCTGGGATTCTGCATGCGCAAATATCTCTTGGGAAATTTATTTACTTCTAACAGAATGACAACAGCTTGCAACAAATATAGTTATTTTAGCATCATAACATACCCAAGATATTTGTAGTATCAATAAAAATTTGACACTAAGCTATGAAAAGAGATTCTATGGCAACCTGGTCAGAGTTTTTTTTCTAAAGCATGTCTTGGATGCAGGCAGAGAGGTGGAGAGACATAGGTTTAGAGAATGAATTCAGATCTTAGGTACTTGGCAACTAAAGGCAAGGTTATTATGGTAGAATAACTAAAATCAGGGATACTAAAACTAAGCCTCTTGAAGTGCTGAAAATCAGTATTGTAGGGCTGGAAGAGATTATGGAGGTAAGGAGGGGACAAGTCTCTCATGAAGATGCTTTGTAGTTAAGTGAACTCTGCAAGGAAATGGAACGTTTCTATCGGTCAATAAATTCTTCACAATATTGATTAAAAAAGAAATTGAAACATATTTAATAAATAAATGGATGAAGAACTTATACGATCAGCCTGGTCACATTCACAGTCTGTGGTTTTAGAACGCTGCCAAAATGACTCAAAATTGCCTGTTAGACCACAGAATGTATTCACGCCAAGATACTCCATTCTTTACCAAAAATAGTGACAAGTAGACCAGAGTTTGTCTTGAGAAGGGAGGTGTGTTAAAAATGCACCGGCTATAAATGTATCAAGTGTTTTGAGATATTCTAAGAAAGGATTGTCAAATGGAAGGAGCACGATCCTTCAAAATAATGCCATTATATAAAATCAAAATGATAAGGACCATGTTGATTTTCCTGAGCATGTAGAACACCCGATCATAATCAGCACGTACAAAATGCTGGAGGAATTCGGCAGGTCAGACAACATCTATGGAAAAGAGTAAACTGTTGATGTTTTGGGCTGAGACCCTTCTTCAGGGCTGAGAAGGAAGGGAGAAGGTGCCTGGATAAAAACGTGGGGAGGAAGAGGCTAGTTGGAAGGTGATAGGTGAAGCCAGTTGGGTGGGAATGGTCAAGGGCTGGATAAGAAAGAATCTGACAGGACAGGAGAGTGGACAGTAGGAGAAGGGGGAGAAGGAGGGGACCCAGGAGGAAGATGAGAATAAATGGAAGGTCGGAGTGATGAATAGAAGGGAGGTGGCTGGAATTTGTTCACTAGAAGGAGAAATCGATATTCATGCTGTCATGTCGGAGGATAAACCAGACTAGATATAATATGTGGCTCCTCCTCCCTAAGGGTCTTATCGTAAGAGGAGGCCATGTATCAACAGGCTGGAATGGGAATGGTATTAGAGTGATTTTTGGGTGTAGGTCATTTTCATTTAGCAAATGGCTTTGGCTACCAGTCTTCTGCTATGACTATGTACTGTGGATTTAATTTAGGATAATGAATTCCTAAAAGCTGTGAATCCCAGTCCGGATGATGCTGGTGTCTGTGGTATGGATGTGAATAAGGAGGTGTGAAGTTTGTATGTAGTTTTTAAAGAAAGCATTGTCTATACTTTGTAAATATGGAATTGTCCTTTGAGCTTAGCACATAAAATATCAAGCCCCACATTGGGCCAGTAGATCTTTCCACTGAAAGCATCTACGTATGATGCCTGCTATACCTTGTTTTGTCGAATAAAGAAGCTTCCTTGTATCTACTGCAAACATGAGGAAATCTGCAGATGCTGGAATTTCAAGCAACACACATAAAAGTTGCTGGTGAACGCAGCAGGCCAGGCAGCATCTCTAGGAAGAGGTACAGTCGACGTTTTGGGCTGAAACCCTTCGTCAGGACTAACTGAAAGAAGAGCTAGTAAGAGATTTGAAAGTGGGAGGGGGAGAGGGAGATCCAAAATAATAGGAGAACACAGGAGAGGGAGGGATGGAGCCAAGAGCTGGACAGTTGATTGGCAAAAGGGATATGAGAGGATCATGGGACAGGAGGCCTAGGGAGAAAGAAAGGGGGAGGCAGGAAGCCCAGAGGATGGGCAAGGAGTATAGTGAGAGAGACAGAGGGAGAAAAAGGAGAGAGAGAAAAAGAATATATATATATATAAAATAAATAAATAACAGATGGGGTACATGAGGGAGGTGGGGCATTAACGGAAGTTAGAGAAGTCAGCGTTGATGCCATCAGGTTGGAGGCTACCCAGACGGAATATAAGGTGTAAATTTTAATTCCACGTCCCATTCACATTCTGATATGTCTATCCATGGCCTCCTATACTGTAAATATGAAGCCACACTCAGGTTGGAGGAACAACACCTTATTCCGTCTGGATAGCCTCCAACCTGATGGCATGAACACTGACTTCTCTAACTTCTGTTAATGTCCCACCTCCCCCTCGTACCCAATCCGTTATTTATTTATATACACACATTCTTTTTCTCGCTCTCCTTTTTGTCCCTCTCACTATACCCCTTGCCCATCCTCTGGGCTCCCCCCCCTTTCTTTCTCCCTCGGCCTCCTGTCCCATGATTCTCTCATATCCCTTTTGCCAATCAACTGTCCAGCTCTTGGCTCCATCCCTCCCCCTCCTGTCTTCTCCTATCATTTTGGATCTCCCCCTCCCCTCCCACTTTCAAACCTCTTACTAGCTCTTCCTTCAGTTAGTCCTGATGAAGGGTCTCGGTCCGAAACGTCGACTGTACCTCTTCCTAGAGATGCTGCCTGGCCTGCTGCATTCACCAGCAACTTTTATGTGTGTTCCTCGTATCTACCAGTTATTTTCTCTGGCGATTTTATTCACGCAACAACAAATGGAAATTGGAGTTCAAATATTTGACCACCAGGTAGTCCTGCTTGTGGCAGATGGAGCGGAGGTGTTCGATGAAGCAATTCCCCCCCCCCATTTATGATGGGTCTTCTGATCATAATGCTTCAGATATAAGGCTTCTCAAATTAAGATCATACTCCCCCCAAACTTAAAGAAAACTAATTTTTTTTGGGAAGGAATGTAATGCACTATTATGTCAAATGAAAATTTACCAAGACTTTATTTGCTTCTGATCAGTGATTAACCCATTCATAATTTTTGTTACTATGGAAGGATGATTTTAGAAAAACTGATCCTGAACAATAGCTTTACAAATACGGTAGATATTAATAGAGTTTCTGTCAAAATCTGTCCAATACAGCATGTTATGTAATTTGAACCAAGTAACATTGTTTGGTAACAATTTAACACAGTGTACTCATACAATAACAGTGTTTAACAAGCATCTGGACAAGTATACGGATAGAAAAGGAAGGGAGACCGAAATGCTAGAAAAAGGGATTAGTGCAAATTGTCTTTTTGGTCGGCATAAATGAGTCAGGCTTGTTTTTGAGTTTATGACTTTGTGACTCTATTAACCTAAATTAAGGAACATCCATGTACCATGTTTAGAGATTTTTTCTTCGTTTATTATCAGAGGCTTTCAGTCATAGGGTTACAGAGAAATACAATAATGAAAGAGGCCATCCTGTGTTCTGAGAGCATGCCAACCATCAAACACCCATTTTACACTAATCCTAGATTAATCCACTTTATTCTCAGGGTGTTGCAGAACAATTTACTGCATTTCCAGGGCACATAGGAAATCTGATCATAATTCTTCAAATCTTAGGCTTCTCAAAGTAAGACCACACTCCCATCAAACTTAGTTTCCATCAATTTCCCTTGGTTCAACCACTAGTGACAATTTACAAAGGACAATTAGATACCAAACTAAATATTTTTAGGATGTAGGCTGAAACCAGAGCACTTGGAGAAAACCCATACATTTACACAGAGAATACACAAAAATCATACTGTTTATAAAAGCTATATTGCTAGCAAGAAATATCAACCAAAGTATTATTATAGTTACAGATTAGAGATTTTGATCTTTGAGGCAAGAGGCAATACTGAAGGCATGCACAGGTTTAGAAAGGATGTGAAGGGTAGGGAAAGATTATGTAATTGGTTCCATGGCATTTTGTTTATCGTTATTTAGAGAAGCAGCATAGTAAAAGGCCCTTCTGGTCCAATAAGCTTATTACACCCATGTCACCAATTAATCTACTAGCTGTACATCATTGTAGTGTGGAGGAAACTAAAGCAATCATGAGGAGAACATACAAATTCCTTACAATCAGCAGCGGGAATTGAATCCAGATCACCCGTGTCTGTAAACTGTTACAGTATGAAGAATTTGAGGTGGAAAAAAGAAATAGGTATGTTCTCCTTGGAATAAAGAAGGTTGACAGGAGATTTGGTAGAAAGTCATGCCAAGTTTAGAAAAGTGAACAGAGAGAAGCCTATGCTCATTCACAGAAAGACCAGAGGTGAATATGAAGAAAAAAAAATAGGAGTACTTACGGAGAAACTTTCCGTTTTACACCAATACAAATGAACATGTGAATGCAGAAAGTTGGAGGAGGTCATTTCACTTGCTATACCCACTCTGCCACTCAACACTCCACTTTTCTGCACTAACCCAATACCAACAAATCTATCAATATTTCCCGTGAATATACCCAACACATGAGTCTCCACAACTTCTTGAAAAGATTTATTGTCCTCCAGGTAAAGAAATTTCTTCTAAAGTCAGTCCTGAAGGCTGATTCTTTATTTTGAATTGTCATCTCCGCATTTATCCCATCAAGCCTCTTGAGAATCTTTTATTGTTCTGAACTCTGGAGAATATGTCTTCCCTGCATAAATCTTTCCATCTAGTAATCAAACTAATGAAACACACACAAAATGTTGGATGAACTCAGCAGGCCAGGCAGAATGTATGGAAAAAGCACAATCAATGTTTCAGGCTGAAACCCGCGAGACCCTTCAGCAGACGTCGTTTTAAAAAAAGAGCTGTAAATGGAATAATTCAGGGGTCATAAAGAGAGAGTACTGGGTGATAATAATCATTTTTAAAAAATCAGAGATAGCTCATTACATCAGAAAGGCTAACGAATTTGATTACACAACGGGTTATTGGCTCATGTATGCTGAGCTATTGGAACAGTATTTTGAAGCAAATGAAATATCCAAGAAGAAGTGGGTGCCAATTTTGCTGAGTGTATGGGGTTTAAAGGTGTACAGATTGCTTCTATGTTTGAATGCTCCAATCAAACCTTCAGAAATGAGCGTTCCTGATATTGTAAAAGTGATGCAGGAACGTTTAGAACCAAAGCCACTGTTGCTTGCTGAATGCTTTAGGTTTCATAAGTGGAATCAAAAGGAAGGCAAGCCCCTTTCAGCATACATGGCTGAATTGAAGAGAATTGTCAGTTCGGTGATGGTATTAGAGATCGTTTAGCTTGTGGAATCTTAAAAGAAGGCATTCAAAAACAGCTCCTAACTGAAGCACAGATAACATTCCAATGAGCAGTGGAAATCATTGTTTCAATGGAAACGGCAACCAGAGATGCAATTGGGTTGCAGTCAGGAATGAAAGTCACTGTGACTAAATTGCAGCATCTATGCAGAAACCCATCTGGCCGAACAAATTGTGTTACCATTGTGGGAGGCACTCACATACACCAGACAAATGTAGATTTAAAGGTGAAATTGTTGAAAATGCAACAAAGTCAGACACATACAAAGAGCATGTCAGGCAGACAAAAATAAATGGACTGCTTAGGGAGAGAAAAATATAAAAAGTCAAGTTGTAGTTTCAACAAGAGTACTAACCGACATGCTGTTGATGAAAAATTTGATAGTGAAGAGAATAACACAGGATTGTGTAGCCTTGAACTTTACAGTGTGAAAATTAAACAAGCAATATAGCTCACACCAGAAGCAAGTGGCAAATTAATTAAAATGGAATTGGACACTAGTTCAGCTGTTTCAGTCATTCCACAAAATGAGTCTGAATAACATTTCAACGATACTGAGCTGAAACTTGCAGATATTCAGCTAAGAACATATTGGAGAAGAAATAACTCCTATGGGAATAACAACCATAACAGTGAAATACAACGACCAACAAGCCACATTGAGCCTGTATGAGAAGATGGCGGCGTGACGCACCGCGTATGGCCATTCTGAATGAATATCGATTATGTGTAACTAGGGGTTGTGCACAATCCGGATTTGATGGAGACAGCCATGAGAAGCGCAGAGGAACATCTGGAGTAACTTCTGAAATGCCTGCTTTGCTGCCGCTGCTACTGCGCGATCGAGAATCTCCGGAGACGAAGGACCCTAATCCTCGGCTTTGCGTATCGCCTGTTGCTGGGGCTGGAGTCGAAACGCTCGGCAGAGATGGTGCTCGGTGCTCGGTGTCGGGAGGTGGTCGGAGGCTCAGAGTTTTCAGATGGACTCGGAGTCGGACTGTGGTCGGATGCTTCCGGGATGCTGCATCGGCAAGTTGGCGGCGCTGGAGGTTTACCGTCTGCGTGAGATGATGGGACTTTCGAAAGACTTTGAGACTTTTACTGTGACACGGTCTGTTCTTATCAAATTACAGTATTGCTTTGCACTGTTGTAACTATATGTTATAATTATATGGTTTTTGTTAGTTTTTAAGTCGGTTTGTCATGTGTTTTTGTGATATCATTCTGGAAAAACATTTTTATCATTTCTTAATGCATGCATTACTAAATGACAATAAAAGGGGACTGCGTGTCCTCATAATCATAATCATAATAATCGTATGTGATAAAAGCAGGAGGACCCACATTGTGGGGACCATGATTAGCTGAGACATCTACAAATCCGTCCACCAATTGCATGCCACAACCCCTGCAATAAAGCCAACTGAAAACAAATTAAGAATGATACCTGCTGATGCCACAACTGTCTCCATGCTGTACACCATGAATCATTGCACAGCAGAGGACAAACAGGTATTGCTGCCAACCAATTGGTGACGAAAGCAATGGTCTGCCTACAACAGTTTGTGTAGACAACATATCTGAGAAAGCTTCTGATATGTTAATCAGGCAGTTACTTGTGAAATGTGGCTGAGTTTTAAACTGGAAGAGAGTTCAAGGATCTTCAGGAAAGTTGCAAGCATTCAGCTTTGTGACTATAAAGAACCAAAATCCACCCTGTGTTTACTAAGGTTACTGCATGAACTTCAAGTGGGAGACCAAAGGCCACTTGTAAAAGTAGACACAAAGACTGGATGAATGGAAGATCAAAAACAAACGAGTCAATGGAAATACGAAAACACAGGATTCGTCAGATGACGTTGTGGATGAGGCAACCAAAAGGAGAGATGGGATCAGAAAGGGAGCAATAGAAGGATTGATAAGAGAATACTCCAGTAAACTAAATGCACCTTCCCAAAAAGAAGATGCACAAACTAGAAGAAAAAGGAAGAAGAAAAAATGTGGTTACCACTGTCAGAATCACTTCCTGCAGTCTCAGAGTCAACTTCTACAATTATCTCAGAGGAGGCCGTAGAGCCTGAGATTATTTTCACAGCTACAAGTCTCAAATGCCAAGCAGAGTGATCCCCCTTGTCAGGAAGCATGTTATCCCACAAAAGTAAGAAAGCCTTCACAGCGATTTCTGAATGGGACAATTTAAAATTTACTATGCGGTGGATGTCTGTATATAGTAGTTGTGTAACTGTGTATATAGCTGAGATGTATTGAATTGAATTGACTTTATTACTTACATCCTTCATATACATGGGGAGTAAAAATCTTTATGGTATGTCTCTGTCTAAGTACGCAATGTGCAATTTATAGCAATTTATAGTAAATAGTACGTACAACAGGATAGTCAATATAACATAGAAATACAGTTGTGTCAGCATGAGATAAGCAGTCTGATGGCCTGGTGGAAGAAGCTGTCCCGGAGTCTGTTGGTTCTGGCTTCTATGCTGCGATACCTTTTCCCGGATGGTAGCAGCTGCAACAGCTTGTGGTTGGGGTGCTTCGGGTCCCCAATGATCCTTGGGGCCCTTTTTACACACCCGTCTTTGTAAATGTCCTGAATAGTGGGAAGTTCACATCTACAGATGCGCTGGGCTGTCCTGCAATTGAGGGAATTACAGTTCCCATACCAGGCAGTGATGCAGCCAGTCAGGATGTTCTCAATTGTGCCCCTATAGGAAGTTCTTAGGACTTGGGGGCCCATACCAAACTTCTTCAACCACCTGAGGTGAAAGAAGCGCTGTTGTGCCTGTTTCACCACACAGCCCGTATGTACAGACCACATTCTTTCTCTCTTGTTGCCAATTGACAGGCTGGGGGCTTGTGTGATCTGTTAGTTTTTGTGCAAGGAAAGGGTTATGGGGGGTTTGGAGTCTGTGAATTATGTTTTCTTTTCATGTAGGGAGGATTGATGTCTTTCTTTCAACTACTACATGGTTTTCTGTACTCTGAAGAAGACAAATTTCAGAGTTGTATTCTGCATACATACTTTGTTAATAAAATGAACCTTTTAACTTTTGAATATTTGAATATTTTAATAATATTTCAGTAATCTTGTAAATATGTTGATTAAATGTTCTTGTTCATTTAAATACTTAATTACTGGTTATAGGTAAAAATACGTTAATTACATACGTCATCATGCACCTAAGAGAAACTTACATCCGTATTCCTGGACTCTCTGTCTTCCTTTGAATTACCTCAATGTTTTGAAGTTACAAAACATAACAAGATCACCCCTAAATCTTCTAAACTCCAGTGAGTACAGGCCCAGAGCCATCAAACACTCCTCATACATTAACTCTTTCATTCCTGGTATCCTCCTCATGAACTTTCTCTGGACCCTCTCCAATGCCAGCACATTTTGTCTTAGATAAGGGACCCAAATCTTCTGACAGTACTCCAAGTCAATGCCTTATAAAGCATTACCATAGAACCATAGAAACTACAGCACAGAAACAGACCTTTTGGCCCTTCTTGGCTGCGCCGAACCATTTTCTGCCTAGTCCCACTGACTTGCACAAGGACCATATCCCTCCATACACCTCCCATCCATGTATCTGTCCAATTCATTCTTAAATGTTAATAAAGAACCTGCATTTACCACCTCATCTGGCAGCTCATTCCATCCTCCCACCACTCTCTGTGTGAAGAAGCCCCCCCTAATGTTCCCTTTAAACTTTTCTCCCCTCACCCTTAATCCATGTCCTCTGGTTTTTTTCTCCCCTTGCCTCAGTGGAAAAAGCCTGCTTGCATTCACTCTATCAATACCCATCATAATTTTATATACCTCTAACAAATCTCCCCTCATTCTTCTACGCTCCAGGGAATAAAGTCCTAACCTATTCAACCTTTCTCTGTAACTGACTTTCTCAAGTCCCGGCAACATCCTTGTAAATCTTCTCTGCACTCTTTCAACCTTATTTATATCCTTCTTGTAAATTGGTGACCAAAACTGAACACAATACTCCAGATTCGGCCTCACCACTGCTTATACAACCTCATCATAACATTCCAGCTCTTTTACTCAATACTTTGATTAATAAAGGCCAATGTACCAAAAGCTCTCTTTACGACCCTATCTACCTGTGACAACACTTTTAGGGAATTTTGTATCTGTATTCCCAGATCCCTCTGTTCCACTGCACTCCAAAGATTACATCTTTGCTTTTATATTCTTAAAGAGTGGAGTGACATTTGCAATGTTTCATCCTTCCAGAACCATTCCAGAACTAGTGATTCTTAAAAGATCACTGTTAATGTTTCCACAATGTCTTCCTCTGAACCCTGGAATATAGTCCATCTCATCCAGGTGACTTATCTTCCTTCAGACCTTTCAGCTTCCTAAACAACTTCTCCTTAGTATTAGCAGTTACACTCACTTCTGCCCCCTGACACTCTTGAATTTATGGCATATTGTTGGTGTCTTCCACAGTGAAGATTGATGCAAAATATTTAAGTTCGCTTGCCATTTCTTTTTCCCTAATTACTACCTGTTACATAAAAAGATGGAGGAACATTCACAAACTCCTCCAGCCCTCAATGGCCCTGTGGTTTCAGTCTCTAAGGATGACATGAGAGCACGCTTCAGGAGGATTATCCCACGGGAAGCATCCAGCCTAGATGGTGTACCTAGTTGAGTACTAAAGACCTGTGCTAATCAACTGGCTGAGTGTTCAGTGATATCTTCAACCTCTCCCTTCAGCAGTCTGAGATACCCACATGTTTCAATTAGGCTTCAATTATACTGGTGCCTAAGAGGACACGGTAACCTGCCTCAGTGACTATCATCCAGTAGCACTTACATCCACTGCGATGAAGTGTTTCGAGTGCTTGGTGATGAAACACATCAACTCCTGCCTGAGAAGTGACTTGGATAGTATTTACCATTTCAAAACTGACAACATGTTTTTTCAAATAAAAGCAGGAAGTGCTGGAAACACTCTGCAGGTCAGGTAGACGTTTTAATAATTGTTTTTTTCTAGCTGTAATATCTTCACCAACTTGTGGGAATCCTTAGCCCAAGCTTGCTCAAAATAGAGAAGGAGAATCCAGGAAAGGCTTCAACAATTTGTGTCTCAACAATGACTAAACATGGATACTGTGCACAAACAGTGAAACAAGTTCACCACATCATGATATCCACCAAACTCATCGAGAAACTTGCGCCCAGCAACGGAGTTTGCAGGCTGCAATCAAGACTTATCTCCTAACCCACAGAAGTAGAATGGAAGTCATTTATCCTTGACCCTGAGGAACTGTCAAAGGATGCTTTTATTTCATCACTTTACGTGTTGCATCTCATTGTTCCCGTATCACAGGCGTTTGCGTACACAGAACAACAGAGCACCCATGGGTGGCATCTAGCTGGCCCCTAACAGATACAAATTAATTCTCCTTAGTCAATTGAAGCTGTGCAATTAAAGAGAGGAGAAATATGCTATAGTTTTGGACTTGATGGGACTGGAAGAAGAAATCTCGAAGTCAGTTTACTTTAGTGTCTTAGAATGATTTGAATCCAGGTCTTCAGAATTTATCTCAACTCCCTGCCTCACTAAGTTCCCGTAAAAGAAAAGATCAATAAAAATTGTCAGTTTTCAAGACTGCTGTCATGTTTGAGAAATAAAGTAGTTTCCAGGACTTTGAACTTTATGATAAAAGGCCAATAGAGAGTGTATGACTCCCAATGAAAGAGTGCTGATCCTTTAAGTCGACTTGATTGTATGAAATATGTCCAGTTATCCTTATAATGGGCTAGAATTTACTGTTGAAAAAACAATGTATCTAATGACTAGATTGTAATTTATGTACAAATCACACAACTGTAGTCAAGGCCAGACTCTCACTTAATAGTGGGAATTTGTAGTCTGCCAGTGTTAGCTTTACAAAAACAACAGAACTTCCGAGCTTACTGTTCAAGTTCATTGAATTCCATAAAGTTATTGTGTTAGTAAGGTCAATGCACAAGAAAGAGTAACCATTGCAGAAAATTAGGGCTGCCCATTGTATACGCACATTCTCATCTCACCAAAAAATTATCATTACTGCTGAATAACCCCCTGACAATTACCAATTATAAGTAGACTCATTCCTTAAACTTTTTTTAAAATATAAAGTTCAGCTAGATTTAAAAGATATTGTTGCTGCAGAATCAGATTGTTCCTGATATAAACCTTCTCTGGTTTGTATTTGATTGCAGCTCTGTTAAAATACTTAGTTGTATTTTGAGTACAAAATATGCCTTAAATTGTTCATGTGCAGTATCCAGTCATTAGTGGTTGCATACCACATAATTGTTGATCTATTCTTCTCCATTATATTCATTCTCTCTCCATTTGAAAAACATTCTGCTTTGCTATTCTTCCTATCAAATGGATAGCCTTATATGTTCCTATATTATATGCCATTTGTCACTTTTTTTGTCCTTTCACTTAATTTTTGCAGATTGCATGTTACTTTCTTGCATTATGTTTCCTCATCAATCTTTCTCTGGTCACCACATTTGGCTGCAAAATACCTGGGCCCTTCATCTAAGTCACTAACACCCTTTGTAATTAATTGAGGCCCTAGCTCTGATCCCTATAACATCCTACTAATTATACCCTAACCTGAAAATGACCTATTTTTTCTGCCTGTTTTCTGTAAATTAACCCAGTGGTGTCCACCCTTCTTGTAAATAAAACACTTGATAAGATGTGTGTCTCTGCAAAAAAATAAACAGCTGTTAACGTGAAGGACCACCCCTTCAAAGACATGGGTTCTGCCCAGCATGTCCCAAAAAGTGTGGCCCTGTAAATCAAACTTGCTGAATATATTTCATTTTAAGTTATTTGTGATCTTCCTAACCAATTACTCTCATTGTTAAAAAAAATCTTTGCAACCCCATTCCTCAAACCTACAAGGAGTTTGCAAACTTCAGGCTGAGAATTACTGAATTAGTTCTTCCATCCGTTTGCAAACATTTCCCCCGATACCATGGGCTCCTTACTTGTGCAGTGGTCTTTATGTCATGTTATCTAATACAATCTGCAAGCCCAAATATTCTACACTTACGAGGCCCCTCTTATCAACGGTGATTACAACGTGAAGTATGTAATCAAGTTTCAATCAATAGCAATCTGCATTTATATAGCATCTTTAACACACAGAAACATTAAAATCAGGGGTTCCCAAACTTTTTTATGCTATGGACCCCTACCATTAATCAAGGGGTCCACGGACACCAGATTGGAAACCCCTGGTTGACATGAATGTTGTCAAAAGATAGATGATTACATGACATACATGGACGAGGACTAATTTCCATGGGGGTAATTTCTAGAATGCCTACAAGATAGCGTTTTCGAGCAGCTCGTGGTTCAGCTATTCTGGATTGGGTGCAGTGCAATGAACAGGAATTGATTAGAGAGTTTAAGGTAAAAGAACAAGAGGGGTAAGTGATCACAATATGATTGAATTCACCCTGAAATTTGAGAGGGAGAAACCAAAGTTAGATGTACAAGTATTACAGTAGAGTAAAGGGAATCAGAGTCAGAATCAGGTTTATTATCACTGGCAGGTGACATGAAATTTGTTAACTTAGCAGCAGCAGTTCAATGCAATACATAATCTAGCAGAGAAAAAAATAATTTAAAAAATTAAAATAATAATAATAAACAAACAAGTAAATCAATTACGTATATTGAATAGATTTTTTTTAAAAATGTGCAAAAA
This sequence comes from Mobula birostris, assembly GCF_030028105.1. Taxonomy (NCBI): domain Eukaryota; kingdom Metazoa; phylum Chordata; class Chondrichthyes; order Myliobatiformes; family Myliobatidae; genus Mobula; species Mobula birostris. Next base: position 195,388,192 of record NC_092371.1, read on the forward strand.
CAGAAGTTCCAGGTGTCAGGAGTCATGAAGTGTGCAAAGTTACCATTTCAAGAGAGAAGGTTCTTGGGAAACTCAATAGTCTGAATATAGATAAACCACTTGGACCAGATGGTATACACCCCAAGATTCTGAAAGAGGTGGCTGAAGAAATTGTGGAGACATTAGTAATGGTCTTTCAAGAATCACTCGATTCTGGAATTGTTCCAGAAGACTGGAAAATTCCAAATGTCACGCCACCCTTCAAGAAAGGAGAGAAGCAGAAGAAAGGAAACTATTGGCCAGTTAGTCTGACCTCAGTGGTTGGGCAGATGTTGGAGTTTATTATTAAGAATGAGGTCACAGTGTACTTAGAAGCACATGACAAAATAGGCCACAGTCAGCATGGCTTCCTCAACGGGAAAATCTTGCCTGACAAATCTGCTGGATTTCTTTGAAGAAATAAAAAGCAGCTTAGACAAAGGAGAATCGGTTGATGTAGGGTTGTTGGATTTTCAGAAGGCCTTTAACAAGGTGCCACATGTGAGGCTGCTGAATAGTGTACACGCCCAAGGTATGACAGGAAAGATAAAGCAGTGGCTGATTGGCAGGTGGCAAAGAATGGGATTAAAGGGAGTCTTTTCTAGTTGGCTGCTGGTGACTGGTGATGTTTCACAGGGATCTATGCTGGGACCAGCTCTTTTTATGTTATGTGTCATTGACTTGGATGATGGAAAAGTTTGCAGATGATATGAAGATAGGTGAAGGGGCAGGGAGTTTTGAGGAGGTAGAAAGGCTACAGTAGGACTTAAAAAGATTAGGAGAATAGGCAAAGAAATTGCAGATGGAATACAGTGATGGGAAGTGAATGGTCATGAACTTTGGTAGAAGAAATGAAAGGGTTGACTATTTTCTAAATGGAGAGGATGTACAAAAAAATGAGATACAAAGGGACTTGGGAATCCTTGTGTAGAATTCCCTAAAGATTAATTTGCAGGTTGAGTCTGTGGTGAGGAAGGCAAATGCAATGTTAGCACTCATTTCAAGTGGACTAGAATATAAAAGCAATGATGTAATTCCGAGATTTTATAATGCACTGGTGAGGCCCCCCTTGGAGTATTGGGAACAGTCTTGGGCCCCTTATCTTAGAAATGATGTGCTGAAAATTGAGAGGGTTCAAAAGAGGTTCACGAAAATGATTCCAGGATTGAATGGTTTGTCATATGAAGAGTGTCTGACAGCTCTGGCCCTTTATTCACTAGAATTCAGAAGGATGAGAGGTGACCTCATTGAAAACTATGGAATGGTGAAAGTCATTGATTGAGTGGATATGGAGAGGATGTTTCTTACTGTGGGAGAGTCTAAGACCAGAGGACACAGACTCAGAATAGAGGGGCGTCCTTTTAGAACAGAGATGAAGAGGAATTTATTTAGCCAGAGAGTGGTGAATCTGTGGAGTTCATTGCAACAGGTAGCTGTGGAGGCCAGATCAGATTGCGTCGCCTCTGATCTGGGCCGACATTTATGTGCTAGGTGGCACCTAATTAATTAGCTTGTTTATTTCGTTTTTTTTCTTAAAGATGTGCTGGGTGCATCCCGGCTACCGCTGTACACCTGCATGCTTCGCAGATCGGTATCAGTCGGCGGCCTGGAGGGTGGGGGCCGCTGCACCATCCCAACCTCCGACGACTCAGCCTAACACACCATCATCAGTGTGCTTTGCGCTGTCTTCCCAATTCCTGTCAGTGATACGACACTGTACATACATTATTTCTACTTTATATAGGCTGTGTATTTTTATGCGTTATTTGGTATGATTTGGCAGCTTCATAGCTTAAAGGTTACTGGAGAGAGTGTTTCTGCCGAGAGTGCTTGCGTGAGATTTTTGCTACAGAGAACAGTGTGGCAACAATTGTAGAGAAGTATTTCTACTTTATATAGGCTGTGTATTTATCATATCATTCCTGCTTTTACTATATGTTACTGTTATTTTAGGCTGTATGTGTTATTTGGCATGATTTGGTAGGTTATTTTTGGGTCTGTGAACGCTCACAAGTTTTTCCCATATAAATAAATGGTAATTGCTTCTTAGCTTTATGACATTCCGGCTTACGAACCGTTTCATAGGAACGCTCTACCTTTGGATGGCGGGGGAAACCTGGTAATGATTTGATCTTTATAAACAGTATGCAAACAAGCTTTTCACTGTGAAACACCCATAAACTATTGAAGGAACTCAGCAGGTCATCTATGAGAGGAGTAAACAGTTGATGTTTCAGGTAAAGACTCTTCATCAGGACAGTTTTTCACTGTAACACACACACACACAAAATGCTGGAGAAACTCAGCAGGCCAGGCAGCATCTATGGAATAAAGTGCGGTTGACATTTTGGGCCAAAACCGTTCGGTAGGACTCCACCTCAGACACCTCCGAAGTGCTGATTGCAAAACCCAGACTCCACCGTTGGAGTTGGAGTTGGAGGTTGTGCAGTCAACACTTTGGGAGTGTCCGAGGTTGTTAGAACCCACATTAATAGCGGTGAGTTTCTCCAGCATTTTTGTGTGTGTTGCTTGGATTTCCAGCATCTGTAACTTGTCTCTTGTTTGTGAGTTTTTCACTGTAACTTGGTGCATGTGACAATGTCAACATCAAGGAGATAGGACTGGGTGTGGTAAATTTTAAGAAGAGTCTTGAAGTGGAAAGAAAGGTAGAGCAGGAAAGAAGTTGAAGGAGGTGAATTCCAGACTCTAAGAGTTTAGAGGTTACAATTCAATGCTGAAGTGCCGAATATCAGAGGGGAATATTGGAGGAATGAACAATTTTTGTGTGATTAGAAGACTTAGGCAGAATTTAAAAACAAGAATAAGATTTTAAAAATATATCCAAAAGAAGTGTCAATTAACATTGAAAACAAATATGCCTGGGACAATTGCAAAAAAAATTCTAACTATTTTGAACAGAAGACTGTTTAGAAGATACTATCCTTGTTATGCGCACACAGGAAAGAGTAGTCTATATACAACATATCAAATGGCCATTCACCCAAAACCCAGTGTAATAGCAAAGTACTTCTCTCAATTAAAAATATATATTAACTTGGAATAGTTACAAATACTAAGAACTGGTATGCAAAAGGAATCAAAAGTTCCTTTTGAGGAAAGGCTCAAAGTTTTCGGATGACTCAGAGTCGGACTATGGTCGGGCATGGCAGGAAGAGTTTTCTTCCTTCTCCAGTCTGCGTGAGATGTGGGACTTTCGAGAGACTTTGCACTTTTTTTACTGTGCCCATGGCCTGTTCTTCATCAAGTTACGGTATTGCTTGCACTGTTGTAACTATATGTTATAATTATGTGGTTTTTTTTCAGTTTTTCAGTTTGGTCTGTCTTGTGTTTCTGTGATATCACACCGGAGGAATATTGTATCATTTGTTAATGCATGCATTACTAAATGACAATAAAAGAGGACTGTGTGTCCTCATAATCTAAAAAAAAGTAAACTGTTGCTTTAAACAATGCTAGAAAAATTAAATACATAAACCTTTGATGGTCATGAGTGTGAAATTGTACTAGTCAATGTTTTAAACATCATTTATATTCTAATCATAGTGGAGATGCGTAATGTGTGGTTATATGTTCTGTATTACCTGCAATCAATTATGTCAATTTTAAGCATCATCCATTTGTACAAGCAACTGAAAAATTGTTCCCAGCTACAACTGAATGGTAGCTCATGCAAGATGAATAGATTTTAAGCGAGGATACTATTTGAAAGAAAACAGACGATTGTAAAATATGCAATGACTAATTACTTCACATATGAACAATATGCTTTTCAACATTGTGGAGATTTTACGCTGATTTTTTTTATATGCAGATGAAAAGTGTCTTCCACCAAATAATTGTGCAAATAGGGAAAGGAATCTTTGTCTAGAAATTTGTAGACACGACTTTGTTTTTCATTCAGTACACAAAATGGAAGATGATTATAGTAAATTTCAAATCAGACTGCATTAAAAATGTGATGTCAAAAATTATGTTCAAGCCGATGGTGGATTTTACCTAATTCTTGTTGTTAGACATGCTTTGCAATTCAGAAAGTCAGAAGGTATCATTCATCTCCAATTGCATCATGAAGGTAGTGGTGAGCCTCCTTCTGGAATTGCAGTGCTTCTGGTGAAAATAGTCCCAAAGTGATGTCAGATGGGTGATCTAGAATTTTTACGAAGGGATAATGAAGAACCAACAAAAAATTTCCAAATCGAGAAGATGTGTGTGGAAGGGGAATCTGTAGGTGGTGGTATTCCCATGTGCTTGCTGCCTTGCCCTTCCTGATGATAAAATCATGGGTTTGGTAAGCCTGTTAGAGTAAACAAGGCAGTGCATTTTGTAAATGATACACAATGCAGCTACTGTGTTCCCATGGTAGAGTAAATGAACGCGTAAGATGTTTGTTGCAATGTCTATCAAATTGGCTGCTTTGTCCTGAATAGTGTTGAGTGTCTCTTGGAGATTTGTTAGAGCTGCAGTCATCCAGGTAAATGCCAATATGCTCTGACTTGTGTCTTAGAAATGATGGAAAGGCATTGGTGTATTAGAAGCTGGGCTACTCGGCATAGGGTACTCAGCCTCAGATGTGCCCTAGTAGTCACACTGTTTATGAGACTAGTCCATAATTCCACGTGCAGTAATCCTTTAAATCTTTGCCAAGGAATGTAACTCACATGGTTCTGATGTTCTAGGTCACTCTCCAAACACCGAGGTTTTCAAAACACTGCTTTCTCTCTTGCAGGGTGATGGAAAATAAGCACCCTAACCATATCCCAGCACGGTGCTAGGAATTTGATACAGACAGGATCCATTCAATATAATTACTTCCCTGCATTCTGTTGACTGCAAAATTCCAACCCTAACCCCAAATCTCAACCATTGTCTGACATCACACAACAGCCACTTATCTCTTAAACCCCAGGTCCCAGTTTAGGCGGCAAATTGCAACCTTTCTTAACTCCTAAGACCTCATCCAGCAGTTGTCATCTCCATTCCACAACTCCAGCATAGCTTGTCCAGTTACAGCAGTTATTTTCTTCTGCGATCTGCAATAGGGCAGACCTGAAAGGAAGTCTGTAAGGCCATTAGTTGGTTACTGATACCTCACCGACTGGCAGAGCAATGAACAATGAGACCTCTGAGTGCAGAGGCATTTCAAGACTGGTTGCTTAGAAATTGCATTGCATATTTTATCATGCTGTGAAATTGAATTTCATTGCTTTTGTAGGGAAGACAAGAAAATGTTTGTAATCTGTGCAAATTGCAGTTCATGAAATTTAACCCATTCTCTGGTTATCAGAATCTGAATCAGAGTCAGGCTTAATATCACCAGCATATGTCGTGAAATTTGTTTACTTAGAGGCAGCAGTACAATGCAATACTTAATAGATATGGAAAAACAAACAAACAAACAAATAAATAAATTACAGTAAGTATATATATATGTATATTAGACAGTTAAATTAAAAATAGTGCAAAACAGAAATAACTTTTAAAAAGTGAGGTAGTGTTCATGGGTTCATGGGTTCAATATCCATTTAGAAATCAGCTGACAGAGAGGGAAAAGCCGTTCCTGAATCGCTGATTGTGCACCCTTCTGTACTTCCTGACTGAGGTAATAATTAGAAGAGGGTATGTCCTAGATGATAGGACTCCTTAATAATGGATGCTGCCTTTCTGAGGCACCATTCCTTGAAGATGTCTTGGATTCTATGGAGGCTAGTACCCAAGAAGGATCTGACTAATTTTTCAACCTTTTGTTGCTTCTTTCGATCCTGTGCAGTAGCACCTCCATACCAGACAGTGTTGCAGTCTGTCAGAATGCTCTCCATGATGCATCTGTAGAAGTTTTTGAGTGTTTCAATTGACAAACCAAATCTCTTTAAGCTCTGAATGAAATATAGCCACTGTCTTGCCTTCTTTGTAGCTGCATAGATATGTTGGGACCTGGTTAGATTCCCAGAAACCTCAACACCCAGGAACTTGAACCTGCTCACTCTCTCCACTTCTGATCCCTCTATGAAGATTGATTCGTGTTCCCTCATCTTGCCCATCCTGAAATCCACAATCAGCTCTTTGGTCTTACTGATGTTGAGTGCAAGGTTGCTCCAGCATTGTTGCAGTTTTCATAACTCTATTACAGCACTGGTGACCTGGGTTCAATATCCACTTCTGTCTCTGGGGAGTTTGTACATTTGTATGTTCTCCCCATGACTGTGTGGTTCTCCTCTGGATTCTCTGATCTCTTCCTACATTCCAAAGATGTATGGGTTAGTAGGTTATTTGTTCATGTGAGTGTAATAAGGAGATATGAGCTAATGTGCCAGAAAGACCTGTTACTATGCTGTATCTCTAAATAAAATAAAAATACACACACAGGTTTCTGAGTTGATGGCAGCAGAGAAAAACCTTTGCTCTACATTCTATCCTGTTGGCTGGAATTCTCTGAGGGTACCACTCCATGATGAAGATGGTCAAGCAAGGCACACGCTAACTCCCTCCAATATTCATTTACCAAACCATGGATATGATACGTCTGTAACAAGCTCCAACTGCAGTTGTCTTCCACAGTCACCTGTGCAGTGGCACAACAATTAAGACTGTCGCTGTTGTCTTTGAACCTGTGCCTCTAGTTCTTGATTACCCTGTGTTTGGAAAAGGATTTGAACTATCTATCTTATCTCTGGCTGGTATAAACCTCTATATGATCTTCCCTCTGCCTCCTATTTGTTAACATGCTCATAATTTAGCCCTAATTATATGCAAGTAAAATGATAACAGTGGAGGGCAGTGGTGCTCGGAGAGGAGGGTAAGTTACAGGTCTGTAGGGAAACAAGAAGAAGGAAAATGACATAAATGAACTGATGGAACGAATGGACTCGGCCCTTGCCTACAGTGAAAGCTAGAACAAGCTTTTACGATAGCAGATCATGGCACAGTTTGGTGAAGATTTTCATAAGCATGTTGATATATGTATTTAAATCTATGAGGAAAAGAGGTTTGTTAAAGGTTCTGTAACACTTGCATACTTTCTCAGTTGGTACAGAATGTATAATCTCGCAGTCTGTAAGGTCAATAATTGCCTCTTGGAAAAGAGTCCCAACATCACATAGTCAGAATCAGAATCAGGCCATTTATCACTAACATATGTCATGAATTGTGTTGCTTTTGTGATAGCAGGACAGTGCAGTGCTGTGAAGTCAGTTCGGTCAGATCAACAATGAGATCCAATGGCCAGTAAGGTGATTCTGCAACGCTTCATACAGAACAATGGGAATGACAAGGCACAGAAGAAATCGTGGTCATCCACTGCAATCAAGGAAGACCCCAGCTGGTGATGACTATTCATATCAATAGACTCAAACCTCCGAGGCTGAGAGTTTGGAACTGCCCCAGTGCATCAGCTCTTCTACCTTAAAAACTCTCCCACACAGGTCCCGTGTCATTGTTGGTATGAGGGACAATCAACACACACACACACACACACACACACACACACACTGCAAATAGATAAATAAATAGTGCAAAGGAGGAATAGTGAGGTAGCGCTCATGGGTTCATGGACTGTTTGGAAATCAGATGGTGGAGGGGAAGAAGTGGTTCCTAACACAGCTTCAGCCTCCTTTATCTCCTCCCTGATAGTAGTTATGAGAAAAGGGCATGTCCCAGATGGTAAGGATCCTTAATGACGGATGCCAACTTCCTGAGGCATTGCCTTTTGAAGATGTCCTCAATGGTGGGGAGATCTGAGATGGCTGAGTCTACAAGTCTCTGCAGCATCTATGCACTGGAGCATCCATACTAATCTGTAATGCAACCAGTTAGAATGCTCTTTATGGTATACCACAGTCTTTGATTGATACAGTGCCTAATTGTGAGATGCTTTTGCTGTTTACGATAAAGGGAAAAGTTTATTTCAAGTTGTTGTAATGATGTTTTTGCTGTTGCAGAATTAAGACCATACAGCATAGGAACAGAATTAGGCCATTTGGCCCATCAAGTCTGCTGCACTATTTTTTCTGGCTGATTTATTTTTCCTCCCTACTTGATACACTTATTAATGAAGAACTTATCAACTTCTGCTTTAAATATACCTAATGATTTGGCCTCTGCAGTCTCCTGTAACAATGAATTCCACAGATTCACCAACCCCTGGCTGAAGAAATTCCTCTTCATCTTTGCTCTAAAGGGCATCCATCTATTCTGTGGCTATGCTCTCTGGTCCTAGACTCTCCCAGGACTATAGAACATCCTCTCCATGTCCACTCTATCAAGGCCTTTCAATATTAACACAAAAAAATCTGCAGATGCTGGAAGTCCAAAGCAACACATACAAAATGCTGGTGGAACTCAGCAGGTCCAGGAACTTCTATGGAGCTGAATAAACAGGCAACATTTCAGGCTGAGACCCTTCTTCAGGAATGTAAATGAATGGGGAACATGCCAGAATAAAAAAGTGGGGGGAGGGGAAAGAAACTAGCTGGAAGGTGATAGGTGAAGCCTGGTGGGTGGGAAAGGTCAACGGCTGGAGAAGAAGGAATCTGACAGGAGAGGAGAGAGGACCATAGGAGAATGAGAAGGAGGAGGGGACCCAGGGGGAGGTGTCAGGCTGGAAAGAAGAGGTAAAAGGCCGGAATGGGTAATAATAGAAGAGGGAAGGGGGGAGGGAAGATTTTTTTTAACTGGAAGGAGAAATCAATATGCGTGCCATCAGGTTGGAGACTACCGAGATGGAATATAAAGTGTTGTTCCTCCACCTTGAGGTTGGCCTCTTCTTGGCTCAAGAGGAGGCCATGGAGTGACATGGAATTGGAATTAAAATATTTGGCCACTGGGAAGTTCTGATTTTGGCAGCTTATGACAAAGTGGTCCCCCAATGTCTGATGGGTCCCACCAATGTAGAGGAGGCCGTCTTGGGAGCACCGGACACAACAGACGACCCCAGCAGGTGAAGTGTTGAAATGTTTCAATATTAAGCAGGTTTTAATGCGATCTCCCCTTATTCTTATAAACTCAGTAAGTATACGCCCAGGGCCATCAAATACTACTCATACATTAACCCTTTCATTCCCAGAATCATTCTTGTAAACCTCCTCTGGATTAGATCCTCTTGTTGTGGCTACCTTTATGATATAGAGAGGGTTATAAAAGTCTCTTAGCCGGTGCTCACCTTTCACATTTGCCTCGATGCTTCAATCTCCCTCATCACTTTAATCAACAAAATGAAGTCAAACATCGGCTTGAACCCCATCCCGCGGCCTGCCCGCCACGAGGCTCGTGCACACTGCCTCTGCCTCCTGGAATCCTCTCGTAGACTGCAGAGTGCTGAATCACCCAAAGGATCTCCAAACTTTTGTATTCAACTCGATGTTTCAACCTCCCTTTTCGCTTAATCGGCAAACAATGAAATCTTTAGCAAAATGGAGTTGAACTTCAGCTCGCACCTTCTTTGCATGAGGTGCCCGCACGCTGCCTCTGCTTCCTGGAATCCTCTTGGAGATCGTAGAGCGCTGGAACACCCAAACAATCTCCAAACTGTAAATCACAGGATCCAACAGTTCCAGGGTCACATTCAAGACAAAAAGAAACAAATGTAAAAGACATAAAAGAAATGAAATATATGGTTTCATGATCTATCCAGAAGATGTCAACCAAAGGAGCATTGTACGCAGGTAAGGGAGTCTTACCTCACATTGCCTGAGCAAAGGCCATGTTATTCTTTTTAAGATTGAGAAATATCTTGGAACATTGCTCCTACATGCTGAGGGATTCCATCCATGAGGAGGATCTTAGTAACCTGTAAGATTCTTTGCTGCCATTACCTCTCTGAGTCTCGTATTTCTTGGCTTAAAAGTCATTCACCCATTTTTTAACTCAGCCAAGCTCTGTCGTATTATTACACAGCATGCCTCCAGTACATTGAATTTTTTGCATCTGATGGTCATCAGGAATTCTATTTTCTGGATGAAGCATTTCGGTTTTTAGTTTGTGGTGTGTGTGTGTGTGTGTGTGTGTGTGTGTATGTGTGTGTGTGTGTGTGTGTGTGTGTGTGTGTGTGTGTGTGAGAGAGAGAGAGAGAGTGTGCAGGAGAGAGAAATGATGCAGCTCTGTTTACTATTACCTTGAACTGTTCTTCTCTTGGTCTCTGAGGGCTTTGGTACTGCATTCTTTTGTGCTACAGTGGAAGTGAGAAAATGAGATACTTCCGGGTTAGATTTCAGAGCTTCAAACACATCGGTGTTTTCAAAGTAGAATTTGAAAATCTGATCCCAATTTCAGTACATACCATGTGAATTTCCTTACTCTACTGGTGAACTAATAACATTTCCTCCTTTGTATCACCATGAAATATATATACATATTATTACCATATTGCCAGAAATCAAACACAGTCTCTCTCTTTCATCCAGATGTATTATTGGAACTTTACAGCACAGAAGACCATTCAATCTACTGCGTGGGTTTATGCTCTGAATTGCATTTCCACCAGGTCTCATTTCTCTTTCTTTTCCTCATAATCTTGTTACGTGATCCTTTTCAAAATTCTGATCTATCGATAATTTTCATGTAAATGACTTAATTCGTATATTGATATCACACAGACTGATTCAGCCCCACTGACCTAAACAGGCATAAAAAGTTGACTGATAGATTGTATGAATTTGATTCTTTGATAGAAAGCTTTACTTTGAAAGTTTTAGTGTGGTCTCAATATGAACTTCAGTCTGGATTTTTGCTGATTGAAACAAATATAGAAAAAGTATTGACAGTAACAATCTTTATTTCTGCAATTGGAAAATGATTATAATTTAAAGATTCCATTAATTATCTCAAGGATTACAAAGAGATTCTAGGTCAGACATATCAATTGTCAGTGCCTATCTACATGAATTTTTGTATGCTGTCTCCAGTGATTTTTCTAGTGATGCAGCTATTTGCTTTTTAGTGCCATGCATTTTGATTTTAGAACAAATTTATTTAGGTGATGTCTCACTAAGTTCTCCCTGAAATTCCAAGTGTAAAACATTCACTTTATTGCCTTTACCATGTTACTATATTTCCCAAAAGTCTCAAAAAGCAAATGTGATTTTTTATAATATGCTGCTAGTTGACCTTGTTTAGCTTTCTTGCACTTGTCACAAAAGTCCATTGTTATTTTTATGCATAATACTGCAGTTGTGGACGGGTCAATATACTAGTTCTCTAATGTGGAATTATTGAAACATGGACTGTGGCTTTAAATCCATCCCTGTTATTTAAATCAGAAAATACTGGATGTACTTAGGAGGTCGGGCAGCATCTGTGGAAATTTCAGGTCCAGACTGTTCATCAGGTCTGCAAAAGAGAGAAGCAAAGTCAGTCTAGATCAGGGGTTCCCAACATGGGGTTCACGGACCCCTCAATTTAATGGTAACACATTAAAAAAGGGTTGGGAACCCTTGGTCCAGATATTAGAGAAGCTGGGGTCTGGACAAATAGTGACAAAAAGGGATTTCTCTGAAGCAGTTAAAATACAATTAAGCTTCTATATCTGTATATGTTGCTAATGTTGCATATTCTTTGTGATTTTGTACAGTCTGAGCATACAATAAAAGAGAAAAGGAAGATTGATAGGAAAAAGAAGCTTTTGTACAAACAGGAAAAGTGAGATACCTCAACTTGGAGAATTTGATATTAAGCACTGAAGTCTGCAGCATACCTAGAAAGGAAATGAAGTGTTGTTAGGCCGTGAGTAAGTTTGGTCCATCGAGTATAGAAACTGGATGTTATGTTGCAGTTGTACAAGATGTTGGTGAGGCCACATGTAGAATCCTGTGTTTAGTCACCATGCTACGGGAAAGATGTCATTAAGATGGAAAGAGTAACCACTTGCACACCACTTGCCTGGACGAGTGCTAATCTAACAAATCTCAAGAAAGTTGACATCAGCCAGGACAAAGCAGCCCAATTGATTGCCACCCAGTCTACACGTTTGTATTTCCCTGCACATTCATTCTCCCTACCAATGGCACACAATGGGCACTATCCACAAAATGCACTGCAATTATTTCAGCAGTACCTATCAAAGCCAACACTGCTCCCACAAAGGAAAACAAGGCAAGCAGATACATTGGTGAACAACAATCTGAAGGTTTCTGCTAACATTCATCCCAGCCGCATTTGGAAATACATCCTACTTTATTTAGACCCTTCAACATTTGGTACTCCTACCTCATTAACACTTCTATCAGATGAGCTGCAGTAGTTTAAGATTTATGTGCCTGATCCAGTTGTGTTTCTATTCAATGGTAACCCCTGAGATATTAATGGTAGGAAACTCAGTGCTGGTTAAACAACTGAATGCCAAGGACAGATGGTTGAACTCTCTCTAATTGGATACAGTCATTGCCTGGCATTTTAACAGTAAATATGTTACCTATCACTTAGCCAATATCCTTGTCTTGCAGCATGAAGGCATGGACTATGTAATTTGTTGAGAAGAATGCAGACTGAGGCGATGAGTGAATTTTATATATGGCAATGACGTAACATTGCAAAAAGACCAGCTACCACAACTAATACATTCTTCATTGAATCATATCATACAGAACAAATGAAGACCACTTTGTCCCAGAGAGTCTGTGGCAGCTTATTCCAAGTTTTGTTCATTTTGTCACTTAGCCTTACTCTTTCCACATAGTTCTGTAAAAGTTTCCCATCAATATTCTTTAATCTGGGAGCCTGATAAATAGAAAGTTCTCTCAGAAGTTAAAATATTCAATCCATTTCTTTTGTGCCATAATACTTCTGTCAAATTTAAGAAGTCTTTTGTCAAGATTTGGAAAACAGGTTTAGACATTGTAAAAACTGAAATCAGAACAGCATAAAATAAAATGTGTCCATTAAAAAGCATATCATTTTAAATTTAAAAAGAACTTTACTGGTTTATGTCTGAATCAATAAAAGAACAGATGGTTGGGATGGATTAGTGCAGTGAGGTGGCCTCCAGTAGTCCTAAGCTTCTTGAATGCACTTGCGGCTGCTTTTGAACATGTTGGCCCCAATCAATTCTAGTTTTGCTAAAGTGAACGATACCAAATGTACAATATCGTGCCTTTTATCACACAAAAAGTGAGTTAATAATTTCATATTGAGTCTTGACAGTTCCCTCCCAGTCTTTGATCTCTCTTGCAGCAGTAATTATAATTCCCCAAAGGCATTGTCAGTTGTATATGGATATTTCCCATTTACATTAGTTGCAAAGCTCCAACGCATAATCCCAAGTGCAGTGAGCTCCTGCTCTGATAAAAGCTGTGCCTTAATCCTCTAAAGCTGCATTAGACTCACTGCTTTTTTTTGTGACCTACTGAAACAGTAACCCAGTTTCCTGAGACACATGTCGCATAATGGATAGTAGTAAAGGAACTAGAAAATCAAACTGGATTAATCAGCTGCTCTGCACCAGTAGGCTTTAAGGGTCAAATTTCCAAATTTTTATGATCTACTGTGGGGAAATGGACTAGATCTTAAGACTTTGCTGTTGTATTATTCCCATAGAGTTGACCTAGTCGGTATGCTTGTCAAATGAGGTAATACTAGTAAATAAATTATGGCCAGCAAAATTAAGCAATAGTCTTAAATTAACCCATGAGTCACAAGAACATAATTTGGAATACAAAATTATGTGGAGACTCGGACATGTGATTGTAGGGTTCTCAGTAATATTAACTGTAATGTTAACTGTTAACTGCTAATTATAAAATGGCTTCTCTGAAGTGTTATAATGAAATGGCTTCTTTGTAATATTAACTATGAGGTAATGTTCGCTGTAGCTGAAACGTTTGGGTTATAGTTATACATAACGGAGGAACTAACCAATGGAAGCTATGTTATTTTATCTGTATGTGTGGGAACCTGGGTCAGTGCGGGGGCTTTTCGGGTCGAGAACGGAAGAGGAAGGACATGCTGAACGTGCTCTGGTCGACCACCTTGGTTAGTCCTGGCCAGCGGGTCGAGGAGGTTGGAGGAGATCAAATGGTGGAAAGAAGACCCCGTTAATTGAGCTCCAACGGTTGTGCATGAAGTGGTTGAACTCTGATAAGTTTGGCGCCTTTTACTTTCCTTTTATATTGTATCTCTATTGCTTACATAGTTCCAGTAAGATTTATAAAATAATCTGTAAATCGCACCTTGTGTGTTGTCTGATGTTTTATGGGTGAGTTTGTACCAGGGTGCATTACACAGCAACTACACAAACGTGAGACGCGGTTTAGAGGGCGGACGGGGTTTCCCCTAGACAAACATGAGCGGATAGCCCTGAGCGTTACATAATATTCTGTCAATCTCTGGATATACAAATAATCAACTGAAAAGCACTACATATGTAATTTAGAATCAGAATTTTGATGGAGATAGTCCTCCAAGAAAAAGCACCTCATAATAAATTGCATAGCCTCTACTTATAAAATTCTGAATAATTGGTGTCAGGTTGATTTGCATTAGCTTTTGGGTTTAAAACTAAAACTGGTCTGGCCTGATGCTTTGAAACCGAAGTGCAAAAAGACCATGCTAAAATGATGCTCTTGCCTTATTAGAAACACATTGCACTCTAGAAGCACCAGTCCCTCACCAGATGCAACACACAGTCATGTCACAGATGCAAAAAAACATCTTGCAAAAGTGCTGAGTTGATGGCATCAAACCCGCTGGCCCCCTTAGGTGGAAAGTGAGCAGCGATCCTGTGTGGAGAAGGGTGGAGTGTAGAAGCTAGTATTAGTCCACAACAACTTTGAATTTTAATGGGGGATCCAAACAAAGCCTTACAGCCTTCACATTAAGTGGCATTTTTCTGGTGATCTCAAGTACCCTCCTTAATGACTATCGCCCGGTAGCGCTCACATCTACAGTGATGAAATACTTTGAGATTTTGCGCTCAACATCAGTAAGACGAAAGAGCTGATTGCAGACTTCAGGAAGGGTAAGACGAAGGAACACATACCAATCCTCATAGAGGGATCAGAAATGGAGAGAGTGAGCAGTTTCAAGTTCCTGGGTGTCTAGATCTCTGAGGATCTAACCTGGTCCCAACATATAGATGTAGTTATAAAGAAGGCAAGACAGCGACTATACTTCATTAGGAGTTTGAAGAGATTTGGCATGTCAACAAATACACTCAAAAACGTCTATGGATGTACCGTGGAGGCTGTATCACTGTCTGGTATGGAGTGGCTACTGCACAAGACCGAAAGAAGCTGCAGAGGGTTGTAAATTTGGTCGGCTCTGTCTTGAGTACTAGCCTACAAAGTACCCAGGACATCTTCAAGGAGCGGTGTCTCGGAAAGGCAGCATCCATTATTAAGGACCTCCAGCATCCAGGGCATGCCTTTTCTCACTGTTACCATCAGGTAGGAGGTACAAAGGCCTGAAGACACACACTCAGCGATTCAGGAACAGCTTCTTCCCTTCTGCCAACTGATTCCTAAACGGACATTGAACCCATGAACAATACCTCAGTTTTTTAATATATATTATTTCTGTTTTTTGCACGATTTTTAATCTATTCAATATACGTATACTGTAATTGAGTCCCTTATTTATTTGTTATTATTATTATTATTTTTCTTCTTCTTCTGTATTACGTTTTGCATTGAACTGCTGCTGCTAAATTAACAAATTTCACGACACATGCCGGTGATAATAAACCGGATTCTGATTCTGATTAAATTCTGCTGGTTTTGCAGCTTTGCAGTCTAGAGAGTGAATGTAATATTCACAGCCTACACTACAGTTAATTAGGAACTGATTTCACAATGTACCTAAAAAGTTGCAACAGTGATGTGATAGGTAGTGCTGGCCCCCTAAGCTCAAACAACCCAAGTTTCATCCTGATCTCGGTATCCACTATCAACAAGCACTTGAATGTTCTTCCTGTGGCTGTGTGGGTGTTCCCCATGTCCCAAAGACAAGTGGGTTGATAGCTTAATTGGAGAATGTACATACTGTTGGAGCAGGTGGATGATATGAGAGTCAGGATCAGTTAATTGGTGTGTGATTTAAACGGTTTATGGGGAATTAAGTGGGGAGTGGGATTAATAGAATTGTTCTGAGAGCCGTCATAGACTTGACAGAGCTCTTATTGTGAGAAAGTATGAAAAATGATATGGGAATAGGTGTTGCAAACAGAATAGGCATAGCAGTAGTTTATAACACGGTGAGTATGTAAGTTTAAATGGGTATTCTGGGAATTTACAATGTGTTCTGAGCAGAAAGGTGGCTCATCCCTAGCAAGGAATGAATGTCCACAGGTCTTAGGCATGTTGGATGTATTAGCACCAGATTTTTTTTGCGTAAAAAAGTAAGCTATCCACAGGCTAGCATTTTTACATTCTTTCAATCAAACCTATTGGGCCTAACAGTTCCACTCCTGTGAACAGTAACTACGTCCATTAACTCCAAGTGCTCCATGGTTTGCTGAAATGTTCATAAAGCATGATCAAATTCACTTCTGTTGCTCATTTTTAAAACTTTAAATAGCAAGCAGGAACAACATGCTGGGTGTCTGGTAATAAGATGCAGAGCTAAGCTACCACTTTGGTGCCTCTCTCTGGTGCCCCTCCTCCTTCCCTTCCTCCCATATTCCACTCCCTTTTCCTGTCAGATTCCTTCTTCAACCCTTCACCTTTTCCACATACCACTTCACAGCTTCTCAGTTCACCACCCCTCTGCCACCACCTACCTTCCTCCTCACCTGGCTTTGCCCATCACCTTCTAGCTCGTACTGCTCCAGTTACCCCACCGATCCCACTTTCTTATTCCAGCTTTCTCTCCCCTCCCTTTCCAGTCCTAACAAGGCGCCTTGGCCCAAAAATTCAGCTCTTTATTCCTTCCATAGATGCTGCCCAATCTACTGAGTTCCTCCAGCACTTTTTGTGTGCTCCTACTTTGTCATTGTCTTTACCTGCTTCTTAGAATGTTAAGAACTGTACTGGAAAAACTCTTGCCAAGAAATAAATTGTATTTTCTAGAAAAGTTTGACAAATTCAGTCAATTAAATTTGAGGTTGGGTTTGATTAGCTTGGATCTGTCAGCATGGAGCCAATGTTGAAAGCTCAAAGTGAACACCATTTTTACCGAGGTCAGACTGGACATCAGAGAGATCAAAAAATAGCAAGTGAAAAATAAAGTATTTTTATTCACATTTGTCAAAAGAAATACTTTAATTTCCTTTCTTTTCTTTTGCTTTAGAAATTAAAACCTCAGAGAAGAATGAAATATTTTGCTTACATGATTAAATTTCAACAGAGAGCAAACAGCTGATATCAGAGTCTTTTGACCTTCAGTGCATATGAAATGCATTCCAATTGCTCCATGTAATACTTCCCTTAGGGCCTGGAATAAAAAGCCTGTTATTGTTAAAAGTGTGGCACTCTATGCAGCCTCCCATAATGGATCTTCAGAATTTCGCACGTGAATGGTCAGCTTCCTCACAGAAAAAATGCAATGATATGTGGAAATGATTTCATTGTAGAAGAATGTCTGGCAAGTGGTGATAGCCAGCTGAACTCATGTGGCTCTTTGACCCATTTTCTTGGGTGACCCATCATCATGTGCAGCCTCCACACACCAATCCATTATCACACTGGGGCGTGAGATGTGTATTTTCTGGATGCATGTTTTGTTTCCCCTTTCAGTCTTTTACATTTACATGGCAAGTGCTCATACAGCTTTTTATGGAGAGTTACACAGTTTTTAGAGGAGAAGAATTTTAGCTCACAAATTAACAGTGTTATGGAAAAATGGAGTACCCAGAGGCACATGACAAGATAGGCTAAAGCCAGCATGGTTTCCTGTAAGGAAGATCCTGCCTGACAAACCTACTGCAATTCTTTGAAGAAATTACAAGCAGGGTAGACAAAGGAGGTGCAGTAGATGTGGTGTACTTGGATTTTCAGAAGGTCTTTGACAAGGCGCCGCACATGAGGCTGCTTAGCAAGATAACAGCCCATGGAATTACAAGGGAGTTACTAGCAGGGGTGGAGCATTGGCTGATCGGCAGAAAACAGAGAGTGGGAATAAAGGGATCCTATTCTGGCTGGCTGCTGGTTACCAGTGGAGTTTAACAGAGGTCAGTGTTGGGCCCACTGCTTTTTACAATGTATGTCAATAATTTGGACCATGGTATTAATGAATTTGTGGCTAAATTTGCTGATGATACAAAGATAGGTGGAGAAACGGGTAGTGTTGAGGAAATGGAGAGCCTGCAGAGAGACTTGGATAGCTTAGAGGAATGGGCAAAGAAGCGGCAAATGAAATACAATGTTGGAAAGTGTATGGTCATGCACTTTGGTGGAAGAAATAAACGGGCAGACTATTATTTAGATGAGGAGAGAATTCAAAATGCAGAGATGCAAAGGGAATTGGGAGTCCTTGTGCAGGATACCCTAAAGGTTAACTTCCAGGTTGAGTTGGTGGTGCAAAAGTTGAATGCAATATTGGCATTCTTTTATAGAGGTATAGAATATAAGAGCAGGGATGTGATATTGAGGCTCTATAAGGCACTCGTGAGTCCACACTTGGACTACTGTGTGCAGTTTTGGGCTCCTTATTTTAGAAAGGATATACTGACATTGGAGAGGAGTCAGAGAAGATTTACGAGAATGATTCCAGGAATGAAAGGGTTACCGTATGAGGAACATCTGGCAGCTCTTGGGCTGTATTCCCTGGAATTCACAAGAATGAGGGGGGAATCTCATAGAAACATTCCAGATGTTAAAAGGCCTGAACAGATTAGATATGGCAAAATTATTTCCCATGGTAGGGAATTCTAGGACAAGAGGGCACCACTTCAGGATTGAATGACGTTCTTTTAGAGCTGAGATGCAAAGAAATTACTTTAGTCAGAGGGTGGTAAGTCTGTGGAGGCCAAGTCAATGGGTGTATTTAAGGCAGAGAAAGATAGGTTCTTGATTAGCCAGGGCGTCAAAGGGTATGAGGTGAAAGTAGGGGAGTGGGGATGGCTGGGAGAATTAGATCAGCCCATGATTGAATGGTGGAGCAGACTCAATAGGCAGAATGGCCTACTTCTGCTTCTATATCTTATGGTCTTATGATGCCTTCCCCCTGAGCATTGTCAGGTTTCTAGGGAACTAAAGTTATGTGTCTTTCTGTTCAAGTGTAACTGCAGCATGTTCTCATTTAAAATTTAAATACTAATAAATCAAGACACACAACTTTTCCCAGTTTAATTTTCACCAAGTCTTTGTCCAGCAGAATGAATGATCAATCATCTTTATCCAAGACAATAAATGGATCATACCCTAATTGCAACAATGCTACTTATGAGTTTCTAGGTCAGTTCACCTGAGAGCAGAAATCAAATCCACTGTGTATATATAATGTCTACTGAGAAAAAATATTTATTTAAACAGAACTGAAGATATCATTAGAGGATCTGACATGGAGACAAGGCAATATGAACAACATTGCTTATCCTTGGTTGTTTTAAATCTGTATGTTAATCTAGCTCTCTGATTACTTTTCGACTCAACACTCTCTGGCAGCTCAAATCACCACCAAAAGATACTCAAGTTAAAAAAAGGCCAATGGATATTGAGGTTTGTCATAATTCACTGTAAATATTTAAATTATAAATCTGATCTTAAAATGATAACTCTAAATGCAAAGTTTCTCTTTTCAAAGGATATAAGCAAGCTTCTGAATTTGAAATAGATGTGGTGTCATATTGGCTCCTAACTATAACCATGAACGTGGTTACAAAGTCAAAAAGAGCTGAAGTTGGGCTTAATGTCGAAGACAATCTCCATCCATAATAAAATATCCTATCACTTATTCGTGCTCTATTTATAAACTAGTATGAGCTTTGGCAAAGTTAAATCTTGCAATTTTGCTGTCTTCTACAATTTTGGAACCTCCCAAAATGTTCTACAGCCAATAATCTATTTTTTCGAGTGCTGAAATGTAAGAAGAGTAGCTGCTGGATCCAGGCAGCAAAAATCCACAAAGGAGACTGGTGTAAATTGGTGTTTGTAACTGTTACTGTTTTAATGACTCAAGCAACCACTGGAGAATCACCTTATTATTCACATGAACATTCATGACAGAGGATGTCCATTAAACATATCAAGAAAAAGCTAATTTATGAAATTAACTGTGTATGCATATATGTGGAGTCCACCTGCTCCTGGGAGGGACTGATCTAATTATGTCCAGGTACATTATAAAGCAGTCATCCAATCAAATCCATAATATATGAAATTAGGCTAAGCTCTTTTGCTGTTATCCGGTTACAGAAATACATTTTATTTACATTTGGTTATAAATTAAACATTGAGATGTACTCTTGCCACAAGTTGTAAATTCTGATCATTCTTTTCACAGACCTAATTACTTTTTTATTTCCACATTCAGAAGAAACATTCTCACTTCTAAACCCACCTGGACAAGTGCATTCAGCAGACTCTTCTGTTTTCTGCTGTTTCAACACAGTGCTACTTGGTTTGAGCTTTCCGACAGCCCTGATGATTGTAGTGGTCTTGTGAAACCTGTTGCAGGGAATGCCACGAATTCTGAGGCATTATTTAAATGTGCCTTTATCTGTCTTTGAGTCAGGTGATTGAACCATCCGGATGAGACACTGAGTAAAACCACAGATTGTTCCATTGCATTCGTTTTGTTTCTGGGGTTTCAAGATTTGAAACTATCTTTGATCTGAAATCTCTGATCTGACTTAATGACTTCTTTGTTTTCGCTTCACTCTTGTCAGGAGGATTCACTTAAATTCCCTTGTCCATTCATCCCTCCCTACTGGTCTCCCTCCTGGTACTTATCCCTGTAAGCAGAACAAGTGCCACACCTGCCCCTGCACCTCCTCTCTCACTACCATTCAGTGCCCCAAACAGTCCTTCCAGGTGAGGCAACACTTCACCTGTGAGTCTGTTGGGGTCATTTACTGTATCTGGTCGTCCTGGTGTGGCCTCCTATATATCAGTGAGACCCGATGTAGATTGGGAGACCTCTTCACCCACGATTCCATCTGCCAGAAAAAGCAGGATCTCCCAGTGGCCACCTTATTTCTTTATACTTTATACTTTATTGTCGCCAAACAACTGATACTAGACCGTACAATCATCACAGCGATATTTGATTCTGTGCTTCGCACTCCCTGGGGTACAAATCGATAGTAAACATTAAAAACTAAAAAATTTAAATTATAAATCATAAATAGAAGATAGAAAAGTGAAAGTAAGGTAGTGCAAAAAAACCGAGAGGCAGGTCTGGATATTTGGAGGGTACAGCCCAGATCCGGGTCAGGATCCGTTCAGCAGTCTTATCACAGTTGGAAAGAAGCTGTTCCCAAATCTGGCCGTACGAGTCTTCAAGCTCCTGAGCCTTCTCCTGGAGGGAAGAGGGACGAAAAGTGTGTTGGTTGGGTGGGTTGTGTCCTTGATTATCCTGGCGGCACTGCTCTGACAGCATGTGGTGTAAAGTGAGTCCAAGGATAGAAGATTAGTTTGTGTGATGTGCTGGGCTGTGTTCACGATCTTCTGCAGCTTCTTCCAGTCTTGGACAGGACAACTTCCATACCAGGTTGTGATGCACCCTAGAAGAATGCTTTCTACGGTGCATCTATAAAAATTAGTGAGCGTTTTAGGGGACAGGCCAAATTTCTTTAGCTTTCTCAGGAAATAAAGTTGCAATTGGGCCTTCTTGGCAGTGGACTCTGCTTGGCTGGACCAAGTCAGGTCATTCGTGATATTGATCCTGAGGAACTTAAAGCTCTTGACCTGTTCCACTTGCGCACCACCAATGTAAATGGGGTTGTGCGGTCCACTACTCCTTCTGAAGTCAACAACCAATTCCTTCGTCTTGCTGACGTTGAGGGATAGGTTATTGTCTTCGCACCATGCCAACAGGTTCTTAATTTCCTCTCTGTACTCAAACTCATCGTTACCTGAGATACGGTCTACAATTGTGGTGTCATCAGCAAACTTATATTCTGAGTTTGATGGAAACTTGGCTACACAATCATGGGTGTACAGCCAGTACAGCAGGGGGCTGAGTACACAGCCTTGTGGGGCACCGGTACTCAGAGTGATTGTAGAGGAGAGCTTGTCCCCTATTTTTACAGCCTGGGTCCTGTCTGTGAGGAAGTTGAAGATCCAGCTGCAGATCTGAGTGCTAAGGCCCAGGTTCCGGAGCTTAGGAATCAGTTTATTTGGAATGATGGTATTAAAGGCAGAGCTATACTCACTGAAAAGGAGCCACTTTCCGCTTTCCATTGCCAATCTGGTATGTCAGTTTATGGCCTCCTCTACTCTCATGATGAGTCCATTCTCAGGTTGGAGCAGCAACACCTGATATTCTGTTTGAGTGGCCTCCAACCTGATGGCATGAACATCGATTTCTCAAATTTCCAGTAATGGCTCCTCCCTCTCCTTCACCATTTCCCATTCCCACTTTTCTCTCTCACCTCATCTCCTTACCTGCTCATCACCACCCTCTGGTGCTTCCCCCCACCCTTTCCTTTCTTCCATGGCCTTCTATCCTTTTCTATCAGACTCACCCTTCTCCAGCCCTTTATCTCCAATCCTCTTCCTAGCTCTTTACTTCACCACTCCTGACATGTCTGATGAATAAAAAACTCTTCTTGGGCTTCCAGCCAGGTACAGGTATCAATTTTAAAAGACATTTCAATGACAAACTCTGCCATCTTCATTCCTGATGAAGATGTTGGAGTTCGTCATCAAAATGTTATTTAAAATTGATAAATATACCTACCTGGAAGCCCGAGAAGAGTTTATTTGCCAAATGGTGCATTAGGCAAGAAAATTAGAACCCTTGGTGTATTAATTTCTATGAGGCATCATTAACTATTTTGATGGAAAGTTCAGCTGTTCAGATAACATAGGGAGACATTAATACCATTTTTTTCGAAAGATCTTCATATTAACATGAGTGAAATTGTGCCCAGATTCACCACACCCTGGAAAAAGCACAGTTCATCCTAAATTTAATCCCCTGAATCTTGAGGCTATGTCCCCTAGTTCTAGTCTCACCTTCCAGTTGAAACAACTTTTCTGCCTCTATCTTATCCATCCCTTTCATAATTTTATATTTTTCGATAAGATCTCCTCTCATTCTTCTGAATTCCAGCGAGTACCATCCCAGGCAGCTCAATCTTACCTCATAGGTTAACCCCCTCATCTCTGAAATCAACCTGGGTGAACCTCCTCTGCACTGCCTCCAAAGCCAGTATATCATTTCTCAAGTTAGGAGACCAGAACTGTACGCACTACTCCAGATGTGGCCTGTACAGTACCCTGTACAGTTACAGCATAATTTCCCTGCTCTTAAATTCAATCCCTCCAGCAACGAAGGCCAACATTCCATTTGCCTTCCTGATAGTCTTCTGCACCTGCAAACCAACCTTTTGTGATTCATGCACAAGCACTTCCAAGTCCTTCTGCACAGCATCATGCTGCAATATTTTACCATTTAAATAAAATCTGTGCTCTCATTTTTCCTTCAAAAGTGGATGACCTCGCATTTCCCAACATTGTACTCCATCTGCCAGACCCTTGCCCACTCATTTAACCTATTTATATCTCTCTGCAGACTCTTCGTACCTTCTGCTCAATTTGCTTTTCCACTCAATTTAGTATCACTGGCAAACTTGGATACACTTCACTCGGTCCTCTCTTCCATAATGTATATCATGAACTGTTGCGGGCCCAGCACTGACCCCTGTGGCACACCACTCACCACAGATTGCCAGCCAGAGTAACACCCATGTATCCCAACTCTCTGCTTCCTATTAGTTAACTAATCCTCTATCCTCCAGGTAATATTGTTTCCTAATGTATTGTTAAATAATTCTAACAAATGGCACATCAACTGAATGGTTCTCCTAGATCTGAATTCAAAGCTTGCCTATACACAACACTAGCAGCAATTGTCTTCATTTGCATTGCTCCTTTCTGTCTGTCTGTAATTCTGTAACTGCATTTGGCTTATTCAATGGTGACAGATTTGCTCACAGGGACTTAGGTACCTTTGGATGCTCGATATCGAAAACCAATATGCGGGTATGACAAATGATTAGGAAGTTAATGCTATCTTCGCTTTTAATACAAAAACATTTCAGTAAACAAGAGAAAATGTCCTACTGCAGTAATGTGGCCTCTGAACATGATTGCAATAAACATTCAATAAGTTAGTTCTATGAATGTTAGAACCATGTATTTGGCATATAATGAGGAATTGAATAGATCTGTCTTCTCTGGAATTAAGAAGAATGAGAGGAGATTTCATTGAACTTTACAAGGTTCCCACAGAACCTAACAGATTGGTTATAGGAAGGATGTTTCTCCAAACTAGGAACCTAGAAGCAAGGGTCTCAACCTCAGAATATTCAAGAGGCCACCTAGGACTGAGATAAGGAAGAATTTCTTCACACAGAGGGTGGTGAATATTTGGAATTCTTTACACAAGGATCTATGGAGTCATAATTATTGAATTTACTGAAAACTTGATAGATTTAGGGATAGTTTCTGTCTGTGTACATAACATACGAATTTACCGGATCACTCAACACATTTTTAGTCTTCTTAGCACAAGCAAGAGAAGGTTGGAAATGCCAGAAGAAGCACGATCTCCCAGTGGCCACCCATTTTAATTCCATGTACCATTCCTATTCTGATATGTCTAGCCATGGCCTCCTGAACTGTTGAGATGAAACCGCACTTAGGATGGAGGAACAACACCTTATACAGTATTCCGTTTAGGTAGCCTCCAAACTGATGACATGAACATTGATTTCTCGAACTTCTGGTAATGCCACCCATCCCCCGCTCCTTTCCCATCCCCTTTTCCCTCTCTCACCTTATGTCCTTGACCAGCCTTCCTCTCGTGCTCCTCCCCCCTTTTCTTTCTTCTGTGGCCTTCTGTCTCTTTCACTAATCAACTTCCCAGCTCTTTACTTCATCCCTCCCCTTCAGGTTTCACCAATCACCTTCTGTTTCTCTTTCCCCTCCTCCCCACCTTTTTAATCTACTCCTCAGCTTTTTTTCCTCCAGTTCTGCGGAAAGGTTTCAACCCGAAGCATCAACTGCACTCTTTTCCGTAGATGCTGCCTGACCTGCTGAGTTCCTCCAGCACTTTGTGTGTGTTTTTTAGTCATCTTGAAGAGATTGAGATGAGTGAGGTCCCCCCTTTCACTCTAAACAATTTTTCCAGGAGGACCATTGATAATGTTCTGACCAGCTGCATTTCCATCTGGGGGTATAGAAATTACAAGTTAGATGACTACAGTACCCTATAAAGGATTGTGAGAATTGCTGAGAGGAA
This sequence comes from Mobula birostris, assembly GCF_030028105.1. Lineage (NCBI taxonomy): Eukaryota > Metazoa > Chordata > Chondrichthyes > Myliobatiformes > Myliobatidae > Mobula > Mobula birostris. The sequence goes on from NC_092371.1 coordinate 195,413,560, forward strand.
CATTGGGGTCTGTCTTCTACCCGTCTGAGATACTTACCAGGAGTGCTATGTACACAGGGCCATTAGCATTGTTAAGTATCCTTCTCTTCTATCCCACAATCTCCTTAATCCCTACCATCAGACAGGAGGCACCACAGCATTCGGACAAGGACTGTCTGGATGGGTAACAGCTTTATTCCCCAGACTGTGAGACAGCTGAACTTCTGGCCACCATTCACGGTCTCTTCACTTAGAAAACACGGGTAGTGTTATTCTGTTTACTTTTTAACTTATGTTGTAAATGCACTTTATGCTAAATGTCAACCTTCTGGAATATATTTCATTATTTGAAATACATACTGTATATGTCACCATATACAACCATGAGATTAATTTTCTTGTGGGCATCCTCAGCAAATCTATAGAATAGTAACTATAACAGGTTCAATGAAAGATCAACCAGAGTGCAGAAGACAACAAACTGTGCAAATGCAGATATAAATAAATAGTAGTAAATAAGGAAAACATGACATAATGAAATGAAGTGTCCTTAAAGTGAAGTCATTGGTTGTAGGAACATTTCAGTGGGGTAAGTGAGTGTACATAGAACATTGAAATTTACAGCACATTACAGGCCCTTCAGCCCACAATATTGTGCCAACCATGTAACCCACTCTAGAAACCGCCTAGATAATGCCTCTCATCATCTTATACACCTCTATCAGGCCTCCTCTCATCCAGGGTCGCTCCAAGGAGGATGAAAAGGCCAAGATCACTCAACCTATTCTCATAAGGCATGCTGCCCAATCCAGGCAACATCCTTGTAAATCTCTGCGCTTTTTCTATAGTATCCACATCTTTTCTGTAGTGAGGTGACCAGAACTGAACACACTACTCCATGTGGGGTCTAACCAAGGTCTTATATAGCTGTAACATTGCCTCACGGCTCTTGAACTCAGTCCCATGGTTGATGAATGCCAACACACCATACACTTTCTTAACAACACTGTCAACCTGCGCAGCAGCTTTGAGTGTCCTATCGACATAGACCCCAAGATCTCTCAGATCCTCCATTTATATTAAATTCTGTCTTCAAATTGGACCTACCAAAATGAACCACTTAACACATCTGAGTTGAAGTCCATCTGCCACTTCTCAGCCCAGTTCTGCATCCTATCAATGTCCCTCTGTAACCTCTGACAGCCCTCCAGACTATCCACAACACCCCCAACTTTTGCGTAATCAGCAAACTTGCTAACCCACCCTTCTACTTCCTCATCCAGGTCATTTATAAAAATCACCAAGAGGAGGGCTCCTAGGACAGATCCCTGTGGAACACCACTGGTCACTGACCTCCATGCAGAATATGAACCATCCACAAGCACCCTCTGCCTTCTGTGGGCAAGCCAACTCTGGATCCACAAAGCAAGGTCTCCTTGGACCCGATGCCTCCTTACTTTCTGAAGGAGGCTTGCATGGGGAACCTTATCAAAGGTCTTTTTGTAGTTATCTCTTTTCATACAAGAGCTTGATTGTTGAAGGGTAGTGATTGTTTTAGACAATAAACTCGAACTTGAGCTTGAGTTTGAACATGGATATTAAGGAAATCAAGGGAAAGTGGTTGAGGTTTTCTTTTCAGCAGCTCAAGCGTGAGGAGTGTGTTTCGGTGTCAGAGCCCCATGGATGTTGGGGGAGAGAGGATAAAAGGAGCAGATTCAAGCAAGGCCAGTCTTTTTGGGCTGCGCAAGCGCGGGAAGTGTCGACATCAGAGGCCTAACTCACCTGCAAAGAAAAGAAGGCAGGTCTCAGGTGGAGTGGCCATTTTCACAGTGCGCCAGTGATAAAGTGGGAAGGCTTTGGTTTAACAGGCCTCAGCGTGAACAGGCGAAGGCAAACCTTTTCCTTTTTTGGTATAGAATAGTCAGTATGGAATGATCCTCCTGTCAGATGTGGGAATTCAGGATACCTGACAGTTTCCTTGATGAGTACATCTGCGGGAAGTGCACCCAACTGATTGGGTCAAGGCACTGGAGCTGGAGTTGGACGTAGTCAGGATCATTCACGAGGCTGAAGGGGTCGTAGATGAGACTATTGGACAAGTGTTCAAATCCACAGTACGGGCTTTGGACTACCAGGGTGACCAACAGGAGAGCTAAGGCGATTAAGAAGTCAGTGCAGGGTTCCCCTTTGGCCATTCCCCTCAGCAACAATTAGTAGGGGAGTGACCCATCAGGGCACAGCAGCAGCTGCCAGGCTGGGACATTGTGGCCAGCTCTGAGGCTCGACAGGCATGGGATAGTTATAGGGAACTCGATAGTCAGGGGGAGAGAAAGGAGATTCGGTGGCCTCAAAAGACATACTAGGATCGTATGTAGCCTCCCATGTGCTAGGGTGCATGACGTATCGAAGCAACTGTAGGATGTTCTCAGGGTGGGGGGGGGGAGTAACAAGAGGTTGTGGTGCATATTAGCACCAATGACATAGGCAGAAAAGGGGAAGAGGTGTTATACAGTGAGTATATAGAGTTAGGAAAGAGGCTGAAGAGATGGATCTCCAAGGTTGCAATCTCTGGATTACTCCCTGTGTCGCTGGCTGGTGCAGGTCAGAATGGGGTGATAGCATGAATGAATGAGTGCCTGTGGAGATGATACAGGAGACAGGGTTTCAAGCTCTTGGATCATTAGAACCTTTTCTGGGGAAGGGGTAACCTGTACGAGAGGAATAGTTGCACTTGAACTGGAGGGGAACCAATATCCAGCTGGGAGGTTTGCTGCTGCCACTTGGGGGCACTTAAACTAGATTTTCAGGGGGCTGGGAACTGGAGTCTCAGGTCAGTAAGGGAAGTATCAGACTAAAAATAGATGTTGGTGAAGGTATTGAAAGGCAAAATTGAAATGCCAGGTATGATGGATTGAATAATTTGAAGTGTATATGTTCTGATGCTAGGAGTATTATGGGTGAGGGTGATGAACTTAGAGCTTGGATCAGTACATTGAACTAGGATGTTGCAGCCATGACTGAAGCTTGGTTGAGAGAGAGACAGGAATGGGTGATTAATGTACCAGGTTTCTGAAGTTTTAGAAAAGATAGGGTGGGGGGTTGCACTGCTAATAAGGGACAAGTCTCCTACTCCAAGTTCCTTTGCAAGTCAGGTGAGATGTCCTAAACCCAGGTACTAGGCAGGCAACACAGCCTTTGGCACTCTTAATCCTTGCGACAGAGGATAAACTATACTGTCCCCAGTTATATCTAGATTTCTCTTTTCACCCCCTATTGAATGGCTACCTGAACTACAGAGCCATAGTTCAGTTGCTGATTATTCCTACAGCCCCCACTCTCATCCTCACAGGGAGTAACGATCCCAGATCTATTGGACAAGCTCAAGGGCTGAGGCTCCTCCAGCACTTCTTCCTTGATCCCCCTACCTGCCTCACTCACAGTCATACCCACTTGCCCTGGCCACAGGCTGAATTTGAAGTCATTAATCAAATGTGTGCGACTGTCTCCCGAAACAGAGTGTCCAGGTAATTCTCTCCTTCCTGATATGTCACAGTGTTTGAAGCTCAGGCTGCAGGTCATCAGATTTGAGGCTGAATTCCTTGAGCAGCCAACGCTTGCTGCAGACATGGTCTTCAGCTCCCACATCATGCGATTACAACATATCACCTGATCCCGCATCCCTTTTTTATTCAATAAGTTGTAGTTTGGTATCTTTTTAGTTACATAAAACTAATAATATAATAAAAAACTTATCTGCTACTCACCTGTGCCCCCTGGTTGAAATGTCTTGAGCCACAGCCTTAGGCTCCTCCACCAGCCTGCTCACAAAATGGCCAATACAAAATGGCCTTCTCCTTTTCTCACCAAAGCTTTAACTCTCCACACTGACACTGTCCCACTCCAACAATGGCCACTCTACTTAAACCTAACATCATTTTATTGGTCTTTGCCAGAGGCATAATTACTCCATGATCTGTAACACACCAAATGTCTTGACTTAACCCACTCACTTTTTCAAATCTCATTTTCACAATGCACAAACCAACGGATCCTCATAATCTTAGGACCATCAAAATGTCCTGACTGGCCCTATTCGGTTTTGTTCAGAAATACTATGATCTAGCTCACAAGGTTATATTTCCCGAGCTCCCTTAAAACTTGCCAAGCTCCATTTCCTGAACTCCTTTTAAACAAGTCGAGGCCCTGTTTTCCATGTTCGCTTTAAACTCACCAGATTATTTTTCCACACTTCCTTTAAACACACTAAGGCCTCATTCCCCATAATCCATTTAAAATTACTGGGGCCCTGTTTGTTGCACACTCTTTAAACAGACAGAGCTCATTGAAGATTTTATTACTATTGCAGAACATGTTTGAAAAAAAGTGAAATAAAGGTATATTGTTTTAGTAATAGGAATAATGTCTAGCACTCCAGAATATTTTCTAGTCCAACACCACCACAGTCCCAAAAGATTTTAGCAGTTTCACAATAGAAGGCAAGAGCAATATGTATCATTTTATAGAATGCCCTCAATTCAGACGTATTCTAAGATTTTGGACACTTGAGTGGGACTTACTTCATCTGCGAACCACTTACATTCACTCTTTGACCTGCAAAAATGATGGTTTCTTCCTCACTTCAAGTGGCTGCTGTTAAAATTACAATGGTATTTCTTTAACCATTGCTTTAAGTAGTTCTATACTAGAAATCATTATCAATACCTGCTGCATATATCCACATGTTTCACATTGTTCAATCCCATGCCAGGCACCAATTGTTATCCATCACTCTATTGTACCAGTCACTTTGCACTTGAAAGACTTGACAGTGGCTCTTGCAAATGGTGAGCGAGAACAGTGGAATCACACTGCACCTTCACTAGCTGAAGTCATTCTTTGAACGAAAATCCATGCTGCTGGCAAACCACCCAAGCTCCTGTATTGTCTCATTTCCCATGAGGACCTGACAAGGAGAAGTTTGGAGTTTTCAAGCCAACCATAGTAAGTCAGTTTTTTAACCTTGTTTTTTTTAAAGCTTGCTGGTAATCATATTGATAAGCAAGTGTAAAATTAGTGCAGAATAATTGTCACTGTAGTTCCTATCCTGTTGTTGGATCCTCCTTATTAAATCAAACAATACAAACCCTTTTGTTACAAACTAGAGAATATCTGCAGATGCTGGAGTACGGTTTCTGTTATCTTCAAAGCATCAAAGGTGCTTCTAGTGCTGCAGGATTACCTGAAAGAGAATAGTAAGGTGGGGGCAGGGAAAGAAGGGCAGCTAGAAGGTGAAAGGTAAAGGCAGGCTATTGGGAAAGATAAAAGACTGGGGAGGAAGGAATCAGATAGGAGAGGAGAGTGGACCATAGGAGAAAGGGAAGGAGGATAGGACTCTGGGGGAGGTGATAGGCAGGTGAGAAGAAGTAAGAAGCCAGGGTAGGGAAAAGAAGAAGAGGAGAAGAGGAGGAAATTTTTTTTTACCAAAAGGAGAATTCAAAATTCATGCCATCAGGTTGAAGGCTACCCAAACAACGTGTTGCACCTCCACCCTGATGGTGACCTTATCTTGGCACAGAAGGAGGCCATGGATTGACATATTGACATTTTGGTTCCCTAATCTGAGGAAAGACATTCTTGCCATAGAGGGAGTACAAAGAAGGTTCACCAGATTGATTCCTGGGATGGCAGGACTTTCATATGATGAAAGACTAGATCGACTAGGCTTATACTCTCTGGAATTTAGAAGGTTGAGGGAGGATCTAATTGAAATGTATAAAATTCTAAAGGGATTGGACAGGCTAGATGCAGGAAGATTGTTTCTGATGTTGGGGAAGTCCAGAACGAGGGGTCACAGTTTGAGGGTAAAGGGGAAGCCTCTTAGGACTGAGATAAGGAAAAACTTCTTCACACAGAGAGTGGTGAATCTGTGGAATTCTCTGCCACAGGAAACAGTTGAGGCCAGTTCATTGGCTATATTTAAGAGGGAGTTAAAGGGATCAGGGGGTATGGAGAGAAGGCAGGTACAGAGTTCTGAGTTGGATGATCAGCCTTGATCATACTGAATGGCGGTGCAGGCTCAAAGGGCCGAATGGCCTACTCCTGCACCTACTTTCTATGTTTCTATGTCTATATTGGAACTGGAATGGGAATTGGAATTAAAATGTTTGGTCACCTGGAAGTTGGCCAGATGGAGCGGTGATGCTTGATGAAGTGGTCCCCCAGTTTACAACGGGTCTCAGGGTGGAGGTTTGACGCTATACAATAGATTTCATCTGGGCAGCTGCCAACCTTATGGCATGAATATCTATTTCTTCTTCCAGTAAAAACAAATTTTCCCTACCTCCTCCCCTCTTCTGTTCCTCACTCTGGCCTCTCACCTCTTCTCAACTACCTATCAACTCCCTGCTGTCCCTCCTCTTTCCCTTTCTCCTATGGTCCTCTCTCCTCTCCTATCAGATTCCTTCATCTCCAGTCCTTTACTTTTTCCAACAACCTGGCTTCACCTCTTGCCGTCTAGTCATCCTTCTTCCACTCCTCCAACCTTTCTACACTGGCATCTTCCCCTTTCCTTTCCAGTCCTGAAGAAGGACCTTGGTCAGAAATATCTACTGTTTATTCATCCACATAGATTCTGGCTGACATGCTGAGTTCCTTCAGCATTTTGTGTATGTTGCTTTGGATGTCTAGCATCTGCAGACTTTCTTTTGCTTCTGAAAGAGAATAACTCACTTCACAAAGCATTAGCTTGATGAGCGAGAGAGAGCAATTTCATGATATACCTGTGTATAGTTCCATTCATTACAATAGGAATCACCAACAATATAAGGGAGGTCACAATGCAAACTAATGGAGCTGAGATTAAATAGGGCAGACTGCTCATTTATCATCAAATTTCAAATAAAACCTTATACAGAGATTTATGATTTTACCACTGAGAAAATAGGCATGCAGAATCTGAATCAGGTTTAATATCACTGGCATATGTCGAGAAATTTGTTGTTCTGCAGCAGCAGTACATTGCTATACATAATAATAAAAGATTTCTAAATTACAGTAAATATATATATATAGTTAAATTAAATAAGTAATGCAAAAAGATTAATAAGAAGTGGGGAGGCAGTGTTCATGGGATCATTGTCCATTCAGAAATCTGATAGCAGAGGGGGAGAAGCTATTCCTGAATTATTAAGTGTGTGTCTTCAGATTCCTGTACCACATCCCTGATGGTAGCAATGAGAAGAGGGTATATCTTTGGTAATGGGGCCCTTAATGATGGATGTCGTCTTTTTGAGGCACTGCTCGTTGATGGTGTCATGGGTGCTGGGGAGGCTAGTGCCCATGATGGATCTGACTGAGTTCACAACTTTCCACAGCTTTTTCTGATCCTGTGCAGTGCCCCCATCCCCCACCAGAAGATGATGCTGCCAGTTAGAATGCTCTCCACAATACACCTGTAGCAATTTCTGGGTGTCTTTAGTGACATGCCAAATCTTCTGAAACTCCTAATGAAACATAGCCACAGTGGCGCCTTCTTTGTAAATGGATTGATAGGCTAGGCCCAGAATAAATCCTCAGAGATGTCGACACCCAGGAACTTGAAACTGCTTATGCTTTCCACTTCTGATCCCTCAGTGAGGGCTGGAGTGTGTGCTCTCATCTTACCCTTTCTGAAGTCCACAGTCAACTCTTTGGTCTTACTGATGAGGGCAAGGTTGTCACCGTGACATGACTCAATCAGCTGATCCGTCTCGATTCCTGTACGCCTTCTCATTACCATCTGAAATTCTGCCAGCGATAGTTGTGCCATCAAGAGATTTCTAGATGGTAAAAGTGTAAGCTGAGTGCTTGGTTGTTGGCAGAGATCCAGTGATTGAAGGGCTTGTTTCCGATCTGTATTAATTTGAGTTTTATGAGTTTCTCAGATTTAAACTGCAGCAGTGTCCTCTCACTTTAATGTCATGGGTTCTGAGGGAATGGGCAGGTGAGTGGGTAGTTTGCAAGAATTCTGCTTAGTCCCTCACAGACACAAAATTTTCCTGTCCTTCCAATACATGGACTCAAGGTTTAACACAACTCCAAGTGTTCCTTTTCCACTTTGATTGGTCATGGGGCCAGAGATTCCCAAGAATCAGTGAGAATTTAAAAACTGTGACACCATTTTTCCTACATCATGATAAGGGGCCACACATCCAAAGCCCAAACTGGAAGTTATGACTTGTGATGTTAACGGTTTCTTGTTGAAGGCTTTACAGCATTTCTGCTCTAATTCTGATGTTCATCTACTATTCTCATCAAAAGTACAGAACATCAAGGATGTAGTAGTAATCTTGTAAAAGCAGCAATATCAATGCATGTTCTCTTCTTTCTAGGAAAATCTGAGACTAACCAATGTATTGCATTTGGAATCTAAATTAAATTGACAATTCTTATTGGCTGTTTCCTTTAAATCAATGAATCTCAATTCAAAGGGGTACATGGGTCAAAAGATTCCTTGTAAATGATACAGGGATAAAGAACTCAGTTTGTTTGCACTAACTAAACATTTTAAAATCTCCAGTCTTTTAAAGACAAGCAAAGCATTGCATAAATTCTTTATATATCATGCTTTGTTTTCTCTTTTTGATGAAGTCTTCTAATTTGCCTGAAGTACATTATCCTAAATTTTCTTCTGCAATTAAATAATAAAAATGTTGATTCATTTTAATTTTTTTTTGGTCTTTCAGATGAATTTTCAACAGAAATCACATTGCACTGCTTGAGAAAAAAAACAAGACCTTGCCAAAAATTAGCTTCAATGAAGCAGATCACCTGGTTATTTAGCTATTGCTGTTCATGGTACTTTGCAGTGCCAATTACTCCAATATAATCAAGAATTTCATTGGCTGTAAAATATATGGGGCATTTTGAGGTCACGAAATTCCTGTAACATCAATGGTTTCATTCAGGGTTCTGAGATATTCAGATGCCTCTATTATGGTCCAAAATTACTTTTACCAACTTTCTATAAAATCCAGGTGATGCAGATTCTGTCATTGGGAAAGCACATAAAATATCCCTCAGATTCAGCAGAATATAAAAACACATGAAAGCATTCTCAGCTGTCACCTCCTTCCTATATCCATTTACAACCACTTATTTTTATCTATTTGGTATTTTTCAGATTAATAATCCCATAAACATTTCTTCATGTTTTTACATTAAACACCAGCAATCTTCCTTCCAGCTCTTTGCAATGTTAAAATTCATTATAAAGTGCTCTATTCACTTTTTCTTATGACTATTACCTTTCAATGATCAGCTTGTTTTCTCCTTTAGCTCAATATAGAATAGATTGGGGAAAGAAAGATCCAATGAATCTTTTGGCCATCCAGTTAATCAATTACGTATTCACTGTTCAATCATTATTGCACTCTGTTCTCAGGAGAAAGGCTAAAATATTGTGTGGATAAAGAGCAGACCCTTTAACCTTCAACTGGGAAATATTTCCACATGAAATTGTGATAGAAATTCCAGATGACACCCAGGGTCCTCATTATAGAGCTTTTATAAGTCAATAAAAATGTTAGCCAATGGCCTAAAATACCATTAGTGTGAATAGGTTTCTCTTAAGGTCTGTTTGGCTGAAGTGATTGCATCTGTTATTGATTAAAAAGAGATCACATTAATTGCTGCCTGTTGGTGGGAAAGTATAAAATGTTCTTTCATCCTGACAACCTGCATCAGAGGTACTTGGAGATTCTTGACTGATAGTAATGCATGATTTATCCTGAAATGACATAATTCCTCATTGCATCATAGTTACCTATGTTGAGTCTTTTACTGAAAATAAGTTTGTTTACTATTCTTAATGCTTGATTGTAACTGAGTTCTTTCACCATCTTAGTTTCTCCGGAACACAGAAAATTTGTAACCATGGTTGATAATTTATCATCTAAACTGACTCTGGGTCAATGAGTGGATATTATTGTATAAGACAATCATTGTATATTGAACTCAGTACAACTTTGCGCATTAATAAAGAGTATATATTACATAGCAGTAGTCAAGCAGCGACCAGTCTGCACCTATCAAGAACATCAATAAGCACAGCAGAATGGCACAACTGTTTTGAATGGACTGACAAATCTTCAAGGAGGTTGCCACAAATAAAGAAGACACAGAGCTCAAGGAACATGCCTTGTCTGTCATTGACTACATCTGTAGGTGTGCAGAGGAAGTTGACTCCTCCAGAACAGTCATCTCACAAACCAAACCAGAATCCCCATCTGAATGCAGAGGTGTGTTCCCTACTGAAAGCCTGGGACGATGCCTTCAGGTCTAGAGACAGGAAAGCTCACAAAGCAGTCAGGGAAAACCTCATCTTCGACATCAAGAGTCCAAAGACTGTCTAATGCACAAACATATTCAGGAACACCTGTCCAATAATGATCCCTACTGAATGTGGATGGACAGTAAGGGTACTTCTGACTATTTCATTTAAAACAAGTGTCAACTATACCAGTAACACCTCCCTCCCTGCCACTCTGAGCAACTTGCTTCGAGATATGCAACACAACACCAGCCATGGGAGGAGCCACTGTGACTCTGCAAAGAGTTAACCCTCATAAGGTGGCTGGGCCAGACAACATACCAGGCTGAGCACTCAGGGAGTGTTATCAACTTCAGGAGAACTCAGACAACTCACATCCTCTTCACGTCGGTGTCACAGCAATGGAAACTGCAAGTGGTTTCAAACCCCTGGGAGCGCACTTGCACAATCTCTCATTGTCCCAGATCATATTCTTCACAATCAGGAAAGCTCGCCAATGCCTCTACTTTCTGATGAGGCTGAAGGGAGCTGGGTTATGACCAACTATATTCACATCCTCCGACAGTTGCACAATAGAGAGCATCCAAACATGCTGTATCACTGCATGGTGCGTAAACCAAACTGGCAAATTGGGAGGCTCGACACTGCCCAAATGCATCAGCAGCACTAAATGATCCACCATCCAGGAGGTTAATACAGAAAGAAACCAGAAAATGGCCAGCAACATCATGAAATATCGCACCCCCACCCCCCTACCCTACTTATAGACTGTTTGTCCTACTCCCATCAGGGCGGAGGCTACATAACATCCACACCAGGACCACCAGATTCAGAAACAGTTGCTTTCACCAAACAGTAAGGCTGATCAACACCTCCACCCATTAAACCACCCCTCCACACCCCCCACCATCATTCCTTGTCAGATTCACCTCATGTACAGACTCTTCAGTTTATTGATGTGCAGTCAATTTAAGTACATGAGCTATATTATCTACTTATGTGAGGAACAAAAAGGAAGACAGGAGTGAAGGTAGGACCGATTAGAGATAAAGGTGGGAAGATGTGCCTGGAGGTTGTGGAAGTGAGCGAGGTCCTTAATAAATACTTCTCTTTGGTATTCACCAATGAGAGGTGACTTGATGATGGTGAGGACAATATGAGTGAGGTTGATGTTCTGGAGCATGTTGATATTAAAGGAGAGGATGTGTTGGATTTGTTAAAATACATTAGGACGGATGAGTCCCTGGGGCCTGACGGAATATTCCCCAGGCTGCTCCACGAGATGAGGGAAGAGATTGCTGAGCCTTTGGCTAGGATCTTTATGTCCTCGTTGTCCACAGGAATGGTACTGAAGGATTGGAGGGAGGCGAATGTTGTCCCCTTGTTCAAAAAAGGTAGTAGGGATAGTCCGGGTAATTATAGACCAGTGAGCCTTACATCTGTGGTGGGAAAGCTGTTGGAAAAGATTCTTAGAGATAGGATCTCTGGGCATTTATGAATCATGGTCTGATCAAGGACAGTCAGCATGGCTTTGTGAAGGGCATATCGTGTCTAACAAGCCTGATAGAGTTCTTTGAGGAGGTGACCAGACATATAGACGAGGGTAGTGCAGTGGATGTGATCTACGTGGATTTTAGTAAGGCATTTGACAAGGTTCCACACGGTAGGCTTATTCAGAAAGTCAGAAGGCATGGGATTCAGGGAAGTTTGGCCAGGTGGATTCTGAATTGGCTTGCCTGCAGAAAGCATAGTGTTGTGGTGGAGGGAGTACATTCGGATTGGAGGGTTGTGACTAGTGGTGTCCCACGAGGATCAGTTCTGGGACCTCTACTTTTCCTGATTTTTATTAACGACCTGGATGTGAGGGTAGAAGGGTGGGTTGGCAAGTTTGCAGATGACACAAAGGTTGGTGGTGTTGTGGATAGTGTAGAGGATTGTTGAAGATTGCTGAGAGACATTGATAGGATGCAGAAGTGGCAGATGGAGTTCAACTCGGAGAAGTGTGAGGTGGTACACTTTGGAAGGACAAACTCCAAGGCAGAGTACAAAGTAAATGGCAGGATACTTTGTTGTGCGGAGGAGCAGAGGGATCTGGGGGTACATGTCCACAGATCCCTGAAAGTTGCCTCACAGGTAGATAGGGTAGTTAAGAAAACTTTTGGGGTGTTAGCCTTCATAAGTCGAGGAATAGAGTTTAAGAGTCATGAGGTAATGATGCAACTCTATAAAACTCTGGTTAGGCCACATTTGGTGTACTGTGCCCAGTTCTAGTCGCCTCACTATAGGAAGGATGTGGAAGCATTGGAAAGGGTACTGAGGAGATTTACCAGGATGCTGCCTGGTTTAGAGAGTATGCATTATGATCAGAGATTAAGGGAGCTAGGGCTTTACTCTTTGGAGAGAAGGAGGATGAGAGGAGACATGATAGAGGTATACAAGATATTAAGAGGAATAGATAGAGTGGACAGCCAGCACCTCTTCCCCAGGACACCACTGCTCAATACAAGAGGACATGGCTTTAAGGTAAGGAGTGGGAGGTTCAAAGGGGATATTAGGGGAAGGTTTTTTACTCAGAGAGTGGTTGGTGTGTGGAATGCACTGCCTGAGTCAGTGGTGGAGGCAGATGCACTAGTGAAACTTAAGAGACTACTAGACAGGTATATAGAGGAATTTAAGCTTGGGGGTTATATGGGAGGCAGGGTTTAAGGGTTGGCACAACATTGTGGGCCGAAGGGCCTGTAATGTGCTGTACTATTCTATGTTCTATGTTCTGTATTTATTGCTTTTTGTATTATTGTGTTCTTTACCTTCTGGTGTTTTTTTTTTGGTGTTACATCAGATACGTTTGTAAGGGGTTTCTTATTTTATGTTACTGCGTAGGCTAATTGAAATGGCTTCTTTGTTCTGTTATAATTGAAATGGCTTCTTTGTTATGTTAACTGCTGAGAAAGTCCTCCCGCTAGCAGCTTGTTTGGATTATGTTATTGATAAGAGGATGTTACGAACCAATTGGGATAGATGTTATTCTTTCTGTGTGTCAGTAAGTTACTGTGATGCACGGGTTTTTGGGCAGAAGGCGAGAGAGAGAGAGAGAGAGAGAGAGAGTGAGGATGGACAAGGTGCTGTGAGTCAGCTAATGCAGCGGTCCCCAACCACCGGGCCGCGGACCGGTGCTGGGCTGCAAAGCAGGTGCTACGGGGCCGCAAGGAAATGATATGATTTGGCGATAGGAGTCAGCTGCACCTTTCCTCATCCCCTGTCAGGCCCTGTTGAGTTTGAACGCATGCGTGGTCATTATGCACACGTCAGCCATGTCAGCGCGGGAAGGAGATCAACTCCTCGTGCTTGGAAATGACGCAGGCTGAAAAGTATGTTTGACATTACATCTCTGCCGGCATTCTGGATCTCAAAGTAAAGGCTAAATATCCTGAGATAGCCACGAAAGCACTGAAAACGTTGCTTCCATTTCCAACATATCTCTGCAATGAATGCAATGAAAACTAAATTGCGGAATAGACTGGACATAAGGAACCCCCTTCGAGCATCGCTGTCTCCCATCACCCCTCGATAGGGCCATGTTGTTGCAGGGAAACAAGCCCAGGGCTCCCACTGATTCAGCGATGTTGGTGTGTTGCAATGATTTTATATGTTCATACGGGGAAAATATGTGCTGTGTGTTTAATATCCAAATGTTACTTAAAATATTATGATGCTATTGACGTACATAACTATATAACAATTACAGCATGGAAACAGGCCATCTCTGCCATTCTAGTCCGTGCCGAACGCTACTCTCACCTAGTCCCACCGCCCTGCACTTAGCCCATAACCCTCCATTCCTTTCCTGTCCATATACCTATCCAATTTTTCTTTAAATGATAATATCGAACCTGCCTCTACCACTTCTACTGGAAGTTCGTTCAACACTTATTCAAGCTCCCCTGATAATTGACATCTCTATATTCATGCGAGGAAAATATGCGCTGTGTTTTTAATATTAAATTCGTTAGATAAACCCTTTTAGAAACGAAATTGAGTGTATTAGCCACTTATCACCTATATTCCGGTCGTGATTAACACCCCCCCCGAACAGAATCGCTAAAATTGATTTGTGGTGGGGAGGAGAATCGGCATGTACACGCATGCGCACACAGGTGCCCTGCAAGGCTTCATGGTCATTGTAGTCTTACACTGGGAAAACACAACGTATTTGACTGCTACTCTCGTCCGTTGGCAACCCTACCCCACGCTCCCCCTGCCCCCGGTCGGCCAGTCCGCAAGAATATTGTCAATATTAAACCGGTCCGCAATGCAAAAAAGGTTGGGGACCCCTGAGCTAATGGGGTCAGACCCCAATCAGGAGTCTGAGGTCCGGGGTGTTCGGCAAGGAAAGGAGATGGAGACAGACTCATGTGGAGCGTCTGGTCGACCACCGTTGTTGGTCCCAGGCGGCAGGTCGAGGTGGTTTGAGGGGATCGCAGGGTGAAAAAGGAGGTTCCTGAGCTCCAACTGTTTGTGCACGAAGAGATTGAACTTTGACAAGTGTGGCGCCTTTTATTTTCCTTTTTATATTTTATTTTCCAGTAATATCTATAAACTGTATTTCATTTAATCGTAACTGGTGTACTGTCTGTTATTCGGGCGGGGTGGGGTACATCACACAGCATCCACACAAACCAATTTGGCGGGGCCGAGGGCTGTTTCCCTAGATGACAGAGAGCTGAGCGACCCTGAGGCTTGCCAGGGGGCTACATTTAGAGGTTTTTGTCTGGGATTGCATTCAGTGGTGTGCTGTGTGGTTGCCCTGTTTAAATCAGTAATGTGTGTCTCTGTGGGTTATTTGCTGGTTATTGCTGCATGCGTGGTGGGTGAGATCTCTGTTCAAGTTCAGACTAGAGTTGACAAGTTGGGGGTGGAACTCGGGGCTGTCCATGCTGTTGGGAGAGAGAGGAAAGAGTGGTCTGATCCGGAGGTAGTGTCTGCGAATAAATGTTCTAGCTCTAGCAGGCGCTGCCTAGCGTTTGGAAGTGTCCACCCCAAGAGGGGCAGAGGCGTGTGAGGTGTGGGTGGAGCAGATCTCTTAGTTGTTAGATGAGTGACAGTGCTCGGATGAGGGAGAGCAACAGGGATTGGTTGAAAGTTTAAGTAGGCGGGCTGGTGACAGTGTGAGAGCTGTCAGTTTCACTTGCACCGTAGTGACAGCTGCCAGTTATTTGAAAGAGGGGGGAAAGTTTTCAGTGTGTCTTCTCTGGCTAGGAGGGCGGCTAAATTGCTTGCAGTGCCAGGGGGATCATTTCAGGGGATCAGCCCCTCCCTCAGTTGTTCAGCTGATCAAAGAGGGGTCGGGAAATTTAGTGGAGGCCCAGTGGGGGAACGGCTTGGGGTCTCTGGGGGAGCACATTCCCAGCAATGTACCAAGGAACTTCTGAAAGGAAAAAGCCTTATTCCTGAAGGCATACAGGGACCACGCCCCAGGGTGTCGTTACGGATGGATGGAAGCGATGCTAAAGCCATCCTTGACCCCGGGGCGCAGGTCAAGTTGTTGTACAGTTTGTTTTACAACCAATGTCTGAAGCATTTACCCTTGACAACTGCAAGGGCACCGGAGATTTGGGGTACCATTCCCAGTAATTATCCAGAAGATGATGATTGGTTAATGACCCTGGAGTTCCTGGGGGCATTGTCTGGGCACCCAGCGAGTCGAGTTGCTTCTGAGGACGTGGGTAGCAGCCTTGAGCCGGTACCGAATTTAAACGAGATCCAGCGGTGGTACGGCCCGGGGGAAGTAGCTGAGGGTGACGCCCTTAGTAGACGCTCCGAACTACCATGAGGGAGGGGAGTTGACCATTGAAGACACCTTAGTGAGAGAGAGGTAGCGGCGACTGGACCCTGGCACCGTGGAAGATGTAGGCAGCATGTGTGCAGATTATGCGACGTGGTTTAACGTGCTGGATCTAAGGAGTGGATGTTGCCAGATCCTGAGGAGTGCGGCTGATGAGGAGAAGACGGCCGTTATTAGTTCCCTAGGATTCTTCCGATCCAAAAAGATGCCAAAGGGCATATCTGGATCCCCTGCAACCTTCCCACAGGGCATGAGGAAGACCATGGGGGAAGTGAAGATGTGTGGAGTTTTGACGTATGTGGATGACCGCCTAGAGCTTAGATTCACCTGGGGGGACTATGAGGCGAGGCAAGTGGCTGAGCCCGGGCGACAGAAGCGAAATTAACAAGAAAAAATAATCTCATTGCGATATCCAAAATATGCATGATCTTCCAAAAGTGGTTCCACCATCTCAATCAGCATCCGGTTTATTATCACTGCCAGAAGTGAAGTTGTGAAGTTTGTTGCTTTGTGACAGCAGTATAGTGCATGACATAAAACAAACAACAGAAACTTACACACAAAAAATAAGTAAATTAATAAATAGTGAAAATAAAGGAATAGAGTGGTAGATCATAGTCCATTTAAAAATCTAACAGCAGAGGGGAAAAAGTTCTTTCTAAAATGTTGAGTGTGGATCTTCAGGCTCCTGTATCTCCCCCCTTGATGTTTGTAATGAGAAGAGGGCATGTCTTGGATGATGACAGTCCTTAACCATGGATGTTACCTTCTCAAGGAACTACCTCTTGAAGATGTCCTCAGCGTTAGGGATTGTTGTGCTGAGATGGAGCTGGTTGAGTCTGCAACACTCTCCAGCTTCTTTTCATCCTGTACATTGAAGCCTCCATATGAGCTAGTGGTGAAACCCATTGGAATGTTCTCCATGGTAAATCTGTAGAAATTTGCTAGAGTCCTTGGTGACATATCTAATCTCTTCAAACTCCGAGTGATCTAGCCTTTATCCTGTTTCCTTCAATGCCTTGAGCACAGGATAAATCCTCTGAGATGTTGACACCCAGGCACTTGAACCTGCTCACCCCTCAATCAGATTCTTGGTCTTGCTGACATTGAGTACAAGGTTGCATTTGCATCAGTGTTTAACCAACCAGTCTATCTTGTGCCTGTACAGCTCCTCATTACCATCTGATATTCTGCCAACAACAGTAGTGTCATCTGTGAAATAATAGTTGGTGTCTGAGCTGTGCCTAATTATACAGTCATGAGTGTAGAGAAAGTAAAGCAGTGGGCTAAGCACATGTCCTTGAGGCGTGCCTGTGTTGATGTCAGCAAGGAGAAGATATTATTACCAATCTGCACTGACTGTGGTCTTCACATGAAAAAGTTAAGAATAAAATTATGTAGCACATGCATTAAAATTCCTGACAAAAATGCCTAGCAACACCAAATCTCAGAAAGGATATCAGGAAACTGTTTTATAGTTTCTAAGTATAAAACTTATTTAAATTCATAAAATACTTGCCACAGCTGAAAGATCCTAGCTTCAAGATTTATCCAATTAGTATTTCCTTTACTGCACTTTTAAATTTGGAATAAATTCTGATTTGTATAGGTTTCATGGTACTTTGGCTGAATTGTACAGTTGTCAGTATTAAATTGTTGATATACTTTTCCTTATGGTGCAGTCTCATTTATTGACATTGAACTTAGCATGATTCACACCATTTCACTTTGTGGTTTCAAGATGATTTCCCAAATATAGTTTGTTAATGGATAATGATGCATTAGACACCATTTATAATATTTTCCCTCTCTCCTCCTTAGCTTTAATAGATTGCATAACGGACTGATGATCATGTATTCAGAGAAGGTTAGAGCAAAAGTTGGAAGGTTTAATTTCGATAGGTAGCAAGCAAAAATTAGATCAGACTTACATAATTCAATCAGTGCAACTTGTCCATCTAATCATGATTACACTGCATGTCCTCATAACAGTGAATTCTTCTGCTTCAATTAATTAAGATAACTTCTAACTGTAATAGCAAGTAAGGTGCATCTAGAAACATAGAAAAACTACAGCATAATACAGGCTCTTCGGCCCACAAAGTTGTGACAAAAATGTCCTTACCTTAGAAATTACCTAGAGTTACCCATAGCCCTCTATTTTTCTGAGCTCCATGTACCTGTCCAGGAGTCTCATAAAAGACCCTATCGTATCCACCCCCACCACAGTCGCTGGCAGTCCATTCGATGCACTCATCACTCTCTGCGTAAAAAACTTACCCCTGACATCTCCTCTGTACCTCCTTCCAAGCACTTTAAAACTGTGCCCTCTCGTGCTAGCCATTTCAGCCCTAGGAAAAAGCCTCTAACTATCCACATGATCAATGCCTCTCATCATCTTATACACCTGTGGGAACAGAAACAGAGTTCATGTCTCAGGTCCAAGATCTTTCATCAGAACTGGGAAGGAGAAAAACAAGTAAGTTCACTAAGCTACAGGGAAGGTTGGTGGTGGCGGGGGGGCGGTCAGGAAAACAAAGGAATGTTGACAAAAGAATGCAGGAGTTGTGAAATGCAAATCAGACTGACATGATCTAAAGGTTAGGCTGGACATGTCCTCCACATACAGATAGGAAAAAGGAGAGGAAAGCCAATAAGTTAAGCCAATATCACAGATGGATGATTGATACGGGTGATGAGGTTGGACAAGTGAAGAGGTTCTGCACAGAGAGTTCAGGGAGTTGGCTGCTAAGCGAAAAGGCAGGACCTCCAGGGTTGTGACCTCAGGAATGCTACCTGTGCCTGTGCTGGTAAGACCCGAATCAGGAAGATTGTACAGTTTATTATGTGGCTAAGGAGTTGGTGTAGGAGGAAGAGCATAACATTTTTGGAATATTGAACTCTCTTCCAGGGAATGTGGAACCTGTACAGAAAGGATGGTTTGCATCTGAACTGGAGGGGGACTAATATCCTTGTGGGAAGGTTTGATAATGGGGCACGGTGGGGTTTAAACCAGAGTTGCAGGGGGATGGGAACTAGAGTGCCAGAACAGATAGAGGAGAGGTTGTAGAGACAGATGACGGTAAGACCACAGACAATATAGGAATAAAAAATTGAGCCTGGTGTAACTAGTGTCCTGAGCCGCCTATTTTTCAAAGCAAGGAGTAGGAAAGTGGATAACAATGCTGAAGATGAGGTTGCTCGTTTACAAACAGAGGCAATGGGTAGTGAGGAGAAGCTGCTGATCAGGGCAAAATTGCAGTCAACAGGATGAGTTGCAATGTTAAAGGCAGACAAATTCAAGAAAGGTAAATACTGGACTGAAGGTGTTGCGTCTAGGAGTGATTGTCCAAGGATAGAGATTGTATTGAAAGGATAGGCAGGAAGGCAGAAAGGGTGGTGTTGTTCTGTTGATAAAAAATGAAATCAAATCATTAGAAAGAGGTGACATAGGATCAGAAGGTGTGGAATCAATGTGGATTGAACAAAGAAACTGCAAGAGTAACAACACCCTGATGAGAGCTGTATAGAGACCCAGCAAACAGTAGTATGTCGCCTACAAATTACAATGGGAGATAGAAAATGCATGCCAAAAAGGTAATGATTCAGGAGCCATGGGGGGCTTCAATGTGCAGGTAGATTGCGAAAATTAGGTTGGTGCTGGATTACAGGAGGGAGAATTTCTAGAGTGCCCACGAGATGGCTTTTTAGAGCACCTCACAGTTGATGCCACTAGAGGATTGGCTATTCTGGATTAGGTGTTGTGCAATGAACCAGAATTGATTAGCCACCCTAAGGTGAAAGAACCCTTAGGGGCAAGTGATTATAATATGATCAAATTCACCCTGAAATTTGAGAAGGAGAAGCTAAAGTCAGATGTATCAGCATTGCAGTGGAGTAAAGGGAATTACAGAGGCACGAAAGAGGACTTGGTCTGAATTGATTGGAAAAGAACACTAGCAGGGATGACAGCGGAGCAACAACGATAGGAATTTCTGGAAGCAATTCAGAAGACACGGGATATTTACATCCCAAAGAGGAAGAAGTAGACAGACAAGTTGACAGACCTGTTGCTAACAAGAGAGGTCAAAGTCACGATAAAAGTAAAAAAAAAGGACATATAATAAAGCAAAGATTAGTGGGAAGTTTTTAAAAACCAACAGAAGGCAATTGAAAAAGTCATTAGGAAGGTAAAGATGGAATACAAAAGTAAGCCAGCCAATAATATTAAAGAGGATACCAAAGGTTTTTTTCAGAAACTTAAAGTGTAAAAGAGAGGAAAGAGTAGATACCAGACTGCTGGGAAACAATGCTGGAAAGGTCATAATGCAGGACAACGAACTAGCAGATGAACTGAATAAGTATTTTGCATCAGTCTTCACTGTGGAAGATGCTGCCAGTATGGTGGAACTTCCAGGTGTCAGGGGTCATGAAGTGTATAAAGTTACCATTTCTAGACAGAAGGTTCTTGGGAAACTCAAAGGTCTGAAGGTAGATAAGTCACTTGGACCAGATGATGTACACTCCAGAGTTCTGAAAGAGGTGGCTGAGGAGAACATGGAAGTATTAGTAATGATCTTTCAAGAATCATTAGATTTTGGAATGGTTCCAAAAGACAGGAAAATTGCAAACATCACTCCACTTTTCAAGAAAGGGGAGAAGCAGAAGAACGGAAACTACAGGCCTGTTAGTCTGACCACAGTTGCTGGGAAGATGTTGGAGTATCTTATTAAGGATGAGCTCTCAGGGTACTTAGAAGCACATGATAAAATAGGCCGTAGTCAGCATGGTTTTCTGAAAGGAAAATCTTACCTGACAAATCTGTTGGAATTCTTTGAAGAAACAATGATCAGGATAGACAAAGGAGAATCAGTTTTTGTTGTGTCCTTGGATTTTCAGAAGGCCTTTGACAAGATGCCACACATGAGGCTGCTTAACAAGTTATGAGCACATGGTATTACAGGAAGAATTCTAACATGGATAAAGCAGTGGCAGATTGGTAGGAGGCAAAGAGTCGCAATAAAGGGAGCCTTTTCTGGTTGGCTGCCAGTGACTAGTGGTGTTCCACAGGGGATTGTGTTGGGACCAATTCTTTTTACGTTATTTGTCAATGATTTAGATGATGGAATTGATGGCTTTGTTGCAAAGTTTGCAGATGATTTGAAGGTAGGTGAAGAGGCAGGTAGTTTTGAGGAAGTAGTGAGGCTACAGATAGATACAGACTTAGATAGATTAGGAGAATGGGCAAAGAAATAGCAAATGAAATACAGTGTCGGGAAGTGTATGGTCATGCACTTTGGTAGAAGAAGTGAAGGGAATGATCATTTTCTATATGGAGAGAAAATACGAAAAACTGAGTTGCAAAGAGACTTATGAGCCCTTGTGCAGGGTTCCCTAAAGTTTAACTTGCAGGTTGAGTCTGTGGTGAGGAAGACAAATGCAATGTTAGCATTCATTTCAAGAAAACTAGAATATAAAAGCAAGGATATAATATTGAGACTTTATAAAACACTGGTGAAGCCTCATTTGGAGTATTGTGAACATTTTGGGTCCCTTATCACAGAAAGAATGTGCTAAAACTGACTCTCACAGCTATCTGGACTATTCCTCTTCTCACCCTGTCTCTTGCAAAAACAGCCATCCCCTTCTCGCAATTCCTCCGTCTCCGCCGCATCTGCTCTCAGGATGAGGCTTTTCATTCTAGGACGAGGGAGATGTCTTCCTTTTTTAAAGAAAGGGGCATCCCTTCCTCCACTATCAACTCTGCTCTTAAATGCATCTCCCCCATTTCACGTACATTTGCTCTCACTCCATCCTCCCGCCACCCCACTAGGAATAGGGTTCCCCTGGTCCTCACCTACCACCCCACCAGCCTCCGGGTCCAACATATTATTCTCTGTAACTTCCGCCACCTCCAACGGGATCCCACCACTAAGCACATCTTTCCCTCCTCCCCTCTCTCTGCATTCCGCAGGGATCGCTTCCTACACAACTCCCTTGTTCATTCGTCCCCCCCATCCCTCCCCACTGATCTCCCTCCTGGCACTTAACCGTGTAAGCGGAACAAGTGCTACACATGCCCTTACACTTCCTCCCTTACCACCATTCAGGGCCTCAAACAGTCCTTCCAGGTGAGGCAACACTTCATCTGTGAGTTGACTGGGGTGATATACTGTGTCCGGTGCTCCCGATGTGGCCTTTTATATATTGGCGAGACCCGACGCAAACTGGGAGACCGCTTTGCTGAACATCTACGCTCTGTTCGCCAGAGAAAGCAGGATCTCCCAGTGGCCACACATTTTAATTCCACATCCCATTCCCATTCTGACATGTCTATCCATGGCCTCCTCTGCTGTAAAGATGAAGCCACACTCAGGTTGGAAGAACAACACCTTATATTCCGTCTGGGTAGCCTCCAACCTGATGGCATGAACATTGACTTCTCTAACTTCCGCTAAGGCCCCACCTCCCCCCCGTACCCCATCTGTTACTTATTTTTATGCACACATTCTTTCTCTCACTCTCCTTTTTCTCCCTTGCCCATCCTCTGGGTCCCCCCCACTTTGTCTTTCTTCCTGGACCTCCTGTCCCATGATCCTCTCGTATCCCTTTTGCCTATCACCTGTCCAGCTCTTGGCTCCATCCCTCCCCCTCCTGTCTTCTCCTATCATTTTGGATCTCCCCCTCCCCCTCCAACTTTCAAATCCCTTACTCACTCTTCCTTCAGTTAGTCCTGACGAAGGGTCTCGGCCTGAAACGTCGACTGCACCTCTTCCTACAGATGCTGCTTGGCCTGCTGCGTTCACCAGCAACTTTGATGTGTGTTGCTTGAATTTCCAGCATCTGCAGAATTCCTGTTGTTTGCTAAAACTGAAAAGGGTTCAAAAGACGTTCACAAAAATTATTCCTGGATTGAATGGCTTGTTATGTGAAGAGCGTTTGATGGCTCTGGGCCTGTATTCAGTAGAATTCAGAAGAATGAGGAGAAGCAACTTGAAACTATCGAATGGTGAAAGACCTTGATGTAGTGAATCCTAGAGGATGTTTCCCATTGTGGAAGAGACCAAGACCAGAGAACAGAACCTCAGAATAGAAGGACGTCCTTTCAAAATGGAGACGAGAAGGAAATTCTTCAGCAAGAGAGTCATGACTCTGTCGAATTCTTTGCCACAGGCAGCTGTGGAGGCCAAGTCTTTATGTATATTTAAGGCAGATGTTAATAGATTCTTGAGAGGTCAGGGCATGAAGGGATACAGGGAGAAGGCAAATGTCTGGGACAGAGAGGAAAATTGAATCAGTCATGATGAAATAGCAGAGCAGACTCAATGGGCCAAATGGCCTAATTTTGTTCCTATATCTTATGGTCTTATGATCTTATGGATACAGAGAAATCCAATTATTTGAATTTGTAGAATTCAATAATGAGTCCAGAATATTGGTGCCCAGACGGAAGATGAGGTGATATTCATCTAGCTGGCATTGGGCCTCATTGTAACAACGCAGGAGACCACAGAGTGATAAGTCAGAGTGGAGTGAGATCTCGTACGAAAGTGGCAAAGAGTAGGATCCTTTGCCCACCCCTGTGAACTGAATGCAGTACTTTGGAAATCACTCACTCTAGGAGTACATTTGGTTTCTTCATTGGAGAGGAGACCACATTAGCTCTGTCTATGTTCACAATTCCTGTAAGGTGCCTTCATAATACCTGGTAAGGGTTAATATATTACCTGCTTTCTTCTCTGAGAGCAACTTTTACTCCAACTGTCCATTTCCCAGCGGAGATATTGCTGACCTGCTGTGTTCCTCTTGATCATTTTTGTGTTGGTAACTTTAATGCCCAGAATTTTCAGCACCTTAATCACAATTTATCTTGCTTTTCTCCCCCCAAATTAATTTGAGTATAATACAGTAATTTTTAAAAAAAGAAGCTAGAAATCAGAAATCAAAACAGAAAATGCTGAAAAAGGACAGCAGGTCAATCAGCATTTGTGGATAGAGAAACAGTCAATATTTCTGGTCCATGACTCTTCATCAGAACTGCAGAAGTCAGAGATCCAAGATAGTTTTCCATGGAAGAGAAGGTAAGGGAGAGATGTGTAGAATAAAGGGAATGTTTGTGAGAGGGTGCATTGAATATATCTCAAAATATGCTGCTGCAACAGCCAAGATTTACAAATATTTTTTTCAGTGTAAATGTTATCAAAACTACTGCTAATTAAGAAAACATTGATTTTTAAAAAAAAGATCACTCTTAACATGTTTTCCTTACTTGTTAGTAGGAATGTGCTGTTTTAAAATTGTTATACAAACGTATATTACAACACTTTTAAACCATTATTTCAAATGTTTTCCCATTTTCGGTGACATTTCCAGGACTAGCTGGAAATGATAATTCATGCATTCTGATGACAAGTATGAATTTTGTATTGAATGCCTTTTCTTGTCCATTGAATGCAAGACTGAATTAAAAGTAAGGTTTTTATAGAGGTTATAAGTCGCTTCATTTTCAGGATTTTTTTTCCAGTGTACAATTTCAATCCTATTGCCTTCTGATTTGAAAGCTTATATTCTCTCCTTTGTGCTAAACTTATAGTTGGATGTCACTTATCCCCATGTGCTATCTGTATAGCCTTGAGAATATCTTTCTACTGCAGTGCCTCATTATTGAGGATTCCTAGTTTCCACCGAGATAAGTGGCAGGTCCACTGCACATCAACTGCCACATGGGGTTGAAAGAGTGAAACGTGTAAGCGTGGTCCAGTGGTAAAGAGGTTCACAACAATTGCACACCAGACTCTGATGGTCATATTGTTGGGCTGACACACATTAGACATGTAACACTAGATTCCCTTCATCAAGAAAAAGGATGAGGTCATAGAACTGCTTCAATAAAGAAGTTATTGTTCCTCCATGTCTGGTTGGCTGCCAGTGACTAGTGGTGTTCCGCAGGTGTTGGTGTTGGGACCACTTCTTTTTATGCTCTATATATAAATGATTTAGATGATGAAATAGATGGCTTTGTTGCCAGGTTTGCAGATGATATGAAGATTGGTGGAAGGGCAGAGAGTGTTGAGGAAACAGGTAGGATGCAGATTAGGAGAATGGGCAAGAAAGTGGCAAATGAAATACAATGTTGAAAAATGCATGGTCATACACTTTGGTAGTAGAAATAAATGTACGGACTACTTTCTAAACGGGGTGAAAATTGAAAAATCTGAGATGCAAAGGGACGTGGGAGTCCTTATGCAGAACACCCTAAAGATTAATTTACAGATTGAGTCAGTGGTGAGGAAGAAAAATGCAATATTAGCATTCATTTCAAGAGGTCTAGAATACAAGAGCAGGGATGTGATGCTGAGGATTTATGAGGCCTCATCTTAAATATTAGGAACAGTTTTGGGCTCCTCATATTAGAAGAGATGTGCTGGTATTGGAGAGGGTCCAGAGAAGGTTCAGAAGGATGATTCCAGGAATGAAAGGGTTATAATACGAGGAATGTTTGATGGTTCTGGGTCTGCACTCGCTGGAATTTGGAAGGTTGAGGGGGGATCACATCGAAACCTTTCGAATTTTGGAAGGTCTAGAGAGAATAGATGTGGAAAGGATGGTGGGAGATTCTAGGATGAAAGGGCACATCTTCAGGATAGAGGGGAGTCCATTCAAGTCAGAGATGCGGAGAAATTTCTATAGGGTGGTGAATTTGTGGAATTTGTTGTTACATGCGCTGTGGAGGTCAGGTCATTGGGTGTACTTAAGGCAGAGATTGATAGGTTCTTGATTGGACATGGCATCAAAAGTTAAGGGAAGAAGGCTGGGACATGGGGTAGAAGAGGAGAAAAAAAAAGGATCAGCCATGGATAAGTGGCAGTGCAGACTCGATGGGCCAGATGGCCTAATTCTGCTCCTATATCTTCCGGTCTTATAGTCTTATTGGTGTACCAGAACATTTGCTGAAGAAGGTTAAAAGGTTTCTCTGAAGATTCCCATTGAAGCTTTGCCTGAGACATAGACATTCAGTGGTGAAGATTAAATGAATGACTTCTACATATACGGTACACTTAATGATCTCAGGATATCCCAAAGAATTTTAAAATCAATGATAAAGTTTTGCACTGCCAACACTTTCTGAAGTAGTAAAGAATGACAGCCAATTTCCCAAAAGCAAAACCCCGTGGACAGCAATATGAAAAAGATGAGGAAGTTTGCTTTTAGTATTACTTAAAAGATAAATATGAAATGCTTTAAGAGATTGGTCAAAACTAGACTGAATTCCTGCCTCACCGAGGACCTGGACCCGTTGCAGTTTGCCTATCGCCACAATAGGTCAACTGCAGACGCAACCTCAATGGCTCTCCACATGGCTTTAGACCACATGGACAACACAAACACCTACATCAGGATGCAGTTCATTGACTATAGCTCAGCATTTAATACTGTCATTCCCACAATCCTGATTGAGAAGTTGCAGAACCTGGGCCTCTGTGACTCCCTCTTCAACTGGCTCCTCGACTTCCTAATTGGAAGACCACAATCTGTGCGGATTGGTGAAAACATATCCTCCTCACTGACAATCAACACTGGTGCACCTCAGGGGTGTGTGCTTAGCCCACTGCTCTACTCGCTACATACACATGACTGTGTGGCTAGGCATGGCTCAAATACCATCTATAAATTTGCTGACAATACAACCATTGTTGGTAGAATCTCAGGTGGTGATGAGAGGGCGTACAGGAGTGAGATATGCCAACTAGTGGAATGGTGCCGCAGCAACAACCTGGCACTCAATATCAGTAAGACGAAAGAGCTGATTGTGGACTTCAGGAAGGGTAAGACGAAGGAACACAAACCACTCCTCAGAGGGATCAGAAGTGGAGAGAGTGAGCAGCTTCAAGTTCCTGGGTGTCAAGATCTCTGAAGCTCTAACTACATCCCAGCATATCGATGTAGTTATAAAGAAGGCAAGACAGTGGCTATACTTTATTAGGAGCTTGAAGGGATTTGGCATGTCAACAAATACACTCAAAAACTTCTATGTTTGTACCGTGGAGAGCATTCTGACAGGTTGCATCACTGTCTGGTATGGAGGAACTACTGCACAGGACCAAAAGAAGCTGCAGAAGGTTGTAAATCTAGTCAGCTCCATCTTGGGCACTAGCCTACAAAGTGCCCAGGACATCTTTCGGGAGCGGTATCTCAGAAAGGCCTCCAGCATCCAGGGCATGCTCTTTTCTCAATTGTTACCATCAGGTAGGAGATACAGAAGCCTGAAGGCACACACTCAGTGATTCAGGAAAACTTCTTCCCCTCTGCCATCTGATTCCTAAATGGACATTGAATCTTTCGACACTACCTCACTTTTTCTTTTAAATATACAGTATTTCTGTTTTTGCACATTTTTAAAAAAACTATTCAATATATGTATACTATAATTGATCTACTTGTTTATTTATTATTATTTTTATTTTATCTATTTTTTTCTCTGCTATATTATGTACTGCATTGAACTGCTGCTGCTAAGTTAACAAATTTCACGTCACATGCTGGTTACGATAAACCTGATTCTGATTCTACAGGTGGTGGAAATCCAAAACAACACACACAAAATGATGGAGGAACCCAACAGGTCAGGCAGCATCCATGGAAATGAACAAACAGTCTATGTTTTGGGCTGAAACTCTTCTTAGGACTGGAAAGGAGAGGAGAAGTTGCCGGAGGGGAAGGAGGATTGTGAGATTTGTGAGATGGTGATAGGTGAAGCCAGGTGGATGGTAAAAGTAATGGGCTGGAGAGGAAGAAATCTGCTAGGAGAGGAGAGAGGAGCATAGGATACAGGGAAAGAGGAGGGGCACCGGTTGATACGATAGGCAGGTTAGAAGAGGGAAGAGTGGGGAATAGAGGAAGAGGGGAAGGGGAGGGATTTTTTTTAACGGAAGGAGAAATAAATACTCATCCCATCAGGTTGGAGGCTACCAAGACAGAATATAAGGTGTTGCTCCTCCACCCTGAGGATGGTCTCATCGTTGCAGAAGAGGAAGCCATGCACCAACATGTCGAAATGTGATTTGGAATCAGAATTAAAATGTTCGTCTCTCGGGAAGTTCGACTTTTTGGCAGATGAAGCAGGGATGCTCGACAAAGCCATCCCCCTATTTACAGAGGGTCTCACCAATGTAGAGGAGGCCACAATGGGAGCAACGGATGCAAAAGACAACCCTAGCAGATTTGCAAGTGAAGTGTTGCCTCACCTGGAAGAAAAATTTTGGGCCCTGATTGGAGGTGAGAAAGGAGATGAATGGGCAGGTGCAGCATTTTGGTACCACTGTTCATGATTTTTATAAATGATCTGGAAGAGGAAGTGGAGGGATGGGTTAGTAAGTTTGCTGATGACACAAAGGTTGGGGGTGTTATTGATTGTAAGGAGGGCTGTCAGAGTTTACAGTGGGACATTGATAGGATACAAGATTGGGCTCAGAAGTGGCAGATGGAGTTCAACCCAGATAACTGTGAGGTGGTTAATTTTGGTAGGTCAAATATGACGGCAGAATATAGTATTAATGGTAAGACTCTTGGCAGTGTGGAGGATCAGAGGGTTCTTGGAGTCTGAGTCCATAGGACACTCAAAGCTGCTGCGCAGGTTGACTCTGTGGTTAAGAAGGCATATGGTGCATTGGCCTTCATCAATCCTGGGATTGAGTTTAAGAGCCAAGAGGTAATGTTGCAGCTATGTAGGACCCTGGTCAAACCCCACTTGGAATACCTACTCAATTCTGGTCACCTCACTACAGGAAGGACATGGAAACCATAGGAAGGGTGCAGAGGAGATTTACAACGATGTTGCCAGGATTGGGGAGCATGTCTTATGAGAATAGGTTGAGTAAACTCGGCCTTTTCTCCTTGGAGCAACAGAGGAGGAGCGGTGACCTGATACAGGTGTACAAGATGATGAGAGACATTGATCATGTGCATAGTCAGAGGCTTTTTCCCAGGGCTGAAATGGCTAACACGAGAGGGCACAGTTTTAAGGTGCTTGGAAGTAGGTACAGAGAAGATGTCAGAAGTAAGATTTCTTTCACAGAGAATGGTGAGTGCATGGAATGGGCTGCCGGCAGCAGTGGTGGGTGCAGAAACGATAGGGTCTTTTAAGAACTCCTGGATAGGTACATGGAGCTTAGAAAAATAGAGGGTTATGGGTAACCTAGGTAATTTCTAAGGTAAGGACATGTTCAGCACAGCTTTGTGGGCCGAAGGGCCTGTATCATGCTGTAGGTTTTCTATGATTCTATGATTTTGGCTGCTTGCAAGGATAAGTGCCGAGAAATAAATGGATCAAGGAATCAGGGAGGGAGCGATCCCTGTGTGAATGATAAATGTTGGTCAGGACAACAGCAAGATCATCTCTTTTGTCCATTTTGTCCATGTTTGCGTCTTCTCCAAGAAAGCAGTTACAGTCTTGACATAATGTGTCGTCTGAAAGATGGCACTTGTGACTGAGTAATCCCTCAGCAATGCATGGAGGTATTAGTCTAAATGATGACTGTAATCATGATTTTCTGGAGCTGTTTGGTGGGAGAGTTAACTGCTATAATATAATGTCTCTTCTTTTCTCTTGATTAATGCTGCTTACTAAGACCTAATGTGATTTTGATTTCATCGTTTAAGAGAAGTTTGGATCTGTACATGGATGGGAGGGCTGTGGTCCAGGAACAAGTCAATGGGACAAGGCAGTTTAAATGGTTTGTGACAGACTAGATGGGCCAAAGGGCCTGTATCTGTGCTGTAGTTTTGTAAGACTTGAATGCTACATATCTTCTGACGATATTAAGTTTTGTTGATAAGTGTGGAAGAAAGTTAGGAAAATCTATCCAGAACCTGTTTTTCATTGCTTTTATGGTCAGTGTGAAGTAGATTGTTAATGTCATTCCCATGGGTCTAATTTTCAAGAGTTTTTCACTGGGTGTGTCCCCAACTTTGAAATGGAACCATGAAGAGTGTACTTCTTCATGTCATACTCCAAACCTAATGGCTCCATTGTAATTGTGTATTGTATCTTCTGCAGACCATGGCATGGTACAAGATCAATTGCTTTTATTTTTTATAGGTATATATTTATGTTCTTTGGGCTAATAATTCAGCAACACATAAACTTGCTGTTATCAGTGAACATTATTAGAAATTGACTTCCTAAATGGCTATGATAAAGTAATGAAGTAATGTAACAAATAAGGGATTAAGACAGGAACATGTTCCTTTAGGTAAATAGCAAAACAGCAGTATGGTAAGGCAACTGAATGGAAACTAATCAAATTATAAATCAGCAATCTGTATTAACTGTCATTTCAAACAATAAATAATTCTACAACATAGATGGTACATAATGCATTCTGGCATCTGGCACCACGTCTAACAGTAGACTGACTGCTCTAATTATACTGACTGCTACAGTTACATACTGTACATACACATACAAAGGAGTTGCAATAATAAGGCTGTCATGACAGATCCTACTCCAATTAAAATGCCAAGAGTAGATCTTTGCATTCTGGGGATATAATCATAGCAAAAGTATCTTGAATTGAAGAGAGAGCGAACTTCCGTTGATTTACAATAGGAAAATTACCAATCCAGAGCTGGCATTGGGTAACCCTGCAATTTTTAAAACACAATCTGTTCTCAACTTGTTTTAGAGAATAAGATTGACAAATTGGTTTCTCTCTCTTTTTCTATCTGTCTGCAGCATACTCTAGTGCACTGGGCGTTTGACTTTATGTGCATGCAAGCAGCCCAATCCAGACATGTGTAATGATACAGCACAATACAAAGAAATCTGGTTAAACTATCACTAACAGAACGTAAACCATACTGTGAATGGAAATAAAGAAGAGGACCATGGTTCTAAGGCCATGGAAATGGCCAAAAAGATGAAAGACAAGTGTTGCTGTTATGTTTCATGATTAATGAATGTGCCCAATGAAAAATTGTCATAAAAAGCAGAAAAGGAATGCTTATTAATAGTTTGGTATACAACAACAATGACAATGTCTACTCTATCAAACAAAAAGAAAAATTCAAGATGCTTTTGACTTTCCACTTGTGGGTCAGTCCAGAATTGAAGGCCATTATAACAGGGAAGTAATACAGGAGGTTGTGGAACCCTCCATATCTGTTTATCCCCAAATCAAAATCCTAGTCAAGAAGATGCTTAGATATTTTTCTGTTTTTTTTTTCTGGATAATTTCCTCGTTGCAAACCAGCAATGTTGAGATCTCCTTGCATTACAGAAGCATTTATCACTGACTTTTTGTCAGCAGCCACTCTGATTTATCTTATTATTATTATTTTGTTTGCTTTTTCTTTTTGTGTTTGCACAGTTTGTTGTACTTTGCACACTGGTTGTTTGCCTTATTGTGTGCGGTTTTCCACTGATTCCATTGTGCTTCTTCGTAAATCTGTGAGTGCCCACAAGGAAGTGACACACACCTACTTTGATAATAAATTTACTTTGCAATTTTGAAATTTTTTTTTGACTGCAGAATCTTCAGATCAATGCCAGCCTTGCTCATTGTGAACTCATTTCTCAGTGTAGTTCACCAGCAGGAGTCATGTCCTAGATTTACATGTACAAAAGGCTCAGAATGCCTGAAAGAAGACTGTAAATTAGACAGCACCTGCACAAGTGAAAAGTAGATACTCATCTCTATGCAAATTTCCCTTCTTTCTATGTTTGTTCAAGAAGAGAGTACATTTCAGTTTACTTGTTACTTGTTCATACTGAGAAGGAGGCTATTCAGTTTATGCTGATCTCTTTCATAGTACACCCACAAACTCCCTTTTGCCTTTTTTGCCACTTACTTACATTATGGGGCGTATTCCAGTTGCTATTTAAGCTATCAGAACATCTTTGGGATGTGGGAGGAACCTGAAGGAAACATACATGATCATAGGAAGAGCGTGCAAACACCACATAGAGAGCACCTGAGGTCTGGATTGTTGTCAGATCACTGGAGATTTGAGGCAGAAGCACTAACTGCTATATCACCCTGCCTTTCAAACGGTAACAAAAATCAATAAATTTGCTGTTGAGAGGCAGTCATTGTGCTTCCTATATTATAAAATTATTGCTAGAAATCATATAAGTATACAGGTAAATAATACACTTGTTTTTCTAAGCCGACTCAGAGACTCCTCAAATTTCCAACATTCACACGATAATTTGCATACAAAACTAATATGATATTTAAAAGAAGGATGAGCATTGTGATACAGTTTGCAGTGTTTGTCAAGTTATGGGAGTAGAAGAGTCATGAACTCTTTATGGCACGGAGGAAAGACATCCAGCCCACCTAATCCATGACAGTATCTTGAAGCACAATTTATTCAGCCCCAATCTACTCTTTTCTTCCTATAGTATTTCTAAGTAGAGCAGTGTGGTATTTGCTGTCAACATATCCCTTTAAAGCTTTCTTGGCCTGGCTCTGCGCAGGATTGCGGTAGGGCACAAATAAATTCAAGTGCTATGCTTCGTCAGCTTGAGTCTGCAGCCAAACGAAACCCTCTCAAATTCTACCCCTGAAAGCAAATCAGCTCAGGGAATTTTATCACTGCATGGACCTGCTGAGTACCATAACTTGCAACTTTCTGGGCACAGCTTGCACAGACGTTGGCAATGTACCGTAAGTGATATGCTGGGCGGAATTCTTACCCGTCAGAACACTTCATATACTAACTCAGATTTCTTCAATTCTGCTAGGAAGGTGATAGGGTGATTCTCATTAACCAATGAGCTGAAAGAAATTCTGACACAGAATAAGCAAGCTTTATTCCTTCTGTTCCCTGCTGTTCTGTAATTGTATGCAGTAAAAATTCAACAAACCAACAAGTATAACTTCTCTTTCATTCTGCTGTCAGCAAGGTCAGTAGGCCATTCTATTCCTTATATTGAAAGCAAATATTAACCTTGCATTTTCTCTACTGTATAAACCCACCCAAACCTTCACCTTTCTCCTTGCACAACGTCCTATTACATAACGCTTTCCATCCATCACAGTGCTAAGAAAATAGGAATGATATTTTTGTGTTGTTCTTTGCAAGAGTATCAACAGAAATTATAAAAGATTAGCTTTATTTGAAACATGTATATCGAAACATGCAATAAATGTGTCATTTGCATCAACGAACAACACAGTTTTAGGATGTGGTGGGAATAGCCGCAAGTGTCACCATTCTTCCTGCACCAACACTGCATGCCCACAACTTGCTAACCCTTACTGACCCATACATCTTTGGAACGTGGGAGGAAACTGGAATACCTAGAGGAAACCCGGGTGGTCCTTACAGACAGAGACATGAATTGAACCCTGATCACTGGCACTTTAAAATATTATGCTAGCCGCTACACTACTGTGCCACCTATTCCAGTCCCGATGAAGGGTCTCAGCCCAAAAAATCGACTGTTTATTTTTTTCCATTGATGCTGCCCGATTTGCTGAGTTCCTCCAGCATTTTGTGTTCAGTCTCCAATTGGCCCTAAGGTATTTCTATTGCTCCTGTCTTCATGAGAGAATGATGGTTTCATAAGAAATGTACCTATGTTTTGACCACTGCTGGTTAGGTGACAATAAACAGCACAAAACTAAGCACCTTCTTTCCTCAGCACTGCCCAATTTCTGGAGGTTGTTCTCTAGAGAACTACTCAGAGCAAGAAAGGAAAATGCTTGCAGGACTGAATGGATCTGGCAAATTCCATGGAGATGGAAAAGCATAGTCAATGTTTCAAGCCAACAACCATTCATCAGAACTAGAAAAGTGAGAATGCAAGCTACAGTATTTTAAGTTACAGAAGCAGGACAGGGAAAACAGTCCTTGTGTTGGTGTGTAGACCAAAGTAGTCAGTGTAATGATTACATCAAAAATTATTAGTTAAATATAGAAGAAAGTCAACAAAAAACATGATAAATACACGCACGCCAATGGAGAACTGAAAATATGTTGTTTGTCTTAAGTTATTGAATTCAGAATTAAAACCCAAGGTCTGTAACGTACACATTCATAAGTTGGGCCACTGCTCCTTAAGCTTCTGTAGGGCTTCACTGGCGCAAGTATATGAAGTCAAAAAGAAAGGTCCAAATGAGTTTGAGATGCAGAATTAAGGTGTCAAGCAACTGAAAGACTATGATCACTAATGTAAACTGAATGAACTTGCCATAGAAACTATAGAAACCATAGAAAAACTACAGCACAGAAACAGGCCTTTTGGCCCTTCTTGGCTGGGCTGAACCATTTTCTGCCTAGTCCCACTGACCTGCACACGGACCATATCCCTCCATACACCTCCCATCCATGTATCTGTCCAATTTATTTTTAAATGTTAAAAAAGAACCTGCATTTACCACCTCTTCTGGCAGCTCATTCCATATTCCCACCACTCTCTGTGTGAAGAAGCCTCCACTAATGTTCCCTTTAAACTTTTCCCCCCTCACCCTTAACCCATGTCCTCTGGTTTTTTCTCCCCTTGCCTCAGTGGAAAAAGACTGCTTGCATTCACTCTATCTATACCCATCATAATTTTATATACCTCTATCAAATCTCCCCTCATTCTTCTACGCTCCAGGGAATAAAGTCCTAACCTATTCAACCTTTCTCTGTAACTGAGTTTCTCAAGTCCTGGCAACATCCTTGTAAACCTTCTCTGCACTCTTTCAACCTTATTTATATCCTTCCTGTAATTTGGTGACCAAAACTGAACACAATACTCCAGATTCGGCCTCACCAATGCCTTATACAACCTCATCATAACATTCCAGCTCTTATACTCAATACTTTGATTAATAAAGGCCAATGTGCCAAAAGCTCTCTTTACGACCCTATCTACCTGTGACGCCATTTTTAGGGAATTTTGTATCTGTATTCCCAGATCCCTCTGTTCCACTGCACTCCTCAGTGCCTTACCATTA
Source organism: Mobula birostris (assembly GCF_030028105.1). Classification (NCBI taxonomy): domain Eukaryota; kingdom Metazoa; phylum Chordata; class Chondrichthyes; order Myliobatiformes; family Myliobatidae; genus Mobula; species Mobula birostris. Next base: position 195,448,640 of record NC_092371.1, read on the forward strand.
ATCCTGTATGTTCTACCTTGGTTTGTCCTTCCAATGTGCAATACCTCACACTTGTCTGTATTAAACTCCATCTGCCATTTTTCAGCCCATTTTTCCAGCTGGTCCACGTCCTTCTGCAGTCTTTGAAAACCTTCCTCACTGTCTATTACACCTCCAATCTTTGTATCATCAGCAAATTTGCTGATCCAATTTACCACATTATCATCCAGATCATTGATATAGATGACAAATAACAATGGACCCAGCACTGATCCCTGTGGCACACCACTAGTCACAGGGCTCCACTCAGAGAAGCAATTCTCTACTACCGCTCTTTGGCTTCTTCCATTGAGCCAATGTCTAATCCAATTTAGAACCTCTCCATGTATACCTAGCGACTGAATTTTCCTAACTAACCTCCCATGCAGGACCTTATCAAAGGCCTTACTGAAGTCCATGTAGACAATATCCACTGCCTTCCCTTCATCCACTTTCCTAGTAATCTCCTCGAAAAACTCCAATAGATTGGTCAAACATGACCTACCACGCACAAAGCCATGTTGACTCTCCCTAACAAGTCCCTGTCTATCCAAATGCTTGTAGGTTCTATCTCTTAGTACTCCCTCCAATAATTTACCTACTACCGACGTTAAACTTACTGGCCTGTAATTTCCCGGATTACTTTTCGATCCCTTTTTAAACAGTGGAACAACATGAGCCACTCTCCAATCCTCCGGCACCTCACCTGTAGACAGCGACATTTTAAATATTTCTGCCAGGGCCCCTGCAATTTCAACACTACTCTCCTTCAAAGTCTGAGGGAACACCCTGTCAGGTCCCGGGGATTTACCCACTTTAATTTTCCTCAAGACAGCAAGGACCTCCTCCTTTTCGATCTGTACAGTTTCCATGATCTCACTACTTGATTCCCTCAATTCCATAGACTTCATGCCAGTTTCCTTAGTAAATACAGATGCAAAAAACCAGACACCTTTCTCTCACTTGGAGGAGTTGTTCTAGAAGCTAGTATATCAACTGAGGTCAATATATCATTGGTGTATTTTAAGATCATATGGCAAATAGCCTGGCAAAATTTATCTATTTTACCATTGCAATACACCTGGCATGCCTCTGTTTTTTGTATTTCCTCTCCACTTAGAAAATAGTCAACCCATTCATTTCTTCTACAGAAGTATATGACCATACTGTTCCTATTTGCCTTTTTTTTTACCCATTCTCCTAATCTGTCTAAGTCCTTCTGTAGCCTCTCTACTTCCTTGAAACTTCCTTCCTTTCCACCTGTCTTCATATTGTCTGCAAAGTTTGCGACAAAGCCAGCAATTCCATCATCCAAGTCATTGACATATAACGTAAAAAGAATTGGTCCCGACACAGACCCCTGTAGGGCACCACTAGTCACTAACAGCCAACCAGAAAAAGTACACTCTATTCCCACTCATTGCCTCCTGCCAATTACTCACTGCTTTATCCATGTTAGAAACTTCCCTGTAATACCAGGGGCTCGCAGCTTCCTAAGCAGCCTCATTTGTGGCACCTTGTCAAAGGCCTTCTGAAAATCCAATTACACAACATCAACTGATTCTTCATTGTCTATCCTGCTTGTTGTTTCTTCAAAGGATTCCAACAGATTTGTCAGGCAAGATTTTCCCTTCGGAAAACCATGCTGACTATGGCCTATTATATCATGTGTCTCTATGTAGCCCGAGACCTTCATTTAATTTTAAAGCAGTAGTCAGAGATTTAATACTGAGAAATAAAATGAATGCAAATCTCATTCTGTTGTATACCTGTATCTCCATTCTACCTGTGCAATATTCCTTTCACTTTTAAATCAAATCAATCCTTTATGCTCAAGAGTCTTAAGAGAAAATTCTGCCACATGCTTTGGTATTTTTTTTGTTCTTTTTGTGATGATATCTTTAACTGTGGAGAATATGATCTTGGGTTAAATAGATACTTGCATAGATTTTGAATGAAAAACATTTCAATCACCCAACAATGATTTGTGCAAAATGTCCTCAATAGGGCCAGGTGAAGTTTTCACAGATCTTATTTTACAGGCATGACAAAAGGGTTTTCTTAAGTAAATTAATGGCAACTTATGTGGCCTTGGGGCTGTAGCACCACATCCATACATGGTAGCAAACAGTAGGAGATTTATTGATTTGACTCCCGCTGGTGACCCAGAACTGAATCCAACTGGTAGCCCAGATCAGAAGTCTCCCAGCAGAGCCTTGACCTTATGGTTGACTCTTTCTGTAGAGAGGAAGGCCATATGAGAGCTTTTAAGCTGAGTGAAGGATTTGGAGAGTGAAGCATAGAAAGGATGGTTGCAGATTAAGAGCCTGTTATGTAACATGCCTGCTTGTCATTTAACACTGAGCATATTGAGTGGCTCAGTATTTGGGGAGATGCAACACTTAAAAAATAATCATTACAATTATGCATATGGGGGCGGCACTTGACACAGATTGAAATTCAGACACTAAGGTTAAAAGAAGCTCTAAAATCCTATTCCATTTTACCACTTAACTATGTCTTAAATTAATTTAAGGTTTTTTACTTCATCAATCAAAGGCATATTTTGATTCATCTTTTTGACACAATTTTCAAGAATCCTCCTTGAATCACTTTGGATCACTTCATGCCTTGGCTCCCACACCTTCAGCCATCCATGAATCCTACCCCCAAGTTGAAAATGACCCCACTGGCTTTTAAAACAGAAACTTACTGTTCCTCAATTACTGCTTCCTGATTATTTTCACCTTTTCTGCTTCGGTGGTATCCTATAACCAAGACTCAGCCTTTACATTAAGTTTCTGTGTAAAAATGGTTGACATTAATGAACAAGATTTGAAAACAATGAAGGCCAAGCATTAAATATTACATAAACAAGTTTTTCAAAGATCCATCTTGCCAATATAAAATTGGAACAATTATACGCATAATTTACAGAGAACAACACAATGTAAAACTTGATTGATGAACACCACTAAGTCTGAGGAGATTGAGCAAAGATAAGCTGAAGAGGGGATAATGTAACAAAAAGGAATCCATCTCATTTTTCTCCTGCTTTCATGAAACTTTCTGAGCAATGCAATAGGTCACCTTTGAGGTATGTGAATATGATGGAAGCTAAGTTGTTTTGAATAAAATGCAATGTATTCTCAGTAAGATAAAGGAAAAGAATCATGAAGAAGGACAGACTGTTTCTGAAATTCACCAGCAAAGTTTGAGATTATGTCCAGATGTCCGTGGCAGTGTGTGGTCTGCAAAAATGTGCTTCAGCGTTTCAGTGATCTATTGCACAGTTTGGTGCTGCTAACCGTTAGTAGAAAATTAGGGTCCGGGAAATTCTTCAAAAGCAAAATGCTCTGTTTCCCATGCCTTGCAGTGCTGAAATCTGCTGCGTATTCACAAGTTATCCTGTTCCATTTTATCATTTGTTTTAATATGGCTTCGCCTCAGCTTTGAGGAAATGGCTGCCCTCTTACAGTTTGAGTGAAAGCAACTGAAAACACATCTCAATATGATTCATATCATGGAATGATACTGCTTCAAGGACAGTGATTTCAAGAATGAAGAATGCATTGATGCAGTTGTTTATGTTCTTTTAAAGCACATCAAACATTTTCAGGTCTTTTCTAGGTTTATGAATCAGGGTACCATTTCTGAACAATTGCATTATATTTCTGGAAACTGAATAATATGCCCTTACTCACTCCCAATTTCTCGACCTTAACAATTGCTTGTGTGGTTATGAAACTAGTATTTACTGCATTTTTACAGCATCTTTTACACCCTCAAGAAGAGCCACAGCCAATAAAATAATTCCGAAATATAGTTCCTTTTGTAATTTAAGGAATATACTACTCAGTCTCCACAGTCCAAACTCATAAACATACCAGTCACCCTAGCAACCAGATGGAATTATACCTGCTCAGGTAGAACATAGAACTACAAGTTCCAAAGTTTCATTACAATGGCTTCACAGGAACCAAATTATAGAGGTAGAAGACAATTTGCAGTTATTGATTTATTTTGCATTTAATGCATGAATTCAAGGATGAATTTCTATTCCAAGCTGTTTCCTTGATCTTGGTGAAAAATCCTTGGTCATTATGAATCTTAAATTGAAATTAAAACTGATAACTTTCTGAAAGCCCGTAAGACCATCAGACATAGGGACAGAATTAGGCCATTTGACCTAAGTCAGCTCCACCATTCTCTCAAGGCTGATTTATTTTCACTCTCAATCCCTTCTCATGCCTTCTCTCCATAACCCTTGATGACTTACTAAACAAGAATCTATCAACCTTTGTTTTAAGTATACCCCTCCAATTCCTCCCAGCACTTAAATCGTCGACCAAACATCGGGTCTAGGCCAAGTCGAGGCAGTGGGGTCCAGGCACCGGGGCAGATCTACATGAATTTAAAAGAATAAGAGGAAATGCTAGTGGAACATACCAGATTTTGGCTTCAACGGGCAGGATGCAAAGGGGATGTGCCTCTTAGGTGGGAATCTAGTACCAGGGTTCACAGTCCAAGGAAATGAGATAGGGCTGAGATCAAAATTCTTCTTTCAGAGGATGATGAATCTGTGGGCACTCAGAGACTGCAGGTACAACATGCAAAATGAATGAATGCAACAGTTCCGGCAGCATCTATGGGGGGAAATGGACTGTCAGCATTTCAGGTTGGGAACCTTCATCAGGACCTACAAACTTCTCTACCCTAAGGGTCCGGAAAAGCCATTTTGATGAATTTCGGAAGGATATAGATAAACTTCGAGGCACAAAGAGCAGTAAAAGATTTTATCAAAAATTCCCAAAATAGATCAAACTCAGCCAACAGATAGTGGTGTACGGTATATTTAAAAAAAACTCAAAAATAAGTTGACTTGTTTTGATTTGGAACAATTTAAAACCAGAAGAGCTCTTGGCTGGAATATTTGATTTAAACCCACTTAAAGGATATTTGGGTGTTTGATGTGGATGTGAGAATATGTCATTAAGATAAAGGGTCAGCCATAATTCTATTAAATGGAGGAGCAGGTTCAAAAGGATACATGGTTCATTCCTACTCCTGCTTCTATTTACAATGCTTCTATATTGCTGTGATCCCAGAGAATAATTATACAGAGACTAATTATTTACTTCATTCCTATCTTAGTGCTTTGAGCCTTTGTTTTATGTACGTCCTTTTCTGGTTGTATTAAATGTAGTTTATAAGGATTGTGGAGACAAATGCATTCTAAGAGGAGAGGCATTTAGTATGCAAAGTAGCAAGTGCATAAAGCATTATAAACATTCTTCCACTGCAGGAAATATTGCATTCCAGCACATCACGTGAATACAGAGTCCAAAAACATACTTGCATAAAACATAGAGAAAAAGTACATTTATTTTTTCCTTGTATCTTTTTAATTTTGTAAAAGTTGAATATGGAGTATATACATTGCATTAAACAGTATATACAGTACTGTGTGGAAGTCTTAAGGACATATATATATATATATATATATATAGAGCTAGGATGCCTAAGACCTTTGCACAGTACTGTAGTAATTTTATGTACCACACTGTAATGCTGCTGCAAAAACAAAACCAGATTTCATGACATATGTGAGCAATGATAAACCTGATTCCAATATGGGTCTCCATTGTGGACTGAGAGTTGGAAGGGGGTAGGGAGAGGGGAATCATGGTTGAGAAAAGAGGGAGGGAGAGGGAAGCACCTGACAGACATTCTGTAATGACCAATAAATCAATTGTTTGGAATCAAATGACCTTGCTTGGTGTCTCAGGGCTGGGCCTGTCTGCACCACACTATCCCTTGCCCCCGGCGTTTCTTCATTGTCACGTGTCCACACCATCCTCCGGTGCTCCACCATCTCCATTCCCAGTATCCTTTGCTCCTGCCAAATTTACAAACTCGTTCTCTGCTCTAGGTTGACAAATGCAGTGCTGTGCAAAATTCTAAGGCACTCTAGATATACGCATGTGCCAAAGACTTCTGCGCACCACTGTATATTTCATAAAGTTACATATGCTGCCTATAAGATCCTGTAAACTCAGAATATAATTCCAGATGCACTGTCAACAGCAAGTATGTTTGAACAACCTTAGCAATTATGGCATGGAACCCTAATTGCAGTCACCAAGTCACCAGAAATTACAGCCTACAATTCCTGAACTGATTCTTTTTAAGTATAGACATTTCAGTTAATTAGCATTGTGATACTTTGTAAAGCAATAATGTGAATCCTTTGGAGTGGATTTGGAATATGAATTATTTGGATCTCAAATATTGAATAAATTAGGCAAAGAAACTGTAGTACATAATAAAAAGGGATCATACAAAGTTAAAAGAAAACAAAAATAAGTTGGCTTGATTTGGGACAATTTTAAACCATAATATCTACTGGGCTGGAATACTTTGATTTAAAATCACTTAAAGGCTGTTTAGATGGCAACCAACACTTCCAAAAGCTACATGGAATAATATCTAGTTGTGAGTGGGTTTGTAATGGAATCAATGTACTCTGAAAAGGGTAGTTATTTTAGTCATAATGATTTGCTGTTGCCATTGCTGGGTGAGCTGAAGGTGACTTGGGTTTAGACATTATGTGGGAAATGGGGTTTGCTTATGGGTGCAGGTTTTATTTTATAATCTTTGGAGATGAATCAGAATCAGGTTTAACATCACCAGCGTATGTTATGAAATCTGTAGCAGCAGCAGTACAGTGCAATACATAAAAAATTACAAATTACAAAATACATAGATTAAATTAAATAAATAAGTGGTGCAAAAAAAAAAGTTAAGTAGCGTTTGTGGGTGTGTTGATTATCCGTTCAGGAATTTAATGGCAGCAGCCGTAACTACAACATTGAGTCAATGTATTCAGACTCTTGTACCTCCTCCCTGATGACAGCAATAAGAGACCATGTCCTGGGGGATGGGGATACCATGACGGATGCTGCCTTTTTGAGATATTATCTTTTGAAGATGTCCTCAATAGTGGGAGGCTCGTGCCCATGATGAAGCTGGATGAGTCTGCAAGCTTCTGCAGCTTTTTCCGAAGCTGTCCAGTGACCCCTCCGTACCAGATAGTGATGGAACCAGTTAAAATGCTGTCCACAGTACATCGGTAGAAATTTGCTAGAGTGGTTGGTAACGTACCAATTCTCAAACATCTAATGAAATGTAGCTGCTGTCACTTCTTCTTTGCAATTGCATCAATATGTTGGGCTTAGGATAGTTCTTCAGAGATGCTGGCACCCAAGAACAGTAGGAATGTGAGAAATGTTTATGCAGAATGTTTTTTAAGGGATTAAAGTTTGAGCTGAAAGTCTGAGGGAAGGGCATGATGTCATATGGGTTCTAAATGAACTCATAACACACACTTGTCTCCATTATTTTAGATAAAGTATCATCTTAAAGTAGATCACTGACAGGAATAACCATGTAATTTACTGTGGAAGGCACTAACAGTATGGTGGAAGTTCCAGGTGTCAGGGGTCATAAAGTGTGGGAAGTTACCATCTCTAGAGGGCAGGTTCTTAGGAAACTGAAAAGTCTGAAGGTAGATAAGTCAACCGGACCACATGGTGTACACCCAAGTGTTCTGAAAGAGGTAGCTGAAGAGATTGTGGAGGCACTACTAATGGTTTTTCAAGAATCACTTGATTCTGGAATAGTTTCAGAAGACTGGAAAATTGAAAATGTCACTCCACTCTTCAAGAAGGGAGAAAGGCAGAAGAAAAGAAACTATAGGCACGTTAGTCAGACCTCAGTGGTTGGGAAGATGGTGGAGTTGATTATTGAGGATGAGGTCTCAGGGTACTTGAAAGCACATGATAAAACAGGCCATAATCAGCAAGGTTCCGTCAGGGAAAATCTTGCCTGGCAAATTTGTTGGAATTCTTTGAAAGAATAACTAGTAGGACAGACAAAGGAGAATCAGTTGATGTTGTATACTTGGATTTTCTGAAGGCCTTTGACAAGGTGCCATACAACAAGCTTCTTGACAAGCTATGAGCCTGTGGTATTGTAGGAAAGATTCTAGCATGGATGAAGCAGTGACTGATTGACAGGAGACAAGGAGTGGGAAACACAAAATACTCTGCAGATGCTGGGGTCAAAGCAACACTCACAACATGCTGGAGGAACTCAGCAGGTCGGGCAGCATCGTGGAAAGGAACAGTCAACATTTCGGGCCGGAACCCTTCGTCAGGACTGAAGAGGGAAGGGGCAGAGGCCCTATAAAGAAGGTGGGGGGAGGGTGGGAAGGAGAAGGCTGGTAGGTTCCAGGTAAAATACCAATAAGGGGTGGGGGAGAGGAAGCAGAGAGGGGATAGGCAGGAAAGATGAAGGAGGAACAGGAGAAAGCACAATAGAGAGGATAATTCCTATGGTGGGAGAGTCTAAGACCAGAGGACACAGCCTCAGGATAGAGAGACTTCCTTTTAGAATGGAGATGAGGAGGAATTTCTTTAGCCAGAGAGTGGTGAATCTGTGGAATTCGTTGCCACAGGCAGCTGTGGAAGCCAAGTCTTTATGTATGTTTAAGGCAGAGGTTGATAGATTCTTGATTGTTCAGAGCATGAGGGGATATGGGGAGAAGGCAAGAAATTGAGCTGAGAGGAAATTAGATCAGGCATGATGATGTAGTGGAGCAGACTCCGTGGGTCAAATGGCACAATTCTGCTCCTATATTATGCTCTTATGGTAAATGACAGCACTATTTAGAAACATACAGCACAATACAGGCCCTTCGGCCCACAAAGCTGTGCCAAACATGTCCTTACCTGAGAAATTACCTAGGGTGACCCATCGCCCTCTATTTTACTGAGCTCCATATACCTGTCCAGGAGTCTATTAAAAGACCCTATTGCATCCGTCTCCACCACTGTCACCAGCAGCCCAACCCATGCACTCACCACTCTCTGAGTAAAACACTTACCCCTGACATTTCCTCTGTATCTACTTCCAAGCATCTTAAAACTGTGCCCTTTCCTGCTAGCCACTTCAGCCCAAAGAAAAAGCCTCTAACTATCCACACAATCAATGCCTCTCATCATCTTATACACATCTATCAGGTCACCTCTCATCGTCTGTCGCTCCAAGGAAAAAAGGTCAAGTTCACTCAATTTATTCTCATAAGGCATGCTCTCCAATCCAGGCAACATTGTTGTAAATCTCTTCTGCACCCTTTCTATGGTCTCCACATCCTTCCTATAGTGAGGCAACCAGAATTGAGCACAGTACTCCAAGTAGGGTCTGACCAGGGTCCTATATAGCTGGAACATTACCTCTCGGCTCCTAAAATCAATCCCACGATTGATGAAGGCCAACACACTGTATGCTTTCTTAACCACAGGGTCAATCTGCACAATAGCTTTGAGTGTCCTATGGACTCGGACTCCAAGATCCCTCTGATCCTCCACACTGCCAAGAATCTTACCATTAATACTATATTCTGTCATCATATTTGACCTACCAAAATGAACCACTTCACACTTACCTGGGTTGAACTCCATCTGCCAATTCTCAGCCCGGTTTTGCATCCTATCAATGACCTGCTATAACCTCTGACAGCCCTCCACACTATCCACAACACCTCCAACCTTTGTGTCATCAGCAAATTTACTAACCCATCCCTCCACTTCTTCATCCAGGTCATTTATAAAAATCACAAAGAGTAGGGGTCCCGGAACAGATCCCTGAAGCACTCCACTGGTGACCGACCTCCATGCAGAACACGACCCATCTACAACCACTGTTTGCCTTCTGTGGGCAAACCAGTTCTGGATCCACAAAGCAATTCTTATTTTGAACTGCAGGCTTCAGTTCAGTATCTCTGAAATGCCATTCAAATTAATTTTGTGGAATGACTGAAACAGCTGTGCCAGTGTCCAATTCATTTTAATTAATTTGCTGTTCACTTCTGGTGTAAGCATTATTGCTTGTCTCTTGTTAGTTTTCACATTGTAAGCCTCAAGGCTACCCAGCTATGTGTCACTCTCATCATTATCAGATTTTTCATCAACAGTGAGCACATTAGTGCTCTTTCTGAAACTGCAACTGGACTTTTTATATTTTTCATTTCTTTGTGTCCATTTATTTTTGTCTGACCGACATGCTCTTTGCACGTGTCCTACTTTGTTGCATTTTCTGCAAATTTCACCATTATTCCTGCATTGTTCTTGCCTCCCATAACTTTAAAAACCTCTATCAGGTCTCCCCTTGGCCACTGACAAATTTCACAACATGTATTAGTGATAGTAAATCTAAATCTTATTCTGATTATGACATTCGAGGGAGAATGCCCAATTTTTTTCAATCTCTCCTTATAGCTCATACACACAAACCCAGGCGGTGTCCTGGTGAACATATCAGAATCTCTTGTGCACCATCTCTACATCCTTCCTATACTGGGGCAACCTGAACTTCACGCAGTGCTCCACGTGTGGGGTGACTAAAACTCTATATAGCTGTAGCATGACTTCCTTACAGTTATACACCTACCAAAGAATCTATGCCTTCTTTACTACCTTACCCACTTGCATTGCCACTTTAATTGAACTATTGACCATGACCTCAAGATCCCTCAATGTTATAAAGGTGTCGGCAATTAATTGTATATTTTCCCCTTTCATTTGACCTCCTAACATGTGGCCAATATCACTTGCCCAGATTAAATTTTATTTACCACCTCTGCCCAAACCTTTGAGAGACCTACACTCAGTGACTAATTTATTAGGTGCATCTGTTCACCTGCTCGTTAATGCCAAATATCTAATCAGCTAATCATGTGGCAAAAACTTAATGCATAAAAGCATGCAGATATGGTCACGAGGTTCAATTGTTGTTCAGACCAAACTTTAGAATTGGGAAGAAATGTGATCGAAGTGACTTTGACCACGGAATGATTGTTGGTGTCAGACAGGGTGGTTTGAGTATCTTTAGAAACTGCTGATCTCCTGGGATTTTCATGTACAACAGTCTCTGGAGTTTATAGAGAAAGGTGTGAAGAACATAAAATCATCCAGTCAGCAAGAGCTCTGTGGGTGAGTGAGCCTTGTTAAAGAGAGAGGTCAGAGGAGAAAGGCCAGACTGGTTCAAGCTGACAGGAAGGTGACAATAACTCAAATAACCACACATTACAACAGCGGTGTGCAGAAGAGCATCTCTGAATGCACAACATGTCAAACTTTGAAGTGGATGGGCTACATATACTCAGTAACCACTTTACTAGATACAAGATGGTCCTAACAAACTGGCCGCTGAGTATATATCTTGCTGTATTCTTTGATAGTCTCTTACATTGTCTACAGTTCCAACAATCTTGGTGTTATTTGCAAACTTGCTAATCCATCCATCTACATTTTCATTCAAACCGTTGACAAATAGTGCAAACAAAAGAAGTCCCTTATGGAACTCAACTGGTTATGGACTTCCAGCTAGAATAACAGCCTTCCACTCCTACTTTCAAAGAAAACAGGATACAAACCACAAATAGGGTGCAACAAAGTACACGCTTATTTGTTTTCTGCATGCTTATTTCTTCCCCTCAAATCTTATGGGTCTGTTGATTAAGACAGTTTGTTACCTCAGCACTGTTATCTCACCATTGAATGAGGCCTAAGTTAAAATTATTTTGTATTAGCAGTAGTTTGTGGAAACATGGATCTAAACTGGGCACAAATTTCTTATGTAAAGCCCTTTTAAGCACAAATAGATCCTGAAACGACAGGTACCCCAGAAAGTCTACAACATGCATCGTATTCTCTTGGGTTACCCGACCTTCGCTTGCACTGTTTTCTGGTGCTTTCTATGATAGCTAGGATGGGAGATGGGAGAATCCTTCATGGTAATTTGAAGTGGTTATTTTCCAAACTAGTTCAACCTTCCTTTTTCCTTCAGTAAGTAGAGCAATTTTCATAGTCATAATAAATTGATAACAACATTGAACGGATGTACATTTGTAATAGGAAATACTTTTGAAATGAAAAGTTTGAAAGTTACTTTTGTCTTTTTTAAACAATTGAATGTGAATGCCTCAGATGATTGCCTTTATTATCTTACAGGGAACAAAACTTCCCATTTAACCTGTGCTTTAAAACATATATTAAAAGACACTCATTTTTTATAAGTACCTTTTAGCTTTCACCTTTTGTTCATGATCTTATTGAGCATTTTTCCCTTGGGCCCAGCACGTTGTTGCAATCATGAAAAAGGCACACCAACAGCACTAGTTTGTTAGGAGAAGATTTGGCATGACAACAAATGCTTTTGCTACTTTCTGTAGATGTACAGTGGAGTGCATTCGGACACGGTTGCATCATGGCTTGCTATGCGGGCTCCAATGCATGGGGTTGAAATGGGCTGCAGAGGGTTGTAGACACAGCTACAACATAGGCACGGCCCTCCCCACCATCGAAGACATCTTCAACAGGCACTGCCTCAAGAAAGTGGCATCCATAACCAAGGACCCTCACCATGATGCAAAACAAATTTCACATCATATGGTACAAAGCAGTGATAATAAACCTGATTCTGATTCTGATTAAGTGTGCATATTCATTAAATGGATGTATAAGTTAGAAAGATATGAATCAAATTTGAAAGGACTGCCTTAAAAGAATGAGTGTATAACTTAATAAAAGGAGGTTCCCTTCTTCTTCTGTATGCCCTTGAGACCTGGATCACTTACAACCAGCACTGTCATTGATGTCTCTGCAAAATCCTCCAAATTCACTACAAGAGAAAGCAGGGTCCTCTGCCTAGTTAACAGCCCCGTTGACACAAATGCACTCCATTTTCTGCAATAGGTTGGCCCTGTTCGTTGCCAGCCTCAAAGTCGAAGTCAGGTTTATGTCATATGTACAGGTACTTGAACGCACAGGTGCAATGAGAAACCTACTTGCAGCTGCAGCACAGGTTCATAGCATTAGATACACAGTTTTCACAAGAAAAACATTAAATAAACATAAATTCTGCACAATTTTTATGAGAAAGAGAACAATTAGAACAAATGAAGTCTATTGTAGGTATGGTGCTGCTATATTGAGATAGTGTTTGGGTTGTGCAGGTTAGTTCAAGAGCTGAATGGTTGAAGGGAAGTATCTGTTTTAGAAGCTGGTAGCATGAAATTTCAGGCTTCTGAACCTCCTGCTTAATGGTAACTGCGAGAAGATGGCATGGCCCGTGTGGTGATCTTTGACGATGTATGTTGCCATCTTCAAGCAACACCTCATGTGGGTACTAGTGATGGTGGGGAGGGATGTCCCTGATACAAGACTCCTGAAGCCAACACTCTATAAAGAATTTCAGAAAAGGCAGACAGAGGAAAGATTCAAGGAAGAAATGCAGCACGACCACATAATTACTCAAAGTAAAGGAGGAACATTCAGGAAGGTACAGCGAACCTTAATTCTTTGCATCAGGAACACACAAGAGCCCTGCACGAGTGGTGGAAGGAATGTAGAGTGACCCTCTCTCCCATTGCTCCAGCCACCACCTGTGCAATAAACTAAGGATCCTATGTTGGGTTCATTAGCGACCACAGAGTGTAGAAATACTGAGAGAAAATAAGTCATCCTCAATCTCAAGTGGCTAACCAAAAAAAACAGGTCTACAAAGTTGTGCATGAAACCACTAACATCATTTCAGGCTATAAAAATTTGAGTTTCAAACAAAAGGGGTTATTATTGATAAGGATGAATACGGATGCAACAGATCAGAACTCCAAGGTATCTTGCACCTAATGAATTGCTAAGGTTACAAAGTGCAATGTAAATTTATTGTCAAAGTACATATATGTCACCATATACAACCCTGAGATTCATTTTCTTATAGGTATTCATGGTAGAACAGAGGAGTACAATAGAATCAATAAAAAACTGCACACAAAGATTGACAAACAACCAATGTGCAAAAGAAGACAAACTGCAAAAAAATAACAAACAAGTGAATAAAAAAAAACTGAGAACAGGAGATGCAACATCCAGGATAGTGAGCTTATAGAGTGTGGAATCAATTCAGAGTTGACATGTCTGAAGCTATTCATGCTGGTTCAGAAGCCTGATGGTTGAAACATAATAATTGTTCATGAACCTGAGAGGGTGGGACCTAAGACTCCTGTCTCGAAGCAGCAGTGATAATAGAGCATGGCCAGAATGGTTGGGGTCCTTGATTTTGGATGCTGCTTCCTTATGGCTATGCTCCTTGGAGACATGCTCAATAGTGAGGAGGGCTTTACCTGTGATGGATTGGGCTGTGTCCACAACTTTTTGCATAAGCTTTTCCATAGAAGGGCATTGTTGTTTCCAAACCAGGCCGTGATGCAACCTCTCCACCATACATCTACAGAAGTTCGTCAAAGACATGCCAAATCTTCACAAACTTCGAAAAAAGTGTAGGCACTGCCTTGTTTTCTTCATAATGCCTCTGGACCCAGGACAGATCCTATGAAAAGTTAACACCAAGGAATATGGAGTTTCTGACCCTTTCCATCTCTGATCCCTGTTGAGGACTGGTTCATGGACCTCCAGTTTCCTCCTCCTGAGGTCAGTAATCAACTCCTTGGTCTTGCTGACATTGAGTGAGAGGTTCTTGTGTGACACAGGTCAGCCAGATTTTCAATCTCCCTTCTACGTATATGCTGATTCGTCACCAACTTTGATTTGGCCAATGACAACGGTGTCATCGACAAACTTAAAGATATCATTGGCCTTGTGCTTAGCATAAAGTGAGAAGGGGAGGGGGCTAAGCACATAGCCTTCTGATGCACAAGTGCTGAAAATGATTGTAGAGTAGATGCTGTTTTCAGTCTGAACTAACTGGGGTCGCAGGTAAGGAAACCAAGGATCCACTTGTACAACGAAGTATCGAGACCTAGGACTTGGAGCTTATTGATTAGATTTGAGGTGATGATAGTATTGAATGCCGAGCAGTAGTCCATGATTTGCATTCTGTTGTTTGCATCTTCACTGTTCAGACATCCCAGGTTGAGCAGAGAGTCAATGAAATGGCATCTGCTGTTGACTTGTTGTATCAGGAGGTAAAGTTGTTTTTCTCAGGCAGGAGTTGATATGTTTTATCACCAATATCCCAAACCATTTCATCAGAGTGGATGTAAGTGCTACTGGATGATAGTCATTGAGGCAGGTAACCACATTCGAATTAGGCACTGGTATAATTGAAACCTGCTTGAAGCTGGTGGGTATCTCCTCAGACAGCTGAAGCAAGAAGTTAAAGGTCTCAGTGAACACTCCATCCAGTAGATCAGCATGGGTTTAGTACTCAGCCAGGTATCCCATCTGGGCTGGAAGCTTTCCATGGGTTCACCCTCCTGAAGGATGCTCTGGGAGGTTGTGAGTTGCCTCCATGGTCAAAGCGAACATAACAGGCATTGAGCTCATCTGGGAGCGAAGCCTTGCTGTCACCTTTGTTGCTTGGTTTCACTGTGTAGGAGGTGATAGTGTTCAAGCCCTGCCTCAGCTGTCGAGCATCCTTCAGTGTTTCAAGTTTAGTCTGCAATTGCCATTTCACATGAGAGATGGCTTTCTGGAGTTTGTACCTGGACCGCTTGTATTTAACTTAGTCACCAAACCTGAATCCATTGATCTGGACCTCAGCAGATTGTAGTTATCATGGTTCTTCCAGAGCTTCTGGTTAGGGAATGCTCTGAATGAGTCTGTGGGTACACATCTCTCTACAACTGATTTTATAAAGTCTATGACAAACGTGGTGTATTCGTTCAGATCCCCTGATAGGTCCTTGAACATGCCCCAGTCCACTGTGAGCTGGGACATGTTCAAGCAATCCTATAGCTGCTCCTCAGCTTCGCTCGACCGCCTCTTTGTTGTCCTTATTTCTGGAGCTTTGCTGTTTAGCCTCTGCCTGGATGCAGGTAGGAGGAGGACAGCCAAGTGATTAGCTTCCCCAAAGTGCATTCTTTCCCAAAATGCATTCTTCCCTGAAATGCATTCTTTCCCGAAATGTGTTCCTTTTCACTACAGCAGCATATCTGAATGACTGATTCACCTCAAAAGACACAACACACACATAGCTTAATGTGTAAAAAGTTGTGTCTTGATATTAATCTTTATTTTGTACCCCTCACCATGTACCTTCACCATTCTCTATCTCATTTTTCATTCAATTCCTCCTGCCATTCTGCTCTGTCATTGATCACTCCCACATCTCTTTACATCTTAGAAATGGTTTTATTCTTTTTTTTCGAATTTACTGAAAAACTATAGACCTGAAACATTGCAAACACGAGAAATTCTGCAGATGCTGGAACACCAAGGTAACACACACAAAATGCTGAAGGAACTTATCAGGCCAGACAGCATCAGTGGAAAAGAGTAAACAGTCAACGTTTCAGGCCGAGACCCTTATCAGTCCTGCTGAAGGGTCTGGGCCCAAAACGTCAACTGTTCACTCTTTTCCATTGATGCTGCCGGGCCTGCTGAGTTCCTCCAGCATTTTGTGTTTGTTGGCCTGAAACATCAGCTCTGTTTCTCTCCTCATGGATGATGTTTTACCTGCTGAGTATTTCCAGCAGTTTCCCTCTTTTATTTCTGATTTCTGACATCTGAAGTTTTGTTTTTGCTTTGAGAATTATGTTATAAATTTCCTTCACAAATATCTATTGTGTATGCATTTGCTGTAAGTATTCATTAACTGTATTTAGACCTTTCATCATTAATTCCTGTTCATATAAAGAATTTCTTGGAATCCATCTAATCTGGAAATCTAAATGTTAGTAGCATTGCAGATGACTGCAAAATAATGAAATAGTTATCAGAAATAATGATTGCCTCGCATTTTTGGCAGGCATACACCACACATGACAAAATTATTTGCTTGGATTAGTAGAAGTTTTCAAAACAGTACTTCATCCTACTTTCCTTTCATGTTGTGGGATATAGGAGACTACACTGACCTTTTCAGTAATTAACACAAATGTCTGTTTCTTTTCCTGAGGGGAGTGCCAATTTGTACCAATCTGTGCCTTCCTCTCTGCCTTCTTCATTCCTACAGAGATTCCAAAGGTCTCTTCTGTCTTTCTTTTACCTGGATGGCAGCTTGTTGCGCCACACCAAACTGGGCTCACTTGTGCTATTTGATGGGTTTAAATTTTTCGACTCTGCACCTTTCTATTTCTGATTTTTGTTAATTAGCATTATTCTCTGTGGTGTAGAACAGAATGTTGCATTCTGTAGTAAGAAGAGATCAGCTTGTGTTAACACTCCTTAAAAACTATATATGAAATTTGCACTGTAGTTGCACAAACTGGTTGGGAAAAACTGCCATTCTTTGCACCATATGCTGTCTGTAAACACTTCTAACATTTAAAAGCCAACTCAATTGAATTGCACTTTGTTTCTGATGAGCCGCTGATGGCAACATCAATAAACTATCCCAGGCTTGTTTATTATTAGTTTAAAGTGAAGTACTTGACAATGTGCAGTTGATCAGGAACTCTACATATTACAGGAAGTGATTTCTCACAGTATCTTCAAAGTGGGGCTCAGGCTTTTTTTTCTGTCAAGCAAAGAAACAAGCACAGACAAGGTCACTAGTTTGGTCTCACTCCAAATAATAACAGGGCTTGTAAGACAGAGACCTTACTCACTTTAACTCCAGTACTAATATAACCAAGCATTGAATTGATGACCTACTGAATTCTGAAGGCCTTCTGCAGTTTTAAATGTGTAAACGTTGATGATAAATAGTGACATTATAAATAAAGAATCGAAAAGATACCTAAAAAGGTTTCAAACTAGTTCAGATGGGCTTAATACACAATGAGGGACATATTTTCACATCAAGGAAAGAGCTTTCTTTCAAATATTAAAATGGCATTAAAAGGGAGTAGACAATGGAATGCAGGTCTCTTGCTGTTTTATATCTATTTACATTGGTAGTTAACTCCTTCCCTGACACTGGGGAAAACTTAGTAGTGCAGTTCCTTCCTGTGCTTATCCCTCACAGAACAGTACCACATTTGGCTGGAGAGTTTATTTATTAATCATCGTTAATTATTTATTGCTAATTATATTGTTATTTACTAGTATTATTGAATTAATTATTTTCTCCTTAAGAGAGTGAGGGTAAAAATGGGCCTCACCAGTAGCACCTAACTCAACAGTCTGAATGAACTTAATGAAACAGAATACATTTCTTGATCTCTTGCTGATGGTTGATTCATTATCGGCCTATTTTGATTTTCTGCTGAAGAGTGTTTTCATTCCCATAGGTAATATTTTCTCCTAATTGCTGGTAATCTTAAGAAAAGTGTAAATCAAATCTTTCCAGCAAGAGGAGGAATAGGAACTCCACTTTCACTAAGTACTGTATCTGTATTAATTTAAACCATTGGACCAAAAAAAAACAGGTAGGAAAACAATTGTGCTCTTTGTGTTTGAGATTATTTGCTCAGTGTAAATAAATTCTGGACCTTTCAGAAACTACAATGCCTCATTTTCCTTCAATATGTAGATTCATTCAATACTTGCTTAACACTGGAATTTAGTCTTTCCCTCAATTCACTTTGATCTGAAGAGGAATTATTCTTTTTAATCTAAAATTATTCTCCCAGAAGGCATGGAATGCTGATTAATTCCCCCTCCCTGTTCTTAATCCACAATAAAGCACAATACAGTCAGACCTCATTAGCCAGGCTCGCTTTACGTTGTCACTCATCCTTACAAAACAAATCAAAATTAAAATCAATCAGTAGAATATTATTCTCTCTGTTCATTTTTCTCATTATATATTTACCCATAGTGCTTATTATCCAGTCTTATCTAAAGGACAAATGTGTTTAAAAGTTGGTTTTAAATTAAACTGCAAAAAGAAACCTGCTAGTCAGGAAGTACACACATGTAATTGCTAAAGACAATTAGAAAAATGGGGAACAACTCCAAAGTCTTGTAAATGACTTCATAGCCCAAGTGAAATCAACCCAAACCTGGCTCTTTAGTGACATATGACTAATTTGCATTGAAGTTTGCGCATTTTCACTATGCTGTAAATCTGTTTATGAGGTTAAACTTCAGGTCATGGCCAGATATGTAACTGACAAATTCAAGCTTTCCAAATGTTGCTTCAGTAGCAACAATCATCTTTACGTTTAGCTTACAATACATGTCTGTAATTTAAACAGAATCTATGACAGGGAAATATTGAGATCTGTTTCTAGTGTGCTATTAACAAGAGTGTGCAGAACATGGAGCTTGCACCTGCAAGGAATAGCTGATAGGGCAGCATTGCTACACTTACGAGTAAACTCAATAAACACAATCAGATCAAGCAAAAAGAAAAATGTGTAGATAGTTTTGGATGGAGTTGGATGAGGTTCATGTTGAACTTTACAACCAACACTGGTCTGTGATTCGTTTGCTGAAGATTTTTAAGTAATTTTAAGTAGATTGGTGTTGATAATTTGACCTGACGTTTAACTGCTATTCACACAAGTCTTGGACTATCAGGTATGGAGTACTGAGGCTTTCGGAATATCAAACCTATCCCACATTTTATCATACAAACCAGTGGGTATTAGAAATCTCAACATTCATACATGAATGCAGGCGTGATGTAAATTTGGTGTAAATTAGAACTCATCCCCATGATTGGACTGAAGTGGTGGGCAAGCTCCAGTCACTCAGCACCTGTTTTCAATGCTGTGTCAAGCACTGCATCTCCCTAACATTTAAATGTTACTCATGATTGACCTGTTCTGAGCAGAGGACCACTTGGCATTTCGTACTGCTCTGGCATTCATTGGTGATCATCTCTGTCAATAGCTTATAGTGATCACCAACCCCCCTCCCCTCACCTGCACACATCCCTTCATATCTACTGTGTAAAGAAATTTACCTATCTCGAAATATTCAGTGACATGGCTTCCACTGCCTTCTGGCGTGGCAAATTCCATACATTCATGACCTCTAGTCAAGAATTCTTTTCTCATCTTAATTCTAAACCTCTTGCCCTGTTTTTTTAAAACAATGACACCTCTTTCTAGACACCACAAGCAAGGCAAACATCATCCCATATCCTATCCATCTTACTCTATATTGCAAGTATCA